>NC_136063.1:896621825-898105940 GCF_964261635.1 Lissotriton helveticus | reverse complement strand
GAATTTAATTCTTCACACCACGCCCGTGGTCAAGTTCCCCCTTTTCTTTGTCCTGAAGAAGACCCGCAGCTGAGGAGTCTACTCATCCTTTGGCGTTAGGGTCAAAACGTCGACATTCCGCCAAGGGGCCTACACCCAACATCCACTCCCCCTACTACTGGTACCACAGATGAAGTTTCACTGTGCTCTGAATTAACAAATAACATTAAGATTGTAACTAGGGGTAGGCCCATTACGTTAGGGGTACCGGCTCTGTCAAAAATTCCAAATAGGTTCCTGTACGGCCAACCACTCTGCAATGCTCATGCAATGGCTGTAGTTTAAAAAGGCTGAAGCACCCTGTGTTTCTTTGCCCTCTCTCTGCTACCTAGGGAGTGCTACTTGAAAATTTCCTCAACTCATTTGGAGCTAAAACCTTTGTTGTAGTGTACAATAAAAACTGGGGTGACGTTTTTTTTGATTTCTATAATGGAATAAAATTATTCTTAAATAGTTATTTGCGAAATTAGCTTTTGTGTTATTATGCAAAATTCTACAAAAATTACACGAAATGCTGAAACTGTATTTTGTGATATATTTTACAGCAAAATGCATGGTCATGTCTGTTTTTCATGCTGAAAGGCATAACTCTGTGTTGTTTCATGCTGTTCCCATGCTCTTAAACCAATATTTTGCAGCAATGTAATTCTGGGAATTTTGCATAAATAGCGTAACACAAAGTTCCCAAAATTATGAAAGGTTATGCCAGTATGCTGATGTTTGTCCATTGTTGCAGATGAAGATTTCAGCATCTCATTCAACTGCAGGTGACTGAGTAGTCCAACTTGGGCGTGAAACGTCCTGTCACACGTCAAGCCGACATGTAATGATACTGTCGGTTACGTGTGGGCAGGTCTGGAATGGCGCAGTGCATTTTCTTTGAGCCTTAGCAGTACACCTCACCTCAGAGGTTTGGTAGCCTTCGCGAATGAGGCTGTGCCATGCTAGACGTTTCAGTGCGAGGGTTTCACATGTGTTGATCTTGAGGGACTTAAGGAAAGCCTTTAGCATGTCCTTGAAACATTTCTTTTGTCCTCCATGGCAGCGCGTTCCCTGGGTGAGTTCTTCATAGAAGAGCTGATTAAGAATGTGCTTATCTGACATTCTGACAACAAGCCTGGTCTGGGCATTAAACAGCATGATGAACAGATGTCAGTTTGGCTCTGGAAAGGACTTTAGTATCCACTACGTTGTCCTGCCATCTGATTTTCAGAAGCGTGTGCAGACAGGACCCCAGTTTGCTAACCATATACTGAAAATATGGATATATTGGCTTCTAACTGCTGTAGTATATATTGTAATATATAATAGTAAATGCACTTTGAGGACCTGATTCACAAAGGTAACAAACTTTTCAATAAGTTTAGAATTTAAGTAGGTTTACCAATTTTTAGGATTCAGAAACTCTGAGTGTAACTTACTACCAAAAAACACACAGTAGTAAGTCAAGCACTACCTATGGCCAACCACTAGTAGTGTTTCACCCTTGCATCGAAAATACTTATTTTTTAATAAAATGTAATACTAAATTTTTTTAAAAGTCAAAATTGGCCATTGCCATTTTTATTATTTTTTTATGGAATTTCATTTAGCATTCTTTTCTATGGTGTTTTAGTTTAAGTATTTGCCTCCATATTTTATTTAATGGAATTTAATTTAGCATTATTTCCTATTGTGTGTAAGTTTAGGTACTTGCCTCCATTGTTTACCCCCCCATTACCGCTAAGAAGGGACCTGGCCTTTTTATACAATAATGTTAAAAGCCCAATTAAGGCTGCTACTTAATTGGAGAAGGCTGAACTACTCCGGAGACTTTGAGGTTCATCAAGAAGCCATGGAGGAGGTGATATCAATGGCTGGATATTCCAGAATCTAATGTTTTTCTTACGTATGAAACCTGCTCACACAAATTGGCCTTGGGGAGTTCTGGTCCGCCTCAGCTGCAACAATCAAATTGTATAGGTTAGCACTCATGGATGCGTATTTGACCTACATCTATCATAGGGAATTCCAGAATATATCTGAGGGCTCACTCACTTCACTTTTCCTAGATGTAAAACCCAACATCCTATGGAAGCCTTTTATGGATCTAATTAATCCACCACCAGCATAGACGCCTTTTCTTAAATTCCACTATGGCACTTTATCTTTAATGTCTGTACTGGAAAAATTGAGCCATCCAACGATAATAAACAATATATGCCCAGTTTGCCGACAAGCTGATGAATCACTAGTGCACTTTAACTTTTTTTGTCCTGGTTATATTCGCCCTAGGAAAATATGGATTATACAGATATGCAGACAACTAGGGTGCAGAAAGATTGAGACTGCCATATGGCTCCTCCGCACAGAATCTTTGCAGTCAGTTGTCTATGCGATATTGAAATAGATACACTGGAGTTGGTCTATCAGAAGTAAGGCCATGGAATGATAAGTGTAAGTCTACATTTTTATGGAGCCCCAATGTACTGAGAAATATGTGATCCCTTATGCATTTGCACTTTAATTTTTTTAAACTAATGCTTTGTTTTAATAAGACTAATTACAATTTATTACAGGGGAGTATTTTGATCAAGTTATTACCATATTCAACATCAACTGTTATGGAGGTCTAACAAAATGTTTATTGATGGGTTTTAGGATGTGTTTTTACTTTTTTAATTGTGTATTTATATTTATATGTAGTAGGTTAGTTTTTTGTACTTGTATTGGTGTATAACCTGAATAAAGTATTTTGATGATGATATTGGAGGGTGTTGCAGTACCAGTGCTTGGCCATTTGCATTGCTGACATCCCTAAGACTGGAGGAGGGAACCCAGACACTGAAGAGGGTAGAGAGGAGAAAGGATTCCCCGTAGAAATTCAATTATGTCCTTTCTGATGCAGAGTGCAACTGAATAGTCTTCCTGAAACTGACACTTGCTGGATGTTAAGGCTAAATAGTAGGACTTTGTTTCCTGTTGCTAGGGTGTGAAGGGTCTTTTAGAAGTGTAGTAGCACTTTGTCTCTTTGTGACCACTGTCATTTGAGCCTGTTGGTCAAGTGCAGGATTTGCACACTTCTTTGTATCTCTGTTGTGGGTGTTCCAGCCTAGAGACAAGCCTGCAGTGAAGAGCATTGCTCATGGCAAAGAGGGAGTCTGGAAGACAGCCTGAGAAGGACCCATGCAAAAAGAACTGACCCAAATGGATTCTCAAAGGGCAGACAGAGAATCCACATATCTTGTCAGCCACCTCAATATAAGCTACTGACCCACTTTCTGGCTCCACACCCTTTCTGCCCAAGGAAAGACTGCTCCAAAGTTCTATTGTGAAACCAGCGCTGGTCTCTGCCTGACAACTAGCTTCTCAGGGTTGAGGGGACATCACCTAGGGTGTGGTATGGATGAAGAACTGCCTGTCCTGTCCTGAAAGCCTAATGAGTAGTGCCTAAGCAATAGGGAAGGAGCAAGTTCACCCTGCAGTAGGAGTTGACCATTGATGTGGACAGACCCTTGTACTGTGGTCCGTCCACCTGAGACTCACAACCAGTGTGACTGACATGTGCTAGTCTGGGATCCACTCCTTAAATTACTCTGCAGAATTGCAGCACATCTGAAGTGTACTCGAGCAGTTTCCGCTGCTGTTCCCGTCATCACACCTGTGGCACGTACCAAATATACTAGGTCGATCTGATGGACTGAAAGCAGGATCAACGTTGCTCCATGGCAAACACTGAGTGCCAATGACTGAGGTTTTCATGACAGCCATACTGTATGCCCTGTGGCCAAGTGGTCCATGCCACCAAAGAAGAAAAAGCCATTGACCTATGGTGCCAACCGTAGGGTACCACATCAGCCAACTTGAATGGCTAGCCTGGAACTGATCTAAGGTGTGCTGAATGAATGAAACTGCTGCCTTAAAGCACTCTGTGCCAAAGCATTACTTGGCTGAAGTGGTACTGGAGATCTACTCACCAGATCAGATTTGGCTGCTGTGTGGCAAAGTGCCTAAAAGCTGTTCAGTAGGGGATGGAGTACCACGTCTGGAGAGAGGACTGTAATATTGCTGTGTACCAGAGAGGTGGGAGGCCCAGCTTAACTGCCATTGTACCTCACCAGAGCAGAGTAACCGGCTGTTGGGACCCAAGGCCTGTCGGCTGCTGATACCTATGGAGTCCAGAAAAGTGACAAAGCTCAGATATTGTCAGGTAAAAATGCCTACAAGGGACTTTGTTTAAAATTGTAAAGCAAAAGTTATCAAAATCAATTATGAGTACCCAAACTAGTGGCCTAAAATATATGAATTTTAAAGATCAAATTAAAAATTAAAAAGTGAATAATTAAAAAAATCAATCAGCTGTTTCATTTTTGCCGGGACACCGAACTCAGATCGCGCCACTAGTATCTGACACTGGCATTGTTGACACACCAATGTGTGGCGATAAAACTCTTCTATGACTTTGATCTGAAATATGCCAATTGCCTTTGACATATTGATGGCAATTATTTTTTTCGATGAATGTATTATCTACTCAGACTAATTACTTTAAGGTCCTACATTGATATAGTCTTGAAATGGTCCTCAGTCCACATATGATTTTTTTCTGCCCTGAAGATGGTCTACTAGATGTATTACATGACAAGACTGAAGTGTCAACCAGTTTAACCCATTTTTCATGACAAATTGTTACATAGGTATTTTTTATTAAATGTTAAGAAAATGTATATTTTTAAACAGGCTTTTAAAATCAGTTACTCATATAAATGACTGGTATACATTTTTATCTGAAAGATTGTCAATCTGTCAATTATGTACATGTGAATATTGTTTTTTACCCTTTAAATTTCATTTTCAATTCAATCTTTATTTCGGCATAATAGAGCCATAAAAGATACATAAAACAAGCATTACATTCAATTCCATTTACATAATTTATACTCTTACAGATAGCACAGGAGACCTTTGGAAATCGTAACATTAAAAATCTAATTTAAATAAGCTAAAAAGGCATCTAGTTAAAAGCACATAGAATCATACATTTAAAAACAATTTGTAATCATTTCCTATTGCAAATGTACTTTTAAAAACTAAGATATATGGACATAGCAACAGCAACGATTTAAAAAATAATTGCAATACACTTTCATCACTAATTTCTATATAGGTTTTAGACCTTGCATCTCAAATTTCATTATAGATTCAGACCCATCTTCTGACGTAAAAAGCTTATTGCCAATAAAAATCTACTGACACCAAAGACTATCACCTGCCTAGTATCAGTCTTAAGGATCCTTTCCGCTTCCTTATAGGAGCGCACACCCAAATTTCGACAAACAGGTATGATCCATTTTTTCCTAGCTACTTTATAAAACGGGCAAAAAAACAGGATATGAGCTTCATCTTCTTTTGTGTTACTCATACATAAAGTGTATAAGTCACAAGTCTTTTCCTTACAAGAACTTGTCCACCCAGCAACGGTCTGATTTGTTTTTAAGGTACCATACCTTAATTTCATAAACAAAGTTTTTGCCAAAGGTGGTTGAACCTCATCTAAAAACTGTTCAAAGTAAGGAGTATCTTTAAATACAAGGAAGCTGTTTGTCAGAGTTCTACCTGTTTGATCATTGGAAGTACTACTATAAATACATGCCCAAAATGCAGTTTTAAGTATTGTTTTCGAATCTTTGGTCAATGTTGACGGATCTTCCCAAAACTGTATCAGGCTGATTCTTTTTAACCAGTTGCGCACATGTTTTAACCAGACATTTGTAGTATTGCAATCTATTCTCATTATTTCCTGAAGACCATTTTTGTAATCGTCTCACCCACAAAGATAGCGGTCGCAGGATGGCATAATGGTCAGTGCGCTTCATATTTATGTCTAACCCTACCTGTATTAATGGGGTACTTGTTGGCAATCTCAAGAGAGCCCTAAAAAACTTGTTTTCACTTGTTGCAAAAACATTCTTACACATGGGCCCCCATATTTCTGCCCCATATAATGCCGCAGACTGTGCCTTAAACTTAAAAACCTCTGGTGCCGGGGAACCTGCCTTAATAATACTCTCTCCATGTTTTTTCACAATAGGCAGTATATTCTGTTTTAATAACATTTTGCTTTTTTCTAATTGGGTGTTCCACATTAACTTAGAATCCAATGAAACTCCCAGGTATGTGAAATTCTGTACAGCTTCTATTTTTTCATTCTTTAACGTTAAGTTACCCATAAAAGTTTTATGGGGATTTATGGCCATGTATTTGGTCTTATTTGTATTAATTTCAAGGCCCTACCTATTACAATATTGCTGGAATAAGTTTAGGGGAGATTGCAATCCTTTAGGAGTTTGGGATATCAATATGGTGTCGTCTGCGAATAGAAGGGCAGGAACCCTTTGTCAATTCAATTTTGGGGCATCATTATTGCAACCCTCCAGGTAAGATGGAATGTCATTAACAACAAGGGAAAACAATGTGGGAACCAGCATGGATCCTTGGTGTACTCCCCTCTTAATTGGTATAGCTTTGGTTAATTCACCATTTGGACCCCATCTCACCCTTGCAAAGTTGTTATTATGCAGCCTTATGATCTGTTGCAAAAGACAATCGTGGAGCCCTATAGAATGCAGTGAGTCCCATAGTAACTCACGCGCTATAAGGTCAAAGGCGGCCCTAAGATCCACAAATGCCACGTACAAATGACCCTTCCTTAAACTAACATATTTCCAACAAAGACAGCAGAATCTTAATACCTGGTCTACAGTACTTATTCTTGGTCTAAACCCTACTTGAAACATCTTGAGAATAGAATTTTCATCAACCACATATTCATACGAGCTAAAATATGCCTTGCATAAATGTTTTGTAAAATGTCCATTAAACTAATTGGACGATAATTTCCTGAATTACTCCTATCGCCCTTCCTAAAAATTAGTACGATTTCCATCCCTCTCCAGCTAACCGGCAAATCCACACCTGCTGCTAAGGTATTACATAAATGATTGATATAAGGAGCCCACACGTTAATTTCATGCTTGTAAAGATCACCTGGAACCTTATCGAGCCCTGGTGCTTTTCCATTTTTGACTGCATTAATAGCTGCCACTGTCTCTTCTAGTTCAAACTCCAAATTTTGAGCACTGTCAGTTAACAATAATGTATCCTTATCCGGAACCTCAATATTGTCAGGAGCCCTATTTAATTGGGTGAAATGTTCAACCCAAGTCAATTCATCAAGAAAAACATCTCTGACCACTCCTCCTGTACGGTTCCCCTTTGCTACTAATCTCCAAAACCCCACCTGATCCTTATTCTTAGCTGCCATAAGCATATCTGCCCAGCTTTCCTCATCCCAATTTGACCTTGCCATCTCTTATACTATCTTATATTCTTTTCTAGCTTCCTTGATCTCGATAGAGTCCTTCGATTTAATTGCTTTTATTAATCTGGCCTTGCCATTCGGCAATCCTTGTCATACCAAGGTTTCGTATTTGCCATGGTTTTGTTGATTTTAGCTACTTTTCTTGGCATGCTTGTTACCAATGTTACTAGTGATTCAAACAAACCATTATGTAAGTTTATGAAGGCATTCCCTTCAAATGGTGTACTCAAATGCCTAGCAATTGTATCAGCCAATAAGCTATAGATTTCTGTTAACGCCTCGCCAGATTCCATAATATGTGCCCATTTTAATGAGGGACAATTGTTAGTAGCTACTACAGCATCATTATTTATACTGGCTGAGTTAGCTACTTCATTATTGTCCATAAGAGTATTAGACAATAGACCACTGCAAACTAACAATTCGAGCGGATAATGATCGCTCTCGATCCTAGGTATGATCTCTAAATCTTGCACATAATTCCAGATATCAAGAGAGGCCATGACAAAGTCAATTTTACTTTTAAATCATTCCTATTAAAGGTAGGGGCTTTTAGTGAGTCTGATGGCAATCTTCCATTGCATGCCCTCAATCCATGGGTTACTGTAAATCTCATGATTTGCACAGCTTTTACAGAGCAAGGGACCGGATTGGCATTGTTAACCATAGGAATGTTATTGGCGCTATCCTCATCCTCAAAAATATCACCAAGCCCTATAATAGGCTCAAAATTAAAATTCAGATCGCCACCTAATAGTATACTTGGTCTCTCATCCAAAGTGTTTAAGAATGAGTCCAGCATTTCAATTATCGGTGACTCCTTAGATAGGGGGCCTGGTCTGTTATACACATTGAATAAGTATAGCACCCTTCCTTCCTTTGTGTTTATCCGTATCCCTAATATGTCAAGTGAATCTATGTTTAGTACTGTTATTCTAATTTCAAGGGTTACTTTTACCCATATTACTAGCCCCCCCCGAAGGTCTACCTCTAATAGATGGGACTGCATCCACATTAAATGTTTTGTACCCCACTCTATGCGGCATTTTTAACGCTCAGGTTTCTTATAAAAGAATATTATCGCTCATTTCAATGTACTCGTTCCATTCCGGGTCACATGTATTTTTCCTGAGACCCACTATATTCCATGAAATGAGCCTTATTCCTGGGAAATTATTGCCACACATAACTATAGGGGATTCAACCGGCAGAATATTAATTAAGCTCGAATTATCGTCTGTCGGAACTACTTTGTCACCTACGCTCAATGCGGTTTTTACAATAGCCAGCCCATTCACTTCCATATCTGTCTCATGGGCCATTAACACTTGAGTCTGTGATATAATTTCTACGCCCACCTCAACCCCCCCCCCCCCCATTTCTGTTGATGTCGGTAAGATCTCTATTCCATCCACCAGGCCCATTGATGAGTTCAGTCAATCAACTGCTTCTAGGGATGAGAGTTCCTGGAACCTATTCAAGGTTTGGAGGGGGAGGGGGAAAGAGTTGTCACATTGATGGAATGCTTCTTTTTCAACCGGTCTATAGAAGAACCCCAAGGGAAGGGCATGAATGTTGGTTTTCTGTGTCGGAATCTCCTCCTGAACTCTTAGGAGATTGCGAACTATGTGGGGACGCCTGAAGTTTACAACTATACAGTCACCTTCAATGTCTTTCCTATGTATCCCCACCCAACCCACCCTTCGTACCATTATGATTTCATTCATTTTGTATGCTCTACATTTTTTATACCTTTGGAGCCAATCTACCACCTTGTTCCTAAGGTTTGCCCATGTTTCTATTTGATTCTTCCTTAAGGCCGGAACGCCACTTAATATTTAGACATATGGGCATACAGCTGGCAGTAAATGTAATATGTCATGGTTAGGGATCAAGTTAGTTTCGCTGGCAGTTGATGTTACTCCCCTAGTATTGCGGATTTCAGGATGACCTGTTCTTGTAGCAGCATGTTCTACCCTTCTGTCATTTGAGCAAGTGATCATAGATTGAGATTCATCGTTCCTTCTTGGGTAAGTCCTCCCCTCCACCATACCAATATTAGTCATAGAATCGGTTCTAGGTTGGAGAGCTGTAATTCCATTATGGCTCACATCGCTGCCATTAGTAATAATGCTGTCCCTATACTCTAAGAGTAGTTTAGGCCCTTCTATATTATTAACTCTCCCTTTCTCAATCACAATGTCAAGTTTGTGCATAGCCTGATTAATTTCAACAATTTTATCATCTAGTTCTTTCAGTTTGGCACCAAGACAATCATTTATTCGAGATTCAATAGAATTTAAAGTAGTCTTAAAAATATCTGCTACGGTATCTTCTAAGGTCTCAACCATACCATACCATCTACTTTGTTAGAATATGTGGAACTATCAAATTCAGTTTGTGTTCCAAATGATTTACATAGTGCCCCCATACGTTCTGCTGACTCTGTCTGTATGCCCTTTGATTAACACCCCTGTTCGTCCCAATTCCTCAGTTTTTTTAATATTCTGTTTCCCTTGCGGTAAGGTTTTTTAAAACTTTTTTAGATGTCACCGGGCCCCCATGTCTTAGCACTCGGAGTCTTGTTGCTATAGTTGGTGATGGCTGCTCTCTCTCGTGAAGCTGCACATTGACGATGAGGGTACCATTTGCTGGAGCTTTACCCAGTGAAGGTGACGTCGGTGTAGTGCAGTTGTTCAATGACACTTGCAACAAAGCTGGGGGATTTGGCAGGGCAGATTCCTGATATGTCGGGAGTTTGGATGGATCTAATGATAATCTTCGTTCTGCAAGGGCAATTTCGTGAGATATAATAGATTAAGCTTTTAGAATAAAATTGTCCAGGGTCCCTGCTATACATTTTTGCTTTCTCATTATAATATATTGAGTTAGACCCCCCTCCATTACCCAGAACAAAAACTAAAAATATTTTCCAAATATATACTAATAGAGTAATTTCACTATACCCAATCAGAAGCCAAGTGTACAATACACCAATTAATATTTTCAATAGAAATCTCCCAAATAGGCTAGTTTGAATCAGTCAACGAGGAAATATACCTCCTCCCTTCTTTATCACGTCTAGTGCTTCGTTATATAGCCAATTGTTTTTACGACCGATGCATTAGAGACAGTTCCACAACCACTTATATAGTTCGCCGTGACACACCTAATCAGTCAAGTACAATCCGAAAGCACACAATTGGGAGTAAATTAGAACAATACTAAAACATATGCATCATACCCTGGGACGATCTGTAATTCTATTTTAATGCATTGGTCAAGGGGGGTGGCCCAGCCCGGCCTTGTTCGGCCTCGGACGGCTGCAGACGGGCCACCCTTGTCCCGGGCTCCTCCCGGCGTTGCGTGGAGGAAGGCGGCACTTTAAACGCGATGACAGCGCCTCCCCCTGCAGCAGCAGATGTGGACAATTGGGCACTCGAACAGCAGCAAAGGCAATGCAGTGCACCCTGGGACCACAAGTCCCACCAGGGCGTCATGCGAGTGAGGACAAGCGAGTCTTCCTCTCGCAGCACGGCAGCAGGTCCACAGAAAGGAATCACAGGTCACCAGGTAAGACTGAGAAGGACCCGCGCTGCATGGGGGAAGGCGGCGCTTTAAGCGCGATGACAGCGCCTCCCCCAGCAGCAGCAGCTGTGGACAATTGGGCACTCGAACAGCAGCAAAGGCAATGCAGTGCACCCTGGGACCACGAGTCCCACCAGGGCGTCAGTCGAGTGAGGACAGGCAAGTTTTCCCCTCGCAGCATGGCAGCAGGTCCACAGAAAGGAATCACAGGTCACAGGTCACCAGATAAGACTGAGAAGGACCCTTTAAATTAAATTATTTGATTATACATTTCTACAAACAAAAGTATACACCCATTGCTGACTGATTTTTTTATTTATTCACTTTTGATTTGGCACTTTTACCTGACAATATTTTGTTACTCAAGCCCTCAAAGGTATATTGGGTTTACCAATCAATATAATAACAGCTTGGATATCAGCTGCTCCCACTATTATCATCAGGATCTTGCAAGCAGACTGCGCCCGCCTAACTTGTGTAGTACTGTTGCATGACCTGATCACTAACCAACACACCTCAGGCAAGCAAGACTGTAAGTGGAAGGTGTACAATGGCTCTCACTATCCTCAGGAGGGACATGAGGAAGACAGAATAAGGGCTGCACGTGCTGAACCCTTTGGACTTCAGAAAGAGGACTACACACTGTAACCAACCTGTGAAGAGAAACACAAAGGGCTGGACAGTCTCTCACATGAACTTGGGCAAAAGAGTGGATTCCAAGGACTAGTTTGCTAGCTTCCTGTAAAGCTATTGGGATGCAAAAGCTGCAAGGAACCCACATTCCTGAAGATCCCAGCTGAACAGTTCCAACTGGATATGCCCTGGACCCTTCTAGTGGCTACACATGGAGTGAGTCCTGACCCCCAAGTGGCAACCCTAAGGTCCTGGGGATAAGTGTCAGAGTGCACTCCTCCTACCTAAGACGAAAAACTGGGTCTTAAAAACCTTTTGAAGAATTTTTGACAAAAGAACAAATGGCTACCACCTGACAACAACTGAGCAGCAGCTGCCATCAGCGCACTGCCATGTGGACTCAATGTGTTGATTTTCCCTGCTGAAAGGATCTTGACTTTTAAAAATGTTTCTAAGTCTGAAAAAAGACATTTTCACTGCACAAAGGTGTGAAAAGTATCCGACTACCGAGGAACCTCACTTGGATGCAAATTTCAAATTTCTTCCACTTGGCGCTTTACCACCAAAAGTCGATGGCTTCACTGGGACTTCATTTGACGGCTATCAGGTAGAACCCATCTCAAAAAAATATGCTGCGTTCCCCTGTTGAGGATTTTCAACTTCCTTCCGAGAGACTAAGAAGGCAAAACTTTCAACTGGACCAAACTTGGTCCCTATATCTGGCCTACACGCCATGGCTGTCAGCCTTAACATTTGAACCAGTTTGGTATGACCAGATACATGTGGCTGGTGTTTTGTGCTTTATGGTGCTAAAACATTTAAACTTTGCTCCCTACATCCTTTGTTTTGTTATTTTCGTGTCTGTTTAGGAACTCAAATTGACAGTGTTTTTATAAATTGGAGAGGGATTTTACTGTTATGTTTTCTACTTTTGTCTGTTTTGGTACTGGTAAATGATTCTCCTAACATTTCTTCTAAGTTTAGCCTGTCTGCTTTGCTTTACAGCTGGACAGACAGATGGGTGGATGGGAGTGAATGGCTATATGGGTGGACAGTGGAGATAATGGCAGAGTAAAGGGGTGAATGGATAGGTAGATAGACAGGTGAAAGGATGGCAGTGCAAAGAGATGCATGAGTGGGTGGAACGATGAGTGGATGGGTGGCAGAGTGGATGAATGGATAATAAATGAATGGCATGGTAGATACATGGCAGAGATGATGAATGAATATATGAATTGCAGGATGAATTGTTGGTAGAGTGGATGTGTAAATGGATGGCGGAGTGGATGGATGTTTATGAATGGATGGATGGTATAATGGGTGGGCAGGTGGACAAATGGATGGATGGATGCATAGACAAGTAGATGGCAGAGTGGAGGGCAGAGTGAATGGAGGAATGGCAGATTGGCTTCATGTATGGCAGAGTGTATTAATAGATAGATAGCAGAGTGGGTGGCTTGATGGATGGGTGGCAGAGTGGATGGATGGCAGAGTGGGTGGATCGATGGCAGAGCAGATTTATGGATGGCAGAGCAGATGGAAGGATGATAAATGGAAGGCAGGGTGGATGGATGGTAGAGCGGATCACTGGATAGGTGAATGTTAGGACGAATGGCTGGTAGAGTGGATAGGTGCACGGATGGCAGAATAGATGGATGGCAAGGTGTATTAATGGATGGATGGCAGAGTGGATGGATGGATGGATGTTGATGGATTGATGGAATGGATCAATGGATTGATGGATGGAGGGATAGAAGAGTAGTTGGCAGAGTTGCGGCACAGTGACTGAATGGATGGAAGAGTGGATTTATCTATGGAAGAGCGGATGAATGGCAGAAAGGGTGGCTTGATGGGTAAATGGCAGAGTGGATGAATGAATGGTAAAGTGGATTGGTGGAGGGTTGACAGAGTGGGTGAGTGGATGGATGGGGAAGTAGAATGATGGATGGATAACAGAGTAGATATAGGGAAGGCAGAGTGGCTGGATGGATGCCTGGATGGGTGAATGAATGCAGAGGGGATGAGTGGATGGATGGTAGAGTAGGTGGGTGGATAGATAGCAGAGTGGATGGATGGATGATGGATGTATGGATGAATGGCAGAGCAGATGGCTGGATGGCAGAGTGGATGGATAGATGGATGAGTTGATGAATGGAAAGAGGATGGATGGATGGATGGCAGAGTCGATTAATGGATGCAGAGTGGATGACTGGATTGATGGACGGATGAGTGGAGGACCAACAGAATGGATGGATGGCAGAAGGTATGAAGGGATGGTAGAGATGATTGAGGGATGGCAGAGTCTGGTAGGTCACTTCCCCCACCGCTGCTGCTCCGCCTGCCAGTCTTTTGCCTCCTGCTCCCCCCTCCAGATCGGCGCTCTCCTACCCTGTTCGAGCGCCGCCTGGACTGCCTGCACCTGGTTTGAGTCCCCCCGTGTGCCTGCCTGCCCCATTCTCTTTTTCTGTACCCCTGCCTGAGTGCCCGTGTGCCTGCCTGCCGCATTATCTATTTGGTACCCCTGTGTGAGTTGCTTCGCCCGCCGGGCTCCTCAGCCCCGTTCTCCCGCCGCTGCCTCCCGTGCGGCCCCGCCCCCCCACACCCATTGGATTGTTCCCTCCCGCCTCCCAGCTGACCCCTCCTCCCCTCTTATGACACCCCCTAAGCGACCGCGCAGCGGACGCGTGCAGCGGGCGCGCCAAAGGCAAGCCCGTCTGCGCCCGTCCGCGCCTGGACCGCGCCCAGTGCCATGACCCCCGGTCCCCACCGCTGCAAGACGACCCGACAGACCTACGATGCCGCCGCCCTCAACTCACTCAATGCCGGCCGTAACCCCGCCTGCTGCCGGGCCACCCCAAAACGCATTCACGGACCTTTCACCTGCAGAACCTGCAAGTTCTCCTGCCTCCGAACCTGCACCGCACCCGCCAAGCCAAGCACCAGCAGCAACCTCGAGTGCATCCTGCTCAACACCCGATCCGTCCACAGACACGCCGTGGAACTCTGGAACCTCCTCGACACAACATCACCAGACATCACCTTCCTCATGGAAACCTGGATGAACGCCTCCTCAGCCCCCGACATCGCCATCGCCATCCCGGACGGGTACAAGATCATCAGGAGGGACTGCGTCAACCAGACCGGAGGAGGCATCGCCATCGTCCACAAGAACACCATCCGCATCACGACCGACTCCAACGACACCTTCGCCGCCGCCGAGCACCTCCACTTCCAGATTCACACCGACCCAAAGACAACCCTCAGAGGCACCCTCACCTACAGACCCCCGGGACCATGCACACAATTCAGCGAAGGCATCACGGACTTCATCAGCCCACACGCCCTCCCCTCCGCCGACTACATCCTCCTAGGGGACCTCAACTTCCACCTGGAGAACAACAAGGACCGCAACACCGCCACCCTGCTGGACAACCTCGCCAACCTTGGACTCAACCCCCTACGCCGGCCACACGCTTGATCCCGTCTTCTCATCCAGCAAGCACATCACCTTCAGCCACTCCACCGGACTCCACTGGACCGACCACAGCTGCGTCCACTTCAGCTTCAGAAGAACCACAACCCACCACCACCTGCAACAGGTTCCTCACAGAAGCTGGAGCAAGATCACCGCAGACCAGCTCACCACCTCCCTCAGCCAGAACCCACCCGCCAGCACAACGGACCCCAACGAAGCAGCCCGCAACTTCACGCAGTGGCTGACTGCCTGCGCCGACGACCTCGCACCACTGAAGAACCCTCCCAGCAGACCTAGAAGCAAGAAGTCCTCCTGGTTCACCGACGGACTCAAGGACTCCAAGAAGACCTGCCGCACCCTCGAGAAAGCCTGGCTCCACGACCAGACCACTGACAACATGACCGCCCTCAAACACGCCACCCGCAAGCACCACCAGCTCATCCGCACCACCAAGAAGAAATCACTGAAGGAACGACTGGACAACAACGCCCACGACAGCAAGGAACTCTTCACCATCATCAAGGAGTTCTCCAACCCCAGCACGGGCAACAACGACATCACTCCCTCACAAGATCTCTGAGACTCTCTCGCCTCGTTCTTCTACCGCAAGATTGCCGACATCCACAACAGTTTCGGCGCCCCATCCACGCACCCAACCGTCGAACCAACGCCCCCCACCGCTACCCTCCGCACCTGGACCACGGTGACCACTGAAGACACAGCCCGCACGATGAACACCATCCACTCCGGATCTCCGACCGACCCCTGCCCCCACCACTTCTTCAACAAGGCCCACTCCACCATCGCACCCCAACTCCGGGACGTCATCAACACCTCCCTCAACACCGCCACCTTCCCGGAGAGCTGGAAGCATGCCGAGCTCAGCGTGCTACTGAAGAAACCAACAGCGGACCCCACCGACCTCAAAAACTTCCGCCCCATCTCGCTCCTCCCTTTTCCCGCCAAAGTCATCGAGAAGATCATCAACAGACAGCTTGCCGCCTTCCTCGAGACGAACGGATCCCTCGACCCCTCGCAGTCCGGTTTCAGAGCCAACCACAGCACAGAGACCGCCCTCATCGCAGCCACCGACGACATCCGAGCCCTGCTCGACAACGGGGAAACAGCGGCACTCATCCTCCTGGACCTCTCGGCAGCATTCGACACTGTCTGCCATCGCACCCTAGTTCAATGCCTCAGCAACATCAGCATCCAAGAAAAGGCACTGGAGTGGATCATCTCGTTCCTCGCCGGTAGAACACAGAGAGTCCGCCTCCCCCCGTTTCGATCCGAGGCCACCAAAGTCATCTGCGGCGTTCCGCAAGGATCATCTCTCAGCCCCACCCTCTTCAACATCTACATGAGCCCTCTTGCTGCTATCGCACGCCAACACAACCTCAACATCATCTCCTACGCCGACGACACCCAGCTGATCCTCTCCCTCACCAGAGACCCCGACACCGCCAGAACCAGCCTGCACGAAGGGATGAAAGACGTCGCCGAGTGGATGAAGAACAGCCGCCTGAAACTGAACTCAGACAAGATGGAAGTCCTCATCCTGGGACCATCGCCCTCCGCCTGGGAGGACTCCTGGTGGACCCCAGCCCTGGGCACCGCTCCCAAGCCAACAGACCACGCACGCAACCTAGGCTTAATCCTGGACTCCTCCCTCTCGATGACCAGACAAGTCAACGCCGTCTCCTCATCATGCTTTCACACCCTACGCATGCTTCGCAAGATCTTCAGATGGATCCCGACCGAAACTAGGAAGACGGTCACACAGGCCCTCGTCACCAGCCGACTGGACTACGGAAACACCCTCTATGCCGGAACCACAGCCAAGCTACAGAAAAGACTCCAACGCATCCAGAACGCCTCCGCCCGACTCATCCTGGACATCCCCCGACACAGCCACATCTCTGGCCACCTGAGGGACCTGCACTGGCTCCCTGTCAACAAGAGGATCACGTTCAGGCTCCTCACCCACGCACACAAGTCCCTCCATGACCTGGGCCCCAAGTACCTCAACGACCGCCTGACCTTCTACATGCCCACCCGCCAGCTACGGTATACTAGCCTCGCCTTCGCCGCCGTACCACACATCCGAAGAGCCACCGCCGGAGGCAGATCCTTCTCCTACCTGGCGGCCAAGACATGGAACTCCCTCCCAATCCACCTTCGGCTGACCCAGGACCACCTCGCCTTCAGGAGACAACTCAAGACCTGGCTGTTCGAGCAGTAGTGGACCCCTTCCCCCAAGCGCCTTGAGACCCTTCCGGGTGAGTAGTGCGCTATACAAGTTTTTTGATTGATTGATTGATTGATTGATTGAATGGACAGATGGCAGAGTGGGTGCACAGATGGATGAATAGCAGAGTGGATGGGTGGGTAAATGCTGACTGGCTGGATGGCAGAGTGGATGGGTGGCAGAGAGGATGGATAGCAGAGTGGATGGATGGATGCAGAGTGGAAGGATGGATGCTGCGTGGATGGATGGATGGATGGATGGATAGATAGATGGGTTAGTGAAGGGTGGATGAAGGAGTGGAATGATGGATGTCAGAGTGGATGAATAGATGCATACATGGCAGAGTCGATGGATAAATGGAAGAGGTGATGGAGGGAAGGCAGGGTGGATTGGTGGATGGATGGATGGTAGAGTAAATGGATGGCAGACTGGATTAATGGATGGCAGAGTAGATGCAGAGATGGATGGATGGCAGAATTGATGGATGGATGGCAAGTGGATGGGTGGATGAGTGGTAGAAAAGTTCATAGACAAAAAATGGATGGCAGAGTGGGTGGCTTGATGGATGAATGGTAGAGTGGCTGGAAGGTAAGGTACATTGCTGAATGATTGGCAGAGTGGATGAGTGGATGTATGGTAAAGCGTATGTATGGATGGATGGATATCAGAATGGATGCATAGATAGCAGAGTGGATGTGGATGCATAGATGGCAGAGTGGGTGGGTGAATCGATGGCAGGGTGGGTGGAGAGCTGGATGAGTTGATGAATAGAAATAAGGATGGCAGAATGGATGGAGGGACATGTGGATGAATGGATGGAAGAGTTGATTGAGGACGTGGAGTGGATGAATGAATGAAGGGACAGATGAGTTGAGGGCAGAGAGAATGTATGGATGGCAGAAAGGATGAATAGGTGGTAGATTGGATTGATGTATGGCAGAGTGGATAAATGTATGGATGGCAGAGTGAATGAATTGATGAATTGGATGCATTTGAAAGGGTGGTGGATGCAGAGTGGATAGAGAGGAGAGTGGATGAGTGGATGGGTAGCAGTGTGGATGGATGGATGCAGAGTGGATGGATGAATATAATCCATTCATCCATTCACGCAGAGTGGATGAATGGATGGATGGATGAGTGTATTGATGGATGATGAATGGATGACAGAGTGGATTGATGGATGGCAGAGTGGATGACTGGATGGATGGATGGCGGAGTTGATGGATGAATGGCAGAGGTGATAGATGGATGGCAGGATGGGTGGATGGATTGCAGAATTGATGGATGGCAGAGTGGATGGATGGATACATGGATTCAATGATGGGTGAAAGAAGGATGGTTGGTAGATTGTAAAGGTGAAATAGTCGATAACCCCAGTTGGATGGAATGGTGAAAGAATGAATGGATCGATGCATAGATGGAAGAGACATGGAAGCTGTTCTAGAGCGAGGTTGGCTGACTTGATTTGTTTGCTGGAGGGGATCAACACTTTAGTGTAAAATGGGGGCTATTTTAATTTTCTGGATACTCTCTTGCTCTTAAGTTCTGCCAAAACACCAGCAAGCTAAATTTTCTTCTGTTAAATATACATGACCTCTGGGTGATTAAGATTGCTGCAATATTATCATATGCCATCCTGCCTGACACTGAAATCTCAATTTCCTTCTCAGTCTCCCAGTCCCTAATGACAACAATAGCAAAATGCTTGCAGCTAATGCATGGTGTGAAAGGCACAATGACACAGTAATGGCACAGCACAGCAGTAAAAGGGTGAACCTTTCAAAGATAGCAGATCACTATTGAATTGTAACGGTCTCCCAGCCAATTAACATTCAGCACAATTGACCCTCTCCTCTATTCCGCAAATATTACTCTGAAACAGACAGAAGGCAACCATGGGGACTAACTGAGTAGCTTCTCAGCACAGAATGAAATTATAAACAATGGGATGACCCAAAATGAACCCGAAGGACCTGGGTAACTTATGATACACACAGTGGTCCAATCGGATGAAATCTAAAGGAAAGCTAATTATATCAATATCTCTGAACAACATATGCAACAAAAAATGTGAGCGATCAAAGCAGCAAAACCAAGATATATCAAAACAATTTAAGACACATACACATATTTTCTCACTTCAAAGAGATTTTTAGTTAAAAATCTAGTAAACATAGTAATTATACAATGCATTCCAAAAACATTTTGTTGAGAAATTGAACTCATAGATCCAGAGAAAATTATATGATAGAGTGGGTCCTCAGGGAAGGTGCTCATGAGAATTAAGAGTGAAAATGAAAGGGAAAAGAGGAGGGTTTATGGACCCATTTTTTCAGGTAGGTAGTTATAGTTAGGACCTAGTTTCCATTGGAAAGGCATTTTTTGGATTTGTCATTTATCCACTGACATGTTAAGTCATAAACTCATGCAGCCAGTGACATACGCCTTGAGAAGCTTATGCACAGCCTGACAGACTTATTCAAAGTGTCATACGGCTACTAAAATGTTTTGTCAGAGACTGATGTACCAATTCACATACACACTTAGAAAGTCATGCACCCACTGACATATCCACTCAGAGACTTATGCACCCAGTCATAGATTCATTAAAAGACTCATATACCCATTGACAGACCCACTTAGACACTTTCAGTCCCACTCACAGACTATTATACACACCCATTGATGTAGCAAATCGGAGATGCACTCAAAGAATGATACAAGCACTGAGAGACCAACTAAAACATTGACAGACCCACTGAGAGATGCAGTGCAACACTGATGCACTCAATAGGAGACCACTCAGACACTGATGTGAACACTCAGAGATCCACCGAGACAATGACACACCAATGGAGAGACCTGCTCATATACTCAGATACTCATTTACAAGCCTAGACAGACACAATCCTGTCAGAAATCTACTTAGACACTTGTGTATTGAAGGATGTGACCTGCTTCAGGCCACCAGGGGTCACCAAGACCACATCTCAGCCTTCCGTACTAAATGAAGAGTCAGTAAGACAGTAGAGAATACGGTTTATTCATGTACACTCAGAGCGGAGCCCCATCTGCCCAGTCGCTGAGAGTGCTGCAGAGAGGACTGAAATCCACAAGCATAAAGATACATTATGTACGTTTTGCAAGTGGGCAAAAACACGCCCACAGTGGAATTTTCCAGGCAGGTGCAGTTTAACTGTGTAATACAGGGAATAAAGTTTCAGCTCTTCTATCTTACACAAAGTATCTTTGTCCAAGGGCGTTCCATCTGGAGCCCGCCACCAGACAAGGAGGAGAGGGCCTCTATCTAGTGAGAAAACAATGTGCTCATTACTGAAACAAACCTAACAGAAGAAATGAAACTCAGAGGTGAGTATTTCTGGGAATTGGACGAGATCAGTTTCGAACAGCATAAAATGGCGCCCAAATAGAAACTGGTGCAGCGAACGTAAACTTACATAGAGCACTGCGTAAGCATAAACATTTTCTATTCTAACAGTATGCAGTCACAGATCCAGTTAGACAGTTATACAATCAATTACAAATGCACTCAGACCCTCATGCCCCCAGTCACAGTTTGACTGAGAGACTCAGGAAACCACTTACAGACCCATTGATACACTTCATATACCCAGTCATAGATCCACTGGCACAGTTATGCAGTTAGTTACAGAACCACTCATAGACTAATGCACCCTGTATAGATCCAGTCAAATACGTTTACAGTGAATGGGAGCGTTACTGAGATAGTGATGCTTGCAGTGACAGATTACACTGAAATAGTTATACAAGGTGATATAGAGATATTAAGGGAGTAATATATGTTATTATAGATTCATTTAGATAGTAATGTGTTTAATGTGTTGGTTATAATCTATATTGCAGTTAAAAGTATTGTATGTGGTAGTGGCTATTGAACGTGTGCTTATGTTTTGTCATTTTGCGACATATTCGCGGCCACTGAAACATGGAATTCGTGGCTACAGACGTCATCGCGACCTCTGTTGTCGCTCAAACAAGGAAAATGCATTTTTGATGTTGTTTTTTCAACAAATGAATACGAAGGGGAAAGTTAGATTAACATCTTACTAAACAGCTAGATTCAAACTCTATGTAAAATATGTTTATATATGTGCTGTACACTTTGTCAAAAACATGCAGTATTAGTGACTACCGACATTGTGAGCTCTGGTGTTGCCGCAAACAAGGAAAATGCATTCTTGATGTACAGTTTTGACTAATAAACACAAAGGGGAAAGTTAAATAAATACCTTATGAAACAGCTAGGCTAAAACTTTATGTAAAATGTCTATATATGTGTTCTACACTATGCCAAAAACACCACTGATGACATTACTAATGACATCATCCAAAGAAGCACTGACACACCAACTTACACCCGCATTAAACATGTCATACACCCACTCCCACACAATCACAATCAAACTCATTCACAGAACCCTTACAATCATCTTGTCACTCTTCTATACAGTCAGTAACACATCAACTCACCTATAGAGTCACTAACGGAACTACTAACTCACATATGCCAATCATGCACCTACTTACTTACCAATAAAGCCACTCACAGATCTAGTCATAGAGACATAGGCACACTTACACACCTGTTCATTTAACTATACAGCTACTGACACAGTATATGAGTTAACCATATACCTACTCACATACCTACTCACTCACCCATACAGTCACTCACACAGCCACTAACTCACCCATACAATTACTCACACAGCCACTCAGTTACTTATACATATACTAATACATGTACTCACTCACCAATACATTGATTGATAGAACCACACAATCTTCCATACAACCTCTCTTAAACTCACTTACCCATACAACTACTGAAATACTAATTCACTCACATATATAGCCACTCATACACCCACTCACTCACTCACACACTCACTTACATGCCCAATGATGCACTGGGACAGCCACTCATAGAACTTGTTACTCACCCATACAGGCACGTATGTATCTGCTCAAACACCCATTCAGCCATTCATGCACCCTCTCATTCACTATTTACAACCACTGATACACCAGCTCAGTCAACTATGCAGACACTCACACAGCCACTCACTTACTCATGCACACACTACCACTCTCACTCACTCACCTATACAAAACTCACACACGCACTATCTCATGTATATAGTCTCTTATATACCTAGTCACTCTTCTATATACCATTTACACATCCACTCACTTACCCTTACAGGCACTTCCACAGTGAGTTACATTAGTATATATGTTTAACACTCACTAACCTTTAGAAAACACTCACAATCACTGGAGGATACCATCAGTGATGTCATTTAAGATGCATCCAACTCCATAAAAGTCTCTACAAAGGTGCACTGCAAGAGGCAGTAGTGAGGTGTGTGCCTTAAACTGAAAGCGTACTCTGTCAAATTTGAAGGTCTTACTGCTACCAGGTCTTGGGTATGACTCTACTTGAAAATGTATTCTGGTATTCTGCATGTGTGCTGCAAATAATGATCCTAGCTTTAAAACTACACAGTCTATTGTTCTCTTGAACAAATGTTGTCAGATCTACTTCAGCACTGTGGTGATTGGGTTAGGATTGGAAATCCTAATGAAGGATACCTTTGCACAACTAATGTCGCTTTCCCCTTACTCTGTCTTCGTATACTCCAATATATGCCAAAGACGAAATGGAAGTGGTCAAATTAGTTCTGTCCACATATTGACAGACCAGAGTATTGTGGTTGATCGAGTTATAGTTAGCTCAGCTAACTATAACTGCTGAATTTCTCTAGTTTTGTTTGAGCAAAATGTCAGACTAACTATAATGTCCCTGTAACCTTTGGTTCTTTCAGTGAATCTCTAAGGCCATTTTAAAATCTATTTCCTAACTATAACATCCCTGTACTATTTGTTTTTTCAGTGAATTCCTAAGGTTTATAAAAATTCTATTTCTTAATTGTGACAAGCCTCTAAGATTTTCTTAATTTATATCTGTAATTGGATATCGTATATTATATTTATATTATATACAACTCAGTCAGTCAGTCAGTCAAGTCAATGCAAAACAGCTTTATTTGGTGTAAAATATACAACCATAAAAGCATACTAATAAAAAATCAAGGGGTACAATATGCAATAATGATTTTTCAGTTAGTGTACAATTGATTTAGTAGAAATACCAAGGGATCATTATTAAATATCAGCATATTAAGAAATCAGGGAGGGCAGTATACAAGCTAAACATTTCCAAATGAAACCCAGCAATTTTATAAAAATATCAGTGCTTCAATACATTCTATAAAACATTATTAAATACAACAATGATACAAAATATCCTATGTGCAAACCGATGCATAGTGTTCAAGACTGCATGTTATACAAATTCATTGAAATAAATAACATCAATCTAGCATCTTCACCTACACAATAATACAATAAATGCAAGACAAAGTAAGCTATGTGCAAACAAAAGCATAATGTGCAAAACTACAAATTAAACTACTTCACAGGGGTACTTAGAATGAATCTACAAATTTTATATCTACACATGTAAATAGCGCAGCTAGTTACTCTCGTCAGGTTTCTCATATAATAATGTATCTAAATGTGATAAGCCCTTTCTTTTCCTGACCGCCCTTACTATAAAACGGACCAGGGTACACAATTTTCATGTCTGCCATACTGCATAGAGAAAATTAAAAGCATTTTTATAATTAAAAAGCTATGAGTTAAAAAAAAAAAGTGGGTTTAAAACGGATTTCCAAATATTACTATGCAAGGTGCAGAAAAATTTAAAATGTAGCATGGTCTGAGGGGTATTTCCATTACACAGGCAATTTGGTAAATTATAAAACCACTTTTCTTTATCAAAGAATGCGGTTATATAGTGTAATGTACCAAATCTAAGCCTTGTTAGATAACATCTGTGTTGGGTTATTCTTACCGTGGCAAAATATGTCTATATACCCACCACAGAAGGGATTTCACAATAGGTGGAAACACTTTGTTTTCATCTAGCATTGTCAGTTCTATCACGTTCTCTGTTGGAAATATATCTTAGATTCAAGTCATTTTTACTAATGTCTTGGATAGATGCAGGATCCATTTTGTCATAGTCTATCATACAACATGTGAATAAGTTATGGATATATTCTAGCCATGGGATATATTTCCAGTGGTGGAGTGCCGGGGCAATCATTTATTAGGTCTTTTGTAAATTTTGTCTCTTCTTTCACCCACAACCCACGCCAGAATGTGAGTCCTGCTATATTAATAAAATCACTTATGTATAGTACTGACAACTCTTTGTGTAAAATATAGTTGGCTGTTGAATTTGGAACCACCAGCACTCTTTTTAAAAATGTGTTTTCTTGTATTTGTAGAGATGTGGTATTTTCTCTCCCCCATATTGCAGCCCCATAGCAGGCACCAGTCACACACTTAGTTCGGTACAGGGTAAGTATATCCCTTACGTGTTTGTTTCCAATTTTGGACGAGAATCTAAAAATTCTCTCAGTGGTTCTGAAAAATTTCAAATTACATGAGTCAATGTGTGGTTTCCAGCTGCCCTTTCTATTAAAAAGAAGACCCATATAAGAAAAAGTTAGAACTCTACCTATAACTACACCTCCCACATGATGTTGTCTATTCTTCAGCTTAGTATTCCCGCACGACATAACAAATGTTTTAGTGAGGTTTAGCTGTAAATCGTAGTCCAATCGTTGTCCTTGACAAAAGGACAGCATCATCAGCATAGAGTAATACTGGGGTAGAACGTCTTCCAACTTTTGGTCTGCCTACAATTTGCTTCTGTAAAAAAGGGTCCACATTATAAATAGAGAACAGCAATGGCGCCAGTACACAACCCTGGTGTATTCCTCATGTAACCCTAAAATCCTGTGTAAATTCCCCCTTCGTTCCAAATCGTACTCCTGAGGTTAAAAAGGTATAGAGCTGGGATAAATATATAACAATGTCATTTGGTGCTCCTAGCTCTTTCAAGGTTTGCCATAGTTTGGCATGATTAACGAGATCAAACACACTTGTGAGGTCTACAAAACAAAGATGTAGAACCCCCTCCTTAGCTAGGGTATATTTTACTTTTAATAACTTCAAATTTAAACACTGTTCCATTATTCCAATACCCCTTCTGAACCCATACTTGGCTTCTGAGAGAACATTTTTCTCATTGACCCATTTTTCTCACCTCCCCAGGAGAATTCTTCCCATTAACTATGAGGTTGAGTCAAGAAGGGATATGGGACGGTACCAATTTGCCTTCCCTCTGTCTCACTTTTTAAAAATGGGCACAATAATACTTTCTACCCAAGGTTAAGGTAGCACCCGTCCTATAGCAACATTGAAAATATTTAATAAAATAGGGGGCCAAAAATCCATGTTACATTTAAAAACATCAATGGGTACCCCATCTGGTCCTGCGGCTTTCCCGCTAGCACTTTTTTGGAGAGCGGTTTTAATTTCCGCTGACGTAATTGGCAGAGATTTTACCGGTTCAACTAATGTAAAATTGCTATTATTAGTTGTAGTGACACTAGCAACTTCTTGATTAAAATAGACTCAAAATGTGTAATCCAATCTTCTGGGGGTACGGCAATTTCTATATTCAATGTTACAATATCTTTATCGGCAGCCTGAATTAAACTATCCCAAGCACATCCCGGATTTCGCTTTTCCTTTGGTGTAAAGTTTTTTTTCATAGTCTTTCCTCAGGGTGCTAATTTTGGCACAGTCCCTTTGTTTTATCTTAAGGGCTGTTTTTAAATCCCTGTTTAGCCTAGAGCATTTCCTATTGAAGCCTCTTGGGTTATTATCACATGCCATTTTCCTATTTTTGAGGGTTAAATCGCCTGCTATTTCTGTAATGATATTGCAAAAGGCATTTATAATTATCCTATCTATAGAGGAGCTATTCATACAGATGACAATATCCTTTTGTTTTTCCCCTCTTAAATTATCCAAAAGGGTTGTTGGATCTACTCCTGACCATTTAATGGAAACTCCATTGTTTCCTTGGAGTTTTGTGTCTGTGTATCAAGTTCTACCCCATTGTTGTTGAGCCAGGCTAAGCCTCAGCATCAGCATTAGTGGATGATGGTCACTAAGCAGATTTTCACTTATTATACATTTTTCCACCAAACCTTTACATCTTGCTGACGCAATAAAGTGATCAGTGTTTGATGATGCACTCTCCCCTACATAAGTTTAAATAGCTGTTTCACCCTCTAAAATTTCTGGTTCCATAATTACTAAGTTGTATTTAGAAATACTATTGTTTATTGTTTCCCGGTATGGATCATGTGGAAAGTGAGGGATTCGGTCACCAAAGCAATCACTAAAGCCACATTGTTCTCCCACTAAAATATCACAAATTTCACAATTAAAAACACCCCCTCAAATGAGTATGTACTCCCCTCCCAATTCCTTTACAAAGTGCTCCAGATCAACCTCTAGGGCTTTGATCACCCTTGGTCTAGTACTATCGATTATATTATCATAAAAATTATTCAGAACAATTGTCTATTTCCCTTCCGAATATAGATGTATCAACTGATAATAGTGTGACTTGATATTAACTTCCTTCACTATCAGAGGCGCAGTCACTGCTATTAGTGTTGCTCAGCATCCTTTTGCTCTCCCCTTCTAGAGGGACTGGCATTTATAAAAAAAAGCTCAGTATTCAATGTTTACTGAATCATAATTACAACACACCCCTCTATAATTTTATACCATTAATCATTATTTATCTTATTTTTAATTCCTGCTATGTTCCAAGACATAATATCCTGAGTAATGGTACCGGAGGTGTTATCTTTATTCTCAGCTATTAGATCTCGCTGGTCCTCACTAAGGGCCCCAATAGGATGGCAGGCGGATCACCCCCACCATGCTGGCGGTAGCCACCGCTGGCCTGGCGGGGGCGATCGGCCCGCCATCCATGCAGGAATGACCCCCGCCATATAATAATGGCTGGGGGGTCCGCGGCGGATGGAAAGACCGTCCGCCGATTTACCGCCCGGTCGACATGTCGACCGAGCAGAAAAGGCTTCAATATGGTTACGGGGCATGCAGAGTCAGCTTTGGGGGCCCCCTGCTGGCCTCCATGGACTTCGGGGGGTGGGGGTTGCACATGGGGGGTACCTATGGTACCCCCCTGCATTTCAAAGGACAAAGTGGCAGGCACAGCGTGGTGCCTGTCACGTTGTGCTTTGAAATGCACCACATGTATTTTAGCATTGCGGCGGGAGGTGCTTTCAGCACCGCCCTCCACAATGTTAAAAATACGGGATTGGGCGCATCCTAATTGCCCTCACAGGACCCCTGCCATTATGGCGGGCGGTCCCTTTCACCGTGAGGCCCCCAGCCTAATGGGGGCCTAAGTATTTGTGAGCAAAGGCTACCATCTAGCTTATTTGCAGAGGTATTAGAAACATTATCATTATTATGAGCTACCAGGTCACATTGGTATTCAATAGGTATTTGTGCACACAAGCAGCCATCTGGCTTATTTACATTTGCATTCCCATCAAGCTCATTTACAGAGGAAATGTGCTCTGGGGATCTATCATAAACAATTTCTACATATTCCCTAAGTCAATCGATCTCACTACAAGATCTAAGTAATTCATACCTATTGTAAATTGGGACTATTGGAATCGGTTTGTACAAATTAAAACTATTTGCCTTTATATTTAAATAGCTTGGCCTGTAAAAGTAACCCAATGGGACAGCAGTTATGCATTACATCGTATTCAAGTTTGTTTCTATAGCATTATTTGGAAATATTTCCATCAAGTTCTCTACCAACTCCCTACTACGAAAATTCACCGCTACACAATCTCCCGCAAATTGTTTCCTAGAGCTACCCGCCGAGCTCACTCTTCTCAGCATTATAATGTTTCATTGTAAGACATTAATGTCAGTATTTTCATTTACTGTAAGCCAGTGCGTCACTTGATTTTTTAGTTTCTCATAGGATTCACAGGTCTTATTTTTCAACCTGGGCACATTTTTAAGAACAATAATGCAAGGTGTCACCTGAGGGGGAAAGTGTAAAGGCTCATCGGCAGTGGTGTCTGAATTCATAGTCCAATTTAATTTCTCCATTTTATTAGTTGCTTTTGGTGCTGAAGGGGAGTTTTATGCTCAATAGCCGACCTTTGGGTTTGGGTAGATTGTTTACTGTCCCTCAGTGGAAGCTAGGTAGGAGCCATTCCTCATTTGATTTGGGTTACAATTTTAGTACTACCATCCTCCTTTTGCCTTATTAATGAGTTATCACCTGCAATAGGCAATCTCGGATTTTTAGTCTCGTCACCAAGTCTGTTAGAAAAGTGACATCTTTTTGTGCCAATTTTATCTCTGACATTACTCGACGTTCAATGCTGTCCAATTTTGAGTGTACTTTTTTGATTATTATCTCAAAGTTATGCATCCCTTGTACACTCTCAATTACGTGAGTCTCTCCCTTTGGTTTTCCAACAGGCTTGCCACCTTTCTTTGCCTTCTGCTTTGGTCTGGGTTTCACACCCTTGCTTTCCTCAGAACCTTCCTTTATTTTTGGTAGTTGTTTACTTTTTTTGCTGGTGGTTAAACTAGAGCAGTGTTATCAGATAATACTGAGATCTCCAGTGTCGATGTTAAGATGCATGGATTATCTGCACACTTTTCTTCATGTCCTTTTTGTTTACAGTATTACTGGCTGGCACTACCTCTGACTCTAACGCCTTCTCATTATCTATTGACACGTGTGTCATATCTAATGCAGTTTTAGTCACTGCCAGGTGTCCCTCACAGGGACAATCTTACTGTCAATCATTCCCACAGCAGATTTTAGATACTTTTTCCCACTTGGAGATGACACAATTATAACAATACAGTCAAAGTATCACCTTACCAGTCTCTGACGTGAAATCCTTTCGCACAACCATAGGGGGATGGCCAAGCCCTGCCTCCTCCAGGCCGGGACTTAAGCACCTCCTGGTGCGTGTGGTGATGTCAGCGGTAACCGCGCCGCTTAGTGTTCTGGGAAGTAGAGTTTCCCCCAAGATCTCATCCTCGCAGTATCCTCTCAGCCCGTCATAATCACTTTATTTCACCAGTACAAAAGACGGCATTAAAAGTGTTCTATATACAATGAATATAACATTTTTCTAATCTTAAAAGGTACGTCGAACTGTACAATTCATTAAAACAGTGCCAATTAAAACTACTTGATAAGACACACACACAACTAAAATGAGACAAAGAGCTCATGTGCAGAAAATTTAAATATTGTTTATATTAACCCAAATTATGGTTCCTTTTCATAATACACCCAAGAAACGAGACCAGATAATAACAAGTAAACAGGTCAGATAATAGCTTCAAAAAAGTGTAGGGCTGGGCGACATTGTCTGAAATTGAGCCTACGCATGAGTGGAAAGAAATACCTTTTCCTTTCCTCACTGTACAGACTGCAGTAAAATAGGAGATGAAGTTTGCATTGAGATGAACGAGCGTGACATGGGCAGAAAGAAAGAGCATCCATAGAATAAGTTAGGGGGATGCTCCAACATAAGAGAAATATAATTCAAAACCTCAGTAATAGGTATCTGTGTTGGGAATTCATAACAAAAGATAAATAAATCAAATCTGTTCTATTTATTCTCGGTGCTAAGTGATATTGTTCATCCCCAGATTTAGTACAGTTTGACTCCCATCTCACTCTACTCTGCTTTTCTTTCAGTAATTCTTTCAATTCAGGTGTTGATACAGTTGCAAATGTGATCAGAATGTCAAATAATTTGCACAAGCCAATGGAATAAAAACTGAAGCCACTTTACTTTTTGTAAACCATCTAGCTTTAGGGAGTCTCTCAAAATGTCTTGTGTTAAATTTAACGGTTCCCTTTACCTAACTGAGTTACATAATGGATGTGATCTGTAATAAAAGGAGCGTCTAGTTCTGAGTTACAGTTGTAGGAAGAGTTGGATTGAGGGACGACTACTAATCTTTTCCAAAAGCTATTCTCAATTCGTTGTTAAGTGGATATGCTAGTGGTTCCCCACCCGGGTTCCCCATACATGACAACAATGTCATTTTTGCTTCATATGTCTTTTTAATTGTATCTATTGGTTTAGAACCAAGCTTTTTATGAACATAGACTTTTTTCCTTTAAAAGCGCTTTGTTGGCAACCATGTTGTACCATATGTTTTTTTAGTCAGATAGTACCCCCAAATAGCAGAAAATATTCACCACCTACAGTTTTCTCCCTTCTATATTCAAGCTGGGCAATTGTTACATCTCTCTCCTGCCACAAGCACAAAAGACATATATTTGTTTACCCTACGACCTGAATTCTTCTTAAATCTGAACCGCATTGCCAGTCTATGCCATTCTGTCCCAATAACACTGCATCGTCTGCATAGAGAAGTCCATCATCCCCTTTTGTATCGCTTAGAGAAGTAACGGCACAGGGGAAACATGAATAATAGGGATAGCAATAGTAGACCCAGTCAAAGCAGCTTCCACACCGTTAGTTTATAATGAAAATAAGAAAGGGGCACGTACACACACTTGCCTAACACCATGGGTGATTCCAAAGTACCTGGTGCATTTGCACTCTCTCCACAGGCCGAGGAATACATCAAACCAATAAAGTTAATTATGGACTTCTCTATACCCTTTCCTTCCATTATTGACCATCATTTAACATGAGTCACACAATCAAAGGTGGCTGACAAGTCATCAGACGTATCGCTCCTTTAGGTTTTTAAGATCTGATAACAAGCAGTTGGCAGCAGTTCCTAAAATACGGAAATCACGAAGCAGAGGGCGCTGCTTCGCTTAGAATGCTGCTAAACTGTGGAATTACTTACCCCTTTGGATTAGCCTTGAACCAAACTATCTGACCTTTTGCAAGCATCTAAAGACCTTTTTGGTCACTTAACTCCTCTCGAACTCGAAGTTGCCTTGCATTTAGCGCTGGGATGCCCCCGGGTAACCATGCACTCTAGAAATGTATTTCATTCATTCATTCATCAGTGATGTGATCAGTGATGTCATTTGAGATGTCATCAGTGATTTCACTGACCACGTCATGAATGATGTAATATGTGGTGTCATCAAGCGTCCATTGAGGGGGCGCGAGTTATAGTTAGCTGAACTAACTATAACAGTGAAATTTCTATGGTTTTGTAAGAGTGAAATGTCCAACTAAATATAACGTCCCTGAAACCTATGTTTTTTTCAGTGAATTTCTAAGGTTTTATAAATGCTCATTTCTAACTATAACGTGCCTGAAACCTATGGTTTTCTCAGTAAATTTTAATGGTTTTTAAATGCTCATTTCTAACAATAATGTCCCTGAAACTTATGTTTTTTTTCAGTGAATTTCAATGTTTTTTAAACAAAAATTTCTAATCATAATATGCCTCAATCCTATGTTTTTTTAGTTAATTTCTAAGGTTTTATAAATGCTAATTCCTAACTATAACATCCTTATTAAGTCCCCTTAAATCCTGAAGGTCCCTGGTGGCCAAGTAGCCCTCCAGGTACCTCCAGTAAGCGCCACAGAGCTGCATTGCAGCAAGGTGTTCCTAGGCTAAGCCCCTTTTTACACCACTCTATAAAGGCAGCTCCTGGTGCACTGCTGCTCGGGGGATGAAGTCCACTTGTGTCCTGAGGTCCTCAGGACACAAGAGGACCTCATTGCCCCACCATCAATGTGCCAAGAGGTGCATTTGCAGAGTGGTGTAAAAAGACTTGTGGCCTCGGACCCCCTCTGAGCAATCCCACTCTGTGGCGCTTACTGGAGGTACCTGGTGGGCTTGTTGGGCCCCTGGGACCCACAGTATTCAAGGGGACCTAATTCCCCAACTCAAAACACAGTAGTGCAGGGAGGGGGGCGGGGCCTCCGGCAAGATGCCGGTGTTTCTTTTTTTTAATATATTTTTAGAATGGGGGCTGTGTGGCCCCCTTCTCTTAGTATTTTATGGGCCCTGGGGTCCCCATCCCCTAAAGGATGAGCTTAATATTTTTTTTATATAAAAAAACAAAAAACAGGAACGGGCCCACGTGGCCCCCTTCCCTGGCCACTATTGGCCCGGGGGTCCCCATCACCAGGGGCCTGGCCTTGTTTAAAAAAAATAAGTATAAGTGAGTGGAGCCGCATGGCCCTCCCTTCCCGGGGCCACTATTGGTCTCAGGGACCCCATCCCCAGGGCCTGGCCAGGCTTTCTTTTAAACAAAAATATGGAGGGGGGGCCGCATGGCCCCCGTTCCGTCCCACCCTATCCCTTGGGGTCTGACCTGAGCATTGGGGATCATGGCAAGAGCCCCAATGCCCCCACAGTCCCTGCCTGCTCTCCGCCCGCTGTGGGAGCTGGCATTGCTTTTCAGTAAGGGGAGATGCTAACATGCAGCTCCCCTTGCACAAAAGCAATCTGCTTTGCTTCCTAGAAGCAAGAGCAGATTTCCTGCTCTCGCTCCCAAGACATCCCTGCCTGGGGTAGCTGTCGTGCTTTATAAGCTTCAGTTTTATTATACATTATAAATTTGCCTCCGGGACCTGCCCACCCTGGGTCTTAAGTATAACGAAGTGCGGGAGCCTGTGCTTTATTTTTTTTATTTGCTCAGCCGAATTAGCACACCTAGCGCGAATTTGGTCGAATTTCTTTTTTTAAATGCTTTTTTTGGCCCTGGGGGTCCTTGTGGGACCCCCTGAGTAGGCCTAAGGAGTCAGGGTGTTTGTACCCTGCCCCACTTTCTTGTTTTTAAATGTTTTTCATCCTTTTTCTTGTAACTCTGTTACCATTTCCTGGTTTGGAATGTTGATAGCCAATCAAAATGAAGCTCGTGCTCAGAGGAGTCACAAATCCTCCTCGATGCTCAGATATCAATTTTTTTTATTTGTATTTCTCAGCAACTACTGAATAGATTTAAACTATTTAGAAAAAGGGTGCTTTTCGAACCAAGACCTACAATTTTTGGCAAATTTGGTGTCATTCCGTTCAGCAGTTCGGCTCTGTTGCTACGTCTAAAGTTCCTATGGAAATTGACATAGAGAAAATGTGTTTTGGGCCCCCTTTTTTCTCGGCCCCTGCTCAAAAAATTGCCCCAAAACTTTTAAGACAGGAGCTGACAGGAGCCAGACATTAGTTTTGAAAATTTAGCGAAGTTTCGTCAAACGGCGCCAAAGATATTGGCAAAAGAAAAAACGCTTTTTGAATAGAAACAAGTTCCTCACTATAACTACCTACTGACGTCCGCCAGTAGGTAATATATATATATATATCTATATATAGATATATATAGATATATATATATAGATATATATATATATATTCACTGAAAAAACCATAGGTTTCACACCAGTTATAGTTAGCTGGACATTTTACTCATACAAAACCATTGTAATTCCCCCGTTAGGGTTAGTTGTACTCACTATAACTCGTGCGCCCGCAATCCACTGCTGATGATGTCACATATTACATCATTCATGACATGGTCAGTGAAATCACTGATGACATCACTGATGACATCTCAAATGACATCACTGATGACATCATCCATGTGAGAATCAAATACACCTCATCACACACTAGTATAATCTTTCATCACTCACTGTAAAATAGAAAGTGCCATATTTGAAACCATTGACACACCAATAGAAATTTCTAAACACCTACTCAGTTATTCATAGAACTATACACACATCTAATCACTTACCTATAGATTCAGTGTTATATGCAGTGAATAATCAACAGAACACTATCAAATATACTTATATGCCTATTTCAACATTACAATTGCAAACAATTGATTATACTTACATTTACTCACCTACACACTTATACAAACACCACTTCATCTATATATATAGATAGTAACTCACACTTAGTATGTTATAAAATCACTATTACAAGTATAAAGTTATCCATATAGTGACTCATACAATCACTAAGTTTTAGGGACACTTAATTAGATATAACTGTCACATACACTGCCATTTTTTTTCAAGTTTAATGGAGATGTACCATTGAGAGAAATATTTCATCACCACCACACCCATAAACATATACACTCACTGAAACAACTGTTATAACATATAGTCTTAACCTCATATACCTACTGAATGAACTATTCACACATTTTTTGGAAATCACACACCCCCACCAAACCACATAGACATTCATTTACCCATACAAATACTCACTTAAGAAACCAATAACAAATATAGTCTTTAACATAGCAATTAGGACAAAGCAATAAAGACTTTCACACAGTTTAGTAACTACACATTATACATAGTGAGACTCTACAAATTAGTCAAGGAAACAATCAATGACACTGATACTAAATCCACCATCCACACATTTATATTTATATATCTATTCATTCTTCAATGCAAAGTAGTGTATTTATAATACATATTTAAATATCAAAGCAAACCACATTCACTGGATGATGTCATCAGTGATGTCATTTGAGATGTCATCAGTGATGTCATCAGTGATGTCACTGACCATGTCATGAACGATGTAATATGTAAAATCATCAGCAGTGGATTGCGGGCGCGCAAGTTATAGTTAGTACAACTAACTATAACGGGGGAATTTCAATGGTTTTGTATGAGTAAAATGTCCAGCTAACTATAACTGGTGTGAAACCTATGGTTTTTTCAGTGAATTTCAAAGGTTTTTTAAATGCTAATTCCTAACTATAACAAGTGTGAAACCTATGGGGCCTTATTTACGAGCCCCTTGCGCCTCCGGAATGTCACTTTTTGTGACGTTCCGGTGGCGCAGACGACTGAGTGATATTTATCAGGCAGAACTAAGCCACTTTTTGTGGCATAATCCTGCCTGATAAATATCAGTCCCTTTAACCCAGTGTCCTGCGTTAAAGGGGCGTGCAATGGGTGTTTCATTGGGCTGTTCCCAGCAGCATCCATGGACTTGAGTAATTTAAAGCATCCTCAAAGTCCAAAGTATAGGACATGGTAATCCAAATCCAAATGTTTCTCAAGAAAAGTCATAAACCATGTCCATGGGTCATATCTGCCCAAATGCCGATATTCCGAATGATTGAAATGACTTTTCTTAGGAAGCATTTGGATTTGGATTATCATGTCCTATACTTTGGAATTTTTGAAAGACTGAATTTGAGGATGCTATGAATTACTTAAGTCTGCCCGAATTGTGTGGGTAAAATTGATACCCAGTCACTTTGAATAAGAATGTACTTGCGACTCGTCTAACATTTGGAAGAAATATCTAGTTATATGACAACAGGATACCGACATAACTTGAAGGAAATAAGAACGCCCTGCAGAAGTTCTGTTGTACAGAATGAAACGCGTCGGCTGGCTGTGGTACATAAACTTAAGGAAAATAAAAGCATTAGAATATACACCAAGATTCAGCGCTTCAATAAGGACTTTAAGTGATATGATTTGATTGGACTTGTTGTGCAAGTGGTGCTGTGCCAAACTTTGGAATATTCTCCACTACTCTCTACTACTCACTCTCTACTACTCCACTACTCTCTAATACTCACTCTCTACTACTCATTCTCTACTACTCTACTACTCTCTCTCAACTACTCACTCCCTACTACTCACTATCCACTACTCTTTACTACTCACTCTCTACTACGCACTCTCTACTTCTCACTCTCTACTACTCTCTACTACTCACTCTCTACTACTCTCTCTCTACTACTCTCTACTACTCATTCTCTACTACTCCCTCTCTACTACTCCCTCTCTACTACTCCCTCTCTGCTACTCACTCTCTACTACTCTCTACTACTCACTCTTTACTGCTCTCTACTACTCACTCTCTACTGCTCTCTACTACTCACTCTACTACTTACTCTCTACTACTCTCTACTACTCACTCTCTACTACTCACTCTCTACTACTCTCTACTACTCACTCTACTATTCACTCTACTACTCTCTACTACTCACTCTCTGCTACTCTCTCTACTGCTATCTACTACTCTCTACTACTCACTCTCTACTCTCTATTACTCACTCTCTACTCGCTACCTCTCTCTACTTCTCTCTACTTCTCTCTCTACTAGTCTCTACCTCTCGACCTCTACCTCTCTACCTCTACCTCTCTACCTCTACACCTCTACCTCTACACCTCTACCTCTCTACCTCTCTCTACACACACACACACAAATACACATATATATGCATATGCATTTATATATATGTATGTGTATATATATACATACATATATAAACATATATAATCTGCATAGCTATATAAATACAAATATAAATGCATGCATACATATACATATATGCATACATATGCATGTTATTTACATGAAAGTTTGAAAAAGCAAAGCTAAAAAGCCACCTCATTATAAACAGAATGGCTTTAACTTAAACGAGGGCGAGATCTATTGCATTTTCAATGCTTGTTTACTCTGGTTCCATCAAGAAGGCATTCAGATGTGTCACACATTTGCCATAAATTCTGAATGTTAGCACTTTAGTTGCTCATTGGATCACTGTAGTAAAGCTACTGCTCACCAGGGAAGTCTGCTGCTGGTATTCAAAGTGCATGTTCAGTCTGCATGTCAGAATTTCGTTTAATGAAATAGAAGAGGATTTAAAAAGTCAAAATGTGCCCTAATTTTTCTTTCTTCAGCACTAATCATAATTTCTATGGCAAAATAAACCCCCTCATTTTGTTCCTTTGCAAATTAAATGTTTTAAGTGTTACAACTTTATTCCAATCAAGATGACTTCAGGTGTGCCATACTTTTGTCATAAGTAAGACTGTTAGCGCTCTAGTTGTTCTTTAGAACACTCTGGGACATTCTGTCATTGGGCTATACTTGGGCTACATCTGGGGGATATTTCTGCTACATTTGGGCTCTTTTGTCTCTGGTGGCCATCTTGGGAGACTTATTTGTTATGAAGTGTCCTAATTTCCTCATTTACTACAGTCTCCTCAGTTGGAAATACTTTCAGTTTTCTACTTTCATTCCATCAAGAAGGCATTCAGATGTGACACACATTTGCCATAAATTCAGAATGTTAGCACGCTAGTTGCTTATTAGATCACTGTAGTAAAGCTCCTGCTCACCAGGGAAGTCTGCTGCTGGTATTGAAAGTGCATGTTTCAATCTGCATGTCAGAATTTTTTAATGAAATAGAAGAGGATTTGAGAAGTCACTCAAAATGTGCCCTAATTTTTCTTTCTGAAGCACTAATCATACTTTCTATGGCAAAATGAACCCCCTCATTTTGTTTCTTTTTAAATTAAATGTTTTCAGACTTACCACTTCATTCCAATCAAGATGGCTTCTGTTGTGCCATACTTTTCTCATAAGTAAGACTGTTAGCGCTCTAGTTGTTCTTTAGAACACTCTGTAACGCTGCAGGAGAACACAAAGGAATCAACTGACAGTCTCTGCCCTTGTTGGATATACATGTTTTACTGAGAATGTCAGTCTTCATTCTGACATGACTGAGAAAGATAATGTGAATTGACAGAAAATATGCTTTCAGTTTAACTTATAGATTACCTTCCAAACCTCTGTGGGAAGAGCAGGAGAAAATAGTTTTCTCTCAAACATGATTTATGATATCCCAGGAGAAGGCTTTTTCATATAGTAAAATCACCTTAGAACACACCACAATTCCTAAAATGAGTATGGTACCATCAACAAATGATTTATAATGTAACTAAAGTCCAAAAACCTTCTATTAACTGCTATGCATTTTAATGAGGTGCTATCATGTATACTGGTCCCAAGATGGCTGCCAACACTTCTTGGATGAAGTGCTCACAGCCAATCAGATCTCACGATGAGTTGTGTGGTTAGGCTCCGCCCAGAAATATATACATATTTCTTCTTCCATTAATATTTAAAAAACTACTGAACGGATTTACACCTTTAACAAAAAGGGCTCTTTCTGAACCAAGGGCTAACTTTTTGCCAAATTTGGTGTAATTCCGTTGACAAACATACAGGTATGGTGGTCACAGGGCAAGATATGCTGAAATGACATTGTGTGCATATTAACACTTGTTTTCTTTTCTTTATTGTATCAATTCTTGCTTTTTCACATTGTGACTAGGCCAATATGGCCGTCAGCTTTTTGGATTAAAGTAATATGTAGTCCTTTGTTAGTGTTGGCAACTTTAGGCATTTGTACATTTAAATAAGGATGCTACAATGACGTCTTGTATCGTTATCAAGGTTCGGACAAGCCAAAACACGTGGATCACGTCCTTTGCAGATTAAAGACCTCCAAACTACAACCTGAGTGCTGATTCCTTCCTTGTAAGAGTGAGAGGAGATTAAATACATATATATAAAATTCACTGAAAAAAACACATTTCAGGGACATTATAGTTCGAAATTAGCATTTGAGAAACCTCAGAAATTGACGGAAAAAAACACAGGTTTCATGGACCTCATAGTTGGTTGGACATTTCACTCGTACAAAACAAGAGAAATTCAGTTGTTATAGTTAGTTGTGCTAACTATAACTCGCGCCCCCACAATGCACTACTGATGACGTCACATATTACATCACTCATGACATGGTCAGTGACATCACTCATGACATCACTGATGACATCCCGAATGACATCCGTGATGACATCATCCACATGATCATCTGATGCACATCCTCACACCCTAAAATACAGACTACCATTGTCAAAACCATAGACATACCAGTACTAGTACAGCTACAAATTAAATTCTGTGCACTATGCATGCAGAGCTCTAACCAGCTACATACTGTTGATACTCTCTTCTAAATGGTAAACAACGTTTACAACGCAGTGTTTACACTGCACGACCTTTACCACGCTGCCATTACAATGCAAGTCGTTACTACAACTAGCGCTGGATGGCGCTGTTGGTTAAGGAATATTGTAAGTTTATATTCCAACACCTTCCCTACTGTTACGTGGACTGGTGTTGGAATATAAAATTATAATATTCCTCAATCCGCGCCCTCCAACGCAAGGCGTTGTAACGACTTGCGTTGTAATAACCGCTTGTTAAGTACCGCAATCTAAAAGATCGCGTTGTACTGACATACATCCCTTCTAAATACCCAGTTAGTACCTATGCAGTCTAGGAATCCTTCTGTCTGTCTCATGCACTTCTCCATCCTCCCATCCAGTACTATCTACGTATCCTATCACTCCACCAACACCTAAGCACTTATAAATTCAACACTCACTTTCTCTACAACATTGAAATTGTTCCAGTTATTAGTCATATACTTAAGGAATGGCGTAGTCACTAACACAAGTGTAGGTATAATATTTGCAAAACTAAAGGAAATGATGGACGGAGCGTTGACAATACAAGCACTCACCCCCAGTCAACTGATCTGGGTTTAATCCATCACCATTCTTTAGCCCACTCTGCCACCCCAGTTCAGACATGGCCATATGCAAATCAGTCTGACCCTGTGCCTCATAGGAACAGTCCAGTCCGAACTGCCAAGCCATGCTTTCCATGGACCGGAAACAAGCTTCCCAGGACCGGTTTCAGGCATTGCAGCCGTCTTCAGCCGGGCTTGCTTGAATCCAGTGGCAAAGTGAGCAAGGGACTCATGTCTGAGCATACCCTGCCAACTTATGGCGAACAAAGCAAAATCAAAGGAATTGATGGACGGAGCGTTGACAATACAAGCACTCACCCCCAGTCAACTGATCTGGGTTTAATCATCACCATATATTTTGTACACTATGCATGCACACCTCTAACCAGCTACAAACTATTGATATGCTCTTCTAAATACCCAGTTAGTACCTATGCAGTTTAGGAATCCTCCTGTCTGTCCCATGCATTTCTCCAATCTCTCATCCAGCACTATCTACTTATCCTATTACTCCACCAATACCTAAGCACTAATAAATTCACTATACACTCTTTTTGTAATACTGTAATTATTCTAGTTACTAGTCATGAACGTATGGAATGGCCTAGCTACTAACACAAGTACAGCTATACTGTTTTGTGCACTATCTAAACAGACCTCTAACTAGCTACATACTATTGATACACTCTTCTAAATACCCAGTTAGCACTCATGCAGTGTAGGAATCATCCAGTCTGTCCCATGCACTTCTTTAATCACTTATCTACCACTATCTACTTATCCTATTAGTCTATCAATATGTAAGCACTTATAACTTAAGGGTTCACTCTGTTTGCAGCACTGTCATCATTCCAGTTACTAGTGGCATTCTTATAAAATGACCTAGGCACCTAGGCACCAACACAAGTACACATCAAATATTCTGTACATAATCCCTACGAATCTATAAATTAAGTGCTCTGTACATGTATATATGGGGGGAAAATCCTGAATAAAAATATTTAAAAAAAGAAAAAAAAAGAATTTGGCCACCCTCTTGTGTCTACGTTATTGTCGAGACATACTCCTCTTCAGCCCTGGCCAAGTCCTGAGATAGTTGTTGATTCCTGGTCTCCCGCTGCTTCTTAGTCCTGGCAACAAAACTTATTCCACACTACAGATTTCGGCCTTTGTGCATGTTGTGCCTCCTGCAAGAAATCTTCTTCAGAAGATACTTCCTCCTGCTGCTGCTGCTGTCCAGATGCCATTTTTTTATATTTTTTTAAAAACACCAAAAAAACAAGCAAAGAAGGTTCTTGTAGGAAAAGAGATGTCTCTCTAAAGATGCTCCAACAAGAATGATTAAAATGGGTGTGGTCCTTCAATAGTTACAGTGGGATATGTTATGAACCAATAAAATCTTTTTTTTTAGGTCACATGGGATCCGCGCACTCTGCGCTCATGAAGCACACACCCGACGTGACTTCGCAAAAATATACTTAAACATAATATGTTTATTATAAGTACAAATATATTGTTTTTATGGATATCTTAGATAATCACTTGCCCTAATCCGATATTGAAGACACATACATATCATTTTAGAGCTTAAAATTTTGTGGCAGAAGTCATGCACCCAGCGCGCCCCCGCACGTATATGACATCACGCGGGACCTGCCACTGCACAACCATCGTGTACTGTAATGCGCATGTGTTGCGAATGCGCGCGAGCAGGAGTCGCAGACAGGTCGCATACAAATCGTGCACATCATGTAATATTAAATGTATATGATGTAACTCAAAAACATGCGGATCCTTCACAACTTTTCTTAAATTGGCAGCTAGAATCCGCGCACTCACCGTGATATGTACGCTTTGGGTGCGCGACTCCGAACATTTTTTGGAAAAAAAAGAAAATAATATAAATATATTAAAATAAAAAAACAAAAACAAACAAATGAATCAATATTTCAGTTTGAATTTGATTTTGATTTTTTTGTGCAAATTTTCTGAAAAATATATAATGTTATTTAATGAATAAAATATTTATAAATAAACAGTTAAAAAACTGTAGAGAATCAGTACAAAAAATAGGTATAACTACTATTACACTTACAAATGAGCATTGAAAAAAGAATTGAAAGTCACTGAAAAAAACATAGGTTTCAGAGACGTTACAGTTAGAAATTAACATTTAAAAAAACCTTAGAAATTCACAGAAAGAAACATAGGTTTCTGTAACGGGGGAGCGGGAGGAGGGCTGTATCAGGGGGATTGGTGGTGTCCGCGCCCCGCTGACCCTGCAACCCCTTATCCATTACAGACAGACCCGTGGAGAAGCAAGCAAGACGATATCGATGCACACGACGACAGCAGTGGCCCCTTTAACTGGGCCTACGCTTCCGAAGAGGAAGCCACTCCCCCTAATAACGTCAACCCGGCCGGAATGGCCAAAAGCCAGGAAGTAATGTACGGAGGGTGTGTTTACACCCCGGGAGAGCGGAAGGAGGAAGAGGAGGCGGCGAAGAGCGGAGAATAGGACGGAGAAGAAGAGGAGAACCCGAAAGGATACCGGTCGGGAAAGAAGGAGAGCCAGGAGGCCAACGACCCCGTGACCCGCCGTGCCACACTCCCGAGGGAGGAGTGTGGCTGTCACAGGTACGGCGGCGTTGGGCAGCCTGGGTGGGGAGCCGGAGGGCTCACGTGTAAATAGGTGTAAAAGCCCTTGTTTGTTGCCTACCCGTTGTGCGACCTTCCCCCTCCTCCATTTCCCCTTTCCAACCCTGTCCCTCACCTCCTATCCCAACCTACGCTCACCGTGCACTGATTTAATAGCACCGAGTCAAAAGCACTATACACAAGGGTTTTACCTCACTACCCCGGCCCTCCAGGTGCAGCTCTGGGATAGAACCTGACCTAACGACATCCTTTTTCTGGTTTCTTACATGTGGCTGAGCTGGCCTGGGTTCCCCTACGCTCCCCCAAGACGGAACAGAATTCAGTTAAAGACAAGATCACCGCCACGGATCCCGGAGCACCATCCCGTGACCGCCTGACACAGAGAAGGAGAAAGACTTTTGTTTATAAAAGCACTTTAAAAATAAAACCTGCATTGCCCTCTACACCTGGTGCCTTGGTCGTCCCTTCACCCCCGCCTACAGTTTCACAGGTGTTATAGTTAGCTGGACATTTCACTCATACAAAACCATAGAAATTCCTTTGTTATAGTTAGTTCTGCTAACTATAACTCACGCACCCTCAATGCACTGCTGATGATCTCACGCATTACATAATGCATGACATGGTCAGTGACATCACAGATGACATCACTGATGACATCTCAAATGACATCACTGAGGACATCATCCACTTGACAATCTGATACCCCTCATCATACACTAGTATAACCTTTCATCACTCACTGTAAAATACAGAGTACCATATTTGAAACCATTGACACACCAATACCAGTTACAACATACCCACTCACTGATTCCTAAGTCTATACACACAAGTACCCATTCAAAAACAAAATCACTTATACATGTAGTCACTAATTAATAGAACACTATCAAATGCACTTATACACATTTATAGACATTGACACATCAACAGTCATCTTAGTCGGTTATGTAGTCATCCTACTCACTCATGAAAAAAATAAATCACACTTACATTTACTCACTCACACAATAATACACACAACACCTCATTTATTCAAACACATAGTAACTCATAGTCAATATGTTAAAAAAATCACCATTACAATGATGCACTCATAAATATAGTTACTCTCACAATCACTGACTCTGACATATACTTATTTATATACACCAACTCTCACATACAATGCCTTTTATTTTTTCACTTTGTTGAAGATGTAGAACTAAAACATATATGCGCTCACCAAGACACAAATAAATACACTTAGTCACCCAAACAACTATTTCCACATGCACTCTTCAACCTATACACCTAGTCAATCACCCATTCACACATCTATGCATAGAGTTACACATATCCCATCCAACCACACACAAACTCAGTGTCCCATACATATACTCACCCATTTAATCAATGACTAATATACACACTCATGTAGTTAGTGACCAACTGATGCAGCATGTTATACAACAACAGAGACAGTGATGCACACATTCACATAGTTTAGATAGGAATCCATGTATTAACTGAGACACTTTTAATTACTCACTTAAACAGACAGCCCCACAGCTTCTAAATCCTCCACCCAGACAGTTATATGTCCATTCAATCTTCAATACAGATTGGTATATATATTACATATTTAAATTTCAAACTAAACCACATTCACTGGATGATGTCATCAGTGATGTCATTGGAGATGGCATCATTGATGTCATCAGTGATATCACTGACCATGTCATGAATGATGTAATATGTGACATCACCAGCAGTGCATTGCGGGTGCGCAAGTTATAGTTAGCAGAACTAACAATAATAGAGGAATTTCTATGGTTTTGTACGAGTGAAATGTCTGGCTAACTATAACACCCCTGAAACCTATGTTTTTTTCAGTGAATTTCTAAGGTTTTTAAATGCTAATTTTGAACTAAAACGTCTTTGAAACCTATGTTTTTTTCATTTAATATATATATGTATATATATTGCCTACTGGCAGTCACCAGGAGTTAGTTATAGTTAGGACCTATCTTCCATAGGAAATCCACGACATTCTATTTGCAATAACTTTGGCGCCGGTTGACTAATCTTTGCGAAATTTTCAAAATGTACAGCCCTCTCCGGTCCGCTCCTATCCTGGGGGGGGGTGATTAGTCAAGCGGGGGGCAAGAAAAAAGGGGGGGTCCCAAAACACGTTTTCTCCATGTTATTTCCCAGAGGAAATTTTAGACACGACTACAGCCCGAACTGCTGAACGGAATTGCACCAAATTTTGTAAAAAGGTAGCCCTTGGTTCAGAAAGCACCCTTTTTTTATAATGGTGTCAGTCTGTTCAGTAGTTCCTGAGAAATTAAAAAAAGTGGTGAAAAAATCATTTTCCCATAGGAAACTTTAGACACTGTTATAACAAAAACTGCTGAACAGAATTACACCTAATTTAGCAAAAAGGTACTGTTTGGCTCAGAAAGTGACCTTTTTAAAAATGGTGTAAATCCGTTCAGTAGTTTTTTGAGAAATTAAGAAATAAAGATAGTGATATCCATGGTCGTGGTATATCCACGCACCCTGCGCGCACCCTTCCGATCACGAGCTTCATGTTAATTGGCTGTCAACACTCCAAAACAGGAAGTGTTGTCAGCCATCTTGTGCCTCGGTAGAACTGAGGCACAAGAAATTAGGAAAACAAGTGCGCAAAACGCAAAAAGGGGGCAGGGTAGAAATACCCTCACCCTCTAGGTCTGCTTAGGGGGGGGTCCCACAAGGACCTCCAGGGCCGACTTCTTTTTTTTTTAAAAGCAGCAAAATCTGTGCAGGGTGCGCGGATCCTGCTGAGAAATAAAAAACAACGAAACGCGTGCTCCCGCGCTTTGTTTAATTAAAGCCCCCAGGTGGGCCAGGTCCCAGGGCATTTAAAAAACATGTGTGGGAGGCCCCAATCCCCCCCACACTGCCCCGGGTACCATCACCCCCGGGGCTTTTTATAAATATTTGCGGGGATGGCCACAGCCCTCCCCGCAGCCCCGGGGACCGCCACCGATGGGGCTTTTATAATAAATAGGTTGGTGGCCTCCAAGGCCCCCCAATCCCTGGGGACAGCCATCCCCGGGACTTTATTGACCAATTTGCGGGGAGCTCACGGTCCCCCCGCAGCCCCGGGGACCACCACCCCGGGACTTGTTGTAAAAAAATAAACTACCTGTGTGGTGGGGTTTGAGCACCCCCCCACATGCCCCGGGGACCGCCAGCTCCCTGGGGCCCTAAATATTTAAAGTAGGAGGTCTGTTATGGACCCCCAAACCCCAGGGACTACCACCTCCCCAGGGTTTTGTCACTGATGAGAGAGGGGCCACGCAGCCCCCTACTGGAGCCAATGATGGCCTTGGGGACCACCACCCCCTAGGGCCGGCTCCTGCAGTGTCCCAGGGTGCCCACCCCCGAGACACTGCAGTTTGCTATGGCAGGGCTTGAGCCCTGCGGCTCCCGCCCTGCCATAGCAAACTTGGTTTGGATTTTGAAAGGGAGAGTAGGGAAACCTGTTCTCTCTTTCAAAATCCAAACCAGATTGCTTTTCCACACGGGGAGCTCCATGGTAACAGCTCCCCATGTGGAAAAGCAATGCCGGCTCCCAAAGGACACGGGGAGCCAGTGGGACTGTGGGGGCATTGGGGCTCCCTCCACAGTGGCCTACCATTGTATATAGGCCCGGGGATAGGGTCCCCAGGGAGAATATAAATTAGTGGTAGGAGCTATAAAAAAAATCTGAAACATTTGGAGTCGCAACTCCAGCGCGGCGCTCAGCGAGGCCCCCTGGTGTGAATGTGCTGGGTGCATGATTCCCAGGGCGGCCCCCTGGTGTGAATGTGTTGGGTGCATGACTCCCAGCGTGGCTCCCTGGTGTGAACGCATTGGGTGCACAACTCCCAGCGAGGCCCCCTGGTGTGAACGCATTGGGTACGCGACTCCCAGTGCTGCCCGCTGATGTGAATGTGCTGGGTGCGTGACTCCAAAACTTGCTGGTTGTGCGACTCCAAGAATTATTATTTTTTTTAAAAATATATATTAAGCTTATGTGTTTAGATCTTGGGTGGCTCTAAAAAGAGCCCTTGTGTTTATTGGGAGATGTTGGTACCTACAAGTAAGTACCTATGCAGAGTCTAAAGTTGTTGAGGAAGACTCTGTGACCCTCATCTGCAAAATGTACACCATCTCTCTTATAGATGCAATCCATATTAAAACACAGATTGTTGTTGTAAATGGACCTCATCCTATAATCTCTGATATAAGCAGAAACAGCTTTATTGACATGTTTCCCAGCTTTCTCAATCTTAAAACAAAATTGATTGGACCAGTTCCATTTCTGCCTTTGACATATGTTAGAATAGACAAAGGCAGTTTGGGGGAAAAGTGACATCAATTCTCCAAAGGTATCCTTCATAAGCATTTCCAGACCTACCCTAGTCAAAGTGCTTAGGTCATTGCCACCACAGTGCACAATTATGAGGTCAGGGTGTTGGAGATGCAAAAAGGATTTAACCAATGGCATCAATTGCTGCCACTTTAATCCTCTCTGTCCAATCCATTTAATGTCTACATTTGGCAAAGCTAAATCTTTGTCAATACCTCTGTTTTCAGCATACCTTTTGCTCCAGAAAATATAGCTGTGTCCCACAATCCACACTCTAAGCAGGTTGAAGGGAGGTCTGGATCCACTCAGAAGGTGTCTATGTAAAATGGGCAGTTTGAAAACTAAGATTTTTCTAAAATGATGGATAAGATGCAGTTTTAAAAAAGAAGAGAAATTATTGGCTGTTTGAAAACATTATAGACTGAAAAATAGGGTGCATGTTTCTGTGTTTTAAAAGCATGTTTCTTATTGGTTAATAAAAACTGTTTGCACGGACCATTACATAGGAGAAACTGATATTTTGAAAAGTCAAGCACACTTGCTGTTTGAATTTGCAATATTGTTTTCTGAACTTGTGACCTGTGTGTTCAGTTGAGTGTTCCATGAACTGTTACTATGGTAACATGCATTAAGCAGAATGGGGGTAGGGTTCAAAGGTATGTCAATTGGAAAGGGTTGAAATGTGTAACCAATAGAAATTTGTGTTATCTTTTGAATTAATGTGGGAAGCAATGTGATTTGATATTTACATGTATATGTGTGTAGAATGAGAGGAGAAAATTTGCAATGGTCTTGCTAAGAGCAGTGCACTACAGACATTCTGTATAAGAAAATCTGGTGTGTGATTCAGATACTTCTTAATCTTCAAATCAATTTGAAAGGTGAGTTATTAATTTGTGAGGTGTTGTATGTGGTGCCTTTGTTTAAATACAAAAGATATCTCGAAGTCAGACAGTCAAACAGTGCTAGAAGACAGTTTCAACAGATAGCTCTCTATAACTGTTCAATTGGTCAACATGTTTCAGCAAAGACAGGCTAAAAATCAACTTGATGCTTTCTTCAGGACCCAATATAAAATAGTGCTACTGCAACATAAAATGAAAATATATGTACAAAAGTGTGAAAATACCAATAAAGGATACACTGTGAAGGAGTATAGCTTCAGCAGTCTATTTCTCACAGTTTACACTTCTCGTATCTTTTGAACAATCTCAAAAGTGTGGAGAAAATACCTCACCCCACCTGGCAACGGCTCAGGATAAAGGAGGCACCGCTCTGGCCGTCGGTACCCCTCGCGGTCATCAAAGCCGTCGGGGAGGTACTCTGCCCTGGACGACCCGGAGTTTATACAGGATCTGGCATATGCTATATCCTTTATTGGTACCTGAAGAAAGTATCAGGTTGATTTTTAGCCAGTCTTTGCTGAAACATGTCGACCAATTGAATAATTATAGACAGCTATCTGTTGGAACTGTCTTCTAGCACTGTTTTTAAACTTTGACCGTAGCAGACAATAATAAATTCCAGGGTCTGTCTACGCCTCAATTTTAGATCTCACTTCATTTCACAGCACTGCAGTTTCCCATACATTTTCTATATACACTTGCTCACATCTGTTTTTTCCATATTGAAAACATCCTTGGGCTCCTCCTTTATCAGAGTGGAGTCGAGGCCCGGTTAAAGAAGACCCAGATGATGAAGCATGTCACCTGGAACGGTGAGTGATGAGAATCCATACAAATGTTATTATATTTTTATATACTTTGTTAGAGTCTTGATGTGTGATTACTCGTTTTCCCTTTTTTCAGACTTCGAGATATCTTTTGTATTTAAGAATGTCTTACATGGGGCTACGTATCTCGTGGAGTCTTTAAACTTTGGCCTCTGACCCTATTCAAAATCTCTTGTGTGATGCCTTTGTTTAAAGTCCAGGGAATAGTCTTGCTTGACTAGAATCACACAGTTAATCTTTGTGTACATGTGCAACCATTGTGACAGAAGCATGTGGTTACTTCATGTCTTTGCTGACATATAACTGCTTAAAAACCTTTCATGTTGTCAAGTTTCAGTAGAATTAGAAGCCAGTCATTGCTTATGCATTCACAGAATGGGTCAGGCATTCACACTAGCAGTGCTGTTATGAAATGTGTGGAATGTATGCAGTCACCTAACCCCTTTCGGACTGGTGAGTCTCTTCTGTTAAAGTCCAGGGAATAGTCTTGCTTGTCTAGAATCAGACAGTGAGTCTGTGTCCACTTCAGCAACCCTTGTGACAGAAGCATGTGGTTATTTCATCTCTTTTCTGACACAGAACTGCTTACAAATATACTGCCATTGCACTCCTCTAGTGACCCATTCAGCACCATGTACTAATCAATTCACTGCGCCAAAACCCAGCCGCTTATAAATTAACCCAGGCAGTCTCCTTTCAGTACTCTAATCCTTCAGTCAGTACTCAAGTACTCAAGCAGTGACTCAGTCCTTAGCATATAGACTGCTTCAAACACCTATCCACTATGCATGCAGTCCTCTAACAACCTACACATTTGTCTTTCACACCTTTAATTCCCCAGTCAGTATCCACACACTCTAGCAAACACCCTGTCACTCACTTTTCACTCCTCTAATGACCCATTCAGTACCATATACTAATCAATTCACTGCGCCAAACCCACCCACTTATTAATTCACTCAGGCATTCTCCTTGCAGGACTCCAATCATTCAGTCAGTACCCAATTACTCATGCATTGACTTAGGCCTTAGCATATAGACTGCTTCAAACCGCTATCCAATATGCAGGCAGTTCTCTACCCACCTACACATTTGTCTTTCACACCTTCAATTCCCCAGTCAGTGTCCATACACTCCAGCAAACACCATGTCACTCCCCTTGCACTCTTCTAGTGACCCATCCAGCACCATGTACTAATCCATTCACTGTGCCAAAACCCAACTACTTATAAATTCACCCAGGCACTCTCCTTGCAGTACTCTAATCATTCAGTCAGTACCTAAGTACTCATGCAGTGACTCAGGCCTTAGCACATAGACTGCTTCAAACCGCTATCCACTATGCATGCAGTTCTCTAACCACCTATACATTTGTCTTTCACACCTTCAGTTCACCAGTCAGTGTCCATACACTCCAGCAAATCTCCTGTCACTCCCCTTGCCCTCCTCTAGCGGCCCATTCAGCACCATGTACTAATCCATTCACTGAGCCAAAAACCAACCACTTATAAATTCACTCAGGGATTCTCCTTGCAGTACTTTAATTATTGAGTTGGTACCCAAGTACGCATGCAGTGATCCAGACCTTAGCACATGGACTGCTACAAACCTCTGTCCAATATGCATAGTCCTCTAACCACCTACACACTTATCTTTCACACCTTCAATTCCCCAGTCATTATCCTTACACTCCAGCAACCACCCTGTCACTCCCCTTGCACTCCTCTTGTGACCCATTCATCACCATGTACTAATCCATTTACTGCCCCAAAACGCAACCATGTATACATTCACCCAGGCACTCTCCTTGCAGTACTCTAATCATTCAGTCAGTACTCAAGTACTCATGCAGTGACTCAGGCCTTGGCACATAGACTGATTCAAACCCCTATCCACTATGCATTAAGTCCTCTAACCACCTACACATTTATCTTTCACACCTTCAATTCCCCAGTCAGTATCCATACACTCCAGCAAATACCCTGTCATCCCCTTGCACTCCTCTAGTGACCAATTCAGCACCATGTACTAATCCATTCACTGCACCAAACCCCAACCACTTATAAATTCACTCAGGCACTCTCTTTGCAGTACTCTAATCATTCAGTCAGTATCCCAGTATTCATGCAGTGACTCGGGCCTTAGAACATACACTGCTTCAAACCCTTATCCACTATGCATGCAATGCTCTAACCACTTACACACTTATCTTTCACACCTTCAATTCTCCAGTCAGTGTCCATACACTCCACCAAACACCCTGGCAATCCCCTTGCACTCCTCTAGTGACCCATTCAGCACCATGTACTAATCCATTCACTGCGCTAAAAACCAACCACTTATAAATTCACTCAGGCATTCTCCTTGCAGTACTCTAATCATTGAGTCAGTACCCAAGTACTCATGCAGTGATCAAGGCCTTAGCACATGGACTGCTACAAACCTCTGTTGAAAATGCATGAAGTCCTCTAACCACCTACACATTTGTCTTTCACACCGGCAATTCCCCAGTCAGTGTCCATACACTCCAGCAAACACCCTGTCTCTCCCCTTGCACTCTTCTAGTGACCCATCCAACACCATGTACTAATCCATTCACTGTGCCAAAACCCAACCACTTATAAATTCACCCAGGCACTCTCCTTGCGGTACTCTAATCATTCAGTCAGTACCTAAGTACTCATGCAGTGACTCAGGCCTTAGCATATAGACTGCTTCAAACTGCTATCCACTATGCATGCAGTTCTCTAACAACCTATACATTTGTCTTTCACACCTTCGATTCCCCAATCAGTGTCCATACACTCCAGCAAACATCCTGTCACTCCCCTTGCACTGCTCTAGAGACCCATTCAGCACCCTTTACTAATCCATTCACTGCGCCAAAAAACAACCACTTATAAATTCACTTAGGCATACTCCTTGCAGAACTCTAATCATTAAGTTAGTACCCAAGTACTCATGCAGTGAACCAGGCCTAAGCACATGGACTTCTACAAACCTCTGTTTAATATGCATGCAGTCCTCTTACCACCTACACACTTGTCTTTCATGCTTGCAATTCCCCAGGCATTATCCATACACTCCAGCAAGAACTCTGTCACTCCCCTTGCACTCCTCTAGTGACCGATTTAGCACCATGTACTATTCCATTTACTGCGCCAAAACCCACCCACTTAAAAATTCACTCAGGCACTCTCCATGCAGTACTCCAATCATTCAGTCAGAACCCAAGTACTCATGCAGTGACTCGGGCCTTAGCACATACATTGATTTAAACCCCTATCCACTCTGCATGCAGTCTTCTAACCACCTACAAATTTGTCTTTCACACCTTCCATTCCCCAGTCATTATCCATACACTCCAGCAAACACCCTGTCTTTCCTCTTTCACTCCTCTAGTAACCGATTCAGCACCATCTACTAATCCATTCACTGCGCAAAAACCCAACCCTTTAACAATTCACCCAGGCATTATACTGGCAGTACTCTAATCATTCAGTAAGTACCCAAGTACCCATGCAGTGATCCAGACCTTAGCACATGGACTACTACAAACCTAGGTCCAATATGCAAGCAGTCCTCTAACCACATACACAGTTATCTTTCACACCTTCAATTCTCCAGTCAGTGTCCATACACTCCACCAAACACCCTGTCATTCCCCTTGTACTTCTCTAGTGACCCATTCAGCACCATGTACTAATCCATTCACTTCGCCAAAACGCACCCACTTATAAATTCACCCAGGCACTCTCCTTGCAGTACTCTAATCATTCAGTCAGTACTCAAGCACTCATGCAGTGACTCAGGCCTTGGCACACTGACTGATTTAATTCCTATCCACTATGCATGCAGTCCTCTAACCACCTACACATTTGTCTTTCACACCTTCAATTCCCCAGTCACTATCCATACACTCCAGCAAATACCTTGTCCCTCCCCTTGCACTCGTCTAGTGACCCATTCAGCATCATGTATTAATCCATTCACTGCGCCAAAACCCAACCACTTATAAATTCACCCAGGCACTCTCCTTGCAGTACTCTAATCATTTAGTCAGTTCCCAAGTACTCATGCAGTGACTCAGGTTTTAGCACATACACTGCTTCAAACCCCTATCCACTATGCATACAGTGCTCTAACCACCTACCCACTTATCTTTCACACCTTCAATTCTCCAGTCAGTGTCCATACACTCCACCAAACACCCTGTCATTCCCCTTGCACTGCTCTAGAGACCCATTCAGCACCATTTACTAATCCATTCAATGTGCTAAAAACCAACCACTCATAAATTCACTCAGGCATTCTCCTTGCAGTACTCTAATCATTGAGTCAGTACCCAAGTACTCATGCAGTGATCAAGGCCTTAGCACATGGACTGCTACACAAACATCTGTCCAATATGCATGCAGTCTTCTAACCACCTACACATTTCTTTCACACCTTCAATTCCCCAGTCAGTGTCCATACACTCCAGCAAACACCCTGTCCTCCTCTTGCACTCCTCTAGTGACCCATTCAGCACCATGTACTAATCTATCCACTGTGCCAAAACCCAACCACTTATAAATGCACTCAGGCAATCTCCTTGCAGTACTCCAATCATTCAGTCAGTACCCAAGTACTCATGCAGTGCTTGAGACTTTACAAAAGGGGATGATGGACGGAGCGTTGAGCAAATCAAACACTCGCTTTTTTTTTTTTACAACAGCAAAGGTGCACCACAGGCAACAGTAAATCAAAGTATATTTCACAATGAGTCGCAAACGATGATTTTCTTTTGGATTTCCAATCTTTATTCAATAAATGGAGTACCACACAGCCGACGCGTTTCGTGCCACACGCGTCGGCTGTGTGGTACTCCAACAGGTAAGTAAACAATTCAATAAATAAAACGAATTACGATGTGTGCACTGCATCACCAAATGCGATGCAGTGTGCGCAACAAAATTTGTTTTATTTATTTAAATATTTATTTACCTGTTAAAGTCCGTAATCCATACATTACTACCCCCCACCCTGCCCCTCCCCCTCCCCACATCACCGCCCTACAGTTACACCTACTACCGGCCGTGGCTGATACCCTGCCCACTTAGGGCGAACAAAGCGTTACAAAAGGGGATGATGGACGGAGTGTTTGAGCAAATAAAACACTCACCCCCAGTCAACTGATCTGGGTTTAATCCATCACCATACTTTAGCTCACTCCGCCACCCCAGTTCAGACATAGCCATATGCAAATCAGCCTGACCCTGTGCCTCATGGGAACAATCCAGCCCAAACTGCCAGGCCATGTCCTCCCTGGACCGGAAACAAGCATCCTGGGACCGATTTCAGGTTCATAACCCTCATCAGCCAGGCTATCTTGAATCCAGTGGCAAAGTGAGCAAGGGACTCATGTCTGAGCATACCCTGCCAACTTAGGTAGAACAAAGCGATACAAAAGGGGATGATGGACGGAGCATTTGAGCAAATCAAACACTCACTGCCAGTCAACTGATTTGTATTGATTCCATCACCATTTGAGTATTTTAGCCTGTGTTATTTATGTATGTATTTTTATATGGCTTAGAAACCATACAATGCTCTTACAGTATTATTTCATATTACTGTTTATGCTGTACACATTATAATTTGCATTCTACCTAACGATTGTAGCAGTTCACCTCTCTTGAATGAGAAAGAAGACTGTTTAATAAACCTTTTTATTGAAATGCCTGTCTCTCTATTTCTGTGCACACTCTGTAGAAACGAAGCATGCACGATTGACTGGGTGAAATATTTATCTATTGTTTCCACGATTCTGAAGATAGTTATTCCAGTGCTATGGAAACAAAGTTGTCATGTTTATGCAGTTGTCAGAAACTAATCCCTTCTTGTGAATTTGAGAAAGTTTCTGGAGACCTCTGAGCTAGCTGGCACTCTCTATTAAGTTTAGTATATTCGATAGAGACCTACTGACCGAAGTCCTACGTCATATCTATAGGATTTATTATTCCAATGCCCAGAGCCTATTCGGAATATAGGAACAACACTACAACCCAAACAACTGATTCCAAATGCAGTCCTAACCTCATATACCTACTGAATCAACTATTCATACATCTTTGGACAGTCACATACCCCCCACCCAACAACACACATATTCACTCTCCCATACAAATACTCAGTTAACTAATCAATAACTAATATAGACTTTCACATAGCTAGTAACCAACTTATGCAATAGTTTACACAAAAAGAGACAGAGTGATACAGTTTAATCACTATCCCATAAATTTAGTGAGAAACTTTAAATAAGTCACTTAAGCAGTCAATCACACTACTACTAAATCCTCCATCCAGACACTTATACATCCACTCATTCTTCAATGCAGATTCCTATATATATAATACATATTTAAATATCTAACCAAACCACATTTACTGGATGATGTCATCAGTTTTGCCATCAGTGAAGTCATTTGAGATGTCATCAGTGATATCACTGACCATGTCATGAATGATGTAATATGTGACATCATCAGCAGTGGATTGAGGGTGCGCAAGTTATAGTTAGTAGAACTAACTATAACAGAGGAATTTCAATGGTTTTGTATGAGTGAAATGTCCAGCTAATTTTTTAAAACATTTTTTTTTATATGAGATATTTTAATAGAATAAAAGTAAAACATGAAGACATGGTGCTGTCGAAACAATAAAAAATTAAATTCAATATATGAGTGGGTAACAGTCTTGCAGTTGTATTATTTTACATCGTGCATCACTGTTTGAAAGTTCCAACATGGCTGCCATGTTTATAAGTATGTTTTTTGACATATCAGGCAGTAAAACAATTGTATGCAATGCACATTACAATTCCATAATGACCACTCAGAAAACATCACAATGGGTATCCATTTTGTTAAAGTTTTGTGAACAGTATATTGTAGTTTAACAGCTCCAGGCTGAACACTAAAAAAACACTAAAGCTCTGGCCTAGTAAGATGATGTGTATTATTTCATGTAAAACAACGCAGCAGAAGTTGATTTACATTACCTCATTAAAAGAATCCCATGATAAATGTAGCCATATTAGGCATCTTATCACTTTTACTTTTTATTGTGGACTTTTTATAATGGGAAGTACTTAAATTGTTCTTTCAACATGGTGGAGAAGTGGAGAAGTGTGGCTCACTGGTTAGAGGAGGCAGACCTGGAAGCAGAGGTCAGCCCGGGACCAGGGTTCAATTCCCGGCTCGGTGGGGTCTTGAGTCCCTAAAATGTCCATGGACTCGACAATTCTTGCTCCGGTGCCTACTCGATTCACGGGTTCACACTCTGCGACTCTGGGCAATAGCTTGCTTAATCTCCACAACGGCCCCTCGCGGCGGGATGCCTGGCTTTCACCTTGCGGATACCCTGCCGGGGTTATCTCACAGGGGAATACCAGGACGGGTTCCCTAAGCAAGCGCTTAGAAACCGCTCGGTGATTTGCGCTATATAAATTACTGTACATTTACATTTACATTTACAACATGATTTGCAAAGTCAGTTGACTCATGAATTAGCGGTTGGACCAACAAAATCATATAATGCAGGGACTATCAAGTTAATTTCCTGGAATATAGCTGGAATTATTTACACAATTTCTAACATTAAATGGTTACATTTTGGTAAAACCAATGATATTCTGCAGTTTCATGTGGTGATGGACGTAGAATCTGAACCAATCAAACACTCACACCCAGTCATCAGATCTGGGTTTAATCCATCGCCGTTCTTTAGCCCACTCTGCCACCCCAGTTCAGACATGGCCATATGCAAATCAGTCTGACCCTGTGCCTCATGGGAACAGTCCAGCCCGAACTGCCAAGCCATACCTTCCCTGGACCGGAAACAAGCATCCTGGGACCATCCATCACCACCCCCTTTTGTACCACTTAGTCCACCATAAGTTGGCAGGGTATGCTCAGATGTGAGTCCCTTGCTCACTTTGCCACTGGATTCAACCAAGCCTGGCTGAAGACGGCTGGAATGCCAGAAACCGGTCCTAGGAAGCTTGTTGTGAACCTCTTCTATGTCTAATAATCACATGGTAGCGTCTGCCCAATCAAATGCACTCTCCTCCCATATATAAACTCCATGCATGACTCGCCACTCCTACCAGCACCCGTGATTAAGCAGTACTGCATCCTTACTACCGGAAGTCCTTACCAAGACGTTTTGCCCGACCACCATGCTCTATGCTGGTTCCTCCCTGAGGCTGCTGGGTCTACTATCTAATTCCCGCCAACCGTTTGCTTCCCCATCCAAGTTTTCATACTGGACTATCTTGAACGTCCCTATATTCCCGATTGTGGTCCGCCTGACGTTCTTTGACTGACCAAACCTTGGTAAGCGCCATTGCGACAATTCTCCTGTGTCACCCCTGACTCTAGTTCACTGCTGGTCTCACTTTGACACTCCTATTCATTCTTTCAGGCCCTTCTTCAGTCTTACACAAGCATATTTTTACCGGGATCGAATCCAAGCTGACCCCAACAGGCCACAGCAACAGCCCGCCCGGTAAGCCTCCCTTTACCCGTCCCACCCACCACCTTATCTGACACCTCACAAGCAACTTACTGCAACCTACTCGTTGTTTTTTGCAGGAAATTCCTGTGATCGGGTACACAATAAGCCTTGAACCCCTTGGCTTCCCTCTTGGTGAGCTTTAGCCTTCTCCTGTAGATATTGACTCTCTTCCCTAGCATGGATGAACGCGTCGTCACCACCTTTTTTCCCCCCTATTTTAACCTTTTTAACCAGCCTCAGCACTTGCGCCGAATGTAATTATTTCACTCCTTGAGCCGAAAGTAATTTTCACATCATGCTCATGCACCGACCTCAATTTCGTTTTCTTGCATGTGTTTAGGTATCCTTTATTCAGTACTTGATATCAGCCTGTCTCACTCGAACCTTCCTCCCACAGAGTGCATGCCCACAAAATTCACGCTATGTATACATGCATCCTTTCCGAATTGTCCTTACGGATGTCTTTTGGTATTTTCCTTCCCTTCCTCCCTTTAGGCAAATGAGGCTGCTTTACTATTAGGCATACATTAAATGTCCTGATGAGATCCGTAGAATGTGTTAAATGGATCGAAACGCCGTCGACAACTATGCGCACCTTACACACATGGAATGATTTATTTGCCCTTTAAAAGAGTGAAGGTGTCAATATTGTTCTGTTTTGTAATCAAAAGTGCGATTAACAAGTTTACAGAATATTAAACTCTTGCCTAAGCCCTTTTGTTTGTTCCATTTAATTGTTCCCTAACCTGATATTCTTGTGTGATTGGCTGGGTACAGGCTTGTGCCCTGGCTTGTATATTGTGTGTTATTCATGTTTTACCTTGACTGAAACGTAAATATCAAGACTTCTGCCCGGCTGGGCATGTCGCTTTCAAATATAGCAACGACTTTGTCTATATTTATTGATTAAGCATTATTAATTGTAAGGGACCACTGTTGCCTTAATAACCCCTGAAAAAGACGGCCCTGAAGAAGAGGAGATAGCCTCCAGAGTGGATACTGATTCCATTAAAGAGGCTCCTGCTGTTGCACCCCCTGTACCCCCAAAATAGCCTGCAGAGAGTCCTGCAAGAGAACATCGTTTTTCGAATTACCAGTGGAAGAAATGGGGGGTGCCATCTTTTTCACAAAAAGAGGGAAGTCTCTGGCATTTTTCAATTCCTGAACTTTGTGAACTGAAGGAGGCCACAGCGTGCCCTAATTTATTACTCTCCTTAGACTGATTCAGTTTGGCTTTCGCAGAGCGCAGTTTATTTTTTGCGGCAATCACGGTGTCCACTTTCGCTGCTGCAGCCGCCAACTTAGGCTGGTTCCTTATCGTGCCTCCTCTTACTACTTCTTTAGCATCTTTTTTTTTCTTGTCTTAAAGATTGTCTTTAATTGATAGCACCTTCTTCACTCTCTTTTTTTCTCCTGCTCCCAGATTCTCCTATATAGTCCCAGAAATATTTATTTTTATATTTTTCCTTTATAGGTCCTTAGCCAGCAGTCGCTGGTCCCAAAAAGGCATTATATCAAAATGATATTGCTTTCCCAGCTCTCCCTCCTGGGTAAATTTTAACTTACCACCAATTACCAGCAGACTCCCCCCGTCGTACTCACATGTCCATCCTTTTATACTAATGCTTCTTCAGCATTCCGTGAGACAGCCTGGTCCAGTCAAGTCTGCACTGAAAATAGCAGACCCGGAGCCCACAAGCCAGCAACAGAGCAAAAGAGATGAAGTCCATCCACGGTCTCAAGCCGGCACTCAAATTACCTGGACCAGCAGAAACCAAACAGGAACGAGAGCAGGAGCAGCAATAAACTCGCTGATGCCTCCAGAACCGCCGATACCACCGAGGAGCAAGAGCCCTCAACTCTCCCCTTCAGTCAAAAAACGGCAGCCAGCTACACGGCAGAAACACCAAAAATGAGAAACCAGGATAGAGAAGGGAGCAGCCTGCTACGCCGGACTTCGGCGTTTCCACACACCTGCTCCTAGACAAGCCATCTGAATGAGGGGAGGAGCATCACGCACCAACGCGCTAGCGGGAAGCGCCGTAGCTGCCATCGCCTAAAGCCAGTCCCCAGCTAACTATAACAGCCCTGAAACCCATGTTTTTTTCAGTGAATTTCTAAGGTTTTTTAAATGCTAATTCCTAACTATAACATGTCTGAACCCTATGTTTTTTCAGTGAATATATATATATATATATTTTATTTAAAATCAAACACGTTTCGGCATCATTGCCTTCGTCAGTGCCTTAAATCATTGTAAGTCTCGCACAGCATCCAGGTATTTAAATAGTCCAATGTTCACTTCCTTTGCAGGGCTGCGACCAATCAGGAAACAGCCAGAGTTGTTCACATCCGCATTGATATCTTAGGGGCCTCAATCTCCCATAATGCAGCATCTGTGATTAAATCAAAAGCACTCTGTTGGTTCCTCCTGCATTGCGGCGACAACTCATAAGTTCATAATAATCTGGGCATTTGAAGCAAGCAGTTACTTCTTGCCCGATATTGTTGTGCTGTCCTCCCTCGCTTACCGCTGATTAAATTCACGGAGTTAATGCAGGTGTCCCTCTTATGGCTGGGGCACCAAAGACTTGTATAGTCCACGTCCTTTGTAGGGTGGCAGACTCCGGTAGCTGTGGTTCAAGCTTGCCAAACAATTCCACCATACACTTCTCCTGGGCAGCCAAACATGCAGCGGGTGCCTCCGTAGTTACGAGGTGAGTTTGTCTTGTTATATAACAACCAAAAGTTATCGGAGCACTCTCGGGGTCAGTGAATGATTTATTTAAAAGCAAATGGGTTTCGCATCATTGCCTTTGTCAGTGCCCTAAATCATTGTAAGTCTTGCACAGCATCCAGTTATTTAAGTAGTCCAATGTTCACTTCCTTTGTAGGGCTGCAACCAATCAGGAAACAGCTAGTGTTGTTTGCGTCGGCATTGATAGCTTATGAGAGGGGCCTCAATCTCACATTTGTGGTTGTTAGATGACAAGACAAACTCACCTCTCATCTACGGAGGCACACACTGTGTGTTCAGCTGCCCAGGTGAAGCGTATGGTGGGATATATATATATATATATATTCACTGAAAAAAACATAGGTTTTAGGCACATTATAGTTAGGAATTAGTATCAACAAAACCTTCGAAATTCACTAAAAAAAATGTGTCAGGATGTTATAGTTAGTTGAACATTTGACTGATATAAATCCAGAGAAATTTGCCTGTTATAGTTAGTTGAGCTAACTATAACTTGCGCGCCCGCAATGCACTGCTGAAGATGCCACATATTACATCACTCATGACATGGTCAGTGACAACCTTGATGACATCACTGATGACATCTCAATGGCAGCGCTGCCCTAAAGACACCTGTTGAGCACGATGCTACGGGAGGTGTGGGGGGCATCACCCTGAGTGCGCACATGCGAAAAAGCAATGTTGCTGTGTGCAATGATGTGATCTCTGAACTCATTCAGTCACATCGGTCTCATTTTAAGGACCTGCTGTACCATACTGTAGGCCTGAGCCAGCGGGCAGCGCTGCCCTGCAGACATGTGGCATTGGATTTTATGGCACTGTAGTGAGCTTGTTACTAAGTGTACATGCACACAGGCTTCCGCCACTGCATTACACGCGCATATTATGCTTCTAGCATGCGCTATGTTCCTTTCTATATAAACCTTGTATTAACGTATCATTATTTAACCTTGTGAATTCTCGAGCACTCCAACTCCTTCTTTGAACCACGATTACCACTAACAGTTGGTAGATCGTACTTCAAACTCCTGTTTTCTATCAAGCTTGAAATAAACCTTCATTTACCTCCAGACGTTTCCACCATTAAGTTATTTCTCCCTTTTCAGACATTCAATTGATTGGCTCAAGAAGGGCAGAGCGGGAGCTGACCCCGCAATGATGTCCTGAGCATTCTGACACCTTTCATCGTGGTATCAAGACACCGTCCCCAACCGGAGACCTGGTCTCCTACCGTACAAACATAGCCTGGACTCAGAGCTTGCACCAACACATCGTGGGAAACACCGGTGGTGGCAGGTGAGCAGTGAAGCCTCGGTGTGCAAGACCTACAATTGAGCATAGTACGGGGAAGGGGCTGGGGTGCAGCACCCTGGGTGCACAGGTGCATGCAAGCTATTTCCCATAGCTAATAATGTAGGACTACATTATCAAAGAACAGCGATAACATTATTGCTTCTTTAGCGGCAGGAAACTGCCGCTAAAGCTGCGATAATGGGCTTGATAATATGCCCTTGTGAATTCCCATAGAAGCCTACGTTCACACCAGAACCTGGGCTTGTATAGGAATTCACAAGGGCATATTATCAACCCCTTATTGCTGCTTTAGCGGCAGTTTCCTGCCGCTAAAGCGGCGATAATGTTATCTCCGTTCCTTGATAATATGGCCCCTAATCTCTGGCCTTATGTGTTTCATTTTAAGGACTTGCTGAACCACACTCTTTCCCGCGGACCTCAGCATCCTGGACAAACGGGTGACGGGAGGGTAAACACTAAGTGCTGGGTGCAGTAGGCTGACGCTCTGTCTCCTCCTCCCTCTCTTCTTTTGACTTTCCCTCCCCTTCTCCCTTCCACCCACTCCCCCTCTTTTCCATTCTCACTATCATCCTTTCATTCGGACTACCTTTCTTTACCTCTTCCCCATAGCACACATACTTATGTTTTATTTTTATCTTGCAGGTTTCCTACGCAGCTCCACTGGAGTCCAACCCACGTTTTTAATATTATACTGTTTGTTCAATTAAACTTACGTTTCTTTTTATTTGTGTTTTAATAATGGTTACTTTTTTCCAAATAAATAACTGAGTGTATAGGTCTTCTTTTTGTGACAACACTTGTCTATTATTTATTGTGAAAATCATCTGTTTAGGGGAGATATCATCAGTGATGTCATCAGTGATGTCACTGACCATGTCATGAGTGATGTAATATGTGACATCATCAGCAGTGCATTGCGGGCGCGCAAGTTATAGTTAGCTCAACTAACTATAACAGGTGATTTTTACTGGTTTTATATGAGACGAATGTTCAACTAAATATAACGTCCCTGAAACCTCTGTTTTTTTTAGTAAATGTCTAAGGTTTTTTAAATGCTAATTCCTAACTATAACGTACCTAAAACCTATGGTTTTTTCAGTGTATTTCTAAGGTTTTTTTAAATGTTAATTTCATATTTCAATGTTTCCAAAACCTATATTTTTTCAATTTCTTTTTTTTATATTTTGCAACTCTATTATATTTAACTCGAAAAATTATAAATTTTTCATATTTTCCCCCAAAAATATGTATATATATTTTTTTTCAGAGAAAACTGCACTCCCATACCAGTCATGGACTAAGCTCCATCACCACGGGAATCCATTCCACCATATTGCTAAACTTGTAAATGATACGCATTTCGTATCAGACGACTTCGTGGCAACGCATCCCATGTAACATCATATACGCATGAAGTCACCCCAGCTGCTACTTTGGTATTCGATGGGTACACAGTACCAAGCTACGCGTTACGTCATGTACATATGGGGTCGCGCCCGCTGCGTGTTGCGTATGCGACAAGTACACGCTGCCAGTCCCTGTGTTACGTCACCGACATATGGTGTCGTGCCAGGTATCTAAATAACTTCAAACAGTATATGAGAGCAAGCGATAATCTAAAATATTTCAAACATTTATATATTTCTAACTGTATTAAACTTATATTATGATAAATATATTTTGTCGAACTCGCGTCGGGTGCGGCCTCCTTGCACGCTCGGTGCGCGATTGCCATGTGACCTGAAAAAAAAGCTATTTATTGCTTCATAAGATTTCCCATTGTAACAGTTGGACGACCCCACCCACTTTATTCATTCTCTCTACAGAGTTTGATGAGAGACACCTCTTCTGATTAGAGAGCTTTTTTGAAAAGTAATTTTGCTGTGTACACATATCGTATACTACACACAACATGCAACAATGATCTTGATCAATATTGATGGTCTGTACATTAGCCTTCCACGTGTAATTGCCGTGCATCTCAAACGTTCCATTAAAAAACAAATATGTTACACGATGCCCCTGGTGTGTGTGTGCACATTAGTGTGCTCCCTTTCGTCCTGGGTATTCGTAGCTCTATGAAGTATCAGGAGCCATGGGCAGAGTGCATATCCTACATCACATGTGACAAACAGTAAACAGCAATGTGTAGATTTCTTTTGCTGTACGCTCTGTTGTCAGGCTTTAACAATATACTAATGTGTTATATGTGAGACTTTCAGATTCACATTTGACATACATTCCTTAACTGTAATGAGTGTTCTCACTGTGTATGACATAGCCTCACTGATGATCCTCCCTCCATGCGACCACATTCACATGTGTACGCTTGCCGATAGCAACACTTTCAATAATACCGAACACCATTGACATGCGTGTCTGGGCATATCCACAACCTTGACAACGACATGTAATGTTCACCATTCAATTTTTTCAAACACCATCTCATTAACGATAGTTTCCGCCCTCCTGACACAGGCTACACTAACGTAAATTGCACACTTTGCGAGGTCAAAACTACATAAGAAACACACATAAGTACACTTCTTGGCCAGACAGGAACTGAACAACGCCCAGGTCCTCGGATTAATGATTCACACCCCTACGCTGGCCTGGTGTTCGCAAGCCCAGACCAATTTGCGTACGTATAAATTGGATAACCACGATGACCTACGTCCCTCTTCTTCAACACTGCATCAGGTAATATGGCTGCATCCACCTCGCATATCACAATGCGCAATAAAGGGATCCATGAGGTGTACACCATCCTGGCAATCAACAAAGGCTCTAAGTTGTGAGCCCTACTGCCCGTCGTCTCCAAAAGGGATCCATGAGGTGTACACCATTCTGCAATCAACACTCCATCTGAATTGTGAGCACTGCTGCCTCAAGAAGGGCGGAGCGGGAGCTGACCTCACAATGATGCCCTGGGCATTCTGACACCTTCCATCGTGGTATCAATACACTGTCCCCGACTGGAGACCTCATCTCCTACCGTACAAACGTACCCCAGACTCAGAGCTTGCACCAACACGTCATGGGACACACCGGTGGTGGCAGGTGAGCAGTGAAGCTGCGGTGTGCAAGACCTACAATTGAGCAGAGTGCGGGGGAAGGGGCTGGGGTGCAGCACCCAGGGTGCACAGGTGCATGCAAGCGATTTTCCCATAGCTAATAATGTAGGACTATATTATGAAAGAATGGCGATAATATTATCGCCGCTTCAGCGGCAGGAAACTGGCGCTAAAGCGGCTATAATGGGCTTGATAATATGCCCTTGTGAATTCCCATTGAGGCCCAGGTTCACACCAGAAACTTGGCTTCTATGGGAATTCACAAGGGCATATTATCAACCCCTTATCGCCGCTTTAGCGTCAGTTTCCTGCCGCTAAAGCGGCGATAATGTTATCGCCGTTCCTTGATAGTATGGCCCCTAATCTCTGGCCTCATGTGTTTCATTTTAAGGACTTGCTGAACCACACTCTTTCTCTCGGACTCCAGCATCGTAGACAAACGGGTGACGGGAGGATAAACACTAAGGGCTGGGTGCAGTAGGCCGACGCTCTGTCTACTTCTCCCTCTCTTCTTTTGACTCTCCCTCCCCTTCTCTTGTCCACGCACTCCCCCTCCCTTCCAATCTCACTATCGTCCTTTCATTTGGACTACCTTTATTTACCTCTTCCACATAGCAAACATACTTTTGTTTCATTTTTGTCTTGCAGGTTTCCTACGCTGCTCCACTGGAGTCTAACCCATGTTTTATATATTATACTGTTTGTTCTATTAAACTTACTTTTCTATTTATGAGTGTATAGGTCTTATTTTTCTGACAACATTTGTCTAATATTTATTGTGAAAATCATCTATTTATAGGAGATTTTATGGGCAAACTTTTCTAATATTACAGTGCACCTACCAAACATAATCTAACTGACTATTAGACAAATGAAGCCTGGGTACTTCTACAACTGCAAGAGTTCTATGAGTGTATCACTTTATAGCAACATAAGTACTGCCCGTGTGATTACAGAACAAATAAAGCACTGCCTAGGACCACCGAGGCTTCAGGGACTGCCAAGGCCCACCCTGCATATTTAATTAACGCCCCGGAGTGTGGTAATCCCCGGAATTCAGTTGGCCTCGAACCCCCCGAACCATTAGTAAACAATACCCGGGAAGGTGGCGGTCCCATAGGCTGAAAACGTCTCTGTGACCTTCCGCGCCAAATTTACATGTGACATTAAGATCCCCAGTACTACAGAGACCGGGCAATATAATACTTGGATTGGCCACGGAACATTACACACCAGCGGCCTCATTTAAAAGAACTGGTGAGACCCTGCTTTTCTTTCTTTTTTTCTCTCTATTTTTACCATCCGCATCCCCTCTATTAAAGTGATACAAGGTTTTCCTCCTCTCGCTTCAAGTAGTCAAACAAGGATTTTCTATCACAGGGTGGAAGCCATGCACCAGCCCTCTAATAGCACACAAATATGTCCCGTGAATACACACCCCGGGACATTGTATGAGCTGCGCCTGACATGTCGCCCTCCCTAGGACCATGATGCATTTGTTAGCATAAACGCATACTAACACTACTTACACACATGTAGTACAGCGATAAGAATGTAGTGAAGAAGCAGAGAAAGCACAAAATCTAAAAATATAAATCCTACCACATTTCAGATGACATAGTTCAATGAGCCGACGACTCTGGCATGAGTAGAAAAAGCTACACGAAGAAAACGGTTCTTCAGCACAACGCAAGGAATTTTGAAATATTGGTGAGTGGTGCTTTCTTTTTACCTTCTCCCGCTCATTGCCAAATTTATGTAGTGAAGAGGTAGACACCAGTGGATCTAACAAGTAGATTTTTCACAGAAAAACAAGACACCTGAAACAGCCACCAACAGGAGCAGACAGCAAGACAACAGCACCGTGTACAAACTCCGCAAGAATCCCCTCATGACAGCCCTACATTCTAACATTACATACTTAGATTCTAGTAGAATTACATACTAACATTCTACTATGACTTACATTGGAATACTACACAGAGCACATGACTTTACAGCAATGAGCTCATGGTTTCATCCACGAGTCTTGAGACCAGTAGGGGTAAATATTTTGCTTCCCACTACCTATATTGTAGAAACGCAAACTAACACTACTTCCACAGGTAAGCTACAGCGCCCAGAGCACATCACTTTACAACAATGAGCTCACAATTTAGGCACACGGTTTAATCCCCGAGTCTTCACACCATAAGGAGTGAGTAGTTCGCTTCCCACTCCCTATATACTATGAATGCATACTAACACTACTTACTCACTTATACTACAACGGCTAGTATCCTACAGTGCCCAGAGCCCATCACTTTACAGCAATCAGCTCAGTTTGATCCCCGAGTCTTCACACCGGTAGGCGTGAGTACTTTGCTTCCCACTCCCTGTATGGAATAAACACCTGCTAACACTACTTGCACACATATACTACAGCGCCCAGAGCCCATCCTTTTACTGCAATCACCTCGGTTTCATCCCCAACTCTTCACACTGGTAGGCGTAACTACTTCGCTTCCCACTTCCGATATACTATCAACACACAGTAGTGGTCAGTAGTTCGATTCCCACTCCCTGTATGGTATAAACGCCTACTAACACTACTTGCACACGTATTCCACAAACACCAGACCACTTCACTTTACAGCAATGACCTCACGGTTTAGACTCTTGGTTTCACACCCGAGTGTAGCACCATATCATATCAGCATCATGTCACTCTGAGCAACACCACACTTTCAGACTGGTAACAGTGACTACTTCGCTTCGCACTTCCCCACGAAGCTTACAGTGCTCCTACCCTCCTTCCCTACTTTTTTTGCCCTTTTTTCCCCTTACTCGCTTCAACAGAATCACAAAATGGCGACCAACACTTCCTAGTTGCAACACCATCACAGCCAATAAGCAGCAAGCTCCTGCTCGTAACGCCTAAGTCAATCAGATGGCAGAATTCCCAAATATCGATATCTGTAAATTTCAATATTTCTCAAAAACTACTGAACGGATTCACACTAAATAAATAAAAGTGTGCTTTCTACACCAAGACCCTTCTCCCTGCCAAAATTGGGGTAATTCTATTCACCCGTTCGACCTGTAGCCTTGTCTAAACTTTCCTATAGAAATTAACATGGAGAAAACACGTTTTGGGACCCGCCTTTTATCTCGGCCCCCCTTGGAGAATCAAACTTACAACATAGGAGCTGATAAGAACAAAGAATTTGTTTTGATAATTTCATGAATATTCATTAAATGACGCCAAAGTTATAAGCAAAACAAAAATGCTCTTCCTATGGAAACTCGGTCCTAACTATAACTACCTACTGGCGGCCGCCAGTAGGTAATTATATATATATATATATATATATATATATATATATATATATATATATATATATATATATATATATATATATATATATATATATATATATATATATATATATATATATATATATACATATATATACTTCTTATTTTTAAAAATTTCAATGAAAAAAGTTTCAGAGACATTATAGTTAGGAATTAGCATTTAAAAATCATTTGAAATTCACCAAAAATTAATGAGTGTTATAGTTAGCCGGGCATTTCACTCACATAAACCATAGAAAGTCCTCCTTTATAGTTAGTTGTGCTAACTATAACTTGCGTTCCCGCAATGCACTGCTGATGATGTCACATATTATATTATTCATGACTGGGTCAAATGACAAAATTATGGTTCTTTTCAGTGAATTGCAAATGTTTTTTTATGCTAATTTGTAAGTGTAATAGTAGTTATACCATTTTTTTAGATTGAATTTCTACAGTTTTTTAACTGTTTATTTATAAATATTTTATTTATTAAACAACATTATATATTTTTCTGAAAATTGCAACAAAATGTTTTATTTAAAACTGAAATATTTTAATAATGTAGTTTTTTTTGCATTTTAAATATATTTATATAATTTTCTTTTTTAATTAATTTTTCATAATTATTTTGGGAGTTGCACACCCAAAGTGTACCTACTGCAGCGGGTCCACAAATTCTAGCTGCCATTTTGGAAAAGTCGTAAAGTATCCGCGTATTGTGAGCGATGAGTACGTGCTTTTTTTTCAATGACATCATATACGTACAATGTTACGTGGTGTGCGTGACCGGTATGCGACTGGTCCGCGACTCCTGCTCCCGGGATTTGTGACCCATGCGTATTACTGTACACGACGCTTGCGCTGTGGTGCGCCCCACGTGACATCTTATACATGCTGGGGTGCGCTGGGAGCGCGACTCCCATGACATTTTTTACGTTCTAAAATGATATGTACGTGTCTTTAATGTACATATTAGGGCAAAAGATTATCTAAGGTATTCAAAAAAATGATATATTTCTACTTGTAATAAACGTATATTATTTTTAAATATGTTTTCGCGAGGTCATGTCGGGTGCGCGCTTCTTGAGCACAAGGTGCGTGGATGCCATGTGACCTAAACAAAAAAAGATTTGATTGGTTCATAACCTTTCCCACTGTAACTATTGAAGGACCCCACCCATTTGAAATATTCTGTTTGGAGCAGTTGATGAGAGACATCTCTTCTTCTTCCAGAGCTGGTTTTGGATTTTTTTGGTGTTTTTAGAAAATTGCATTGGAGAAATGCCATCAGGTTTGCAAGCTCCTCATCATTCTTTAGATGAATATATCTTGGAGGAAGATCCACCCAAGCAGTGGCCTGATTAGGTGGTATGGACATTTTTCACCTTTCCTGCCGTAGAAAAAAAGGTCAACGCAAGAAAAGTCACATGCTTGCTATGTGACAGGGTCCTGTCGCAAGGCAGTGACAAGAAATACTCCTGTGGAACAGCGACTATGTATAAACATCGGTGGACCATTCACCCAATGAATCTGGCACGAGAAGAAATGAGGCGTGCAGCAAATAATCCGCCACCAGGCATTGCTAGCACCTCCGGAGCGTCCACTTCAACACCACCAGTAGACATTCGCCCAGAATTTGCTTTTCTGCAGCAGCACTGCACTAAGTGCAAATCCATCATCTGTTATGGTGAACAGTCAGTGGACGCTATTTGTGCAGCTCAACAGAACTACAAATGCATTTTTTTTATTTTTTTGTTTTTGGAATGATGTTGAATTCCACATATTTTTTTATTGTTTATTTAAACAATTCCAATTGATACATGTAGAGATAAATAAAGATATACATCAGTATCAAATATGTAAAAAGATATAAAAAGAAGGATTTTCCTGATTAAGACAAGATAGCTAGGATATACAATACAATTCATTGCATTGATTATATTCCAAAATCTCAATAATATACATATTGTAATGGGAGCATATTATCTTATACTGTTGTTATGACCGTACTCCAGGCTGCTATTGGGGACCAGATCTTACTGCCACGTATTCTAGAATGTCTTCCCCTGGTAGCATAGATAGCTTATTCCTTGTTATACACCCCCAGGAAACGAATTAGCCACATTTGAAAGCTCGGTGGATCCACGTCTTTCCAGTATGCTGCAAGTATTATTCTGTAAACCGCTGTACCAATAAACAAACATGATTCCTCTGCTATGCTTAATTCAAGAGTGCTGTCATAGCCAAGAATATAAAGGGTCGGCGATTCCGCCACTTTATCCCCAAAGACTTCTTCCCAAAATTCTGATAGGATTTTCTTAAGTGGTGTTAGTTTATTGCATTCATAAAACATATGTATTAGGGTAGCTGGACCGCGTCCACACCTAGGACATTCGTCATTTAACCTTTTAGCCCATGCATAGAGCTTAGCAGGGGTGTAGTATAAATTGTAGATGGTTTTATATAGCTGGGCATTTAGGTTAGATGATGAGAGCAAACGTGATGTTAGTAGCAGACTCATATCAATGTCAACATTTGGATTAGCCAATTTACCAGCCCATACTACTTCCGTATGTTCCAGGTCATCTTGCAGTTTTTCGAGAAGCAGACCATATAGTATGCCAATTCTGGTTGTGTGTTTATTTATAATCTCTAAAAGTGGAATCTTTTCCATTGTAATATTTGGAGTTTTTAGATTCAGAATAGTATTAACTTGAATAAATTTAAAATAATCCTTATTAGAGACCTCAAAGTTTCTCTGTAAATGAAAAAATCTGGCATTTAAATCATCTCCCAGAAAATCCCATGCTGTAATAATCCCCATGCTTTCCCATTTTTTAGCGTTATCATCATTAGCCTTCGCAGGTAATAGCGAGGAGTGCCACAAGGGAGAATATATATTGAATTTAGGGATTGCCATGTATATAAAAACTTTCCCCCATACCTTCCATGCAGTACTAATGAATTTGACTTTAGTTTTTTTAAATAGCTTGCCTCTAGTTGTCTCAGCAAGAGCCCTCGGGCCTTCTCTCCAATTGATAGTTCATAAATAGATGGTATTTCCATGCCCCCTGTGTTCTCCGTGTCAGCCGAGGTATTAAAAAGTGGTGTCATTTGTTGGAGAAGGGCAGCCCATAGGTAGAGCATCATTTTGGGGATTGCTAGGCCACCCCTAACTTGTGTCAACGATAAGTATTTCAGAGACCTCCTGATTTTCCCGTATTGCCAAACGAAGTTAGACATTTGTGATTCAAGAGATTTATTAATATTGTCCTCAATAATTAAAAGGATGGCACAAAACAGATATAATACCCTAGGAAGTATATTCATTTTTAGAAAATTTCCTCTACCGATGATTGACAAATGTAGGCTATTGACTCGTGCTAGATCTTTTCTTATAGTGCTCATTAGTGGTTCATAGTTTAGTTTACAAATATTTTGGATCTTTGTACTTATACATACTCCAAGATATACTGCTGTTTCTACTTTTCTAGGATCAACATAATCTATATTCTCAGTACATAAGATGATCGTTTTGCCCTTATTGAGAGAGTATCCGGAATAGTAACCAAATGTCTGTGTGATAGCCTCTATTTCTGTGATTGCTTCAGACGGGTTTGGTGTTAGTACTGCCACGTCGTCAGCATAAGCAAGTATTTTTTTATCATGTATACCAACAGTAACTGGTTTTATTACGTGGCTTTGTAGAAGTTTCACAATCAGAGGATTAATATACATAGCCAACAGTATCGGGGAGCAAGGGCAGCCTTGCCTTGTTCCTCTTGATATCCTAATTACACCAGATTCAATACCCATTACTTGGAGCTTAGCTGTTGGTTCTTGATACATTGCTCTAATTGCCTTAACAAGACTGGGCCCAAGATTGTTCTGCTCCAATACGCCCTACAGAAATTCCGACGACACACGGTCGAAGGCTTTCTCAGCGTCAAGAAGGATCATCGACATCTGGCCCCCCGTCCCCGCCATGATATCGAAGAGTGAAATACCTCTTCGAGTGTGGTCCGTGGTAATCTTGCCGGGAATGAAGCCATGTTGCCAGGGGGAGACCAGATGTTGGATGACCGTCCCGAGTCGATTAGATAAGATCTTAGCATATACCTTTGAATCAGAATTGATCAATGAGATTGGGCGGTATGATGATGGAAGATCAGTGGGTTTACCCTTTTTAGGGATGATGATTATATTAGTTTCTTTCCACGAATCTGGCGGAGTGCCGCTCCATTGTATGCCAACAAACAAATCCAGTAGGAAAGGCAGTATTTGTTCTCCTAGAATTTTGTATAACTCTAAAGCTATTTTATCGGGGCCTGCTGCTTTCCCTGAGGCTAGACCGGATAGAGCAGTTTGTAGTTCTGTGATAGTAATTTCTTTCTCCAGATCCTCTTTCGTTATAGAATCTATGGTCCTATTCCATCCTGTATTAGTTATGAATTCCCGTAAGAATATTTCAATTTCATCAGTGTTGATTATTCTATCCCATTGATAGAGCTTTTGGTAATAATGTTGAAATACTTCAACTATGTCCTCTGGTTTAGTATGATTGTGGCCTTCTGTCTTAATAGATGTGATCGTATTGTACGAAATCCTCTGTTGAGTGCGCAGCGCAAGTTGCTTTCCAACCCTCTCTCCATTATCATAAATATTACTTTGATGTGCTCGATAGGTTTCTGCAGCTTTCTGGGTCAGCCCATGTTTTAGATCTGTTTTAATAGCAGCATTTGGCACATCGCATGCTTCCCGTCCTCCGTCCGAGCTATTGATGCGACATGTTCTTCCTGTGCTTTGGCTAGCTCTAGCATTAATAGGCGGCTTTCCTTGTCATGTTGTTATTTAGTTCTGGCCACATAGCTAATTGTATCCCCCCTAAGGGTAGGTTTAAAACAGTCCCACACCACCCCCCTAGAAGCACTAAATCGATTTGTATCAAAATATTCTTGAGCCCAATTAGTTATATAGTTTATGTAGTCTCTATTAACCAAGAGTTTCCTATCGAATGTCCAGTTCGGGTGTTGTCTGGTAAAACTAATTAAGTTGATTGTGAGGATTAAAGCATTGTGATCAGAAATTATTTTTGGATATTTACAAACTTCTGCTTGATTAGACAGGACCCTTGTTACTAATATGTAGTTTATTCTAACATATTTATTGTGGGGGTGTGAGAAGTAAGTGTGCCCTGGATCGGGTTGGTTTTAAGATCCCAGATGTCCACAAGATCATAGCTATCACTAAGCTGACTGATAGCACTAAATACTCTTGGTTTGCGTTCTGAATACGTTTGTTGGCTCTGTTTTCTGATTGCAGACCCCAACGAGATATTAAGATCACCACAAAATACAAGTGATCCTGACCAGGAAGCAAGTTCCAGTTCTAGATTTTCAAAAATGTAAGGGTCATCCTGACTTGAGCCGTAAACTGAGCAGACAGTTATACCCAAAGCCAGTTCGACAATATCCCACCTTCCTTGATTATTAGCTGCCTTACGTATGGCTTTTCCTAAGGAGGTTTTGGCTAAGATAGCTACGCCGCGAATATTCGATGTTTGAGTGGTGCAGGCCAACAGATTGTAACCGCTAATTTTTAACAGATCTCGCTTATCCTAGGGCAGGTGAGTCTCTTGGAAACAGATTATATCAGCAGAGTTTTGTTTAGTTCGCTTAGATGGACACGTGTATTCCTATTGTTGAGCGCTGCCACATTCCATGTACATATCGTTATCTTCCCCATTGTAATTTGTTAATCAATTTCTTAAGAGCCCGTATTCCCAGCAGTTTTTTTCCCAGACATCTTGATCTTTTTGTGTATCTATTATTAATATTAGAAAATCAATTATATCAGTTTTTAATTCCATTTTCAAATTGGAGTTGTTTTTTTTGTGTGCTTTTACCCCCTGCCCTCCCACCACCATTCCCCCCCCCCCCTTCCCCCTCCCTCCCCGCACCCATATTGAGGCGTACAGACTCTATTAGAGTCTGGTTGCGATGAGCATGCAACACATGTTCAGAGCCCGATCTACTATTCCAATTTATATACATACAAATACCGAAATATTCATATCATATATACTGATACTGGGCTACATTATTTTATTTACTTATTTTTTTCTCCTCCAGTAGAGACACAAACATTAAATATTTTAAATGCTATTCATTTCATTCTTATTCTCTTCACATTATTCCTATTTCAGCAAAGCTAGCTTTGTTTAGCCCATCAAGATACTCTTTAGTTTTTATTTCAGAAATGAAAATTTTTTTGTCCCCGTAAATTACTTTAAGCCGTGCAGGGTTATTGAGATAGGCCTGTGCCTTTTTTATCCTGAAATGGCTTAATTAACTGGCGTAACCTCCACCTTCTTTCGACGGTAGAATGGCAAAAATCAGGACGCACAATATAGGTGATCCTATCTCTAGTGCGCTTCGCCTCAGGCCTGGCTTTCTCAAAAATTGCCTGGCGGAGCAGAAAATCGCCCAAAAAAACTAGGATAGCACGGGGGTAGGCCCTGTGTTTTGTTGGCAGTTTCAAGGTAAATGGCATACGATGGGCACGCTGAACTTCTACATCCCAATTCCAGCCTGAGAGCTCCGGCAGTGAATCATGAAGTAGATTAGCCACAAATAAGTGAATATCTTCCCCCTCCACTGCCTCGGGGACCCCTAAAATACGTAAGTTCTGTCTGCGCTGGCGGTTTTCGAATTCCTCCAGTTTCCATCTGACATCTACCAGCTCAGCTTCGTGGGATTCAACCCGTTCTTGATACATAGTGATCCTTGACTCATTAGATTAAATTCTAGATTCTAGCTCAGTCAAGCAGTCCCCAAAGGTGCTGCAGGTCTTAGTCAATTTATGCACCACACCTTGTACTTTACGTAGGGCTGCCTGTGCCTTGCACCCATCCTGCGAGGTCTCTTCGTGATGTGATGCAATTGCTTGAAGAACAGTGTCAAGGGTTGGGGCCAGTGGATCTACGAGTGCTGGGTGATCTGATTGTTGTGTCAGATTAGTCAGACAAGAGGGACTCGTGAGTTGGTTAGTCGGGGTATAATCCCAGGCTAGGTCTGTTCCCCCATGGCGTCTCTTTTTCCGCTTCATAGTCATTTTGGGACTAACACTAACAGCTTCTGCTTTCTCGACGCTAACACTTTTGTCCGTCAAGCATGACGTAGTGTCGTCAGACCACTCTGCTTCATCAGAGAAAGAGAAAAAATCACTAGGGTCCTTCTCAAAGTCTGCATTATCATTATTTGTTATTTACATTTGTTTTGTTCGGATCAAACACGTCTGTATTGTGGGTACTTATAGCTATATTAGGCCCCGCCACCACAGATTGGAGTATTTGGGGTGTTTGTGGATCACAGGTCGGTTTTTATTTGTGAAGACTGCACCAGGTCAATCCTTCCAATTTCGCATATATCAATCATGTTGGACACCACCCCCATCATCTCTTATGCCAATGTCATTGTTTAAAATTATTAGGGAAGGGGGTGAATACATACCTTCGTTCTCCCTGATGCTCACCTCGTGGGGAGCGTTCACACTGAGATTGGGGGTTGATAATTCTCCATTGTGATTTCTGGATGTCGATGATGTTTTTGAAGTCAACACTTCAGGGTATTTGTGGCATTAACTCCCTCTGGCTGTATATCCCCCACACAAGGACCTTTGTTCAGCGCCAGCCCAGCTATTGTTGTTGTCAGTCCCACAGTCCCCTACTCGTCAGGGATTTCAGGTTTACGCTTCCCATCTCAATCCGGAAGCAGTCCTGGAGCCCAACGCAGCAAATCCGCCACCGATGGGCCGGTCGTGTTTCCCTCCTGGACCGCAGCTCCTCCGCGCTTTGAGGTTGCAATAGCCAGAACAGCCACCTCTGGAGTTCTTCCATCGCTCCTACCGGTCCGCTCAGAGATCTCCCGCTGCGCCAATCTCGCAGCTCTAGCCCGAGCCGCAGCTGTCGCCGACGCCACTGCAATTTTAGGAGCCATATCTACGTTGCTCCTGGTTTCAGCGCACCCCGCAAGGTAGGATCTGGTGTTAATTCCTTCTCGCGCTTTAGGAATTGTCTTCAGCATGTAGCAGAGAATGGCCAAGCCCATCACCGTGCCAAGAGAAATTAATTTGTTATAAGCCGCCTTTATCACTTCCTGGCGTTTCTCTTCTAGCATCTCCACCTCTCGCCAGTTTTCTCAATATGGTTTGAGCCTCAGCACCATTTCACCAAAGCTTTGTCGGTACACTCTGTGTCAGCCATTGGAGCTCTGATCTTGCGTGTGCACTACGGTTTCTGACAAACCACCATCTTGCCTCCATGGAAAAAACATGATGTGGAACAGCGAGTATGTATAAACATCTGCGGACCAATTACCCGAAGAATCTGGCACGAGAAGAAATGAGGCGTGCAGCAAAATATCCACCACCAGGCATTGATAGCACCTCCGGAGCGTCCACTTCAGCACCACCAGTAGACATTCGCCCAGAATGTGCTTTTCTGCAGCAGCACTGCACTAAGTGCAAAACCATCATCTGTTATGGTGAACAGTCAGTGGACGCTATTTGTGCAGCTCAACAGAACTACAAAAAAACAGAAAACAAAAAACAGTAGAAAAAAAAAGTTCAGAACTACCTTATCTGGTTTAAAAAAGGAGCTATAATTGCATGGTAATGTCTGAAAGTTTGTTTGAATGTATATGTAGAGCATGATGGACTGAAAGAATGCATTAGTACTGTATGGTGAATTTATAGGGGCAGATCTATGAGGAAGTGCTGCAGCGTGACACTGCAAGCCCTTTAGTTGCACCGCGCTGCGGCACTTCTGAAGCACAGGGATATGACATATTTACATGAATATGTCACATTTTTGTGCCCCCTCTGCACTAACACACAAACTGCAGCCATGCAGTGATGCAGGCACCCTTGCACCATGGTGCAAGGATATCTGTGTTGTGAGGAGATTGTTTTTGTGCAGGAAGGGACTATTTCCTGCACAAAAACAATCACTAAAGGCATTTTCCTCCTTAAATGTGTGCTCTGGAATGCACCTGCATTGAAAGAGGAAAAACGAGGAGAAATGAAAACATTTCTCCTTGTGCCTCGCTACACCACCTCTAGGGTAGCGCACCATTCACACTCATCAACAGATTTCCACTTTCTCATAAGTCTTGAGATGTGTTATTCCAAGGGTGTTGTGTGGGAACAGACACAGCAACACCCATGGAACGCCCCTTCAACTCAAAGTGCTGCATTTGAATAGGTTGTATTTTCAAGGAGAGGAAAATCCACATAGGGTGGCTTTTCTTCTCCTTGTAAATATGGAGGAGTCCCCAGCGCCATCAATACGTTACAAAAAGTGACGTACTGGTGGCACAGGGGGGTTGTAAATCGGCCCTATAAGTGCGTAGGTATTGACAGAGTGATACAAAAAGAACATAGTGCTGGATGGCTGATTGACGAACTGCATGAGACTGATAGGAGGTATCCTAGGCTGCATGAGTACTACTTCAGTATTTAGTGGAGTGTACCAATAGTCTGTATCTGCTTAGAGGTTTGTAGGGATTGTGCACAGAATATTGTACGTGTACTTGTGTTGGTGCCTAGGTCATTCTATAAGAACATCACTAGTTACTAGAATAATAACAGTGCTGCAAACAGAGTGCTCAGTTAATTTATACGTGCTTAGGTATTGTCTCAATGCCTGAGTCATTCTGCAAGTGCATAGACAGTGACTGGGTTCCTTGAGTGCTAGTAGTTGACAGCAGGATATGTTTATAAGCACTTATGTTTCAGCAGAGTGATTAGGTAAGGACATGCTTCTGTCAGGATGATTGTAGGCGTGGACACAGACTCACAGTGTTATTCCAGACAAGCATGACTATTCCCTGGACTTTTACAGGACTGACTCAGTAGTCTGCAATGAGCTAAGGGACCACATATATTGTACACATTTGACTGTACCACTGCTTGTCTCAATGCCTGAGTCTTTCTGCAAGTGCATAGACAGTGGCTGGGTTCCTAGAGTGCTGGTAGTTGACAGCAGGATACGTTTATAAGCACTTATGTTTCAGCAGAGTGATTTGATAAGGACATGCTTCTGTCAGGATGATTGTAGGAGTGGACAGAGCTGCTTTAGAGCCATAGAACAGGTCAGCAGAGCTGCTTTAGAGCCAGAGAACCAGGTCAGCAGAGCCATTGTAGAGCCAGAGACCCAGGTCAGCAGAGCTGCTGTAGAGCCAGAGAACCAGATCAGCAGAGCTGCTTTAGAGCCATAGAACCAGGTCAGCAGAGCTGCTGTAAAGCCAGTGAAACCAGGTCAGCAGAGCTGCTTTAGTGCCAGAGAACCAGGTCAGCAGAGCTGCTTTAGAGCCATAGAACCAGGTCAGCAGAGCTGCTGTAAAGCCAGTGAAACCAGGTCAGCAGAGCTGCTTTAGTGCCAGAGAACCAGGTCAGCAGACCTGCTCTAGAGCCTAAGAAGCAGGTCAACAGAGCTTCTCTAGAACCAGAGACCCAGGTCAGCAGAGCTGCTCTAGAGCCAGGGACCAAGGTCAGCAGAGCTGCTCTAGAGGCCGAGAACCAGGTCAGCAGAGCTGCTGTAGAGCCAGAGAAACCAGGTCAGCAGAGCTGCTTTAGAGGGAGAGAACCAGGTCAGCAAAACTGCTTTAGAGCCAGAGAACCAGGTCTGCAGAGCTCTTTAGAGGGAGAGAACCAGGTCCTCAGTTACGCTAGAGCCAGAGAACCAGGTAAGCAGAGCTACTTTAGAGCCATAGGACCAGGTCAGCATAGCTGCTCTAGAGCCTACGAACCAGGTCAGCAGAGCTGCTCTAGAGCCAGAGAACCAGGTCAGCAGAGCTGCTGTAGAGCCAGAGAAAGCAGGTCAGTAGAGCTGATTTAGAGCCAGAGAACCAGGTCAGCAGAGCTGCTTTAGAGGGAGCCAAGGGACCAGGTCAGCAGAGCTTGTTTACTTTGATTCCATCAATAGGGCATTCAGATATGTCACACATTTGCCATATATTCTGAATGTTAGCACTCTAGTTGCTCATTAGATCACTGTAGTAAAGCTACTGCTCACCAGGGAAGTCTGCTGCTGGTATTCAAAGTGCATGTTTTAGTCTGCATGTTAGAATTTGTTAATGAAATAGAAGAGGATTTGAGAAGTCAAAATGTGCCCTAATTTTTCTTTCTGCAGCACTAATCATGATTTCTATGGCAAAATGAAGCCCCTCATGTTGTTCCTTTGCAAATTAAATGTTTTAAGTGTTACCACTTTATTCCAACCAAGATGGCTTCAGGTGTTCCATACTTTTGTCATAAGTAAGACTGTTAGTGATCTAGTAGTACTTTAGAACACTCTAGGACATTCTGTTATTGAGCTATACTTGGGCTACATCTGGGTGATATTTGTGCTACATTTGGGCTCTTTTGTCTCTGGCGGCCATCTTGGGAGACTTATTTTGTTATGAAGTTTCCTAATATCCTTATTTACTTCAGTCTCCTCAGTAGGAAGTACTTTCAGTGTTTTACTTTGGTTCCATCAAGAAGGCATTCAGATGTGTCACACATTTGCCATGAATTCTGAATGTTAGCACTCTAGTTGCTCATTACATCACTCTAGTAGAGATACTGTGCACAAGGGGAGTCTGCTGCTGATTTTGAAAGTACATGTTTCCGTCTGCATGTCAGAATTATTTTTAATGAAGTAGAAGAGGATTTGAGAAGTCACTCAAAGTGTGTTCTAATTTTTCTTTCTGCAGCACTAATCATACTTTCTATGGCCTTTTGAAATTAAATGTTTTAAGAGTTACCACTTTATTCCACTCAAGATGGCTTTGGTGTGCTATACTTTTGTCATAAGTCATAGGGCTGTTAGCACTCTAGTTGTTCTTTAGAACACTCTGGGAAGCTGCAGTAGAACACAAAGGAATCAACTGACAGTCTCTGAACTTGTTGGATGCACATGTTGGAAGAAATGGAGAAATAAACGCATTTTGAAAGCAATTGAAACCTGAGTGGTGGTCCGTTCCTGCAAGCATCGCTGGTGGAGTGTTGCAGCATTCTGTGTGGACAGGATTTGGTGGTTCATATATATATGTGGAACTGCTTCCGGCTATCCTGGAATCTGCTCGTCGTCCTCTGAGGAAGAGGGATTTCACCCTCAAAACGCGTCAGGACTTTAAGACGAAACAGGACATTCATCATCCTTCCCGTGCTTGACAGCTATCCAAGCACTCTGCCCAATAAAGCTACCTCGAGACATCCCCGTGAGTGTGCAGTGATTCCTTCACGTGAGCGGCATATAGTGAATGGTTCCATTACCATTCTATGCAGCACCCGCCGCAAGAGTGCAAACAGCGCTTTTAATGGAACATTGAGCCTCGCAGCAGAACTGCACGCGCTGAGCACCGCCATGCAGCAACTTGGGAGGAGTTAGCAAACATCCAGTTTGCTGGGATCACGGACATCTTTCCGTCCCCTGCCCCATCCCCGAGATGTCGCCTGGCTGGCGAGGGGACGCCTAGAGGATGCTTCTGAGGTGCAGCACAAGCAGACGGGTAACGGAGCATCGGCGGTATCAATCTCAGCTGGAATACAAGTTCCATAAGGCACCGTGCATCCAGTACCGCCCGGAATAGGGGCGTGCCATCTCTATATATATGTGGAACTGCTTCCGGCTATCCTGGAATCTGCTCGTCGTCCTCTGAGGAAGAGGGATTTCACCCTCGAAACGCGTCAGGACTTTAAGACGAAACAGGACATTCATCATCCTTCCCGTGCTTGACAGCTATCCAAGCACTCTGCCCAATAAAGCTACCTCGAGACATCCCCGTGAGTGTGCAGTGATTCCTTCACGTGAGCGGCATATAGTGAATGGTTCCATTACCATTCTATGCAGCACCCGCTGCAAGAGTGCAAACAGCGCTTTTAATGGAACATTGAGCCTCGCAGCAGAACTGCACGCGCTGAGCACCGCCATGCAGCAACTTGGGAGGAGTTAGCAAACATCCAGTTTGCTGGGATCACGGACACCTTTCCGTCCCCTGCCCCATCCCCGAGATGTCGCCTGGCTGGCGAGGGGACGCCTAGAGGATGCTTCTGAGGTGCAGCACAAGCAGACGGGTAACGGAGCATCGGCGGTATCAATCTCAGCTGGAATACAAGTTCCATAAGGCACCGTGCATCCAGTACCGCCCGGAATAGGGGCGTGCCATCTCTATATATATGTGGAACTGCTTCCGGCTATCCTGGAATCTGCTCGTCGTCCTCTGAGGAAGAGGGATTTCACCCTCGAAACGCGTCAGGACTTTAAGACGAAACAGGACATTCATCATCCTTCCCGTGCTTGACAGCTATCCAAGCACTTTGCCCAATAAAGCTACCTCGAGACATCCCCGTGAGTGTGCAGTGATTCCTTCACGTGAGCGGCATATAGTGAATGGTTCCATTAACATTCTATGCAGCACCCGCTGCAAGAGTGCAAACAGCGCTTTTAATGGAACATTGAGCCTCGCAGCAGAACTGCACGCGCTGAGCACCGCCATGCAGCAACTTGGGAGGAGTTAGCAAACATCCAGTTTGCTGGGATCACGGACACCTTTCCGTCCCCTGCCCCATCCCCGAGATGTCGCCTGGCTGGCGAGGGGACGCCTAGAGGATGCTTCTGAGGTGCAGCACAAGCAGACGGGTAACGGAGCATCGGCGGTATCAATCTCAGCTGGAATACAAGTTCCATAAGGCACCGTGCATCCAGTACCGCCCGGAATAGGGGCGTGCCATCTCTATATATATGTGGAACTGCTTCCGGCTATCCTGGAATCTGCTCGTCGTCCTCTGAGGAAGAGGGATTTCACCCTCGAAACGCGTCAGGACTTTAAGACGAAACAGGACATTCATCATCCTTCCCGTGCTTGACAGCTATCCAAGCACTCTGCCCAATAAAGCTACCTCGAGACATCCCCGTGAGTGTGCAGTGATTCCTTCATGGGAGCGGCATATAGTGAATGGTTCTATTACCATTCTATGCAGCACCCGCCGCAAGAGTGCAAACAGCGCTTTAATGGAACATTGAGCCTCGCAGCAGAACTGCACGCGCTGAGCACCGCCATGCAGCAACTTGGGAGGAGTTAGCAAACATCCAGTTTGCTGGGATCACGGACATCTTTCCGTCCCCTGCCCCATCCCCGAGATGTCGCCTGGCTGGCGAGGGGACGCCTAGAGGATGCTTCTGAGGTGCAGCACAAGCAGACGGGTAACGGAGCATCGGCGGTATCAATCTCAGCTGGAATACAAGTTCCATAAGGGTTCCATAAGGCACCGTGCATCCAGTACCGCCCGGAATAGGGGCGTGCCATCTCTATATATATGTGGAACTGCTTCCGGCTATCCTGGAATCTGCTCGTCGTCCTCTGAGGAAGAGGGATTTCACCCTCGAAACGCGTCAGGACTTTAAGACGAAACAGGACATTCATCATCCTTCCCGTGCTTGACAGCTATCCAAGCACTCTGCCCAATAAAGCTACCTCGAGACATCCCCGTGAGTGTGCAGTGATTCCTTCACGTGAGCGGCATATAGTGAATGGTTCCATTACCATTCTATGCAGCACCCGCCGCAAGAGTGCAAACAGCGCTTTTAATGGAACATTGAGCCTCGCAGCAGAACTGCACGCGCTGAGCACCGCCATGCAGCAACTTGGGAGGAGTTAGCAAACATCCAGTTTGCTGGGATCACGGACACCTTTCCGTCCCCTGCCCCATCCCCGAGATGTCGCCTGGCTGGCAAGGGGACGCCTAGAGGATGCTTCTGAGGTGCAGCACAAGCAGACGGGTAACGGAGCATCGGCGGTATCAATCTCAGCTGGAATACAAGTTCCATAAGGCACCGTGCATCCAGTACCGCCCGGAATAGGGGCGTGCCATCTCTATATATATGTGGAACTGCTTCCGGCTATCCTGGAATCTGCTCGTCGTCCTCTGAGGAAGAGGGATTTCACCCTCGAAACGCGTCAGGACTTTAAGACGAAACAGGACATTCATCATCCTTCCCGTGCTTGACAGCTATCCAAGCACTCTGCCCAATAAAGCTACCTCGAGACATCCCCGTGAGTGTGCAGTGATTCCTTCATGGGAGCGGCATATAGTGAATGGTTCTATTACCATTCTATGCAGCACCCGCCGCAAGAGTGCAAACAGCGCTTTAATGGAACATTGAGCCTCGCAGCAGAACTGCACGCGCTGAGCACCGCCATGCAGCAACTTGGGAGGAGTTAGCAAACATCCAGTTTGCTGGGATCACGGACATCTTTCCGTCCCCTGCCCCATCCCCGAGATGTCGCCTGGCTGGCGAGGGGACGCCTAGAGGATGCTTCTGAGGTGCAGCACAAGCAGACGGGTAACGGAGCATCGGCGGTATCAATCTCAGCTGGAATACAAGTTCCATAAGGGTTCCATAAGGCACCGTGCATCCAGTACCGCCCGGAATAGGGGCGTGCCATCTCTATATATATGTGGAACTGCTTCCGGCTATCCTGGAATCTGCTCGTCGTCCTCTGAGGAAGAGGGATTTCACCCTCGAAACGCGTCAGGACTTTAAGACGAAACAGGACATTCATCATCCTTCCCGTGCTTGACAGCTATCCAAGCACTCTGCCCAATAAAGCTACCTCGAGACATCCCCGTGAGTGTGCAGTGATTCCTTCACGTGAGCGGCATATAGTGAATGGTTCCATTACCATTCTATGCAGCACCCGCCGCAAGAGTGCAAACAGCGCTTTTAATGGAACATTGAGCCTCGCAGCAGAACTGCACGCGCTGAGCACCGCCATGCAGCAACTTGGGAGGAGTTAGCAAACATCCAGTTTGCTGGGATCACGGACATCTTTCCGTCCTCTGCCCCATCCCCGAGATGTCGCCTGGCTGGCGAGGGGACGCCTAGAGGATGCTTCTGAGGTGCAGCACAAGCAGACGGGTAACGGAGCATCGGCGGTATCAATCTCAGCTGGAATACAAGTTCCATAAGGCACCGTGCATCCAGTACCGCCCGGAATAGGGGCGTGCCATCTCTATATATATATGTGGAACTGCTTCCGGCTATCCTGGAATCTGCTCGTCGTCCTCTGAGGAAGAGGGATTTCACCCTCGAAACGCGTCAGGACTTTAAGACGAAACAGGACATGCATCATCCTTCCCGTGCTTGACAGCTATCCAAGCACTCTGCCCAATAAAGCTACCTCGAGACATCCCTGTGAGTGTGCAGTGATTCCTTCACGTGAGCGGCATATATATATATATATATATATATATATATATATGATAGTATCAGAAAAGTTGAAAAACCTGGGAATCACGCTAGACACCAATCTCTCATTCGATGCTCAAGCCAGTAAACTGGCATCATCACTATGGTACATCCTAAAAATGATCAAAAAAATTATACCTTACTTGCCATACGATTCACGCAAGACAGTGGTGACAGCACTGCCATTGTCCAGACTGGACTACGGGAACGGCCTATATACCGGAGCCAGGAAGAAAATCCAACTCAAGCTGCAACGCCTGCAGAACGCAGCAGCCAGGCTGATACTCGGAATACCAAAGTTTGAGACAGTCAGCCACAAACTAAAAAATCTGCTCTGGCTACCAATTGTAAATAGGATACAATTCAAATCACTATGCCTAGCATATAAAGCAATCAATGGAACTGGATCACAATTTCTAAAAACCCATTTACAACAATATGAACCAAATAGACTTCTCAGGTCCGGCCAAATGAAACTCATCAGGGTCCCTAGATTTAGGAAGGCTAACTGGGGTGGAAGAAGTCTCCTGGTACACGCAGCAAGAATCTGGAACCAACTACCACTAGGCATAAAAACCAGCCCATCCTTGAAATCCTTTAGAAAGGAAGTTAAAACCTGGCTTTTCTTGGCACAGTTCTAATCAACCTCATCAAGATCCAGTTGATCCAACGTTGATATTGTCGACAGGCATACAGACTGTTGGAGTTACGGCTATCTACCGACTCCTGCGTGACGTGCTGAGAACCCTGACGGTTTGACGAGGGGTCCCGCTAGATAACCGTCACCACAGCATAAATGGCCAGTACAGGAGGATGTGTGTGTGTGCTTCGGAGGTGCCCATCTGCGGGTGCAATATGAAAAAGAACATTGACATTGACATACAGTTAAAGAACTTAATATTGAAAATGCCGAAATACGCCGATAATATGTAAAATCTGAAATGGGGCATTGCCATTGGCCCGTAATCATCTAATCCTCTCTCCTGTTTCTGTGCAGGGACCAATGAAGATCCAGGTATGAACATAAAAGCACAATCATGCCAGTGACGTTTTATTTATGAAGCAAGCAGAAGAAGGCACACAGCCGAAACACGTCCTTGCAAATAAAGTTCTTTTAAAAAGGACCCCGCGAGTGCAGCAAGTTTCTTTGAAACTGGAGCGTTGATCTATACTACTAATATAAAGAGAGAACTGCGTCCTTTGAGCCAGGTAAACTCGAAAAGTACACCACCAATCAAAACACACAAGACATCTTTGAAAACCTCAGGGCAAGCAGAAGGACATAGGCTATTAAAAATAAAAAATATACGTTGTTTAAAAAATGTCGAAATTAAAAAAAAGTAGTCCCTTGCAAGTAGCGCCGGCGGCGACATCTGCATGATGGCATCATTTGCGTTTGCGCTTCCTGACAACACTTCCTGAAATGGCGCCGAAGATCGCGACCTGCTGGGAGGACTGCCGCGACCCTGCTTGCTGCTGGGCGAAATGGCGGCCTGTGCGGGCGGGGCGCCTGGAGCGGGACCGGCGGCTGAGGTAAGGATCAGGCTCTCCGGGACACGGGCGGGAGAGGGCCGGGGCGGGAGGGGGCGGGAGGGGGCCGGGGGCGGGAGTGCACGCAAGCCTCAAATGCTGCCCCCAGCCCCTTTCTGCCCCAGGCAACGTTGGGGCGGGCTGCTAGTATATATATATATTACCTACTGGCGGTCGCCAGTAGGTATATATAGTTAGGATTTTTTCTCTATGGGTTTTTTGAAAATTCTATGTCTAATAACTTTGGCGTTTGTGGACGGAATTGGCTGAAATTTTCAGGAAAATGGCACATTTTGTTTCTGAGCAGCCCTTGAAAATTTGGGGGGGGTTCGTCCAGTGGGGGCCGAGAAAAAAGGGGGGTCCCAAAACGTGTTTTTAACATTGAGTTTTCCATAGGGCGGTTGGCCTCACTTTTAGCCCGAACGGCTGAATGGATTTGCACGAAACTTGGCAAAATTGTAGGGACTGGTAGCCCGATGTGCCTTTTGTAGGTCTCAATATATGTGCTCCAGTGGATTTTGAGAAATTAACGTTTAAAAAAAGATATATATCTGTAACAGCGGACCGGTTAGCGCTCTGGTTCGCGGACTTTTCGCGCAACGGAGCTTTGTGAAGCGAAGCTGATTGGTTCTCCGGCGTCTGTCAACATTCCAAACAGTCCGTAGCGGCCGCCATCTTGTCTCTCGGTAGGATCGAGAGACAAGAGGAGGTCAAAACAAAGGGGGAAATAACTATAAGGGGGCATAGTAGATCCTCGCTGACCCCCTAGGTTTGATGTGGAGGTTTTAAAAGGGCCCCGCGGGGCAAAAAAAAATAATAAAAATAATAATTGAACGGCTGAATGGATTTGCACGAAACTTGGCAAAATATTAGGGACTGGTAGCCCGATGTGCCTTTGCTAGGTCTCAATATATGTGCTCCAGTGGATTTTGAGAAATTAACGTTCAAAAAAAGATATATATCTGTAACAGCGCTCCGCTTCGCGTAACGGAGGTTTGCGAAGCTGATTGGTCATTCTGTCACTGGGCTATAGTTGGGCTACATCTGGCTGATATTTGGGCTACATTTGTTTTTTTGTGTGTCTGGCGGCCATCTTTGGGCTACATTGGGCTACATTGGGCTTCATTGGGCTACATTCGGCTAATTAGCAAATAGCTCATCGCAAACTAGGAATGGTAAAGAATCGCTATTTATTCCTTAAAGTTCGCTATTTAGGAAATGCAAATAACTTTGATGATACATATGGCGGTTCATCTCTAACAAGATAAGAAGCATAGGGATAGATTTATGATGACTGGCGCATCACCAGGGATGTGTTAGTCATTCTGTGCCGCTGTTCCGTCACCTATGGTGTGCTGCATTTACAATGCGGCGCATCACGGGGCAAAAACAGCACAGATGCGTGATGTATCTGTGCCGTAAAGGTGGCGCATTGCTGGAGTTGTATCGCAAGATTGATGAAGGTCCAGCAAGGGTCGGGGGTGCCCCTGTCGCAGGGTTTCTGTTCTCACACAGAACTGTGGACAGAGGATTGGAACCTCGGCGAATTAGGGTGTCCCAAAACTCACGTTAGTAATCAAAAACTATTTAGCAAGCTAGGTACAGTGTCACATTGGATATAACAAACTCTCAATGTTTAGACAATCCAGAATATGAACTTATAGTACCTCAGGATACGTGGAACTCATGAACAGTCGGTCGTTATATATTTCTTAGAAACCAGAACATGGAGTTAAGAAGAACACATGTGTATTTGAAATGTTTATTTACTAATGCCGTCTTCTCAGGCGTAGTACCTTAGATAATAAAAGTACACATATTATCAGTAGCAAAATTACCAGCATAGTTACTAGTACATAAAAAGTGAATGGTGATAGTATGTTAACATGCTGTAAATGAATAAGAGTTAGCAACACTTATAAGCAGCCGCGGGCCGTGGAGGGAGTTACGGTGAGGCAGGGAGGCGGGGAGGGGGAGAAGCAGGGTGGAGAATACAAGTACACATATTATCAGTAGCAAAATTACCAGCATAGTTACTAGTACATAAAAAGCGAATGGTGACAGTATGTTAACATGCTGTAAATGAATAAGAGTTAGCAACACTTATAAGCAGCCGCGGGCCGTGGAGGGAGTTACGGTGGGGCAGGGAGGCGGGGAGGGGGAGGGGCAAGGTAGAGAGGGCTCCACCCTGCTTCTCCCCCTCCCCGCCTCCCTGCCTCACCGTAACTCCCTCCACGGCCCGCGGCTGCTTATATCTCACCCTCCCTAATACACATATTATATTATTTGCTAAGAAGGTCTCTTTGTGTTGGTTTAGGGCGTGCCCATACTTTAGTGTCTTAGATTTGAAGGAATCACATCAGCATACACCAGCTCTCTCTTCATGTGAACCGCATCAACTGTTGTGTATGTGTGTTCGGCAAAGCAATATAAAACCCGCCTCATGCCCAGAATTGGCAGAAGTTGCACTTATGTTATGAGTATGAAGTCGTGGAGATCAGACCTCATAACAATTCTGTATCGTGTTGTTCTTGAAACTTTAGCACTCGCTGTACAGATATAGTTTAACAAGTAAAGCAGATAGTAGACCAATAACATATTATTCTCATGTAAACCACGATGAACTACTAGGTGGAAAGCTAAAGCAACAACTAAATGTCGTGTGCAGAAGTTGCAAAAAAGGAAAAATGGCGTTTAAACCGGTAATGAGCCCATGCTAACTTAACACGGTGTAAAGATATCCAGGACCTAGATGACACCTCCTCATGATCCGGAAACGAACTGAATAAGATAATAGAAGTGCCATCTCATGAGAGCAGATTGCAAGTTTATATGTGGACGGTCCGCAAGGTAAAGCATTAAAAACTAGGAAAATTCAATGCTAAAGAAAAATAAAACAGCCAAGTACTTTATCGAGTCTTAAGCCAATAGGCAAGGTAAATAATAAAAACTTGACAATTAAGTCAATGAATTGTCAATGAAATGCTAGTACTCAGCATATGAAACATGAAAAAGGTCTATGACATAACTGTGTATGCAAAATAAGCTGCAACAGCCTCCAACAGGAAGTCACCGTCTTCATCCGAAAACAGTTCAGCCATCCAATTTAAAAGCGGAAAAGAACATACGTGCTCTCCCAGCACCGGATCCTCTATCACCATCAGAGGACAGCTCGGTGGGTTTTCAAGAAAGCTGTGTTCCAAGAAAGACTGTGCTGCCGCCAGTAAATTCCAGGGACCAAGTAGTCCATGCATCAATGCCACAGCCATAATCCTTTCGCCAGGACAAATCAACTCGTGAGTAATGATAGGAGTCATCAGCTGATTAAAGTCGACGTCAGGAGAAACCGGTCCGCAGAGACACAAATCAATGGCCCAATCGAAATCACAGGTGAGGCAGTGAAATACAGGCTGGACACAGGTGAAGTAGGAGAACCGAAAAGATAATCCATATGCCGTGCTTAATATCGCCAACGGCATTGTGCCATAATATTCTAGCATGCGATTGCGGAACAGTGTCAGCAGCTGCAGGGTCGGAGGTTGCATAGGAGGGACATCCATATTTAAAAATGTAAAAAAGCACAAGAGCGTCCGCTGGTAATGCAAGTAAAAATGCAATCCACGAACCAGAGTGGAGAAAATGGAATGAAAGGGAGCAGGGATGACTCCAAAGATTTTCTCAAATGAAGTCACGAGACCACTGGTAACAACTTTAAAAAAGTGTGCCAGGGATTTTGTGGAGGATGCGTTAAAGATAGTCGGAAACATGTTGCTGAAATTGAAAGGCAAACCTGTGTACGGGTGTTCGCTATGTGAAGTACGAAAGTTTCACGGGCCGAACTCAAGGCCACCTCTCTCTGAGACAAAAGAGCTCTTATTCTTGTCATGCCGTTGAAACGTGTCCCAAGGTTGGTATTTGTGGCCAGATTGAAAACTCCCTATGTTCATGTGTGGGAGGAAATAGAACATTTCTGCAGCAAATAACCCGTTCACTTACTGTTACGATAAAAGGAATACTTTTAATTAACTCAGAACAATCTTCATTATTGAGCATCAAATAACTACCATTTTCCAACAACTTGAACGTGGGGATGATAGCAGGAACTGGCGTGCCTTGCAACACGCAAGCCATATTTGGTCGGTGTTTGTTGCATGAATCGTGTAACTGTATGTGCCTACACATTAGTGAATGATCTGGCGTCTCAGTGCATTCCTCTCCATTCAGATAAACTTCTTGATCATCTTTGAAACATCTGTATGTGTATGGAAGCGCAATCAACAAACAATTATTTAAGGGTTCAGAGGGAAGTATTTAAAGACCCGGGCACAGTTATAACCCCCCAATACAAGTACTAAGAAACAACGAATAACTGTGGGTCTAGTGATACATTCAGAACATGCTGTGTATAGCTGGCTATGTGTCTGCTGTTACTGATTAAGTAAAGGACAGACTGGACAATCAACCACTGTGAAAAATGTCCATCAGTTACTCATTTTCGGGCTCCCAGTACATCATTTGGTCTACTCCACAGTAGTATGTCCACCACTCTATCCCCGTAGATGTATATCGGAGAAGTATAGTGGTGGATGGATGTCTGGTAGGTTTTTTTGTAAATATTTGTGAGTAACGGAAAGCAGTGCATAAAAAATAAGTGCGAAGGGGAAAATATAAGTATAAGATTAGATAGTGCATACAAACATTACTTTATTCTAAGGTCATGCACCTCCAATGTTAAAAACAACAATAGTGCAAAAAAGTCAGATGATTCAAACAAATAACTTCTGACTGGGCTATCTGGTCGACATGTTTCTGCGGGTAAAGGTCATAAATTGAACCAACCGCTTCCTCAGGACCCATAAACTTAATTGCTACTGCAAAACGTGATAATGTGTAAAAACAAACAGGACATTTGTGAACAGAAAAAAGTGTCACCTGTACACTTCCATTTTCCTCCTATGAAAGTCCGGTTGAAATAAAGCCAGCATGTCAACATGTAATGAAATATAAACAATAATAACACCTTCATTAGTAAGGGCTATACAAGCGATTTGCTATCATCATATCAATACTGTATCTGGGTCAAATGACCCTAGTATGAATCACATTGTAAGTAGAATCAATGCCTCACCTTAATTTGTAAGGGGAATTGCCTCACCTCACCTGGCAAACAGCTCAGGAAAATGAAGCCCCGCTCTAAAAATGCAGAAAATTTATACAAAGATCAATATTAAAAAACCTGTGTCGGGTCAAGGCAGAAACAAACCAGGGGGATGCTCGGAGGCAAGCCACTGGGGGTCAATTGTCTTATCATTCCAAAAAATAGTTCCAAACTGGTGGACCGCATGGTTAATTACAATCATGTCAGGCATCAGATGTAAAGAATAGCCAAAAATTACATCTCGCTATTATTCCTAGATGTCTGCCAATGATTGTTGGCTGCTTTCCAATGTGAAGCGTAGATATCTGTTCTGGTCATTCAACCACCTGTGGAACGCGTGGAGTGAGGACTCATCTCCTCGCCAAACAACCAAGATGTCGTCAATATATCTCTTCCACGAACATATTGATGTTGAAAAAGGGTTGTCATTGTTCAAGACACAGTCTTGTTCGAACTTGTGCATATAGAGATTCGCCAAGGACGGAGCAAAAACGCTGCCCATACTTGTCCCGGACGTCTGTAGGTAGCACTGGCCCTCAAATTCAAAAAAATTCTCTTTCATGGCTATTGTAGCCAAATCCATAATCAGGGAGATGGGTGTCATTGAGTCCCACGTTTGTTCACCCAGTAGCATCTCTATCGCCTCGAGTGTTTCATTCTGAGGGATAGAGGTATAGAGTGACTCAACGTCAAAGGATACCAGGTGGTCTGTCAAGTTGTTGAATTCGAGGTCTGGTAGCAGTCTGAGTAGGTCCTTAGTATCTTGGAGGTAGGTGGGCATCAACTTCACCATGGGCCTCAGAAATACGTCCACAAAGGTAGACAAGGGTTCTAATATGGACCCAATCCCTGAAATGATAGGTCTTCCAGGTGGTGGTCTCCTAGCCTTATGTATCTTAGGCAGGATATAGAAGTACGGTTTAACCGGATGTTGAGTCGTCAAGTAGGCCGCTTCTTTGGTTGTTATCCAGCCTTCTGCCAGCGCCTCTTCAACAATGTGCCCAATGGTTGTCTTGAGTCTTTGTGTGGGGTCTTCAGTCAATAGCTGGTATGAACTTGTGTCTCCCAATTGGCGTAGACACTCCTCCCTATAGGCGGTTGTGTCCAGGAGGACTGTGGCCCCACCCTTATCGGCTGATTTAATCGTGATTGAGCGATCATTAGCCAGATCTTTAAGGGCGTGCTAGTGGTATGGACTAGACGAGTTTTAACTCACTAGTGATATAGACGAGATGCTCTTTAATGAATCGGAGCGCATCTGTATGTTACACTTAGGCTCAGCCTGTGACGAGCGGTTTTATATCAAGCGCGCCGAGATTCAGCGCCTCACAGCGCGCGTCCAGTGAAGCTTATATATATTTTTCCATCTTCTGGCCGCAGACGCTAGACCTGAATGCACTCAAATTAGCCTTGGTTGCGCTTTATTTATCTATCTGTCAAACTGGCTTAACAGACAAAGGGCAGACATCTAGGAATAATAGCGAGATGTAATTTTTGGCTATTCTTTACATCTGATGCCTGACATGATTGTAATTAACCATGCGGTCCACCAGTTTGGAACTATTTTTTGGAATGATAAGACAATTGACCCCCAGTGGCTTGCCTCCGAGCATCCCCCTGGTTTGTTTCTGCCTTGACCCGACACAGGTTTTTTAATATTGATCTTTGTATAAATTTTCTGCATTTTTAGAGCGGGGCTTCATTTTCCTGAGCTGTTTGCCAGGTGAGGTGAGGCAATTCCCCTTACAAATTAAGGTGAGGCATTGATTCTACTTACAATGTGATTCATACTAGGGTCATTTGACCCAGATACAGTATTGATATGATGATAGCAAATCGCTTGTATAGCCCTTACTAATGAAGGTGTTATTATTGTTTATATTTCATTACATGTTGACATGCTGGCTTTATTTCAACCGGACTTTCATAGGAGGAAAATGGAAGTGTACAGGTGACACTTTTTTCTGTTCACAAATGTCCTGTTTGTTTTTACACATTATCACGTTTTGCAGTAGCAATTAAGTTTATGGGTCCTGAGGAAGCGGTTGGTTCAATTTATGACCTTTACCCGCAGAAACATGTCGACCAGATAGCCCAGTCAGAAGTTATTTGTTTGAATCATCTGACTTTTTTGCACTATTGTTGTTTTTAACATTGGAGGTGCATGACCTTAGAATAAAGTAATGTTTGTATGCACTATCTAATCTTATACTTATATTTTCCCCTTCGCACTTATTTTTTATGCACTGCTTTCCGTTACTCACAAATATTTACAAAAAAACCTACCAGACATCCATCCACCACTATACTTCTCCGATATACATCTACGGGGATAGAGTGGTGGACATACTACTGTGGAGTAGACCAAATGATGTACTGGGAGCCCGAAAATGAGTAACTGATGGACATTTTTCACAGTGGTTGATTGTCCAGTCTGTCCTTTACTTAATCAGTAACAGCAGACACATAGCCAGCTATACACAGCATGTTCTGAATGTATCACTAGACCCACAGTTATTCGTTGTTTCTTAGTACTTGTATTGGGGGGTTATAACTGTGCCCGGGTCTTTAAATACTTCCCTCTGAACCCTTAAATAATTGTTTGTTGATTGTAGTTCCAGAGCAGCTGAGGCTGCGGGTTCATGTTTTTAGGTGATAAATCAATATATCACTGCCCACCTCCATTGTGAGGTTGAGGCGACTTAGTCTTTATTGACTACCTGTGTCACGGTATAGGCGGAACACTTTTGTTCTTGTCCCTCCATTTTGTCGAGAACAATGGCATCCATTTTGGGCCTAGCGTTCGATGAAGCGGAAATACAGTCGATATTAGACGACAACCCTAGCATGCTGGATAATTTATCCAAACCTCAGGATGTTAGTCAGGATGGCTGGCCTAAGATTTTGTCTCTGAAGAAAAGTCATTCCCGCATATGTATTCATGGTATCACCATGGCGGAGTATCTCAGAGGGAACGGAGCACCAACGGGCTTGATTGTTGCAAATTCTCCGAGGCTATTTCTAGATGATCCTGACTTCTTGAGAGACTGGTACCTCATCGCGTGGAAATGCACGAGGGACTGGCTAGTCCTTATAATCAAGACTGCAAAAAAAGCTGCAGACAAAATAATGATCGAGATCCAACTGCTCGAAGGCCAAATCAAAACAACTATAACTGGGAAACTTTTCACCAAACAACTGGATGAAAACAATAAATCTAATAAGGATTTCAAAGACAACATCTTATTTTCCAAATTAGAGAAATGCAAGAAGGATTTAGAGAAGTTCTCTAAGGAGAAAGTTTATCCTTATACCAGTGCTAACTACGTTCCGACACCATTCAATCGTAATGGGAGAACAGGAGGCTCCACATATGGGACATCTTCATCTGACAATTCAACTGATTCTGACTCTTCCAACCAAAGCAACTCAGTAACAAAACCAAGAGGGAGAGGCCAGTGGAAACAAAGAGGGGGACAGAATTACAATCAGGGCCAGTTCAACCCCTGGTGGCCACCTAATCCTTGGATGCAAGGGCCCCCTCAGGTCCCGCAACAGATGGGACCCTTTGGACCCGTACCATATTATCCAGGCCAGAACATGCCTTTTTTAGGGTTTGGCCGGGGGAGGTCCCGCGGAAGACGCCGGACAGCACAAGGACAAGGACAAGGTCAGGTCCAATGGAATGTCCCTCAACAAGCAATGGGACTCCGGAGCGGCAAGCAGGTCCCCCAGGAACAAGCGGGGCAGAGCACGGGACCAGCCTCGTAGTGAATCTCAGCTCGCGCAACCTAACCCCACTAGAAGAGAAAGTACTTAATCGAGGACTTGGCTTTGTGGGCACTAATGCAGGAGACCCCTTTTTGACTCAAATTGAGATGTCGAAATTTTTCCGCAAGGTTAGACTACATTTCTTCTTTTCCTCTAAGGCTGAAGAAACAGAGATCGTCCCTGTTAATACGGGACTTAAAAATCCATCAACCTTTAGCCCTCATACAGCAATGGTTCCAGCTAAAGTAGTCACCTTTGAGGAAGCCGTACAGCATGATGTACAAGAACTCTTCAAACAGCCGCACAGTCCATTCATGAACATCTCTAAATTGGAACAGCACGCCCTTAAAGATCTGGCTAATGATCGCTCAATCACGATTAAATCAGCCGATAAGGGTGGGGCCACAGTCCTCCTGGACACAACCGCCTATAGGGAGGAGTGTCTACGCCAATTGGGAGACACAAGTTCATACCAGCTATTGACTGAAGACCCCACACAAAGACTCAAGACAACCATTGGGCACATTGTTGAAGAGGCGCTGGCAGAAGGCTGGATAACAACCAAAGAAGCGGCCTACTTGACGACTCAACATCCGGTTAAACCGTACTTCTATATCCTGCCTAAGATACATAAGGCTAGGAGACCACCACCTGGAAGACCTATCATTTCAGGGATTGGGTCCATATTAGAACCCTTGTCTACCTTTGTGGACGTATTTCTGAGGCCCATGGTGAAGTTGATGCCCACCTACCTCCAAGATACTAAGGACCTACTCAGACTGCTACCAGACCTCGAATTCAACAACTTGACAGACCACCTGGTATCCTTTGACGTTGAGTCACTCTATACCTCTATCCCTCAGAATGAAACACTCGAGGCGATAGAGATGCTACTGGGTGAACAAACGTGGGACTCAATGACACCCATCTCCCTGATTATGGATTTGGCTACAATAGCCATGAAAGAGAATTTTTTTGAATTTGAGGGCCAGTGCTACCTACAGACGTCCGGGACAAGTATGGGCAGCGTTTTTGCTCCGTCCTTGGCGAATCTCTATATGCACAAGTTCGAACAAGACTGTGTCTTGAACAATGACAACCCTTTTTCAACATCAATATGTTCGTGGAAGAGATATATTGACGACATCTTGGTTGTTTGGCGAGGAGATGAGTCCTCACTCCACGCGTTCCACAGGTGGTTGAATGACCAGAACAGATATCTACGCTTCACATTGGAAAGCAGCCAACAATCATTGGCGTTTTTAGACCTTTTGATCACTGCAACACCACAGGGTTTGAAATCGGAATTATATAGAAAGCCGATGGCTCGCAATTCGTTACTGCAATATACCAGTTGCCATCCGAAATCGCTACGCGATAATCTACCTTACGGACAGTTTCTGCGAGTACAGCGGAACTGTACAACTAAAGAGGATTCCATAAAACATTCAGCTGACCTGGCGCTGAAGCTGACTGCACGTAGTTACCCTAAGAGACTGATCAAACGCTCGATGAAGAGAGCGGCTAATAATAACAGGGAAGCTCTACTGGAACCACCGGTTCCCAAGGTCAAGAACGAAAGGATGACTTTCGTAAATACCTTCAGTACAAGATCTAATGCAATCCAACGGATAGTACAAAAGCATTGGAGGATCTTGAACACTGGTAAAGACTCGTTACCTCAACCACTGTTTGCTTTTAAAAGAGCAGCGAGTTTAAGGGATAGGCTGGTACACACCAGACCTCCACCTAAAGAAATCCACCAAGTTGGGACAATATGGGACCTGCCGCCTGTGACAGGACATCACCCGTGTGGCAACTGTGCGGCGTGCCCACAGACTAAACACTCCTCCACGATCGACATAGGAACGAATCGTGAGTGGGAACAAAAGCGGTTCACAAACTGCAATAGCAGCAATCTCATCTACCTTATCACGTGTCCATGCTCACTGAGATATGTCGGCATGACTACTCGGAAGATCAGAACAAGGATCTCTGAACATAAGAGTACGATAAGATGTAAAAAACAAGCAACCAGACTGACGAATCATTTCATCCAAGTGGGGCATAAGCCTACGGACTTTGAATGGACCGTTCTGGAACAACCCAATATTCCCATGCACATTACAGATACATCAAGATACCTGTTCAAGATCGAGCAGAAATGGGTGTATAAGCTCAACTGCGACAAAGGCGGGCTTAATGAAGACATCCCGTGGATGACCCTTTAGTAGTGCTCCCCTATGATTACCACAAGAATACTGGTTTGACTGCGAAGGCACTTGACTGACTGGCCTCCGGCTGGAATCCTGAGGTTTAAGTAATAAGCCCTGAATCTACATTATCTGCGCACTGTCTCCTTCCTACAGGGATAGTGTTATGCAGTTATCTGAGTCCTGAGGGTGCTCGGTGTGAGATTTGAGACACTATAGTCTTCCGCTAAGGAAATACTGATGACATTCTTTCCATTATGATTAGCATCATCTAGAGTGCTCATATATTTGATACGCGCTGCTATACCATCTGTAATTAAATTATATTATACTTTATACACTGACCCGCTTATGTGCGGTGGTCCGGAACTACATTTCCCGACTGTTTGTAGTTCTACAATTACATTGCACGTGGGAGTCTTGCATTAAACCACTTTCCATGGTTTTGGTCAGGTTCAGTATCCCCCTGAGCACTTACATATCTCACACGCGCTAAAATCTTAATACACTGACTTGTGTATTCGCGGTGATTTTGAACTACATTTACCTTCTTTTTGTAGTTCTATTATCACAAGATGAGTTGTGGTCGCACATCAACTACATTTCCCATGTGCTGGTGTAGTTTCTGCTGCGCGCCAGAGCACGCATGCGCTAGGCGGATTGACTACATTTCCCATCCTCTCGGGTAGTTTCTGGTGCCGTCCACGTGACCCTCGTCATCGGCCTAGAACCAATAAGGTAACGTTCGCTCCCCCCCGTCGGCACCTCCCCAAACAGCTCGGCTGACTGTTTGAAGTACCGACGGAGAGGTGAGGGCGCAGGAGGGGCTACTTTTTAACTCATTAGTGGTATGGACTAGACGAGTTTTAACTCACTAGTGATATAGACGAGATGCTCTTTAATGAATCGGAGCGCATCTGTATGTTACACTTAGGCTCAGCCTGTGACGAGCGGTTTTATATCAAGCGCGCCGAGATTCAGCGCCTCACAGCGCGCGTCCAGTGAAGCTTATATATATTTTTCCATCTTCTGGCCGCAGACGCTAGACCTGAATGCACTCAAATTAGCCTTGGTTGCGCTTTATTTATCTATCTGTCAAACTGGCTTAACAGACAAAGGGCAGACATCTAGGAATAATAGCGAGATGTAATTTTTGGCTATTCTTTACATCTGATGCCTGACATGATTGTAATTAACCATGCGGTCCACCAGTTTGGAACTATTTTTTGGAATGATAAGACAATTGACCCCCAGTGGCTTGCCTCCGAGCATCCCCCTGGTTTGTTTCTGCCTTGACCCGACACAGGTTTTTTAATATTGATCTTTGTATAAATTTTCTGCATTTTTAGAGCGGGGCTTCATTTTCCTGAGCTGTTTGCCAGGTGAGGTGAGGCAATTCCCCTTACAAATTAAGGTGAGGCATTGATTCTACTTACAATGTGATTCATACTAGGGTCATTTGACCCAGATACAGTATTGATATGATGATAGCAAATCGCTTGTATAGCCCTTACTAATGAAGGTGTTATTATTGTTTATATTTCATTACATGTTGACATGCTGGCTTTATTTCAACCGGACTTTCATAGGAGGAAAATGGAAGTGTACAGGTGACACTTTTTTCTGTTCACAAATGTCCTGTTTGTTTTTACACATTATCACGTTTTGCAGTAGCAATTAAGTTTATGGGTCCTGAGGAAGCGGTTGGTTCAATTTATGACCTTTACCCGCAGAAACATGTCGACCAGATAGCCCAGTCAGAAGTTATTTGTTTGAATCATCTGACTTTTTTGCACTATTGTTGTTTTTAACATTGGAGGTGCATGACCTTAGAATAAAGTAATGTTTGTATGCACTATCTAATCTTATACTTATATTTTCCCCTTCGCACTTATTTTTTATGCACTGCTTTCCGTTACTCACAAATATTTACAAAAAAACCTACCAGACATCCATCCACCACTATACTTCTCCGATATACATCTACGGGGATAGAGTGGTGGACATACTACTGTGGAGTAGACCAAATGATGTACTGGGAGCCCGAAAATGAGTAACTGATGGACATTTTTCACAGTGGTTGATTGTCCAGTCTGTCCTTTACTTAATCAGTAACAGCAGACACATAGCCAGCTATACACAGCATGTTCTGAATGTATCACTAGACCCACAGTTATTCGTTGTTTCTTATTAGTTGTGTATGGAAGCGACCAGACCTCATGAACAAAAGCACTACCTAAAGGTTCATAAAGACCTATTGGTATATATTTCATACAATTTGAAAACTTATATAAAGCAAAAGGCAGCGTTATTAAACCGTGGATAAGGCATGTTGCCAAAAAACCCGCAATCCTCTGCTGATGATGTCACTGAGCATGTCATGAATGATGTAATATGTGACATCATCAGTAGTGGATTATGGGTAATAGTATCTCTAGTTTACTCCCCTATAGCTGTCTTTCTTTTAACATAAGTGTGTGTTTCCTTCCCTTATACTTACTGTTTTTGGTTCGCTTCCAGTTCGCGTACCAGCGAGCGAACTAGGAAGCGAACTAAGAGAAATAGAGGTTGGCACAGTTCCAAATATTGTACCAATTTTTTAATAACGGGGAGGTAGTTCTGAAAAGAACTTTTTTTTTTATTTTTCTGAACATTTTTTTAATGTTTTTGAATTTTTCGGAACAGTTTTATATTTTTTTGGGTTTTTCTTGGAGGGGGCAATGAAAACGATTCATTGTAAAGGGCTCAACAGGAGCAACAAAACAAAAAAAAGAAGTATTTATTATTTTGGGCGTTTCGGACAAACTTGCATATGATAGTCAATAGCTCTGTTGATCAGAGTGATGCTTCTTTCTCCGTAGGAAATGAATCCATCGCAAAATACGCAGGTGTGTTTTACTTCACCAAATCTCATTTGTATATTTGGCACCATCTCCCTGCCCTCTGGTCCCGTTACTTCCGGTACAACAGATCTTCTGGCCATAATAGGGAGATTATCTAGGTCGTTCCGAAACTGTGCAGCACTGTAGTTGTTAGGATGCCACCTAGTCATATGGCGATGCATTGTGTAGTTTCCGAAACTGTATTTTTTGTCGGTCCCTCTGGACAGTCTATCTTGACATATAAGGCAAGTTACGTATCTTGCATTTACTTTTTTCTGACCTTTGGGAATTTTAAAAAATTGCCAAATGAAGTTTTCTTTCCGGTGAGACGTCTTGGGCTGCTCAGGCAAAAACTGCCTCTCTTCGTGCTCGTCCTCCTGTTCCTCTTCTTCTTCTTCTTGTTGAATTACAACTTGAGCAGGTGGTCCACTCTTCCTTGGATGTGGTGGAGGTGGTGGGGAAGCACCAGCTGAAGCTACTAAAGAAGCCATTGCTCAGTGATCACAAAGGGTCTTTCTCTCACAATGATGAAAGTCAGAGTGAGGAAAGAAGGAGGGATTTTCATCATTTGGGAAAAACAAGAGTTCTCAACCAATCAAAAGTGTTCATTTTAGATTATATGACCTAGTCTTACATCATTAGGAAACCAAAAGTGAAATGAACCAATGAAAAGTGTTATTACCAAGTCACATGACTTGCTGTGTTTACGTTAAGCGCTTTGCAGGGCCTCCCGGTTTGCTTCCAGAAACCTGCGCTTTGGCACTCGCTTCGCGTACCAGTTCGCTAACGTAGCACGTCATATGACGTATCACGCGACAACGTGGAACGTCATGCGGACGGGAGGCGTCACGATGTTGTTTTCTAACGCGGCACTTGCGGTAAAGAAACGTTTACCGGCTCGCGGTCTATTTCGCGGCATCAAGGTCAGCTAACGGGAAGCTTCCCGATTCGCGAAGCGGGAACGAAGAAAAAAAAATATTTTTAAAAAAAATTATTCATAAACATATAAAATATATTTTTGGATTTAAAGAAGAATACATTTTACAGCTACAGATATTAGCTGTTAAAAAACCAATGAAATTCACTGAAAAAACCATAGGTTATAGACCATATATAGTTAGGAATTAGCATTTACAAAACCTTCAACCGTCATTTGAGATGTCATCAGTGATGTCATCAGTGATGTCACTGACCATGTCATGAATGATGTAATATGTGACATCATCAGCAGTGGATTGCGGATGCGCGATATATAGTTAGTGCAACTAACTATATATGGAATTTCAATGGTTTTGTGTGAGTAAAATAAGGTTTTGTAAATGCTAATTCCTGACTATATATGGTCTATAACCTATGGTTTTTTCAGTGAATATATATATATATATATATATATATATCTCCAAGGTAAGTATATGTGAATATAGGGCCTTATAATATTTTGGCCCTATACTCTTGTGCTCCGATATTCCTAGCCATTGAGCAGTAGCAGTCAGTTACATAGTTGAGGATGCTCTCATTGTTTCCATTATTGACAGGTGCTGTCAGGCTACTTTGAATTATTTTTTTTCAAAATACTTGTAAGAGCATTTTTTTTATTTGATAAAAAAATTTAAACAGATGTTATTGTATCTATTCATATAATTCCTACCACCCCATGCTAATAGAAATATCTGCATGTACCTACGGGTAAATACAACTCAGTCACTTTTTATGAAAATAGGGTATTGATTTATCACGATATATCGCTGTTTATAATCTTTTACAAGCTGAAGATCCATCCGTACAGACAGCACAGTTTATTATTATGGAGAGATTTCGTAGTGCACCAGTTAAATAACTGTCTACTAATTTTAGTATAACGTATAAATATCCAAAATTGATTCGGAAAGCAGATAAAAGTTCTCTAACCGAAATCTACTTTATCATTGACCTAAGTTAATAGATTGAACCTGCCCTCGAAAGAAGGGGAAAGAAGATGAATCAGGCAGAGAAAAGTAATTAATCCAGTGCCGTTCCATGATGCACTGGTGAAGCAGCGCCATTTTCTATTGACTGCACGCGACAGGATAGCAACGTTGATGTGTTAGCAAATCTCGTATATTTTCCAAAATGTCACATTGCTTTGATTGGCATGTTTTGGGAAACTCTATATTTTGCAGCACATTAGGGGAAATGATTTTACACAAAGGAGCACTTGCAGTGGTTTGAATAAAATTATCCGTTTATTAGTTTATAATGCTTCAGTGTTAACAATCCTTTGTGCCCAACCCGAGCTGAAATTCATATGATTTATTAGAAAACGAGGAGGAGGGGGGGGTATTGGCCCAAACGCATATAACAATATGGTATAGCTTTCATAGTTATGAATGCGTGCTGCTGACAGGAACCCTACAAAAACAGCTAATTGTGGATTCGCGGCCAAGTCCTGTGAACACAGCTCTTAATAATGACAGCCTCGCTGTGAAGCTCGCGCTCCCTTCACCCACAGCATCTGTAGACTAGCGGATGTCTTCGACGTCAACATGGGCATTTCACCTCACTTTCAGGACGCCGTGGTGTACTCTCCCGCTACATAACTAACGGTAAATGACATTGAAATTGCACCATTAATAGACATTTTGTCACACAAAATAAAAACTAGTCATCGGCTCGGAATTTTGGACCTATTTTGAGTTCGTGCGGGTGGTTTGTTCAGCAGAATTATGTGGGAAGAATGCACATTGACGTGTAAACGTTTTCTAGCTTCAATTTTGCAATTTAAATGACACTTTGATTGCACTCCTTTCATATACGTCTACTTTGCTTTCATATGTACAATTATTTATTTCAGTGTTAAACCACAGCTTTGATGCATTACACACGTCACAAAGTGATAGCTTCTGAAACTAGGGTGACCAACTGGCATGGGTGCAAATTCAAGACAGTAAAAGTAAAAATTCAGGACAAAGGGTCAAAATTCACTACAAAAATTCAGGACAGGAGGTTAAAAATCAGGACAAAAGGTAAGTTTCACAGATCCATCAGAGGAGGTTGCGCAATAGTAGATAAGTAAGTAAATAGACAACCACTAAAGTACAAGTGAAAATAAGTTTATATTAGGTTGAGACAATTGTGCACTTCATGGTTTGTCAGTATGCGCGCAGCTTTAAACAAATGTGCAGGTTTTTTTGTGGTAACAAACCCGCCCCCACCTTTCCAGCTCCCAGAAAAAACGCCTGATGCCCGGTCCGGCCAGTCTGGCCTTGCTACCACCCTCCAATGGCGCCCCTTATCTTCACATAGACCCTCTCTATTGTTTATTTAATTTCTTCTATAGTGCTACTCATCTAGAGTATGTGGGGCAGAGAGTTGGAGTGCATTACAACACACACATATTATATAGAGACAATCACTCATATAAATGTGAAAGTCAATGTATAGGAAATGTTGCTTAAGATAATGGGGCTTACAATGTGTAATCATACTTTCATCCATCATTCAGTTTTTCACTATTCATTCTGTCCTTCCATCTGTGTGCCCATCGATGTCCATATCCAACCATTTACAAACCTATCCATCATGTATCCTTCCATCCATCATTTCATTCATCCATCCCTCAATCCACCCTTTTACTCATCCATTATCCATCCATCTACCCTTTCACCCTATCCATCAGTACACTCATCCATCCACTCTTCCACCCATTCATCTATTCACTCATCCATCCATCCATTTACCTATCCAGCCATCCTTTCACTTACTCATTCATCAATCAATCAATCAGAGTACTTGTAAAGCGCGCTACTTACCCGTGAGGGTCCCAAGGCGCTGAGGGGAGAGGGGGATGCTGCTACTGCTTGAAGAGCCTGGTTTTGAGGAGTCTTCTGAAGGCGAGTAGGTCTTGGGTTTGCCGTATGTGGGTAGGGAGGGTGTTCCAAGTCTTGGCGGCGAGGTAGGAGAAGGATCTGCCACCGGAGGTCGTTCGTTGAATGCGGGGGACAGTGGCGAGGGCGAGGCTGGCGGAGCGGAGCTGGCGGGTGGGTGTGGAAGCTGAGTCTGCTGTTCAGGTAGACTTGTCTGGCGTTGTGGAGTGCTTTGTGTGCATGGGTGAGGAGCTTGAAGGTGATCCTCTTGTCGGGAGCCAGTGTAGATCTCTCAGGTGGGGGGTGATGTGGCTGCGGTGGGGGACGTTGACGATCAGTCGGACGGAGGCGTTTTGGATGCGTTGTAGTCATCGTAGGTGTTTGGCTGGGATTCCTGCATAGAGTGCGTTGCCGTAGTCCAGTCTGCTGCTGACGAGGGCCTGTGTCACCGTTCTTCTTGTTTCCATCGGGATCCACTTGTAGATCCTGTGGAGCATGCGGAGGCTGTTGTAGCAGGAGGAGGAGACGGTGTTGACCTGCTTAGACTTGGAGAGGGAAGAGTCGAGGATGAATCCTAGATTGTGTGCATGTTCGGTGGGTGTTGGGGCTGTTCCCAGTGTGGTCGGCCACCAGGAGTCATCCCAGGCTGAGGGGGTGGGTCCGAGGAAGAGGACCTCCGTCTTGTCCGAGTTCAGCTTCAGACGGCTGCTCCTCATCCAGTCGGCGACGGCCTTCATTCCCTCGTGGAGGTTGTTTTTTGCGGGTGTGTGGGTCCTTGGTGAGGGAGAGGATGAGCTGGGTGTCGTCAGCGTAGGAGATGATGTTGAGGTCGTGATGGTGGGCCACTTGTGCGAGGGGGCCTGTAGACTTATCCATCCAGTCACCCTTCCACCGATTCATCAGTGGAGTTATCCATTTACCCATCCCCCTTTCTCTTTCAATTCCCCTTTCACTTAGCCATCCATCCTTCCATCCACCAACCCATCCATCTACTCATCCACTGATGAATCTATCCATTGAACCTATTATTCATCCATCCTTTTACTCATTCATCTATCCTTTCTCTCATCCATCCACCCTTTCACTCCTTCACTCATCTATCCATCCTTTTGTCCATCTACCCACCCTTTCACTCACTCATCCAGCCTTACATCTACCCTTTCACTCATCCATCCATCATTTCACTCATCTATTTAGCCATCCATCCACCTATTCCTTAACTTATTTACTCACTCACCTTTTCACATTAATAATGAGACCCATCAAGAACTCCACTCTCGCTGTAGTTCCTAAAGCAAGGTGTGGGATGGGGCAGGGTTCACTATGCCCCTGCACAAAGGCAATCTGAAAAAGTGGAAGGCATGAGTCATGCATAATGCACAGTGCCTGGACCTGGGGCGACTGTGACATGGTGTTGTTTCCAGAGCTTTAAGTGGGATGAAAAAACTAGGGGGGGGTCTCTCCAAAAGGGTGTTTGATCTAAGAAAATGCGTGACTTAAAACACATAAGCTAAAAATCTGTGCTTAATATAATGTGCCGCCCGACTGGTATTTTGCTTGCTTCTGTCATTGCGTCCAGATATAGAATACAACAATTATTTTTACACTTAAAACAAGTAACGTTACACCTATGTGTTTAAAAAAAAAAAAACAAGTAACGTTACACCTAACAGAAGCCAGAACTATTCGCTTTGCCAATGGTTGTTAGTTGAATAAAATAAAAAAAAAGCAGCAACCATGGCTGCTATACTATAACTATAATCCTTTCCTTTGAACTTCTTTCACAGCTCCTTCTTTGGTTAACTGGATTCTCACCAAGCAGCAGCATGGGCGTTTTTGCACTTCCATCTGACAGAATGCCCTGCCCTGGAGCGAGGCTGGAAGAGGCTACCATATGCTGTGCCAGCGCAGACTGACCCATTGTCATTCTGTATGTGGCAATCAGCCCCACACAGAATGGCAATGGGCTGGTTTGGGCAGTACTTGTGCTCAGAGGAGTGCGAGGCGGCCCCATCAGGGAGCTTAGGCCTTTTGCAGGGAAACAGCTCTGTTCCCTGAAAGGCCTACAATTACGGACAAAAGGCAACCGTAAAAGGGATCCTCACGGACAACGGACATGAGGTCCAATTTACTGACTGTCCATGAAATCACGGATGGTTGGTCACCCTATCTGAAACATAGGACCAATGGACATGTTTCTGGTGTCCGGGACACAGTCGGGTATATGAACCAAGAACAGAGACAAGTACGACAAGTACGAATAGCAAGGAATAACCTGCTGGTAACACGGCATGCCTGACTGACTTCCTACAGCAGAGGTAAGGGATTTTGGATTGAAATAAAAACCTCACTAACCTGACTCAGTGAATACTGAGCTAATTACTGATGAATTGTTCCGGATTATGATATAGTGCAGGGTTTAATCTGTCCTCATAATTATTGGAGGAACTAAGGATTTACTGTGAACAAAGTGGCGGAGTACTAGTAGCTCAGACCTAATTTCAGTTACACTTCTATATTTAGCCCTCTCGCCTCCATCATTTGATTCACTCAATTAAAACCGTTCTTTCTCCCACGACGGTGTATATCACTTGAAATAGTAGAAGGAATCACCAAATGGCTCCCAAGAAGTCAAAAGCAAGTAAAATAAGAAAAGACATCCCTATTCCGAATCACGAATTAATGGAGCACAACATGTTTGTTATGATAAGTATGGACTGCCGGGATGAGAATGTTAAGAATGTGCAAAGTAAGTCTACTAAGAAAAAATCAACACTCGATAAATCGCAAGGTAGTGGAAAAGGGGGAAGTCTTGTGACAAAATCGATCAAAGACTTATGTAGGTAAACATTTTAAAAAGATACCTACTCCTCAAAAAATCCAACCCCGGGATAAGGATCAATGGATGACGCAAGAAGTTATTGTTCACTGTGTTTCAAGTTTAGAAAATTCCCAGGTTGAACATAGCCAAATTGACATTAATCTGGAACCAAGGCTTGCCTCGTCACCAAGGATATTTTCTATGACCGGTGCCGTCGAAGAAGAGTATGAGGGCAATGCCTCAAGAATCGTGCAAGCCCAGAAAGATATAATGGACATGGAAATAAGGTCTAGACTAGAGGAAACCTTGGGGCAATTGATAATCCAAGGTCCCAAGGGTACAGGAGAATTAGAACGTAACAGTACGCTGGGCCTGGACATTTCACCAACTTCTTCAGCTTCAATGTTGGATATAATGTTATTGATGCAAAAAACCCTGCAAGGTCTGCTAGAAGTGACATTGTCTAATAATAAAACATTAAACTCCCATGATATGTACTTAAAACAAACAGTAAGAGAATTACAAGACATCAGAGGTTTAATGCCATCGGTGGTTAAACTGTACTTGACAGTACTTCTCAAGGTGGAGATGGGGAACCAGGGCAAATGAATAACTGTCACAATGTTCATATCTCCAGATGTCCAATGTTAATCAGGAGATGGGGGGAACACCCTTGGTATAAGGGAACTAGCTCAAAGTTTCATCCAAAGGGACAAACTTACCAAAAGGGGAAACAAAAGGGCCTAAAGAACGGTGGGAGAAGAAAACGAATCCCTGTGAGTTAGCTCATGAAAGAGGGACTCCCCTTCTGAATAAGAGGTCAATTAGGGTGATAGAGAGTCCCCACATTAATATACAAGTGGTAACTCAGGGAAAAAGAGCCCATCAAAAATTCCCTCCTAAAATTGAAAGCGATGTGAAAAAGGTGGCAAAGTGGGTACAATTGCAGGAGGAGAAGAAATTCCCCGAAAGATCAGGGAGGGAAAAACCCTAGAAAACCCCTTAAATCCTACCTTAAAGAAAGATATAAGGGAAAAGAAAAATATGTTTGCAAGAGTCATAGATTCAGGTGATGAAAATGGATATACGTTGAACCCTCTGAAGTAGAGAAGGGGAGGAAAAGTTAAGAAAGATTATCCCACATATTCGTTCAAAACTCCTTTTTGCATTCTCAAAATGCCCAGGTCTGAAGGAAATTGTGACAAAAGACTTGAGACTGGTAGGATTCAATTTGAATAATAAAGGCACGGAAGTTACAAAAGTCGAAGTTTACACAGGGTTGGTAAAAATGGCAATTCTAAAAGCCGAAAAAGAAATGTTGAAGGAAGGAATACAATTAATAACAGAAATTGAATTGGACAGAGAAAATCAACCAGATAGTGCCTTTCTGAATAGCCATCGGGGTTTTGGGAAAAGGCAGGCAAGAATGATAGCAGGGGCACGTGGGGAAAGAGTGAATATTAATATAGTTGTAGAGAACCCCGGGCTAAGAAATAACTGGGGAAATTGGAGTTTAGTAGAAAACCCCACACGTACACCCATATGAGATATAAACGAGTCTAGTAGCCTTAGTGAGAATGATTAGGGAAGTGGGTTGTCGCATAGCTCAAAAGTTATTTCATGGAATATAAATGGGCTGATAGGGCAACCAAAGATTGAGAGCATTAAATCTGCCTCCCAGCAGGCAGATATTATTTGTCTGCAGTAAACTTGGCTATGCGACAATACCCAGGCATTTGAAGGATTTGTGCAACATCATAAACCTCCTAGTAAAAAACGATTTGGTCGTCCTTCCGAGGGGGGTTATGACACTTATGTCTACTAGAATGTTAAAAGAAGTGAAGTCTATAACTACAACTTGTAAATGAGTGTTGGTTAGTGAGCCAACATTGCGTGTCTCTGAAATGCCAAATGAACGACTGATTCTGGTGAATACATACATACAATGGGGCTCTCAAGAGGAGTATGAAAAGGAAATGGCTTTGTGTAAGGAGGAAATTAACTCAGTGTGTGATAAATATGGGAATGATCTGCTAATTATTACGGGGGATTTCAACTACAAATTAAACCCTAAAAAACTAGATCCCTGGCTAAAAGAAATTGTAAAAGCATTTGAGTTAATGCCAGCACTATTCCCCACTTGTACTATGACTAAATAAGATGAAGCCATAGGGAAATTCTTGGGTTCAAAGGGTTAATCAGTTTAAATGGTAGGGTAGACTCTGATCGTCCGGCAAAGCAGACGTTTAGAAAAGGTAATCAAAACTGCCTCATAGACTATGTGTTCATGAACGCATGGAACTTTGATAGGGTAAAATAATTCATGGTAACCCAGCAAGAGGAAAGTGACCATAATGCCCTACATTACGAATTAACGAGGGGGCCTTTAAAATGAAGTGAAAGAGTTCTTCCACAGACTATGTCATATACAAAACGTCTGACTACAAAATTAACGGATGAATGTCTAGCTACATTAGCAAGCTTCCAACAGAATGTAATCTTGAAGGCAGTTACTGATCGGAAGGTTTCATGGTTTGAGGATAAAATTCAACAGATTGTTCAATGCCTTAGAGTTGACCTGAAAAGGAAGGAAACAGAAGTTAAAACAAAAGATCTCCTCTTAGAAAGCAAGCTAGTGGGTTCAAACCTGTATGCAGGGGAACAAAAAGGACAATAAGAAGAGTAGAAAGATCCCTACAGTTAAGGTATGATCAGGAGGGTCTAACTAAACTAAATAAACTAAGGAAAGAATATAAAATGCTGGTAAGGACTAAGAAGAGATTTTTAAAGAAAAATGCTGGGGGAATTTACTGGAAACAATAGAAACAAAAAATGTGAAAGCGTTCTGGAAGTTGATCCAGGATGCTTCAGGTCCGACTCCTGTAACCCTGAGTTGTGTAGTCGACAAGGATGCATGGGAGGAGCATTTAGGTCAATTATATATGGCTAGTAAAGTGCCAGTAATAAGCAAGGACAGGATCCTTAAAGGAATGGAGGTAAAAGAGCTAATTCCACCTTCTCAGTAGAAAAAGTGAAGGAAATAATTCGGAAGCTGAATCTAACTCAAGCTGCTGGGCCAGATAATTTGCCTGCTGTGAGCCTTAAAACTCAGCTAGATTGGTGGGCACAATTTCTTTCCAAGATGTTCTTAGCTGTTTTGGAGTCAGGGACTATTCCAAAATCCTGGAGGGGGGCCGTTATTAGGCCTCTGCACAAGAAAGGTGATAGGAACGATCCTAAGAACTATAGATTAATTAATCTGCTAGATAGTGGAGTGAAAGTATTTTTGAAAATAATTTTGGGCAAATTAAAAGACTGGGTGGATTCGTACCAGTAGAACAAGGAGACTTCAAAGAGGGGCAATCAACTATAGATCATTGCTTTGCCCCATGGGCATTAGCACGTAAATCTATGGAACAGCAAGGCAGATTATACTGCTGCTATGTTGATTTCCATGCAGCGTACAACCTTGTGGATAGGGAGTGCCTTTGGAAAACATTAAGACGGCATAATATTCCGAGGAGATCCTAGCAATATTTCAAGTGTTGCATGAACAGAACTGGGCACAGGTCATTAAAGATATAAGAGGGGGTTTGACCCCGGAAATAGCTGTAAATAATGGCCTTAGATAGGGTTGCGTTCTAGCCCCACTTCTATTTTTGAAATTTCTTGCATACCTACCATCTTACTTGGTGACTGATAGAAGTGCAAGCTCAAAAGTTAGTGGGAAGCATATATCCTGTTTGCTGCATGCAGACGACTTACTAATTTTAGACCAAACGAAGTTGGGTCTGCAAAGAAAGTTAAATGCGTTCAATACATACTGTGCATCTAAATGCCTTACAGTGAATATGGATAAAACAAAAATACTGTGCTTCGGTAAGAGAAATCAAAAATTTATTTGGACTTTGGGGCAAACGAAATTAGAAATTGTTAACCATTATAAATATCTTGGGATATGGTTTGACAAGTCTCTAAAATGGACTAGGCACCTGGAGGCCCAGAAAATTAAAGCCCTGCTTCAGTTTGCGGGCTGAAAATTTTCAATAATAGCTATGGTGACATGTCCCATAGACCACTGTTGAAGGAATTCAATGCAATGATCCCCCACAAATGCAATATGGTGAAGAAATACTATACGTAGGAGGGAAAAGTACCTGGAACAGAGAAGAGGGGAAATGTTTAAAAACACTATTGTCATTACCTAGCTCTTCAATGTTACAGTCAATTAGGTTAGAGCTAGATGTGACTTTGTGGGATGTCCAGGTACAAGTATGGTTGTTAAGATTCTAGAAACAGCTGGGAACAGGAGAAGAGATGAAAGTGTCACGATGGTGTATGGAGGAGATTCAGAAGAGTGAACTTAGGTGGACGAATGAAATAAGAAACAGACTCGCAGTCCCTGTATATCGCAGAGTCAAAGAGTGAGCTTAAACCTCTAGGGAAGGAATTGTCTAAATCAAACGATATAGAGTATCTGTTAAAAAAAGAGTCTGTGCAACCCTTGATAAATAGCTGGAGGAAAGAAAATTGGTATCCCTACTTAGACACCCTGCCAAATCTGGGATTTAGGATGAAACTTTTAAGGGTGAGAATTGGGATTAACCCAGCTCGGTCATATGACAAAATAAAAAAGGAATTGTTGGTTCAGAGGGTATATGCACATGCAGGATTGGTACGAAATGTAATTGCTTGCATATATTATTAGACTGTCAAAACTTAGTAGTCGAGCGAAAACAGATTTACGACCGATATTTGTAAAATATAGCATTGGGTCCCGTCTGCAGGCAATTGAGCTCCTCACAGATATGTATCACCTTGATATCGCCATTGCGGTGGCAAAGTTTATCTAGGCTGTTAAAAAGTTGTTCATAGAATAGGAAATGGAGGATCAGATCGAGTAACGAGGAATAGAGAATTACGTTTTATTCTTTTAATATTTTAAAACAGGTTTTAGTGAAATTGATCTACCTGTAGTATGTTTGAATGTATTTTATTTGTTGTATGAAATTGTTTTTAATATAACTATGATAGAGGATACGGAACCTCATAGTACTTATGGAAATGATATGCGGTTATAGTAATTATATTAAGAATCTTAAAATAAATGTGTATTCTTGGTGGTTTAAAGATCAATGATCTAAATAAACTTAAATTTTGACTTGACTGCTCAGTACATCATAGAAACAACGAAGATCATTGTGCGTGAAGCACGCAAGTCACAAAGGGGTAAAAATATGAAAACCAAGTTGCCACCTAGGGGGGATGTATGACGTTACAACGCATACTTTTACCACGCCTACCATTACCACGCATTTTTTACAACGCAGGATCCATTACAACGGATACCATTACCACGCATGTATTTACAACGCATATACTTTTACAACGTAAGTATTGGTAAGTATATAATATTTTTTAATATTTAATTTGATTAAAAATAATAAAATGTAATTTTATTAAATTTAATTTAATGTAATTTAATTTAATTTAATTTAATGTAATGTAATTTAATTAATTTAATTTCATTTAATCAATTTAATTTAATTTATTTTAAATTTAATTATATTTAATTTTTACCCTGTACCCTTTAACCCAAAAACCCAAAACTGACCCTGAACCCTAAAAATACCCCTTTACCCAAAAACCCAAAACTGACCCTGAACCCTAAAAATACCCCTTTACCCAAAAACCCAAAACTGACCCTGAACCCAAAAAATACCCCTTTACCCAAAAACCCAAAACTGACCCTGAACCCTAAAAATACCCCTTTACCCAAAAACCCAAAACTGACCCTGAACCCTAAAAATACCCCTTTACCCAAAAACCCAAAACTGGCCCTGAACCCTAAAAATACCCCCTTACCCAAAAACCCAAAACTGACCCAGAACCCTAAAAATACCCCTTTACCCAAAAACTGAAAACTGACCCTGAACCCTAAAAATACCCCTTTACCCAAAAACTGAAAACTGACCCTGAACCCTAAAAATACCCCTTTACCCAAAAACTGAAAACTGACCCTGAACCCTAAAAATACCCCTTTACCCAAAAACTGAAAACTGACCCTGAACCCTAAAAATACCCCTTTACCCAAAAACTGAAAACTGACCCTGAACCCTAAAAATACCCCTTTACCCAAAAACGTAAACTTATAATATTTTTAATAAAATAATATACTTACCAATACTTACGTTGTAATGGTATGCGTTGTAAAGGTACCTGCGTTGTAAATACCTGCGTGGTAATGGTATGCGTTGTAATGGATCCTGCGTTGTAAAAAATGCGTGGTAATGGTAGGTCGTTGTAAAAGTTGCGTGGTAAAGGTTGTATACCCACCTAGGGATGTAAAATTTGCACAGTGACTGGTTTGTGAGTGAGTGTGCAGTTTGTGAAGCAACCTATGTACTAATTGGTCACATCACAACTTCTGATTCACCCATTTTCTCTTAAAAATTAAATGAACTATTTACACTCCAGAGTCTAAATGTCTTCAAACCAATATACCCTAACCCAGACATCTTCAAACTGTGGGGCACAACCCCCTGGGGGCCGTGGCTATGTTCCTAGGGGGAGCGCAAATGCCTGTGTAAATACTATTAAATCAAGATGGCCTGGGAATGCAAATTTATTTATTTATCGTGTTTCCAGACTGTCTTCATTTACATCCAGCAGGTAAAGGTCATATACAACGATGACAAATGTTATTCTTGGCGCCATGGTGGTGGGTTCAAAGATGTGGCTAAAAAGAAAAAGAAGAGCATTTTCTGTAAGTATTTGGTTGATTTTTTACATTTAGCCATCTGCATATACAATAATACACATACCATAAACGAAAAATAAATGCAAATTAAAGTAATACTTGGAAACGTTTTCATTAATATTATCAAACTTCAAGTCATTAATGTGATCACTACAATTGTCTGTGAAACCAAAGAATCAGACAATTTAATCCTGCTTGGCATAGTGTGGAATCCTGACCTTTGTATTTATAATTCTGTGAAGTCCCAGCTTGTAAAATAAAGCTCTGTGAATATGCAAGTCATTATTTACTTTTTTATTATACTCTGTATAAGCAAGGCTGCTGGAATTATGCGCCGGAAAGGATGGAATTATGTGGCTGGGTTGAGTAAATTATGCAGCGGGGAAAAAAAACACATGTGGCTTAACACAGTACTTTTTGTGATATTGTTTCTTCATTATTTTATCAATTTTACACATGCTAGCACCGTGTGGGCAAATGTTTCACCTCATTAATGCCACATTAACACCCAAAATCAGCAATAAGCAACAGAAAGCTGACTGTCAACCTTTGTGATGGGCCTTCCACTGCGGGGCAACGTGCTGTTGCCTTTTTAGTAACGTTTGATCCGTTTGAGCTAGAAACAGAATTTTGTTTGTTAAAATCTATGCAGCAGATGGTGAATTATGTGGCATGTCGATTTTAAATGGCCATCACTACAATTAGTGCAGCAGGCGCAGTGGCACTAGAGCAGTACACACCAATTGTGTCTGTGTTACTAAGGTGTGGATGAGAACCCTTTTTTCCTGGAAAGCATAAAGGTCCTAGTTACTCTTGCAGTGCAGAGAACAGGTCCAAAGCAATAGGCAGCAAGGTGTAGAATTTACTCCCTTTTCTTTTTAAGACAAAGAAGCAGACAACCTGCTTTGGACCTGGGCCTGGGTAGAGAGTGGGCAGAGTAGTAGGTATCATTTGTACGACAGATGCAGTTGCATGGGGGCCAGGTGTGAGAGGCGTCAAATAAACCCCAATTCGTTTTGTTTTACTGTCTTTTCTTGATTATGTAGGGGCCCACTATTGTTAACATTGTTTTGCAAGTAGTGCTTTGGGCCAGGGAACAATGGCCCAAGAGTAGGGAACATGTAATCAGGGGGGTCACATTAGTTTAGGCCTCATAGAGATGACAGAGTGGGTAAAGGGGCAAGATCGAGGCTCATTTTTTCAATAAGGGGCAGAGAAGAATGCCACTTCACAAGGCAGTTGATCTCATTACTGTAGCAGATGCAGTGGCCCTCGGGCCCAGGAGTGAGAGGCCCCCTGCATAACAATTATGACTGCCTTCTTTTATAAAAGAGGTTTGTAGGCTCTTTTTCCTAGCATTAGAGGTGAGAGCGCCCTTGCTGCAAAGTGGTGGACAACGTGCCAGAGCTAATTTCATTCTGAAAGGGACAGAAAATCTGTTCCAAGATTGGAGAGGTGGTCATGCATATTGGGGAAGAGGTGAACGACGCACAGCACAGTCTGCTACTCAACACTACAGCTATCATTAGTGCTCCATGTGCAGTTGCATTGGGTCTCAGTAGTGTGAGGGGCTTACAACACCCCAAGCATCAGGAGTTGTGGTCTTGCTTGATACATTTGCTCTTTTACCAGGGTCACAATTAGTGTGGATTATCAGTTACAGAAATACTACTCCTGAAATGGAAATAACATAACATAACATGTGTATTTGTAAAGCGTACGTTCACCGCTACAGGTATCTTGGCGCTGAATAACAGATGTTTGTCATTACCCAACTCAATAGTACTCATTTTATCGACCTCAGATGGATGAAAGGCTGAGTGGACCCACTGGGATTTGAACATGTGACCATGAGGTCGAACACAGGCCCCTGCAGTAGACACATTAATCTACTGAGCCACCAAACCTGTAATCCCACCCCCTACACTTGTCTTGGATCTGTCCACTACTCTAAGTACTGACAAAGTTTTGGAGGGGGTCCTGACTTGAAAACATTTTGCTCAGGGGGGCTCAAAGCAAAAAAGTTTGAAGACCTCTGCCTTAGAGCCTAGCCCATTCTCTCACATATAAAACGTGATTTTCTTTCTTTTCTCTTGTTTTTGTTATCTCCTGCTCCTTTTTTATTGAACGGTCTTTGGACAATCCTGTTTGAGATGTTTAAATAAAAATGGACAGTCTTTGAGCAGAATTCAAGACTAATAAGGGAAAACAACAAGAGAGAGAGGGCAAAGCGATAGGAGCCACTCTTAGTCCCCCTGAACTGACTATATCAAACAACAAAAGAGTGTATCCATTCTAATGAAAGAAGAGTTTGTTAAAGGAATCACTCTAGTTAAAAAGAAGAACCCTCACTCACCAATCTAGTTGGTGACATGCTTCATCATAGGCTTCCCACCAGAGATGCCAACTGCATCTCTGATGTGCTACGACGCCTGATTACAGTGGAGCAGGTTGTATTTGTGTGACAGTAGTGAGTGTAGTAAGTGCAGAAAGTGATTTAAAAAGTGCAGATGGTTCAACAAAAAATACTTTTCATGGTGGGAAACTCGGCACTGTTAAAAACAGGTGAGTTGGATGTCCCTAACTGGTTTTAATTGACCAGACCCATCCTAAAATAAGAAAAATGTTTGGTCAACATGTTTCAGCTTCTGGGCGTATTACATGAAGCATTCGTCAAGACCAGCTACACCACGGCGGTATAAGCACGCTAAGGCATACCCTAACCTGTGGTGGAATCAACCGAAAAAACTCACAGTTAAATAGCAGCCTTCAAGCATTTCTCAAAAGTCGTATATATCTGTAAAACAAGAACAGAAGGCAAAGTTGCAAAGCACGTTATTCTTGCATGAATGTACTTAGAATTCTTGCAGTGATTAGACTCAAACCAAAGCTCTTAAAAATGCTGCAGTTGCAAGCAGTGTTGTTTCATAATGATGAAACAATTGTTCCAATGACATGCATAGTTGTAATGTCATTACCTGTTGTTATCAAACACAGAAGAATGCATGTTTAATTCTACACACTCACGCCTACTTACAAATAGACAAGTGTATTTTTCCTGCAAACCAGCACGGGTAGTAACGGCGGTAATTATATTAAGGTAACATCACTATTCCACCAACATCAAGATGTTGGTGGATAAGGCAGAATGTAAATACCTGCTTTTAAAATCATGAATGAACACAGGGCTTACGTTAAAAATTGAGTAACACAACTCCTTGGGTTCTGGTGGGTGGCGGGACTCCTAATAAAAACCTGTGAGGAATTAATGGAGGACGAAAGCATTATAGTTATGAAGCCTCCAAGCATACACATTGTTAAACAATGTCTACCGACAAACAAACAAAACTCACTTACTTAGTAAGAGTCAACCGCCTGCGTGGTACGTGCACAATCTCAACCGGACTCTACAAATGGCAAGGAAGGTTAGTGTTTTAGCCTCCTTTGCGATCTTTCAGATCCTTGATGTCAGTTACGTAGCCCACATGACCCTGGGAGGTCACATGATGCAGAAATGCAGCATGATGCAGGAAATATTTTTCCCAGGTAAACACTCTCTACTTAAACTCCTGTAATAGTGCCCTTCAACATCTTCGGGTCAGTTGGGATCATGCAGGTACCATGCGGGCGTTTGACTCTTACTAAGTCACCACTGGCAGCCATTTGGGGAGGGTATCTTTCCACCTATTCCTACTTACCTGTTGCAAGCTCACTGGAACAGGTTTAGTGTTCTGGAGGAGGTTGATTGACTCAACCCGAAAGTCACTCCCCCATTAGAACTTAACAACGGCAACCTAGCGGAGGGTTCTGCAACAAAGGAAAAGATTTTACCCTCGACTATTGCCGAGGACCCTTATCCTAATGATGTCATGAGGGTGGGGATTAGTGTAGACCAGAGCTCAGACCAGGGACTCTTAAAAGAACAAGGGGATGCGCAAGGTTCAGAAAAGGTAATGGAAGGAAGTATAAAAATCCTTTCATGGAACGTAGCCGGGATAAAGAGTAAGTCACTTGTACCGGAGTGGTCTTCTTTTATGGCCTCACATGACATTTGTTTGATGCAAGAAACTTGGTCCCTGGAGGAGAGTGCCAGCCCCGGCTTCGCGACCTACGATATTCCTGCAGTTTCTGGGGGGAAGGGCCGCCCTTCGGGTGGTCTTTCCATATGGGTAGGTATACACTTAGGTGCACAGGCTACCCATATGGAAACAAATTCCCCAGATATCCAATGTGTGTTACTAATGCCTTTTGATAAATCTCGAGTGGCTATTATAAACATCTACTCTAGGCCCACCATGAATGGAAAGGAATCGAGTACTATTAAAGCGCTTGACCTTTTTATCCAGACACTTGACCCCACAATTTCGATAACTCTTGGCGGCGATTTTAATTGCCAGTTTGAGCCCCTGGGTGGATCCGAGTTGTGCGACGAGGATGAGGTTGATTCGCTTTGGCACATCCCGGCCCCAATGATTGCCCCGGTAAGGGCCTGGACTTCGCTAGTATTACAAATTAAATCCTTTACCCTTGCAATGTCTCTGCGGGCATGCAACGGAAGGGCCAATAACGATAGTTCCGGCCTACCTACATATAACAGGATCAATCGCACATCCATCATTGACTATCTCATGTTGGAAGCTAAACATTGGGACAGGTTCAAAGACTTTAGGGTTGTTCCAAGGCACGACAGTGACCACAACGCGTTGGTCATGACGCTTAAGCCTGGTGCATTTGGTTTAACTAACCCTGACTCTAGCCCTAAAATGGCAGTGCCACCCTATATTATATCTAATAACAGGAGAAGGGTCAAATGGCCTTCTTGTGTGGACTCTCCCACCCGACTTGCAGAAATTTACCAGATCGCTACCCCGCTCATAAGTGACATGGGGGGTTCTACCTCTCATGGGCAGGTTATAGAGATCCACAGAAAGTTAATCGTGAGTCTAGGGGATGTATTCTATCCAGTTAGCAGGACCAAGTTGCCTAGGATTAAAACACACCCCTGGCATGACCATGCCTGTAAAAAAGCAAAGAGAGATCTTCTTGCAGCAATCAAATCTAAAGACACCCTAAAAATTCGAGCATCTAGACTGCTGTACAAGAAGGAACTCACCAGGGGCAAGAGCGAGTGGGAGGAATCTAGATGGGATGAGCTGAGACAGGCACTCCTCTTAAAGGATGCTAAGACCTTCTGGGCCATCGCCACTTCCACGGCGGGAGGTGAGAGAGAGGCTGGGGTCTCGAATATCGTTCCCTCAGTGTGGGAGGTGCATTTTAAGTCACTCTACACAAGTCCTGAGTTGAGGGCATATGTGTGCCAAGGTCGGGTCAAGTTGCCTAAAGTGGCTTCGGTCCTTCGAGCCTGTATGGCCCAGAACTTCCCGCACGAGCATCGACTGCCGGGGGTCCTGGGGCCCGGGGCTCTTCCCCATCAAAGCCAGGATACCATGCCAGTCTCTGTGATTTCCACGGCCCCAGACCCCCCGCACGGGCATAGACTGCCGGGGGCCTTGGGCCCTGGATACCAGATAGAGCAGCTGGATGCCCACGAGAGAATTGCCACTAATAACCTAGACTGCATCTCCCTTAAGGAAGTTGAATCCGCAATTGAGAGACTGCTTCCGAATAAAGCTCCAGGCCTTGACAAGCTCCCGGGGGACCGTTTTCGTTCCCAACCAAAAATCTGGGCTCCATACCTGGCGGTCTTGTTTAATGCGGTCCTACAGGGTTCCGCATTACCAGAGACCTGGCTAGGAGCCGAGATTGTTCCAATTTTTAAGAAGGGCTGCCCGCTTGTCCCATATAACTACAGACCAATCAGTCCACTGGACACTACCCAGAAACTGATGGGTCGAATTTTACTCGACAGATTACTGGGCTGGATGGAGGAGAATAAAACATTGACTACCCTCCAAGCCGGATTTAGATCAGGTGTCTCGACCATGGACCAGATCTTCCGGCTCCAGGTCCTATACTGGAAAATTGCAAGAGTAGAGGGTGGCAGCCTCTACCTTGTTTTTGTGGACCTGCGGGCCGCATTCGATCTGGTACCTAGGGAGAGGCTGTGGACGGTGTTGGAGGAATTAGGTCTCCCGCCCTATTTATTGGATGCCCTAATTAGATTTCATACAGGGAATTATGCACAGGTGAGGTTTGGGAGGAACGGGGAATTATCAGCTCGTTTCCCTGTAACCCGGGGCGTACGTCAGGGCTGCGTACTGGCCCCCACTCTTTTCAGCCTGTATTTTAATGGTCTGATAGATGAACTCAACGGTCTTAGGGATAATGATGCTTCGCGCCTGGCTACTGGTAGGGTGCCCGCTCTGATGTTCGCGGATGACACTTTGTTGTTGTCGCGGACATCCAGCGGGCATCCAGCGGGTCCTGGACGGGTTTGTGACATTTTGTGCCTCGCAGGGATTGGAGGTTAACTTGGAGAAAACCAAGTTTATGATTTTCAATCCCCCGAGGCATACCCGTCCAAATCCCGCACTGAATGGAACTCCCTTAGAACGAGTTAAGACTTTTATCTATCTGGGGGTCACGTTGACCGAGCAGTTTCTATGGGACCATCAAGTTTCCAAATCTTCTCTGAGACTGGCACAGATTATGGGAGGCATAGGCAGATTTCATAGAGCCTCAATTTTCAAACCAGTTACCCCTGTCCTCGAGATTTATAAAACACAGGTCGGGTCTGCAGCTTTGTATGCTGCAGAACTTTGGGGACACACGAACATATATAATTTACTGAAGGTAGAACAGGCCTTCCCCAAAGCACGCCTCTCATACCAGTACGGTTGGATTTGGGCTTGGAACCCATTAACAAACTGGCAGCTGTACGACCTCTGCTCTACTGGAGAAGGCTCTGGTCTGTGCCAGAGCTTGCATCCTTTAGAACGGAGTTCATTGCAATTTGGGGGCAGCTAAGAACAAAAACATACCCTGGTTGGTTCATGTAAAGGCTCTCCTCTATCAAATTGGTTTGCCCCAACTGTGGGACACACCAGAGGACAGCTGTGTTAGGATGCAAAGGTCTGTATTAGTGGCGGCCGTAAGGTCTTATAACCTCAAAATACTGTATTGCTCGACTTCCCTGGGTAGGCTGTCTACTGAGTTCCTACTGATGAAAGTTGAACCCAAGACGGAGGTATTCTTGGATTTAGTGCAGCCCTCACTTGCAAGAAAACTATATACCCAACTGAGGCACGGCTCTATACAGATTGGGGCATTGACATCCAAATGGGCAAAGTCGATGGAGGCCAACTGTCCTGCTTGTAATTATTGTAGGGAAGACATTGTACATATTTTCTTTTTCTGCCCGGCATATAGTGAAATTCGGAAATGCTGGATTATCCCATTGTGTAAAACTTGGGTTTTAGACAATGTGCACAAGCTTGTAGAGTTTTAACATACGATACTGCCCCTCCCATTGTCTTTGCTGTCTCTCGATTTTTACATGGCATGTGGCGGAGAAGAACTGTTTTTATTAACAAAAAATAACGACCCCTTGCTTTTTCTTTTATCTCATCTTTGATAACTCAATTTTAATAACTTTTTAAATTGTCAGTATTTATGGTTTTATTTCTGTGCTTGTACATATTTTATTGCACTTTTATGGTCATTGACCGAAATAAAGTTATCAAATGAATGTCATTGGCACAATTGTTTCACCATTATAAAACAGCACTGCTTGCAACTGCAGCATTTTTGAAGAGCTTTGGCTTGAGTCTAATCACTGCCAGATTTCTAAGTACATTCATGCAAGAGTAACATATGCTTTGCAACTTTGCCTTCTGTTCTTGTTTTACAGATATTCACGGCTTTTGAGAAATGCTTGAAGACTGCTATTTAACTGTGAGTTTTTTTCGGTTGATTCCACCACAGGTTAGGGTATGCCTTACCATGCGTATACAGCCGTGGTGTAGCTGGTCCTGATGAATGCGTCATGTAATACGCCCAGAAGCTGAAACTTGTTGACCAAACGTTTTTCTTAATTTAGGATGTATCTGGTCAATTAAAACCAGTTAGGGACATCCGACTCTCTTTTTTTTACAGTGCCGAGTTTTCCACCATTAAAAGTCTTTTTGGATGAAACAGCAGCACTTTTTAATTCACACTTTGCACTTACTACACTTACTAGTGTCACACAAATACAACCTGCTCCGCTATAATCAGGTGTCGTAGCACATCAGAGATGCAGTCGCATCTCTGGTTGGAACCCTATGATGAAGCATGTCACCAACTAGGTTGGTGAGTGGGGGTTCTTTTTTTTAACTAGAGTGATTCCTTTCACAAACTCTTCTCTCTTTAGAATTCATACATTCTTTTGTTGTTTGATACAGAATTCAAGACTACCATGGTGTGTTAAAACTCGTTGCCCTGGCTGTGTCTTTGTGCTGGAATTATGTATAGTCAAATTAATTGTCCATGTGTAACCTCCAAAATGATGAACATCCACTGAGCCAACTACTTAAAACCTATAGTCGTTTTTTTGCACCCCTTTCCAGTTCTGATCAGTGTTCTACTTGCTAACTCCCTCCCTTCCCTTTCTGTAAGAGCTTATTATAGTAAGTCTCCAGATCTTGTTGTAGGTGAAGAACAGGGGAGAAATGAGGAATAACAAGGGTCTTTACCCAGTAACTTCACGTTTCTAGTATGATCCTAAGGATGCCACTCCTAATACCTGGTAAACCCGCCACACACTCTCAGACACACACACTCACAGAGTTACTGCTACACCCAAATGCTCAGTAGCTTTATTTCCGAGGTCAGTATCACCCAACCAATCTCTGGGGGAATTTTTGATGAAGACCTATTTGTATCCACCACAGCAGTATTTCCCTTAATTGCATTGCATGTAGGATTATTCCACATAAGATCATTAGACACTGAGGAAGCGTAAAAGCTGATGTTGTCTTTACACGACACACACATACAATTACAGGAAAAAAAATGAATCTGCACCTTGCATACATTAGGAAACATTACACAGAAACCTGGAAAACATGATGTCAGCACTGTAAAAGCATGCTTGACATAGGTAGAAACTGTAGGATTAATCATTCCTGGTTTTAAGATGTTTAAGTAACAAAATACTTCATATTAATAATATGAAATGTTATGAAAATAATGATAACCTATAATTGCAAATGGACTTCATTGAAGAGTGCTCCAACAAACTCAATTTTGGTACAAACCTTAAATGGAAAGTAGTAGATGATTAAAATATACAATGTTAGTACTTATCACCATGTACAACGTTTGCGTATAGAAACAAATTTGATGTAATGATGTCTAGAATTAATTTACATGTTGCTACTTTTTAGGTTGTAGAAGTAGGCCATAATTAAAGAGGAGTGTTTTGATACAAAGTTTTACTGACAAACATTTCAGAATGTGACTTGTTTTATTTCTTTCACACATTGGTTTTTAGAATTTATAGTACTATTGATGAAATGTTGAATTGTAAAATGTTAACATGCTTTTCTCTTAAGGCTACATTATTTCACAGTCTTGTGCAATGTACTTGATAAGTTCACACATGGTGAATTATTTGTTCTTGATTCATATGACATCTTTCCTTAATACAAAAAAAGTTTTATTTTCCCACTGTGTATAAATGGTGGGAAGGAGACATTTCCCCTACATCTGTGAACAATTGCAAGCTCAATAAGTTATATGACAGCCAACCTGTGAGAATGCAAGGACGTTTGTTTCTCATGATTGATGTGGGAAATTATGTTGAGGGAACAATCTGTACCTGGAGAGACGATTGTGTGATGACCATACCATGGTGGACCCACAATTGATGTCATTGATTACAAGTTTGAAAGGTTGAACTATTTAACCACGGTAAAAAGGAGGACTTCTTTTTTAGCCACATTCGATTACACTTTTTGCCCTTTGAGGAGAGCTTACCTCTAAGCTCAGGTTGCCCCTTGACAATATTTCCTTGCCTCCTACTTGCCATCGGAACCATTTTTATTATGCCCCTCTGCTATTTGCCATTGCTGATTAACTACCTTACTGGACATTTTGGGGCAGTTTGGTGTAATACCAGACTTGAAATTTCCTGATTTATGCTCCATTCTTTTAATTTATCTAATGACTTCGTGGACTTTAATTTGATCCCTTGTTCCCATGCTTAGAGAATCTTTGAGACCAATTTCTTTCTTTGTTGTTTGTAGAGATCAGATTGTATGATTTTATGGAAACAATTTTGTATTGATTCTGTTATTTAGGATTTGATTACCTTGACTAAATGTGTGACTTTATTATCCAAATTGTTGGATATATGACTGAGCTTCTTAAAAAGTTACTTATATGTATTACGTTTGTATCTTTAATACAATAACCACGTATTCTAATGTTGTCTGGGTTTTATTGTATACTAATGTTATTTTTTTCAGAAGCTGTGCTAAACTTTAAATGCATAACAGTGACAATCATAGATTATTTTTGGAACATCAGGTTATTTTGCTCTTGTTTTGTGTGGCCACAGCAGAGCTATTAGTTTGAATGATTCTTATTAGACTAAACTTCCTCAGTTCAGGTTCAGTCTACCAATTGCTACATTGTATGTGTATAGCATGGTATTGCGAGTGATTTACCTGAATCTCATTTGCCATTTGTGAGTTGGCTATTAATTAGTGATCCTTATTGGGTAGCTAACAGTGTGGCATCCTGTGTCTGCACTCCTCACTACGACAGAGAAAGGCCCATCGGTGGACCATCGCCTCTGAGGTGAGTTACTGTGTTAGAGTAAAGATCTTACTCCATGGGCCCAGTAGGAGAGTTGAGATAAAAAAGCTTCCTGGTCTCACAAACACTAGTAGATACTTTAGTGGAACACACAGCATAATTAATACTTTTTTATGTGTGGCTCTCCTAGAGCACTTCTATCATTTACACCAGCTTTTAAACCTGTTCACTCACCGCTTACGCGTAGCAACCATTGATAACAAAACTTGTTACGGGTTGTTGCTATATCATAAAGGCCATCCAGGCCAGGCTGACATGACTCTCTGTAAGCCGGTCACCACAGCACTGCTTGTGTATTTGACTAAAATCAGAAAGCACTGCTGCACATGTGAAAAGGTAGGCAGCAAAGGTGGTGGCGGCTAGTTATGTTTTCAGGTAAGGTATTTATATTTCACATTTGGGTCAGGGAGGAGTGGCCATCTTATGTATGGCTTCTCCAATACCCCTCTGCCCCTGTGTAGCAGTTTAAAGCAGTGACAGATAATTTAGGTGCCATACATAACATAAGATTATAGATGGTTTGAAAAGTGAATTTTCTCTCATTGCCTATTTGTCTTTTTGATGTTACTCAGAGCACCTCTATGAAAAACATCCCTGTAATTTAGTCACCAATCTATAATCCTAAAATGAGCTCTCTTGATACCTTCATGCAAATCCAAGTTATTAATCAGTGAAACACCATGGTAAAAATAATGCCATGAACCTCTCTGCCCTGTGATCATACATGTCTGATGTCTTTATTGCATATTTATCTACAGCTATTACCTATTGTGCTGGAATCATTGATTGAAACCTTATAGGGGCAGATTTATGAAGGCCTTACGCCGCCGGTGCGTCACTTTATTTGACGCAACGGCGGCGCAAAGAATGCACCCTATTTACAACGTGACGCATCTAGGATATGCGTCACGTTGTAAAGCCCTGCGCCATAAGGAGGCGTTCCTGCGCAGGGGGGGGCGTTCCTGCGCAGGAACGCCTCCTAAAAGTGGCTAAGTGAAATCTATAAGATTTCACTCATTCACTTTCAGGATAATGCTGCGTCAAAACCCTGCGCCTGCTTGAAGCAGGCGTAGGTCTTGAAGCAGCATTGTGGAGATGGGGCACCCCCGAGCCTTGCTGGAGCTGCGCCGCGCTTGCGACGCAGCTCCAGCAACGCGCCACCTTTACGGCACAGATGCGTCACGCATCTGTGCCGTTTTTTTGCCCCATGGTGCGCCGTATTGTAAATGTTGTAAATGTGGCGCACCATGGGTGGCGGAGCAGCGGCGCAGGATGACTGGCACATCCCTGGGGATGCGCCAGTCATCATAAATCTGCCCCATAGTGTCCAGCTACCTTTCGGCTACACTTGCGCTATTAAATACCACACACATACATACACACTTATTGTAGTGTTGGGCAAAAATACTCAATGGAGGGTATTGGTTTGGACGGGGTGAAACGCTTTAATCCACAAGAAGCATGGTTAGATCCAGGTGTGACAGTAGTGAGTGTAGTAAGTGCAGAAAGTGATTTAAAAAGTGCAGATGGTTCAACAAAAAATACTTTTCATGGTGGAAAACTCGGCACTGTTAAAAACAGGTGAGTTGGATGTCCCTAACTGGTTTTAATTGACCAGACCCATCCTAAAATAAGAAAAACGTTTGGTCAACATGTTTCAGCTTCTGGGCGTATTACATGAAGCATTCGTCAAGACCAGCTACACCACGGCGGTATAAGCACGCTAAGGCATACCCTAACCTGTGGTGGAATCAACCGAAAAAACTCACTGTTAAATAGCAGCCTTCAAGCATTTCTCAAAAGTCGTATATATCTGTAAAACAAGAACAGAAGGCAAAGTTGCAAAGCACGTTATTCTTGCATGAATGTACTTAGAATTCTTGCAGTGATTAGACTCAAACCAAAGCTCTTAAAAAATGCTGCAGTTGCAAGCAGTGTTGTTTTATAATGATGAAACAATTGTTCCAATGACATGCATAGTTGTAATGTCATTACCTGTTGTTATCAAACACAGAAGAATGCATGTTTAATTCTACGCACTTACGCCTACTTACAAATAGACAAGTGTATTTTTCCTGCAAACCAGCACGGGTAGTAACGGCGGTAATTATATTAAGGAAACATCACTATTCCACCAACATCAGGATGTTGGTGGATAAGGCAGAATGTAAATACCTGCTTTTAAAATCATGAATGAACACAGGGCTTACGTTAAAAATTGAGTAACACCACTCCTTGGGTTCTGGTGGGTGGCGGGACTCCTAATAAAAACCTGTGAGGAATTAATGGAGGACGAAAGCATTATAGTTATGAAGCCTCCAAGCGTACACATTGTTAAACAATGTCTACCGACAAACAAACAAAACTCATTTACTTAGTAAGAGTCAACCGCCTGCGTGGTACGTGCACGATCTCAACCGGACTCTACAAATGGCAAGGAAGGTTAGTGTTTTAGCCTCCTTTGCGATCTTTCAGATTCTTGATGTCAGTTACGTAGCCCACATGACCCTGGGAGGTCACATGATGCAGAAATGCAGCATGATGCAGGAAATATTTTTCCCAGGTAAACACTCTCTACTTAAACTCCTGTAATAGTGCCCTTCAACATCTTCGGGTCAGTTGGGATCATGCAGGTACCATGCGGGCGGTTGACTCTTACTAAGTCACCACTGGCAGTCATTTGGGGAGGGTATCTTTCCACCTATTCCTACTTACCTGTTGTAAGCTCACTGGAACAGGTTTAGTGTTCTGGAGGAGGTTGATTGACTCAACCCGAAAGTCACTCCCCCATTAGAACTTAACAACTGCAACCTAGCGGAGGGTTCTGCAACAAAGGAAAAGATTTTACCCTCGACTATTGCCGAGGACCCTTATCCTAATGATGTCATGAGGGTGGGGATTAGTGTAGACCAGAGCTCGGACCAGGGACTCTTAAAAGAACAAGGGGATGCGCAAGGTTCAGAAAAGGTAATGGAAGGAAGTATAAAAATCCTTTCATGGAATGTAGCCAGGATAAAGAGTAAGTCACTTGTACCGGAGTGGTCTTCTTTTATGGCCTCACATGACATTTGTTTTATGCAAGAAACTTAGTCCCTGGAGGAGAGTGCCAGCCCCGGCTTCGCGACCTACGATATTCCTGCAGTTTCTGGGGGGAAGGGCCGCCCTTCGGGTGGTCTTTCCATATGGGTAGGTATACACTTAGGTGCACAGGCTACCCATGTGGAAACAAATTCCCCAGATATCCAATGTGTCTTACTAATGCCTGTTGATAAATCTCGAGTGGCTATTATAAACATCTACTCTAGGCCCACCATGAATGGAAAGGAATCGAGTACTATTAAAGCGCTTGACCTTTTTATCCAGACACTTGACCCCACAATTTCGATAATTCTTGGTGGCGATTTTAATTGCCAGTTTGAGCCCCTGGGTGGATCCGAGTTGTGCGACGAGGATGAGGTTGATTCGCTTTGGCACATCCCGGCCCCAATGATTGCCCCGGTAAGGGCCTGGACTTCGCTAGTATTACAAATTAAATCCTTTACCCTTGCAATGTCTCTGCGGGCATGCAACGGAAGGGCCAATAACGATAGTTCCGGCCTACCTACATATAACAGGATCAATCGCACATCCATCATTGACTATCTCATGTTGGAAGCTAAACATTGGGACAGGTTCAAAGACTTTAGGGTTGATCCAAGGCACGACAGTGACCACAACGTGTTGGTCATGACGCTTAAGCCTGGTGCATTTGGTTTAACTAACCCTGACTCTAGCCCTAAAATGGCAGTGCCACCCTATATTATATCTAATAACAGGAGAAGGGTCAAATGGCCTTCTTGTGTGGACTCTCCCACCCGACTTGCAGAAATTTACCAGATCGCTACCCCGCTCATAAGTGACATGGGGGGGTTCTACCTCTCATGGGCAGGTTATAGAGATCCACAGAAAGTTAATCGTGAGTCTAGGGGATGTATTCTATCCAGTTAGCGGGACCAAGTTGCCTAGGATTAAAACACATCCCTGGCATGACCATGCCTGTAAAAAAGCAAAGAGAGATCTTCTTGCAGCAATCAAATCTAAAGACACCCTAAAAATTCGAGCATCTAGACTGCTGTACAAGAAGGAACTCACCAGGGGCAAGAGCGAGTGGGAGGAATCTAGATGGGATGAGCTGAGACAGGCACTCCTCTTAACCCCTTCGGGGCTGATGACGAGCTGGGCTCGTCATGGAATAGGGCGCTCGCACGCTGATGACGAGCCCAGCTCGTCATGAGCCCCACCCTCGGGGGAAGCGCCAGCGCTCTCCCCGAGTCAGCCCGATTTCGTTTGTTTCTGCGGGGATGGCAGGGGAAGACCTTCCCCTGCCTCCCCCCGCCCTCCCCGCCACGTCATCAATGATGTCAGCGCGCGAGGCGCGCTGACGTCACCGGAGGTTACCTTTTGTTTACCGACGCGCAGGGAAGCCATTTGCTTCCTGCGCGTCGTTTGTTGAACAGGTTCGTTTTGCGGCTGGGGCGGGGGGATTGTGCTGAAACTTGCATCGAGGGAAAGGAAAGGCTTTTCCTTTCCCTCGATGCCACTTTAGAGCATTCCTGCTGCACGATCGTGCGATCGTGCGGCTGGAATGCTAGGTATTTAATTTTTTTTTTCTTTATTTCTCAATTTCGTTGTTCGGGGAGCGGCCCCTTGGGGAAGGGTCGCTCCCCTTTTTGGGGGAACATTAAGTTTAAAGTGTTTTCGAGCATCTGATGTTTGGAGATGGCCGTTTTTGGTTGAAAAAGTGCTGATGGGGGTCATTTTAAAATCACAAGTACAGTGCTAATTTTAAAGGTGAGCAGAGGAGTGAGGCATGGTTGCATCCTGGCCACTTTCTTGTGTTTATTTTACAATTACTCCCTTGGTAAAGCTTTGAGGGCATATAGTAAAGATATCCCTAGAATTCTCTCCCAGATTGCGCCATTTTTTTATATGCAGATGATGCTGCGCTTTTGAGGCTAACAGCATATGGCCTCCAAAGCTTTATAAGCAGTATACAGTCAGTGATGTCAACATGTCATATCATGTTTGCATAGAAGCTCACTATTTTGTGAGCAATATTATTCATCCATTATAACAGTGTAAGTTCAGTTTATATTTTTCTATTACAGAACCAACATCCTAATTAACAAATGAACATCAATGATCACAACCAGAAATCTAGGATAATAATATATTATTATTAAACATACGCTGCATAAAATATTTACATAGTGAATGCTGTTATTTTATAGCGCCCTTTCATGTTCTACAAACACTGCTCACTAATCAAACTATCAATGGTAACAGCCAGTAGCCATGGCTTCAATGGGATAATGCATGCAAAAGCCATCTGTGTGTGCCTGTGGTCACACATGATATAATATTAAAGTCAGACCGAGCCAAGGACTCAAAGCACTCGCTTCCCATAAAAAGGCAAAAAAAGGCCTACTGCAGTGTATGTATTGCTCAATGTGTACATGAAAAAGGCAGTATGCAGTTTTTCAGTTTATTAATTGCTAAACAGTTCTTACCTTTATCAAGCTTGACATGTGATTTAACTTATGTAGATAGTACAGTTCACTATTTGAGAAAGAGAACGTCTCACATATTAGAATATGTATCCATAGGCCCAACATGTCAACAAGTTAACCATTAGTTTATTCGGGATAGCTACTTGAAGGAGGGCAGGAAGGTACTTGAAAAAACATCATGGGAAGAGGTTGTTACCTAATATGGTTATTTATAAACAAGGTGTTGATCAATTGCTCGCCTTGACTTCCAAAACATGGGTTAAGGGTTCAGTTTACACTCCCATTTTTCCTCCAAAAGTACTTTATCTCATATAAACAGGCTTTTGAATACCCAATACTTAGCCTCTGCAAAAATGTGTATGGCCACACTTAACTTTAATGAAGGATGCAAGTGCCTCTGTGCTTCATTAGTTATACTTATGTGTTTATCAGAAGTGGCTAAATAACACACCTGTCCTGCCTAGGCAAAGCTCACTAGTGTTTTTGGGCTGATGAATGTTTATTTGTATTTGTGCTGCAATTTGAACACATGCTTTGTTTTCAGTGACCATGTGTGTGTTACTATGCCATCGCTGCGATGTGCGAAGGGGTCCCTTGAGTGAGCTGTCCATCATAGTGATGAATGTGTTTCTGAATTTGTGCTGCAACTTGAGCGCCATCTTTGTCTCCAGGGTCCATGTGTGCGTTACTATGCAATCACACAGATGTGCGCAGGGGTCCCTTGTGTGAGCTGTCCATCATAGTGGGAAGGTCACAAATGTTTTTGGGCTGATGAATGTTTTTCTGAATTTGTGCTGCAACTCGAGCGCCATCTTTGTCTCCAGTGTCCATGTGTGTGTTACTATGCAATCACACAGATGTGTGCAGGGGTCCCTTGTGTGAGCTGTCCATCATAGTGGGAAGGTCACACATGTTTTTGGGCTGATGAATGTTTTCCTGAATTTGTGCTGCAACTCGAGCGCTTGCTTTGTCTCCAGTGTCCGTGTCTGTTACTATGCCATCGCACCAATGTGTGCACAGGTCCCTTGAGTGAGCTGTCCATCATAGTGGGTACATTTAGGAAAGATGGTGCACTCCGCTAGTTGGTGGGCGTTGCCAAACGGGGATCTTCTGTGTGAGTTCACATGCCTCTTATGTGTATAAATGGTCAGAGACTGATGAGAGCAGCAGATGGGGAGAAAGAAGCTCCTGGTCATAGGAACTGTTTTTGGATTGCGCTTGTAAAAATCAAGGATGCAAGTGCCTCTGTCCAGCATCACAGTTAACCACAGTAATTCTGTCGTCCCCCTCCCCATGAGAATCCCTGATGACGTCAGCGCGCACAGCACGCACCAACATCTTCAGGGATTCCCAGGCGGTCGGGAAGCCATTTGCTTCCTGCGCCTGGAGGTGTTAGGTTGGTTTTGAGATATTTGGGGGGGTTTGCAAAGAGGCATCAGGGGAGAGGTAAGTGAATTTCCTCTCTTCTGATGTCTCTTTGCAGGGCATTTCTGGCTCACGGTCGCGCACAGCATTGCGATTGTGCGGTGGAAATGCCCCCACTAGCACCAGGGATTTTATTTTAGATTGTAGGAAGTGACCCATTGGGCAAGGGTCGCTTTCAGGTGGGTCGGATTTTAAATTTAGATTTTCTGCCCCCCTCCCCCCGGTGGGCAAATCAACCCGTACTTTTGTCCGTTTTGCCCTTTTTGATGGCCCATCTGTGTGGATGTGATTTTGAGTGTAAATTTGTGTATTGTTTATTCATTTGTTATGTTGTTTGTGAAATGTATAAAATTATTTTTTTTCTTCTTTGTTTTTGATCCAGGCTTTTGCTGTTTGTATTGGTGTAGGTTGTGGTTCGGTTAATGCTGGTTTTGCAGCTTGTGTAGTTGCATGTGCTTGGTAAGTAAATGTTTTTTGTACTATTTTTCCTAGATAAATGTGTTTTTATGAAAAGTGAAGTTATTGCTGTTTGTGTGGCTTTGTGTTTCTTGATTGTTAACTTTTTTTTTGTATTGCTGCTTGATGTGTACTTTGTCTAATCTATACTTTTTTTTTCTTTCCAGTGGAATTTCCTTTCTTTTTCTTGTGTTTCAGCAGAGTAGGTGCTGGTGAGTCTTCTTATATTTGGTTAGATTTGAATTGTTTTTGAGTGTATTGATTTTTGTGTGAAGACTCTACCTTGTTTACTTCTTACTTTGCACAGTGTAGGTTGTTGTTCACTTGTGTGTGTAGTCTTCTTGATTTGTAAGGATAATGGCTGCTCGCAGGATTACTGCTAAGCAGGTTGTTAGTTTGCTTTTTGAGTCTTCCTCTGACCATGGTCCAGACACTGACTCCGATTCGGAGCATGAGGTAGGTGCAGAAGATTCAGGCAGTGAGTTTTCTCTTCGCATGGTATCATCGGATGATGATTCTTCTTCTAGTGCTGATGAAGTGCCTGTGGTAGAGAGGGACATTGATGTGCCGGTAGAGAGGCAAGAGCCATGTGAGCGGCAGCCTAGGTCCTCAAGGTTTCCCTTTTTTTCTCGTCGGGAACAGGCAAGTGTGGTAAAGGCTGCGCCCAAAAGGTTTCACATTGCTGTGGTGCGCCAAAGGTTATCTGGTGCTGCTAGTCTTCCTGTTGTAGAGCAGCATGAGGCATCTGGTGCTGCTAGTCTTTCTGTTGTTGTTGAGCAGCAAGTGGCATCTGGGGATGCGAGTTCTTCTGTTGATGTTGAGATGCAAGAGGCAGCTGGGGATGTGAGTTCTCCTGTTGGTGAAGAGATGCAAAATGTATCTGGGGATGCTAGTATTCCTGTTGGTGTAGTGATGCAAGAGGCATCTGGGGATGCTAGTGTTCCCGTTGATGTAGTGCAGCAAGAGGCATCTGGCCTGCAGGCTAGGGTGGCTTCTTCTCTTCATGTTAGTGGTGACGTCTGGGTTGCCCCTGGCATGGTGCAGCCGGAATTGCCAGACTTCACTGGTGTTCCAGGGTGTAGAGTGAATACTGACAATTTTTTGCCAATTCAATTTTTTCAGTTGTTTTTTGACGATGAGTTTTTGCAGGAGATTGTGGAGCAAACTAATTTGTATGCAGAGCAGTATTTGAGGGACCACAGTGCCAGCCTTAAGCCCCATTCTAGAGCTACCCATTGGTCTCCCACATATGTTGAAGAGATGAAGAAGTTTTTGGGATTAACTTTTTTGATGGGCTTGCTAAGGAAGCCATCAATGTCTTCTTATTGGTCCACTAGTCCCTTGATGGCAACATCTATATTTCCAGCAGTTATGACTCGTGATCGATATATGCTTCTTCTTCGCATGATGCATTTTGTTGATAATGATTTAGCGTTGCCACGCGATCACCCTGATTGTGACCGTCTTTTTAAGATTCAGCCTGTCCTTGATCACTTTGTTGATCGTTTTCCTGAGATCTTTGCACCTGGAAGAGAAATAGCTGTGGACGAGTCTTTGGTATTGTTCAAGGGCCGCTTGGTTTTTAGGCAATACATTCCTAGTAAGAGGGCACGCTATGGCATCAAACTGTATATGCTGTGTGACAGTGAGACTGGATATGTTTATAATTTCAGGGTGTACACCGGTAAGGATTCCAGCATTAACACTTCTGCTTGTCCGTCCACTTTTGGAGTGACTGAGAAAATTGTGTGGGAACTAGGTAGACGATTATTTAACAAAGGCCACCATTTATATGTAGATAACTTCTACACTAGTGTGCGTTTGTTCAAGGAGTTGGCCAAAGTGGGCACTGTTGCATGTGGCATGATGTGCAGTAACCGGAAAGGTTTCCCAATAGAACTTGTTTGCAAAAGGCTTGTGCGGGGACAGTCTACTGCATTGTGATGTGGGAAGCTTCTAGCTGTGAAGTTTTCAGACAGGAGAGATGTTTACATGCTGACTACTATCCATGACGAAAGCACTGAAGCTCTGCCAGTTCGGGGTGAGACTGCTGAAGTGCGTAAACCTGTGTGCATTTTACACTATAATAGGCACATGGGTGGTGTTGACAGAGTAGATCAGAGGTTGGAACCTTATGCTGCTCTTCGAAAGGCTTACGTTTGGTACAAGAAGTTGGCTATCCATCTTTTCCACTTGGCATCCTTTAATGCTTTTGTTGTTTTCCAGAAATCTTGTCCTGAGTCAAAGATGCCTTTTGTTAAGTTTCAGGAGACTATAATAGGCAGCCTTGTACTAGTGGAACAGGCAAGTGTGCCAAGATTTGGAGTGGTGGAGGAAGTGGCTAGACTGAAAGATCGCCACTTTCCAGAATACATTCCTCCCACAACTGCAAAAGACAATCCCACTAAAAGATGTAGAGTCTGTTGGCGAAGAGAAGTGCGGAGGGAGTCTCGTATGCACTGTCCTGACTGTCCTTCAAATCCTGGATTGTGTGTGCCAGCTTGTTTTAAATCGTACCACACACAAAAGAAGTTTTGGGAGTTTCATTGAGCTTGTAAGTGTACTGTCTGGTCTGTTTTCTGTAATATTTTTTAGTTTGCTTTTAGGTTTGCATTAGTGCAAAGCATTTAGTATTTGAATTTGTGTTAGCAGATTTGTAGGTTTCTACATTTGATTTGTGGTATTTCTTTAAAAAATTCTAATTTCGATGGTGGTGTGTGCAGGATTGTGCTTGGATTGTTGGTGTGCGTGGACTGGCGCTTGGCTGGTGGTGTGCGTGGTCTGGTGCTTGGCTGGCATAGTGCATGGATTGGAGTTGTGCTGGGGGGGTGAGTGGATTTTTGCTTGGCTGGCGGAGTGCATGGTTAGGTGCTTGGCTGGTGGTGTGAGTGGATGGCGCTTGGCTGGTGGTGTGCGTGGTCTGGTGCTTGGCTGGCATAGTGCATGGATTGGAGTTGTGCTGGGGGGGTGCGTGGATTTTTGCTTGGCTGGCGGAGTGCATGGTTAGGTGCTTGGCTGGCGGTGTGAGTGGAGTGGTGCTTGGCTGGCGGTGTGTGTGGAGTGGTGCTTGGCTGGCGGCGTGTGTGGAGTGGTGCTTGGATGGTGTGTTTGTGGAGTGGCGCTTGGCTGGTGGTGTGCGTGGAGTGATGCTTGGCTGGCGGTGTGTGTGGAGTGGTGCTTGGCTGGTGTTGTGTTTGTGGAGTGGCGCTTGGCTGGTGGTGTGCGTGGAGTGATGCTTGGCTGGTGGTGTGTGTGGAGTGGTAGTTGGCTGTCGGTGTGCATGGTCTGGTGCTTGGATGGTGGTGTGGGTGGACTGGCGCTCGGCAGGTGGTGTGTGAGTAGTTACTTTCTGTTGGTCAATACACACACTGCTAGTTGAGTGACACTCCACACAGTCCATCATTTTGTGTAGTTGCAGTGTCAGAAATGTGGGCGTGTGAAAGTGATGGGCCCTTGAATGGCGCTGTTTGTTGGTGTGAGTGTTGAAATGTGATGGGTCCGCGGCTGGCGGTGAGAATGTTTTGTATGTGTCACGCGTATGAAAGGTGTATGAATGGCCTGTAAAGAGGTTGGTGCCTTGACGTGGCTTTACAGCTCACGAGCTGTGAGTCAGTGGTTCAGTTTATCATACTTTCAATTATACACAGTGTATTTCATTTTTGTGAAATTACTTGCGTATACAATTGTATGTACTGAATCATCACTCACCCTCGTGCCAAATCCAACCAGTATGTGTGTGTGCTTGCGGATTAGATGGGTGTGCAGTAATATTTGTTTTTTTTCTCTTTCTGCAGTAGGGTGTACCTTGCCCCTTATTGTGATTGTTGTTATGTGTTGCTTTTCCATTCGGATGGTGTCAATGGTCTGGTTTGTATCAGGTGTGAAAGGTGCGTGAATGGCCTGTAAAACGGTTGGTGCCTTGTCGTGGCTTTACAGCTCACGAGTTGCGAGTCACTGGTTCAGTTTTTATGCATTTATTTATTGACAGAGCATTTCATTTTTTTGAAATATCTTGTTAATAAAATTTTATGTACTGAACCATCACTCGCCCTCGTGCCAAATCCAACCTGTATGTGTGTGTCTTTGAGGAATAGATAGCCGTGCTTGAATGTTTGACTTTTGAGTAACTCTGTTAAGGTGTGGTATCCTTTTACTCGGGAGAACAAGGGGAACGCAGGGTGGTAGGACTTTTTTGCCAGCACGGCGATCCCACGCCAAAATGTTTGGAAAAGTGCTATTTTTACCTATTTTTAAGGTTTGCAAGGAGTTCTGGGTAGGAAAACATTGGGGGACCCACACATGCCATACATCCCTGGACTCGCCCGGGTGTCTAGTTTTCAGAACTGTTTGGGTTTGCTACTTTCCAAAGAATACCACCCACCCCGGGCCAAAAACTCAGGTGCCTCCCCCCAAAAAAATCAAAGTTATATTGCTTCAGGGTATTTTATATTCACCACCGTTAGATTTGGACCTTTTCCTGTTGCAGCCACTATGTCTACCCACGCAAGTGAGGTACCGTTTTTATCGGGAGACCTGGGGGAACGCTGGGTGGGAGGTAATTTGTGTGAGCCCAGTGATGCCACGCTTTCCCAGACTACAACGTGTGAAAAAATTGATTTTTTTCTGCTAAAATTGAGGTTTGCAAGGGATTCTGGGTAAAGGAACGTTGGCGGATCCACGCAAGCCATACCTCCTTGGAAGCCCCCGGGTGTCTACTTTTCAGAAATGTGTGGGTTTGGTAGGTTTCCATAGATGGCTGTCTCGCACGGGGCCAGAAACCCAGGTAACCCCTCTTGCAAAAGCTGGTGAATGTAACAATGGTGAAAATCTTAAGTCCGCCAGCTTTTGCAAGAGGGGTTACCTGGGTTTTTGGCCCCGTGCGAGACAGCCATCTAGGGAAACCTACCAATCCCACACATTTCTGAAAAGTAGACACCCGGGGGCTTCCAAGGAGGTATGGCTTGCGGGGATCCTCCAACGTTCCTTTACCCAGAATCCCTTGCAAACCTCATTTTTTGCATGGAAAAAATCAGTTTTTTCACACGTTTTAGTGTGGGAAAGCGTGGCATCACTGGGCTCACACAAATTACCTCCCACCCAGCGTTCCCCAAAGTCTCCCGATAAAAATGGTACCTCACTTGTGTGGGTAGGCATAGCGGCTGCTTTAGGAAAAGGCCCAATTCATACTGTGGAGACGAAAACATTACCTTTAGCCAAATAATCTTATTTTTTGAGGGGGTCACCTGAGCTTTTGGCCCGGGGCTTGGCAGGCATCTTTGGAAACTACCAAACCCAAACAGTTCTGAGAACTAGACACCCGGAGGAGTCCAGGGTGGTATGGCATGCGTGGGTCCCCCAATGTTTTCCTACCCAGAAACCCCTGCAAACCTGAAATGTTGGTCAAAAAACCCACTTTTCCATACTTTTTTGGGTGGGATCTCGCTGCCGGAACAAATGTCCTACCACCCAGCGTTTCCCTTGTTCTCCCGAGCAAAATGATACCTCACTTGTGTGGGTGGACCAAAGGCAAGTGACTTAGGCTGGGGTGCTTAATTTGTAAAACGTAAATATGAGTAAAAACTACTTTTTTCAAAATTCATTTTTGGCGTGTTCTGCTTTGGGGCACCCACACAAGTGAGGTATCCTTTTACTCGGGAGAACAAGGGGAACGCAGGGTGGTACGACTTTTTTGCCGGCACGGCGATTCCACGCCAAAAAGTTTGGAAAAGTGCAATTTTTACCTAATTTTAAGGTTTGCAGAGGGTTCTGGGTAGGAAAACATTGGGGGACCCATGCATGCCATACCTCCCTGGACTCCCCCGGGTGTCTAGTTTTCAGAACTGTTTGGGTTTGCTACTTTTCAAAGAATACCAGCGAGCCCCGGGCCACAAACTCAGATGCCCCCCCCCCAAAATCAAGGTAGTTTTGCAATAAGGTAATGTAAATTCACCACCGTACGATTTGAACCGTTTCCTGTTGCAGCCACTATGTCTACCCACGCAAGTGAGGTACCGTTTTTATTGGGAGACCTGGGGGAACGCTGGGTGGGTGGAAATTTGTTGATCCACGCAGATTCCAGAACTTTCCACCACAGAAATGTGAGGAAAATTTGTTTTTTTGGTCAAATGTTTATGTTTTCAAGGGATTCTGGGTAACAAAACCTGGCGGTAGGCAGACGAGTCACCCCATCATGAATTGCCCTGGGAGTCTAGTTTTCAAAAATGTATAGGTTTGCTAGGTTTCCCTAGGTGCTGGCAGAGCTACGGCGCAAAAACAAAAGGTAGTCTTTTTGTCCGAATCGTGCTAAATTTCACTGGGAAATTGAGGTGCGACCATGCTGCGTTTTGCGCTGTTTCATGTCGCAGCCACTATGCCTACCCACGCAAGTGAGGTACCATTTTTTTCGGAAGACCTGGGGGCACGCTGGGGGAGTAGAAATTTGTTGATCCACGCAGATTCCAGAACTTTCCACCACAAAAATGTGAGGAAAATGTGTTTTTTGGGTCAACTTTTTTATGTTTTCAAGGGATTCTGGGTAACAAAACCTGGCGGTAGGCAGACGAGTCACCCCATCATGAATTGCCCTGGGAGTCTAGTTTTCAAAAATGTATAGGTTTGCTAGGTTTCCCTAAGTGCTGGCAGAGCTACGGCGCAAAAACAAAAGGTAGTCTTTTTGTCCGAATCGTGCTAAATTTCACTGGGAAATTGAGGTGCGACCATGCTGCGTTTTGCGCTGTTTCATGTCGCAGCCACTATGCCTACCCACGCAAGTGAGGTACCATTTTTTTCGAGAGACCTGGGGGCACGCTGGGTGAGTGGAAATTTGTTGATCCACGCAGATTCCAGAACTTTCCACCACAGAAATGTGAGGAAAATGTGTTTTTTTGGTCAAATTTTTATGTTTTCAAGGGATTCTGGGTAACAAAACCTGGTGGTAGGCAGACGAGTCACCCCATCCTGAATTCCCCTGGGTGTCTAGTTTTCAAAAATGTATAGGTTTGCTAGGTTTCCCAAGGTGCTGGCAGAGCTACGGCGCAAAAACAAAAGGTAGTCTTTTTGTCCGAATCGTGCTAAATTTCACTGGGAAATTGAGGTGCAACCATGCTTTGTTTTGCGCTGTTTCATGTCGCAGCCACTATGCCTACCCACGCAAGTGAGGTACCATTTTTTTCGGGAGACCTGGGGGCACGCTGGGTGAGTGGAAATTTGTTGATCCACGCAGATTCCAGAACTTTCCACCACAGAAATGTGAGGAAAATGTGGTTTTTTGGTCAAATTTTTATGTTTTCAAGGGATTCTGGGTAACAAAACCTGGGGGTAGGCAGACGAGTCACCCCATCCTGAATTGCCCTGGGTGTCTAGTTTTTTAAAAATGTATAGGTTTGCTAGGTTTCCCTAGGTGCTGGCAGAGCTACGGCGCAAAAACAAAAGGTAGTCTTTTTGTCCGAATCGTGCTGAATTTCACTGGGAAATTGAGGTGCGACCATGCTGCGTTTTGCGCTGTTTCATGTCGCAGCCACTATGCCTACCCACGCAAGTGAGGTACCATTTTTTTCGGGAGACCTGGGGGCACGCTGGGTGGGTTGAAATCTGTTGATCCACGCAGATTCCAGAACTTTCCACCACAGAAATGTGAGGAAAATGTGTTTTTTTGGTCAAATGTTTATGTTTTCAAGGGATTCTGGGTAACAAAACCTGGGGGTAGGCAGACAAGTCACCCCATCCTAAATTGCCCTGGGTGTCTAGTTTTCAAAAATGTATAGGTTTTCTAGGTTTCCCTAGGTGCTGGCAGAGCTACGGCGCAAAAACAAAAGGTAGTCTTTTTGTCCGAATCGTGCTAAATTTCACTGGGAAATTGAGGTGCGACCATGCTGCGTTTTGCGCTGTTTCATGTCGCAGCCACTATGCCTACCCACGCAAGTGAGGTACCATTTTTTTCGGGAGACCTGGGTGCACGCTGGGTGGGTGGAAATTTGTTGATCCACGCACATTCCAGAACTTTCCACCACAGAAATGTGAGGAAAATGTGTTTTTTTGGTCAAATTTTGTATGTTTTCAAGGGATTATGGGTAACAAAACCTGGGGGTAGGCAGACGAGTCACCCCATCCTGATTTGCCCTGGGTGTCTAGTTTTCAAAAATGTATAGGTTTGCTAGGTTTCCCTAGGTGCTGGCAGAGCTACGGCGCAAAAACAAAAGGTAGTCTTTTTGTCCGAATCGTGCTAAATTTCACTGGGAAATTGAGGTGCGACCATGCTGCGTTTTGCGCTGTTTCATGTCGCAGCCACTATGCCTACCCACGCAAGTGAGGTACCATTTTTTTTGGGAGACCTGGGGGCACCTGGGTGGGTGGAAATTTGTTGATCCACGCAGATTCCAGAACTTTCCACCACAGAAATGTGAGGAAAATGTGTTTTTTTGGTCAAATTGTTATGTTTGCAAGGGATTCTGGGTAACAACACCTGGGGGTAGGCAGACGAGTCACCCCATCCTGAATTTCCCTGGGTGTCTAGTTTTCAAAAATGTATAGGTTTGCTAGGTTTCCGTAGGTGCTGGCAGAGCTACGGCTCAAAAACAAAAGGTAATCTCTTTGTCCAAAGAATGTAAAATTTCACTGGGAAATTGAGGTGCGACCACGTTGCATTTTGTGCCGTTTCCTGTCGTAGGCACAAGGCCGACCCACACAAGTGAGGTACTGTTTTTATCGGGAGACCTGGGGGAACGCTGGGTGGGTGGAAATTTGTTGATCCACGCAGATTCCAGAACTTTCCACCACAGAAATGTGAGGAAAATGTGTTTATTTTGTCAAAATCTTAGCTTTGCAAGGGATTCTGGGTAACAAAACCTGGTGGTAGGCAGTCGAGTCACCCCATCCTGAATTCCCCTGGGTGTCTACTTTTCAAAAATGTATAGGTTTGCTAGGTTTCCCTAGGTGCCGGCAGAGCTAGGGTGCAAAAACTACAGGTAGGCACTTTGCCAAAAAAGGGTCAATTTGTAACTGCTAAATTTAGGTGTGACCACGTTGCATTTTGCGCCGTTTCCTGTCGCAGGCACAAGGCCGACCCACACAAGTGAGGTACCGTTTTTATCGGGACACTTGGGGTAATTCAGATTTGTAAATCAACTGTTATTACCAATTGAGCTTTCATGCATTTCTCCCTTTCAATGAAAGACATTGTGTAAAAAAAAAATCTTTATGAAAAATGACCAATAATTCTCTTGCTAGTATGAGTATTCCCAACTTTGAAAATGTGCAATTATATACTGTTTCTGAACTCTATAATTTGTACCCAATTCAGAAATACATAGGTGTCTTTCATACAGATTATTCCATGTATACATTTTCCAAGACAAAGTGCACTATACCCAGTAAATGAAAAAATACCATTGCAAGTTGCTGCTCAGTTTTTGGATCTGGGTTCGTCGGGTTCTTGGTGAAACTACAAGTCCTATATATCCCCACAACCAGGAAGGTCTAACAAATGTAACGGTATATTGCTTTCCAAGAGCTGTCAAAATTAGAAAAAGTTATAGGTGAAAACGTTGAGACAAAAGGCTGTTTTTTTCAACAAAATTTCAAATATTCCAATATCTAACTGTTAGTTTCTATAACGAAACCTTCATGGATTTAGACAAATGACCCCTTTCTGAATTCAGAATTTTGTCTACTTTTCGTAAATGTAAAGCTTTCCAGGATCCATTATTGCTTTCAAACTCATTTCTACCATTAACTGGAAGGAGGTGGAAAGCTCTAAAAATAGCAAAAATAGGCTATGTCCCAGACAAATGCCAAAACTGAGTGAAAAATTTCGGTTCTCTGACAAAAGTCTGTCATTCCCTGAAAGCTGAGAAAATGGAGATTTCAGCCCCACAAACCCTTTTGTGATACCATTTTCAGGGAAAAACCCAGAGGCTTTCATTTGCAGCCCATTTTTCCCATTTTTCTGAAAAAAACAAAAAAATCACTATATTTTGGTTAATTTCTGGGACCCCTCCAAGGGAATCCACAAACCCTGGGTGCCTTTAGAATCCCCATGATGCTGGAAGAAAAGGACGCAAATTTGGCGCGGATCCCTTATGTGGTCAAAAAGTTACAAGGGCCTAAGCGCGCACTACTCCAAAACGCCAAAAAAAGGCTTAGCACAGGAGGGGAAAAGGCCTAGCAGCAAAGGGGTTAAAGGATGCTAAGATCTTCTGGGCCATCGCCACTTCCACGGCGGGAGGTGAGAGAGATGCTGGGGTCTCGAATATCGTTCCCTCAGTGTGGGAGGTGCATTTTAAGTCACTCTACACAAGTCCTGAGTTGGGGGCATATGTGTGCCAAGGTCGGGTCAAGTTGCCTAAAGTGGCTTCGGTCCTTCGGACCTGTATGGCCCAGAACCTCCCGCACGAGCATCGACTGCCGGGGGTCCTGGGGCCCGGGGCTCTTCCCCGTCAAAGCCAGGATACCATGCCAGTCTCTGTGATTTCCACGGCCCCAGACCCCCCCGCATGGGCATAGACTGCCGGGGGCCTTGGGCCCTGGATACCAGATAGAGCAGCTGGATGCCCACGAGAGAATTGCCACTAATAACCTAGACTGCATCTCCCTTAAGGAAGTTGAATCCGCAATTGAGAGACTGCTTCCGAATAAAGCTCCAGGCCTTGACAAGCTCCCGGGGGACCGTTTTCGTTCCCAACCAAAAATCTGGGCTCCATACCTGGCGGTCTTGTTTAATGCGGTCCTACAGGGTTACGCATTACCAGAGACCTGGCTAGGAGCCGAGATTGTTCCAATTTTTAAGAAGAGCTGCCCGCTTGTCCCATCTAACTACAGACCAATCAGTCCACTGGACACTACCCAGAAACTAATGGGTCGAATTTTACTCGACAGATTACTGGGCTGGATGGAGGAGAATAAAACATTAACTACCCTCCAAGCCGGATTTAGATCAGGTGTCTCGACCATGGACCAGATCTTCCGGCTCCAGGTCCTATACTGGAAAATTGCAAGAGTAGAGGGTGGCAGCCTCTACCTTGTTTTTGTGGACATGCGGGCCGCATTCGATCTGGTACCTAGGGAGAGGCTGTGGACGGTGTTGGAGGAATTAGGTCTCCCGCCCTATTTATTGGATGCCCTAATTAGATTTCATACAGGGAATTATGCACAGGTGAGGTGTGGGAGGAACGGGGAATTATCAGCTTGTTTCCCTGTAACCTGGGGCGTACGTCAGGGCTGCGTACTGGCCCCCACTCTTTTCAGCCTGTATTTTAATGGTCTGATAGATGAACTCAATGGTCTTAGGGATAATGATGCTCCGCTCCTGGCTACTGGTAGGGTGCCCGCTCTGATGTTCGCGGATGACACTTTGTTGTTGTCGCGGATATCATCGGGCATCCAGCGGGTCCTGGACGGGTTTGTGACATTTTGTGCCTCGCAGGGATTGGAGGTTAACTTGGAGAAAACCAAGTTTATGATTTTCAATCCCCCGAGGCATACCCGTCCAAATCCCGCACTGAATGGAACTCCCTTAGGACGAGTTAAGACTTTTATCTATCTGGGGGTCACGTTGACCGAGCAGTTTCTATGGGACCATCAAGTTTCCAAATCTTCTCTGAGACTGGCACAGATTATGGGAGGCATAGGCAGATTTCATAGAGCCTCAATTTTCAAACCAGTTACCCCTGTCCTCGAGATTTATAAAACACAGGTCAGGTCTGCAGCTTTGTATGCTGCAGAACTTTGGGGACACACGAACATATATAATTTACTGAAGGTAGAACAGGCCTTCATGCGCCATCTGGTTGGCCTTCCCCAAAGCACGCCTCTCATACCAGTACGGTTGGATTTGGGCTTGGAATCCATTAACAAACTGGCAGCTGTACGACCTCTGCTCTACTGGAGAAGGCTCTGGTCTGTGCCAGAGCTTGCATCCTTTAGAACGGAGTTCATTGCAATTTGGGGGCAGCTAAAGAACAAGAACATACCCTGGTTGGTTCATGTAAAGGCTCTCCTCTATCAAATTGGTTTGCCCCAACTGTGGGACACACCAGAGGACAGCTGTGTTAGGATGCAAAGGTCTGTATTAGTGGCGGCCGTAAGGTCTTATAACCTCAAAATACTGTATTGCTCGACTTCCCTGGGTAGGCTGTCTACTGAGTTCCTACTGATGAAAGTTGAACCCAAGACAGAGGTATTCTTGGATTTAGTGCAGCCCTCACTTGCAAGAAAACTATATACCCAACTGAGGCACGGCTCTATACAGATTGGGGCATTGACATCCAAATGGGCAAAGTCGATGGAGGCCAACTGTCCTGCTTGTAATTATTGTAGGGAAAACATTGTACATATTTTCTTTTTCTGCCCGGCATATAGTGAAATTCGGAAATGCTGGATTATCCCATTGTGTAAAAACTTGGGTTTTAGACAATGTGCACAAGCTTGTAGAGTTTTAACATACGATACTGCCCCTCCCATTGTCTTTGCTGTCTCCCGATTTTTACATGGCATGTGGCGGAGAAGAACTGTTTTTATTAACAAAAAATAACGACCCCTTGCTTTTTCTTTTATCTCATCTTTGATAACTCAATTTTTAATAACTTTTTAAATTGTCAGTATTTATGGTTTTATTTCTGTGCTTGTACATATTTTATTGCACTTTTATGGTCATTGACCGAAATAAAGTTATCAAATGAATGTCATTGGCACAATTGTTTCACCATTATAAAACAGCACTGCTTGCAACTGCAGCATTTTTGAAGAGCTTTGGCTTGAGTCTAATCACTGCCAGATTTCTTAGTACATTCATGCAAGAGTAACATATGCTTTGCAACTTTGCCTTCTGTTCTTGTTTTACAGATATTCACGGCTTTTGAGAAATGCTTGAAGACTGCTATTTAACTGTGATTTTTTTTCGGTTGATTCCACCACAGGTTAGGATATGCCTTACCATGCGTATACAGCGGTGGTGTAGCTGGTCCTGATGAATGCGTCATGTAATAAGCCCAGAAGCTGAAACTTGTTGACCAAACGTTTTTCCTAATTTAGGATGTATCTGGTCAATTAAAGCCAGTTAGGGACATCCGACTCTCTTTTTTTTTACAGTGCCGAGTTTTCCACCATTAAAAGTCTTTTTGGATGAAACAGCAGCACTTTTTAGTTCACACTTTGCACTTACTACACTTACTAGTGTCACACAAATACAACCTGCTCCGTTATAATCAGGTGTCGTAGCACATCAGAGATGCAGTCGCATCTCTGGTTGGAACCCTATGATGAAGCATGTCACCAACTAGGTTGGTGAGTGGGGGTTCTTTTTTTTAACTAGAATGATTCCTTTCACAAACTCTTCTTTCTTTAGAATGCATACATTCTTTTGTTGTTTGATACAGAATTCAAGACTACCATGGTGTGTTAAAACTCGTTGCCCTGGCTGTGTCTTTGCGCTGGAATTATGTATAGTCAAATTAATTGTCCATGTGTAACCTCCAAAATGATGAACATCCACTGAGCCAACTACTTAAAACCTATAGTCGGTTTTTTGCACCCTATACAGTTCTGGTCAGTGTTCTACTTGCTAACTCCCTCCCTTCCCTTTCTGTAAGAGCTTATTATAGTAAGTCTCCAGATCTTGTTGTAGGTGAAGAACAGGGGAGAAATGAGGAATAACAAGGGTCTTTACCCTGTAAGTTCACGTTTCTAGTATGATCCTAAGGATGCCACTCCTAATACCTGGTAAACCCGCCACACACTCTCAGACACACACACTCACAGAGTTACTGCTACACCCAAATGCTCAGTAGCTTTATTTCCGAGGTCAGTATCACCCAACCAATCTCTGGGGGAATTTTTGATGAAGACCTATTTGTATCCACCACAGCAGTATTTCCCTTAATTGCATTGCATGAAGGATTATTCCACATAAGATCATTAGACACTGAGGAAGCGTAAAAGCTGATGTTGTCTTTACACGACACACACATACAATTACAGGAAAAAAAATGAATCTGCACCTTGCATACATTAGGAAACATTACACAGAAACCTGGAAAACATGATGTCAGCACTGTAAAAGCATGCTTGACATAGGTAGAAACTGTAGGATTAATCATTCCTGGTTTTAAGATGTTTAAGTAACAAAATACTTCATATTAATAATATGAAATGTTATGAAAATAATGATAACCTATAATTGCAAATGGACTTCATTGAAGAGTGCTCCAACAAACTCAATTTTGGTACAAACCTTAAATGGAAAGTAGTAGATGATTAAAATATACAATGTTAGTACTTATCACCATGTACAACGTTTGCGTATAGAAACAAATTTGATGTAATGATGTCTAGAATTAATTTACATGTTGCTACTTTTTAGGTTGTAGAAGTAGGCCATAATTAAAGAGGAGTGTTTTGATACAAAGTTTTACTGACAAACATTTCAGAATGTGACTTGTTTTATTTCTTTCACACATTGGTTTTTAGAATTTATAGTACTATTGATGAAATGTTGAATTGTAAAATGTTAACATGCTTTTCTCTTAAGGCTACATTATTTCACAGTCTTGTGCAATGTACTTGATAAGTTCACACATGGTGAATTATTTGTTCTTGATTCATATGACATCTTTCCTTAATACAAAAAAAGTTTTATTTTTCCACTGTGTATAAATGGTGGGAAGGAGACATTTCCCCTACATCTGTGAACAATTGCAAGCTCAATAAGTTATATGACAGCCAACCTGTGAGAATGCAAGGACGTTTGTTTCTCATGATTGATGTGGGAAATTATGTTGAGGGAACAATCTGTACCTGGAGAGACGATTGTGTGATGACCATACCATGGTGGACCCACAATTGATGTCATTGATTACAAGTTTGAAAGGTTGAACTATTTAACCACGGTAAAAAGGAGGACTTCTTTTTTAGCCACATTCGATTACACTTTTTGCCATTTGAGGAGAGCTTACCTCTAAGCTCAGGTTGCCCCTTGACAATATTTCCTTGCCTCCTACTTGCCATCTGAACCATTTTTATTATGCCCCTCTGCTATTTGCCATTGCTGATTAACTACCTTACTGGACATTTTGCGGCAGTTTGGTGTGATACCAGACTTGAACTTTCCTGATTTATGCTCCATTCTTTTCATTTATCTAATGACTTTGTGGACTTTAATTTGATCCCTTGTTCCCATGCTTAGAGAATCTTTGAGACCAATTTCTTTCTTTGTTGTTGGTAGAGATCAGATTGTATGATTTTATGGAAACAATTTGTTATTGATTCTTTTATTTAGGGTTTGATTACCTTGACTAAATGTGTGACTTTATAATCCAAATTGTTGGATATATGACTGAGCTTCTTAAAAAGTTACTTATATGTATTAACTTTGTATCTTTAACACAATAACCAAATATTCTAAAGTTGTCTGAGTTTTATTGTACACTAATGTTATTTTTTTCAGAAGCTGTGCTAAACTTTAAATGCATAACAGCGACCATCATAGATTATTTTTGGAACATCAGGTTATTTTGCTCTTGTTTAGTGTGGCCACAGCAGAGCTATTAGTTTGAATTATTCTTATTAGACTAAACTTCTTCAGGAGGTTCAGTCTACCAATTGCTACATTTTATGTGTATAGCATGGTATTGCGAGTGAGTTACCTGAACCTCATTTGCTATTGTGAGTTGGCTATTAATTAGTGATCCTTATTGGGTAGGTAACAGTGTGACAACCTGTATCTGCACCCCTCACTACGACAGAGAAAGGTCGATCGGTGGACCATCGCCTCTGAGGTGAGTTACTGTGTTAGAGTAAAGATCTTACTCCATGGCCCCAGTAGGAGAATTGAGATAAAAAAGCTTCCCGGGCTCACAAACACTAGTAGGTACTTTAGTGGAACACACAGCATAATTAATACTTTTTTATGTGTGGCTCTCCTAGAGCACTTCTATCATTTACACCAGCTTCTAAACCTGTTAAATCACCGCTAACGCGTAGCAACCATTGATAACAAAACTTGTTACCGGTTGTTGCTATATCATAAAGGCCATCCAGGCCAGGCTGACATGGCTCTCTGTAAGCCGGTCAACACAGCACTGCTTGTATATTTGACTAAAATCAGAAAGCACTGCTGCACATGTGGAAAGGTAGGCAGCGAAGGTGGTGGCGGCTTGTTATGTTTTCAGGTAAGGTATTTATATTTCACATTTGGATCAGGGAGGAGTGGCCATCTTATGTATGGCTTCTCCAATACCCTCCTGCCCCTGTGTAGCAGTTTAAAGCATTGGCAGATGATTTAGGTGCCATACATAACATAAGATTATAGATGGTTTGAAAAGTGAATTTTCTCTCATTGTCTATTTGTCTTTTTGATGTTACTCAGAACACCTCTACCAAAAATATCCCTGTATTTTAGTCACCCATCTATAATCCTAAAATTAGCTCTCTTGATACCTTCCTGCAAATCCAAGTTATTAATCAGTGAAACACCATGGTAAAAATAATGCCATGAACCTCTCTGCCCTGTGATCATACATGTCTGATGTCTTTATTGCATATTTATCTACAGCTATTACCTATTGTGCTGGAATCATTGATTGAAACCTTATAGGGGCAGATTTATGAAGGCCTTGCGCCGCCGGTGCGTCACTTTATTTGACGCAACGGCGGCGCAAAGAACGCGCCCTATTTACAACGTGACGCATCTATGAGATGCGTCACGTTGTAAAGCCCGGCGCCATAAGGAGGCGTTCCTGCGCAGGGGGGGTGGCGTTCCTGCGCAGGAACGCCTCCTAAAAGTGGCTGAGTGAAATCTATAAGATTTCACTCAGTCACTTTCAGGACAATGCTGCGTCAAAACCCTGCGCCTGCTTGAAGCAGGCGTAGGTCTTGACGCAGCATTGTGGAGATGGGGCACCCCCGAGCCTTGCTGGAGCTGGGTCGCGCTTGCGACGCAGCTCCAGCAATGCGCCACCTTTACGGTACAGATGCGTCACGCATCTGTGCCGTTTTTGCCCCATGGTGCGCCGCATTGTAAATGCGGCGCACCATGGGTGGCGGAGCAGCGGCGCAGGATGACTGCCGCATCCCTGGGGATGTGCCAGTCATCATAAATCTGCCCCATAGTGTCCAGCTACCTTTCGGCTACACTTGCGCTATTAAATACCACACACATACATACACACTTATTGTAGTGTTGGGCATCCGCAAAAACACTCAATGGAGGGTATTGGTTTGGACGGGGTGAAACGCTTTAATCCACAAGAAGCATGGTTAGATCCAGGTGTGACGCAACACAGGTAACAAAAAGCTGGAAAACGTCAGGTGTCGTGTTTTCCACGGAGGTGCAATCCTTACGTTCATGTTCATCGTATTTATTTAGGATTCTGGGGCCTGCGATGTAACACTGATAACAATAGGCTTAAGGACAATCACATTTTACCTATGGAAGTATATTCTAAATCTTGGTGACAGCAAGATACTCCATGTAAAAGAGCACACACTTCCAACTCGAAGAAGGACATTTGTTTCTTTCACCACCGCAAGGTTGCTCAGGAGGTCAGAGGTAATGGAACCAGCAAGCACCCCCACAGCGAGGCACATTGAGTTCCCCTAGAGCATTTCCGAACGGAAGATAAAAAGCTGTAGCAGCTGGGGGAAATGAAATAGTTTTTGTTCTATAAGTACAGGTTCAGGTATTTCGTTGTAAAATTGCTGTTCATTGTATAACTACACCAATCTGTTCAAGTGAATCATCTCCTTTATGTGTGGCTGGGTCCTGATTTATAAATTTTTTCACCAGTTTCGCAATTTCCGTTCCCCGATTACTTGCTCTCTGTATGTGGTCTACAGTGTGACTTCATTTTCAATCAAAATATGACAATTTGTGTGTATAAGAATGGCTTCGCCGAGCAAAAGACAGCGTAGATAGTTTTTTTTAAATTATTTTTTATGCTGTGTTCCCTTTGTGTTTTTTCTAAATTGAACCTGTTTCAGAACCCTTTTTATGGTGATGAAAACTCGCCAGTGTAGTTGCTTTTAGAATATATCTTTTTGATGTTTTAGGATTTACAATGCACAAAAAGAGAACGAATAAGCGAGCAGTATCCACGAAGCGGATAAATAGTGCACATTTCAATGACCACAAAGCACAAACATTCGTGTGCGCCCCAGCATTTACTACATTCAGTGCTTGCTAAGCAAACTAAATAGGTAACTTTAAGGGAAAGTTTAATAATTTGAGCGAAACGTTAATATTTTGATGTAAGCGCTTTGAATGAACCCGTGCAGTGATTCTAAGACAGTCATATTCAAGGAAGACTCAAAGGCCAGGATCCCAAAATATTTTTGCTGTAGCTATTTCATATCATTGGTGGAACGTATTATGAAAGCAGACATCTGGAGGTGGTAATGTGTGGTAAGAATATTCTTGGGCATTTGTTGTGTGGCACTTTATTGTGGTGGTGGTGATTTCTTTGTGCTGTTGTTTTTTGGGGCTGCATTATTGCGATGTCATATTTTACTGTGTTTGTTGTGTTGCATTTATTTATTGAATGGTTTGCTATATTGTGCCTGCAATATTTTATTTGTGTTATTATGTTACTTTGTTTATGTTACTGTGATATGAGCTCTTGTTTACTTTAGTGATGTTAAGAAATGCTGCTACATTTCCAAACAAATTTAGCATATGCCTTTAGAGTTCCCATGACAACCAACTATTCATCTTGAGGTTTGGGTTGTCATCAGTGATGTCATCAGTGATGTCACTTAAAATGTCAAGAGTGAGATAATATGTGAGGTCCTAAGCAATGCATAGCAGGGTCACAAGTTAAAGTTAGCTTAGAAAACTATGACTGGAGAATTTCAGTTTTTCTTGTTTTTGCACATTGTTTTTATCTTTTTTCAATACATAGCTATAATATCTTACTTCCTTTGTATTGTTTCCAATTAATTTCTAGGTTTTTTAATGTAAGCTAAAGACCTTATCACAACACCTGATATAACATCACTTCAACTGTTGTTTGTTTTACTGGATATCAGTTTTTTAATGATATTCAGCAAACCCATAATATGTTAGGCCTGTGGCCATGTGCAGTGCTGGGTTGGCCCAGGTTCAGCTGGGCAACTCCTCACTATGCGTGCATGTGTGCAGCCAGGGTTGTCCGTAGAGCCTGGCCACAGGCCAGGTCCTGCACTTGATCCCTCAGTAGACAGCCAATTAACTCTAAACACAGCCTTTGACTGTGCACAGTGGAAGTTGACTGCAGGGCCAGCCTACCATGGGAAGCCAAAACCCCACTGCACATGGCCTCGTTGTGTACTTTGAACACAACCATTGATAAGGTAAAATCTAATGAATGGAGTGGGTACAAATAAAACCTTTCTATTCCTGGAATTTGCACAAGATACTGAGCTCACAAACAGTGTTTATTTGTTTACCTCTATATGTGTGTGTAACCCATACTGTCATGTGAATCAGAGGATATTTTGCAAAATGTGTTCTTTCTTCTACACTGGCATCCATTTTGAAGCCAAAAAAGCAGAGAAATCCAATTGCTAATAACAATTGTTTGACTATTCTCTAGTCCAGAGGTCCTCAAACTGTGGGGCGCGCCCCCCTGGGGGTGAAGAACGTAGAAACCTTCTCAGGTTCTCACTGATACCTGGTCCTTTTTAAACCAACAAAGAAGAAATTGGCACAGAAGCTGAAATATAAAAATAATGCATTTATTCACCTCAGATGAGGGAGACTACGTCACACAGAAGCCTTAGCAAATGAATGAGGCAGTCTAAGGAGTACAGAAAACTGGGGCCTTACATATGCTTAGGGTTACATAGTCAGCATAAGACCAAGGGGCAGTCCTGGCACATGTAAACATGCAAAATGCCTAATATGGGCATACAAGACCTGCTTCCTCAACAAAGTGGGAGGAGAGATACATCTCCAGACAGCAGCAAAAATAGCCTGACACTTATACAAGAGATACAAAAGGGGGTGGTGATGGACCGAGCATCTGAACCAATCAAACACTCACACCCAGTCAACAGATCTGGGTTTAATCCATCACCGTTCTTTAGCCCACTCTGCCACCCCAGTTCAGACATGGCCATATGCAAATCAGTCTGACCCTGTGCCTCATGGGAACAGTACAGTCCTAACTGCCAAGCCATGCCTTCCCTGGACATTAAACAAGCTTCCTAAGACCGGTTTCTGGCATTTTAGCCGTCTTCAACCAGGCTTGCTTGAATCCAGGGGGAAAGTGAGCAAGGGACTCACGTCTGAGCATACCCTGCCAACTTATGGTGAACAAAGCAGTACAAAGGGGGATGGTGATGGACGGAGCATCTGACCCAATCAAACACTCACACCCAGTCAACAGATCTGGGTTTAATCCATCAACATTCTTTAGCCCACTCTGCCACCCCAGTTCAGACATGGCCATATGCAAATCAGTCTAACCCTGTGCCTCATGGGAGCAGTCCAGCCCAAACTTCCAAGCCATGCCTTCCCTGGACCGGAAACAAGCTTCCTAGGCCTGGTTTCTGGAATTTCAGCCGTCTTCAGCCAGGCTTGCTTGAATCCAGTGGCAAAGTGAGCAAGGGACTCACGTCTGAGCTTACCCTGCCAACTTATGGCGCACAAAGCGGTACAAAAGGGGGTGGTGATGGACGGAGCATCTGAACCAATCAAACGCTCACACCCAGTCAACAGATCTGGGTTTAATCCATCACCGTTCTTTAGCCCAATCTGCCACCCCAGTTTAGACATGGCCATATGCAAATCAGTCTGACCCTGTGCCTCATGGGAACAGTCCAGCCCGAACTGCCAAGCCATGCCTTCCCTGGACCGGAAACAAGCTTCCTAGGACCGGGTTCTGGCATTTCAGCCGTCTTCAGCCAGGCTTGCTTGAATCCAGTGGCAAAGGGAGCAAGGGACTCACGTCTGAGCATACCCTGCCAACTTTTGGCAAACAAAGCGGCACAAAAGGGGGTGGTGATGGACGGAGCTTCTGAACCAATCAAACACTCACACCCAGTCGACAGATCTGGGTTTCATCCATCACCGTTCTTTATCCCACTCTGCCACCCCAGTACAGACATGGCCATAAGCAAATCAGTCTGACCCTGTGCCTCATGGGAACAGTCCAGCCCGAACTGCCAAGCCATGCCTTCCCTGGAATGGAAACAAGCTTCCTAGGACCGGTTTCTGGCATTTCAGCCGTCTTCAGCCAGGCTTGCTTGAATCCAGTTGCAAAGTGAGCAAGGGACTCACGTCTGAGCATACACTGCCAACTTATGGCGAACAAAGCGGTACAAAAGGGGGTGGTGATGGACGGAGCATCTGAACCATCAAACACTCACACCCAGTCAACAGATCTGGTGAATTCATCACCGTTCTTTAGCCCACTCTGCCACCCCAGTTCAGACATGGCCATATGCAAATCAGTCTGACCCTGTGCCTCATGGGAACAGTCCAGCCCGAACGGCCAATCCATGCCTTCCCTGGACTGTAAACAAGCTTCCTAGGACCGGTTTCTGGCATTTCAGCCTTCTTCAGCTACTCTTGCTTGAATCCAGTTGCAAACTGAGCAAGCGACTCACATCTGAGCATACCCCGCCAACTTATGGCGAACAAAGCGGTACAAAAGGGGGTGGTGAAATCGGTTCTAGGAAGCTTGAGGAAAAGGAATGTATGCGGGCAGTGGAGGCAGCACTGTGCGAGGTGGAGTGCAGCATGAGTACAATTGCATCACTCCACGTCTCAAGGGGGGTGCCACAATTTGCCTGTCTCACTCTCACAAGTGACTACCGCCACTGGAAGCCCCCTCCCCCTCCCCAGGATGCTGGAACATTAATCTCCCAGCTTCCATTCAGATGACTCAGATGACTCAGTCAGCTTGTCTCACTCTCACAGGTGAATGACTACAACAAACAGCAGCCCCCTACATATGCAATTGTGATGCAATGAACTGTCACAATCAGCACCAATTCCCACAAGCCACAACAACCACATTGGGTACTGCCAACATCTGGGCCAATTTCTCACCCCCACATGATTGCACCTCCACACAATATTGTTAAAACGAAGTGCCAAGATTTTCACCCCACAGACCATTATCAGTACTCCCCCCTCATTCCCTCACAACTGCACCTCAACATGTGACTATTTCTACAACAAGCAACCCCCAGCACCATGGTGACCGGCGCAATCAGTGCCCCTTCCTCACATTACCCGCTCTACTTAATTCACAGTGAATATTTTCCCACCACCTTACTACTTTCATCACTGCCTTCATGGAGCTCAAGCGCTCAGAAGCTGGCATGTTCGCGCTACAGGAATGGAAATGTGTGTAAATAAATGTTTAATTGCTGAATTTGCTTAAGAGGGCTGCAGAACGTTTGCCTGTTGTTTCACAGAATTGTTTACGATGCCTTGGAACTGGTCAGCTTGTAATTGTTTGCTTTTTTTAGGAGCCAGATATACATTTTCATGTCAGTCAATGCATTTTATGATTTTCGAAGTTTGTTTTCAAATTTCAGTATGTCTTCTGAATCATCGGGTCCCCTGTCATATTCAGCTGGACTATGTTTAATTGTCAATTAGTGTTTTATAACGCAAATTATCAAGCTTCCACTCAGATTCTCACGTTTTTCTCATTTCTAGTTGTTTTGCTCTGACATTGTAAATGAACGTTGGTAAAGGGTACATGGGCATGTATATGACTCTCTGTAGGTAGTGCTTAACATGGATTAATCCTAGGAGTTTTCTGTGTTTGTATTAGAAAGAAATGCAATGCTATCCGGCCCTCAATTTCAAATTTTTTGGCACTGTAGATAGCAGATGTTCTTACTATTTTAATAGTGATCAATGTATAGATCTCATGAAGAAGAAGGGCTGAGAATTCACTTCTGGGACTCAGACCTGTGACCTGTAGCAGTGAGCAGTGAGCACAATCCTGTCTGCCCAGTTACACAAAGTGTGGTCAAGTGAGTTGAGTTTAGATTATAGACTTTCGGTTTTCTTCGGCACAATAACCAAGAAGGTTTGAAGGTATTATGCAAACTAGTCATGTGCTGGTAAACTCCGCTCTGCCGGAGTTAGGCAGAGCTTTTTTGCTGAACCCAGTTCTCCAAGTGGAGCATGGAGTGTCAAAACTCCACAAACTCAGCTGGCGGAGCAGAGTTTTGGACCCACCCCTACTCTTGATAAAGACAGTGCCCTACATGTGTGGCTGGACCTAGTGCCTACAAATTAAAACACACCAAAACCTGACATGGGGACATCCCATTTCACTCAGCAAAATCAAAACTTTTTTACAATGTGGGTAACTGATACATTTGGGCTCTAGCTCAGCTACTACCCAGAAAAAACTATAAAACACAGATGTTTATGAAAACTAGACAAAAAAGGGAGCCAATGGTGGCCTGGGTTGTGCCGATCCACCTACCTCTTCTTATCTACAACATCCTTCAAGCTATAAACTTTAGCAAAACGCTCTGGAAGCTGTGGGGATCCATACATTTCCTGCCACCCAGCATTCCCACACTTGCCATCATAAAAAGAGTACCCTACTTGTGTGGGTGGGCCCAACCCCCATGAGAGAAAAGTGCCAAAATGCAACATGGACATGTTGGACCTGGCCTTTTCTTCAGAGTCACCCCAAACCTTGTGGCTTTTTCCCTTCACTTTTTACTGAATTTTCTTTGATGGCCTTAGGAGTCTGTGGACTTTACCACTGTCAACCAGTGCTAAAGTGCTTGTGTTCTCACCCTAAAAGATGGTCAAATTGGTTTTAACCCTATTGGCATAATTAATTTATGTGTAAGTCCTTTATAGAATGGTATATCATATACCCAAGGCGTGTGAATTAAATGCTGCCAGTGGACCTGCAGCACTTATTGTGGAACCCAACTAAGTAGCACCTAAATATGTCCCAGGCCTGCCATTGCAGTCTGAATACAGTTTTAAACTGCAATGTTGACTTGGCATTTAAACTCCCTTGCAACGCCTTAAACTTCCCTTTTATTACATATGAGTCACCCTTAAGGTAGGCCCCAGGTAGCCCATAGGGCAAGGTGCTAATTAAAAGGTTAGACATCTACTTTTAAGTGTTACATATCCTGGTAATAAAAAAAACCTAAATTAATGTTTACTACTGGGATGTCTACCCCTCCCATAGGATAACATTTGGGAATTCCTTATTAGATTTATTAAGCTGTAATTTCCAATTTGGAGTGGATGGTTATGTCATGGTTGGTGTCTTCTAGAATTGTAATGATAAACCTCATTTAATAGTAAAGCTGGTTTTTATTACAATTTTAAAAATATCACTTTTAGAAAGTTTTCTTGCCCTTAGCTCATTGTCCCTGCAGCCTTGGGTCACATGATTGAGTGCAGCTGACAGTTGGACTTTGTGAATTCCTCCCAGACCGTCACACAATAGAAGGTTAGATATGACACAATGGGCTATCTGCTGGCAGGATGGGGGGACAGAGCTGAGCACAGCCAGGCCTAATGGGCCTAATGATCCTGCATTTTCATTGTAGCCGGCTTGGAGCCAGGGCAGAGGAGCCAGGAAATTCCATGCACTTCAAACAACATTTGAAGAAGCTTCTCCCACCTTCCAGATGAAGGGCACCAAGGTATAAGTTCACTCCTGGATGTGCGTAAGGACTCTCATAGCTTCCTGCTGTGACCTGTTGTGCACTCTGCCAGAATGCTGCTGGTCTTGGAAGTACTGTTTTGCTGCCTGGAGCCTGACTTGAACCCTCAGAGGCCAGCCCTGTTGCACCCTACATTTTCACCTGCACCCAGGACTACCAGTATTGACTCCAAAGGCTGGTTTCCTGGTCTCCTGGTCAGAGCCAGGGGGACATAAAAAGCCTCCACCATCTTGAACCCGCACCTGGACCCAGCTTGAGTGAGTCCTGCACCAGCAAGAGATGTCCCACAGTCCTGGATCCTTGTTTGAGATGCTAATGGTGCCCAGCTAGCCAGTTCCCAAAACTGAGGATTTAAAATATTAGGGCCAAAAACTGCTCTTTGACAACAAAACATGCATCTTCTTCATTTTCTGTGAAAAAAGATCCGGAAACCACAGGGATCCACAAATATTCTACCACTCAGCATTGCCTCACGTATTCCAATAAAAATAGCACCCCACTTGTTTGGGTAGACCCTGTATCCATGACAGGAAAGGCTCAAAAGCACAGCAGGGACAGATCAAATTTTTCCATTCAAAACCAACACCTTTCATGCTATGTGGGCAGCTGTGGATTTTGGGGCTGGGCCTACCCACCATTCAGGGACACTTACCAGCCCCAGACATTTTTGAAAACTAGACACCCAGCGGAGTAGAGGGGGTGTCTGGCCTGGGTGAATCTCACAACTTTTCTTCGTCATAATTAGGGCTGTGTGGAGTTTGCAAACTCCTTGAAGTGACCATAAAACTCTGCCACACTACACGGAGTTCCACAAGCAGCAGAGTGCGTTAGGTTGCATCATTTGCAATGATTTTTAGTGCGTGGTGTTTTTCCCACACTGGAAAATCAGCTCAAATGGCACTATGTACAGCGCTGCTTCTTTGACACCCTTGAACAGATGTGCTGCTTGAGCAACTGTTTCCTCAACATGAACAGAAGTTTTCTGAACGTGAACGTAGCGGCCATCCGTGACCTCCTGTGTTGAGAAATCTCATGGGAGGTGGTCTGGAGTAAGATTTTCCTCGCCCGTCCACAGCAACTAAGCCTTGGTAAGTGAGGAACAAAACTCCCTTTTGCATTCGGAACTCGGCGCACTATGTAGAGTGTGGAGTGGGAAAAACCCTGCAAACTCCACGAGCTGAGCAGAATTTCACGAACAGGCTTAGTCATAATGCCACTAAAGCCTCGAAGATTGGCAAATAAACATGCATCTGCATCGCTTTTCTGTGATGAAACATTCTGGAAGCTACAGGTATCCACATATTTCTTTGCCAAACTGCGTTCCCACACTTGTAACAATAAAAAAAGATACCCCAGGAGCTCCCATGATGAGCAAGTTCCCAAAATGCAAAACGCACAGATTCTTTCACTCAAAACCAAGCTTTTTTTGCAATGTGACTTTTAGGCCTGGCCTCTGCCACCACCCGGGGAAATCCAGCAAACCCAAACATTTAAGAAACACAGACACTGAGGGGAGTCCAGTGTGGTGTGAATCATGAGGATCCCACAAAGTTTTCTAAGGCCTTGCAAGCTTCTAACTTGGACTATAAACACATATTTACCTCACTTTCTGTGAGAGAAGCTTCTGGAATATGCAGGGATCCACTCAATTACCACCAACCAGCAATCCCACTCTTGTACCAATAAAAACACCACCCCAGTTGCATGAGTGGGACGAGCGTCTCCGACACAACAGGCCCCAAATTGTAATGTGGAGTCAACTACATTGCCTGTCAAAAATGTGCCTGATTTGACAATGGGGTTAGCTGTCTTATTTAGGCCCATACTGGGCTGCTATGTAGGGAAACCTACCAAACCCAGACATTTTTAAAAACTAGACACCCAGGGGAGTTTATGGTGGTGTGCCTTGCAACAAGGATTTCTTGCCCACAAAGCTCTGCAAACCTCAAACGTTGTCTAAAATCACTTATTTTCCTGACATATTTGTTACAAAAACTTCCGGATCTGTAGGGATTCACAAAGTTCCTAACACCCACCAATCCTATACTTGTCCCCAAAAAAATGCTACCCCACTTTTGTGAGTTGGCCTAGCACCTTCAACACAACAGGACCCTGAGGACACATGAACAGTACCTGTCAAAAAATTATCTTTTTTGGCAATGGGGGGATTTGGGCGCGTGCTGGGACGCCATCTAGGGAAACCTACCAAAACCAGACATAGATACTCTGGGAAGTTTATGGTGGTGTGCTTGTGTGGACCCCAAAAATATTTATTTGCCCATAATCATCCACAGGGATCCACAATATTCCTACCATCCAGCATTTCCACACTTGTCCCGACAAAAATGGTACCCCATTTGTGTGGCAGAGCCTAATGCCCGCAATAGGAGTGGGTCAAACCAAGGACAATGGGAGTCCAGTATCTTGGCGAGAATTGCTTTTGATGTTAATGAGATTCAGATTTTATTCTTATGGTAATAAAATGGGATTTTGTGTCTATTTCTGTTTCCTGCTTTATTTGTGCTTACAAAATCAAATCAAAAATGTTGACAGCCATTTCTTAGCAAATATTTCAAGTTTTTAATGCCAGTTCTGCATGCTATCTTGTAAAAACCCAAACTCAGACTACTTGGTGCTAAGGTAGGAGACTGGACAGTTCAGCTACATCGGACTTAAGTTATAATATTGGCATTAGACGTGGGTGAACTTACCCACTGTTTTACCAGAATGAAAGGCAAAGCAAGTAGCTTGACTTGGGCTGGAATCCAATCCTCAGGGAGCATATGGGAATTATGTTTAACAAACCAATTAAAGAACAATACAGTCAGAGGAATACATTATGGTAATATTCACTTTAAACTTGAGTCAATTTATATATGCTAATTTAGAAAAATATTTGAAAAGTAGTGGTAAAGAGATTAATGAAAAACAACAGGAAACATATCACCAATGAGAGGCATGGAAGAGTCAACAATGCTATGTATCAGAGCATCATAGCTCTTGCGATTGTCTCATGAGAGGCATCAAGAAGAAAAAAAAGGGGGACATAGTACAAACAACATTCATAATGAAAGTATAGGGTAGATCTGAAAAGAGCTTTTTCAAGTTACATTTTCAACAGCTGTATTTTTTGTGTTTTTTAACATTTGTACCTTTTTTGTATATTGCTTTAAAAAGGGATAGAACAATAACAAGAAACTGTGTAACAAAAGCGGAGAAAAATGTTAAAAAATAAACTACTGCCTAGGTGGGCTTTAATGATCCTGGACAAGCCTATTGCATGCATCCCTGCTTCTGTCAGAAAGTAAAATGATCTCCTTGTATAAGAAGCAAAAATGTGCTTTGTCCAGATAAGCAGAGCATAGTTGTTATCTGCTTGAGCAGTGAGAACTTGGGCAGGCACATGGTCATCTCGTTGAAAAGAAGTGGATGCCCCATATCGGTTATCAAACTCTGCAGCATAGGCTAACTTAGCTTGAGCAAGGGGTTGAGGGTGCATAGTTCTCAAATGTTTTCACATCCCAGTGGTACTTATAGAGTATTGCTTGTTCCGGGTGCCTCTGCTGGACTCTTTTTTGCATATGTAACAAACTGCATATTTCCAAGACACTTTCCCCCACATGCATCAATCTAGGATTTTGCATTTCTTAAATAGCGAAAATTAAGGAATCGCTATTTAGGAAATGCAAAATCCTATGCATCAAGAAATCCTAAAAGTTTTTAGGATTTCTTAATTTTCGGAAATTGCGATTCCTTAATTGCGAATCGCAATTAAGGAATGGCATTACATTGATTCCTATGGGCCTAGAGGCCCATAGGAATCAATATCGTTTTGCATTTTTTTTTTTTTGCACTCGCAATTTTTTGATGCATTGCAAGGGTGCCCCTGGACCCCTGAAATGTATTTTCAAGTGCATGTTTCACACACACATGTCCTAAGGACATGTGTGTCTGTAACATGCAAGTTTAAAAAATGCATTTTTTTGCTTTTTGAAAATTTTTCGCAAATTAACACGAGGGTCAACCTCGTGTTAATTTGCACTTCCAATTTCAAAATTCGCTATTTTTTACAAATTGATGCATTGCATTTAAGGAATCGCACAAATGCGATTCCTTAATTGCATTTGCATTTTTAAGAAATGCAAAAAATAGCGAATTGTTTCATGCATCCCAAAAACGTATTTAGGAAGTGCAAACGGCCGAATTTACCGATTCGCACCGTCTGCACTTCCTAAATAGGTTGATGCATGTGGGGGTTTCTTCCCACCAGGCCTCATCTGAAAAAATTGCCAGAGCAAAGGGTCCCTGGGTAGCTGAGGTGGCTGACTTGCAGGAACAGGAGTAGGGTTCTCATCTGAATCAGATGATGACATTCCTATCACAGAAAATCAGCAAAGTCAGAGAGATAACCAAAAAGGTCTAACTAAAGCAAAACCCAATAGGTAAATGATGCAGCATGGAAGAAATATTTTTTTGCTAAAGAAAGATATCCATATGAACCAATCACAATCCTTCCCTGGGAGGTCTTTCCTGTCTCGGGCATCTTGTAGGTTTCCTGCAAGAGGCCCACAAGTTCATAAAAAATTAAACATTTCTTAATTTCTCAAATGCAACAATACTTCAACTGCTTTTCTACCTTAAGAGGCACTTCTTATTTCTTACTTTTTTCAAAATGACAAAAAAACAATGTTATAAACTTAAATGTCTGATCTCACTAACGCCTCCTGAGAGCTGGACAAGCAGTACAGCCCCCTCATAGTTGTGGAAAAGTAAATTTTGCCATGTTATATGTGCCTACGTGTTCCCCATGTTATGTTATATGTGCATGATCGATATGCATGTATTCCCCTATGATCGATTAAAGACGCAATTACAGTTGTGTCCATCTCTAGTATGCCAGTTTCCAGTTTTCGTGAATACAACGAATATTAGGCCTATGTAAAGTTATGTTGCCACGTTTTACAGTGTGCACGTTAATTCATTGAATTGTCCCCGTTTCTAGGCCTCAACAGGGCCCGGACTCAGATTCAGCTCCTGTCTCCTGAACCCTCTCCGAGGAGCGATACAGCCCCCACCTGCATCCCTCACCCTTCACTTACTTCCTGCCTCGCAGTGCCCGGCTCTGCCTGGCTCTGCCTGCCAGTCTGCCAAGAGTATGTTATGATTCTAGTTATCAGTCCAGCCCTCCTTCTCTGCATTCCTAAGCTACTGAATCGCATCAATAGTTTCCGTCATGGTCTAGCCTTTATGTCTCCATGTAAGAGAAATACTGTATTAGTATTATTTAATATTCCTCGCACACACACTACATATAGAATTATGTATGCACCAGTCTTAGTGTCTGTTAGCCTTTGCCCTGATAACTTTTGGATTCTATCAACATGTTCTCTAAACACTAGATACTAGATAGGCTTTAGGTACATGTCGCCCTGATACTCCAGACTTTTCGTGTCCTCTTCTAGCGCAGAAGACATAGCCCCCAGTCCTCCTGGTAACACGTCATTGCCAGTTTGTGCGCACCACTAGGTCAGAGGTCCCGGCTCCTTAGGTAGCCCCCTCCATGTTTCCACCCCTTTTATGACATATTCTGTTACGTTTACATCACATGTCTATGTATACGCCCTGTACACGCCTTCTTGTTACATCATTTCTGCCCTTATCTTTCGCGACTGCTACAAACCCCGCCCACTGCTACGCCTACTGTACTGAATGCTATGTATTTTGTTTAACTATATATACTTGTGCACTGTTATTAAAAGTTGGTTATCATTCCAGATCCTGCCCCCGGCAGCTGCCATCCTATTCCCGTGCAGGTTGTCCTGTTCCTGTCCTTTATGCTATATTAAAACCTGCAAACTCCAGCTACCTCGAATCTTGACTCTTATTTATTGAGCTATCTGTTATTATATATATCTAGTCAAAAATAGTACCGGTAATTAATTATTTATTTACCACATAATGGCGCCCGAATAGGGACTTGCCCTTTCCCCACGCGCCGGAGAAGCCACGCAAGCCCCCTGATCCTCTGCAGTCGTGACGGAACCATCCTGCGCAGTGGCAGATATTTCTGCTTCAAGTATCCCTCAGGCCCACGGAGGAGACGGAGGTTGCGGTCCAGCATCCAGACGAGGCGGTGGAGGAACGCGGCGAGTCCCGACCAGAGCCCAAGCCGAGAGTCCAAGGTCCGAGGTATCCGGAGGCCCACCTGTAACTGAAGTCCGAAGTTCGTCCGTCCGTCGTCGTAGCAGTCCAGTCCAGTCCGAGGCCTTCCGTTCTTGCTGCCCGGTGAGTACCGTTGCTGGGGTAGTATCTAGACAGGGTCAATTAATTTGTCTCTGGTCCGTGGGTTTGGGTACACAGATCCAACACGAAGTGTCCACTTAGGTGGATGCGGGTCCTGACGTGTCTCTTTTATGGGACCAGTAAGTTTCGTACTGTTTCAGCAGTGCATCTAGTCTGTTCTAGTAAGTTCTGTTCTCGAGAAATTCATGTGTTCTGTTCTCAGTATTTCAGGTAGAATCTTGTCCAAACTGTTATTCTAAATGTTATTTCATGTGTTTTCAACGTCGTGGTATGAATGATTCGTATTGCAGTTATTATTGTGTTCATTGTGTATTGTATTGTGTCCAGACTCCAGTCTAGTCATGCCTCTGTTCTCAAAATTACGTCAGTTAAAAACTAGAAAAGGTCTGCTCGCAGAAGCAGTTCCTGTCCCGCCTAGGGACAGTCCAGGTCATTTCATGTATCAAAAGCATGGCATAAGTGCCATATTGTATCTAGATTTATGGGTGGAATACACCAAACAGTTAGAGGAAAAGTATAGATGGCCCGTATCAGGTACATGGGATGCCGAGTGCATCATGCGAGTAGAAGAAGTATTATGGAAAAAGAAAGCCAGACAGTCCCAGAAAGATGCCATCGAGTTATGGCGTAAAGAATCTCATAAAAGAACAGAAAAAGAAATCAGAAAGTCAGAATTAAGTAGGGAATCCTCAGAAAGAGCCCAAGAAAGGGAATTAATCGAAGTAGGTGAACGAGTTAAAACCGAACAGTCAGACCGACAGAGAAATGCCCTCATTAAGGGTATGTATCCTCTTCTTGCCGAGGGCTTGCCAAAAGCAACCCCGGAAGCACCATGTAATTTTCCGCCACCATTAGTTCCGATTAAGCTACGTCACAAACCGACCGCAGCTGATATTTTTCTCTCGTCCTATTTGGACGACACAGTCCCAGAATATGCAAATCCTGCTCCGCCAGCTCCTGTAAATAATGTAATTTCTGTTCCTCCAGCCACCGGGGCACCTGTTACAGCACCTGTTACGGGACCCCCGGTCCAGCCCGTAGTACAAGTTCCCGCTACATCGGTCACTCTGCCAGCACGAAGAGTATCAGTCGACGATTCCAGTTTAGGGGCCGCGGGGGGAGGTCCTCCTGGTACCCCGCCGCCACACAAACGTGTAACATTAGTCGAGTTACATGAACGTGTGTTACAGCGTACGCCCAAATATCAGTCCGTAGCAGATATCAGACGAGCTCTTACCGAATGCCGTTATGATCCAGTCCCAGGCGATGATAATATGGTTTTATATTCATTGCGTGTAAGACGGGTGACCGAGTATTTGGACACCCTACCGAATATGAAAGAAGATCTAGACAGAATATATCGTTTCATCCGTACAGGGGATGATCCAGAAAGTATTGGCGAAATCATGTCTCTAAGGAAAGCTGAGACCCAGCTCATGCTATTAAAGTTTTTAATCAATTGTTTAGTAAGGGAACAAGATTGTCCGACTAAAGATCCGACCGAAATGAAAGTTCTGACAAGGTGGAGTGATAATATAGCCGAGGGTAGACACAAGACACTCAGTAGTATAGAGAGTATGTACAAGAAAATTCGCAAGGAAATAATAAGGTTACACGTGCAACGCAAAACAGCACAAGTAAGCGAGAAGGAAAACGACTCTTCTACTGAAGAGGTAGACGACGAGAATACCGCCAGAATAGCGTATGTAGGTAAATCTAGATTTCCAGACCGACATTTACGCCTAGAACACAAGAAAGTCTTTCATCTTCCAGCACCAGAACAAGGTTCTCTGGAACAAGTATTTCAAGCTACCGATCACATTCTGAAATCACGAATCGGTTATAGTGAACTTAGTACCATGCATGAACAAGAACTAGCCCGATCAGCAGTTCGATGGATTACTGATTCTACCACTTTTCCAGACGAAATAGTGGCACAAATGTTTCTGAAACTGCCCCCAGCCGAGCAGCGACTGGTGGGTATGTATATGATCCAGCACCTCATTACACTGTATGAGGGTCAACATTCTGATCCAGGTCCGTTACATGATGTCCTGAACGAGTTACTCCAGTATAAATGGAAAGGTTTAGGTACCGATTTAATTAGAGTCATTCTAGAACAGCGCCACAAGTATAGAACGTTTCTGAACCCGCATTTTGTTCACGTCTCACCCCCAGGAAGTAAACCATTCTATATAGATAGACAGCATCCGTTACGAGAAGTACATCCAGTTAGGACACCGGCTGGTGAAATGCAACGAGTGTTTGTTTACACTCCTGTTACCAAGATGGAACTCTTAGAGATGAAAAAGTTAATTCCCTGTCACGACAAAGATCCAGCAGGGTTCCATCGAGAATTAAAAGACATGCTCCGTATGGGAGAATACACGTATCCAGATATTATTAAAATGCTAAAGGTCCTGTTGCCCGCAGGGGTATATGAGAAACTCAAGGAAAAAGAATGGGAGGTGGGAGAGAAAAAGATTGATTGGACAGCTCTAGAAGCTGAAGATAAAATACGAGTACCAGGTACCGGTCTTGGGGACAAATGTAAAGAATTGCCAGAGTTATTGATTCAAGTTTTGCCAAGGTTATTAGCCACGAAAAAGGAAGATTGGGATGCAATCTCAGCATGCAAACAGAAACAGGATGAAGACACTAGTGATTTTTATTCTAGATTTGAGAAATGCTTTATCATCAACAGTGGTTTGAAGACGAGTAGCGAGTCATACCCTCATCTTTTTGTTACTAAATTAGTCGAGAATTCAAGTCCACAAGTTAAAAATCGAGTTTTGAAAGTCGAAAGTACTTGGCAAGCTAGTACCCCGTCCCAGATGTTACAGATGCTCCAGTATCACCAGAATAGATTCAGGGAAGAGCAAGAACACGAAAGGAGACGTATGAAAGACACGAAAATGAAAGTACTAGTTGCACAATCTGTTCCACAAGACAGTCAGAAGAGGGGTCCGAATCAAGCCAGTCATCCTGCAGCTCCCGTTAAAGGGACATGCAATTATTGTAAACAGCCAGGTCATTTTATAAACGAGTGTGCAGTTCTGAAACACAACATAGCCACTGGTAAGACTAAAGAAAGACCACGTCCGCCTAGACCAGAACAAGTTTCACAGACTTCTCAGTCACCACAGAATGCACAACAGACAGTTCCAGCACCGCAGCCTATCGCTGCAACACAGCATGTTACACAGCAAATGTACCAGTATGCCCAGACAGAGTATCCAGAGTATCAACCGTATTCATGAAACAGCCTAGAGAGGGAGGTAGGCTTGCCTCTCATCGAGATACCTGTAGATCAAGAGGGTCCCTATGTTGATAGTCAAGTATTAGGGAAAGACAGAAAGTTTTTGATTGATACAGGGGCAAGTAGGACTACTATCAGTCATGACGAGGTTCCAGGGGCTCCGCTCTCAGGCTCTAGAAATGTTTCCCTTGGATTTTCAGGAAAGCCTATTGTAAACGAGATATCAAAGCCAGTTACTCTAGAAGTTGGTCCATTGTCCCGAACTACTGATTTGTTACTTACGAAGTCATGTCCAGAAAATTTGTTAGGTATTAGGACATTGAAAGAATTAGGTGCAGTTATTTGCTGTTCCCCAGAAGGAATACGTATGTTTTTGCGTGACTTTAAAGGTCACTATGTATTACGAGATTTTGATCCAAGATTGTCAAATGTACCGCAGCATTTATAGGCGCAAGGTCCAACTGATGTAGGTTTTATGCGAATCACACCCCATCGTGTGACTCTCAAGCAAGGTATAGTCTTGCCACGAATTAGACAGTACAGATTGCCACCTGAGGCTGTAGCAGCCTTATCCAAAATTATTGACGAGCTCATTGCTCAAGGAGTGGTTGTAGAAACTGACTCCAATGTATGTAATTCTCCTATCATTCCAGTCATGAAACGTACTGATCCAAATGCACCTCCAGTATATCGATTGGTGATTGACCTTCGAGAACTTAATAAATGTATCATACCCCAGTATCCAGTAGTCCCAGATATTTCATCCCTATTGACAGCTATTGATTCTGGAGCTATATTTTTTACAGTAATAGACCTCAAGAATGCATTTTTCAGTGTTCCAATTCATCCAGACAGCCAGTACCTTTTCGGTTTTTGTTTGAATGGAAGGAGCTATAAATTCACACGAGCTCCTCAAGGTTTCACAGAAAGTCCTAGCATTTACAGTCAAGCACTTAAACGACAACTAGACAACATTCACATGCCAACTGACACTGCCTTGCTCCAGTATGTCGATGATCTACTGATCACAGCCCGTTCTGAGCGTGCTTGCGAGCAAGCGTCACTTACAGTTCTGTATTTCCTAGCCGAGATGGGGCACAAGGTGTCCCCTTCGAAGCTCCAGTTCTGTGTCCAGCAAGTGATCTACTTAGGCCACTTGCTGTCCAAGTGGGGTAGGCAGTTGACACCAGATCGTATCCAGTTAATAGCGAGTCTTCCACAGCCTAAGACACAGAAGGAGGTACGAGCTTTTATTGGCCTCACTTCTTACTGCAGACAATGGATTCCTCAGTATGCATTTCTAGCTAAGCCACTGATACAGTTAACGACACAGGAGGCAGCCGTATCGACTGTCCTCCCTTGGACATCTGAACATACACTTAGTTTTAATGAATTAAAGAAAGCCTTATGCCAAGCACCTGTTCTAGCTACACCGAACTACAGTAAGCCTTTTCCACTTTTTGTCACAGAACGTGATGGTACTGCATTATCTGTTCTCACACAAGATCAAGCAGGACAGTACAAGCCCTGTGCGTATTTTTCAAGCACGTTAGATCCAGTAGCCCAGGCTCTGCCTGCGTGCCTCAAGTCAGTTGCAGCCACAGCACTAGCTATCAGACAAAGTGATTCCATAGTATTAGGACATTCCCTGACAGTACAAGTTCCACACTCCGTGGAAGTTCTTTTAAACCGAACACAGACTCAGCACTTGACCATTGCACGTTTAACAGGTTATGAACTGACACTGTTCCAGCCACACATAGAAATCAGACGCTGCAACGTTTTAAATCCTGCTACTCTGTTACCGTCAGTTACTTCACATTCTGCCACACATGACTGTGTGGAGGTTGTTAACACCATGACTAAGCCAAGACAAGACCTGACAGACATTGCATTACCTAATCCCGACCTGACACTTTATGTGGATGGTTCATGTATGAGAACAAGTACAGGAGAACTAGTAGCCGCGTATGCAGTGACTACTGAAACAGAAGTTATTGAAACACACCGTATTGATATCCTGTCCGCTCAAGCAGCAGTGCTAGTTGCTCTGACCCAAGCCTGCATACGTGCCAAGAACCTGAAAGTAAACATATATACAGACTCACGTTACGCATTCGGAGTTGTACACGACTTCGGAGTGCTCTGGCAGGAGAGAGGTTTCATGACTTCTCATGGAACCAAGATTCAGCATGGTCTCCTCATTCAAGCTCTGTTAGATGCAATACATTTACCGACAGCTATCGCTATCATGAAGTGCAAAGCACATACGAAAGTTACTGACATTATTTCCCAAGGTAACGATCTAGCAGATCGAACAGCCAAGCTTACAGCTCAGACACCAGACATTCCAGTTAACAAGACACAGACATCCACTCCAGAACAGACTACTTGTATGACAGTTAAGGATCCTACACAAGATGTCATAGACATACAGTTACATGCTACTCCTGAAGAAATCAGGAAATGGTACTTGTATGATATGTTGTCAATTCAATCCAGGTAAAAGTGTCCCGGTGGAACAAGGTGGATTCCAGCCTCCTGACCACCCTTTTGAAGTCCTCCAGATGGATTATATTCAGATGGAGCGATGTCGAGGTTTCAAGTATGTTCTTGTAGTTGTATGCGCTTTGTCCAGGTGGACAGAAGCATATCCAGTTCCAGATTACACAGCAGCGACCACTGCCAGGCAGTTGGTTCGTGAATTCTTCCCCCGTTATGGACTCCCTAGGGTCGTGTATTCTGATAACGGCCAGCCATTCTCATCTGAGCTAATGAAGCATGTTTCCCTTTTGTTAGGGTACCAGTGGAAGTTCCATTGTGTACGCCATCCTGAAGCAGCCGGTCTCGTAGAGAGACATAATCAAACCCTGAAAATCCGTATTGCTAAGACATGTAAAGAGAAAGGTGTAGACTGGCTAATAGCCCTGCCAGTTGCTTTATTCTTTATGCGCATGGTCGCACACTCCAGATCAGGTCTGTCTCCTTATGAGGTCGTATTCGGCCGCCCCCCGAACATGTGGGGTACACCTAGACCCCGAAGTATTACCGATGTTTCCAGTAATATGCTGACAGATTACCTAGCTTCCTTGATGTCTGCCCTACACTCTTGTCGTTCACAGGTTGCCGCTGCATTTCCAGACAATACCGAAGTGAAACCGCATGAGGTCATTCCAGGCGACCTAGTCTTTGTAAGGAACTTTGATCGTTCAAGTCCGCTGGAGCCTCGCTGGAAACAACCTCAACTTGTCCTTCTGACCACCCGCACGGCCGTGAAGTTGGAAGGCCGCAAAGGCTGGGTGCACCTGTCCCACGTCAAGAAATTCCATGGAAGTCGCATAAAAACATTGGACTGTTCCATTTCTAAGGACTGTCCCGCTACAAACTTTGAATCAAAGCCTCCCCTGTTAGAGGAAACTCCGCAGCTGGAGTATAAAAAGAAGCTCCGGTCTAGTAAAATAAGTCAGCCAGTTTAATTGTCTAAGTCCCCCTCGGGTGAAACGGTTAGACAGGTATCTGACATGTATGAGATAGACCCCCATAGTGAGAGAGTTAGTCAAAACTCTATCCGATGTATCGTTTTTCTAAGTTTTCTATTGTTTCTAAGTTTGATGGTTACCTGCACAAGTTATGCATTTCATTTATGTTTTCCAATTTCTCATGAAAATAAGTTTGCTAATGCTACAGTAGAGCACACATTTAGTGATCTGCCTCCTCACGAGTTATCCTATCGTCTTGCTATGCGCAATAACACGTTCATTAGAATGTTACACTATTCACACCAGACCAGCAATGCCACTAATTGTTGGGTGTGTGGTCGACTCCCCCCTTTCCAGACACCGAAGGGAGTTCTGCCACTCTTTCCTTATCCGTTTTCACATAATGGTTCGTGTGGAGCATGGTCCATGTTAACGTCATCCTCAAATGATATGTCCCTTCTGAATAGAACATGTTTTCCAGACAAGCAAGGTCTCTCCCATAGAATAGGGTTAGATCTAGAAAATGAAGTTTATAATTTAGGTAATTATTCTTTGAATTTTATGGTCCTGAATGTTCAGTCTGATACTACTCCAGACTTACCTGCTATTTCAGTACTACCAGTCAAAGGCGAATTATGTGTCAGAAATAATGGTTCCGCACATGTAGGACATAGTGATTGTACTACTACTGTCGAGTATAGTGACAGTGGGAAATCTATTTTCAAAGCTTCACGTCATTCTTATTTTGTTTGTGGTCAGACCGCATATGTTCGTCTGCCCCTCGATTGGGATGGAACATGTTATATTGCCTTCCTACTGCCACCAGTTTTCCTAGCCCCATCTGATTATCACAGAAACACACATCTAGTACACGTTAGACATAGACGAGAGATTGAGTCCCCAATTGTCGATCAAACTGAAACTGCTCTAGAACAGTATACAGATTTCAATAAAGGTTTCTTCTTCTTTATAGGACCTATCCAGAATAGTAAGTTAATACGTAGATTAACCAGAACCCTTGAAGCAGTAGTGAATGAGACTACTTCTGCTCTAGGTAACTTAACCGAAGAGCAATCTGCTATGAGATTTGTCGTGCTCCAAAATCGTCTCGTTCTTGACGTCATACTGGCCGATAGAGGAGGAGCATGTAGAGTCATCGGATCTAGTTGCTGCATTTTCATTCCTAATAACGCGCCGTCTGTTTATTCAGATATAACCAGACTTCATAAAATTGCCCATCAGTTACACCAGAATCCAGGCACCTGGACATGGTCCGGTTGGCTATGGAGTATCATATCTGCCTGGGGATGGAAAGTATTGTCATTTCTAGGTATTGCAGTAATGATCATATTCAGTTGCTGCCTCTGTATACAATGTGGCCCTGCGATTTGCGGCATTTGTGCTACATCATGTATTCCTAGTCCTAAGTCCTGTTCCAAGATAATTCGAGACGAGCAAATGATGCTGTATGAAATGATAGATGGTATCATGAATATAGATGTTTCCTGATGGAAACGTAGGGCACAAGGAGGGAATGTGGAAAAGTAAATTTTGCCATGTTATATGTGCCTACGTGTTCCCCATGTTATGTTATATGTGCATGATCGATATGCATGTATTCCCCTATGATCGATTAAAGACGCAATTACAGTTGTGTCCATCTCTAGTATGCCAGTTTCCAGTTTTCGTGAATACAACGAATATTAGGCCTATGTAAAGTTATGTTGCCACGTTTTACAGTGTGCACGTTAATTCATTGAATTGTCCCCGTTTCTAGGCCTCAACAGGGCCCGGACTCAGATTCAGCTCCTGTCTCCTGAACCCTCTCCGAGGAGCGATACAGCCCCCACCTGCATCCCTCACCCTTCACTTACTTCCTGCCTCGCAGTGCCCGGCTCTGCCTGGCTCTGCCTGCCAGTCTGCCAAGAGTATGTTATGATTCTAGTTATCAGTCCAGCCCTCCTTCTCTGCATTCCTAAGCTACTGAATCGCATCAATAGTTTCCGTCATGGTCTAGCCTTTATGTCTCCATGTAAGAGAAATACTGTATTAGTATTATTTAATATTCCTCGCACACACACTACATATAGAATTATGTATGCACCAGTCTTAGTGTCTGTTAGCCTTTGCCCTGATAACTTTTGGATTCTATCAACATGTTCTCTAAACACTAGATACTAGATAGGCTTTAGGTACATGTCGCCCTGACACTCCAGACTTTTCGTCTCCTCTTCTAGCGCAGAAGACATAGCCCCCAGTCCTCCTGGTAACACGTCATTGCCAGTTTGTGCGCACCACTAGGTCAGAGGTCCCGGCTCCTTAGGTAGCCCCCTCCATGTTTCCACCCCTTTTATGACATATTCTGTTACGTTTACATCACATGTCTATGTATACGCCCTGTACACGCCTTCTTGTTACATCATTTCTGCCCTTATCTTTCGCGACTGCTACAAACCCCGCCCACTGCTACGCCTACTGTACTGAATGCTATGTATTTTGTTTAACTATATATACTTGTGCACTGTTATTAAAAGTTGGTTATCATTCCAGATCCTGCCCCCGGCAGCTGCCATCCTATTCCCGTGCAGGTTGTCCTGTTCCTGTCCTTTATGCTATATTAAAACCTGCAAACTCCAGCTACCTCGAATCTTGACTCTTATTTATTGAGCTATCTGTTATTATATATATCTAGTCAAAAATAGTACCGGTAATTAATTATTTATTTACCACATAGTGCATGCAGTGGTTCGTGTGTTTGACTCCTGTGATTGTCTTGCGACAGCCGTAAGTTTGATTATGAAATAATTCATACACTATAAACTCTGTACTGACTTTATTATCAACGATTAGCATTAAATAATTGAACACATAAAAAAGATCTCTGTACAATAGATTAGAATGACATTTATACCTCCATTATCTCACAAGTCTCCTGCGAGCCACCCGCAAGCCTCCCTCAAAAGAAATCATACACCTTAAAAATGGGTGTAGATAGTAAAAACACATTGTGTTCAGTATAGGAAAATCTGATTAGTGTCTTTTTGAAACATAAATAAATAGTTTATGTCACTATACATCCAAAGAGCCCCTCCTGTAATCCCCACGCAAGAACTATGTGACTCTCTAAATCATTTTTTTAAACACAAGATCGTCACCATAAAACAGAGCATACCCATACCCTTAAAACAGGCTCCTATGGATGACAGTTACTTTAACCCTGTTACACTAGAATCCCTCCCTCCCATTGATACAAAGTCCTTCTTGGAACTCCTTTCCCGCGTCAAATCAGGTTCTCCTAATGATATCTGTCCACCATATATTTTTAAAGAGATAGAATTAGCTATTCCACAAGGCATTCTTCCTAACCTAAATGAGTCACTCTCACAGGGTAAGGTACCCAGAAGCTTCAAGAACGCTCTGCTTATTCCCCTAGTAAAGAGACCGGGAGCGGACCCATTGGATTCAACCAACTACAGGCCTATTTCTCTCCTGCCCTATCTGTCTAAACTTTTAGAGCCGTATGTCTCTAGTTGCCTGTCAAACTTCATTGAGAGTACTGAGTATCTGGAACTGAACGAGGCAGGCTTCCGTCCATGCGACTCTACTGAATCCTTGATACTAGCAGTACAAGACACTCTAAGGTCCAATGCAGATAAGGATAGCCATCAGGCCCTTGTGCTCCTCGATTTGTCGGCCGCGTTCGACACAGTTGACTATGACATTCTGATCAACCGTGTCGAGCAGGCGGGCCTCAGGGGCCCTGCTCTGAGCTGGATAACCTCCTTCATTGAAGGCCGCACACAATCAGTGCGATTAGGGACTTTCACAGCTTCTAGATCTCTCTCCACCTGTGGGGTCCCTCAGGGATCCTCACTTTCCCCTGTTTAATCTATACCTCCACCCATTATTACACTCCCTAAAGAATTATAAAGTAACCATTTTTAATTATGCAGATGACCTTCAGCTTGTCTTTCCCTTAAATACTCCAGACTCTGTGGCCGAGTTCCAAAAGATTATGACACACATACAGAGATGGATGAATGTCAACCATCTTAAGCTGAACCCGGGTAAGACGGAACTGATTTTGCCCGGGAAAAGCGAACTAAGCTGGGGTCCACACTTTTGGCCACTTGACCTGGCCCGGCCCCCTGCTAAATCTATGTCAGTCAAGAGCCTGGGGGTCACGCTCAGCGTAGATCTTTCTCTCAAAGCACAGGGGGGAGCTGTTGTATCTGCCAGCTTCTTCCAGCTTAGAAAGATTACAAAAATAGCACACTTGTTGTCACATTCTGCACTGATTCAGGTGACTATCGCACTTGTTCTCTCCCGCTTAGACTTTTCAAACAGCCTCTTCTTAGGACTCCCAGCAGGTCTTTTGAGAAGACTACAACTGGTCCAGAACCAGGCGGCCAGACTTGTCTGGAAACAACCAAAATGGCAATCTATTAGACCTGGCCTGGAAAAGCTACACTGGCTTCCGGTAGCTCAAAGAGTGGCCTTTAAAACCGGATGCATCACCTTCAAAGCCCTACAGAACAAAGGCCCCAATTTTATCAGGGAGCTAGTGTCAAAATATGTCCCTTCACGGAACCTCCGTTCCGCTCACAAGGCACTAGTAATTGTACCTCGGTTTAAAAGGAAACGACAGGGTGGCATCTGCTGTCACCACCTAGCGGCCTCCCTCTGGAACTCCCTACCACTGTCGATCAGACAGAGCCAGGATCTCCTGATATTCAGACAGACCTTAAAGACCTGGCTTTTCAAACAGGCCTACCATTAGAGTATTATGTTGTGTTTATACTACCCTCTTCGATAGCGCCATGAAGCCCACGGGCGTATGAGCGCTTTAAAAATATATATATGAACATTAACAAGAGTGTGAAAACTATGATGGGAATATTTCTGTATATGTGAGTTACAAAAACTAAGCAGTTTAAAATCTTCAGGGCAAACATTGTTGGAATAGTTAGTTCTATGTAATTTCTTTTGTAAAACATTTTATTGACATTTAAGATACGTGTAGACAATCAATCATTACAGCAGTTGACTATTCATTGGTGCATACAATAAATGACGTAAACATATTTAGCAGTGGTATAACTTGTATATCAACTTATAGGTTTCACAAACCCCTTGGTGTTTATTATTGCACTATGTGTTGTAGCACATGTCTTGTCAACCCTTTTTTGAATGGTTAATCGCTATCTTCTGACCCCTGTTCTTCTGAAGGGGGTTCACAGATATCACCCCATAATCAATTCCATTTCCCCCACACCCAAGCCCATTTTTTGGGACACCCCGGTGGACATATACTGATTTCTCAGTTATCATCATGCCGTCCATATCCCAGCACCACTGCTGATGCGACGGGGACACCCCCTAACCCCAGTGCTGCGCTATATTGCGCTTTGCTAATATTGTTGCGAGTGTTACCCAAATTTGATCTGCGTGATTTAGATCCGTGGGTTCCCAGATGTTAAGCAAAGGTCTTTTTGGTTCTGGTGGGACTTCTACTCTGGTAACTTGTATCATTATGCGCAGGACGGCCTCCCAGAAGTGAGTGATTACCGGGCAGTCCTGGATTGTGTGCCAGAAGGTGCCTGTAGCACCGCATTGTCAGAGGCAGAGTGGAGTATCTGTCCTATCTAGCATATGCATCACGGTTCGCGTGTAATAGATGCGAAGTAGGATTTTTAATTCTACCATTTTAAATGCGGAAGGTATCGCAACTTCCCTCGGGGACGCTAGGGCTGCCTGCCAGTCTTCCTCATCTAGGTCCCCAGATTTCCTCATCTAGGTCCCCCAGATCTGCCTCCCACTGTTCCTTCAGGATTGTCGTAGGGTCCGACTGAATATTTATTATTTTTCGGTACGTCAGGGACATGGCTTTTTTACTCAGGTGATCTGTAAGGAGTCTGTCCTCTAGCAGTGAGGCTTCCGGGAGTTGCCTGGGTGCCGAGATCGCTGCCATGAGTGCATGTCTTTCCTGTGCGTATTGGTAGGTTTCTGTCTGTGCCAGTTTATAGGTGGCTTGTAATTGGGCAAATGGAATAACCTCGCCTTTTTTCCACAGGTCTCCCACCCTGGACATGCCTATCAAATGCCATTGGTGGAACCCCTTGGTGTTTCTTAGTCTCCCTAATGCTCGGGTGTCCCACAGTGGCATCGCTTGCGTGATAGTTCCCTCCTAGCCCAATGCTAGCTGTGCCATATGCCAAAGCTATATTGTGTGAGCCGTGGGGCCTGTGTAGGTTGTTTTCTTGGATCTATTACAGAGCACCCCCATGATCCCTTCAGGTTCAAGGAGATGCCTGTCCATACGGCATGCTGGGTCCTCCTGTGATGCATGAAGCCATTGATTTATTACAATGAGCTGTGATGCCAAGTAGTACGTTTGAATATATGGACAATTCCTCCATCGTACCAGCCTTTCACTAGCTTCTTCATGGCGATACGGGCTGATCTGCCGTCCCATACATGTTTAGTTACTTCAGTGCTTATCATTGTGAAGTAAGAGGAGGGAATCTGGAAAGCGGTATTTTGCAGGATATGTAAGAATCTGCGTAGTGCTTTCATCTTGAAGAGGGCCGCTCTTCCCAGTAAAGTAAGTGGTAGTGAAAGCCAGTGTTTGACATCTCGGCGGAATCGGGCCAAGGGCTTCATAAGGTTTTCTTCTGTGAAGTGTGCGGCGTTACAGGTTATATATATGCCAAGGTACATGACGCCCTGTTTCGCAATCTGAATATCACAATTGCGTGGTAGTCTGGGTAGAGGGCCGTGTAGAATGTAGAGAAGTGATTTTGACCCGCTGGTAGTATAACCTGAAGCTTTGCCACATGCCGCACAGATGTCTAGTAGTCAGTTGATGGATCATGATGGGGAAGCATATAAAGCAATATATCATCTGCATTTTGTGATATGCGAGCTTCCCATCCCATAGCCCATCGCAGCCACGGATAACCGGGTCCTGGCATATCCAAGCTGCCAATGGTTCTAGTACTATCGCAAACAAGAGTGCGAAAAGTGGGCAGCCCTGTCTCATTCCTTTAACAAGAGGGAATTCCGTCGAGATTCGGCCATTCGCTACGACTTGTGCCATAGGTTTATTGTATAGTAGGCGTATCCAATCGCAGAATTTGGGGCCGAAGCCTATATGTTGAAGCACTGTAAAGAAGAAGCGCCATTTGACAATGTCGAATGCCATGTGTGCATCTAGGGAAAGAATAACTGCATCCTGTGCAATATTTGACTCTCGTGCCATGACACAGTGGAGTCTCCAGAGATTCAGGGCTGTACTACGGGTAGACATGAAGCCTGACTGTTCTGGGTGGATCAGCATTGTGAAAAATGGCTGTAATCTTATTGCTAGAAATTTGGCCAATATATTCCTTTCAGCGTTTATTAGGGATATAGGACTATAAGACATGCATTCCTGCGGTGGCATGCACATCTTGTGAATCGCCACAATGGTCGCCAGGCGCTGGTCTCTGGGCAGTTCCCCCAGTTCCACACTTGCCTTATACATGTTAAGTAGGTGTAGCGTGAGTTGGGTAGCTGCTCTTTTGTTGGAGTTGCTGGCTCACTCCTTTTTGTCTAACCAGGCGTGAAGTTTACCAGCCTAGTCACCCAATTCATAAATCATGTGCAGTGTGGCTGTAAGATTGGCCTTCACTTCCTCACTTGCAAATGCCTTGTACTCCTGCAGCGCTAAACGTAACATTTGCATTGTGACTTCAGTGATATCTAGTGCATGATCAACCTCTGCCTCTGCTACACCCTGCTCTAACGTTTCCAACTGTTGTCTCAGCGACTTCTTGTGTCCAGTAATTAGAGAGATTGCATGACTCCGTAGTACTGTTTCGTATGCTTCCCAAAGTGTTAGCCCGGAGGACACTGATGGTTAGTTTTCGGCAAAGTAGTGCTTTGTGGCTGTGCGCAATCAATCTTACGGATTTTAAGATACCCTGGGTGTAGTGGGAATAGCCGCAGTTTCGTTGCTTTATGAGATGTGTATTTAATAAGTAAAGGCGAGTGATCTGAAATCCCCCGGGTTAAGTGTTGGATCTCTGAAACCCTTTCTAACCCTGCTGCTAGCGTGAGTATGTGGTCCATTCTAGAAAAACTATTGTGTACCCCCGAGTGGTATGTGTATTGTCGGTCATGCGGGTGCTTGGCTCTCCAGACGTCAATTATATCAATTGCATCAATAAATCCTGCTAGTTTAAGACTGGCACCAAGAGGGTTCCTAGGTGGTCGTTTGTCAAGGGATGCGTTTATTCTAGCATTGAAATCTCCCCCATAATAATTTCTCCTTGTGGTAGAGATAGTAAAAATGTTCCCAGTGCTGAGGAAGGTTGTTTGATGTAGTGTTGGTGGGATATATACTGAGACTAGGTCATATGGTCGCCCCTCCCATTGACATGTCAGCGTGCAAATCGCCTTTGATCATCTGTTCTGGAATCAGTGAGTATCAGCGGGAAGCTCTTGTTGACCAGAATTCCCATCCCCCGGGAACCGGAGGTAAAGTCGGCGTGCACTGCCATGTTGTATCCCCATCTGTCTAGGGCTTTAGTGGCTGAACCCGTCAGATGTGTTTCTTGTATAAGTGCTATTGTCGGACCTTTGCGTTTTATGTACTGGGGGAGCCCATTCACATTCCATGACAGCACTGTGAAAGGAGGTGGTAGTCCCTCGGGCTCTGGGACAGGTTATCTGTGGTGTCTGCTGGTTGGGTCGTGTGTGCCATATGCGCTCGGAACAATACAGGGGTGTGAAGCTCTTCGTAGAATCCACCTCAATCTGTCGTCATGCATGCCTTCGAATAATCTTAACCAAAACAAACATAGAACCAAAACTGTCCCTCTTCTCCATCCACCCACCCTGCCTCCCTGTCCGGCGGTCCCCGAACTACCTGCCACCCCAAGTGAGGGGAGTGCTTCTTCCCCATAACTAGTACTTGCGTGGGGGAGTGAGAGTTTGTCTGTGATCCTCAGAAGCCTCCTCTAAATTGTGTCAACAGCAACGGCTAACATCCTGTCCGGAGATACATAGATCACTATTATATACTTGGCGTGCCTGTCATTTTGGTCTTGGTGGGTGAGGCGTTTGTTCAATAAATCATTACGCGCTTGGGGAGAAGTGGTCCGCTAGTGGGTTCAAAATTACAATGATTCTCGAGTGTTAGTTTGTGCGTACTCAATCCCTTTTGTCGCTGGATTCAGTAGATCTTGACCTTTGGGACTCCTGAAGTCTGTGTTGCTGTTGGGTTCTTGGTTTTCCGTACCTTGTGGCTGGGCGCCACCCTTCCAGCCAGTCCCGGGTTTCCTCAGGTGTGGCAAAGAACCAGGTTTTTCCTTTGGCCTCTACTCTCAGTTTCATCGGAAAGAGCTTCAAATATGTGAGTTCCCTGGTCCGCAGCTCTTACTTTACATCCAGAAAGCTGCGTCTTTGTTTGGTTACTGCTGCCGTGTAGTCTGGGTAGAGCGTGAACGTACAGTTCTCAAGACGTAGTGGTTGGGCTATTGTCGCCGCCTGCAGAATAGCGTCTTGGTCCCGAAAATTGAAAAGGCAAGCCAGAATTGGTCCAGGGGGAGCACCCGTTCTTGGTCTCCCTTCCGGCACGCGATGAGCTCATTCCACTGAGAAGAAGCTAGATAATCCTCGTAGTTGCAGCTGATTCTTGATGAGATCTTCTATAAAGAGGCCTAGGGCCGGTCCTCCTACATTTTCTGGAACGTAAATAATGCGGACATTGTTATGCTGTGAGCGGCCTTCTTGGTCATCCAGTTTGGTGACGATCAGGTTATTGTCAGTTTCTAGATGGCGTACCGGGCGTTGCAATGTGGCCGTATACGTGGAGAATGTCAGTGTTGTGAATTCGACCTCTGTCAGTCTTTCTCACAATTTTGAAAAGTCCACTTCCCCATCAAATTCTGATATATTTAACACAAGTTTGGAGCAGTAGATAATATTCAATAATTAAATTCTTCCAAGAAATGTATCAAGAGATCTCTGCTAAAGACCCACTCTGTCTTAAAAGCCCCCAGGTAGTGTTTCATCAAACGTTCACAAAATATTCAAAAGTCAATACCAAGTGTACCTTCAGCATCGCATTGTAATCAACTAGCCGGGTCATCCTTGTTTTCCAGAAGAGGCTCTCAGAGTAGGTCTATAGCAAGGATCTCTTGACACATTTTTGTGCATGGTGCATGTAGATATGTGAGGTGCATTATTTGAAATCTCGATCCATGCCTATTATTTAGACTTCCTTTTAATAAGCAAGATATATTTGCTTTATTCTATCTAAGGCAGATGGGAATGTTCTCCTTTTTGGGTGGTGTATTTGGCTTTATGGTTTTCCCAGACCTCCTTTCCTCTAGTCACTGACATATTCACCTAACTATAACATTACTTTAACATTTACTTTTTTCTGTGATTTTTAAGGTTTTAAAAAAAAAAAAAAATGGATCTTTTTATCACACCTAACTATAATGTTACTTTAAGCATTCATTTTCTCAGTGAATATGTATATATTACCTACGGGCGGTCGAAAAGCATTTTTTGACATGACTAACTTTGGTGTTGTTTGTCCAATCTGCATGAAATTTTGCCAAAACAGTGTTATGGTGGGTACTATTGATTGGGAAAGTTTGGGTGTGATCGGTGAAGTGGGGACCAATAATTTGGGGCATAAAATCAGGGGATGTATGTCAGTACAACGCGATCTTTTAGATCGCTGTACTTGACAATGCTGCCATTACAACGCAAGTCGTTACAACGACTTGCGTTGGAGGGCGCGGATTGTGGAATATTATAATTTTATATTCCAACACCAGTCCACGTAACAGTAAGGAAGGTGTTGGAATATAAAATTACAATATTCCTTAACCAACAGCGCCATCCAGCGTAAGTCGTAGTAACGACTTGCGTTGTAATGGCAGCGTTGTTAAGGTAGTGCGGTGTAAACACCGCGTTGTAAACGATGTTCCGCAAAATAAGGTTGCATTTGTAATGTTAATTCCCCTAGGAACCGTTAGCACATCTGCAGTCCAAACCGCTGAATGCACTTATAGGGAGGAAGGTAAATGTTGGTTCAAGGAAGTGCCTTTTGCTTATTTGGTGTAAATCTGTTCAGTACTTTTTGAGAAATTTAAGTTCAAAATTATAGTGATATCTCTGGCCGCGAATATTTCACAGTGTTTTGGCAATGATTCGTGAATGTGCGCGCCAACGGGAATGCTCTGATGGGCTGGTCCCAACCTGAATAGAAAGTTACAGTCATCATTTTATCTATCAGGAACAGTTCTCGGGGCTGAAAATGTCTATGAAATCCCACAGAAGGGGTCAGGGTGGAGATACTCCGATCCCAAGGTTGAGAAATGTAGTGTTTAGTGACACAAGTTATGTGTCAAAAATAGATTTTTTTAATTGCACGCTATGTTTGCACTGACGCCGCAACCACCCGCATGGCCCTCCATGTACCATTGTGGGGATATCACAACTATCAATGTCATCACGCATATTGGTGAATCATTAATGCACATTCTTATAGAAATATTGAGATTTCTGATAAATGTTTTCCTAGAGTTATTTCTATAGTAAGTTACACACTGTGATGATTAGAATTAATTATATAGTTATATTTTTTTGAACGTGGTGGTGGCTATTGAAATCCTGCTTTTGGTTTTGCAACGTACCCGTGGGGATCGCGATGAAGGATATCATCGCAATTTCCAGAGTCACAGTGAAAATAAAAAATAGTTTTTAGAGATGGTTGTTCTAGAAATACACTAGAAAAACATGAGTTTGAAGTGTACAGTTTAGAATACTGTAATGTGTGTGCATATGTGTTTTCACTCTATGGTAAAGGCACAATTGTTGCGAATAATGACATCATCACGACATCCAGAATAACCGCAAAAATTGTAAATTGGTCTGAAAGATGGTTTTTAAAGAAATTTAGTACAAAAATATGAGTTTAAACATGCTTTGAAAGAAGAATATGCATAGTAATGTGTGTAGGGCAATGTTCAGAATGTTTTTTTCACATAATATTTTTGGATGTGTTGGTGGCCATTGAATGCCTGCTTTTGTTTTCTGTTTTCACGACGTATCCATGGGAATCACAACGTCATCATAAAGATCCCCAAAATTATGGAAAATAAGGACCTTTTTAAATAAAAGTAAGAATATTTTGGAAATGTTGGTGACTCTGACAAAAGCTGTTGTGTTGGTTGTGTGTATATAGCTGCTACAGATAAGACCGGGTGCAGACTTACAGGTTACTTAGAAACACCCTGTTACCTTCATCTGTAAAGTGCACTCGATCATTTCTATAAATTTCATGCATGTCAAAATGAAGATTGCTGTTATAGATACAGCCCATGCGATGGTCTCGGAGGAATCCAGCATTAGTTTTATTAACATGATTCTTGGCTTTATCAATCTGTGGACAGAATTGATTTGGGCACTTCGATTTCTGTCTTTGCCATATATTGGAGTATACCAAGACAGTGTGAGGGAAAAGAGACATCAGTTCTGCAAAGGTTTCTTTCACCCCAGTCAATGTGCCTAGATCGTTGCCACCACAGTGCACAATCATGAGGTGAGGAGCTTGGGTATCCACAATGGACTTAACCAAAGCCAGTAACTGATCAAACATTAACTCTCTCTGGCAATCCTAAGTCCCTGTCAATACCTCTCTTTTTGCATCCTCTTTAGCCCAATAGATATACCTGTGGCCACAATCCATACTCTAAGCATTTTGAAGTGAAGGAGCAATAGTAGTCAGGAGAGGTCCGGAGCTGAATGGAAAAGTAATGAAAATGGAGATGTTTTTAACATATTGAAAATATTTAGGTATATAAATATATATATATATATATATATATATATATATATATATATATATATTACCTACTGGCGGTCGCCAGTAGGTATATATAGTTAGGATTTTTTCCCTATGGGATTTTTGAAAATTCTATGTCTAATAACTTTGGCGTTTGTGGACGGAATTGGCTGAAATTTTCTGGAAAATGGAACATTTTGTTTCTGAGCAGCCCCTGGAAATTTGGGGAGGTTTTGTCAAGGGGGGGCCGAGAAAAAAGGGGGGTCCCAAAACGTGTTTTCCCCATGCAATTTTCCATAGGGCAGTTGGCCTCACTTTTAGCCCGAACGGCTGAATGGATTTGCATGAAACTTGGCAAAATTGTAGGGACTGGTAGCCCGATGTGCCTTTTGTAGGTCTCAATATATGTGCTCCAGTGGATTTTGAGAAATTAACGTTTAAAAAAAGATATATATCTGTAAGCGCGCTCCAGGCAGCGCTCCGGTCCGCGGACCTTAAGCGTACCGGAACTTCGCGTAGCGAAGCTGATTGGCTCTCCGGTGTCTGTCAACATTCTAAACAGTCCGCAGCGGCCGCCATCTTGTCTCTCGGTAGGATTGAGAGACAAGAGGAGGCCAAAACAAAGGGGGAAATAACCATAAGGGGGCATAGTAGATCCTCCCTGACCCCCTAGGTTTAATGTGGAGGCTTTAAAAGGGCCCCGCGGGCAAAAAATAAATAAATTTTTTTTGTTTTTTTGCGTGGGTAGCGCCCGGTCCGCGAACCGGGAAGCGTTCTAGGCAGCGTACTACAATGAAAAATGAATGATAGACTTTTCAAATGCTGTATGTTAATATTATTGTTGGTTTTGTTGATTATTTTTTATTTTCTTTATTTTTTAAGCATTTTTTTTATTGTGATTGTGTTTCATAATTTATTAAACTTTCTAACATTTCATTGTCAGAAATTTCATAATTATCATTGAATATACATTGTAGTCTCTGAGGGTGTAAAATGTCCTCATTTTCAAGGAGGTTATCTACTGCTTGTACACATTGCAGTAGTTCTTTGTCTAAAGTTTCATCGAAAAATTCAATATCATTTTCATCAATGATTTCTTGGCTGCTCTCTTGCAGGACAATTTGAAATTCAACTTTCTGTTCGCCTTCCATTTTGCCTGAAATTTAGATTAAAAAAATATATATTAGTAGAGATAGGGCACTGTTGGGATTAATTTTAGATAGGCAGTTTTTATCAGTGAATTTATCTTTGGGCAGTGTATAGTATCAGAGTGGAAGTAGGAATATAAAAAAGTGTATGTGATTTAACGTAAGTAAATTCATAATTATACAAGAGAAGCCTAACTCCATCCATAACTATAACAGAGAAGTCTATCTAAATCTATAACTACTACAGAGGGATAGTATATAACTATCAGAAAAAGTTTACCATATTAACTTATAGTGCACAATATACTTCAGTTTTAAAAATAAAAACTTACCTTTAGAAAGAAGTTGAAGGAATTAGTGAAAATCCTATTGAAATGTACACCAAGAAGTAGTAGTCAAAATGGCTGTGTTTTCTTCTCTTCCTTTATATATATTCAGGTATATAACCAATGAAATGTCAGGTAAAAAAAGTAGAAAATGAAAGTAACATATTAATTGGTTGTCAATTCCAACACTTCAGATGTGTTTTGTGAAGTAATTTACCTCACGGTATTTAGAGAGGTCTACAGGCTAAATGGCTAAATGGAATTCCAATCAAATTTGTGAAAATGGTAGGGATTGGTATGTAGTATGAGCTAATCTATATTTGGTGAAATTGTCTCCAGTGGCTTTTCTGTGAACTACTTTCCCACCTTTTTTGATGGTGCGCTTCCCAGGGAGCGACCCGGTACGCGAACTGGTGAGCGCCCCGGTTCGCGAACCTTAAGCGTTACGGGAGTCCATCATTTTGTGTTTCGGTCGAATTAAGATACAAGATGGAGGGCAAATAATGTTCAGAATGGGTAGAAGGGGGCACGGTAGACTTATCTTGATCCCCTAGGTTTTGTGAGGGTGGCTGAGGAGGCTTATATGTGCGAAAAAAAAACATTTTTTTTTTAAATTTCGCGAGGTTAGCTCCCGGTTCGCGTACCGGGTAGCGTCCCAGGGAGCGTACTTTGTTGAAAATTAGTGAAAAAAGTTAGAGGAAAAATAACAATTGTGAGTGATCAGATGTAGGGTAGCTCTGAGAAGAGCTTTTGGGTTTATGGTACATTTAGGTACTTATAAGTAGGTACCAATGCACATTCTTAAATTCAGAGTGAAAATTCTGTTGCCCTCATCTGAGAAGTGAACTCCATCTCCTCTGTAGATATCTTGCATGTAGTAACGCAAGTTATTGTTGTACAGGGAGCCCATTCCATGGTCTCTCATGTAAGCTGAAACAGATTTGTTTACATGCTTCCTCGACTTCTCAATTTGTGGACAAAATTGGTTTGACCACCTCCATTTCTGTCTTTGGCATATATTTGAATATACCAAGGCAGTCTGAGGAAAAAGTGCCATTAATTGCTCAAAGGTGTCCTTTAAAAGCATTTCCAGACCTACACCAGTCAAAGTGCCCAAGTCATTACCTCCACAGTGCACAATTAACAGGTCAGGTTTGGGCAAATGCATAAAGGTTTTCACCAATGGTATCAATTGGTGACATTTTAATCCTCTGTGGCCAAACCACTTAATTTCCACATCTTGTAAATTGAGGTTAGGTAAATTCCTGTTTTCAGCGTACCTTTGAGCCCAGTGAATATAACTATGTCCAACAATCCAGACAGAAAACATGGTGAGAGAAGGTTCTCCTGCAGTCAGATGAAGTGTGGCAATGAAATGGCAGTTGAAAAAATGAGAGTTTAAAATGAAAAAAACTGTGGAGTTTCTCTTTTCATGAAGCAGTAACAGTGATTGGTGGATTTTGATTGCTAAAAACAGAAAGTTAGGGTGCACGGATGAGTTATTTGAAAGATGTATTTTGAATGGTCAATAAAAAATCATTAAATGAAAGAATGCACTGGATATGTAGGTGCACTGAGAGTTCAGAGTTCAATTGCAACATTGTTGTGTGAACTTGCAAACACCAGAAGTCTTCCAAGAGGTGGTTGCCATGCAGAAAAGGCAGAAAGGGCAGAGGGGGGAAGGGTTTTCATTTGAAAAAAAGTGAGGGAAGAGTTTTGATTGGGTGACATGAGAGATATGTGTGAAGAATTGCAGCATTTCTGTGCTTTTGATAGCTGCAGACTCTGGAGTGCATACCTTTTGCTCTGCTGAAGACAAATTGGTGTGTTTCTGAGACTGTTTTCAAACTCAAAGTATTTGCTAAGGTGAGAAAATATTTCTTTAATTTAGATAGAGAATAGTGTGCTTTAAGGAGAAAATTATGAATTAAGTGGCGCAAATTGCTTGTAAATATGCTCCCACCTGTGCATGGAAAATTTAGATTTTGAATGTTTGTGTTACATAGCCATGTTAAAAGTGATACAAACATGCTGCAAAGGCAATTAAAAAACGCTTTTATGTGTCTTAAGGACATTTTAAGTAATTTTCCCATGTGCAGTGTTTTGAAATTATGATTTGAAAATCGTTTTTGGGGAAAAGGAATTGTTTTTAAATTTATGACAAGGACATAATGGTGTATGCTTCTTTATAAGGCAATTGACTGTCCCTGATGTTATTTTTCCCATTTTAATGTAAGACCTTTCTCTGTGGCGCAAATTGCTTGTAAATATGCTCCCACCTGTGCATGGCAAATTTAGATTTTAAATGTTTGTGTTACATAGCCATGTTAAAAGTGACCCAACCATGCTGGAAAGGCAATAAAAAAACACTTTCATGTGTCTTAAGGACATTTTAAGTAATTTCCCTGTGGGCAGTGTTTTCAAATTATGAATTGAAAATCGTTTTTGAGGTAAAGGAATGTTGTTAAAATTTATGTGCGCTATATGCCCCCAAATTTCTTTTTCAGGGGTGCAGCAGGGTGTTATTGAGACACCCCTGCACCTTTGGAAAAATTCCTAATTTGCGATGAGCTAATTGCTAATCGCAAATTGCACCTTCTTTCATATGGGCATCCTGGCGCATGGAAATGAATGGGTAATTTGCAATTAGCAATTTGCTCATCGCAAATTTGGAATGGTAAAGAATCGCTATTTATTCCTTAAAATTCGCTATTTTGGAAATGCAAAATAGTTATATGATACATATGGCGGTTGATGTCTAACAAGATAAGAAGCTTAGGGATACATTTATGATGACTGGCGCAATGAAGTGGACATCACTTACTTCATTGGTAGAGCTTTACATGTATTATGTCCTCTGTATTCTTCATCAAGCGTAACTTTAATCTGCAATCCTGAGTAGGCCTCACCTTAAACAAACCTCTGGATAGGCCACATCTTATCGTCATCCTGAATTAATCATTTAAAATTCTAGGGACAGATTTATGATAGGTGTATGCCTCTTTTGCGCCACTTACAAAACACTGTCCATGGGGAAATGACTTAAAATGTCCTTAAGACACATGAATGTGTTTTTTTAAAGCGTTTGCAATTTTTTTGGGTCACTTTTAACATGGCTATGTGACTCAAACAGTCAAAATCTAAATTCACCATGCACAGGTGGGAGCATATTTACAAGGAATGTGCTCCATGGGGAAAGGTCTTATAATGTAATATGGGAAAAATGACATCAGAGACACTGAAATGCCTTATAGAGAAGCATACACCATTATGTCCTTGTCATAAATTTGCAAACCATTACTTTTCCCCAAAAACGATTTTCAAATCATAATTTGAAAACACTGCACATGTGGAAATGACTTAAAATGTCCTTAATTCAAAATTTGCTATTCCTTATTTTGCGATTGCACTGAAGGATTTGCAAATTTTGCGATTCCTTAAATGCAATGTATCAAACAAAAAATATGTAAAAAATGACATTAAGGATTTGGAAACTACCACCAACTTCTAGTTTGTGGTAATTTGCGAATTCTTTTCAAAAAGCATTTTTTTCCCAAAAAAAAAAGGTGCCATATGACGCCAATACATGTCCTTAGGGCATGTATGTGTGCCATATGCCCCCAATTTTCTTTTTCAGGGGTGCAGCAGGGTGTTCTTGAGATACCCCTGCACCCTTGAAAAAATTCCTATTTTGTGATGAGGTAATTGCTAATCGCAAATTGCAACCTTCATTCCTATGAGCCTCCTAGCCCATGGAAATGAATGGGTAATTTGCAATTAGCAATTTGCTCATTGCAAATTAGGAATGGTAAAGAATTGCTATTTATTCCTTAAAATTCGCTATTTAGGAAATGCAAAATAGTTTGATGGTACATATGGTGGTTCATCTGTAACAAGATAAGAAGCTTAGGGATACATTTATGATGACTGGCAAAATAAAGTGCAAATCACTTACTTCATTGGTAGGCCTTTACATGTATTATCTCTTCTGTATTCTTCATCAAGCGTAACTTTAATCTGCAATCCTGAGTAGGCCTCACCTTAAACAAACGTCTGGATAGGCCACACCTTATCGTCATCCTGGATTAATCATTTAAAATGCTAGGGACAGATTTATGATAGGTGTATGCCTCTTTTGCGCCACTGTGCGTCACTTTTATGATGCAGCGGCGGTGCAAAAGATTTGCTATGAGGCGACAAAATTACAAATTGATGCATTTAGGCAGATATGTCATGGTGTAAAAAAAACGTACCACATGAAACCGATGCAGCAGTGATGCAAAAGATGCACCATGTTGCAAGACAGGCCTCACTTGGGGCCATATGTATCAAGCTAATTAGCATTCGCAAAGATCAAAATTCTGCGAATTTCGGCCTTTGCGAATGCTAATTAGACAAATGGTATGTATCAAACAAGTTTGATGCAAAATAAGGAATAGCAAAATTTGCTATTCCTTATTTTGCGATTGCACTGAAGGATTTGCAAATTTTGCGATTACTTAAATGCAATGTATCAAACAAAAAATATGTAAAAAAATGACATTAAGGATTTGGAAACTACCACCAACTTCTAGTTGGTGGTAATTTGTGAATTCTTTTCAAAAAGCTTTTTTTCCAAAAAACAAAAGGTGCCATATGACGCCCATACATGCCCTTAGGGCATGTATGTGCGCCATATGCCCCCAAATTTCTTTTTCAGGGGGTGCAGCAGGGTGTTCTTGAGACACCCCTGCACCCTTGGAAAAATTCCTATTTTGTGATGAGCTAATTGCTAATCGCAAATTGCACCTTCATTCCTATGAGCCTCCTAGCCCATGGAAATGAATGGGTAATTTGCAATTAGCAAATTGCTCATTGCAAATTAGGAATGGTAAAGAATTGCTATTTATTCCTTAAAATTCGCTATTTAGGAAATGCAAAATAGTTTGATGGTACATATGGTGGTTCATCTGTAACAAGATAAGAAGCTTAGGGATACATTTATGATGACTGGCGAAATAAAGTGCAAATCACTTACTTCATTGGTAGGCCTTTACATGTATTATCTCCTCTGTATTCTTCATCAAGCGTAACTTTAATCTGCAATCCTGAGTGGGCCTCACCTTAAACAAACCTTTGGGTAGGCCACACCTTATCGTCATCCTGGATTAATCATTTAAAATGCTAGGGACAGATTTATGATAGGTGTATGCCTCTTTTGCGCCACTGTGCGTCACTTTTATGATGCAGCGGCGGTGCAAAAGATTTGCTATGAGGCGACAAAATTACAAATTGATGCATTTAGGCAGATATGTCAGGGTGTAAAAAAAACGTACCACATGAAACCAATGCAGCAGTGATGCAAAAGATGCACCATGTTGCAAGACAGGCCTCACTTGGGGCCATATGTATCAAGCTAATTAGCATTCGCAAAGATCAAAATTCTGCGAATTTCGGCCTTTGCGAATGTTAATTAGACAAATGGTATGTATCAAACAAGTTTGATGCAAAATAAGGAGTAGCAAAATTTGCTATTCCTTATTTTGCGATTGCACTGAAGGATTTGCAAATTTTGCGATTACTTAAATGCAATGTATCAAACAAAAAATATGTAAAAAATGACATTAAGGATTTGGAAACTATTGTGGTAAATTGGTGGTAATTTGTGAATTCTTTTCAAAAAGCTTTTTTTCAAAAAAAAAAAAGGTCCCATATGACGCCAACACATGCCCTTAGGGTATGTATGTGTGCCATATGCCCCCAAATTTCTTTTTCAGGGGTGCAGCAGGGTGTTCTTGAGACACCCCTGCACCCTTGGAAAAATTCCTAATTTGTGATGAGCAAATTGCTAATCGCAAATTAAACCTTCATTCCTATGAGCCTCCTAGCCCATGGAAATGAATGGGTAACTTGCAATTAGCAATTTGCTCATTGCAAATTAGGAATGGTAAAGAATTGCTATGTATTCCTTAAAATTCGCTATTTAGGAAATGCAAAATAGTTTGATGGTACATATGGCGGTTCATCTGTAACAAGATAAGAAGCTTAGGGATAGATTTATGATGACTGGTGCATCACCAGGGATGTGTCAGTCATCCTGCGCCGCTGTTCCGCCACCCATGGTGTGCTGCATTTACAATGCGGGGCATCATGGGGCAAAAATGGCACAGATGCGTGATGTATCTGTGCTGTAAAGGTAGTGATTGCTGGAGTTGTATCGCAAGTGCGATGCAGCTCAAGCAAGGCTCAGGGGTGCCCCATCTCCACAATGTTGCGTCAAGACCTATGCCTGCTTAAAGCAGGCGCAGGGTTTTGACGCAGCTTTCTCCTATCTGATTGTAAATACGGCACACCATGGGTGGCAGAGAAGCGGTGCACGTTAACTGGTGCATGCCTGGGGATGTGCCATTTAACATAAATCTGCCCCTTTACATTTAAGTATGTGCAGGACACACAGAGTCGGTGAGGCTTATCCAAGGTTAAGAAGAGATGAGTCCTGTTCACTGAAAAATTAGACATAGTCTTCACCTGATCAGCATTGCTGGACATGGCTAAATAATAGCTGCAAAATATTACTCTTGTTAAACAATTTTACTATTATAAGCTCTGAGATTTGTCTCTTACTCTGCAACATCTCATTGTTGTTATCTTTCTTTAAAGATAAAGACAACATCAACATGAGCGACAATCTGCAATCAGTTGATTTTGACCTCATCATTGAACTTGTAATTGAAACATCAGTGGATGTTGATCCATTGGATGATTTAAATCCTGAGGATGAAGAAGAGCGTGATGAGGATGCAGATTTGTCCGAATTATATGACATAGGGTGGGAAGCTGACCTGCTTGAGCCTATGGAAATATAAACATTTATTTTTAAAATGTATAATTAATAAAAAGTAAAAATGTAAACCGTTTAATTTAAAAATAAAGACACCTTCAAAAACAGGTTATGTGTAGTGTCTTCAATAAAATATTAAAATATGCTCATAAAATTAGATCAGATTCACATATAAAATAGCACAGGTAACATAAATATAAATGTCATTTCTTTTCTGCTATTTCTGTATTGTAAATTTGCCAAGGACTAAAAAATCTTCTATTTAAAATGTCAAGTAGTGTGTTAAGTTTTTGATCACTGTTATTGATTTACTGTTTGGTAATAATGGTTAATAACATTTTTTATTATATTTTACCACAGATTCAACTGCAGATCATTTCAAGATTTCACCATGCCAACAATAGAAAGACAGAGAAAGGCTGCAAAACGTCAAAGACAGCAGGTGAAACAAAATAAGCAGCAGTCCTCTAACAAAAAGATTTGTCAAGTCACGAAGAAAGCACCGGGTAAGAGCACAAAATATTTCATAAGAAATATGTGTAGTAAAAAAAATATTACTACAGAAAATGTTTCAGTCCATAAAAAGAGAAGCAAATCAAATGGAAAGGAAAGGCCAATCAAAAATGTTACTGCTAGAGCAAGAGATAACTCTGTGCATGATAGTAGAAGGAAACAACAGTTTAGGGACATTCGTAAACGAATGTTCCGCAACAGGATAATTGGCAATTTGTTAAAAAATATTAAGAAAGGTCAACAGAAACTGGTTTTTTATAAGAGAAAAAAAAAAGTTGAGAAAGTTATTGATCAGGCATTTGAAATTAAACGTAAGTTATTTATTTTGATAATCAATAGAATTAGGAAGCTAAACAAGGCAATTTATGATTTCAAAAGAAATAGTAGATGGAAGAGAATAGTTAATCGTAGTAATTTTTGTGAAGTTTTTTCTGGAGAATGGATGCATAGTTCAAGCTGTGAGGCATTTTTTAATGAGGAGAGTTATTTCCAGGATAATGATTTGGTGCATGCAGTTGACACCAGTGGTCGTGCTTATGAAGTGAAAGATGGTTGTCCAGTTGAAAAAGAAAAACTTGTGACAACAGAGACAGAAGAGGTGTTAGGTAATGAGGTTTTAGGAAGACGTGCTAAGGGTCCTGTGTACACCTGGAAGTGTAGTAGTATTTGTAGTGTGCAACAGGATTCCATCAATTTGCTTTGTGATTTTGTACGGTCATTTAATAAGAAAAGTTTGAAGCAGAAAATAAGGTTGTTGCAAGAATTAGATCCTTGCAGAGTGAGAGAAGTGACAGGTTTGCATGGTCATTCACTGGCTTGTCTTTCCAGGAGAGTATGCCAGAGTGTTTTTCATCATTTCAGGATGCTAGCAGTGCATCATAATAAAGTGAGGAAATTAGTTAGAATGTTGTATTATGCTAAGAGTCCAGAAATTATGCTTAAACAATTATGCGCTGCTCTTTTGCATGGTTCTGAAATAGATGTGTAGAACATATGTGAAGAAATTGAGTTTTGTTACTTTGGAAGTAAAGAGGAGAATGTTGAAATTGACCCAGAAGAAGAGGGTAATGTGGAAGATAGTGTACAGGTTTCCAGTACAGATAATTTCCAGAGGGAAATTGCGACGTTTCAGGTGAAATCAAGTGAGAGGCCTAATTTCACTTGTGTGTGTTGTCGACGCACTTATTATAAGACTCAGACTAAGTTAGTGGATTTATATGCAAAAAGTGAAAGGGAAAATAATAGTGAATGGAAGGATTTTGCAACATACTTGATGGTAGAAAATTGTTTTGATTTGGGATTCGATCAACGTGTGTGTACTTATTGTTGTTGCAAATTAAATCAAAACCAGATGCCTGCTAGAGCAGTTCATAATAATCTGGAATTGGTTGAGATTCCTTCTGAATTGAAGGATTTAAATACTTATGAATCTATTTTGATTCAAAGTATCCATCCCTTTCAGGCTATTGTAAGAATGGAGCCAAAGACAGGGAAATTGCCTCCATCAGATTTACAGAGAGGATTAAAGGGAAGAGTTGTTTATTTGCCTCTAGATTTGAAGAAAAACATTAACACAATTGGAGTAGAAAAAGTGGAAGAGGAACCTCTGGTTATCTTAGTTAATGGGGTTCCGACAAAGAATAAGAAAATATGGCAAGATTTAGTAGATGTTAGGAAAGTTAAAAAGGCAACATTGTATTTGAAAAAAAATAATAAATACTATAAGAATGTATATGTTGCAGAAGAGGAAGTAAGTGAGGAAGAGGATAGCGATTTGTGTGCTGGTCAAATTGAGAAAGTAGAACCCTCTACTAGTGAAGAAATATATGAACATTATAGTGTTCATCCTTTGCATTCCAAGGAAGTCATGGGGAATGCTATTGAGTTGTTTCAAATGAAACAAGCCAAAGGGAGTCCCATTAGTGTTTGGGAGGAAAGTTTGGAAGCTCGGTGTTTCCCACAGCTTTTTCCAACAGTTCAGGGAGGAAGATATGATGAGCGACCTCATCAAATTCCTGCTTCTGAATACCGGACTTTGCGATTGTATGCAGGAGATGCTAGGTTTCGACAATGCATTCCCTATTTGTTTCATCTCCTGTTTGAAAGCGATCTGTCTGGACTGTCATATGCAGTGAACCACATCTTGAAAAGTGGTATACACATGCAAAACATCTCGGCAAGTGACTTTATGGATAAAGTCAATGTCCAAGACAGTATTTTGGATTCTCACCTGATTAATCTCATGGCGTGTCAGCGTGGTACTAATGAGTACTGGTACCGTCGTCATGGTGATTTAAAATGTATGCTGAGGAACTTAGGTACTCCCACATGGTTCCTCACTCTGAGCTGTGCCGAGTATGGCTGGGAAGACTTACTTGAATTTCTACGAGAGGCAAATGCTAACGTAGATAACATCGAATTCAAGACACCCGGAGAACTGTGCTCTTTGGATCCAGTCAATGTATGTAGGTACTTCAATCATAGATTTGAAGCTATGATGTCTTTCATCATGAATAAGAAGAATCCACCTCTTGGAGAGGTGTTGGATTTCTTCTGGAGAAAGGAGTTCCCAGCAAGAGGTGCTCCTCATATACATATGTTGCTGTGGATCAAGGATGCACCTAAATTTGGAACGGATCCAGAAGACTCAGTGATGAGTTTCATCCAACAGTATTCTACGTGTGCTGTTCCAAACGCAAAGGAGAAGAAAAGCCTAAGAGAAAAAGTTCTGCGTTTCCAAAGCCATCGATGTGGAAAGTACTGCCGTCGTAAATTCCGAAACAAGGACAAGTTCTACACCAAATGTCGTTTCGGCTTTCCACGACCGGTGATTTCTAAAGGAAGAGTAAACAGTTTGATGTCTTCGCTGCGACATAATGTCATGAAGAAATCACCTAAAAACACATACAATTTGAAGAGGAACGAAGAGTCCAAGTACATCAACGACTACAACCCGGTGATTTTGTCCATGTGGAATGCTAACATGGATATACAGTTTGTGGCTGATAACTGTATGGCTGTGGCTCGGTATGTGACATCTTACATCACCAAAAAAGAGAAGACAGAATTGAAGGATATGTGGGAGGACATTTCCCATGAAAAGAGCCTCAGCAAGAAGTTGTACAGTTTCAGTCTAAAGATGTTGTCGCATCGAGAAATTGGAGCTTACGAATGCTCTGACCGGTTGTCTTCAGCAAGTCTCTATGCCAAGTCCAGGAGTATCGTTTGGGCGAGTCTTGGTCTTGCTGCAACGCGTAATCGAGTTCTGAAACCTGTGCGGGAAATTGAGTATTTGGCGGAAAAGGAGCCAAACAGTACCGACATTTTGAAGACCAACATGTTGGATACATATTATCCAAATAGAAGCAGTCACCTCGACAATGTTTGTCTGTATGAGGTTCTTCAAAATTACATATTCAAGAGGAACATCAAAGAAGATACTGAGAAAGGAGTGTATGCTGTAATAGGAAGTGAGGGATGTCTGGTCAAGCAAAGAAAATGCCACTTGGTAAACCATCGAAAATTGAGTGGCGAATCTCCTGAAATAAAGGAGTTTTTCTATTTAGCACTTTTGCAACTTTTCAAGCCTTGGCGTGCAGAAGAGGAACTGCTTGGAGATTTCCTCTGTTACGAAGACTCTTTCAATGCCGCCAAGGAGACCATAGAATGTCCTGCTTTTCCCAAATATGTAGAAATGTTGAATGCGGAAATTGAGCAGGAAGCAACGATTGCAGCCGAGATTGCCAGAGACAGTTCTCAGGACAGTCAGAGTTCTGCTTCATTGAGTCAGGATCCACTAGGAGGACCTGTTATCGAAAATGAAGCTGCCACTGCCATGAATGAAGTGGAAAGAGCCATGGCACATGCTCAGGAGGATGCGGTTAACTTAGAAGAGTTGGAAAGACAACTCAACGTTGAGCAGAGGAAAATATATGACGAAGTTACCATGCAAATTGATCATGGATTAAGTCATGACAAGAAAGAGTGCTCATGTACGTCGTTGAAGCCTGTCCGACTGTACGTGAGTGGAGAAGCGGGAACTGGAAAAAGTTTCCTCATTAAAGCAATTTCATGCTATTTGCAGGAAAGGACAGAGTCATCGCTGTCTTGTGTTGTCACCGCTCCAACTGGACTGGCAGCACATAACATTAAAGGGATTACTTTACATCGTTTACTGATGCTGCCAGTGGAGCATGACAACAAATTACAATATCACAAGCTATCTGGCGATGCTTGTTTTGAAGTTTCAAGAATCTTGAGGAAAATGAAACTTCTTATCATTGACGAAGTAAGCATGGTTTCCAATGTCATGCTTGCCTTTGTGCATTTGAGAATGCAAGAAGTTCTCAAAACAGAGTATGATGTGTTATTTGGTGGCAAACACATCATTGTTTTCGGAGATCTTCTGCAGCTGACACCAGTGAAAGGGCAACCTGTGTTCAAAATGCTCACGCATGAAGATACCAGGAAGTGCCTAGGCAGCATTGGCAACGTCAATATATGGTTAAACTTCAATTATGCTGAACTGCATGAAAATATGCGTCAGGCGAAGGATGAAGTTTACAAGACTATTCTACAAGATGTTAGAATTGGAAAAGTGACCGAGCATGGGAAAGAAGCTTTACATGCACGATTACTATCAAATTTATATCCAGAACAAGATGTTGTGCCTGAGAATATTTTTCAGAAAATTACTGATAAGAAATCTGGAATATGTTTGATGCCAACTCTTGCAGAATGTGCCAAATTCAACAACAAAATGTTGCATTTAGAAAAGCAAGAGATTGTGAAACTGGAAGCTATTGACAGAGTAGAGCATATGGGATCAACAATTATTTTGTCTGAGAATCTGAAAACAAAATTGGATTCATTAGAGAAGAGTATATCTAAAACTGCAGGTTTTGAAAAGACTCTGAATGTGTGCTTGAACTGCCGTATAATTTTAAGAAGGAATTTACATGTTGAAAGAGGTCTGGTAAATGGATCAATGGGTAATGTTGTTGATTTTGTAAAATACAGAAATAGAGATGGAATTGAATTTTAAAAAATTTAATTTGATGGCATTGAGGAAGTACAGCTAATTGGTCGTTGCTCCGCTAGATTTTTGCTTGTAAAAGACTTATATGTTCGCCGTAAGCAGTTTCCTGTTTGCTTGGCATATGCGGTGACAATCCATAAATCGCAAGGTTTAAGTGTAGACTGTGCATTGGTGAATATTGGCAGTTCTGTGTTCAAGGAGGGTATGGCATATGTGGCATTGTCACGAGTTAGAACTTTATCGGGATTGTACTTGATTGAGTGTGATGTCACAAACATTTGTGCGGATCTAGATTGTGTTAAGGAATACAATAGGTTAAGAAGAGAGTATGCGCCACATTTGCCTCAGTATCCTTTGTTTGAGAAACGTGTGGTAGGCCGGAAACGAAGAAATGTGACCAATACTGGGGAGGTTGTAGCAAAAAGACGAAAAGTCGATGAACCTAAAATTACAAGCAGAAACAAAAAGGATTCTGTTGAAGATGTTGTTGGTTTTCAATTTGAAAACAGTTCTGGTGTCAACTGCTATGCTAATGTAGTGGTTAATGTTTTGTTTTCTCTAGAAAATGTAAAAGAAGAGATTGTGGTCAATTCTGATCAAAGATTTTGCAGTTTGTTAAATTCTGTGTTAAAGAAATGTAGCACTGATAGAAGAAACATAGAAAGTGTGTCTGAAATTCAAAATCTGTTAGACAGATGTTCAGGCCAAACACAATTCTCTCAAAATATTCAGCAAGATTGTCAGGAGTTTTTAATGTATATGCTTGATGTATTGCATGCTGAAGGTGTAGATGTAGATCAGCTGTTTGGGCTTTCTTATCAATGGCAGCATGACTGCGAGAACTGTATGGTATCAAGTACTACTAGTGTAACTTTGCCAGACAGTAAATCAGTCTCCTTTAATAAGCTAGTAAAAGCAGCTGATCACAACATGGAGTGTAGCCAATGTAAATCTGAAATGATGTGCACATTATTTATACGAACATATGGCCAGTATGTCATTTTAATGTTCCAACGATGTAGGCCTGATGGAACAAAATTGACAACTTTAATTAAAAATTTTGTAGCTTCGCAGTTGTCAATATCAGGAAGGACTTTTGTAACTGCAGCAATTATATATCATGACGGCCCTTCAATAACATCAGGACATTACACAGCTTATTTAAAGTCTAGAAATGGCTGGTCATTCTGCAACGATTCTGTTTTAAGTTTCAAAAAAAAATTGCCGTATGACCTTAAAAACTCTTACCTGGTGTTTTTAAAACCAACATTTTAGGGAAATAATCTTGGGATGTGCTCTGTGGAATTTCAAGAAGTTCTAATGGCTCCTACACAATTTGGCCTTGAGGATAAGTGTAGTTCAGAGACATAACTTCTAACCATAAGACTGGACGTCATGGAGAAATAAGTGCACTTTGAATGAGTTCAGAAAAACTATTTCTTTTTATAAGCTAATTGAAGCAGCCAATCAAAACATAGAGTAGAGGGAATGTAAGTCTGCAACGCTGTCTACTGTTTTACATTGCTTTGTGATTGAAAGTGATGTAGAGAATTAAATAATTGTAGTAGTCATAGACTTAGTGTAAGTCTGCTTCATAGTAAGCAGTATCAGTGTCATAGGAAATGTAGAACATGACTGAGCAAGAAGGGGAAGATATTACTATTCCAGGATTGTGAAAATGATCTTCAACATTTTAATTCTGAAAGTTGTGGAAATGCCAAATGACGGGATTGGCTTACAAGAAATCCAAGAGTTATAAATGGGTCTGACAAGATTTGGCCTTGTGGAAACTTGTGGTAGAGAGCAAGAAGTCATTTATTGCATGTAACATGTTTTTAAAAACGATGGAGATTTTCTTTCAGAAAGTGGCGGGCTGAAAGTAATAACAGCACAAAAGAGTGTAAGCTGTTCATAGGACATCCTTTGACGTCATGGAAAGTAAGTTAACTTTAAGGAGTTCTGAATTCTGATTTCTTATGTTGTATGGGTTTTTTAAACACAATCATTTTGATTGTGTTTTTTTTTTCCCGCTGTTATATGATGAATACCTTCAAGTCACTGTTTTTAGTGAATTTTGATACATTTTGAGAACAGCAAAAATAAACCATTTAACATGTATAATTAATTCTGTACTGTTTGCATTTATGATGTATATGTAGAACTGTGTAGGAGGCATGGAGAAGGTGAGGCTTCTGTAAGTGTCAAAGTTGTTGCATGCAGTGCTGCACTTCTGCGTATTCTTTCATATGCTAGACTACATCTGCACAATGAGATACCTAAGCAAAGGAAACACAAGTGATGTGATTGTGAAATGAGCAAAATAAATTGCACGTATTTCAATTACATCACCTGTGTTTCCTATCATTACGAATCACATTGTGCAGATCAAGTTTAGGTCTGTCCAGGGAAACATAGGAGGTTTGGACTTTGTTCAAGAGTGCAGTGGACATGACTCACTTCATTGGTAGACCTTCACATGTATTATGTCCTCTATTCTCTTCAACAACTCGAAATTTCATCTGCAACCCTGAGTAGGCCTCACCTCAAACAAACCTCTGGATAGGACACATCTTATTGGCATCCTGAAGCAATTATTTAAAATTTTAGTGTCTTGCGACACTTTTCTGAGACAACAGCAATGCAAAAGATGCACCATGTTTTAATATAGGCCTCACTTCATCTGCATCAAGATACTGTTAGTTTAAAATGTATATCTTTAGGACTGTGTAGGGGGCCTGGAGAAGCAGAAGCTTCTGTAAGTGTCAAAGTTGTTGAAAAACTGTTTGTCCTTCAATCTTTTCCCTTGTCTTTTGTAATTTTTAAATACATGTTTTAATATTTTTGAAATGTTTGTTCTCTCTTTCACAGATTGAAAGTATAAAAACAAAAAGTGAGTAATTTAACGACAATTATAAGGTAAATGCTTTGTACTCTTTTCGTTACATTTCTATCACATTCACCTACTATTAGTTCCACTGCTTCATTTCTTTAACCCTCAGTTTCCTGCCTTTGCTACTTCCCTCATTCCTTTCTCTATTACCTACTTACTCAACTCCTTCCACTCTTTTTCTCAGTCCCTCTCTTCTCATAGTTCCTCACTCTTGTTCACTCACTCCGTCTCTATTACTCTTAGTGTCTTTGACTGATCACTCTATCACTACTTGTTCATAATGCTTTCTCTGTGTAGTTGAAGCACACTAAGGGGCATATTATGAACACAGCCAATAAAATTATTGCTCTTTTTATTGGCAGAAAACTGGTGCAAAAGTGGTTTTAGCGGCAGTTTTCTGCCGCAAAAGCAGCTTTAGCGACACATTTCTGCCAATAAAAGCTGCAAAACTTTTATTGCCTATGTTGATGATATGGCTCTATGTTACTTACATTTCTTTGCTGTTTCAATTAATCTTTTTCTGTTATTTTTTGTTTTCTGTTTTCTATTTTTTCTCTCTGTTATTCCTCATGTTTTAATCTTATTTTGAACATTCACTCACATTCTCCAAGAAACTCTTCTTTGTTAATGTTATACTCTCTTTTTTTTTCTTTCACTTCGTTATCTATTTTGTTTTTCACAATTATACCCTCTTCCGTCTTTTCTTCGGTAAATAGATCTATTAAACAGTATCTCTTCTTTACTCCCTATAGCTGTCTTTCTTTTAACATCACTCTCTGTTTACTTTCCTTATACTTACTCTTTTAAAAAAAAAAAAAAAATGTTGGTTAGCTCCCGGTCCGCGTACCGGGAAGCTAACCCGGGAGCGAACCAAAAGAAATAGAGCTTGCCAGAGTGCTAAACATTCTAGCAATTTTTTTTGAAAGGGAAGGTAGTTCTGAAAAGAACTTTTTTTAAAATATTTTTGTTGTTTTATATATTTTTTTTTTTTTTGAACATTTTTTGTTTTTTTTGTATTTTTTGAACGATTTTATATTTTTTTTGGTTTTTTTGGGGGGGGAAACAACAAAAAACAGGCGTTGAAAAGGGCTCAACAGGAGCAAAAAAAAAATTACTGGGGGCGGTTAGGGCAATCATGGTGTTCATACGCCAGGTTGAGTGCATTGATGCTCATGTTGCCACACGCTAACAACGCACGACAGTGCATACAAGAGTGTATCATGTGGCCAAAATTTTCTTGTATATTTGGCACAGTTTCCCGTGCCTCTTCCGGTGTTAATGAAATTGGTATTCTTGGTCTGGCCACAGGAGTTGATCTTGGATTGTCCTGCATATCCCTTATTTCCGCCCGGCTGTAATTTAGTGGATGCTTCCTTGTCATGTGCCTGTGCATTGTGTGATTTCCATAACTATATTTCTTGTCCGTCCCTCTTGATAATTGTTCTTTGCATATGAGGCAGGTGACATACCTCGCATTGACTTTTTTTTGGCCACGAGGGATCGAATAAAACTGCCAGATGAAACTGGCTTTCTTTCTGGAAACCCGGGGCACCTCTTCTAAGAACTGTGGTTCTTCTCCCTCCTCATCCATTTCTTCATCTTCCTCCTCAGTGTTGGTAATGACCTGGGGAGGTGGTCCTCTCTTCCCATGAGGAGGTGGAGGTGGTGGTGGGGGTGCACCAGCTGAAGCTACCAATGAAGCCATTTCTCATATAGTAGTAAAGGTCTTCCTCTCACAATGATGAAAGTCAGAGTGAGGAAAGAAGGAGGGGTTTTCATCATTTGGGAAAAACAATACTTCTCAACCAATGAAAAGTGTTATTTTAGGTCACCTGACCTAGCCTTACATCATTATGAAACCAAAAGTGAAATGAACCAATGAAAAGTTTTATTAACAAGTCACATGACCTCTCACGCTCATGTTACGTGCTGCGGAACGCGCCCCGGTTAGCTTCCGGGTCGCTGCCCTTCGCGCCTCGGTCCGCGCCCCGGGACACTTCCGGGTGCGCTAACGCGGTACGTCACAAGACGCATTACGCGGCAACGCGATACGTCGCGCTTTCGCGATGCGCCGCGGATCGCTTCCGGGGAGCTGCGTTTCGCGCCTCGGTCCGCGCCCCGGGGCACTTCCGGGTGCGCTAACGCAGTACGTCATAAGACGCATTACGCGGCAACACGATACCGTCACTATGTTGATATCTTACCGGTTCGCGGACCGGGTCGCGGCATCAATTTGAGCTAACGGAAAGCTTCCCGGTTAGCGGACCGGGAGCGAAACAAAAAAAATATTAAATTTTTTTTATTAATAAATATATAAAATATATTTTTGGATTTAAAGAAGAATACATTTTACAGCTATAGATATTAGCTTTTAAAAAACCAATGATATTCACTGAAAAAACCATAGGTTATAGACCATATATAGTTAGGAATTAGCATTTACAAAACCTTGAAAATTCACTGAAAAAACCATAGGTTATAGACCATATATAGTTAGGAATTAGCATTTAGAAAACCTTATTTTACTCACACAAAACCATTGAAATTCCATATATAGTTAGTTGCACTAACTATATATCGCGCACCCGCAATCCACTGCTGATCATGTCACATATTACATCATTCATGACATGGTCAGTGACATCACTGATGACATCACTGATGACATCTCAAATGACATCACTGATGACATCATCTAGTGTCTGTGTATTTTTGTAAAGTTTAAATACGTTTTACATATTGAAGAATGACTGGATGGATGGAAGACTGAGTGTGTGTGTGGCTGGCTGGGAGGTGTGTGACGCTGTGCATATCAATGTGTACTTGTATCAGTGATTGTATAAGAGAGTAAGTATGTGTTAGTATATGTGTGAAAAGTATGGTGTTCTGTGTTTAACTATAGATGAGGAAATCGAAGTGTGATTGATTCTTCACAGGACTGATTAGGTGTATGAGTGCATATGATAGTGTTCTAATAATAACTGACTGTATGTATGAGTAATTGTATGGGTGAATGAGTGAATGTGTGTGTAGACGTACGAATCAGTGAGTGCGTATGTAGTAACTGGTATTGGTGTGTCATGATGTCATCAGTGATGTCATTTGAGATGTCATCAGTGATGTCATTTCAGATGTCATTAGTGATGTCATCAGTGATGTCACTGAAGTATGGTGTTCTGTGTTTAACTGTATAGATGAAGAAATGGAAGTGTGATTGATTCTTTACAGGACTGACTTGGTGTGTGAGTAACTCCATGGATGAGTGGCAGTGTGTGACTGTCTGCATAGGTGTATGAGTGCATATGATAGTGTTGTAATAATGAGTGACTGTATGTATGAGTGATTGTATGGGTGAATGAGTGAATGTGTGTGTAGACGTAGGAATCAGTGAGTGCGTATGTAGTAACTGGTATTGGTGTGTCATGATGTCATCAGTGATGTCATTTGAGATGTCATCAGTGATGTCATCAGTGATGTCATTTGAGATGTCATCAGTGATGTCATCAGTGATGTCACTGACCATGTCATGAATGATGTAATATGTGACATGATCAGCAGTGGATTGCGGGTGCGCGATATATAGTTAGTGCAACTAACTATATATGGAATTTCAATGGTTTTGTGTGAGTAAAATAAGGTTTTCTAAATGCTAATTCCTAACTATATATGGTCTATAACCTATGGTTTTTTCAGTGAATTTTCAAGGTTTTGTAAATGCTAATTCCTAACTATATATGGTCTATAACCTATGGTTTTTTCAGTGAATATATATATATATATATATATTCAATAACATGAGGTAGTGTGTTGGATGGCTCAGGAAGAAGTCTTATTATTGGCTGTTGTTGAAAAAAAGACATGTAAGACATTGATATGGTTTTGAATCTGTGGAGTGAACCACACCTGCCGCATCTCATTTGGAAGTAGCATGTTCCTTCTAGAATGTGCTGTGAGTTTTTGGCCTACTGGTTCCACTGGGTTGCTAGGTACACTGAGATAAGACTGTATTGGGGAGGAGAGGGTGTTACAGAGACAGAATCTTTTTTTTAATTTTGAAGAGTGATGACACAATCTAACTAATGACACGTTTTAATGTCCAACTCAGGAGCATGTTTTAAACTGTTGTGTAGTATTTAAATTTCAGAAAAATTAAGATAGATACAGATTTGAACTCCCTTTTGTTTAGATTTCTCCACGATGATCGCAAATACATCGCAAACACACATAGAAAGGAATGTCCTTTTTGAAATTGAGGGAAAGAGTTAACAGATCCTAACCAGTCACTAGTGGAGATGCAGTAGTCTAAAATGAAAGAAATGAGTTCCTTTGCTGCCTTTCTCATGTTGATAGAGTGGAAGGTTGAAGAGGTTGCCATTTTAGAGTAGCTTTGTATGCGAGTGGTGTACCACTCTTGTGCTTAGTTTTAACAAATCTTATGAGTGCCAAAACTATCTAGAAAACGCTAAACAACAATATAATCTATAGACTTAATTCACTGGTATGTATATATTATGTATATATCTGTGTAGCTATTTTAAATTTAGAGGTTAATGGTGAATGTTTTGGGAAGTAATAGACAAATGAATTAGTGTCTCATTATATTGTGTATTTTATTGAAAAATAACAGTATAGTCTTGTGAAAAGTTGCAATGAGGAACTAAGAATGTTCTAAATGTCTAAACATCAGGTACAGAATTGATACATCTGTTATTTGCATTCTGGGAGTTGTAGTACTTTTAGTAACATTAGTAATAGGAATAGTGTAGTGAGAAATAAAAGATGAGAGCATGTTGTCCGCCTGTATATGAATTAGAAAGAAGTAATATTTGTTAGGTATGTATTGGGAAGTGTTTGTCAATGTGTTTTTTATTAACATATATGACTGCTTTGCATATGCTTAGATGTTGAGATATGTTTGTTGTGCTATATAAATGGTAGGATGTTTGAGGTTACTTAAAGATGCAGAGATGTATATATTTTGGGAAAGATGCCTTGAAGGTGTACATCTATTAAGAAATCACATATATGTTTACATGGTGCTCTATGTTTAGTAAGGCTGATAAAAAATGTCATGTATATGGAGAGGGTAGTGTTTTTCTTTAAACATGGTTTGGTTAAAATTGAGAAAGATTAATAGTACAGAATACCTCAAGAGTTCTTGTGCTAGCTTCATTTGGAGTGTAACTTTTGTCTGAGAGATGCTGATATGTTTTAGAAGTCGAAGAAGTATTCGAGAAACGATGTAAGTAAGCCATTTGCAAATGGTTTTGTGCTTTGAAAATTTTCAAAATGTTGTTTTCCATTTTATAAACTTACTGATGCATGTGCACATTCAGTAACAAAGCAATGCATGTTTCTGGAGAGCCATGTATGCAATTGTATATCAAGTGTAATACCTAGATTTCATTCACACATAGCTCAGAAGAAAAGCAAGCGTACAGTAAATAAAAGTAGTTTGATAAAAACAGAGGGAGATACCCAATGAGCCAGAGATATAGTGACAACTGTTAAGTATCTAACAACAATGAATGTTCTTTCTCAGTCAGTCAGGCAGTATTAAGGCACTCATGCAATCACCCTGCCACTACTCAAGGAGTCATCAAATCATTGATTCACTACCCATGGAGTTATTCAAATACACTTCACATGTACTCTTGCAATCAGGCAGGCAGAATTTATGTAGTCATTGAACTATGCAGGCACTAACTATACATGCATCTAATCACCTAGGTACTAACTATTGACTTATGCAAATAACAAGGCTGTAACCACGCAATCATTATAACATTTGCGCAGAACCTATGCAGTCATCTAAACACCCATTTACAACTCATGTCGTCATTGAAATAATAAGGCAGACGTGCATTGATTAAACACCCAGGCTCTACTCATGCACTCATCTAACTACGTAGAGACGACCATTGTAGTAAACCTATCACCCACCCAGTACCAATGCAGTCATTTATTTACTTAGCCAATGGTCTTGTACTAATACAATCACCCTTGCAGTATACTTACTTTCATCCAATCTCTCAAGCTTTAACAATGGAATCATAGAGTCACTCGGACACTAATCATGCACACATGTAATTAGCCGGGCACTACTGATGCACTTATTCAATTCTGCAGGCCCTACCAATATAGTTATGTAAACATCCAGGCACTACCTGTTCATTCAACGCAAAAAAATTGGCAGTATCCAATCGCTGAAACACTATTCAGCCAATCATCCAATATGCTAGCTGCTATGCATGGGCTTAAACAATCATCTATGCACTATCGATGCACTGCATAAATCACCTATATACTATATATGCACTCTTGCAATCATCCAGGCACTAGAGTTGCACTCATTTAATCACCCTTCCAGTATCTATGCATGTATTGAATTATTGAAGCATTAGTCACACACTTGTTGAATCATTCATCCTCTATTCATGTACTCATCCAAACACCCAGATAATAGGTGTATACTCCTGCAAGCACACAGGCAGTAAGTATGCAGACATTGACTGACCCATGGAGTTATGGCATAGTCAGGAATTCTTCTAGGCACTACCTGTACCCTCAGGGAATAACCCAGGCACTACCTATGCCTTCATTTAATCATCCAGGAAGGATTGATGTATTCAACCACAAACCCATGTATTTACAAGTTTTACTGAGGAATAGGGAGTCTTTAGACTATATGGGTGATAGGTTTACTTCAATGGTACTCTCAGCATAATTACATAAGGTCATTAGTAGAGCCTAAGTGTTTCATCAGTGAACGCGTATACCTCAGTATTTGAATGACTGCATGGGTTGTAAGTGGGTGTTTAGATGGCTGCATAGGTTCTTCGCAAATGTTATAATGATTGCATAGTTACAGCCTTGTAAATTTAGTGTTAAATTTAAAAAAGCATAGAAGAAGGAGAGATGCAGTGAAACAGAAAGAACGAGTTGAGAGAGTAGTTGATAAGGCCTTTGCTGAGAAAAGGAAGCTTTTCATTTTGATTCTAAATAGTATGAAGACTCTTGCAAAATAGTTTTGTGCATGAGGAGATAAAACAAGAAGAATAGATCAGTGAACAGAAGTAACTGTTGTACAATTTTTAGTGGAGAATGGATACATTCTTCTTGTATGGAGCCTTTCTTTAATGAAGAAAGCTATCTCCAGGATAAGAAATTAGTTCATGCTATTTATTAAAGGGGACGATGTTATGAAATGAAGAATGGTAATCCTATAGCAAAAGAGGTGATGGTACCTAGAAATGGAGAAGACGTTATTGCAGAAGAGGTATAAGGAAGGGGTAGTCAGGGTACTGTATACAAATGGGATTGTAGTAGTGTTTCTATTATTAAACAGAAATCAACTGATGTATTAAGAAAATCGTATCTTTCCAAGGTGAAGTTTAAAACAAAACATAAGTTATACCTCTCAACAATGCAAACTGTAGGTATGAGGCTGCTTTATGTGAAACTCCTGCTTTATGTTTAGGAGAAATGAATCGAGCACTTTTAACATGGTAGTGTGGCAGACGTAAAAAAGGTTTGTGGAGATGTGCAATTTTGTTTCTTTCGTCCTGAGCAGGATTCTAGGGAAATTGAAAAGTTGGTAAGAGGAGGAGTTGCAAAACAAGCCACATATATTACAGTTGATAGTTTAAAAGAAGAGATTACAAAATTGAACACAATGTTTTCTAAAAAAACAGAGTATTTTTTTATATGTGGACAATACACTTACTAAAAGATTTAAACACAAACTGTTGACCTGTAATTAAAAAGTAAAAATGTAAATCAGAATAACTGGCAAAAGTTACCATGGTATTTATTTGTAGAGGGATGGTTTGACTTGCCTATATGGCTAGTTATATGTAAGTAGTGATATAATAAATTAGAAGATAATAAAAATGAACAACGCATAGATATTATATACTCATTTTGTAAGATAATAAAATGCCTGCTAATGTAGCAAAAATATGATGGTCCAAAAATAAAAAATAAATCAAAATTTATTATTCTTTGCAGCATTGCAGAGGGCCATTATGGACTGCTCTCCTGCACTCACTACAACTCCACAATCCATGCAGTATGATGCATTTTTTGGAAAAACTGTGGAACCAAATCTTGAAGTTGAGATTGGGCTTTTGAATGGGCTCTCTGCTTCGGTGTTGTTGTGCTGCTATTGAACTCGAGGGTTCGTTAGCTTTGCCTTGCTTTCTTGCTGCTCATTATGAACTCCGCTTATGAAATATGCAAAAAATAATAAATGGAAAAAAAATACCATGTATGATTTTTAGCAGCATTGCAAATAGCTGTTTACCAACTGTTATAACAACACTACAGTCCATGAATACGTGGCAATTCTTGAAAACCCTGGAGACATATCTGTTGTGGTAGTCTGTATCTCTAAGGAGACTTTGTGGCCGGAAATTGTTGCTGCTGCCACTTATGTGGCTCTCCAGTTTCCTTCTGCTTAATCGGAAGCCGGAGACGTTGTCTTTGATAAGTTTTAGGATGATATATCATGAATGTCATCCCACATGAGACCAAAAAAAGTCTTCAGCCAAAATCTACCACCTGCTCACAATAAACGTCTGGAAAAGAAGATTCGGAAGAAGGAGTGGGTGTATACTTCCAATTCATTTTACTGAACAATATATATCCAATGATATTCCTTACTTTCCCAGTCATGTGATGTTTTCAGATTGTGCATTTACTAGTTTGGCAACAGTTTTTATTTCCTCATGATTTTTGATAAGAATGAGTAGGTTTGATAGGTGTTTGGTAGTTATGTTCTTTTTGTGAGTTCAGATATTGAGTTAGTTTTTTAAACTGGTTATTTTTATAAATACGTTTTTAAAATAAAGTTAAACCAATATGTTACTAAAGAGCTAGACTCAAACTTTGTGTAAAATAGGTCTATATATCTGTTTTTTCACTTTGTCATCTGTATTCTTGACTACTGATGTCATTGTGATCTCTGGTGTTGCTCTGAAGAAGGAAAATGCATTTTTGTTTTAGCTATTTCGACAAATGAAGAAAAAGGGGAAAATTTAGTATGTATCATAGTAATAGCTACACAGAAACCTTATGTAAAATATGTCTATATGTGTTTTTTATTCTTTGTTAAAAACACCAGGTATTCCCAGTCTGTTCTTGGCAATGGCATTTATAGGGGGAGTTTTACAAGAAATTCACTCAACGCAGTGCAGCCCCCCACGAAGCAGCGCTGCATTGCGCGACAGGGAGGGAGCAGGAGAGCACCACATCTTCAGAGAAATGTCTCTCTCCTCCCCTTTCCCTTGTGCCAGCCCTGACTTTAGCGGCCATGCACACAACTTAGCACCATAGCGATAGGGTGTGTTCATGAATCTAGCATAGGTTTTGTACAGGAAGCGTATCCGTCTTGTACAAAATACTATGCCTAGACAAGATTAAAAGTTTTTCTCACTTTGTATACATGCTGCACAGGCAGCACGCATGCCAAGTCAGAAATGCACAGAGAAATAAAATAATTTTTCTTGTTTGCACCTCCTTTAGGGGCGTTGAGTTTTGGCACAGAACCATGTCTACAAATCTTTGTAAGTAGGGTTTTGTGTCAAAAGGCATAGGTGGTTGCATGGGAATGCCCATGTTCTACCCATGTAACGCCCCCTCGATGCTAAGAAATGCAAAGCAGTGCTTCCCGCTGGTTTGCTCTACTTTGAGGGTGCTTCCCAGCTCAAAACAAGTTTTAAGCTGGAAAGTAAAGAGCAAAAAAAACATTTTGTGCTGGTTAGCATCACAAACGCTAACCCAATGCAAAATGTTTGTAAATCTCCCCCTAGAGTCAAACAGGCACTACCTGTGCAATCATCAAAGATGTCCTTTCTCTATCACTCTGCAAATGTGCCTACTGGCATAGAATTAGTTGGGGGATGAAGTCTCCTCGGCCTTTGAGGGAATTTGGGAGCCAAGTATCCCTTTTATCACCTCCAGTAAGTTCCACACAGTCAGTTTGCTAAGAGGTCTTTGGAGGTGACACACCCTTACTGCACCACTCCGCAAACACGTCTCCTGGCATACTACTTGTTGGGGAATAAAGTTATCATGGAGGCTAAAGGACCTTGCTGACCAAGAAGCCCACTGGAAATTTTCTATAAGTTCTACTCAGTGTGATTTCTGAGAGCTGATCGGAGGCCCCACCCTCTTTACAGATAATTTTGCAAAGACCATTGCTACTTAAAAAAACATGGAAATTCTCTGAAAAAAACTAATGTTTCAGGTGAGTTAAATTTAGGAATTAGCATTTCAAACACCTTAGAAATATGCTGAAAAATCAAAGGGTACAGGGATGTTATAGTTAGGAAAATAGGACTAACAATCCTAAAATATTCAAAGAAAAAAAAGGAAGGTTACAGGGATGTTATAGTTAGGCTGATATTTCACTCATACAAAACCAGAGAGATTCAGTAGTTATAGTTAGATGAGCTAACTATAACTTGCACCCCGCAATGAATTGCTTATGACCTCACATATTACATCACTCATGACATGGTCAGTGACATCACTGATGACATCTCAAATGACATTACTGATGGCGGGAGATGCAGCGTTTTGGCCGGCAGCGGGACCCAGGAGCCAGTGGTCACCAGGAGAGCAGCGGCCCCTCCCCCTTGACACCGGGGGCTTAAAGGATTACCTCGCGCCTCCCGCTTTGCGGGAGATGCAGCGTTTTGGCCGGCAGCGGGACCCAGGAGCCAGTGGTCACCAGGAGAGCAGCGGCCCCTCCCCCTTGACACCGGGGGAGATTTATACAAGTACGACTTCCGGCCCCGCGGGACGCGCGCGGGTGTGCGCCGGGCTAAGCCCGAGGAGGCAGGGCAGGGCCCCCCCTTTACATCTACCAACAAAAGGTACTGTACATATATTGTCTGTTAAATAGTCTGTGGTCCTAAAAGTCTGGAACAATGGTGAAAAGGAAAATCTCCGAGGACCCTATTGACTCTGTTGGAGGGTCTATTAAGGGAGGAAAACGCGTGAAGAGACAGAGATGCAAGCCCGCCAAAAAGCGCCAGCTAAACGCAGGGTAAAATTGTGTCATGGACCAGATTGATAGAATTGACGAACTGATCCTAGATTGTACTGATTTGCTAGCAGCCACCCCCATTTCAGTGGGAGATGCTGGCGAGTTAGCTAGCCCAGGGGTAATAAAGGATGGAAAGAGCAAATCAAGGGGGCCAGCAGTCATACCCAGAATGTTTATGGGGAAAACACCTGTAGAGGCTAATCCACTAGCACCTAAGGTTATAGAGGCTGATCTAGATGAGCATGGATCTAATACAGATCAGAATGCAGAAAGTGTTATAAATCTACCATGTACAAATAGGTTCACTATTTTAGCCCATATTGAAAACTCTCATCTAGACAGTGGGTTGGACCTGACAGGATCTGATCCAAGTTTGGCAGTAAATACCCCTGAGATATTCCCAGTGGCAGCTGATCATCATGATAAGCCTCTGTTCAACTTAGTAACACATTTATGTGCCTTAATAAAGGGAATGCAAGTTAAGATTGATAACTTAACTACTGTTGTAAACTACCTAAAGGTGGAACAAAGTAAAGCTGCTGTAATATCTAAAGCACCTAGCTCTAATCAGGCAAATGTATCTGTTAGACCAGGGAATCTAATGCCTTTGGAGAACCGCCAATCCCATGGGAACAACCTAATTCCAACAAGGGGTGCATCAAGACAACCTGCAGAAAATCGACCACCCAGACCAATTCAGGCTGAGTACAAACCCCCATCTAGCCACCAGCAAATGGGCTATACAGGATCAAACCCAGGCTTCATCACACCAAATCTCAATCCCGCTAAATCTCCACCAGTGTATTTGATCAACATACCTAAGCACCCTGTTGGCAGGGAACGTGAAACTCCCAATTCTTTGTCCAACAAAGCTATCCATTGGATTAGGTATGTAAGAGGTTGTTGATCAGTGATTAGGGAGTACATTCTGTGAACAAGTAGGCTAACTTCTCAGGGTGATGCCTACGACTGCATAGAACTTATTTTAAAAAACCCAATGGTAGCTGGAGAATTACTAAATTTAGAATTTAGATCCTGTTCCCCAGATCATTCCAGGATCCAGATGAGAGCAACCCCCCCCCCCCAGTCCTGGAAATCTATAAGAGGGAATCAGGACCATAGATCATATGAGGAAAGTTCAAGACTAGACTGACTCGAACGATTGACTTCCATCCTCTCCTCAAATTGAACTAGTCAGTGAAGTAGCCAATAGGGAAACACCAGGAGAGGATCTTAGTTGTACTTTAGCAAATTCTCTTATAAATCAAATTCCAATGGCCTGTCCCTCTGATGAATCTATTCTACCCCCTATCGAATCAGCCAGTAAAAAAGAAAAAAAAGAAAAAAAATAAACTACTGGAGGGGGTTGTAGTTGTATTTTAGCAAATTCACTTACAAATCTAACTCTAGGGGCCTGTCCCACTGATGATTCTATCCCCCCATTACTCACCAAGTCCCTACAGGGAAGGCTAGTTCTCTGCCTTGCGCCAGTGGCCATGGATCTGTTCTTTCATGGAACATAGCTGGCCTAAAGACTAAGTTAGAGTCACCCGAGTGGGCATTATTTATCCGAGAACATGAACTATGCCTATTCCAGGAAACATGGGCACTAGAGGAAGTGCATTTCCCTGGCTACTTAAATTACAGCATCCCTGCAGTGAAGGAAGGGAGGGGAAGACCATCTGGAGGGCTAACTATTTGGTTAAGACAGGACCTGGGGGTACTAGTAAAAACTATTACACTAACCATAGAGATCTCCAGGTCCTAAGACTTAAGTTTCCAAATCTTGTTTCAGTTTATGTCTACAATATGTATGTGAGACGTACGGGGGGCAGAAAATCAGAGGTTCTTGTGCTCTTGGAAGATTTACTAGAAAGCCATTGTTCTCCTCTCAATGTAATTGCGGGGCTGGGATTTTAATGTACATTTTGAGCCTCTTATGAAGGGAAACTGGAATGTGCCAGAGGAGGAGGACAGAGAGTGGGGAGTTCCCAAATTGGATCTTGAACCGATTTGTAAATGGACATACATAGTGGTTCAAATGAATTCTGTTTGCTTAAATAAAGGCTTAAGAGCAGCAAATGGAAGGACCGTAGGTGATAAGGTTGGGGCACTCACATTTAGAAGTGGTACTCGTAAGAGTAGAATAGATTATATTCTGCTCAACTTGGGCCTGTGGAAATATCTTCAAGACATGCGATCATTGATAGGCTCGAGAGTGACCACAACCCCTTGTCTATGAACCTCACCTATTGGGAACCTTCTGGTCAGCCTGGGGCCATAATGGCTCCCATTCCCACTCATGATACTGTGTTATCAAACGATATGCGCCACGTCCGATGGCCCAAAGTTTCCCTCCATAAAGAGAATTTGGATTTTATAACTAGCAAGCTTGGACATGCGAAATTAGACCTATTGTGGATATTGGAAGGGGACAATGATATTTTGAATTTACAAGAAGGAACTAGGATTCACAAGGTTCTCTTTGGAGAATTAAAGAGTCTTTTTGTCAAACCCTGTAAGCATAAAGGTCCACGCGCACCGGAACCACCACGATGGTACTCGGGTGAATGCAGGAAGGTACGTCTAGACCTGGGAAGAGCAATTAAATTTGAGTCTATTGAGAATGTCAGAGCAGCCAGGCAGAAGTATAAAAACGCCGTCTCAAGAGCCAAGCGTGCCTGGGATGAGAAAAGATGGACTGACCTCAAGGAAGCAGGTTCCTGTAAAGATACGCGTAGATTTTGGAATGTCTACAAATGGGGGTGGAGGGCAACCCTGATAAGCCACAGAATTGGGTCCCCCAAGAAAAGTGGGTAGAACATTTTCAGCCCCAATATGCTAAAGGTCAGGACACGCAATTATCAGTGGAAGTCCCTTATGAGCCCCAAACTGAAGATCTTTTTACCTTGAAGGATTTTCAGCGTATATTAGATCTAGTGGTCCCTGGTAGAGCGCCAGGTGTTGATGGCATACCCGCAGATATTTGTTTGCATGACCAGAATTCTTGGGGCTGTTATATACTTCTTCTGGCCAATATGGTTGCCAGGGGAGCCCCTTACCTAGATCTTGGAACGGGGCTGAGATCATACCCGTTTTTAAAAAAGGAGATATGTCACACCCAGGTAATTACCGTCCAATCAGCCTGATTGATACCTCCCTAAATATATTTGGCAGGCTGGTTTTAAATAAAATTCTTGAATGTGAATGTAACAATAAGATCTTATGCCACTTGCAGGCATGGTTTAGAACTTCAATCAGTACGGTCGACCAGGTGCTGCATTTCGCTATGCTGTACTGGAAGGCCGTGCTGATTGGACATGGAAGTTTATATGCCGCTTTTATAGACCTAAGGGCGGCATTTGACCTGGTTCCCCATTCCACCCTATGGAGTGTCCTTAGTGGCATGGGTTTCCCAGGGCTCCTCTTATCATTGGTAAAAAACTCCACGAGCAAAACTATGAGCAAATCAGGTGGGGGAGTCCCGGGAATGTTACGCCGCAGTTCCCAGTGGAAACTGGAGTATGCCAGGGCTGTGTCCTGGTGCCAACACTATTTTCCTTATATATTAATGATGTGGCAAAGATTTTAATTGACTCTAACATTGATGCACCGATTCTTGCTGGAGCAAAAGTCCAGATTTTAATGTTTGCTGACAACTGTCTTTTAGTTTCAAAAACCCCTAGCGGGCTCCAAAAGGACTTGAAGCTCTTTGAACATTTTTGTCCCGCACGGTGCCTAGAAGTAAACGTACAGAAATCAAAGTTTATGACTTTTAATGCCTCTAAATCTTTTAATGGTACCGTGAACATGAATCAGCGTCCTCTGGAAAGGGTCCAAGCCTTTACTTATTTGGGTGTTTGTATAGACTGCAATTTGTCTTGGAAACAACTAATTGAAATAGCCACTCTACGACATAAGCAGTTAACTGGAGCCTTGTGCCTTGAACACCAGAAGTCACTTACTAAACCAATAGCTCCGGTACTGGCGGTCTATAATGGTAAAGCAGTCAGCTCCGCCCTGTACGGTGTTGAAATGTGGGGATATCAAAACCTAAGGGGGATGTCAATCTCTGAAAATTCCTTTTTAAGGAACTTAATAAAACTACCACAGAGTACCCCTATGAATCCCCTTTACTATGACCTAGGGTTATCACCAATAGCGCTCATAGCATCCTTTCGTCCAGTTTTATACTGGAGAAGGATCTGAACCACGCCGGAGCTTGAGATCTTTGCAAGAGGCCTGCTTGATATTATTTGTAGTGGCATCTTTCATAAGATCAAGTGGTTAGAGCACATCCGGGGAATCTTGACTAGCATGGGTTCACGGAATTTGTGGGAAGATCCTACAAATTCAAGGTTCCCGCCAAAAAAGACTCTAAAGACCCTTTTCTGGCAATTTGTGGCCACAGTGGCTTATAGGTCTATTGACCCTGGGTCTTTGACCAAAATGTTTTTGGATATTAAGGATGTCCCAAAATTGGAAGCCATTTGGGATGCTATCTTGAAACCTCTTGATCGTAAATTATATTTTCAATTGAGGATTGGGAGCCTTCCGGTAGGGGCATTCACTAGTAGGTGGTCTTCGGGGGCCAAGGATGTTTGTCCATCATGTTTGGCTCGCCCGGAAACTATTGCACACCTACTCTGCGAATGCCCAGTGTACATCGAGCCACGAAGAATGTGGCTTCGCCCAATGTGCAGGGGTTAATGGGTACCGACCGTGGGTCGGTGGCCCTTCGTATTATTCGTTCCTGTACTGACATGATAGTCTGTATAGCCGTGGCAAAATACTTGGGCTGGGCCTGGGCTATCAGAAGTAGAATGCTCAAAGCTTAATATGTATCCACTGTACCGAAACCAAATTCTAATTGTGTATGTACTTATTTATTTCCATAGTTGTAATGGACCTAATTGCATAATGAATTTACGGGTTTTATATGTAAATATTTAAAATGTAAAAAAAAAATTAAAAAAATATTCTAGTAAAATTTTTATTCATATGTCTTAACTCTTTATGTACTGTTGCTTTTATGACAATCGTCGAATAAAGCTTGTCTGAACTGACATTACTGATGATATCAGTGATGATATCATCTACAAAATGTCTGACGCAACCACTCACACCCCCTTGTAACATTTCATACACCTACACCAACATTAACACTACCATTCTCAGAATCATAGACACACCCATACCAGTACTTACATTCCCACTCACTGATCCATAGGTCGGCACACACATCTACTTACTCGCCTATACAGCCATACACTCACTCACTCACTCACTCACTCACTAATAAAGCCAGTGACATGTCCACTCATACCACCATGCAACCATTCACACACTGTCAGACACTCTTAGAGCTACTTACACATTTACTTACCCATATAGTCCATCACACAGCCACTTATTCACCCATACAGTTATACACACAGCAACTCACTTTGTTGTCGCGCTATGCAAGTCTCCATGAAACTGTAAGAAATCTCTGCAAGCATGCGGAAATTCCGCGAACACGCAGAATTGCTTGCCCCTCCCGTTCGCGATGACTTTTTACGTGCTCACTGGAAAATATGTCGCTAACTTGCCCATGCGGTCACTAATAGGCGCAATCATCTTGTTTTTCCCTTGTCCCACCCGTTCGCAATGCCTCTTTCCTGTTCTGGGTCGTGTATTGCATGCTCCCACCCTTTCGCAATGAGTATTTCTTGTTTGTGAATGCGTATTACGTGTTAGTGATGAATTTTGCGGGTTCGGGGGGTAATATCAGATAAACTTGCCCATGCGGTCGCAACAGGTGTGGCCATCTTGTTTTTTTACTTTATTGCTATGGTTCTGGGCCTAGTTTTCTATCCTCCCTCTATCTTTGCAATCCTTTGTTTCTGTACACTTCTTTTTAATTTTTTTTTATTTATTATCTATCTCTCTATTTTCCTGATTCTATATTGTGAGTTTTTTTTCTACTTTTTGTTACTTTTTCTACCACTTTTTTACTCTTCTGCTATAAGTTGCTTTTTCTTTTAATTACTTTTCCAATTCCTCCGTTTTCTTTTCAGCCCCCCCAGAGTCCCGGAGCCATGGCCAAGGGAGAGGGCAAGGCCAAGGGAAAGGGCAAGGCTTCCCATAGCTGCAGCCGCGACCACCTTCCCTGCGCAAGGTGGAGCCCAGACGGGGTGCAGGCACAGGCTTTATTTGGTGTGGCCGAGGTGACCGCACTTGTTTTTTTTTTGTCCAGCGCCACCTCCCCTTAACCCTGGCAGCAGGCGGCAGGCCTGGGTCTGGGTAAAGGCTCCGGGAGCGTCAGCAGTGGTGGGGAAAGGTGCACCAGGCTGCGTTTCGCTGCTATGGTGTCCGACTCACCAGTGGTCCGAAATCCTGGACAGGGAGCAGGACCTGCTGGACCTGCTAGGAGTGGAGGTCCCAGGGCTTAGTGAGTAGCTATTTAATATTACTACTTTGTGGTCTTCTACTCTGTGTTATATATTGCGAATATTTTTTTTTTCGAACAGCAAGAATGCTGCTGCTTACATTGTAGGTATATCACGTTTAAAAATCTTCCGTGATTGTTATGACACAGGTGCTCGGAGCTACTAATCTTACTTGTTTGACACTGCGCTTAAGTTAGGTAATGCTAGAGAGACTCTAGTCCTTCCTTTGTCTTCCTGACACTAAGAAGAGATAGTGGTGGATTGATAGGTTTAGTTACTTAGTAGTATTAGTTGGTAATTTTTTAGTGGTCTGCGTGACGCCTCCTCGGTCACATCACGTGTTGCTGAGTGCTGCTTACCCCAGACCTTAGTAGAACCTTTTGTAGTTTGTTTATTGAGTGGTAATATAGGCTTATTATCACTAGCAGAACATCAGCAGGAACCAACCAAATCTACAATTTGGTGTATGCAAAAATGTATGCACGTGTCCTCCATTGCATTTTTGAAACTTAAAATAAATGGAAGTGCAGACTTAGTGAACAATTGGCCTGTCGGGAATAGGTGGGCTAGGTCAGTTGGTACTTAGGCTTAGTTAGTATTTTGGAATCAGAATGGAACACTGGAATAGTGTTCATAAATATATTAAATAATAAAAAAACGGACAGAGAATCCCGCAATACTAGTCGACCAGATTTAGATAGGTCAATTTTATTGCATTTGCTGTTTCCATAAAAGTTTTAGGGAGCGTTTTTTAAAATATTTTATTTGTTTTACATCAATCATCCATGTTTGTCTCTTTCTGTCTTACATCTTTCATGATCAGAACCCAGGGGCTCGAAGGCAGGGTCGGAGTCGGCAGAAGCTGGGGAAGATGCAGCCCAGGGCCAGGAACGTTCCTCTACCAAGGGCTCTGCTGCTGGCCAAAGTAAGTCCTCCTGTTGTTAATATTGATATTTATACTTCCCTAACTTTTACTGCACCAGCACCTTATTTTTTCCGAAATATTATTTTGATATCCTAATTCTATTTTTTTCAAAATCTTCTTCAATGGTCAATCTAGACAATCGTTACTAAATTCCTGTTATCCCTTCCTCTAACTTCCTCTGCCATGACTCTACTAATACTACTATTAGTCTGCCTATTGCTAAGCTTGACCAGGTGGCCACTCTTTATTTAAAAGGTTTTAAATAAAACTCTGATTCACCAATCACTCTAGCCACGGAGTCCAGTCCTTTGGGTTGTCCTCTTCTAGTCTTCTTAATCTTGAGGATTTTCGGAAATTCCCACCGACAAAATGCCCAACCAGATATTTAAATATTTTTGATAGGATACTAGTACATACTACTACTGTTGTAGGGATTCTGCACATACAGAACTATGCACAGGACATTGTTGATAGGAGGTTGGACCTTCCTCATACCTCACCCACAATCCCCTGACCAACTAGCTATAGTGTCTCATTAGCTCCCCAAACCCCCCGAAGAAACACAATGATTAGGCAACACAGATCATAACTAAACTCACGACCTCTCAGAGTCGTGGAAGCAATGCACACCCTTTCGCTCACTCACTCGTTTAAGTCCACACTAAATACAACAGAGTCTATGTAAGTTCAAAAGGTTTATTTTCAAATAACAAGCTCTGTAAATTGTTCTATAATGCACTATACAAGCCATCACCAACAGCAAAATGCATAAGATTAAAACAATAAACATTGTTACAAGTCCTGTGAAGACAAATGGGGAAATCATGCTAACTGAACAGTGGTTGAAGAACCACCCTACCCTTGGCAGGAATATAGTTTATATAAAATTATAAATGAAGATCTCTGAGCAAATTCAGGGGGGCCCCTCAGCTTAGAAGAACCTAGAAGTACTGTTTACATCATAAGCTCTGCAAAGCTCTGTTTCGTAGAAGGGAATCTTCCGTCAGTAATGAGAAAAATGGTGCGCATTAGTATATTGCAAGCATTTCTCTGTTGTGCCAAAAGTCTAGCATGATATGGCTAAGCAATGCGGACTGATCACCAGAATTCCATAGCAAAGTTGCTTGTTTAGCTTGTTTTCGAACTTGTACACAGCGCTCAGACAGTAGCAGTATGAGCTCATGTGGGCTCAAAGGCCTCTTAGTTCTTACACAAGCTGCGAGGTAACGTGCGCAAAAATAATAGACACAAAGCTAAAATGGTTGCACAGCTCAGGCTAACTAAGCAAAGAAACTAGCATGACCCTGGAGACCATAACACTACTAGTTTCTACTTTACTCTAGTACTACCAGATTTGTACCAGTGATGTCTGTTTTATATGTATGTATTAACTTTTGTTTGAATCTTGCTAGTGAAAAAGATTAAATAGGGGGAGGTGTATATGGCATCTAAAACATTTGTAATGTTTTTTCTAGGCGTACTACCAACCACCAGTGCCGGGGCCAAGACCCATGGCGATGCAGCCATTCCAGAGGGGGCAGGAGATGCGGCACCTGCAGGGGCTGCTGAGGGTGAGACAGCAGCAGTGGCGGGCGGGGGTAAGTTATCCTTACTTATTGATATTACACTCGCTGCAAGGGTGTAAAGTACAGTGTACTGTTGAGACATAGTAAGTAAGAAGTTGTTGTGAACAACGGTTGAAGAAGACATCCTTTACTTAGCATTAGCAATAGCGGCGGGAGTTGAGTAACCAATGGCCTTTTCTATCTGACTTCAAGTCAGCTGTGAAAGTTTTATGGAGAAGACTAAAAGTCAGATCAGATGACTTGATGGGTGTGTTGAACGAAAAGGGAAAGAAGGGTGAAAGGAGGAAGGATGGGCCGGATGTAATATTTATGACTGACAGAGATGGATACGTGGGATGCATGCATAGGTGGATAAGAGGAATCAAATGCATGAGTGGTTGAAGGATGGGTGGAAGGTGAAAGAAAAGATGCCTGCCTGGGTGGGTAAAACTCTGTGGGTAGAGGATAGCAAGAATCCTCAGTGGTGTTTGGGTCAAACTCTAAGCTAAGGCAAGCAAGGAAGGAAAGGATGCATGGGTGGTGGTTTAGAAAAAAATGTATATTTGTGAAACAAACTAAGGTTTGTTGAGAGATTAAGAAGAATGATAGACGTTTACTTTGAATGGATGGATGCCTGGGTGGTATAATCATAGATAGCATAGGTGGAGACTGTCACTGGATGAAGAGTCTTAATTTGAAGAGAATGTGAAAGAAACTCCACCAGAGTAGCAAAGCTGAGGAGAATCTAAGTTGTTTTTTCAGAATACTCCCTTGACCCACAGTAGTTTGCAAATATAGCATATATATTGTGTATGTATGTAGTAGTTATATCATCAAGCGCCTTCCTCTGACTCAGAGGACAACTCCGTACCTATGTTAATTTTTTTTCGGCTGTGTCAGTCAGCCTGCCATGGGAGGCCTATCGGCTTGTTACGCAATCAGTCAAAACACAGTACCTCATGCTGTCCCATATATAAGCAATGATCATTGGATCAGATATCATCTGCCTTTTTCTAGTAGTTAAACCAGGGTGAAAGGAAAAATTAAGCAGTTGCCCTTGAAGTAACAGAGTATGGCCAGTGCCACCCGTAACAGAAAAATAGAAGCTTCTCCACCTGCAGACAATAGTAACTGAAACTAACGTGAGTCTGTGTCATGAATCTAGTATGTTTGTCTTGGGTGCAGGGTGTCTGAGCTGACATGCCATCTACAACAAAGTTACGTTAATTTGGCAAAACAAGAAAAAGAAGACTGGTGTACTGTGTACTCGAGTTCATGCACAGTGCTAGTATAATGCCAGAAACTCCCACAAATGTTAGAGGCAGAGGAAGTGCAAGGATAGATACATACCACAAATGTTATGTACTGTGCTTGCTAGTGCTACTGTGCCACTATGTGTTGAATTAATTTGTATTACTGTTTTGCTAAGAGTATTGGTTAATAGTTGTTTTTTCTTTCTTGATCTAGCTACTCCTTCCCAAGCAAAACCATCCAGGAAGGAGTCAGGAGCCGTAGCCCGGTGCCAGAAGCTGGTGGACATCTGCCAAAAATACCAGCGGCTGGTGGCTCTGGCAGAGCAGGAGGCCGGGGCAGCTGCAGCCTCCTCCAATGCCCTGGGCCCCAGCCAGGCACCTCCAGTTGTAAGGCGCCACGATCAGGCAGCCGCCCGCAACTGCCCTTCAATATTCAACACTGCTGCCCCCCCGTGGATGCAAATGCAGGGCATATGCGCTTCGCATATTCCTCTGGTAAGCGCGCCTAGAAGAGGAGTTAGAGGAATTGAAAAAGAGACTAAAGGTCCTGGAGAAGGCAAATCGAAGATCCCGCCAATTAATTTGACCCTGTTGCATTGCCCCTTTTTTAATCCTTTTTTTCTGTGGGTGGGAATTGGACGTTGCGCTGGAGTTTATAGACATTTTGGACATTGGTTGGACTTTATCATTTTGGACATTGGTTGGGGTTAGGGAGAGGGGTGGTTCAGGAGTTGTGGGATTTTTGACAGAGTTTTTGTTTGTTAGGGTATTAAATTATATTTCTAATTAAACATAGCAATACATTGTTAATGTATTGTGGGGGGGTTACTGTTTTACGTCACAAACATGGATTCCTTGCTGCTGCAGGGCCACACCCAGTGTTGGATTTAATAATCTGCTGCATTGTAACACACTAACAGATAAATGCAGTGCCCCTCAATGAGTGAGTTGTTCTGCTAGTACTGTCAGTCTCTCCTCCTAGTCCATTATTATACCTTCCCCAAACTTCTTATCTTACCTGTGATTGATGTTTAAGTTAGGCACAGCAATGACTGCATGGTGACAATGGTTTGCTTTTCTAAGAGAATGCAGATGTCATGATTGTGGTGGTATTAGTAGACACTGGCAGTAGCATTTGTAAAAATAGAAAATGAGACAGTCAGTCACCTGAGTCTCTGAGAGGAGTAGTAGAATGAAGTAAATCAACATAACAGTGGCAGGGATAGCCTAGTATAACAAGTTACAAAATGTAGTAGTGTCCAGTCACTTGACTAGGCCTACACTCAACACAAGCGTAACATTTAGTGCTGTGTGTAGTATGATGACAAATCCAATCGATGCCGGCAATTATTGATGATGGAATAGGTTCCTTTGGTAAGTCACCTCGCAAATATACTTGTTCATGGGTGGGCAAGCAGAAGAAGATCCTCGCCTTGCCTTGAAACTGAATTAGTGTTGCTTTTGCCACATCCACCCAGCAACCGTGTGAACAATCTTTGGTGTACATTTAATTTAGTCACACCTCAATAAATCACACAGCCCGTGGGAAGAAGGTTGGGGTTTGATGTATGGTTGGGAAAGGGGGTTTGGGAAAAGGTTTGACAAAGAAAAACAGTATGTATGGACAAACAACATAATACAATCTTTGTAGACAACCATATCCATAAATCTGTTAAGGGAGAAAAAGGAAATGCATGCATGATGATGATGATATCTTGGGGGTTATTTATAAGTAGTACTTACTAACTACTACTAGACAATTGATCAGTACAGGGCAGTAGTATATCAATAATATGCAATTTGCCTTGCCTGTCTGCCCTCAGAGAGACTCGGATTACATACAGATTATGTTCTGTTGCACCGGGCTTACTTTTAAAGATAGCAAATACAATTTAAAAATAGCTGTAGGAATGAATTATAAGCAGAGAGCAAACATAATAATAACAACAACACACAGTAGTTATGATTGAAGACAATGAATCATAGTACTTAAAAGATGATGAGAGTTGATACTGTTACTGTATCTTATCCTGGTCAAATGGGGAGTTGCATTTCGGCATTCCTCTTGGTCCTCCCTTCGATGGACGCTCCGTCCATCTATCAATCTTGGGTGACACCACTGCCTGCCTGGCAGATGTAGATTCATTGGTAATGCATGTGTGAGTTGTTTTTCCCAGTATAGCACAGGGTAAGGGCCGGCCTGTAATTGTAGATAGAAAAACAAAAGGGGTATTGAAAAATCAAGTAGAAAAAATGCATAAATTAGTGGAGGGCAATAAGAACACTTTCAGAGGTGACATGGATGGATACATAATGTCTACTCTTGTCTGTTTCCAGCATTAACCTACAACAACAACAGGACAGAGCAGGCACACGGCACCCTTGACCCATCCTCCATTTAGCATAAATGTTTTGCTAGAGTCAGACAAAGCACATATACAGTAACGTAGCATTTTACAAATTAAGTGACTAAATCAATGCACTGCTATCAGTCATACCACTACACTCGACTCCACCACTACACAGACACGTAGGTCTGCTGTGGTTGTTGTTGACTTGTTTACCTTTTATGCCACTCATGAAACACCCTGACTTATTCCATCAATCTTATCCGATCCTACTGAGTGAGTGCAAAGTTATCATGTCACTGGGGTCATCATGGTATTGTCCAACTCAGTGCGCAGTGTACTGATTGAGTCCCCTTTCCCTATTCAAAATGCATCGGATCGGCCTGCAGCAAAAGTACAAATTTGTTATTAAAAAACAAGAAGGAAAAAATTGCCTTGAGTTACTTTTAGTATGTAGATTAGATAATAGTACACAATGATGTAACAATTTGTATCTCAAGTTCACTGGTCAGTTGAGGGGGGTCTCAGTGAATTTCCTTGATGTGGAAGTCTACATTGAGGATAATAAACTGGAGACTAGATTACATCGCAAGGATGCAGCGGGGAATACTGCCCTCATGCCACCACCCGGATCATCTAGTCCGCAGCATCCCCTACGGGGAGATGCTGCGAATTAGACACATCTGTAGTACGGACTACAAGTGTAGGCAGGCTCAACAGAGGAGCAAGATCAGATTTTTGGCCAGAGGCTACTCTGCTACTGTGTTGGACAGAGCTATTTCTAAAGCAAATTTGACTTCTCACCCACCAGCACAGGACGACTGCACGGTTGTACCATCAACCTCTGATAGGCCAATTGTGGACCAACCCAGGATCATCACCACCTACAGCAGACAACATAAACAATTGTGCAGCATTATACGTAAAAACTGGCCAATTGTTCAGGGGGACCCTGTTATTGGTGGCACTCTATCTAAAACTCCGGCAATTACATTCAGCAGGGCACGCTTCATGAGCGATATGCTCGTGAAAAGCAGCCCGGAGGTCTGGACCAACAGTTCTTGGTTGTAAACCACAAGTGGATTCATTAAATGCGCATCCTGTAAAGCGTGTAAACTGGGTAAGAACAACATTTCGTACATCACTCCATTTAGTAATGTACCAGTACCCATATCTAAAAAACTGATGTGTAAATCTGAATATGTGGTGTATGTGCTGGAGTGTACGTGTGGCCTGCAATATGTTGGGAGTACCAAGTTGCAGGTTCACAAACGTATACTCCAGCACATGCGGGCAATCAGCAACCAGGGTGAGGCATACCCGGTTGCCAGACATTTTAAATTAACCGATGAGAGCAGTCTGGAGTTCCTAAGCTATTTTGCAATAGATGTGGAACCACAATTGGGCAGGTGGGAGATCGAGAGGGCCAACTGAGGACACTTGAAACATGATACATCCTATGGCTAGATTCTAAAACACCAAACCGCTTAAACTCTAGTGAGGATGTGTATACTTGTCTTTAAATAGCTTTAGGTTTAAGGGTTGAGATCAAAGTGGATACATCAGTACTGTGTTTAACAAGTTGCATGCCCAAAATCAATTATGAATCAATTTGTGTACGGCTGTACGCGAGAGAAGTTTTACATTTTATGTTTGGATTTATTTTCACTTTTTTACACAAGGGATGGTCCATATGACCTACACACATGAAGAGTTTCTCATTTCCTCTCTCTAGATATTTATGCATACCATCTCGTACCACATTTTTAATGCAGTTCGGACGTAGGGTAGTCACTGCATCATAAATTGCCCACATGGGCTTTATTGCTGTATCAGGGCTCTACTTTTACAGGTGTGTACATCTTACCTGTGGGTGGCAGCAAAATGTTACAATCTTACTGCTGGGGGTCAGTCAGTATTGGTGGGGAGGGACCCTACTAGTATCTATGCGGTAGCGGGTATGACAAGTTAAGCTTTGCGGACCTATGCCATTAACCCAGCTGTTAGAGGTACTTTGATTGCAGTATTTTGCACAAATCCAGCGTATTTTGCACATTTACAAACAAATTTGCACATTTTAAATAATTCTTTACATTGCTGTATATTTATTTGTGTAATGTTGCACACATCTAAAATACTTTGCACTTTATTGTTGCTGCTGATAATTAATTGATTTTAAATATATTGTGGAGCCTTGCTTATATTTATTATTATATTGATTGTATAGAACATTCTATTGAACTACGACGTATTTAAGCGATAGGCTGTTTTCTATGTCCTTAGGCCTTGTGGTCAGATGACTCGCACTAGCACTTTAAATGGTGTGGCTTGCCAACATAACGTTATGTGATCAAGGGCTCATCAGCCCCGAAACGCTTCATGGCGGTCATTGGAATGAACATGAAATAAAAAACAATGCAAATAACCTGCATGGGTCCGTTTTCGTTTTTCCTTAAGTCTGGATGAAGAATCGAAGTTCTGCCAATGATGTAACTTCATGCACAACAAACAACAACAGAAATCAATCAGTCAGTGTCCAATGCATGGCATCATTCATTACCTGTTCCTCCTCATCTTCAGTTAATGGGCAGTCTCTCTCGGCTTGGAAAGGAAGATAGCTATAGTATTCATCATCATGTGTTCCACTTCTTTTGGAGATACTCAACGAGGCAAGATTTTATTTTTTCTTCTATTATGCTACAACCAATTATCATCTGGCTTGAGGGCAATGGATTTAGGGTGATTCAGGAGGATGGAGGAGCAGAACTCGGAGGAGTGGACTGAAATGCAGACAGCTGAAACTCATATATGGCAATGAAAAGACTAGAAGATGGTGGTGATGGATTTGTTGTGATTCAAAGTTTCAAACCAGAAAGATAGACACACAGATAAAAGTAAATAAGGGAGGAAGACAGTAAGAAGTACAAGCCTAATTATCAGGGAAGTATAGCACGTCCTCAAACTCTGAGGGCTCAACCAGAAGTAGGTAATCATCGTCTAACATACTAATTCCATTTGCATATAGCCATGTCTGAAATGGGGTGGCTGAGTGGGCTAAAGAATGGTGATGGATTAAACCCAGATCAGTTGACTGGGGGTGAGTGTTTGATTTGCTCAAACGTCCGTCCATCATCCCCTTTTGTATCGCTTTGTTCGCCCTAAGTGTGGCAGGGTATGCTCAGACGTGAGTCCCTTGCTCACTTGGCCACTGGATTCAAGATAGCCTGGCTGATGAGGATTATGAATCCGAAACCGGTCCCAGGATGCTTGTTTCCGGTCCATGGAAAACATGGCTTGGCAGTTTGGGCTGTACTGTTCCCATGAGGCACAGGGTCAGACTGATTTGCATATAGCCATGTCTGAAATGGGGTGGCTGAGTGGGCTAAAGAATGGTGATGGATTAAACCCAGATCAGTTGACTGGGGGTGAGTGTTTGATTTGCTCAAACGCTCCGTCCATCATCCCCTTTTGTATCGCTTTGTTCGCCCTAAGTGTGGCAGGGTATGCTCAGACGTGAGTCCCTTGCTCACTTGGCCACTGGATTCAAGATAGCCTGGCTGATGAGGATTATGAATCCGAAACCGGTCCCAGGATGCTTGTTTCCGGTCCATGGAAGACATGGCTTGGCAGTTCGGGCTGTACTGTTCCCATGAGGCACAGGGTCAGACTGATTTGCATATAGCCATGTCTGAAATGGGGTGGCTGAGTGGGCTAAAGAATGGTGATGGATTAAACCCAGATCAGTTGACTGGGGGTGAGTGTTTGATTTGCTCAAACGCTCCGTCCATCATCCCCTTTTGTATCGCTTTGTTCGCCCTAAGTGTGGCAGGGTATGCTCAGACGTGAGTCCCTTGCTCACTTGGCCACTGGATTCAAGATAGCCTGGCTGATGAGGATTATGAATCCGAAACCGGTCCCAGGATGCTTGTTTCCGGTCCATGGAAGACATGGCTTGGCAGTTCGGGCTGTACTGTTCCCATGAGGCACAGGGTCAGACTGATTTGCATATAGCCATGTCTGAAATGGGGTGGCTGAGTGGGCTAAAGAATGGTGATGGATTAAACCCAGATCAGTTGACTGGGGGTGAGTGTTTGATTTGCTCAAACGCTCCGTCCATCATCCCCTTTTGTATACTAATTCCATCACCTGAGCCGCTGTCCTCATCTTCCTGCGTTGATTCATGTATTGTGTAATGCGGTGGTATAAAGTGCCGATTCATTTTGATCACGGTTAACCTCTCTACGTTTTTGGGTGACAGACTGATCCTTCTCACTGTTACAATGGAACCAGCAGCACTGAAAACACATTCAGAAGAGACACTTGCGACAGGGCAAGCCAGATAGTTTATTGCCAGCCTGCTCAGCACTGGCCATTGGCCCCTTTTCCCATACCAATACCGCAATGGGATTTGATCAATGTAGACCTCTGTTGGGTCATCCAGATAGGCCTGGTGCTACACTTCGTTTGGCCGCTTTTGTCTTTGCATCGGGACTGGACCTAGCAAGTCCTTGCTGTAAATAACAATCATGTGCCATTTTTACCGGGGCTGGTGATGATGATCCGGTTCTTGCTGTTTTTGATAGTGTTGGTGACAGCTGTAAGCCAAATGCACTGCTCTCAGGCTCTGAAGTTGAACTTGACGCTGGATGCCCTGCTGCAGTACTTGTTGTGGGTTTGAGTAGGGGGCCTTTAAATACCAGCTGTTGATTTTCAAATGTACTCGCTGCCTCAGCTATCCAGTGTTTATACTGGACAACATCCAGTTCTGAAAAAGGAAGTTATGTCTATAATGCTGATTTGTACCGTGGATCCAGAATTGTGGCACAAATGTAATGTTCTTGTGACAAAATCTTATTTTACACCCTTGTATTGTCAGCTAAGCGACAGGTTAAGCTCTCCACCAACTCATATGCTTCTTTGTTTTCCTCTACACCTTTGTGTGCTTCAGACACTGCCTTCAGCTGATGCTCTAGCATTTTGCAATAATTGAATAGCTAGGCCCATAGTACAGTCCTCCTTGCTGGGAAAGGAAGAAGCATCTCTGCCAGGCATTTAACTAGGCACCATTGGTCCATCTGAAGGATCATGCCTTTCACAGTAGCAACCCCTCTTCTCATGACATATTTATTGGTTGGCCTGTACTCCTCAAACAGACGGTCAAGCATGTAATAAGTTGAGTTCCAAAGTGTTACCACCTCCTGGATGAGTGCTTTAACTGGCATTCTATAGTCACGTTGAATGAGCCTCAGCTGCTTCTGGGCTTTAAAAGAATGGCTGAAATGAGTGCATATTCTTAGGCAGGTGGTCAGTAAGTTGCTGACTATGGCTTCTTTTTTCAGAACGTCTTGAACTATAATGTTAATGCAGTGTGCCAAACATGGGACCCTGAAATAGCAACCAACCTCCATGGCCTTAAGTACACTACTGCCATTATCCATGGCAACAAAACCAATGTTACGCCCTCTTGAGCGCAGCCATTCAAAGACCTTGCTGTTAAACTCTTCCAAAATGTTTGCAGCAGTATGAGATTTCTCCATGGCGAACATGGCTACAGTTGCATGTTTCACAGTAGCATTAAAAATCCCAGCTGTGTCAAAAACACCTACTTTGGATAGCTGTTCTCTAACCCCACAAAAGAGACCCAGTGTACAGTGATGCACATGTAATCAGTGGCTTGGCAACTGGTCCACATGTCTGTTGTCAGGTAGATATTGTGAACAGCACTCTGCTGCAAAGTTTGTCCAACCAATTCCAGCACATCGTGATGTAGTGCTGGAACAGCAACTTTGTCGAAATAGGACCGGCTGGGAACCTTCCATTTAGGACAGATGGCTGACACAAATTCAAGGAAACCCACCCCTTCCATGAATGGAAAAGGGAGAAGGTCCATTATTTTCCTTTGTGGTGCAGCTGTCTTCTTGAACCCAGTTAGGCTCAACGACAACGCACTTTTTCCTATTGCAGTACTCGGTTACCTTGGTTTCTCAGTCTGACTCTGAGTATGACTCTTCCTACTACTGTGCCACTGAGATGTAGCTGAGGATGTATGCAGCACCACTACACTGCTGGGGACAGGGCTAGAAATATCTCCCTCTTGTTCACCTTCTACCGGGATCATATCTTCCCCTACTTCTTCATCCCCAACAACAGCAATGCGTTCAGTTTTACTTTTTTCTAAGCGAATTAGGTGAGCCTACCACTGGATACTACGGTGTTTATTGAGATCACTTGTTTGGCCTCCGGTACCATAGTTTGTACCAAGCTTACCCTGCCTAACAGCCTGCTAACAAATTGAGCATATAGCAATGCTCTCTTACTTACTGCTACCTGAAAAGTAGTGCCAAACTGGGGAAGAGAACTTTGTGGCTCTGCTGGAGGTGCAACTTTCAATACCAGATGGACTGGAGGGTGTGCCTGGAATTTAACTCTGTGCAGTTACACTACCACTACCTACTGAGGAGGTGGTTGAGCTGGATGTAGGTCCCGGCCGGGCCTTTGCTAATGCAAATATGGAAGCTGGAGGAGGTCGTGTTGGTGTTACATCTGTTGGTGGTATCCATGCTACATCCCTCACTGCGCTTTTGAATAGGGCAAAAATGCTGGTGTCCATCTCCTCTGTGCCGGGAGTGATGTTCAAGATGACTGGTTCGTCATCATCATCATCCTCCCCTCTTGTATATCATCTACCTCCATAACTCTGGAACCTTCCCCATTTCACTAGCCTTGTCATGTGGTGTGCATCACTCTAGAACTGAGCGGTTGACTTCCAAGTGGCATTTCGATCAAGAGAAGCGGGGCTTGAAGAAGAAGTTGATAGACTAACCCTCCTTTTCCTTGCTGGGGGTCTGTAAGACAATGGATCTTCTGAAACAGTGGCTTGCACATCTTCGTCTTCAAAAAGCTCGATATCTGAACTGCACTTACTTCAGGAGGAACAACTACTATTGTGGGCTGTTGTTGTGGCTGTTGCTGCAGCTGTGGCTCCAGCTGTTGTTGCAGCTGTAGTTTTGGCTGTTATTCTGGCTGTGGTTGCAGCTGCTGTTGCGGCTGTTGTTGCGGCTGTTGTTCCGACTGAAGTTGCAGCTGTTCTAGCGGCTGTTGTTGCGGCTGTGAGTGTGTTGATTGGGTACTACTTTGCGATAATGACATTTCAACATTACTGCTCCTTATTAGAGAGGCTACCTCTGCCACAATCATGGGCTTGGGCCTAGGTTGGTGGGTGGGCCCGCTGATGCGGAGGTGCTGCTCCCAGCCTGGTCCCCACCAGACACCACTGCTGCAGATGTAAGTTTTTTTCTCCCAAAAAACACTGAAGGTGGTACACCAGACTTGGCAAGTGCCACTTCCTTCTTGTGTTCCTTCTTCTTCCCACTGGCAACTTTCTTGGTACTGGAGGACCTGGTAACTTTCTTTGGGGCCATCTTCTTCAGATGCCAGCAGGACACAGGTGCACAAGTTGCAGAGGTGTCTTTGGTCACACGTGGACGGGACATGGTGCACAGCAGGACTTCTGTCTGGCAGTGCAATGGGTGATGCTGACACCTCCTCCTCCGTCTTTTTGTGCACCTAAAAGCAAAGAAGACAGGAGAAGAGCATCAGTGAAATGTTGCATTTGTTGTTGTGGTTTAATTACTACTAGTACAAACAAACAAATTGTATAACTTAGTGTAGCCTGAGACTTTGTCAACAAGGGCTTTCATGGTACACTGTGTACACTCTCAGGAAGGATAGGAGAGAAGTGGAACAACAACATAAATACAAATGTAATGGAAGTGGACCCTTTTTGGCATTACATTATTTGCTCATCATCACATCATTCAGGGAGCTGCAGCTGGCAAGGGGGAAGGATGGAAGCAGTAAGCCAAGAGGAAAACAATGCAGGCCTAAATGGCAATAGCAGCACCCTTCTCAATCCCACCAGAAATGCCCACCAGCCACATAGACACTCACAAATCACAAGCAACAAGCAGGAGGCCTGGAAAGAATGTATGTCAATACATCACATAGTAACACCTCACATGCCATTACAATGCGGGTATTACTACGCAATGTAAATGACATCGCATACCATTACATCGCATACTTTTACCACGAGGATGCCTTTACCACGCATGCCATTACAACGCAAAGTCATGCGTGGTAAAACCATGTTTGTGGTAAAAGTATGCAAGCTAAGTGACATCCCTACCCCAACACCTACACAACACACTACTCCCTCCCTACACTACCCAACCCAAAAACACTACCACACTACACTACCCACAATACACCCACTCCTACACTACCCTAAACCCTAAACCACTACAACACTATCCACACTACTCCCACCCCTACACTACCCTAAACCCTAAAACACTACTATGCTACCCACACTACTCCCACCCCTACACTACCCTAAACCCTAAAACACTACTACGCTACCCACACTACTCCCACCCCTACTCTACCCTAAACCCTAAAACACTAATATGCTACCCACAGTACTCTCACCCCACACTATGATAAACCCTAAAACACTACTACGCTACCCACACTACTCTCACCCCTACACTACCCTAAACCCTAAAACACTACTACGCTACCCACACTACTCCCACCCCGACACTACCCTAAACCCTAAAACACTACTACGCTACCCACACTACTCTCACCCCTACACTATCCTAAACCCTAAAACACTACACTACACAAACACTACTACTCTACCCTAAACCCTGAACACTACACTACACAAACACTACTACACTACAACCTAAATCACTACACTACATAAACACTACAACACTACCCTAAACACTAATACACTACACTAAACACTACACTAAAACCTAAATCACTACACTACATAAACACTACACTACCCTCCCTAATACACTACACTAAACAAACACAACAACACCACAACACACACTAAAACGTTTTAAAAAAAACACACACAACACAAACATAACCACACTACTTTTAAACGACCCTAAACCCTACAAAAGTAACCCCACTCCATGCACAAACCCCCTTACCTCTCTCCTCTCCAGCGTCGCCGTCGGATCCTGCTTCCTCCTTCCTGCTTGCTGCACGTTGTTGTGAGGAAACAGCCTAAGTTTCCTCATAACGATGTGGATAGCCGCCCCCGCCGCCGCCATTACACATTGCAATGCATGCGTCCTAAAAGCGCATGCGATGTAATGGTATGTGTGGTTTTACCACGCGTTGTAACATCGCATGCGTTGCAATGCATGCGATGTAAAAGCAATGCGTAGTAAAACCCGCATTGTAATGGCTGTTCCCCCCTGGAAAACAATGTACTGAACGCAGGCTTATAATAGCCAGGCAAAGGCTGCATGCTAAACCACACAGCTTTCCCTGTAATGCAATAAAATACAAACATGAAAATCCACAGGGCTAAACAATGTCTGCAAGGTACACACAAAGGCATTTATTTAACACACACCCAAAAACTGAAATGCACCCAAAAAACACACATTTTGCAATTCAATACAATGCCATGCATGCCCTAAATGGTGTTTAAATTTAACAGAACACACCAAAACAGTTGTTTCATCATGCACTCACTCATGACTAGCTCTGGGACTACTGGCTACCCACAACAATTTTTTTAAGAAATGATGAAAAGTACCAAAATTGTAGTTGCAGCAACTGCAATCCCCAATCAAACAAACAACACTGACTTACTTGTAAAATCTCAAATCCAATAGTCCTCAAATCTAATGATAATGATGCAGCAGACACAAAGAATGATCCTTCCGGCTCAAAATCCAAATGAAAAATGATCCAGAGATGAACATAGCACTGGGAGGAGCCTGCTGGACAGGAACAGAAATTTGGAGACACTGTGTCACTTCATCCCTCTCCCCATTTTTTTAAAAAGACTCCTTGCACAAAAAAGGACAGCCAAATGTCAATCTGAGGAGTTTTTTTTATCCAAATCATCATTTATAGAAGGTTTTATGCAGCTCAAGGTATTATTCTTCTCCAGATTGAAAATGTTGCATGTTCGGGATCGCAAGCTTACCAACATTCCACCTGATGTCTGATGGAGCGCCCAAATGATATGTTCCCGATCACAATCTCTCTCGTGGTGCACGATGGTGCGGCAAATGACGTGTTCACAAATTCTTGAGGTGTCCGATGGCGCGGCAAATGACGTGTTCGCGATAGCACACTCTCGCGGGATCACGCGGCCGGCTACCAAAATCTCATGGTGCACGCGAACGGGTCGAAAAACTCATCGATGAACGCAGGGATCCCGGTAAGTCGCTATCGCGTGCGCTAGAACGCATTTATAGAGCGCAAACAAGAAAATAATCCTGATACGCCGCGGATTGTGTAATTTTTAGCAATTCTGCATTTTTCCCGGAATACGAAATTACCTAAATTCAGCATATTCTGCGAGCGGAGCGAAATTCAACACCCAGGCTTCATTCTAACACATACTAACTCACCTATACATTCACTGACACAAGCACACACTCACTCATACAGCCACTCTCACACATACAGTCACCTATGTACTCCAACACTCATGTATACTGCCTTTAACATATGCAGTTACTCACCCATATACCACTGACACATCTATTAATTTAGCGACACAGCAATGCACACACTCACTCACCGATATAGCCCTTCTCAGATGCACTCATGAACCTATACAGTCAGAGATTCATACACTCAATCATTAATGCAGGGAGTCACACACCTCCTCAACCACCCACATAGACTCTCATACATCCATACATGTATTCAGACAACAAATCAATAACCCATAAAGGCACTCATGCACTCATCAACTCATACAGCCACTTACACCCCAACTGACAGACTGATACAGACATTCACACAGATTAGTCACTCACCCAAACATTCACTGAGGCATATCAATCACTCACTTATACAGTCAGTCAACCATCCACTAAATCATCCATACAGGTATTCATACACCCACTGATTCATCAATACACCTTGGTGCATATATGTTTAACACACGTTGAGCCAGATATAGGATGCCAAATAGCGACCGCAAACCCCGAAATTCACAGAATTTCAGCCTTTGCGATCGCAATTTGGCTTTGAGAAATGCAGGTAAGATTAAACCTACTCGCAAAGTAAGGAATTGCAAAAAAATGTGATTCCTTATTTTACGATTACATTTAAGGAATCGCAAATTGCAATTCCTAAATGCAATGTAAGTAGCACAAAAGAAAGTGCACTTTAGCCTTAAGAAATCGCTAATTACTACCAACTTCAAGTTGGTGGTAATTAGCGATTTCCTTTATAAAAGCACGTTTTTGCTTTTTTTAAATCATCATGTGGTACACATTCATGCCCTTAGGGTATGTATGTGCGCCACATGTGCACACATGCACATTTCAGGGGTGCAACAGGGTGTCCTTATGGAACCCTTTCACCCTTGAAATTGTGCCCGGAATTTGCGAGTACCTCTTGGTTACTCGCAACTTGCGGGCGCAAATCCTATTCATTCCTATGGGCCTCTTGGCCCATAGGAATGAATGGGATGGTATTCCTTGATTGCGAATCTCAATTTGTGATTTGCATTAAGGAATATTAAGGAATCGCAAATATTTTTGCGATTCCTACCTACATTAAATTTAGCGAGTCCTTAAAAGAGATTGATAAAAATCGCTATTGAGGACTCGCTAAATTGAATTTACATACATCTGGCCCATAAACTTTTTAGAAACAATCACAGTAACCGGATGATGTCATCAGTGATGTCATTTGAGATGTCATAAGTGATGTCATTCACCATGTCATGAGTGATGTAATATGTGAGGTTATAATCAGGGCACTGTGGGGCACAAGTTATAATTAACTCAGCTAACTATAACAGCTGAATTTCTCTGATTTTGTATGCGTGGAATTTCAGACTAACTATAATGTCTCTGTGACCTTTGTTTTTTTCAGTGAATATATATAGTGGGCCTGGGTATTGAGTAGTAATGAATTTTCTAGGGTTTAGAGTGGGTATGGTATGTTGGGTGGCAAGGGAATTATTAGGGTTTAGGTTGGGCATGGGTTTTTGGGTGATAGGGGATTTTTTAGGTTTCATGGTGGGTATGGTTTTTGGGTAGCAAGGGAACCTTTAGGGTTTAGGGTGGGTATGGATTTTTGGGTGATAATGAATTTTATTAGGATTTAGTTTTTGCATGGGTTTTTGGGTTGCAAGTGATTTTTTTAGGGGTAAGGTTGGGTATGGGTTTTGGGTGGCAAGGGCATTTTTAGGGTTTTGGGTGAGTGGATTTTTAGGTGGCAAGGTATTTTTTAGTGTTTAGGGTGGGTATGGGTTTTTGGGCATTAAGGCATTTTTTAGGGTTAAGGGTGGGTGTTGGTTTTTGAGTGGCAAGGAATTTTTAGGGTTTAGGGTAGGTATGGATTTTTGGGTGGTAAGGGATTTTTTTAGGGTTTAGGGTGGGTATCAGTTTTTGGGTGACAAGGGAATATTTAAGGTTTAGGGTGGGTTTGGGCTTTTGGGGCAGGGAAAATTTTATGGTTTAGGTTGGGTATGGGTTTTTGTGTGATAAGGTATTTTTATGGTTTAGGGTGGGTGTGTGTTTATAGCTGGTTAGGTACTTTTTAGGGGGTGTATGGGTTTTTGGAGGCAAGGGAACTTTTACGGTTTAGGCTGGTTAAGGGGTTTTGAATGGTAAGGGGTTTTCTAGGGTTTTTGGTGTGCATGGGTTTTTTGTGTGGCAAAACAATTTTTATGGTTTAGGGTGGGTATGGGTTTTTGGGTGGTAAGATATTTTTAGAGTGTAGGGTGGGTATGGGTAAATGGGTGATAAGTGCTTCTTTAGGGATTAGGGTTGGTGTGGGTTTTTGGGTGGTAAGGGAATTGTTAGTGTTTAGGATGGGAATAGGTGTTTGGGTGGCAAGGGAATTTTTTGAGTTTATGGTGGTTGTGGGTTTTTTGGTGGTAAGGTAATATTTAGGGGTTTGGTTGTGTATGGGTTTTTGGTCAGTAAGCCATTTTTTAAGGTTTAGGGTTGGTGTCAGTTTTTACGTGGCAAGGAATTGTTAGGATTTAGGGTAGGCATGGATTTTTGGGTGGTAAGGGATTATTTTAGGGTTAAGGATGGGTATTGGTTTTTGGGTGATAAGGTATTTTTTAGGGTTTAAGATGGGTCTGGGTATTTGGGTGATAAGAGCTTCATTAGGTTTTAGGGTCGGTTTGGGTTTTTGTGTGGTTAGGGAATGCTTAGTGTTTAGGATGGGTATGGGTGTTTGGGTGGCAAGGGCTGTTTTAGGGTTTAGGGTGGATATGAGTTTGTGGGTGGCAAGGGGATTTTTAGGGTTTAGGGTGGGTATGGGTTTTTGATGGCACTGGATTTATTAGCTTTTAGAGTGGGTATGGGTTTTGGGTAGCAAGGGAACCTTTATGGTTTCGGCTGGGTATGGATTTCTGGGTGCTAAGGAATTGTTTAGGGTTTAGACTTTGTATTGGTTTTTGGTTGGCAAAGGATTTTTTAGGGTTCAGTGTGGGCATGGTTTTTTGGTTGGCAAGGGATTTTTTAGGGTTTAGGGTGGGCATGGGTAGCAAAGGAACTTTTTGGATTTAGGGTGGGTCAGGGTGTTTGGGTAGTATAAGTATTTTTTTAAGGTTTAGTGTTTACATGGGTTTTTTGTTAGAGTTTAGGATGGGGGGTGTTTTTGGGTGGTAAGGTATTTATTCAGGTGAAAGTTGATTATGGGTTTTTGGGTGGCAAGGGAATCTTTTGGGCTTTTGTTGGTTATGGGTTTTAGGTGGTAAGGTATTCTTTGAGGTTCACAGTGGGTCCGGGTTTTTGTTGGCAAGTGAATTTTTATTGGTTTAGAGTGGGTATGGGTTTTTGGATAGGAAGGATTTTTTCAGTATTAAATCAATTTTTATTGGCAGACCACAAGGCAAAGCGAAACAGGACAATGGTGCCTACAACCCAGCAAGCCGGCTAGCGTCTGAGCAAAGCATGGCAACCAGACAATAAATGGAAGCATTCGGACTGATAGATAACACAGCATAGTGCCTACAACCCAGAAAGGGCCTGCCACATATTTATGGAAAGAAAGGAGGAGGAAAGTTGGCACCCCACTTTCCTATAAATGGATAGCTACAAGGGCCAGTGAGCAGCTAGGCGTGGGAGCAGTGGTGTCCAATGGTCTGTAGCAGGGCGCTGCTAAATAGTGGTTCTGCTTTTAACAAAGGACAATGAACAACGGAAGAAAGAAAGCACCCCTCTTCCTACCCCGTCCCACCCTCCCCAAGGAGCCAAAAACAAACAAAAAGGGAAAAGTTCAGCATATGGGTGTTGTTCAGTGTGAGACTCCGTTGGACCAGAGGGATTGGAAGGCCAGCGGGGGATTACCCCATTAGGCTACTGCATTGTCTTCAGGGATCAGTCTCAGGATCCGGAGATAACTGGGGCAGGTCAGTTCCCGGAATTCAGTGGGGAGGATGGCAATGAAGTGGGCCCAAACCTTGGTGTATTCTGCGTAGTTCCCCGGGGCAGCTAATGAGAGCCGCTGCATTCCTAAAAGACACCAGAGTGTGGTCTGGGGTCCTATCAGATTTCCACCCAGCCAGAATCACCAGGTGGGCGGCATTCAATGCAAGCGCTATCTGTCTCCCTCTGATAGAGCGCAGGAGAAAGGTCAGCACATTAGGTAGCCCTAGGATGGTGTAGGATGTAAGCCTGGGATGGTGGTGCGGAAGGCCCTATAAATGTCATCCAATATTCTCTCCCAGTATCACGTGAGCTTTGTGCAGTGCCATAACAGGTGAAGGAGGGTACCGAGGCTACCCCAGCCTCGCCAGCATAGGCTGTAACAGCGACAATGACACATAGCGAGCGGGCTGGGGTATAGTACCAGTAGGACACAATCTTAAAAGTGGTTTCTGCATGACCCATGGAGTATGTCGTGTGGTGGGACCTATTGAAGGTATCCTCCCATTCTTTGTCAGATAAGGTGCGCCCCAGTACCACCTCTCACTCTCTCTGCCCGACGGAGCGAACTTTCCGGGTGCCTTGTGTGAGGAAGTAGTATATCTCAGAAATAAGCCTATGGTCGTCCTTTTTACTAAGATGCCATTTCTCAAATGGTTTCATTGGACGATGAGCCAAAGGGTGCGTGGTGGCCCCCGAGATCCAGTTCGTCATTTGAGAATGTAAGAAGAGATCAGAACTAAGGAGGCCATAGTCTTCCTGCAGTTCCTTAAAGAGAATAAGACCCTGGATGTCGAAGAGATGCCCAATACGCTTGCAACTGCCCTCCAACCAGCGCGCGGCTATCTTCTTGTCCTCCCCAGGTGGAAAGGCAGGGTTTGCGAATATCAGAGTCATTGGCAAGGGAAACGTAGTCAAGTTAGCTCATAGAGAGACCTTGTCCCAGACAAGCATTGTGTGGTGGGTAACTGTCAAGGAGTAGAGCCCCAGGCGTGAGCTGATCTCGGAAGACAGGCGTCACGCCAGATGTGATGGCCTACCACCATCTGTTCCATGAAGACCTAGTATTTCTCTATCATAGCATGATTCCTCTCCGCTAGAACCATAGGAGTGATGCTTGGAAGTATCGGGGAATGCTAGGGAATGTGCGACCGCCCTCTTTCTTAGGGCGTTATAGCAAAGACTTATGCAGACGAAGAGGAATCGGGCCCCACACAACATACTCAATCGCGGTCTGAATATTATGAAGCAACTGTGGCAGAGGCTCCAAAGGCAGTGTCCGGAACAGATACAGGGCCAGCGGCAATACATTCATTTTTACAGCTGACAACTGACCAAACAACGTCAAAGGTAAACGCCGCCAACGGGCCAAGTCTGCACAGTTGCGAGATAGAAGGGATGCATAATTCATGTCCGCCGTTTTTGCAAGACTCTTGTGGAGGGCAAAACCAAGATATGTAAGCCTGTCCGACACCCAATCAAAGGGGAACTTGGCCTGTAAGGCATTGACCCTTTGCTGGGCCGCAATGAGGTTGAGAACTTGAGATTTCTACATGTTAATTTTAAAACCAGACACTTGGCTGAATGTCCGGAGATCCTCCACAATAGCCGGCAGGGATGTCAATGGATGAGCCACCAAAAAGGTGACATCATCAACGTAGAGGCTAATGAGATGACAGTCCAACCCGAACGGAATACGTTGTGCCAGGGAGTTATCCCGGAGCCATAGAGCAAAGGGCTCCATATAAAGGGTGAAAAGCAAAGGGGAGAGAGGGCCCCCTTGTCGGGTCCCAAATCTTTTCCCATTTTGGGGACGACGAGATTGAAGCCTGTAGCTTTTAAGCTGTAAGGGACAATGTGTTGGCGAAGGAGTTGAACAAGCGGGTGAGCAATGGAGCAAGTTTGACACAAAAAGTTTTATAAAAGAGAGCACTGAAGCCGTCAGGGCCTGGAGCCTTCAGGACCTTTAGCTGGGCGATAGGAGAGATCACCGTCTCGATAAGGATAGGGGCCTCCAGAGCCTCAGCCTCACCTGGTGGGAGAGGGGTGACCGCCGCTTTCCGAAGGAACTCAGTGGGATCAGCCAGTGGAGAAGGGTCAGACATGAGTCCCTTGCTCATTGCACCATCAGGATTCAAGCAAGCCGGGCCGAAGACGGCTGTAATGCCAGAAACCGGTCCCCGGAAGCTTGTTTCCTTCCCAGTGTAAGAATTGGCTTTTGTAGTTTGGTTTGCCCTGTTCTCATCATGCACTGGGACAGGAACAGAATAATTTGCATACAGCCAGGTTCTGAAACTGGGATGGTGCAATGAGCTAAAAAACGGTGTTGGATCTAGCCCTGATCTCTTGACTGGGTGAGAGTATTCTGCTTAATTCAGAGACTCTGTCCCTCACCACCCCTTGTTGTAAATAATTTTGTCCACCCTAAGCGTGGAAGGGTATACTCAGACATGAGTCCCTTGCTCATTGCACCATCAGGATTCAAGCAAGCCGGGCCGAAGACGGCTGTAATGCCAGAAACCGGTCCCCGGAAGCTTGTTTCCTTCCCAGTGTAAGAATTGGCTTTTGTAGTTTGGTTTGCCCTGTTCCCATCATGCACTGGGACAGGAACAGACTAATTTGCATACAGCCAGGTTCTGAAACTGGGATGGTGCAATGAGCTAAAAAACGGTGTTGGATCTAGCCCTGATCTCTTGACTGGGTGAGAGTATTCTGCTTAATTCAGAGACTCTGTCCCTCACCACCCCTTGTTGTAAATAATTTTGTCCACCCTAAGCGTGGAAGGGTATACTCAGACATGAGTCCCTTGCTCATTGCACCATCAGGATTCAAGCAAGCCGGGCCGAAGACGGCTGTAATGCCAGAAACCGGTCCCCGGAAGCTTGTTTCCTTCCCAGTGTAAGAATTGGCTTTTGTAGTTTGGTTTGCCCTGTTCCCATCATGCACTGGGACAGGAACAGACTAATTTGCATACAGCCAGGTTCTGAAACTGGGATGGTGCAATGAGCTAAAAAACGGTGTTGGATCTAGCCCTGATCTCTTGACTGGGTGAGAGTATTCTGCTTAATTCAGAGACTCTGTCCCTCACCACCCCTTGTTGTAAATAGTGGAGAAGGGTCAGCAATGTAGAGGGTATTGTAAAAAGAGCGTAAAGCCGCCAATATTCCGCCATCATCCATGATAGCCGTGCCGCTCCCTCCCCGTATCGCTTTGATATCCTGTGCGGCGCCCTGACTGCGCAGACAATGAGCCAACATACAGCCCCCTTTATTAGAGCCCACATAATATTTGTGCTTTAGTCGAACCACAGTATGCTCAGCCCAATCCAGGTCAAGACACCGGAGTTTAAGTCGCTCCTTTCCTACTTGCTGCTAAATTGTGGGTGCGCCAGTATGTTTGTGGATAGCCTCCAATTCCCTAACCTTAGCCTCCAATTCCGTGCGCTTAGCCTGTCTGGTCTTGTTCTCATACGCTGCTTTGGCAATGAGCGCCCCCACGCAACCAATTTAAGTGCCTCCCACACCGAGGATAGTGGCATAGCCCCTACGTCATTAATCACTAAAAAGTCCATCAGGCAGTGCCTAATATCGTCCACCACAGCCGGGGATCGAAGCGGTGAATCATCCAAGCGCCAATGTGAGGTGGGAGAAGACCACGCGGCAGGTAAGTGACTGGTCAATGTGATGTGTGCGTGCTCAAACAGGGAACAGGATTCAATGGCAAAGTCCATGACGCAAGCCCAAGTGGCTAAGGTAACACGAAAGTGGTCAAGATGGGCATAGGTCTTGTGGGCAGCCGAGTAATATGAAAAGTCCCGCTCAGCAGGGTGTAAGCAGTGCCAGGCTTCTCGAATCCCCGCATCGTGCAGCCAGTCACCACCTTCCACTGAAAGTTCTCCCACGCCCCCTATCCGCAAGCCTGAATGATCCAGCCCAGCATCCATCACCAGGTTGAGGTTGCCCCCTACCACCACTGCAGAATCAGGAGTTTGGATAACATCAGCATAGGCCTCCAGTAGAAAGTTCTCCGGTAATTCGTTTGGGGAGTAAATAGATGCAACAGTGAAGTGAGAGTGACACATACGGAGATGCAGCGCTAGTAAGCGACCCTTGATCGCGGCAATAGAACCCACCACCCAACCCCTGAAGCGTTTGGAAAGTAGGATAGCTACACCCACCAGCTTAATATTCCAAGAGGACCAAAATTGCAAGGGAATGTGGCTATGGTGCATACGATGTGTGTCATTATGAAGTAAGTGGGTTTCTTGAAGAAGGCATATATCACCCCGAGTGCTCAAGCAGGGAAAGGATCGCTTTCCACTTAGTGGGGTTATTAAGACCCCGGGCATTAAAACTAACAACTTTGAGTTCCATCTGGGTGTGACAGATCAACTAGTGCAACCATGTAGGCCCCGGGTAACATACTGGAGGGGGGAGCATGAAGGAAGGACCCAGGATGGAGGGGGAGAATGCTCGTCGGTCAAACGGGAGTGCAAAGGAAAAAAAGGCTCACTGGGGAAAGGACCCTCCCCAACCCAAAGGGAAAAAGCAACCCAAAAACAACCAATTGATAGCCATCCCAAACACAGTAAAACCAGCCCATAAGTTGCCAGCGCGGCAAGAGAGAACATGATTAGCCCCAACAACTAGGCATACAAAAACAACCCTGAGAAATTCAACCCCAAAAAGGGACATCAGACATAAGTTCATCTGCAGTGAAAAACCAAAGGGGTCCGTGCCTCTGGTGGCAGGCCATCAAGCAGAGTACCTGGAGCACCAAGGACTATAGAAGGGCATCCCACAGGGTGAAGAAAGATAATCGATGATGGAGCCCCTCCAGCCTTGCTCCCTGATGTCCATCCCCGGATGCGTAACTGGAGTGCTCAAAGGGAACACGGGTGGCCATGTGGTTGCGAAAGGAAGGAGATCACTGCTTCACTCTCCTTCGCCATCTCCTCCGGATCCGGTTTTGTAGAGACCTTCGGTTTACCAACAGTGTGCCATTGTGAAAGTTGTAGTGCTGCACGGTTTTGGGGACTCTCCCTCTGCCCAGCCACCACTGCGTTGTCCAGTCACAGCAAATCAAGAGCCACATCAAGAGAGCGGATCTGGTGTAATTTCCATTGATGCTTGAATATGATGGAAAAGGGATGGCCCAGGAATAGAGAATTCCATTATCGTGAAGGTGGGGGATAACCACTCGGAATTCCTTCTGTTTGGTGAGCGTGAATGCTGCGAGATCTTGAAAGAGTGCCAGGGAGTGGCCCTGGAACTGGATCTTCTGGGCCACTCGAGCCATGCGTAGGATCTGCTCTTTGGGCTGGAAGTCATGTATGCAGACAAGCACATCTGGTGGGGGGCCTTCCCTCATCTGGGCAGTCCCACGCGATGCAACCTGTCAATTTGAATGTCCTGTCGGCCGTCAGCACCTAGGATCTGCCAGAAGAGAGCCAAGACATAGGCACGTAGGTTATCACCCTCCGCTCACCATGGGATCACCTGAATGAGGATATTGGTTCTTCGTAAACGATTCTCCAGGTCCTTGGCGTGGCCCTGGATGTCCAAGTTTCGATCCCACAAATGGAGTATTTCTTGTTGTAGCTGGTGCAGGTCTTCTTCTCTGCGTAGCTCATGGTCTTCAAGAGTGGCCACTCTCTCTCCTACTTCAGCTACATCCCGCTTGACTTCCTTCAGATCAGCCGAGAGTTGCCCCTTTAGATCCATTATGTCCTCTTTGATGCGGAGAATAGCTCCATCATGAAGGCTTTCATGACCGGACCATCCGCTCCATCAAATTGCTCCAGCTGCCCCAGATCCCGTGGTGGTGCTCTCCCTGTGTCAGAGTCCGCTGTCTGCTTTAGTAGCAAGTCTTTGGGGGTCTTCACAAGGGCTGATGCCATGGTGCAGCGCTAGATTTGTGGGAGCAAGTACAGAGAGACTGCTAAGATGGTTTTCAGCAAATCGCTAGGCCCAGGGACACATCAATCCTGTGTCACCGGCCTGCGACTGCACCGGGGGACCACCAGGCCAGTAATCCGTCTGTAGATCTGGGCAGGCGAAGGGATTAGTCATGAGCACACCAGTCGTCGTCAGTCAGACCTCATACTCCTAGGGTGACACTCCTAATCCTAAGTCCTTGCACCCAAGTGGCAAAGCAGCCAACCAAAACACCCAGTTACAGTTAGCCCTCTGGTACGGTCCAATCGGTGCCTGTCCCAGGTGGTGGAGTTGTTGCGTCCCCTACTCCCTGAGTGCGCTTCAAGAGAATAGATCCCAGGACCCTTCGTGTGGTGCTGCTGCGGGCCCGCTTGGCTCAGAAGACCACCTTGCAGAAGTGCCTGAATCTTCCACTTATTGGTGCTTGGTGAGGACGGTGCTGCCAATCCGGGGACCAGGACCCGGCGAGATTTGCCTAAAGGGCCAGTTGGATTCTCCAGACTTTTTGGGCACCTTGCTATGCCCCTCCTAGCACCCTCGATGCTCAGGGAGGCTTCGTCCAGAACTACCTTCCCCTGCCTGGCCTTTCAGACCCACTGACCATGTTGGTGGTTCTTGATAAACTTATGCCTCGCTCCTGGGCCCCTGGAGTTTACCGCCTGGTAGCCCAGACTCCGTCTGTTGCAGACTCTATGTTTACGGAGTGCAGCTCGTTCCTCGTGTGCAGACTGTCTGCCCTGCGCCGCTCCTCCGGGGCTCCTGCACACAGCTGGCCGGTTGCCTTTGGATGTTGCATCGCTCTTCCACCTCGAGCGCCGATGCTGCAGCAGTCCCTCAGGGGCTGTGTAGGTCTTCTCCGCTCTTCAAATCTGGGCTGCAGTTGATTGAGGGAGACACCGCATCTCTCCACTGTGGTCACCTCCACCACTCCTCAGCAGACAAAATGTCGGGCACCACGTCACTCCCGTATGTTGATCTTGTGCGGACCCCCGTCACCTCTTAGGGGATACTGCTATCTGTATGTCGCCTTACCAGCCGGTCCTAGCTATTGGGAGGTCCCTGCCACTCAACAAAGTGCCTCCCGTTCAACTGCCGAAGGACCTGCCGAAGCCCGAAGGCCCACCAGCTGCACATCCAGCCTGGTCTTCGGTATGTCCGCCTTGCAATCCGAACCACCAGGATTGCAATAAATACTCCTTAGGTGCAAGTAAGGGACTCCTCCGGTTCTCACTGCTCCTGGAGCTTCCCAGTTGAGGCTTTGAGACTGGGTATAGGCAGCTATTCAAGTCTGTAAAGTGGTGAGGCTAGAGGGACACAAAAGCATGTCCTATCCACCTGCCATCTTGGCCAGGCCCCCAGGAAATAATTTTTTTAAAGGTTAGGATGATTAGAGGTTTCTGGGTGGTAAAGGATTTGTTTTGGGTTCGAGTGGCATAGGAATTTTTAGAGTTTAGCGTGGGTATGGGTTTTAGGGTGGCAAGGTAATTTTTAGGGTTTAGGGTGTGTCTGGGTCTTTAATTGGCAAGGGCTTTGTTAGCCTTTACAGTGACAAGGGCATTTTTAGAGTTTAGGGTGGGTATGGGATTTTGCTTGGCAAGTGAATTTTTAGGGGTTACAGTGGGTATGGGTTATTGGATGGCAAGGGAATTTGTAGTGTTTTTTGACTTGCCTATATCTTTTGCACCGTTTGACGAATCTTCACAAAATGTTCCCAAAAATGTGTGTCGGTGATTCCAGCTTGGCATGGAATGTTTTGGGGGCATAGAAAAAGGTGAAGGTAAAAAAGTGTGTTTCCCAACTTAATTACCTTGAGTCTTTAGACACTCCTGCAGCCTGAACCACTTGACAGAATTACACACAATTTGGGACAAAGGTAGATTCTGTTCCGGTGATCATGCTTTTTCTTATTTGGTATAAATCCTTCAGTAGTTTTTGAGATTTTATGCCCAGTGTATGCACCACATTGCACTTTGAAAAATGCATTTTTCAAAGGAATTCCAAATTACAATCAATTTGAATTTGAGAAATGCAATTTGCGAATGCATAAAGCATTTCAATTAGGGAATCGCAGTTGGCGATTCCCTAACTGCATTCGCAAAATCGGTCATTGCAAAAATGTCAATTACTTGTTTTGCGAATCGGCCCGTTTGCGACCAGTAAAATGCTTGATGCATGTGCCCCTAAACAGCTAAAATGATGACATCATTTCTGAGTTCTCAAATATGGACAAAGCACTTTTAAATAATTTACTATCTTTATGTTTTTTTTTAAATATTTGGTCACTTGATTATTTGTTACAGTTAAGGGAAAGGATGTGGTGTCACGACCAGAGCTACAGACTTCGCAACTGGGGAACAAGGTTCGAGTTTCGGCGTCAGCTCAACATCCTATGATTCTGGACAAATCACTCAATCACCCCATACCTAAAAACTAAATGAATGTGTCCTTGAGTAATGATGCTCACGTAATACTTCTGGGTCTAGTCTGCACTATATAATACTGCAAAATAAAATGAGTGTTTTGCTCACTACTGACATTAGGCTAATTGGGCTCTACTTGGACCACATTTGGGTGATATCTGTGCTATATTTGGGCTCTTTTTTCTCTAGTGGCCATCTTGGGAGAGTTATCTGTTATGTAGCTTCCTAATTTCCTCATTTACTGCAGTATCCTCAATAGTTAATGCTTTCAGTTTGCTAATTCAATTGTATCAAGATGGCGTTCAGATAAGCCACACTTTTGGCATAATTCAGAAAGTTAGCACTTTGTTGCTCATTAGAACACACTCGTAAAGCTGCTCATCACCAGGGAGTTAACTGGAAATCTGATCTGCTGCTGGTGTTCAAAGTGCATGTTTCAGTCTGCATGTCAGCATTCTTTAATGAAATAGAAGTGGATATATTTGAGAACTCAAATGTGTCCTCACTTTTCTTTCTACTGCACTAACCACAGTTTCTATGTCAAACTGAACCCCCCACATTTTGGTCCTTACTAAATTAAATTTTTTAAGTTCTACCAGTTTGATTCAGTCAACATGGCTTCAAGTGTGCCATAGTTTTGTTATAATAACACCTTTAGTGCTCTAGTTGTTCTTTAGAACACTCTGGGAGGCTGCTGTTGAACACAAGGGTATCAACTGACAGGCGGCACCTGTTGAAAGTGCATCACTTACTGACAATGTCAGACTTCGTTTTCATATGGCTGATAAAAATAGTGTAAATTAGCAGGTAACTATTCTGCATTGTAGCTTCTGGAGCAACTTCCATAACCTCTATGGGAAAATCATCAGAAAAAAGTTTTCTCTCAAACATGTTTCATGAAATCCCAGCAACAGGCTTTTTCAAAATGTAAAATCACTGTAGAACACACCACTATTCTTAAAATGAGTATGGCACCATCAACAAAGGATACATTAGGTAACTAAAATCTGTTATCACCGTTTATAGGTTCTCTTTTTTTGTGACCCTCAAAACCTGTCATTCACTACAATGCATTTCAATGGGGTGTTATCATGTATATTGGTCCAAAGATGGCTGCCAACTCTTCCTGGTTGAAGTGTTGGCATCCTATCAAATTTTAGTAGCATTTGAGTAGGTGTTTGGCCTACCAGATATCTACATTTTTTTTTATTTGAATATATCTTGGAAACTACTGAACGAATTTGCACCAAATCAGGAAAAGCTTGCTTTCTGGACCAACATCTAGTCTTCTGCCTAATTTGGTATAATCTTGTTCAGTGGTTTGGGCTATAGTTGTGTTAAAAAAATGAAAAATCCCCATAAACTTTACATGGGGAAAATGCGTTTTAGAACCTCCCCCTTGAGTCTCGGCCCCAGCTTGACGGATCACCCCAAAACTGTCAACATAGCAGCTGAACCAAAAAGGGGACGTTTTTTGTAAATTTTGTGAAGATTTGCCAAGTAGCGCCAAAGTTATTAGGAAAACAAAAAAAACTTTTTCTATTGAAACTTTGGTCCTAACTATAACTACCTACTGGCAACTGTCAGTAGGTGTATCTATCTATCTATCTATCTATCTATCTATCTATCTATCTATCTATCTATCTATCTATCTATCTATCTATCTATCTATCTATCTATCTATCTATCTATCTATCTATCTATCTATCTTTATATATTTATATATATACACACACACAAATACACCCATACACACACGCACACACATATATATATCCATCACAAACAAAGTTGCCCATATGAAGAAGCCAACACACAGGGGAACTTTTCCTGTTCTTTATTCAAGGATTGCAGGATAGTCGCCACTGCTCCTCACACCACAATGAAAGGCCTGACGCGTTTCGAACATGGCAGTTCTTGTTCACAGGTGTTACCCTCAGAAACTGGGAAGCGCGTTGTTTAAAAAATCTGCATCTCTTCATTAGTCCCGCCCCAGTGGGCGTCGGCACATGCTGCTGCACCGTTGCCGATGGTACTTGTAGTGCTTTAAACAAACAATCTTCTCTTGTGAGTGTTGACAGTTTCTGACGATAAATAAGTATTACCCAAGTGGGCTTGAGGAGGGAAACAGACCGGAGGCTTCCTGTTTTTACAAGTCCTTGATTACTGACTCCCCTGCTCCAAAAGACATGACCCCGATGGGTTCTGTCGGATCTGCCACAGCAGCGGGGCTTCTTCGTGACCAGGCCGGCCGCTTAAATCCATCACAAACAAAGTTGCCCATATGAAGAAGCCAACACACAGGGGAACTTTTCCTGTTCTTTATTCAAGGATTGCAGGATAGTCGCCACTGCTCCTCACACCACAATGAAAGGCCTGACGCGTTTCGAACATGGCAGTTCTTGTTCCCAGGCGTTACCCTCAGAAACTGGCAAGCGCGTTGTTTAAAAAATCTGCATCTCTTCATTAGTCCCGCCCCAGTGGGCATCGGCACGTGCTGCTGCACCGTTGCCGATGGTACTTGTAGTGCTTTAAACAAACAATCTTCTCTTGTGAGTGTTGACAGTTTCTGACGATAAATAAGCATTACCCAAGTGGGCTTGAGGAGGGAAACAGACCGGAGGCTTCCTGCTTTTACAAGTCCTTGATTACGGACTCCCCCGCTCCAAAAGACATGACCCCGATGGATTCTGTCGGATCTGCCACAGCAGCGGGGCTTCTTCGCGACCGGGCCGGCCGCTTAAATCCATCACAAACAAATTTGCCCATATGGGCAACACATATATATATATATATATATATATATATATATATATATATATATATATATATATATATATATATATATATATAAAGAAGTCAAGACTTTGTACATAAAGACATTGAAAAATAAGCAGCACAATTACAGGCAAAACAATGAGTATTACAAACTGGTCAAAAGGATTCAAAAAGATGGCAACATGATAGTCAGACAGTCGGACAAGGGCAGCAACGTCGTGCTTTGGCCTAGACACCTATATATGGAGGAAGCCCTCCTGCAGCTAAATGATCATAACTGCTACAAACATTGTGACATAGGGGTGGTGAGAAAAGCACAATTTGACTTGTATTCAATGTTGTTGGGTTGGCGTTCGTCTGGTCTAATCAGTATGAATGAGTTTAAATTTTTGAAAAACGATCACCCGATTACCCCTGTGATATATCTCATCCCTAAGGTGCACAAAAATGCCGTTAAACCCCCGGGAAGACCGATTATATCTGCATGTGGAGGGTTGCTAGAAAATCCCACGGCCTATATTGACTCATTTCGACAAGAATATGTTGGTGAACTTCCATCATACATCCGAGATTCAAGTGATTTTTTACGAAAGATCAAGGATGTTAAATGGGACAAAGATTACTGGTTAATGACATTAGACGTAACATCGTTGTATACCAGTATTGTGCATGCAGATGGGATGAGAGCCATTCAATTTTATCTGGGCCAGCGTCCGATTGAAATGTTGGGACACAACAAAATGTTGTTATCTATGACCAGTTTTTGCCTAAACAATAACTACTTTATGTTCCTCAATCAATACTATCAACAGGTCAGGGGTGTCGCCATGGGGGCCTGTTTCTCTCCCAGTTATGCCTGTTTACATATGGGCTACTGGGAGAGGCAGGTCCACTTTGGTGACCACCGTGACATCTGCAACAGTCATATCATACGATGGTATAGGTACATCGATGATATTTTTCTGATTTGGCGAGGAACATGTGAAGAGGCAGCTAATTCTGTTGAAACTCTGAATTGTAATGCTTACAACCTAGCGTTCACATCAGACATTAGTCAGTCACAGGCACATTTCTTGGACATTACGGTAGAGATCAAAGAGGACAAGTTGGAAACAAAACTGTACAGAAAGCCCACTGCGGGCAATACGGTACTCCATGCCGATAGCCACCATCCACCGCATTTGATTAGGAGTTTCCCCGATGGGGAAATGCTCCGGATCAGGCGGATTTGTAGCACAAATCATCAGTGCGAGGTGGCACAGGCAGCAAGTAAAGATAGATTTCTAGCTAGAGGGTACAGTGAGGCTATAATAAATACAGATATAGACAAGGCAAATGCATTGTCACGTGACGCCGCACTAGTCCACAAGAAAGCCCACAAACCCATTGAAATCAATACACACCAACCAACCAGACTTATTTGGACCTACAATAGGCAGCATGGGGCACTTAGGAAAATAGTGAACACACACTGGAACTTAATCCGGTTTGATCCAGTAATTGGTGAACATATGCCTAGCAAACCGGCAATCACCTTCAGGAAGGCATATTCCATGCAGGATGCCTTAGTCAAAGCCAGTCCTGAGGTGATTCCTCCCAAAAACTGGATGGCATCCAGTAAGGGATTTCGAAAGTGTTCCAGTTGTAAAGCATGTTCCCATGGTGTCAGTAAAACTGAGTTTATGACAGCATTTTCCCTGGTGCCTCGCAAGATCAACAAACAACTGACTTGCAAGAGTGAGTACGTGGTATATGTACTGGAGTGACCGTGTGGCCTGTAATATATTAGTAGTACCAAATTGCAGGTCCACCAGAGGATACTCTAGCACATAAGGGCAATTAACATCAATGACGCCACGTACCCAGTTGCCAGGCATTTTAAGGAGTGCCACAACAACAACAGTGGACTCCTTAGATATTATGATATTATGCTATTGATACAGTGGGTCCCCTGAGGAGAGTTGGCAATAGGGAGGGTATCCTGAGAGCATTAGAAACTAGATATATTCTAGAAATGAACAGTAAGACACCGCGGGGCCTCAACTCTACGGAAGATTTCCACACTTGCCTATAAAAACCACGAGTTTAGGGTTTCGTGGTCCAATTTAAATGTGATGTGCAGAAAGCTAGCTTGTTGTTGTTTTTTCACTTTTTGTGCACTAGACCAATTATAAATGTACTTCCAGCTAGGTTGGTCAGTGGTAAAAACGCCCTTGTTCAAGTTCCTATAGAGTATGTGTCACCTCAATTATATGCTGTAGGTTAGGAGTAACCTACATAAAACATCTGGCATTACTTGTTTTTTATTATTTTCCATAAAAAATAACTTTAATTTAATCTGTTATTTTCACATTTCACTTTAATTTGGTTGCCCTGTGTTGAATTAGATGTTTTATTTAAAAACGCTTTTTTGGTTGGTGATATGGTAAAGATTCAATAGACAGTACAGGGAAAGAATTCACTTAAAGAGGGTGTGTGATCTGATTTGAAAAAACAATATGGTCCACCCAAATATCAATAATCATACAGCAAACAAATATCAAACAAATGTTTGCATTTAATATGAAATCAATTACATGGTGGTTTTTTATTAGAATACTTTTACAATTATTTATCTTGTAAATAATAATATTAAACCCCTTTTTATTGAGTATTTTACATCAATCATGTATAGGGTGAATTGTATTGCTTTTATTGGATTAAACCAATGTATGTGATAAAGTAAATGTTATGCACTTTAGGGGATTATCCCACTATGCGTTTGGAACAAGTATGTTTTCCATGTCTATTGTTACACACTCAGCCATTCTGACTGGTCAGCCAATGAAATGCACTGGTTTTCTTGCACTTGCACTTTAAAAACTGCCTACCCCCTCTATAGCGTCATGTGATCAAGACCTCTGTGTAGGCCGAAACGTTATGCTGGCGAGTTGTCACAAATAAAAAAATCTCACTTGCATCCTGGGTCTTCCGTTCCTTCTTCCTGGTCGCATTTGAAACTGAGGAACGTGCTGTTGGTTTGGAGCAAGCAGACATATAAATATATATATATATATAAAACACACCCGTTTTGGCGTGCTTAAGCAGTAGTAGTAGTAAATAGCTTTATTTCGATACAATTCATATCATAAAAAGCAATACATGTACATGTAAGCCACTTATGACGGCGGGCCCCCGGCGGAATCGTCACTTCCTCAAAATATACCTCTCCTGGTATCACGCCGTGTTTTTTCACAAAAAAACAGTACCGGGGCCCAAATGGTGCTCAATGCTGTATTTTATTAGGCACACGAACAAACCCTATATATATATATATATTCACTGAAAAAAAAATAGGTTTCAGACATTTTATAGTTAAGAATTAGCATTTAAAAAGCCTTAGAAATTCACTGAAAAAACCACAAGTTTTAGGGGTATTATAGTTAGTTAGACATTTCGGTCGTACAAAACCATTGAAATTCCCCAGTTATAGTTAGTTGTGCTAACTATAACCCGCGCGCGCGCAATCCACTGCTGATGATGTCACATATTACATCATTCATGACATGGTCAGTGACATCACTCATGCCTTCACTGATGACATCTCAAATGACATCACTGATGACATCACTGATGACATCATCCATGTGAAAAACTGATACATCTCATCATACAGTAGCATACCCTTTCAACACTCATTATAAAATATGAAGTACCGTATTTGAAACCATTGAGACACCAGTACAGGTTTCTAAAAACCCACTCAGTGATTCCTCCAGCTACACACATCTAAACACTTACCTATAGATTCACTCATACATGCTAACAAAGATCTATAGAACATTATTAAATATACTTATACACCTACATCAACATTACACACCAGCACACATCCTATTCACTTATGCAGTCATTCTACTCACTTATGCAAACAGTTGATCATACTTATATTTACTAAGCTACACACTTACACAAACACCACTTTATTTATTGATACAGATAGTAACTCATACTTAGTATGTTATGAAATCACTATTACAAGTATACAGTTATCCATACGTCACTCATACAATCACTGAGTCTTATGTATAGCTATTTATATAGAACAACTGTCACAAACACTGCTTTTTATATTTCTAGTTTCTTGGACATGTAACATTGAGAAATATATTTACTCATAACCACACCCATAAAGAGATTCACTCACCGAAACAACTGGTTCCACATACAGTCTTAACCTTATATACCTACTAAATCAACTAGTTACACATCTTTGGACAGTCACACACCTCCCACCCAACCACACACCCATTCATTCCCATACAAAGAATCACTAATTAATAACTAATATAGACTTTCACATTGCTTGTAACCAACTTATTTAGTAGTTTGCACAAGAAGAGATAGAGTGATACAGGTATTCACAAAGTTTAATCACTATCCCATATATTTAGTGATACACTTTAAATTCGTCACTTAGACAGTCAATCACTTTGCTACTAAATCCTCCATTCAGACACTTATACATGCACTTAGTCTTCAAGGCAGATTTTCAAATACTGTATGTTAATTGATTGTTGGTTTTGTTGATTATTTTTTATTTTTTTTATTTTTTAAGCAATTATTTATTATTGTGATTGTGTTTCAAAATGTAATAACATTTCTAACATTTAACTAGTTTATGAATTACATATAAAAATGATTAAAGACTCAAACAATTTTTTAATATTACATACAATTTTATTTTTCGGATTGTTTTTCAAAATTTAATAGAACGTCTAGCATTTGACTGTCCGATATGTGTTCTTGTTGAGTGAACATAAGTTCCCACATTTGACCGTCATCATAATGAAGTAAATGATCCACAGATTCTACACATTGAACTAATTCATGGTCCCGTGATTCATCCATGAAATCTGAGTCATCATTGTCCTCAATATCTTTTTCTGTGTTGTTCTCCAGAACAATTTCGAAGGAAACATTCTGCTCACCTTCCATTTTATTGCTGTAATTTGCATAAAAAATAAATATATCAGTAGAGATAGGGCACTGTTGGGTTTAAGTTCACACAGGTACTTGTGAGTTTATAACAGAGAAGTAATCTATGGGCACTGTATGGTTTCAGGCGTGAAGTAGTACTATTAAAAAGTGCCTGTGAAGAAGCCTAAGTAAATTCATAATTATACCACAGAAACCTAAATCAATCCATAATTATAATAAAGAAGCCTTTCTCAATGTCTAACTCTTACAGAGGGATAGTATATAACTATCTGAAAATGTTTTCAAATTTATAAAATAATATCTCACCTTCTAAAAACAAGTTTAAGTTGTGAGTGAAAATGATCTTGCAATGTAGTTCAGGAAGTAGTAGTCAAAATGGCTGTGTTTCTCTCTCTTCCTTTATATATATTCAGGTACATAACCAATCAAATGTCAGGTAAAAAAAGTAGAAAATGAAAGTAATATTTTAATTGGTTGTCAATTCCAACACTTCAGATGTGTTTTGTGAAGTAATTTACCTCAGGGTATTTAGAGAGGTCTACAGGCTAAATGGTTAAATGGAATTTCAATCAAATTTGTGAAAATGGTAGGCATTGGTATGTAGTATGAGCTAATCTATATTTGGTGAAATTGTCTCCAGTCGCTTTTCTGTAAACTACTTTCCCACCTTTTTTGATGGTGCGCTTCCCAGGGAGCGACCCGGTATGCGAACTGGCGAGCGCCCCGGTTCGCGAACCTTAAGCGTTACGGGAGTCCACCATTTTGTGTTTCGGTCGAATTAAGATACAAGATGGAGGGCAAATAATGTTCAGAATGGGTAGAAGGGGGCACGGTAGACTTATCTTGACCCCCTAGGTTTTCTGAGGGTGGCTAAGGAGGCCCATATGTGCGAAAAAAAAACATTTTTTTAAAAATTTAGCGAGGTTAGCTCCCGGTTCGCGTACCGGGTAGCGCCCCAGGGAGCGTACTTTGTTGAAAATTAGTGAAAAATGTTAGAGTAAAATAATAATTGTGAGTGATCAGATGTAGGGTAGCTCTGAGAAGAGCTTTTGGGTTTATGGTACATTTAGGTACTTATAAGTAGGTACCAATGCACAGTCTTAAATTCAGAATGAAAATTCTGTTGCCCTCATCTGAGAAGTGAACTCCATCTCCTCTGTAGATATCTTGCATGTAGTAACGCAAGTTATTGTTGTACAGGGAGCCCATTCCATGGTCTCTCATGTAAGCTGAAACAGATTTGTTTACATGCTTCCTCGACTTCTCAATTTGTGGACAAAATTGGTTTGACCACCTCCATTTCTGTCTTTGGCATATATTTGAATATACCAAGGCAGTCTGAGGAAAAAGTGCCATCAATTGCTCAAAGGTGTCCTTTAAAAGCATTTCCAGACCTACCCCAGTCAAAGTGCCCAAATCATTACCTCCACAGTGCACAATTAACAGGTCAGGTTTTGGCAAATGCATAAAGGTTTTCACCAATGGTATCAATTGGTGACATTTTAATCCTCTGTGGCCAAACCACTTAATTTCCACATCTTGTAAATTGAGGTTAGGTAAATTCCTGTTCTCAGCATACCTCTGAGCCCAATAGATGTAACTATGTCCAACAATCCAGACAGAAAACATGGTGAGAGAAGGTTCTCCTGCAGTCAGATGAAGTGTGGCAATGAAATGGCAGTTGAAAAAATAAGAGTTTAAAATGAAAAAACTGTGGAGTTTCTGTGTTAATGAAGCAGTAACAGTGATTGGTGGATTTTGATTGCTGAAAACAGAAAGTTAGGGTGCATGGATGAGTTGTTTGAAAGATGTATTTTGAGTGGTCAAGAAAAAATCATTAAATGAAAGAATGCACTGGATATGAGGTGCACTGAGAGTTCAGAGTTCAATTGCAACATTGTTGTGTGAACTTGCAAACACCAGAGGTCTTCCAAGAGGTGGTTGCCATGCAAAAAAGGAAGAAAGGGCAGAGGGGGGAAGGGTTTTCATTTGAAAAAAAGTGAGGGAAGAGTTTTGATTGGGTGACATGAGAGATATGTGTGAAGAATTACAGCATTTCTGTGCTTTTGATAGCTGCAGACTCTGGAGTGCATACCTTTTGCTCTGCTGAAGACAAATTGGTGTGTTTCTGAGACTGTTTTGAAACTCAAAGTATTTGCTAAGGTAAGAAAAGATTTCTTCAATTTAGATAGAGAATAGTGTGCTTTAAGGAGAAAATTATGAAGAAAGTTGTGTTCTTAAAATGTTGCTTTGTCTCAAGTGTTTTACAAATAGATTTTGTTTCTTTGAGAAAATGTATTTGGAGAAAATGTGAAGTATTAGTACTGACAGGGTGTTATTGTGCATAGGAGCTGTGGAGTCTTTTCAAATTATGACTTGAAAATCGTTTTTGAGGAAAATGAATGGTTATAATATTTATGACAAGGACATAATGGTGTATGCTTCATTATAAGGCAATTGAGTGTCTCTGATGTTATTTTTCCCATTTTAATGTAAGACCTTTCTCTGTGGAGCAAATTGCTTGTAAATATGCTCCCACCTGTGCATGGCAAATTTAGATTTTGAATGTTTGTGTTACATAGCTATGTTAAAAGTGACCCAACCATGCTGGAAAGGCAATCAAAAAACGCTTTCATGTGTCTTAAGGACATTTTAAGTCATTTCCCTATGTGCAGTGTTTTCAAATTATGATTTGAAAATCGTTTTTGGGGAAAAGGAATGGTTTGTAAATTTATGACAAGGATATAATGGTGTATGCTTCTTTATAAGGCATTTCAGTGTCTCTGATGTCATTTTTCCCATATTACATTAAAAGACCTTTCCCGTGGGGCACATTCCTTGTAAATATGCTCCCACCTGTGCATGGCAAATTTAGATTTTGAATGTTTGTGTTACATAGCTATGTTAAAAGTGACCCAACCATGCTGGAAAGGCAATCAAAAAACGCTTTCATGTGTCTTAAGGACATTTTAAGTCATTTCCCTATGTGCAGTGTTTTCAAATTATGATTTGAAAATCGTTTTTGGGGAAAAGGAATGGTTTGTAAATTTATGACAAGGATATAATGGTGTATGCTTCTTTATAAGGCATTTCAGTGTCTCTGATGTCATTTTTCCCATATTACATTAAAAGACCTTTCCCCGTGGGGCACATTCCTTGTAAATATGGTCCCACCTGTGCATGGTAAATTTAGATTTTGACTGTTTGAGTTACATAGCCATGTTAAAAGTGACCCAAAAACTTGCAAAGGCTTTAAAAAAACACTTTCATGTGTCTTAAGGACATTTTAAGTCATTTCCCCCCGGGTGCAGTGTTTTCAAATTATGACTTGAAAATCGTTTTTGACGTAAAGGAATGTTGTTAAAATTTATGTGCGCCATATGCCCCCAAATTTCTTTTTCAGGGGTGCAGCAGGGTGTTATTGAGACACCCCTGCACCTTTGGAAAAATTCCTAATTTGCGATGAGCTAATTGCTAATCGCAAATTGCACCTTCATTCCTATGGGCCTCCTGGCCCATGGAAATGAATGGGTAATTTGCAATTAGCAATTTGCTCATCGCAAATTAGGAATGGTAAAGAATCGCTATTTATTCCTTAAAATTTGCTATTTTGGAAATGCAAAATAGTTTGATGATACATATGGCGGTTCATCTCTAACAAGATAAGAAGCTTAGGGATACATTTATGATGACTGGCGCAATGAAGTGGACATCACTTACTTCATTGGTAGAGCTTTACATGTATTATCTCCTCTGTATTCTTCATCAAGCGTAACTTTCATCTGCAATCCTGAGTAGGCCTCACCTTAAACAAACCTCTGGATAGGGCACACCTTATCGTCATCCTGAATTAATCATTTAAAATGCTAGGGACAGATTTATGATAGGTGTATGCCTCTTTTGCGCCACTGTGCGTCACTTTTGTGATGCAGCGGCGGTGCAAAAGATTTGCTATGAGGCGACAAAATTACAAATTGATGCATTTAGGCAGATGTGTCATGGTGTAAAAAACACAGTGCCACATGAAACTGATGCAGCAGTGATGCAAAAGATGCACCATGTTGCAAGACAGGCCTCACTTGGGGCCATATGTATGAAGCTAATTAGCATTTGCAAAGGCCGAAGTTCTGTGAATTTTGGCCTTTGCGAATGCTAATTAGACAAATGGTATGTATCAAACAAGTTTGATGCAAAATAAGGAATAGCAAAATTTGCTATTCTTTATTTTGCGATTGCACTGAAGGATTTGCAAATTTTGTGATTTCTTAAATGCAATGTATGAAACAAAAAATATGCAAAAAATGCCATTAAGGATTTGCAAATTACCACCAACTTCTAGTTGGTGGTAATTTGCGAATTCTTTTCAAAAAGCTTTTTTTCCAAAAAACAAAAGATGCCATATGACGCCCATACATGCCCTTAGGGCATGTATGTGCGCCATATGCCCCCAAATTTCTTTTGTCTGGGGGTGCAGCAGGGTGTTCTTGAGACACCCATGCACCCTTGGAAAAATTCCTAATTTGCGATGAGCTAATTGCTAATCGCAAATTGCACCTTCATTCCTATGGGCCTCTTGGCCCATGGAAATGAATGAGTAATTTGCAATTAGCAATTTGCTCATTGCAAATTAGGATGGTAAAGAATCGCTATTTATTCCTTAAAATTCGCTATTTAGGAAATGCAAAATAGTTTGATGATACATATGGCAGTTCATCTCTAACAAGATAAGAAGCATAGGGATAGATTTATGATGACTGGCACAATGAAGTGGACATAACTTACTTCATTGGTAGGCCTTTACATGTATTATCTCCTCTGTATTGTTCATCAAGTGTAACTTTGATCTGAAATCCTGAGTAGGCCTCACCTTAAACAAACCTCTGGATAGGCCACACCTTATCGTCATCCTGAATTAATCATTTAAAATGCTAGGGACAGATTTATGATAGGTGTATGCCTCTTTTGCGCCACTGTGCGTCACTTTTCTGATGCAGCGGCGGTGCAAAAGATTTGCTATGAGGCGACAAAATTACAAATTGATGCATTTAGGCAGATGTGTCATGGTGTAAAAAACACCGTGCCACATGAAACCGATGCAGCAGTGATGCAAAAGATGCACCATGTTGCAAGACAGGCCTCACTTGGGGCCATATGTATGAAGCTAATTAGCATTCGCAAAGGCCTAAATTCTGCGAATTTCAGCCTTTGCGAATGCTAATTAGACAAATGGTATGTATCAAACAAGTTTGATGCAAAATAAGGAATAGCAAAATTTGCTATTCCTTATTTTGCGATTGCACTGAAGGATTTGCAAATTTTGCGATTCCTTAAATGCAATGTATCAAACAAAAAATATGCAAAAAATGCCATTAAGGATTTGCAAATTACCACCAACTTCTAGTTGGTGGTAATTTGCGAATTCTTTTCAAAAAGCTTTTTTTCCAAAAAACAAAAGGTGCCATATGACGCCCATACATGCCCTTAGGGCATGTATGTGCGCCATATGCCCCCAAATTTCTTTTTGAGGGGTGCAGCAGGGTGTTCTTGAGACACCCCTGCACCCTTGGAAAAATTCCTAATTTGCGATGAGCTAATTGCTAATCGCAAATTGCACCTTCATTCCTATGGGCCTCCTGGCCCATGGAAATGAATGGGTAATTTGCAATTAGCAATTTGCTCATTGCAAATTAGGAATGGTAAAGAAACGCTATTTATTCCTTAAAATTCGCTATTTAGGAAATGCAAAATAGTTTGATGATACATATGGCGGTTCATATGTAACAAGATAAGAAGCTTAGGGATACATTTATGATGACTGGCGCAATGAAGTGGACATTACTTACTTCATTGGTAGGCCTTTACATGTATTATCTCCTCTGTATTCTTCATCAAGCGTAACTTTAATCTGCAATCCTGAGTAGGCCTCACCTTAAACAAACCTCTGGATAGGCCACACCTTATCGTCATCCTGAATTAATCATTTAAAATGCTAGGGACAGATTTATGATAGGTGTATGCCTCTTTTGCGCCACTTACAAACCACTGCCCACGGGGAAATGACTTAAAATGTCCTTAAGACACATGAAAGTGTTTTTTTAAAGCCTTTGCAACTTTTTTGGGTCACTTTTAACATGGCTATGTAACTCAAACAGTCAAAATCTAAATTTACCATGCACAGGTGGGAGCATATTTACAAGGAATGTGCTCCACGGGGAAAGGTCTTTTAATGTAATATGGGAAAAATGACATCAGAGACACTGAAATGCCTTATAAAGAAGCATACACCATTATGTCCTTGTCATAAATTTACAAACCATTCCTTTTCCCTAAAAACGATTTTCAAATCATAATTTGAAAACACTGCACATGGGGAAATGACTTAAAATGTCCTTAATTCAAAATTTGCTATTCCTTATTTTGCGATTGCATTGAAGGATTTGCAAATTTTGCGATTCCTTAAATGCAATGTATCAAACAAAAAATATGCAAAAAATGCCATTAAGGATTTGCAAATTACCACCAACTTCTAGTTGGTGGTAATTTGCGAATTCTTTTCAAAAAGCTATTTTTCCAAAAAACAAAAGGTGCCATATGACGCCCATACATGCCCTTAGGGCATGTATGTGCGCCATATGCCCCCAAATTTCTTTTTGAGGGGTGCAGCAGGGTGTTCTTGAGACACCCCTGCACCCTTGGAAAAATTCCTAATTTGCGATGAGCTAATTGCTAATCGCAAATTGCACCTTCATTCCTATGAGCCTCCTGGCCCATGGAAATGAATGGGTAATTTGCAATTAGCAATTTGCTCATTGCAAATTAGGAATGGTAAAGAATTGCTATTTATTCCTTAAAATTCGCTATTTAGGAAATGCAAAATAGTTTGATGATACATATGGCGGTTCATCTGTAACAAGATAAGAAGCTTAGGGATACATTTATGATGACTGGCGCAATAAAGTGGACATTACTTACTTCATTGGTAGGCCTTTACATGTATTATCTCCTCTGTATTCTTCATCAAGCGTAACTTTAATCTGCAATCCTGAGTAGGCCTCACCTTAAACAAACCTCTGGATAGGCCACACCTTATCGTCATCCTGAATTAATCATTTAAAATGCTAGGGACAGATTTATGATAGGTGTATGCCTCTTTTGCGCCACTGTGCGTCACTTTTGTGATGCAGCGGCGGTGCAAAAGATTTGCTATGAGGCGACAAAATTACAAATTGATGCATTTAGGCAGATGTGTCATGGTGTAAAAAAAACGTGCCACATGAAACCGATGCAGCAGTGATGCAAAAGATGCACCATGTTGCAAGACAGGCCTCACTTGGGGCCATATGTATCAAGCTAATTAGCATTCGCAAAGGTCAAAATTCTGCGAATTTCGGCCTTTGCGAATGCTAATTAGACAAATGGTATGTATCAAACAAGTTTGATGCAAAATAAGGAATAGCAAAATTTGCTATTCCTTATTTTGCGATTGCACTGAAGAATTTGCAAATTTTGCGATTCCTTAAATGCAATGTATCAAACAAAAAATATGCAAAAAATGCCATTAAGGATTTGCAAACTACCACCAACTTCTAGTTGGTGGTAATTTGCGAATTCTTTTCAAAAAGCTTTTTTTCCAAAAAACAAAAGGTGCCATATGATGCCCATACATGCCCTTAGGGCATGTATGTGCGCCATATGCCCCCAAATTTCTTTTTCAGGGGTGCAGCAGGGTGTTCTTGAGACACCCCTGCACCTTTGGAAAAATTCCTAATTTGCGATGAGCTAATTGCTAATCGCAAATTGCACCTTCATTCCTATGGGCCTCCTGGCCCATGGAAATGAATGGGTAATTTGCAATTAGCAATTTGCTCATCGCAAATTAGGAATGGTAAAGAATCGCTATTTATCCCTTAAAATTCGCTATTTAGGAAATGCAAAATAGTTTGATGATACATATGGCGGTTCATCTGTAACAAGATAAGAAGCTTAGGGATAGATTTATGATGACTGGCGCATCACCAGGGATGTGCCAGTCATCCTGCGCCGCTGTTCCGCCACCCATGGTGTGCTGCATTTACAATGCGGCGCAGCATGGGGCAAAAATGGCACAGATGCGTGACGCATCTGTGCCGTAAAGGTGGCGCATTGCTGGAGTTGTATCGCAAGTGCGATGCAGCTCCAGCAAGGCTCAGGGGTGCCCCATCTCCACAATGTTGCGTCAAGACCTATGCCTGCTTAAAGCAGGCGCAGGGTTTTGACGCAGCTTTTTCCTATCTGATTGTAAATGCGGCACACCATGGGTGGCAGAGCAGTGGTGCACGTTAACTGGTGCATGCCTGGGGATGTGCCATTTAACATAAATCTGCCCCTTTACATTTAAGTATGTGCAGGGGACACAGAGTCGGTGAGGCTTATCCAAGGTTAAGAAGAGATGAGTCCTGTTCACTGAAAAATTAGACATAGGCTTCACCTGCTCAGCATCGCTGGACATGGCTATATAATAGCTGCAAAATGTTACTCTTGTTAAACAATTTTACTATTATAATCTCTGAGATTTGTCTCTTACTCTGCAACATCTCATTGTTGTTATCTTTCTTTAAAGATAAAGACAACATCAACATGAGCGACAATCAGCAATCAGTTGATTTTGACCTCATCATTGAACTCGTAATTGAAACATCAGTGGATGTTGATCCCTTGGATGATTTAAATCCTGAGGATGAAGAAGAACGTGATGAGGATGCAGATTTGTCCGAATTATATGACATAGGGTGGGAAGCTGACCTGCTTGAGCCTATGGAACTATAAACATTTATTTTTAAAATTTATAATAAATAAAAAGTAAAAATGTAAACCGTTTAATTTAAAAATAAAGACACCTTCAAAAACAGGTTATGTGTAGTGTCTTCAATAAAATATTAAAATATGCTCATAAAATTAGATCAGATTCACATATAAAATAGCACAGGTAACATGAATATAAATTCCATTTCTTTTCTGCTATTTTTGTATTCTAAATTTGCCAAGCACTAAAAAATCTTCTATGTAAAAATGTCAAGTAGTGTTTTAAGTTTTTGATTACTGTTATTGATGTACTGTTGGGTAATAGTGGTTAATAACATTTTTTAATATATTTTACCACAGATTCAACTGCAGATCATTTCAACATTTCACCATGCCAACGAAAGAAAGACTGAGAAAGGCTGCAAAACGTCAAAGACAGCAGGTGAATGAAAAAAAGCAGCAGTCCTCTAACAAAAAGATTTGTAAAGTCACCAAGAAAGCACCGGGTAAGAGTACAAAAACATTCATAAGAAATATATTCGTAGTAAAAAAAATATTACTACAGAAAATGTTTCAGTCCAGAAAAAGAGAAGCAATTCAAACGGAAAGGAAAGGCCAATCAAAAATGTTACTGCTAGAGCAAGAGATAACTCTGTGCATGATAGTAGAAGGAAACAACAGTTTAGGGACATTCGTAAACGAATGTTCCGCAACAGGATAATTGGCAATTTGTTAAAAAATATTAAGAAAGGTCAACAGAAAGTGCTTTTATATAAGAGAAAAAAAAAAGTTGAGAAAGTTATTGATCAGGCATTTGAAATTAAACGTAAGTTATTTATTTTGATAATCAATAGAATTAGGAAGCTAAACAAGGCAATTTATGATTTCAAAAGAAATAGTAGATGGAAGAGAATAGTTAATCGTAGTAATTTTTGTGAAGTTTTTTCTGGAGAATGGATGCATAGTTCAAGCTGTGAGGCATTTTTTAATGAGGAGAGTTATTTCCAGGATAATGATTTGGTGCATGCAGTTGACACCAGTGGTCGTGCTTATGAAGTGAAAGATGGTTGTCCAGTTGAAAAAGAAAAACTTGTGACAACAGAGGCAGAAGAGGTGTTAGGTAATGAGGTTTTAGGAAGACGTGCTAAGGGTCCTGTGTACACCTGGAAGTGTAGTAGTATTTGCAGTGTGCGACAGGATTCCATCAATTTGCTTTGTGATTTTGTACGGTCATTTAATAAGAAAAGTTTGAAGCAGAAAATGAGGTTGTTGCAAGAATTAGATCCTTGCAGAGTGAGAGAAGTGACAGGTTTGCATGGTCATTCACTGGCTTGTCTTTCCAGGAGAGTATGCCAGAGTGTTTTTCATCATTTCAGGATGCTAGCAGTGCATCATAATAAAGTGAGGAAATTAGTTAGAATGTTGTATTATGCTAAGAGTCCAGCAATTATGCTTAAACAATTATCCGCTGCTCTTTTGCATGGTTCTGAAATAGATGTGAAGAATATATGTGAAGAAATTGAGTTTTGTTACTTTGGAAGTAAAGAGGAGAATGTTGAAATTGACCAAGAAGAAGCAGGTAATGTGGAAGATAGTGTACAGGTTTCCAGTACAGATAATTTCCAGAGGGAAATTGCGACGTTTCAGGTCAAATCAAGTGAGAGGCCAAATTTCACTTGTGTGTGTTGTCGACGCACTTATTATAAGAATCAGACTAAGTTAGTGGATTTATATGCAAAAAGTGAAAGGGAAAATAATAGTGAATGGAAGGATTTCACAACATACTTGATGGTAGAAAATTGTTTTGATTTGGGATTGGATCAACGTGTGTGTACTTATTGTTGTTGCAAATTAAATCAAAACCAGATGCCTGCTAGAGCAGTTCATAATAATCTGGAATTGGTTGAGATTCCTTCTGAATTGAAGGATTTAAATACTTATGAATCTATTTTGATTCAAAGTATCCATCCCTTTCAGGCTATTGTAAGAATGGAGCCAAAGACAGGGAAATTGCCTCCATCAGATTTACAGAGAGGATTAAAGGGAAGAGTTGTTTATTTGCCTCTAGATTTGAAGAAAAATATTAACACAATTGGAGTAGAAAAAGTGGAAGAGGAACCTCTGGTTATCTTAGTTAATGGGGTTCCGACAAAGAATAAGAAAATATGGCAAGATTTAGTGGATGTTAGGAAAGTTAAAAAGGCAACATTGTATTTGAAAAAAAATAATAAATACTATAAGAATGTATATGTTGCAGAAGAGGAAGTAAGTGAGGAAGAGGATAGCGATTTGTGTGCTGGTCAAATTGAGAAAGTAGAACCCTCTACTAGTGAAGAAATATATGAACATTATAGTGTTCATCCTTTGCATTCCAAGGAAGTCATGGGGAATGCTATTGAGTTGTTTCAAATGAAACAAGCCAAAGGGAGTCCCATTAGTGTTTGGGAGGAAAGTTTGGAAGCTCGGTGTTTCCCACAGCTTTTTCCAACAGGTCAGGGAGGAAGATATGATGAGCGACCTCATCAAATTCCTGCTTCTGAATACCGGACTTTGCGATTGTATGCAGGAGATGCTAGGTTTCGACAATGCATTCCTTATTTGTTTCATCTCCTGTTTGAAAGCGATCTGTCTGGACTGTCATATGCAGTGAACCACATCTTGAAAAGTGGTATACACATGCAAAACATCTCGGCAAGTGACTTTATGGATAAAGTCAATGTCCAAGACAGTATTTTGGATTCTCACCTGATTAATCTCATGGCGTGTCAGCGTGGTACTAATGAGTACTGGCACCGTCGTCATGGTGATTTAAAATGTATGCTGAGGAACTTAGGAACTCCCACATGGTTCCTCACTCTGAGCTGTGCCGAGTATGGCTGGGAAGACTTACTTGAATTTCTACGAGAGGCAAATGCTAACGTAGAAAACATCGAATTCAAGACACCTGGAGAACTGTGCTCTTTGGATCCAGTCAATGTATGTAGGTACTTCAATCATAGATTTGAAGCTATGATGTCTTTCATCATGAATAAGAAGAATCCACCTCTTGGAGAGGTGTTGGATTTCTTCTGGAGAAAGGAGTACCAAGCAAGAGGTGCTCCTCATATACATATGTTGCTGTGGATCAAGGATGCACCTAAATTTGGAATGGATCCAGAAGACTCAGTGATGAGTTTTATACAACAGTATTCTACGTGTGCTGTTCCAAACGCAAAGGAGAAGAAAAGCCTAAGAGAAAAAGTTCTGCGTTTCCAAAGCCATCGATGTGGAAAGTACTGTCGTCGTAAATTCCGAAACAAGGACAAGTTCTACACCAAATGTCGTTTCGGCTTTCCACGACCGGTGATTTCTAAAGGAAGAGTAAACAGTTTGATGTCTTCGCTGCGACATAATGTGATGAAGAAATCACCTAAAAACACATACAATTTGAAGAGGAACGAAGAGTCCAAGTACATCAACGACTACAACCCGGTGATTTTGTCCATGTGGAATGCTAACATGGATATACAGTTTGTGGCTGATAACTGTATGGCTGTGGCTCGGTATGTGACGTCTTACATCACCAAAAAAGAGAAGACAGAATTGAAGGATATGTGGGAGGACATTTCCCATGAAAAGAGCCTCAGCAAGAAGTTGTACAGTTTCAGTCTGAAGATGTTGTCGCATCGAGAAATTGGAGCGTACGAATGTTCTGACCGGTTGTCTTCAGCAAGTCTCTATGCCAAGTCCAGGAGTATCGTTTGGGCGAGTCTTGGTCTTGCTGCAACGCGTAATCGAGTTCTCAAACCTGTGCGGGAAATTGAGTATTTGGCGGAAAAGGAGCCAAACAGTACCGACATTTTGAAGACCAACATGTTGGATACATATTATCCAAATCGAAGCATTCACCTCGAGAATGTTTGTTTATATGAGGTTCTTCAAAATTACATATTCAAGAGGAACATCAAAGAAGATACTGAGAAAGGATTGTATGCTGTAATAAGAAGTGAGGGATGTCTGGTCAAGCAAAGAAAATGCCACTTGGTAAACCATCGAAAATTGAGTGGCGAATCTCCTGGAAAAAAAGGAGTTTTTCTATTTAGCACTTTTGCAACTTTTCAAGCCTTGGCGTGCAGAAGAGGAACTGCTTGGAGATTTTCTCTGTTACGAAGACTCTTTCAATGCCGCCAAGGAGACCATAGAATGTCCTGCTTTTCCCAAATATGTAGAAATGTTGAATGCGGAAATTGAGCAGGAAGCAATGATTGCAGCCGAGATTGCCAGAGACAGTTCTCAGGACAGTCAGAGTTCTGCTTCATTGAGTCAGGATCCACTAGGAGGACCTGTTATCGAAAATGAAGCTGCCACTGCTATGAATGAAGTGGAAAGAGCCATGGCACATGCTCAGGAGGATGCGGTTAACTTAGAAGAGTTGGAAAGACAACTCAACGTTGAGCAGAGGAAAATATATGACGAAGTTACCATGCAAATTGATCATGGATTAAGTCATGACAAGAAAGAGTGCTCATGTACGTCGTTGAAGCCTGTCCGACTGTACGTGAGTGGAGAAGCGGGAACTGGAAAAAGTTTCCTTATTAAAGCAATTTCATGTTATTTGCAGGAAAGGACAGAGTCATCGCTGTCTTGTGTTGTCACCGCTCCAACTGGACTGGCAGCACATAACATTAAAGGGATTACTTTACATCGTTTACTGATGCTGCCAGTGGAGCATGACAACAAATTACAATATCACAAGCTATCTGGAGATGCTTGTTTTGAAGTTTCAAGAATCTTGAGGAAAATGAAACTTCTTATCATTGACGAATTAAGCATGGTTTCCAATGTCATGCTTGCCTTTGTGCATTTGAGAATGCAAGAAGTTCTCAAAACAGAGTATGATGTGTTATTTGGTGGCAAACACATCATTGTTTTCGGAGATCTTCTGCAGCTGACACCAGTGAAAGGGCAACCTGTGTTCAAAATGCTCACGCATGAAGATACCAGGAAGTGCCTAGGCAGCATTGGCAACGTCAATATATGGTTAAACTTCAATTATGCTGAACTGCATGAAAATATGCGTCAGGCGAAGGATGAAGTTTACAAGACTATTCTACAAGATGTTAGAATTGGAAAAGTGACCGAGCATGGGAAAGAAGCTTTACATGCACGATTACTGTCAAATTTATATCCAGAACAAGATGTTGTGCCTGAGAATATTTTTCAGAAAATTACTGAGAAGAAATCTGGAATATGTTTGATGCCAACTCTTGCAGAATGTGCCAAATTCAACAACAAAATGTTGCATTTAGAAAAGCAAGAGATTGTGAAACTGGAAGCTGTTGACAGAGTAGAGCATATGGGATCAACAATTATTTTGTCTGAGTATCTGAAAACAAAATTGGATTCATTAGAGAAGAGTATATCTAAAACTGCAGGTTTTGAAAAGACTCTGAATGTGTGCTTGAACTGCCGTATAATTTTAAGAAGGAATTTACATGTTGAAAGAGGTCTGGTAAATGGATCAATGGGTAATGTTGTTGATTTTGTAAAATACAGAAATAGAGATGGAATTGAATTTTTAAAAATTAAATTTGATGGCATTGAGGAAGTACAGCTAATTGGTCGTTGTTCTGGTAGATTTTTGCTTGTAAAAGACTTATATGTTCGCCGTAAGCAGTTTCCTGTTTGCTTGGCATATGCGGTGACAATCCATAAATCGCAAGGTTTAAGTGTAGACAGTGCATTGGTGAATATTGGCAGTTCTGTGTTCAAGGAGGGTATGGCATATGTGGCATTGTCACGAGTTAGAACTTTATCGGGATTGTACTTGATTGAGTGTGATGTCACAAGCATTTGTGCGGATCTAGATTGTGTTAAGGAATACAATAGGTTAAGAAGAGAGTATGCGCCACATTTGCCTCAATATCCTTTGTTTGAGAAACGTGTGGTAGGCCGGAAACGAAGAAATGTGACCAATACTGGGGAGGTTGTAGCAAAAAGACGAAACGTCGATGAACCTGAAATTATAAGCAGAAAGAAAAAGGATTCTGTTGAAGATGTTGTTGGTTTTCAATTTGAAAACAGTTCTGGTGTCAACTGCTATGCTAATGTAGTGGTTAATGTTTTGTTTTCTCTAGAAAATGTAAAAGAAGAGATTGTGGTCAATTCTGCTCAAAGATTTTGCAGTTTGTTAAATTCTGTCTTAGAAAAATGTAGCACTGATAGAACAAACATAGAAAGTGTGTCTGAAATTCGAAATCTGTTAGACAGATGTTCAGGCCAAACACAATTCTCTCAAAATATTCAGCAAGATTGTCAGGAGTTTTTAATGTATATGCTTGATGTATTGCATGCTGAAGGTGTAGATGTAGATCAGCTGTTTGGGCTTTCTTATCAATGGCAGCATGACTGCGAGAAGTGTATGGTATCAAGTACTACTAGTGTAGACTCAGAAAGATTTATATATTTAACTTTGCCAGACAGTAAATCAGTCTCCTTTAATAAGCTAGTAAAAGCAGCTGATCACAACATGGAGTGTAGCCAATGTAAATCTGAAATGATGTCCACATTATTTATACGAACATATGGCCAGTATGTCATTTTAATGTTCCAACGATGTAGGCCTGATGGAACAAAATTGACAACTTTAATTAAAAATGTTGTGGCTTCGCAGTTGTCAATATCAGGAAGGACTTTTGTAACTGCAGCAATTATATATCATGACGGTCCTTCAATAACATCAGGACATTACACAGCTTATTTAAAGTCTAGAAATGGCTGGTCATTCTGCAATGATTCTGTTTTAATTTTCAAAAAAAAATTGCCGTATGACCTTAAAAACTCTTACCTGGTGTTTTTAAAACCAAAATTTTAGGGAAAGAATCTCGGGATGTGCTCTGAGGAATTTCAAGAAGTTCTAATGGCTCCTACACGATTTGGCCTTGAGGATAAGTGTAGTTCAGAGACATAACTTCTAACCATAAGACTGGACGTCATGGAGAAATAAGTGCACTTTGAATGAGTTCAGAAAAACTATTTCTTTTTATAAGCTAATTGAAGCAGCCAATCAAAACATAGAGTAGAGGGAATGTAAGTCTGCAATGCTGTCTACTGTTTTACATTGCTTTGTGATTAAAAGTGATGTAGAGAATTAAATAATTGTAGTAGTCATAGAGGTAGTGTAAGTCTGCTTCATAGTAAGCAGTATCAGTGTCTTAGGAAATGTAGAACATGACTGAGGAAGAAGGGGAAGATATTACTAGTCCAGGATTGTGAAAATGATCTTCAACATTTTAATTCTGAAAGTTGCGGAAATGCCAAATGACGGGATTGGCTTACAAGAAATCCAAGAGTTATAAATGGCTCTGACAAGATTTGGCCTTGTGGAAACTTGTGGTAGAGAGCAAGAAGTCATTTATTGTATGTAACATGTTTTTCAAAACGATGGAGGTTTTCTTTCAGAAAGTGGCGGGCTGAAAGTAATAACAGCACAACAGAATGTAAGCTGTTCATAGGACATACTTTGACGTCATGGAAAGTAAGTTAACTTTAAGGAGTTCTGAATTCTGATTTGTTATGTTGTATGGGTTTTTTAAACACAATCATTTTCATTGTGTTTTTTTTTCCCCGCTGTTATATGATGAATACCTTCAAGTCACTGTTTTTAGTGAAATTTGATACATTCTGAGAACAGCAAAAATAAACCATTTAACATGTATAATTAATTCTGTACTGTTTCCATTTATGATGTACATTTAGAACTGTGTAGGAGGCATGGAGAAGGAGAGGCTTCTGTAAGTGTCAAAGTTCTTGCATACAGTGCTCATATTCTACGTAGTCTTTCATATGATAGACTACATTTCCACAATGAGATACCTAAGCAAAGGAAACACAGGTCATATGATTGTGGAATGAGCAAAAAAATGTGCATGTTTTTCAATTATATTACCTGTGTTTCCTAACATTACACACCACATTGTGTAGATGAGGTTTAGGCCTGTTCCTGGAGACAGAGGAGGTCTGACATTTGTTCAAGAGTGCAGTGGACATTACTCACTTCGTTGGTAGGCCTCCACATGTATTATGTCCTCTGTTCTCTTCAAACAACTCGAAATTTCATTTGGAACCCTGAGTAGGTCTCACCTCAAACAAACCTCTGGATAGGACACATCTTATTGGCATCCTGAAGCAATCATTTAAAATGTTAGTGTCTTGCAACACTTTTCTGAGACAACAGCAGTGCAAAAGATGCACCATGTTTTAAGATAGGCCTCACTTCATCTGCATCAAGATACTGTTAGTTTAAAATGTATATCTTTAGGACTGTGTAGGGGGCCTGGAGAAGCAGAAGCTTCTGTCAGTGTCAAAGTTGTTGAAAAACTGTTTGTCCTTCAATCTTTTCCCTTGTCTTTTGTAATTTTTAAATACATGTTTTAATATTTTTCAAATGTTTGTTCTCTCTTTCACAGATTGAAAGTATAAAAACAAAAAGTGAGTAATTTAACGACAATTATAAGGTAAATGTTTTGTATTCTTTTCGTTACATTTCTATCACATTCACCTACTATTAGTTCCACAGCTTCATTTCTTTAACCCTCAGTTTCCTGCCTTTGCTACTTTCCTCCTTCCTTTCTCTTTTACCTACTTACTCAACTCCTTCCACTCTTTTTCTCAGTCCCTCTCTTCTCATAGTTCCTCACTCTTGTTCACTCACTCCGTCTCTATTACTCTTAGTGTCTTTGACTGATCACTTTTTCACTACTTGTTCATAATGCTTTCTCTGTGTAGTTGAAGCACACTAAGGGGCATATTATGAACACAGCCAATAAAATTATTGCTGTTTTTATTGGCAGAAAACTGGTGCAAAAGTGGTTTTAGCGGCAGTTTTCTGCCGCAAAAGCGGCTTTGGTGACATATTTCTGCCGATAAAAGCTGCAAAACTTTTATTGCCTATGTTGATGATATGGCTCTATGTTATTTACATTTCTTTGCTGTTTCAATTAATCTTTTTCTGTTATTTTTTGTTTTCTGTTTTCTATTTTTTCTCTCTGTTATTCCCCATGTTTTAATCTTATTTTGAACATTCACTCACATTCTCCAAGAAACTCTTCTTTGTTATTGTTCTACTCTCTTTTTTTTCTTTCACTTCCTTATCTATTTTGTTTTCCACAATTATAACCTCTTCCGTCTTTTCTTCGGTAAATAGATCTATTAAACAGTATCTCTGGTTTACTCCCTATAGCTGTCTTTCTTTTAACATCACTCTCTGTTTACTTTCCTTATACTTACTCTTCTTCTTTTTTTTTTTTTTTTTAAATTTTTGGTTTGCTCCCGGTTCGCGAACCGGGAAGCGAACTGGGAAGCGAACTAAAAGAAATAGAGCTTGCTAGAGTGCTAAACATACTAGCAATTTTTTTTGAAAGGGGAGGTAGTTCTGAAAAGAACTTTTTTTTTAATGTTTTTGTTGTTTTATATTTTTTTTTATATTTTTTTATTTTTTGTTTTTTTTGTATTTTTTGAACAATTTTATATTTTCTTTGGTTTTTTATGGGGGGAAAAAAACAAAAAACAGGCATTGAAACGAGCTCAACAGGAGCAAAAAAAAAATACTGTGTGGGGCGGTTAGGGCAATTATGATTGTTATAAGCCAGGTTGATGGAATTAATACTCATGTTACCACATGATATCAATGCACCGCAGTGCAGACAAGTATATTTCATATGCCCAAAATTCTCCTGGATGTTTGGCACGGTTTCCCGTGCCTCTGCTGCTGTCAATGATATTAACGATGTTGACCTTGCCACAGGAGTTGCTGTTGGGTTTTGTTCCATGTCACGAATTTCCGCCCGGCTGTAATTGAGTGGATGCCTCCTGCTCATGTGCCGATGCATGGTATAGTTCCCATAGCTATACTTTTTATCAGTCCCTCTTGATAATTTGTCTTTGCAAATGAGGCAGGTGACATACCTCGCATTCACTTTCTTCTGCCCCGGAGGGATTGAAAAAAACTGCCAAATGAAACTGGCTTTCCTATGGGAAACCCGGGGCACCTCTTCCAAGAACTGTGGTCCTTCTCTCTCCTCTTCCTCTATTTCTTCCTCTTCCTCCTCTGTGTTGGTGATGACCTGGGGAGGTGGTCCTCTCTTCCCATGAGGAGGTGGAGGTGGTGGTGGGGGTGCACCAGCTGAAGCAAGTACTGAAGCCATTGCTCTACTATGAATAAAGGTCTTCCTCTCACAATGATGAAAGTCAGAGTGAGGAAAGAAGGAGGGGTTTTCATCATTTGGGAAAAAAAATAGTTCTAAACCAATGAAAAGTGTTATTTTTAGGTCACCTGACCTAGCCTTACATGATTATGAAACCAAAAGTTAAATGAACCAATGAAAAGTTTTATTAACAAGTCACATGACCTCTCACGCTTATGTTACGCGCTGCGGAACGCGCCCCGGATCGCTTCCGGGTCGCTGCGCTTCGCGCCTCGGTTCGCGCTCTGGAGCACTTCCGGGTGCGCTAACGCGGCGCGTCATAAGACGCATTACGCGGCAACGCGATACGTCGCGCTTTCGTGAAGCGCCGCGGATCGCTTCCGGGGAGCTGCGCTTCGCGTCTCAGTTCGCGTACCGGAGCACTTCCGGGTGCGCTAACGCGGCGCGTCATAAGACGCATTATGCGACAACGCGATACGTCGCGCTTCCGCGACGCGTCACGATGTTGACTTCTAACGCGGCAGTTGCGCACACGGAACGTTTACCGGTTCGCGGACCGGGTCGCGGCAACAAATTGAGCTAACGGAAAGCTTCCCAGTTCGCGAACCGGGAGCGAAACAAAAAAAATATTAAATTTTTTTTTTTATTAATAAACATATAAAATATATTTTTGGATTTAAAGAAGAATACATTTTACAGCTATAGATATTAGCTTTTAAAAAACCAATGAAATTCACTGAAAAACCATAGGTTATAGACCATATATAGTTAGGAATTAGCATTTAAAAAACCTTGAAAATTCAATGAAAAAACCATAGGTTATAGACCATATATAGTTAGGAATTAGCATTTAAAAAACCTTATTTTACCCACACAAAACCATTGAAATTCCATATATAGTTAGTTGTACTAACTATATATCGCGCACCCGCAATCCACTGCTGATCATGTCACATATTACATCATTCATGACATGGTCAGTGACATCACTGATGACATCACTGATGACATCTCAAATGACATCACTGATGACATCACTGATGACATCTCAAATGACATCACTGATGACATCACTGATGACATCTCAAATGACATCACTGATGACATCACTGATGACATCTCAAATGACATCACTGATGACATCACTGATGACATCTCATTTGACATCACTGATCACATCACTGATGACATCATTCATGTGATAATACAATGAACCTCTTCAGACTCTAATATAACCTTAGATACACTCAGTGTAAACATACACTCACAGACTGTCACTCATCCATGGAGTTACTCAGACACCTAGTCAGTCATGCAAAGAATCAATCACACCTCCATTTTCTCAACTATACAGTTATACACACCTTACTTATTCAAACATATACTAAAACATATTTACTCTCTTATACAATCCTGGATACAAGTTCACAATGATGCATACAGCCACTCACACATTCACTGGCTCCTATGCACAGTTATTTATATATGTCAACTCTCACATGTACTGTATTTTACATATGTACTTACTTTGACATGTAGCACTGAGATATCCATTCACTCACCAATACACTCATGCACACAGTCAACCGCCCATACAGCTGTTTCCACATGCACTTTTGAACCCATACATCTAGTGAATCAACTTCTAACACATATATGCACAGAGTCATACACCTCCCAGCCACCCACACACACACTCAGTCTCCCATACAAATGCTTGGGCAACCAATCAATAACCCATATAGTTACTCATATAGCTACCGATCAACACATGCAGCAGTTTACAGAACAACAGACATAATGATGCACAAATTAAGACAGTTTAGTCACTAACCCATGCATTCAGTGAGACACATTTATTCACTCACTCATACAGTCAGTCACGCACCTACTAAATCCTTCATCCAGACACTTCTACATCTACTCATTCTTCAATATGTAAAACATATTTAAACTTTACAGAAACACACAGTCACTGGATGTTGTCATCAGTGATGTCATCAGTGATGTCATTTGAGATGTCATCAGTGATGTCATCAGTGATGTCATTTGAGATGTCATCAGTGATGTCATCAGTGATGTCACTGACCATGTCATGAATGATGTAATATGTGACATGATCAGCAGTGGATTGCGGGTGCGCGATATATAGTTAGTACAACTAACTATATATGGAATTTCAATGGTTTTGTGTGGGTAAAATAAGGTTTTTTAAATGCTAATTCCTAACTATATATGGTCTATAACCTATGGTTTTTTCAGTGAATATATATATATATATTACCTACTGGCGGTTGCCAGTAGGTAGTTATAGTTAGGATTGTTTTCCATAGGAAATCCGCAACATTCTATTGGGAATAACTTTGGCGCCGGTGGACGAATCTTCGCAAATATCTCAAAGAAGATGGCCCGCTCCGCTCTGCTCCTTCCCTGAAAGTTTGGGGGGGATTCGTCAAGCGGGGGCCAAGATATTTGGGGGTCCCAAAACGTGTTTTCCCCATGTTAATTTCCATAGGGCGGTTGGACTCACTTTTAGCCCGAACGGCTGAATGGATTTCCACCAAACTTGGCAAAATTGTAGGGACTGGTAGCCCGATGTGCCTTTGCCATGTCTCAAGATATGTGCTCCAGTGGATTTTGAGTAAATTAGGTTTAAAAAAATATATATATCTATAAGCGCGCCCCGGCGAGTTCGCGAGCGGAAAGCTGATTGGCTCTCGGGTGTCTGTCAACATTCTAAACAGTCCGGAGCGGCCGCCCTCTTGTGTCTCGGTAGGATCGAGACACAAGAGGTGGCAAAAACAAAGGGGGAAATGACTAAAAGGGGGTAGGGTAGACCTCCCCTGACCCCCTAGGTTCTGGGCGTCTGGTTTGACGAAGGTCTCACCTTTGGGCCCCAGATTAACCGTGTTGTCGGAATATGCTTTGGGATCCTGAAAAGATTGAGGAAAGTCCTTGACTTGTTGCCGGTGGAAGCTCGTCAAACCCTGGTACATGCTTTGGTTACCGCAAGGATGGACTATGCGAACCTGCTGTATCTGGGAGCGCCAAGTAAAAGTGTTGGGCATCTTCAAGTGCTGCAGAATGTGGCAGCACGCCTGGTCCTTAGGTTGCCCAAGAGAGCACCCTCGAAGCAGGCTTTGCAAAAAATACATTGGCTACCCGTGAGGAGTATAGTTGAGTACAAAGCCCTCTGCACCTGCCATCGGATTTTGAATGGCAGGGCACCGCGACCTCTGCAGAGCTTGATCAAAGCTTATGAACCTGCTAGAGCACTTAGATCCGCGGGCGGGGGATTGCTGTCGACCCTTAAGGTGAAGAAGGCTCGTATGGGCGGCAGATCTTTCAGGCAGCTAGCACCCTACCATTGGAATAAACTTCCAGTAGCTCTTCGCTTGGAACCTGTAGAATCCAGGTTTAGAGCTAGATTAAAAACCCACCTATATGTCAGATAAGCAAGCCCACGTTGGCAGCCCCTTTCCTCTGTTTATGCCCTCTCATCGTTAGCGCGGGGACACGCCGGTGTGCGTAACTCAGCGCTTTACAAATGCCCCTATTATTATTATTTTATTATGTGGGGGCCATAAAAGGGCCCCGCGGGCAAAAACATTTTTTTAATTTTTTTTATTTTCGCGGGGGGAGCGCACGGTACGCACACCGGGCAGCGTACCGGGGAGCGTATCATGGGGAAAACCCAGCGAAACAGTAAAATAATAATTTAAAGTGCTTAGAGGTAGGGTAGCTCTGAATAGAGTTGTTGTGTTGTGTGGGTGATTTAAGTACCAACATGTAGGTACCAATGCAGAGTCTTAAATTCAATGTACACCGTCTTTTCTGTAGATAACTTGCATGTTGTTACAGAAGTTATTGTGGTATATGGAATCCATACCATAGTTTGTCAGGAAAGCAGAAACAGATCCTTTAAGCACTCCCTGAGAAGGCCTAGTGGATCATGGGTAGTCTACCCTGCTCGCTTATGATGTTTTAAAATTGCACAGTATACTGTAAGTCTCACTTTATATTATAATCATTTTGGTACTACTTCATGAATGACATATAAAAATGAATAATGTCTCAAACAATTTTTAATTATTAAATAAAAATTTATTGTTTAGAATTTTCATAGTTTAATAAAACTTCCAGCATCAGATGATCTGGAATCTCTTCAAAATTGCATGATTCAATATTTTGTAAACAGTCAATAAATTGTTGGTCCAGAGACTCATCCATAAAATCCTCGTCAATAAAATCTTCTTGAAGAACTTCTTCATCAGTAATTTCGAAAGGAATATTGATGTTTTCTTGTTTACCTTCCATTTTTTGCTGTAAATTGCATAAAAAAAATATATCAGTAGAGTTAGGGCACTCTTGGGTTTAAGTTCAGACAGGTACTTCTGAGTTTTTAACAGTGAAGTTATCTTTGGGCAGTGTATGGTATCAGGCAGGTAGTAGAAATATAAAAAAGTGTATATGAAGAAGCTTAAGTAAATTCATAATTATACCAGAGAAGCCTAACTCAATCTTTAACTATAACAGAAAAGACTATCTCAATCTATAAGTATAACAGAGGGACAGTAAATAACTATCAGAAAATGTTTTTACAAATTAACTTAAAGTGCCCCTTACAAATTAACAACTTACCTTATAGGAAGGTGATGAAGATAAATGAGAAAATCCTATAAAGATGTACCTCAGGTAGTTGTAGTCAAAATGGCCGTGTTTCCCTCTCATTTTTCATTTATATTCATGTACACAACCAATCAAATCGATTTTGGAAAAAGGGGGTGGTGATGGACAGAGTTTCTGAATGATGCAGAATACTCTTACCAAGTCAATAGATCATGGTTTAAATCCATCACCGTTTTTTTAGCTCACTGCACCATCCCAGCTCAGAACCTGGTTATATGCAAATTAGTCTGTTCCTGTCCCAGTGCATGATGGGAACAGGGCAAACCAAACTACCAAGCCAATTTCTGGCATCACAGCCTTCTTCGGCCCGGCTTGCTTGAATCCTGATGGTGCAATGAGCAAGGGACTCTGGGACAGGAACAGACTAATTTGCATATAGCCAGGTTCTGAGCTGGGATGGTGCAGTGAGCTAAAAAACGGAGATGGATTAAAACCATGATCTATTGACTTGGTAAGAGTATTCTGCATCATTCAGAAACTCTGTCCATCACCACCCTCTTTTCCAAAATTCATAACCAATCAAATGTCAGGAAATAAAAGTAGAAAATGAAAGTAACATTTTAATTGGTTGTAAATTCGAACACTTCATATGTGTTTTTGTCATGTAATTTACCTCAGGATATTTAGACAGGGCTACAGCCCAAATGGCTCAATGGAATTCCACCAAATTTGGGAAAATGGTAGGGACTGGTATGTAGTAGGGCCTATTCTATATTTGGTGAAAGTCTCTCCAGTGTTTTTTATGTAAATTAACTCTTAAAAATTTTTGGGACCGCTTACCGGTGCGCGCCCCGGTACGCGTACCGGCAGCACTACGGGAGTCCTCCATCTTGTATTTCGGTAGATTTGAGACACAAGATGGAGGACAAACAATGTTGGGAATGGGTAAAAGGGGGCACGGTAGACACCCCCTGACCCCCTAGGTTTTCTGAGGGAGGCTTAGGAGGCCCATATAGGCCAAAAAAAATTTATATATTTTTCGCGGGGGGAGCGCCCGGTACGCGTACCGGGGAGCGTACCGGGGAGCGTACTTTGGTGAAAAACAGTGAAAAAAGTTAGAGTAAAGTAATCATTTTGAGTGATCAGATGTAGGGTAGCCCTGAAAAGAGCTTTTGGGTTCTGTGGCTGATTTAGGCACCTACAAGTAGGTTCCAATGCACAGTCTTAAATTCAGGAGGAATATTCTATTCTCCTCATCTGAGAAGTGCACACCATCTCCTCTGTAGATATCTTGCATGTTGTTACGCAAATTATTGTTGTATATTGAACCCATTCCATAGTCTCTCATGTAAGCAGAAACAGATTTATTCAAATGTTTCCGTGCTTTCTCAAATTGTGGAAAAAATTGGTTGGACCACTTCCATTTCTGTCTTTGGCATATATTGGAATATACCAAGGTAGTTTATGGAAAAAGTGTCATCAATTGCCCAAAGGTGTCCTTTAAAAGCATCTCCAGACCTACCCCAGTCAAAGTGCCTAGGTCATTTCCACCATAGTGCAAAATTATGAGGTCAGGGTGTGGCAGATGATAAAAGGTTTTCACCAATGGTATCAATTGCTGACATCCCAATCCTCTTTGGCCAATCCACTTGATGTGCACATTTGGTAAATCAAGGTTGTGAAAATTTCTGATAGCTGCATACCTTTGAGCCCAGTGGATGTAGCTATGTCCAATAATCCAGACAGCGTACATGGTGATAGGAGGTTCTGGTGCAGTCAGATGAAGTGTAGGAATGAAATGGCAGTTGGAACAGTAGGAGTTTGCAAATAAAAACCTGTGGAGTTTCACTCTTGAATCACAAGCAATAATTGGTGGATTCAGATAGTTGAAAACTGAAAGTTGGGGTGCATGGTTCAGTTCTGTGAAAGAAGTAATTTGAATGGTTAAGAAAAAGTCATTTAAAGAAACATTGCACCGGATAAGCTGGTGTATTGAGAAGTCAAACATCCTTGCTGAGTTTATTTGCAACATTGTAGAATAAACTTTTAAACCTGAGAGGTCAGTGAGGAGGGAGTTACTGTGGTAACAGGTAGAAAGGGATGAGGGGGGGAAGGGTGTTGGTTTGAAAATAGAGAGGGAAGTGTTTTAATTGGTTAACATGAGGGATATGTGTGTAGAATTAGAGGTTTTCTGTGCCATTCATGGTTGCAGTGCCTGGAGTACATACCTTTTGCTCTGCTAAAGAAATATTGGTGTGTTTGCCTGACACTGTTCTCAATCTCCCAAAGCATTTGTAAAGGTGAGTAATGATTCATGTAATATAGACAGAGACTTGTATACTCTATGGAGAAGATTTGGAAGCAAATTGTGTTTTTTTAATGTTGCTTTGTGCCATGCTTTTTGAAAATGCTTGATAAAAAGTTGTTGCTGGAAAGAGGAATTGTATTTTGTAAAATTGTGAAGTTTCAGTAGTGACCTGGAATGCTTGTATATAGGACTTGTGCTGTGTTTCTTAAATGTGATGTGAAAAACGATTTTGGGGAAAATGAATGGCTTTTACATTTTTGAGAAGGAATAAATAGTGTCTGCATGATTAAAGAAATATATTTGAACCTTTCACAATGATGTCACCTGTGTTACCTCAGATTAGGAAGCACATTGAGCTTCTTTCTTGTTGGTTAGTGTCATGTTTTTGATAATGCTTGGTATCAACATTTGCAAGATAGAGGATTTGTATTTTGTGAAATAGTGAGGTTTCAGTAGTGAAATTGAATGCTTGTACATAGGACCTGTGCTCTGTTTCTAAAATGTTATTTTAAAAACGATTTGGGGGTAAATCAATGGCTTTTATATTTTTGAGAAGGAATAAATAGTGTCTGCATGATTAAATAAATATATTTGAACCTTTCACAATCATGTCATCTGTGTTACCTCAGATTAGGAAGCAGTTTGAGCTTCTTTGTTGTTGGTTTGTGTCATGTTTTTTGATAATGCTTGATATCAACATTTGCAAGATAGAGAAATTGTATTTTGTGAAATAGTAAGGTTTCAGTAGTGAAATTGAATGCTTGTACATAGGACCTGCGGTCTGCTTCTAAAATGTTATTTAAAAAACCATTTGGGGGCAAATGAATGGCTTTTACATTTTTGAGAAGGAATAAATAGTGTCTGCATGATTAAATAAATATATTTGAACCTTTCACAATCATGTCACCTGTGTTACCTCAGATTAGGAAGCAGATTGAGCTTCTTTCTTGTTGGTTTCTGTCATGTTTTTTGATAATGCTTGGTATCAACATTTGCAAGATAGAGGAATTGTATTTTGTGAAATAGTGAGGTTTCAGTAGTGAAATTGAAGGCTTGTTCATAAGACCTGCGCTCTGTTTCTAAAATGTTATTTAAAAAACGATTTTGGGGCAAATGAATGGCTTTTACATTTTTGAGAAGGAAAAAATAGTGTCGGCATGATTAAATAAATATATTTGAACCTTTCACAATCATGTCACCTGTGTTACCTCAGATTAGGAAGCAGATTGAGCTTCTCTCTTGTTGGTTTGAGTCATGTTTCTTGATAATGCTTGGTATCAACATTTGTAAGATAGAGGAATTGTATTTTGTGAAATAGTAAGGTTTCAGTAGTGAAATTGAATCCTTGTACATAGGACCTGCGGTCTGCTTCTAAAATGTTATTTAAAAACGATTTGGGGGCAAATGAATGGCTTGTACATTTTTTAGAAGGAATAAATAGTGTCTGCATGATTAAATAAATATATTTGAACCTTTCACAATCATGTCACCTGTGTTACCTCAGATTAGGAAGCAGATTGAGCTTCTTTCTTGTTGGTTTGTGTCATTTTTTTTGTTAAAGCTTGGTGCAACATTTGCAAGATAGAGGACTTGTATTTTGTAAAATAGTAATGTTTCACTGAAATTGAATGCTTGTACATAGGATCTGCGCACTGTTTATTAAATGTAATTTAAAAAACGATTTTGGAGCAAATGAATGGCTTTTACATTTTTGAGAAGGAATAAATAGTGTCTGCAAGATTAAATAAATATATTTGAATCTTTTACAATCATGTCACCTGTGGTTCCTCAGATTAGGAAGTAGATTGTGCAGATGATGTGAGGCATGTCCAGGGGGGCAAAGGAGGTGAGGCCTGTGCCCATGAGTGCAGTGTAGAGGACTCACCTCCTCTGACCCTTGGACAAGACTCACCTCCTCTGTGCCCCCTGGACAGGCCTCAATGTATTGGGTATAATTGATGGTAACAGGGTGCAGATGAGGTGAGGCGTGTCCAGGGGTGTAGATGAGCTGAGGCCTGTCTAGGGGTGCAGATGAGGTGAGGTCTGTTCAGGGTTGCAGATGAGGTGAGGATTGTCCAGGGGTGCAGAGGAGGTTAGGCCTGTGTTCAAGAGTGTAGTGGGAGAGAGGCCTGTCCAGGGGTGCAAAGAAGGTGAGGCCTGTGTCTAAGAGTGCAGTGGGAGAGAGGCCTCAAGAAGTCCAGCTCATTGCAATCTTAGACACAGGCCTCACCACCTCTGCTCCCCAGGACACGCATCTCTTCCAGTACACTCTTGAACACAGGCCTCACCTCCTCTGTACCCCTGGACAATCCTTACCTCATCTGCAACCCTAAATCGTTTTTTAAACAGGCCTAAATGTATTGGGTATAATTGATGGTAACAGGGTGCAGATGAGGTGAGGCCTGTCCAGGGGTGTACATGAGGTGAGGTCTGTCCAGGGGTCCAAGTCATGTGCCCTAAATCGATTTTTAATAAATATTTAAAAAACAGAGCACAGGTCATATATAGAAGCATTTCATTGCACTACTGAAACCTCATTTTTTTACAAAATACAATTATTCTATGTAGTAACATTTCTTTACCAAGTATTATCAAGATATATGACACAAAGAAAGAATAAAAAAGTTTAATCTGCTGCCTAATATTAGAAAACACAGCTCACATGTTTGTGAAAAGTGCAGGTATATTTATTTAATCAGGCAGACACTGTCTAATCCTTCTGAAAAATGCTAAAGACATTCATTTGCCCTTTAATCATTTTTTATATTAACATTAAAAAAACTGAGCACAGGTCATATGTGCAAGCATTCCATTTCACTACTGAAACCTCATTTTGTTTACAAAATACAATTCCTCTATGCAGCAGAACATTTTTACCAAGCATTAACAAAAAATATAACAGAAAGCAACAAAAAAAAAACACAATCTGATTCATAATATGAGGAAACACACCTGACATGATTGCGAAAGGTGCAGAGGAGGTGAGGAAAGTCGAAATGGCTTTCATGATTGTGAAAGTTGCTGAGGAGGTGAGGCCTGTGTCTAAGAGTGCAGTGGGGGAGAGGCTTTATAAAGTCCTGTCCACTGTACTCTTGGACACAGGCCTCACATCCTCTGCTCCCCTGGACAGGCCTCATCTCATCTGCACTCCTGGTTAAGCCTCACCTTATCTGCATCCTGTTACCATCAATTATACCCAATACATTGAGGCCTGTCCAGGGTGCACGGAGGAGCTGAGGCTTGTTCAAGGGTCAGAGGAGGTGAGTCCTGTCCAATGCACTCTTCGACACAGGCCTTACCTCCTCTGCACCCCTGGACAGGCCTCACCTCATGTGCACAATGTACGTACTAATCTGAGAAAATACAGGTGACATGATTGTGAAAGGTTCAAATATATCTATTTAATCTTGCAGACAATATTTATTCCTTCTCAAAAATGTAAAAGCTATTCATTTGCCCCAAAATTGTTTTTCCAATAACATTCAAATTGTTTTTCCAATAACATTCAAGAAACAGAGCGCTCGTCCTATGTACACGCATTCGATTATTAAGCAGATTGTGCAGATAAGGTGAGGCCTGTCCAGGGGTGCAGAGGGGGTAAGTCCTGTCCACAGTACTCTTGGACACAGGACCTACCTCCTCTGCACCCCTGGATAGGCCTCATCTCATCTGCACAATCTGCTTACTAATCTGATGAAACACAGATGACATGATTGTGAAATGTGCTAATATATTTTTTTAATCAGGCACATACTATCTAATCTTTGTCAATAATGTAAAACCAATTCATGTGCCTGAAATCTTTTTTAAAAAAACATTTACTAAACAGAGCACAGGTCATATGTATAAGCATTTCATTACACGACTGAAACCTCACTCATTTAGAAAATACAATTCCTTTATGCACCAACATTTCTTTACCAAGCATTATCAACAATGTATTAGTCTCTATTATATTCTCTTCCTGACTTACTCTATTTTTCCACATGTCCCCTTCTAACACCCTCTCTCTGACTTATTCCTTTTTACATCCTGACTCTGTGTTACACTCTCTTACACTCTCTCTTTGACTTACTTTCTCTTACACATTGTCTCTAATTTATTCCCTCTCTCTCTTTTTTACAGCAATTTGTAAGTCATACTTTCTCTTACATCCTCTACCTGATTTACTCTGTCTTACAACCTTTCTCTTTGTAACATTCTCTCCCAGACTTACTCCCTATTACACCTTTTGTCAGTTTTACACCCTCTCTCCCTCTTTCTGACATTTTTATTCTCTTCCTCTCTTCCTGTTACACCCTCTGTCTGACTTACTCCTTGTTACATCCTCTCTCTGATATACTTCCTCTTACACCCTCTCTCAAACTTACTCTCTCACTCCCTTTTACAACTTCTCTCTGTTTTAGTCTCTTTAACATCCTCTCCCCTTCTAACACCCTCTCTCTGTCTTACATCCTCTTACACCCTCTCTCTGTCTTACACCCTGTTACATCATTTTTCTGACTTATTCCCTTTGTCCCTTTCTTTGACTGACTCCCTCTCCCTATGACATCCTTTTTCTGTCTTACAACATATTATACACTCTTTCTGTCTTACTCCTTCTCTATGTTTTACTCCCTCTACCTGTTTTTTTGTCTGACTCTCTCTGTCTTTGTGTGTTAGTTCCTCTAGCTCTTTTTCTCTGTCTTACTCCTAGTTACATAGTTGCTGTGATATAAACTTAGATATGTTGTAAACTAGTGTTTATATCGTTTGCTTATTGTCATTGCTTTGTAGTTTGGTAATAGTGGTCTAAAATGTGTTATCTTTTTTCTTTAACACAGATTGAAATCAAGATTTCAATAGTAAGGAAATATGCCCTCAAGGCAGAGGAGAAGAAGAGATGCCAAGTGGAAAAAAATCAAAAACAGCAACGGAATTAAAGCACTCCTCTACAACAAATACTTCAAAAAACAGGAAAAAGGCTCCTGGTAAGACAACTAAGTGTTTCTTTCGGAACATATGTAGATAAAAGAAAAATGTTGATGAGAATGTGAATATACAAAAGGAGAGAGCAAATTTGAAAAGGAAGGAGAGCCCCCCAAAAATGTTACTACTGGAGCAGGAGAGAATAATATGTATAGGAATAGAAGGCAAAACCAATTTAGGGACATTCGTAAACGAATGTTTTGCAATAGGGTGGTTTTAAATTTGTTAAAAAATATTAAGAAAGGTAAACAGAGAGCTGCTTTTTATAAGAAAAAGAAAAATTTAGAGAAGATTGTTGATCAGGCTTTTGAAGTTAAGAAAAAATTATTTATTTTAGTAATCAATAGAATTAGGACACTTAAGAAGACAATTGATGTTTTCAAATCAAACAGTAGATGCAAAAGAGTAATTAATCGGACTAATTTTTGTAAAGTATTTTCTGGGGAATGGATGCATAGTTCAAGTTTTTGTTTTTTTTTGTCCTCATTAGCCACTTAATCGATCCGGGGGCATTCCAACCACAAGACACAGTCGCCTCTGTACTGTTAAGATACCGTCAGGTGTTCCAGGAAGGCTGGCCTGGTATCATAGCAGGGAAAGAGGACCCCACTCGAACTGACTCCAAAACAAGCCCATAATAGGCTGATAGTCCAATGCTTCTATGGCTCGGGGTGCCTCCCGTTGGACATAGAGACTCAGGCTTAATCATCGGACCCGGGGAAAAAAAAAAAAAAGAACCCCGGGCTCCTAGTTGTTCCGTCTTCACTCAATTAGGAAATTCTAAAATCTCACTGTACGGGGGGGTACACGTTCTGGCCAGATCTACTTTTGATGTTACATAAAGTGAGGACAACCACTCTGCATGGATCGGTGGGTTGATATTAACCCAGTTTTTACAAATTTGTATTCTTGCTAGTAGTATGGCATAATATAGGAACTCTCTTTCTAATCCCTTGATGTTATCACTTAGTCCAAATATTACTAAAGACCAAGAGAAAGGGATAGGGATTTTGAGAATTGATTCCAGTGATATCTTGATTTCTTGCCAGAAAGTAGTAATGTTCGGACATTCCCAGAACATATGCAAGTCTGAGGCAGCTGGAAAAAAACATTTACTGCAACACTTCTCAGGTTGGAACTTGGAAAGTCTTTTAGGGGAATAATACGCCCGGTGTAATGTAAATAGTTGGTTGCGCCGCAGCCAAGCTGGTTTTATGATCTTATAGAGAAGTGTAAAGGATTCTATCAATTTCGCTTCTGCCTGGGGTTCTCCCTCTCCTCCCCATAGTTTCATCGGAAGATTAAGCTCATCCTCCATTTCTTCCATAATGTTCCAGTAATGAGAGGCAATCTCCTTACATCTATAGAGTTTTTCAAGTAGATTCTTTTCTAGCGAGCTGTATCCTCCAAATTTGATCGTTTTATTAATTTGAGAGCGCAACCAACTAGAAAGCTGTCTATAAACAAACCAAGATAGGGGTGAAGTTACACTGTCTGAGAAATGTTCCCATTCGATAAGAGAGCCATCTACCACCAGTTCTCCCCATCGTGTAATTCCTGCTTCTTGTAGGAATGTTCTAACCGTCTGAGTGTAATGCGGTGAGAGCCCTGGGAGGTCCCAGATCGGTGCATAGTTGGAAAAGTATGCAATCCCCACCTTGGATTTAATTTGGGACCATTCTTTTATGGGACAATATAGTGTCTTTAGCCTGACTTTTTTGAAAAATCTCTGATGCCCAAATTTGAATAGGAATCCGTCCTGAGGAAGATCAGAGCCCAGTAGCATTGCTTTGAACATATGTCCGTTCGAATTGTCTAGTGGGGACTTTAATACCATCCTGGAGTGGGTCAGGTGGAAGTCCCAAGCATAATACTCCAGGTCTGGCAAGGCGAGCCCTCCTTTTTCCCTTCTCCTTCTCAACTTCTTCCACGCCAGCCTGGTTGACTTATAGCCCCAAACAAATGAATTGATACTTTGTTGACATTTTAATAATTGGTTGGTATTGAATATTAAAGCAATGGTGTTAAAGATGAATGTGTGTTTGGGGAGAATGGACATTTTTACTAGGCTGGTTCTCCCATAAATGGTGAGAGGGAGAAAAGATCAAGATTTCGTTAATGATTTGGATTCGCGTGAGATATGGTCTAGGTTAGTCTGGGCCAGAAGATTGGGGTCTTTTGTGATTTTTATACCCAGGTAACGCATTGAGGTTCTTAAAGGGAGCTGAAGATTTGTGATGTTCCAGGCCATTATCTCTGTCTTCCCAGCGTTAACTTCATAACCTGAGTACTTCCCAAATTCCTCTGCGATTTTAATGACAATGGGAAATGCCTGTGTCGGGTCTGTTGTGTAAATGAGAATGTCATCAGCATACAGCCCGACTTTCTATTCCCACCCAAAGAATGAAAAGGGCGGAATATTGGAGTCGTCTCTTATAGTGTGAGCAAATGGTTCCAGATAGATATTAAATAATAGGGGGGAAAGAGGACACCCCTTTCTTGTTCCAATATTGATTTCGAAGGGATTTGTGCGTGTGCCGTTAATTAGCAGACTTGCCTTCGGATTTTTATATAATAAGCCTACTGCTCTACAGAATTTGGGGCCCGATTTAAACTTTTCCATGGCAGCATTTAGATAAGACCAATTTACCCTGTCGAATGCTTTTGTTGTATCGAGAGTCATGATTGCAAGAGGTAGAGCAAAGGTTGAGGCAATATCTATAGCTCCGACTAAATCGTATGTTAAATCGGCAAGTTGTCGGCCTCTTATGAATCCCTTTTGGTCTTGATGTATGATATCTCCAATCTCGCTTCCCAAACGAGCGGCCAGAATTGACGAAAAGATCTTATAATCATTGTTGAGAAGCGAGATTGGACGATATGAGCGGCAGTCCATTGGGTCCTTGCCTGATTTTAAAATTAAGGCAATATTTTCTTCTCCCCAGGAACTAGGCGGTGTCTTCCCTCTTAGTAATATGCCATTAAACAGCTTCGTTAGTACCGGGGTGAGTGTGGAATTAAGCACACAATATAATTCACCCGGAATCCAATCCGGTCCTGCGGCTTTCCCCAATTTTAGATGTTTAATAACACTTTCGACTTCCCCCTCAGTTATTTCTTCATCTAGATTCTCACTCTGGTGCTCCTTTAACCCAGGAAGGTTCATCTTACCCAGCCATTCGTTTCTTTCCTCAGGGTTAACAGTTATTTCGTCTGTATATATATTATGAAAGAAAGCGCTAAAGGCTTCGCCAATCTCGAGATCAGTTTTCCTACTATTTTATTCTCCAGTTACTCTCACTTCTTTTATATGATTCCTAGCCTGGTCTGCTTTTATTTTCCAGGCTAGCAGCTTCCCTGCTGATTCACCATATTCGAAGTGGGAAAGTTTACTGGCCTGCCATCGTTTGTTTAGTCTCTCCTGTAGTAATGTCTCTAGCTTATCTTTTAGCTCTCTTTTCTTTTCTGAGTTAACAGTGTGTGCTTGATCTACTGAGTCCAGTCTTACCAAGTCTTGCTCTATTAATAGTAATTCCTCTCTATATTTCTTTTTTCTATAGGACGCCCGATTGGTGATGCAGCCCCTAATGTACGCTTTCCATGTCTCCCACACGCTGACCAGTGGGGCAGAGTCTAAGTTCTGCTCTAGAAAGGAATTGGTTTCGGATATAAGGTATTCTCTTTCCGTTTCCTCTAATAGTAGAGTACGGTCAAAAGACCATGAGGCGAAAGTAGGTTCTAGATCTAGTGTTAACGTGAAGAGGATGGCAGAATGATCCGATATGTGCGCTGGTAAATATATTATGTTCTTTATAGAATCTTTTAAAGAGAAACTAAATAGAGCATAGTCTATTCGGGATTTATGGTTGTATTTGTAATTGTGGAAAGAGACCCCCAACGTTTTCCCGGCTCTCTGTCTCCAAAGATCTTCCAGTCCCAAATTGGACATACAGCACAAAAGGGCGTCTCTTGTTTTGTTGTGGATTATAGCCCTAGAGCTAAGGGATTTATCCAGTTTGGGATCCAATACTAGATTAAAGTCTCCCATCCAGAATATTGGATTGGTAATAGTAATCAAATGATTTTGTATTGTATTTAGATAGGAGGGGTCATCTTGGTTGGGGCCATAGTTACCCGCTAGGGTAAATCTCCTTAGATCTAACTGAACGTTAGCTATCAACCATCTACCATTCGGATCTGTCTTCCAATCCTCGATCTGAACCCTAGCGCTTTTTTTGAATATGATGACTAATCCACGAATGCTAGCATTATGATCTGTGCTAACGAATTTATCGACCCATTTCAATTTTTTAAAGGTATCTGTGATCTCCTGCTTATTTAAGTGTGTCTCCTAGATCTAGTGTTAACGTGAAGAGGATGGCAGAATGATCCGATATGTGCGCTGGTAAATATATTATGTTCTTTATAGAATCTTTTAAAGAGAAACTAAATAGAGCATAGTCTATTCGGGATTTATGGTTGTATTTATAATTGTGGAAAGAGACCCCCAACGTTTTCCCGGCTCTCTGTCTCCAAAGATCTTCCAGTCCCAAATTGGACATACAGCACAAAAGGGCGTCTCTTGTTTTGTTGTGGATTATAGCCCTAGAGCTAAGGGATTTATCCAGTTTGGGATCCAATACTAGATTAAAGTCTCCCATCCAGATTATTGGATTGGTAATAGTAATCAAATGATTTTGTATTGTATTTAGATAGGAGGGGTCATCTTGGTTGGGGCCATAGTAACCCATTAGGGTAAATCTCCTTAGATCTAACTGAACGTTAGCTATCAACCATCTACCATTCTGATTATTATTATTATTATTTATTTTTGTAGAGCGCATAGTCACCATAAGGTATCCCAGCGCTAGGCACCCTATCTCTTTGGTTTGGGCTGGTTCAGGACGGTTAAAGAAGGAACGGGGGGGGCAGGGGATAACTGTTTAGAGTAGGCGTGAGTCATTGGGGAAAAAGATGAGTTTTGAGCCGCTTTCTGAAGTGAAGGTACCGTGTTTCAAGTCTCAGGTCGCGGGGGAGCGAGTTCCAAAGGTGTGCAGTTTGGACTGAGAAGCGTCTTCCGCCTGAGCGGCTTTTCTTAAATCTGGGAGTGGTGATGAGGTTTTCTGTGTCCGACCGAAGGGATCTCGTGGGTCTGTAGGGTGTAATCAGTTTACTGAGAGCGGGGGGGCCTTGCTTTTGAAGTAGTTTGTGAGCTAGACACAGGGCCTTAAATTTGACCCGCTCCCTTATGGGAAGCCAGTGGAGGAGTTTGAGGGCAGGTTTGGCGGAGGTTCTAGCAGGGGTGTTTGTGATAATCCGGGCCGCAGTATTCTGGATTCTTTGAAGCTTGGTGAGGGTCGCCTCCGGGGCACCTAGATAAATCACATTACTATAGTCAAGCCTTGAGATTATCAAGCCTTGAATAAGCAATTTTTGGGAGTTGAAGGGCAAGAGGGGCAGGACTTTCCTCAGTGATTTCAGGAGCCCGAAGCAGGTCCCGGCTACTTTGTTTGCCTGCGCAGTGAATGAGAGGTCCGAGTCGAGCCATACCCCTAGGCTTTTTACCTCTACTTTTGGGTCAGGGGGGGGGCCCATACAGGCTGGCCAGATGTTCGGGGAGAGTGAGAGCCCTTTTGGACCGAGGAGCAGAACTTCGGTTTTTGTCCCATTTAATTTTAGGGCTGAGTTGTTCATCCAGAGGTGGACCTGTGAAAGGCAGTTAAATAGATCTGCTGATTGTTGTCTGGGGTGGGATAGAGACACCACTAGTTGTGTGTCGTCAGCGTAGCTGACGACGCTCACTCCGAAAGGGGTGATAACCTCCTCCAATGTGGACATGTAGATATTGAATAGAGTAGGGCTCAGAGAGGAGCCCTGGGGCACGCCACATTGGAGGGGAATTTCGGAGGAGCGGGCGTTTTTTTCCCAGATCTGATAGGTCCGTTGATCTAAGAAGGATGAGATCCAGGAAAGGGCGGAGCCTTCCACACCTACTCTCTTGAGTCTTTTAATGAGAAGTTGGTGGTTGACGGTGTCGAATGCCGCGCTGAGGTCGAGGAGGATCACTGCCACTGATCCTCCGTCGTCAAGCAGTGTTCTGGCTTCCTCAACCGCGGCCAGGAGGGCGATGTCAGTGCCCTGTCCTGGACGAAAGCCCGTCTGTGAGCTCTTTAATTTGTTGTTGCTCTCCAAAAACTGGGAGAGCTTCCTGTTGACCAACTTTTCGGCGATCTTGCTTACTCCAGGGAGTAGGGAAATAGGCCTGTAATTGGCCAAATTTCCGGGGTCGAGGGAGGGTTTCTTGAGTAAGGCTTTTACGACGGCCTTCTTCCAGCTCGGGGGTACAACTCCCTGTTGGAGTGAGGCATTGATCAGATGTGTCAGGGGAGAAGTGATCGTGGGAGCTACTTCCTTGAGAAACCGGAAAGGTGCGGGGTCCCTAGGAGATCCACTCTTCATGGAATTCAACGTATATCCTACCTCCTCCGTTGTGACTTGCCCCCAAGAGGAGAGACAAGTAGGTGTTGAGGGGTATGGGGGATCGTTTTCATCACACGAATTCGTAAGGGGGATTGAGTCAAGGATTGTTTGGATTTTGTCGTGGAAGAAGTTAGCCAATTGTTGGCATTTTTCCTGATCGACTTTGGGATCTGTGGGTTGTCTTAGTCTCTGTTCTGGGGTTTTCAAAAGCTCTTTAAGGATGTCATAAGACTCCTTACTAGAGCATCCCGCTTTCTCTATTCTTTCTTTAAAAAACTCGCTTTTGGTTTTCCGTATAGCGGTTTTGTAGGTTAGAAGGGAGGTCGAGTAGCTATCTTTGTCGCTCTTCGATTTATTTCTCCTCCAAGAGCGTTCTGTTCTCTTGCACTCTTGGCGCAGAGCTTTAAGTTCTGGGGTGTACCATGGAGCCGCTGGTATTCGTTTGGGATGTTTATAGGTCACTGTTTTAGGAAGAAGTGTGTCTAGGGAGCCGGTAATCCACTCCTCCAGCTGCCCATCAGCTGTAATAGGGTCGGTAGAGAGCTTGGGGGTGGATTCTGCAAGGACGGCGGCCCATTCCCCCGGTGTGAGTTTATGCCACCGTCTATCGGTAACCTGGATTTTAGTGGTTGGGAGGTTCATGGTGGGAATTTCCCAGGCAATAGGGACCAGAAAATGGTCCGTCCATGGAAGGGGCATGGGTGGTTTAGTGGTGATAGTCGCTACGTTTGTAAAGAGGGTATCCAGTAGGTGTCCCTTCTCATGGGTGGGCTCGTTGTTAACCAATCGGATGTCGAGTGACATCAGGTCTAGCCGAAGGTCGGAGGCTGTCCGGTCCGAGGGGTCCGTGAAGTGGAGGTTTAGGTCACCTAACATGAGAAAGTTGGAGGTTGCAGATGCTAGTTGTGACACTGATTCAACGACGGCGTTGGTGAAATTGCCGGGGGGACCTGGGGGGCGGTAGATTAAGAGCCCTGACATAGAATGAGCTGGGGAGGTTTGGAGGGAGAACTGACAACTCTCGCAGTCCTCAATGTAGGCATTAGACGTTCTGCAGGTATATTTGTCCCTGAAGATTATGGCTACCCCCCCTCCCCTCCCTTTTGGTCTATGTAAGGCTTGGCAGAGGTACCCAGTGGGGAGGGCCGATACGATGTCTGAATCGGAGCTATCTGATAGCCATGTCTCAGTTAAAAAAAGTAGATCACGATCCAGATCTTGTATTAGCAGGTTGGTTTCAAGGGCATGTTTGGGAAGGGAGCGGCAATTAAGGAGTCCAAGTTTTATTTCGGATTTAGTTGAGCTCCGGGGGGTCGGATTGCAGTGCGCACAGTTAGAGAAGGGTATGCCCTCAGTGTGCGTGTGGTAGCATGCCAGGTCTTTCTGAGGTTGGAGTGCGCGGAGCGCCTCTCCAGAGTACACCACCCGGTCATGAGTGCATTTTGGCAGAGTCCCTAGGCCTAGGTCCGTCAGGGCCCGGACGGGCCCAGACGGGCTTGCCTTTGGCGCGCCTTCGGCGCGCTGACGGCGCGCCCGCTGCGCCCGTCCGCTGCGCTCCCTGAACTGACACATTATTTATGCGCACTCAAGGTGGGGTGGTTGAGGTGGGCGTGGCCACCCGGAGGGGGCGTGTCCTGGTCTCCTCGTGGCCGGCGATGGCGGCGAGCGAGTGGGTCCTGTGCCAGACAGCGTTCAGATCCGCTGTTTCCAGTGACACAGGTAAGTGCAGGGGAGGGGGGCAGAGTGCGTTAAAAAACACAAATACACACAATTTTAAGATCTGTCTTCCAATCCTCGATCTGAACCCTAGCGCTTTTTTTTTAATATGATGACTAATCCACGAATGCTAGCATTATGATCTGTGCAAACGAATTTATCGACCCATTTCAATTTTTCAAAGGTATCTGTGATCTCCTGCTTATTAAAGTTTGTCTCCTGGATCGTTATGATCTGCGCGGGCGAGTCCCTGAGGTACTGCATAATTTTATTCCTTCTCCCTCGTACGCGCAGGCCGTTTACGTTCCAGGAGAGAAATTTAATGTCTCTCATTTTTCTCTACCATTCCATTGCCCTGCACTCCCATTTGCTCTTTATTATTTTTTTAATTTTTTCCTTCATTTGACCTTCCAATATTTATCAGTTTATTGTTTTGGATAACGACCACTCTTAAACAGTACTTCCTAGAATCAATAGGTTTTCGACTTTTAATATTTTGCTTACAAGGACTTTTTTGTGCTTTCCCCCCCCCCCCCACCCTCCCCCTCCCTCTACTGGAACCCCCCCCCTACTTACTCTGGCCGGAAAACTGGCCAGGTTGTCACCCCTGACGTGCTCCTGCCTAGGAACCCCTTTATCCCATGAGTCGGTCAATCTAATCTAATCAGTATTATGTGGTGGTTATTTGATCAAGATTATGTGGTGGTTGGTTGTTTTTTTTGGGATAAACCTAATTAACATCTTAAAAGGTGAACAAAGGATAAGACAAGATCAATCTTAGGTCGTATAACAGAGTGAGAGGGGAAAGAGGAGAAACTACCTTTTTTTTTTTTATAAATTACCTATTTTCTTCACCCGTTTTTTTTTTCTTTCCCTTTTAACTTCTCTGTTTTTTTTCCCTTGCCTTTCCTTTCCTTTTTCCCCTCCTTTCTTTTTAGATGTGCGTACTATGTGCCCCCCTAATTACCCCCTTTTATTTTTTTTCCTCCCCTATTAATCTTTATAGCTGTAATGCCCACCTTTTGTATATTCTTTTTTTTTTAAGCTGGGGAGTACAGTTATTATTTATTTAATTTGGGCTTTCCTCCTGTAGATCTGCTTAATTAATTAAATCAGGGAGTACAGGAAAATTCACAGAAGGAGATTAGTAGTTCATCGGCCTCGAGAGTCTTGATGTTATACATTTTGTTGTTAAACATGACCCTCAAGAAGGCGGGGAATCGCATCTGTACCGTTGCTCCTAGAGCTCTAAACTTTGACCAAGCTCCCATTGTCTATCTAAAGTAGTTTTAGATAGGTCCGATCTTACTTCAAAGGAGAAATCCGAGATCTTCAGTGTTTTAGCTTTGAGTGCTAAATTAAGAATCATTTCCTTCGTTGCATAGGTTAAAAAATTTACAAGGATCTTCCGGGGTTTGGTCCTGCCTGGATTGAGACGGAAGGGGTCACGGTGTACCCTTTGTATGTCAGATTCCAGGTCTGAAACTGGCACCTCTAGGTTAAGGGTATCCTTTTGCAGGGTTGCAACGTATTTCTTAAGTTTGCTTCCCTCTTTTCCCTCCGGGATTTTTAAAATCCTGAGGTTGTTCCTTCTTGAGTAGTTCTCTAGGGACTCAACTCTTTCTTTTACTGCTTCTTCCTCTCTTCTCAAAGTAAAAATCTTCGTTTCAGCGTGGTCTAACTTTACTTTACACTTTTAAACAACAAGGGACCCCAATCAAGTCAAACAGGGACCTCGGGGAACAGTTTTATGGAAACAACAGTGGTCCCATGCTTATGTAATACAACACAACAAATAAATATAGACGAAATCGCTTCTATATTTTCAGAAGGACATGTCCAGCCGGACAGAGGTCTTCCAGGTTTACTTAATAAACACAGTTCTTCAAAGAATAAAATGTCTGGAATACCTTCCACAATGCCCCTGTGTGGTACACAAGCCTGTGCCCGACACTAACGGGGTGAACACAGGTGAAGATAATAGGAAAGGTTCAAGGCAAAACAAACGTTTTTCTGTTTTCATATAAATTTGTACAGAAAATATCAAGCTGCACCATTACATAAAATCAAGCAATCAGATTTGTATCGGGTGCATAAGCAAGTCGACGGCGTTTCGGTTTCATCAAGAAATCATAGAAACCATCATCAGGACAATTAAATACTTTGCCTTTACATTAAACCTCAATTTTGCCGAGGCAGAGCGCGTGTGGGCACAGATACTAATTACTGTCAAGATGCCCGGACCAGTCACCCAAAATGGAGCGTCAGGTATTACCGGTTTACACGATCGTAAACGGGCGACGCCAGGACAAGCCGATAGCTTCGGTCATGAAATGTATCCCTGGCGTCTAACTTTACTTTACTCTCGCCCACTGTATTCTCTAAGCTGCCTGTTCTTTCAAAGAGTCCATCCACTTTGGTTTCCAGATTCTCGCACATGGCCCGGATTTCTGATTGATTTTGCCTTGACTCCCCAAAGCACATTTTTGACTCTTCAAATCCAGATTTAATCTCCTTACTTACTTATGTTAAGGAGTATGCGCTGTATAGTGTCCTCGCTATCTTCTTTATGACCACCTGGGCTTTGATCCGGAGCGCTTTCTATAATTGCAGTTTCTGTACCTACTGAGTTATTGTCCAAGTGCTCTGTTCCTGGCATTGTGGCGCTATTCAGTTTTCTGGCATCATTATCTAGGCCCGAGTTTTTTAGCTGTTCCATGCTCTCTACTGGGGGCTCAGTGCTAAGTATGACTGGTAAGGCAGGGATTTTCGTGGTAATGGACATGACCGGTGCGGTAGTTAGGACCTGTTGTTCCTGATTTATATTTAAAACCTGGGGTAGAGTCTTAAAATAGGACTTCAGAGAAGGTGTGATTCTTGTGGCCTTGGTTTTTCTAGGATTGGCTTCTCCTTGGGCTGCCTCCCTCTGATTGTTTATTCGCCCCGCTGCTGTTCTATTAGTATATATTGCCGGGGAGCTCTTCTTGCCGCATGAAACTTTAGTAGCTAGTGGTTGGAGTGAATCTGATTCTAACACCGTTTCTGATTCTATTTCTGATCCTATTTCTGATCCTACTTCCTTTTCGAGGCTCCCTTCAGGCACCTTCTCTGAGTCTGACCCAAGATTATTATCTACGTTTCCAAGATCTATGTCCTTCTGCCTGCCTTTCCCTTTTCCCTTTCCCTTTGCCTTCAGCTTCCCCAGGTTGACGCTAGTAAACCCTTTCTTCGTAGTTACTGCCCTCTTCTTTTTGAGCTGTGCCTTACTATTATTCTGAAGTGAGACAACGTTGGAGAGGGCTTGCAGTTTACTCTTGACAGTAGTTAGGTCAGGAGCGGGATCAGAAAAAGAGTCTCTTCTCAGGGAGTGCCCCGGGCTTACTATTTGATTTTGTGGTATAATGGTCGGAACACATCTGCCTGTTGAATCAGTCTCTGCGCGATCAGCGTTGGCGCTCAAAGCACTAAAAGTATTAACATTTCTGGCCCAAAGGAGTGGGTTACTAACCCCCGACTGCTCCTTTAATACAGTACCCTCCGCCCGAAGATCCCGCTTACCACACCGTGTTATCGTGGCTGAGGCAGCTCCTTTAGTGAATAAGTTGTAGACAGCCGCCCTCCTACTCCTCCGCAGCTCCACGGCTGCCTCGCACCAGCAAGAAGGAGCAGGAAAAGAAACCCACCCCCAGCACATCGGTTGCTCCAAACTCAGCAGCCGGGAGGATCCGTTGAGCCGCTCCGTGCCGCAGCGTCAACAGCAGCCGTGCGGGGGGAAGGTAAACCAGCAGGCGTGCCGGGATTCACCTCTACCCCGGGGTCGCCAGTCAGGTAACACCACTTTAGACAACGCCGAATGTGACCATGAGGAGATCCTTGTAGAGTGAGAGAAAAACACAGGTTTGCAAGGGCATTCACTGGCTTGTCTTTCTAGAAAAGTATGTCAGAGTGTTTTTCATCATTTTAGGATGTTAGCAGTGCATCATAACAAAATGAGGAAATTAGTGAGAAGGTTGTATTATGCAAAAAGTCCAGCACTTAAGCTTAAACAATTAAACAGTGCTCTTTTGCATGGAACTGAATTAGATGTGAAGAACATTTGTGAAGAAATTGAGATTTGTTATTTTGGTGAAAAAGAGGACAGTGTAGAAATTGACACAGTAATAGAAGGTAATGTGGAAGACAATGTACAGATTTCAAGTACAGAAAAGTTTGACCAGGAAATTAGCAAGTTTAAGGTGAAATCAAGTGAAAGGCCTCATTTTACTTGTGTGTGTTGTCGATGGACTCATCATAAGATTCAGACTAGGTTAGTTGATTTATGTGCAGAAAGTGAAATGGAAAATAATAGTGAATGGAAGAAATTTGCAACTTTTTTGTTGGTGGAGAATTCTTTTGATTTAAGTTCTGATCAGCGTATTTGTAAATATTGTTATAATAAATTAAATGAAAACAGAATGCCTGCTAGAGCTGTTCATAATAATCTTGAGTTGGTAGACATTCCTCCTGAATTGATGGGTTTAAATACATATGAATCTATTTTGATTCAATGTGTCCATCCTTTTCAGGCTATTGTTTGCATGGAGCCTAAAATAGGGAAATTGTCTCCTTCAGATTTACAGAGAGGATTAAAGAGAAGAGTTGTTTATTTGCCTCTAGATTTCAAGAAAAATATTGATACAATTGGTGTAGAGAAAGTGGAAGAGGAACCTCTGGTTATTCTAGTTAATGGGGTTCCGACAAAGAGTAAGAAAATCTGGCAAGATTTAGTGGATGTTAGGAAAGTCAAATAGGCAACGTTGTATTTGGTCAAAAAGAATGAGTACTACAAACATGTATGTGTTGGAGCAGAGGAAACAGCTGCAGAAGAAGACAGTGATTGTTCAGCCGGCCAAAGTGAAAAAGTTGATGTGTCTAGAAGTGAAGAAATATATGAGCATTATACTGTTCATCCTTTGCATTCCAAAGAAGTAATGGGGAATGCAATTGACTTGTTTCAAATGAAAGCAGCAAAAGGAAGTCCCATTAGTGTATGGGAAGAAAGTTTGGAAGCTCGTTGTTTTTCACATTTATTTCCAGCAGGTGGAGGTGGACGATATGACGATCGACCAGTTCAAATTCCTGCTTCTGAATACCGGACTTTAAGATTATATGCTGAAGATCCAAGGTTCCGTCAATGCATTCCATATTTGTTTCATCTACTGTATGAAAGTGACTTGTCTGGGCTTTCTTATGCAGTAAACCATATACTGAAAAGTGGAGCACATCTGCAAAATGTTTCGGCGAGGGACTTTACGGAGAAAGTCAATCTGCAAGACAATATTTTGGAATCTCATCTAATCCATCTCATGGCATGTCAGCGTGGTACAAACGAGTATTGGTACCGTCGTCATGGGGAATTGAAATGTATGCTAAGAAACTTAGGAACTCCTACATGGTTCCTCACTCTTAGCTGTGCTGAATATGCATGGGACGACTTACTTCAATTTCTACGAGAGGCAAATGCAAACATACAAAATATAGAATTCAAAACACCTGGAGAACTGTGTTCGTTGGATCCAGTGAATGTATGCAGATATTTCAATCATAGATTTGAAGCTATGATGTCTTTCATTACCAACAAAAAAAATCCTCCCCTTGGAGAGGTTTTGAATTTCTTTTGAAGAAAGGAGTATCTAGCGAGAGGTGCTCCTCACATACATATGTTGTTATGGATTAAAGATGCACCCAAATTTGGAACAGATTCGGATGACACAGTGATGAGTTTCATTCAACATGTGCTGTTCCGAAAACTACCGAAGAAAACAGTTTAAGGCAACAAGTTTTACGCTTTCAATCCAATCGTTGTGGAAAGTACTGTCGTCCAAAATTCAGAAACAAGGACAAGTTCTACACAAAATGTCGTTTCCGGTTTCCACGACCAGTGATTTCTAAAGGAAGAGTAAATAATTTGATGTCTTCTCTGCGACATATTGAGACGAGGAAATCACCAAAAAATACATACAATTTAAAAAGAAACGAAGAGTCCAAGTACATCAACGACTACAACCCAGTGATTTTGTCCATGTGGAATGCTAACATGGATATTGTTATTGTTGTTATTGTTAATTTAGATTTATAGCGCGCCCAATCACCTGCAGGTCTCTAAGCGCTTGGAAATCGATGTTATTACAATAACTTGGCTCACTCCTCAGAGAGACGCAGCTGCAGGACTATATTGCGATCAGGGCTCTTCCAAACAGCAGTGTTTTCAGTGATTTCCTGAATCGTAGGAGATTCACCTCCCTGCGTAGCCCCTCAGGCAGTTTGTTCCATAGCTGGGGGGCCAGAACAGAGAAGGCTCTCCCTCCTTTAGTCACCAATTTGTAGCGAGGGCAGACCAATAACTGAGAATCCGATGATCTAAGTATTCTCTTCGGGTTGTATACTTCCAGGCGAGCTTTGATATAGGCCGGCGCATGACCGTAGATCGCCTTGTGCGCTATACAGAGGCTCTTAAACTCAACCCTCTCTTTAACAGGGAGCCAATGAAGGTTTCGGAGAAGGGGGGAGGCCTTTGTTCGTCTGGGCAATCCGAAGATTAGCCGTGCGGCGTCATTCATTACGACCTGAAGTCTGTTTGTCAATATTTTTGGGAGGTCAAGGTACAGGGCATTCCCATAATCGACCCGCGAAATGACGGTTGCTGCTACAATTGAGCGCATCATGGAATGAGAGAGGAAGGGATCTAACTTTCTCAGTTGTCTGATGATGCTTGTGCAGGTTCCAACCACGGTGGAAATTTGGCTGCACATTGACAGGTCACAATCTAATTTAATCCCCAGGCTCTTTACGTTAGTACTAGGTTTTGGGGCTGATCCAAGCTCTACAGGCCAATACAGGTCACTCCACGGTGAGGTGGTAGATGGAATTACCAATACCTCGGTCTTATCCGGGTTGATTTTTAGTAGATTTTTCATCATCCACCCTACGGTGTACCTCAAGATGTTTTGAGCTTTGATTTGTGCTGTCCCTGTGTTATCGATACTCAGCAGTAGCTGAGTATCGTCAGCATAGTTGTAAACTCTACAGCCCATCTCGGCCAGGGATGCAATCAAAGGCTGCAGGTAAAGATTGAACAGAAGTGGGGACAGTGCGGAGCCCTGTGGTACTCCGCACTCTAAGGACCCCACTTCAGATATTGCCTCCCCTAATTGTATCCTCTGAGTCCTTCCTAAAAGGAAGGATTGCAGCCACTTGAAGGCCAAGCCTTTGATCCCAAAGGCCTCCAGTCTTCCCAGGAGCAGGTCATGGCTGACGGTATCGAACGCCGCTGACAGGTCTAATAAAATCAGGGCGCTCGGTTTTTTGCCGTCAGCCATGCCTCTCAGTTCGTCTAACACCGAGAGCATTCAGTTCGTTGCTGACAACTCTATTGCTGTGGCTCGATATGTGACGTCTTACATCACAAAAAAAGAAAAGACAGAACTGAAGGAAATGTGGGAGGACATTTCACATGAAAAGAGTAGATGTAAAAAATTATACAGTTTCAGTCTGAAGATGTTGTCGCATCGAGAAATTGGAGCATATAAATGTTCTGATCGGTTATCATCAGCAAGTCTCTATGCCAAATCTAGAACAATTATTTGGGCGAGTCTAGGTCTTGCTGCAACACGAAACCGAGTTTTGAAATCTGTACAAGAAATTGAGTATTTGGCGGAGAAAGAACCAAACAGTACAGATATTTTGAAGACAAACATGTTGGATACATACTATCCAAATAGAAGTAGTCATCTTGAGAACAGTTGTTTGTATGAAGTTCTGCAAAACTATATTTATAAGAGGAACATCAGAGAAGGTATCAATAATGGAATATATGCTGTCATTGGGTGTGAAGGATGTCTAGTGAAGCAGAGAAAAGGCCATTTGATTAATCATCGAAAATTGAGTTGCGAAAATCCAGAGAAAAGGGAATTTTACTATTTAGCTCTTTTGCAACTCTTTTAGCCATGGCGTACAGAAGAGGAACTACTTGGAGATTTTCTCTGTTACGAAGATTCTTTTAATGCAACCAAGGATACCATAGAATGTCCTGATTTTCCAAATTATCTGCAAATGTTGAACGAAGAAATAGAGCAAGAAGCCACAATTGCTGTAGAGATTGCTAGAGACAGTTCTCAAGACAGTCAGAGTTCTGCTTCATTTAGTCAGGATCCACTAGGAGGACCAATTATCCAAAATGAAGCTGCCACTGCCATGGATGAGGTGGAAAGAGCTATGGAACAAGCTCAAGATGAAGTAGTTAACTTAGAAGATTTGGTGAAACAACTAAACCTTGAGCAGAAACAGATATATGACGAAGTCACAGAACAGGTTGAACATGGATTCAGTCATGAGAAAAAAGAGTGCTCATGTACATCATTTAAACCTGTCCGACTGTACGTGAGTGGAGAAGCGGGAACTGGAAAAAGTTTTCTGATTAAAGCAATTGCAACTTATCTGCAGAAAAGGACTGAATCACCGCTGTCTTGTGTTGTTACCGCTCCAACTGGGCTGGCAGCACATAACATTAAAGGGATTACTTTACATCGTTTACTGATGCTACCAGTTGAGCATGATAACAAATTACAATACCACAAGCTATCTGGAGATGCTTGTTCTGAAGTTTCCAGAGACCTGAAGAAAATGAAACTTCTTATCATTGATGAAGTAAGCATGGTCTCAAATTTAATGCTTGCTTTTGTGCATTTGAGAATGCAAGAAATTCTTAGAACAGACTATGATGTCTTATTTGGAGGAAAACACATTATTGTTTTTGGAGATCTACTGCAGTTGACTCCAGTAAAAGGACAACCAGTGTTTAAAATGCTCACGCATGAAGATACCAGGAAGTGCCTAGGAAGCATTGGAAACGTTAATATATGGTTAAATTTCAAATATGCAGAACTGCTTCAAAATATGCGACAGGCACAGGATGACGATTATAAAAATATTCTACAAGATGTAAGAATCGGAAAAGTAAGTGAAACTGGAAGTATAGATAAAATAGAGCATATGGGAGCAACAATTATTTTGTCAGAAAATTTGAAAACAAAATTGGATTCATTAGAGAAGAGTATATCTAAAACTGCTGGTTTTGAAAAGCCTCTGAATGTGTGTTTAAATTGTCGTATCATTTTGAGAAGGAATTTAAATGTTGAATGAGGTCTGGTAAATGGAGCAATGGGTCATGTTGTTGATTTTGTGAATTACAAAAATAGAGATGGAATTGAAATTTTTAAAATTAAATTTGATGGCATTGACGAAATAGAACAAATTTGTCGCTGTTCAGCTAGATTTTTGCTTGTGAAAGACTTATATGTTCGCCGAAAACAGTTTCCTGTTTGTTTGGCATATGCGGTGACAATTCATAAATCTCAAGGTTTAAGTGTAGATAGTGCTTTGGTGAACATTGGAAGTTCTGTGTTTAAAGAGGGTATGGCATATGTGGCATTTTCACGAGTCAGAACTTTATCAGGATTGTACTTGATTGACTGTGATGAAACAAAGATGTGTGCAGATCTATATTGTATTAAAGAATACAATAGGTTAAGAAGAGAGTATGCTCCACATTTGCCTCAATATCCTCTGTTTGAAAAACGTGTGGTAGGCCGAAAAAGAAGAAATGAGAATAATTGCAGTGAGGTAGTAGCAAAAAGACAAAAAGTAGATGAAACTGTAATTGTAAGCAGAAAGAAAAATGAATCTGTTGAAGATGTTGTTGGATTTCAGTTTGAAAACAGTTCTGGTGTCAACTGCTATGCTAATGTAGTGGTTAATGTTGTTTTTTTTCTTCAAAATTTACAAGAACAGATTGTTGAAAATCGGGATCAAACATTCTGCTGTTTATTGAATTCTGTGTTTGAGAAATGTAGCAGTGATAGAGCAAAAATAGAAAGTGTTTCAGAAATTCAAAATCTTTTAGACATATGTTCTGGTCAAAATCAATTTTCTCAGAATATTCAGCAGGATTGTCAGGAATTTTTAATGTATATGTTTGATGTATTGGAAGATGAAGGTGTAGATATAAAAAATCTTTTTAGCCTTTCTTATCAATGGCAGCATGACTGCGACAACTGTAGTTTATCAAGTAGTACTACAATAGACACCGAAAGATTTATATATTTGACTTTACCAGACTGCAAATCAGTGCCTTTTAATAATCTAGTTAAAGCAGCTGATCACAATATGGTGTGTACCCAATGTAAGTCTGCAATGCTGTCCACATTATTTATACAAAATTATGGTCAGTATGTCATTTTAATGTTCCAACGATGTAGACCTGAGGGAACTAAATTGACAATTTCTATTTAAAATTTCGTGGCTTCTCAGTTATCAATTTCAGGAAGATCTTTTGCAACTGTAGCTATTATTTATCATGACGGTCCTTCAACAACATCAGGGCATTATACAATTTATTTAAAATGTCAAAAAGGTTGGACTAACTGTAATGATACTCATTTGACTTTCAAACAACGTTTGCCTTTTGACTTAAAAAATTCATACCTAGTGTTTTTACAACCAAAATTTAAGTAAAGGTAATTGGCCTATGAAGACGGAAGCAGTTAATAAAAGTTAGTCTGCTGTTTAAAATTATATTGTGGGTGAAAGTGATTAGGATAATATAAAAATTATAGTTTTCATATAGGTACGGTAAGTGGATCGCATAGTAAGTGATATCAGGATCATAGGAAATGTTCAACATGAGAGAGCCAGAGATGGAATTATGAATATTTAAATATTGTGAAAATGTTGTTTGAGCCTTTCTTTCAGAACGTCGGGAAAAAGATAATTTTAGAGTTTGTTTTAAGTAATTTGAAAATATACTGATACATCTGACACTATTTGGCCTTAAGGAAAGGTGAAAGAATGAGCAAAGAGTCATGACTGAACACAAGGAGTATATGAAAACATTGAAACATATTTCAGATGTTCTTGGAGCTTTTCTTCTAGAAAGTCGATGAAATGGAATTTTTAGAGAACAGCAGAGTACCTTCCAACAAAAAGGACCCTCTCAGTCACTCTCTTTTTACGTACTCCTGTTTCCTGATTTAGTTTTGCTAACTCACATTCTTTTAGTATCTTTCTTACCTTCAGTTCATTTCTCTCTTCTTCTCTGTCAGTGAATCTATATGCCTTACTCTTAGTAATTTGTTCTCCTTCGATTTCTTTTACCCTCTTTTTGTCCTTCTACATTACTTTATTTCCCTTTCTGTGTCTTTCACTCGTACTTTATTTTTTAATACACTGTTATGATTTTTAACCTCTTCACTTGTATCTTTTATTTTAAAATATATATTTTACTAATTATAACTGATTTTTTCTTCTCTCTTTCACAGATACAAAGTGTAGTAAAAAAATGTAATTAAAGTTACATTAATTATATGGTAAGTGTGACTAAAAAAATTTAGTTTGTCATCACCCTTTGCTTTAACCCCACTACTATTTTCTCACCCTACCTCACTCCTGTTTCCTTACTCTGCTTCCTTCACTTATTCTTATCCTCCATGTTTACTCCTCTTTCCCTTACTCTCCTACCACATTCAACTTCTTTTAGTCCCCCTTGCTTTACTTCCCTTATGTTCTGTTCCCTTCCTTCGCTCCCTCACTCATTCCCTTACTCATTTACTTCACTCCTCTCACTCCTTCTCTCAGTCCATCTGTCCTCACAGTTCCTCACTTCCGTTCCCTCACTATGTCTCTCTTACCATCGCTGTCTCTGTCCCCTCACTCTTTCACTACTCTTTCGTCATGCTCACTCCCTACAACTCACCCACACTCCCTCACTTACCTTTCTTTGCTGCTTCACTCAGACCCTTTTAGTCACTCCTTCCTTTACTCTATCTGTCCTTTCTCTCTGTCACTCCCTATGTGTTAGCCTTATTCAATTTTATGCACCCTATTTCACCCCTCTTTATTTACACTCACTGCTCTTTTCTGACCCTCCCTCACCATTGTTACTTTACTCCGGTTCCGTCACTACCCCTCATTCCCCATCTTTTACTGTCCTTCCTTTTACTTTCAACACCCACTCACATTCTCCCAGTACCTCTGCTTTAGCCTTCTTCCTCTCTCTTCCCTTCTTTTGCTCCCTTATTCATTTTCCTTTTCTTAGTTACACCCTATTACACCTTCTCTCTATTTTACTATGTAATAAACAGTCCCTCTGTGCTGCTCCCTCTACCTCTCTTTCTCTTAACATCACTGTCTCTGTGTCCTACCCTCATGCTTACTCCTTTATTTTTTTTTATTTTTTTTATGGTACGCGCCCCGGTACGCGTACCGGTGCATGTACCGGTACGCGTACCCTGGAGAAAAAAAGAATGACAGAGTTTTTTAAAAATGTAGCATTTTTTTATAAATTAGAGGTAGCTCTAAAAAGAACTGTTTTTTTATTATTTTTGTTGTTTTATATTTTTTTATAGTTTTTTTGAACATTTTTTACTTTTTTTGGCTTTTATGAAGAATTTTCAATTTTTTTTGTATTTTTTATGGGGACAAACAAAAAACAGGGAATTGTAAACGGCTCAACTGGAGCAAAAAACAGGATAAAATTAAGGCTTCTTTGGGCACTTGTGGTTGTCACCAGCACGGTTGATGAGATTAATACTTTGCTCACCATAAGTTATTGTTTTTCCACAATAAATACAAACGATTTTGTATGCACCAAACTTGGTTTGTATGTTTGGGACCATCTCCCTTGCCTCTGGACCCGATGGAGTGGGTTCTTGGCTTGTTGAGTGTCTGGAAGGCTCTGCTGCAGAATAGTTATTGGGGTGCAATCGTTGCATGTGGCGAATCATTGTGTGATTCCCAAATGAATATTTTTTGGCAGGGTTCCCCCTGGATAGTACAGCGCCACAGATGAGACAGGTCACCTTTGCAGCGTTTACCTTCTTTGCACCCCTTTGGAATTTAGAAAACTCCCATATAAAGTGCTCTATTAGTTTATATGGGGATTGTCTTCAGGCAGGAACTGCCTTCTCTCATCCTCTTCCTCCTCCTCCTCCTCTTCTTGTTCACCACCAATGTGATGTTGTGGTGGTCCTTGTGCTGGTGGTGGTGGTGGTGCCGATGCTCCAGCTGCTGCTGCTACTGTAGCCATTTCTCTATCAATAGAAGCAGGTCTTCCTCACTCAAAGAACAAAGTGAGAATGAGGAAAAAAGGTGGGGGGTTTCATCATTTGGAAAACAAAACTGTTCTGAATCAATGAAAAGTGTTATTTTCAGGTCACATGACCCGGGCTTTCATCATTTGGAAACCAAAACTGTTCTGAACCAATGAAAAGTGTTATTTTCAGGTCACATGACCCGACGCGCTTACGCTACGCGCCCCGGTGCGCGCCCGGCGGCGCTTACGTTGCGCGATCGAATGCGCTCGGGCGCTTACGCCGTGCAGCATAAGACGCATCACGCGACTACGCGATACGTCACAATGATGTTTTCGTTCGCGGCAATGGCGCTAACGGGACGCTCACCGGTACGCGTACCGGGGCGCACCATAACACTGCCCTTACCGGTGCGTTCATCGGTACGCGCACCGGGAGCGCACCAAGGCAAAAAAAAATTTTTAAAAAGGGAAAAATATACATAAAAAAATAGTATTACATAAATATACAATATAGGATTTATTATAAAAAATATTATATTTCATTGCTATAGAAATTAGCTATTAAAAAACCTATGAAATTCACTGAAAAAAACATAGGTTTGAGGCCCTATATATAGTTAGGAATTAGCATTTAAAAAACGTATTAAATTCACTGAAAAAACCATAGGTTTCACAACAGTTATAGTTAGCTGGAAGTTGTACTCGCATAAAACCATTGAAATTCCCACGTTATAGTTAGTTGGACTCACTATAACTTGCGCGTGCAATGCACTGCTGATGACGTCACATATTACATCACTCATGACATGGTCAGTGACATCACTCATGACATCACTGATGACACCATCCTTGTGACAGAGTGACAGACCTCCTTTCACTGTAATGTAACCCTTGAAACACAATAATAGAAAGTAAAATTTTCAAAAAAATTGAGATAATCATACCAGTTACAACAACCAATTCAATAATTCCGCCATCTATACACACATCCACTCATTCACCAACAGTTCTATATAGTCACTCATACATATACTCACTCATCATATGTAGTGATACACCTATACATCCTGTTACACACCGACAGTCATCCAAAAGATACTCTCATACATACTCACACATGCAAATAGGGATGTCATTTGAGATGTCATCAGTGATGTCATGAGTGATGTCACTGACCATGTCATGAATGATGTAATATGTGACATCATCAGCAGTGGATTGCGGGCGCGCGAGTTATAGTGAGTCCGACTAACTATAACATGAAAATTTCAATGGTTTTGTATGAGTAAAATGTTCAGCTAACTATAACTGGTGTGAAACCTATGGTTTTTTCAGTGAATTTCTAAGGTTTTTTAAATGCTAATTCCTAACTATAACATGTGTGAAACCTATGTTTTTTTCAGTGAATTTCAAAGATTTTGTAAATGATAATTGTTAAATGTATTAATTGTTACATTTCTTTCTTTTTATACTTTTTTCTCCATTTTTATATTAAATATTTAGATATTCTTTTTTTTATTTATATTTCATATTTTAATGTTTTTTTAATTAATTAAATTATTATTTTTAAATAGAAAAATAAAATTCTATATAATTCCTTTTTTTGGGGGGGGATAAGCGCACCATAAGCGTACGGTAATCGGACCGTCCTTTGTACGGTAAGTCATACTCAGCGCGTACGCGCGCATACGTCACGAATACGTTTTTACGTTACGCGGCGCATCAGCGCTTACACGTAACGTCATCTACGACGCATCGTGCGCGTACCCCATGAAAGTTTTATAATGTTTAAAATGATATATCTATGTATTTATTGTAAATTTTAATGGTCGACATTATCTGGGATAATCATGAAAATAGTTTTTTTTTAACTTTTAATAAGCGTATATTACTTTTCAAAGCAACTACGCAAATTGCGGCGGTACGTCGTATGTATTCGCACCGTAAGACCAACGTAAGTGCAGCGTAAGAGCTCCGTAAGCTCACCGTAAGATCACGCACAGCCATGTGACTTTAAAAGAAGAGATTTAAATGGTTCATAACACTTCCTACTCCAACTGTTGAAAGACCCCTCCCATTTTGATCATTCTACTTGGACTTTCTCAGGAGCAGGATCTTTTCTAGGGAGCTGAAGTCCTTTAGAACAATTATCATCAATATGGCTGTTCTTCCTCAAACACCTTCTGACCATTCATCTGATGATAAAGAATTTTTGAATGAACCTCCTCAGAAAAAGAGGAAAAAAGCCTTTATATGGAAATTTTTAACTTGTCTATAGGGACAAAAAAAAGTGAATGCACCTAAGGTCATGTGTAAAATCTGTGACGTGACATTATCCAGAGGTGACGCATCAAAAACGTACTCTTTCGGTACTGCAAGTATGGACTGTCACGTCAAAAATTTGCATCCCAACAATTATGCAAGGGAGTCAACGCGCAGCCTACAGGAGAATCCTCCACCTGCAGTGGCTAGCACCTCAAGTGCACCACCACCTCCTGGAAGCAGTCCAACTCCTATTATTGTTCCCCAGTTTTCTGAGCTCACTTTCCACTGCAAACATTGCAGAGAAATGCTTTGCTATGGTGAGCAATCTGTGGACCTGATTGTGAAGAGGCAAGAGCAGCACCGTTGCCCTAAGAAATACATTTTTTTTAAACATTTTTGTTCCTGGTGCACAGTTTTTTGGTTTCAAAAGTTACATTTTTCTGGTTAAAAAAAAGAAAACTTGTTGAAAAAACTACAAAACAATTATGAAACAACAAAGACAAAAAAACTGTTATTTTCAGAACTATCTCTACTGGTAAAAAAAAAACTATATTTCTATGTTAGTCTGTAAAAGTTTGTCAAAATAATTGTGTAGTTCATAAATGAATGAATGTTTTTTATACCTTCAATTCCACACTCTATATCATTATACTTATAGCAAACACTCTGACATTGCTGTACTTATCTACACAGTGTTGTAAAAGTGAACCAGTTAACCATTCAGGTTGACACTGTTTGCAGAAGTCGTATCATCCAGTCAGTACCAAAATATTTGTCTTGTAAAGTAGGCTTTAGTATATGGACTGGTTCAAACTCCAGTTTACTATGCATGTACTCTTCTATGCACCTGAAAACTTGTCTTTTAAACTTTTAATTGAACTGTTAGTTGAACATTTTACTCATACAAAACCATTGAAATTTTCACGTTATAGTTAGTCGGACTCACTATAACTCGCGCGCCCCCAATCCACTGCTGATGATGTCACATATTACATCATTCATGACATGGTCAGTGACATCACTCATGACATCACTGATGACATCTCAAATGACATCCCTATTTGCATGTGTGAGTATGTGTGAGAGTATCTTTTGGATGACTGTCGGTGTGTAACAGGATGTATAGGTGTATCACTACATATGATGAGTGAGTATATGTATGAGTGACTATATAGAACTGTTGGTGAATGAGTGGATGTGTATATAGATGGTGGAATTATTGAATTGGTTGTTGTAACTGGTATGGGTATCTCCATTTTTTTGAAAATGTTACTTTCTATTATTGTGTTTCAAGGGTTACATTACAGTGAAAGGAGGTCTGTCACTCTGTCACAAGGATGGTGTCATCAGTGATGTCATGAGTGATGTCACTGACCATGTCATGAGTGATGTACTATGTGACGTCATCAGCAGTGCATTGCACGCGCAAGTTATAGTGAGTCCAACTAACTATAACGTGGGAATTTCAATGGTTTTATGCGAGTACAACTTCCAGCTAACTATAACTGTTGTGAAACCTATGGTTTTTTCAGTGAATTTAATACGTTTTTTAAATGCTAATTCCTAACTATATATAGGGCCTCAAACCTATGTTTTTTTCAGTGAATTTCATAGGTTTTTTAATAGCTAATTTCTATAGCAATGAAATATAATATTTTTTATAATAAATCCTATATTGTATATTTATGTAATACTATTTTTTTATGTATATTTTTCCCTTTTTAAAAATTTTTTTTTGCCTTGGTGCGCTCCCGGTGCGGGTACCGGTGAACGCACCGGTAAGGGCAGTGTTATGGCGCGCCCCGGTACGCGTACCGGAGAGCGTCCCGTTAGCGCCATTGCCGCGAACGAAAACATCATTGTGACGTATCGCGTAGTCGCGTGATGCGTCTTATGCTGCACGGCGTAAGCGCCCGAGCGCATACGATCGCGCAATGTAAGCGCCGCCGGGCGCGCACCGGGGCGCGTAGCGTAAGCGCGTCGGGTCATGTGACCTGAAAATAACACTTTTCATTGGTTCAGAACAGTTTTGGTTTCCAAATGATGAAAGCCCGGGTCATGTGACCTGAAAATAACACTTTTCATTGATTCAGAACAGTTTTGTTTTCCAAATGATGAAACCCCCCACCTTTTTTCCTCATTCTCACTTTGTTCTTTGAGTGAGGAAGACCTGCTTCTATTGATAGAGAAATGGCTACAGTAGCAGCAGCAGCTGGAGCATCGGCACCACCACCACCAGCACAAGGACCACCACAACATCACATTGGTGGTGAACAAGAAGAGGAGGAGGAGGAAGAGGATGAGAGAAGGCAGTTCCTGCCTGAAGACAATCCCCCATATAAACTAAAGGAGCACTTTATATGGGAGTTTTTTAAATTCCAAAGGGGTGCAAAGAAGGTAAACGCTGCAAAGGTGACCTGTCTCATCTGTGGCGCTGTACTATCCAGGGGGAACCCTGCCAAAAAATATTAATTTGGGAATCACACAATGATTCGCCTCATGCAACGATTGCACCCCAATAACTATTCTGCAGCAGAGTCCTACAGACACTCAACAAGCCAAGAACCCACTCCAGCGGGTCCAGAGGCAAGGGAGATGGTCCCAAACATACAAACCAAGTTTGGTGCATACAAAATCGTTTGTATTTATTGTGGAAAACAATAACTTATGGTGAGCAAAGTATTAATCTCATCAACCGTGCTGGTGACAACCACAAGTGCCCAAAGAAGCCTTAATTTTATCCAGTTTTTTTTGCTCCAGTTGAGCCATTTACAATTCCCTGTTTTTTGTTTGTCCCCATAAAAAATACAAAAAAAATATAAAATTCTTCATTAAAGCCAAAAAAAGTAAAAAATGTTCAAAAAAAACTATAAAAAAAATATAAAACAACAAAAAGAATAAAAAACAGTTCTTTTTAGAACTACCTCTAATTTATAAAAAAATGCTGCATTTTTAAAAAACTGTCATTCTTTTTTCTCCAGGGTACGCGTACCGGTACATGCACCGGTACACGTACCGGGGCGCGTACCAAAAAAAAAATTTAAAGTAATAAAGGAGTAAGCATGAGGGTAGGACACAGAGACAGTGGGACTGTTTATTACATAGTAAAATAGAGAGAAGGTGTAATAGGGTGTAACTAAGAAAAGGAAAATGAATAAGGGAGCGAAAGAAGGGAAGAGAGAGGAAGAAGACTAAAGCAGAGGTACTGGGAGAATGTGAGTGGGTGTTGAAAGTAAAAGGAAGGACAGTAAAAGATGGGGAATGAGGGGTAGTGACGGAACCGGAGTAAAGTAACAATGGTGAGGGAGGGTCAGAAAAGAGCAGTGAGTGTAAATAAAGAGGGGTGAAAGAGGGTGCATAAAATTGAATAAGGCTAACACATAGGGAGTGACAGAGAGAAAGGACAGAGAGAGTAAAGGAAGCGTGACTGAAAGGATCTGAGTGAAGCAGCAAAGAAAGGTAAGTGAGGGAGTGTGGGTGAGTTGTAGGGAGTGAGCATGACGAAAGAGGAGTGACAGAGTGAGGGGACAGAGACAGCGATGGTAAGAGAGACATAGTGAGGGAACGGAAGTGAGGAACTGTGAGGACAGACGGACTGAGAGAAGGAGTGAGAGGAGTGAAGTAAATGAGTAAGGGAATGAGTGAGGGAGCGAAGGAAGGGAGCAGAACATAAGGGAAGTAAAGCAAGGGGGACTAAAAGAAGTTGAATGTGGTAGGAGAGTAAGGGAAAGAGGAGTAAACATGGAGGATAAGAATAAGTGAGGGAAGCAGAGTAAGGAAACAGGAGTGAGGTAGGGTGAGAAAATAGTAGTGAGGTTAAAGCAAAGGGTGATGACAAACTACATTTTTTAGTCACACTTACCATATAATTAATGTAACTTTAATTACATTTTTTTACTACACTTTATATCTGTGAAAGAGAGAAGAAAAAATAAGTTATAATTAGTAAAATATATATTTTAAAATAAAAGATACAAGTGAAGAGGTTAAAAATCATAACAGTGTATTAAGAAATAAAATACGAGTGAAAGACGCAGAAAGGGAAATAAAGTAATGTAGAAGGACAAAAAGAGGGTAAAAAAATAGAAGGAGAGCAAATTACTAAGAGTAAGGCATATAGATTCACTGACAGACAAGAAGAGAGAAATGAACTGAAGGTAAGAAAGATACTAAAAGAATGTGAGTTAGCAAAACTAAATCAGGAAACAGGAGTAAGTAAAAAGAGAGTGACTGAGAGGGTCCTTTTTGTTGGAAGGTACTCTGCTGTTCTCTAAAAATTCCATTTCATCGGCTTTCTAGAAGAAAAGCTCCAAGAACATCTGAAATATGTTTCAATGTTTTCATATACTCCTTGTGTTCAGTCATGACTCTTTGCACTTTAATAGAGGAGTTAAATGTACCTTTTATTGATTGTGAAAATGAAGTTGGAAATATTGCTGGAGATATAAGCTGCAATGTCTTAGATAAAACAATTGATGAGGATTTTATTGAAGCTTTAGAGGACATCGAGTTACATGAAAAGACTTTTGAAAGTTATAATGAAGAAAATGAAATTTCATACGAAATGATGTTAGAAGCTCTAATAAATTATGAAATGTTACAGGAATAAATTCATGATTTAAAATTAAAAATGGTTTGAGAGACTCTTCTTGTAGAATTGTAATTATTCAGATAGTATCCAAGTACTCATGGTGCAAAGTGGGCCTTAGGACATGGACTGCTTCAAAGCTCTGTAGATTATGTATGCACTCTTCTATGCACTAGCAACGTTGTGTTTTCTAGCTGTTATTTGCAGGTCTATATTCCTTTGTCTCCCTCCCTCTGTCTCCCTCACTCTCCCTTTCTGTGTGTCTCACACGGTTTCCCTCTTTCTCTGTCTCCCTCTCTGTGTCTGTTACCCTGCCTTTGTCTGTCACCATCTATCTTCATCTCTGTCTGTCCCTGTCTTCCTCCCTCTGTCTCCCTCTCTGTCTCTGCCTGTCTCGGCCTCTATCTCTCTGCCCCTGTCCTATTCTCTGTCTATATCTGTCTGCCTTCATGCTCTATTTTATGAACAGCTTCCAATTTTATAATTTCTTCATTTTCGAACTTTAACATTTCTTCATTGAATACAGAACATTCATGCAGTGTTGGTATTAAGCAGATTACAGACTTGCTTTTTGCAATTTTCATATATAGTTTCTCTGAAACAATATTTTCATTTGGAAACAAATTGGGAAGTAATTGTCTCAGAAAAGCTTGTTTGCCATGTTCTATCACTTTTCCAATTCTGACATTTTGAAGAATTTTTTCCATAATCTGCATCATTTGCCTGACGCATATTTGTGATAAGTTCTTTATACTCAAAATATGACCAAATATTAACATTTCCAATGCTCTCCAAAGACTTTCTGGTATCTTCATGTGCCAGGGTTTTAAACACTGGTTGTCCTTTTACAGGAGTAAGTTGTAGTAGATCTCCAAAAACTATGACGTGTTTTCCTCCAAATAATGCGTCATAGTCTGTTTTAAGAATTTGCTGCATTCTTAAATGCACAAAGGCAAGCATGAAGTTTGATACCATGCTTACATCATCAATATTGAGTACTTTCATTTTCTTCAAGACTCTTGCAACTTCAAAACAAGCTTCTCCAGATAGCTTGTAGTATTCTAATTTGTTTTCATGCTCTACTCGTAGCATTAATAAACAATGTAAAGTAATTCCTTTAATATTGTGTGCCGCCAACCCAGTTGGAGCAGTGACAACACAAGACAAATACGCGTCGGTTGTTTTGTGTAAATACGTTGAAATTACTTTAATTAAAAAACTTTTTCCTGTTCCAGCTTCTCCACTCACATACAATCGGATAGGTTGAAATGATGAGCAAGAGCCCTCTTTCTTTTCATGAAGTAATCCATGGTTAATCTATTCTCTCACTTGCTCATATATTTGTGTCTGCTCAACATTTAGTTGTTCTTCCAAATTTCCTAAGTTTCTTACATCTTCTTGAGCTTGATACATTGCTGTTTCCACCTCTTCCACAGCAGTTGCTGCTTCATTTTGAATAATTGGTTCTCCTAATGGATCCTGACATTACGGAGCAGAAGTGTGATTGTCTTGAGAACTGTATCTAGCAATCTCAGCTGCAATTGTAGCTTCTTGTTCAATTTCATCGTTCAACATTTTCACATAATTAGCAAAAGGAGGACATTCTATACTATCTTTAGTTTCATTGAAAGAATCTTCATAGCTCTCGAAATCTCCAAGTAATTCTAATTCTGAACGCCATGGCTTGAAAAGTTGCAAATGAGATAAATAGTCAAATTCCCTTTTGTCAGGTGTTTAGCAACTCAGTTTACGGTGATTAATCAAATGTCCTTTTCTTTGTTTCACCAGACATCCTTCAGAACCAATCACGGCATATATACCATTATTGATGTTTGCTGTAATATTCCGTTTAAAAATATAGTTTTGCAGCACTTCATAGAGAGAAATGTTCTCAAGATGATGACTTCTGTTTGGGTAATATGTATCCAACATGTTTGTTTTCACAATATCTGTACTTTCTGGCTCCTTTTCTGCTAAATATTAAACTTCTTGCACAGATTTAAGTACTCGGTTTCGTGTTGCAGCAAGACCTAGACTCACCCAAATGATTCTTCTGGATTTGGAGTATAGACTTGCAGATGATAAGCAATCCGAGCATTCATAGGCTCCAATTTCTCGATGAGATAACATCTTCAAACTGTAAGTATATCATTTCTTACTTAGACTCTTCTGGTGGGAATTCTCTTCCCACATTTCCTTCAATTCCGTCTTTTCTGATTTCGTTATGTACGATGTTACATATAGAGCAACAGCAATGGAATTGTCTACAACATATTGAATATCCATGTTAGTATTCCACATGGACAAAATGACTGGGTTGTAGTCATTTATGTATTTTGAGTCTTCATTTCTTCTTAAATTGTAGGTATTTTTAGGAGACTTTCTTGTGATAGTATGTCACAAAGATGACATAAAACTGTTCACTCTTCCTTTCGATATTACTGGACGTGGAAATCCAAAACGAAATTTGGTGTAGAATTTGTCCTTAGATTTGTACTCTCGACGACAGTATTAACCACAACGATGGCTTTGGAATCGTAAGACTTGTTATCTTAAGTCCTTATCCTAAGTGCTTTTGGATGTATCACATGTAGCGTATTCTTCAATAAAAGACAACGCAGTATCATCTGAGTCTGTTCCAAATTTGGGAGCATCTTTGATCCATATTAGCATGTGTATGTGAGGAGCACCTCTAGCTTAATACTGCTTTCTCCAAAAGAAGTCCACAACCTCTCCAAGGAGGATTTTTTTATTGGTGATAAAAGACATCATAGCTTCAAATCTATGATTGAAATACCTGCATACATTAACTGGATCTAAAGAGCACAATTCTCCAGGTGTCTTGTATTCAATATTTATTATATTTAGATTTGCCTCTCGAAGAAATTAAAGTAAATCATTCCAAGCATATTCTACACAGCTTAGAGTAAGGAACCATGTAGGAGTTCCAAAGTTCCTTAGCATACATTTAAGTTCTCCATGAGGATGGTACCAGTACTCATTAGTAACACACTGACATGCCATAAGATTAATTAGCTGAGATTCCAAAACATTATCTTCCTGGTGTACTTTATCCATAAATTCTTTTGCCAAAACATTTTGCAGATGTACATCTGTTTTCAATATATGGTTTACTGCATAGGAAAGTCCTGACAAATCACTCCCAAACAAAAGATGAAACAAATACGGAATACATTGTCAAAATCTTGGATCTTCCGCATACAATCTTAATGTCCGGTATTCAGAAGCAGGAATCTGCACAGGTCGGTCATCATATCGTCCTCCTTTTCCTGTGGGAAACAAATGAGGGAAACAACGAGCTTCCAAGCTTTTTTCCTATACACTAATGGGACTTCCCTTTGCTTCTTTCTTTTGGAATACCTCTATAGTATTCCCCATCACTTCTTTAGAATGCAGTGGATGAACACTGTAATGTTCGTATATTTCTTCAGTTCTGGACACATCCACTTTTTCAATTTGTCCAGATGGCAAGTAACTATTTTCTTCTACAGTTATTTCTTCTTCACTCATAAACACGTCTTTATAATATTGATTATTTTTTATCCGATACAACGTTGCCTTTTTCACTTTCCTAACATCCACTAATTCCTGCCAGATTTTCTTACTCTTAGTAGGAACGCCATTAACAAGAATAACTAAAGGTTCATCTTCTACATTTTCTACACCAACTGTTTCAATATTTTTCTTTAAATCTAATGGCAAATACACAACTCTTCTCTTTAATCCTCTCTGTAAATCTGAAGGAGGCAATTTCCCTGTCTTAGGCTCCATACGAACAATAGCCTGAAAAGGATGCACACATTGAATAAGAATAGACTCATAAGTATTTAAATCCACCAGTTCAGAAGGAATATTTACCAACTCAAAATTATTATGCACATCTCTAGCAGGCATTTTATTCTCGTCTAATTTGTTATAACAATATTTACAAATACGCTGATCACAACCCAAATCAAAAGTATTCTCTACCAACAAATAAGTTACAAATTCCATTCACTCCTTATTTTTTGCCTTTTCACATTTAAAATACAGATTAACAGTCCTAATTTGATTTTTATAATGAGTACGTCGACAACAAATACAAGAATAACTTGGTGTTTCACCTGCAATCACCTTGAACTTTGTAATTTCTTGATCACATTTTTCTGTACTGCAATGTTGTACATTCTCTTCTACATTTCCTTCTACTAACGTGTCAATTTCTGCACTATCTTCTTCTGCACCAAAGTAACTAACCTGAATTTCATCACAAACGTTCTTTACATCTGACACAGATCCATGAAAAAGAGCACTGTTCAACTTCTTTAACATTAGAGATGGACTTTTTGTATAATGTCCTCGTTTCAATATGATGAACTGCCAACATCCTGAAATGGTGAAAAACACCTCTACATACTTTTTTAGCAAGACAAGCCAAAGAATGTCCTTGCAAACCAGTATTTTCTCTCACTCTGCAAGGGTCTAATACGTGCAACATCTTAATCTTTTGTTTACCACTTTTCTTAGTATAGTTACGTAAGAAATTACGTAAAAAATCAGATTCCTGCCATACACTACAAATACTACTGCAATTCCAAGTGTACACTGGAGCTTTAGGCCTTCTCCCTAATAATTCATCAGCTAACACCTCTTCTACATTTCTAGGAACAATTTTCTCTTTCTCAATAGGACAACCATTTTTAACCTCATAAGCACGACCTGTAGTGTCAACTGCATGCAACAACTCATTACTCTGAAGACAAGTCTCCTCATTAAAAAAAGGCTCAGAACTTGAACTATGTTTCCATTCACCCAAAAAAACTTCAGAAAAATTAATTGTATCAATTACTCTTCTCCACTTATTTTTCCTCTTCATTAAATGGATTGGCTTATCTAGTGATCGAATTCTAATGATTACTAAAACAAAAAGTTTTTTTTAATTCAAAAGCTTTCTCAACTACAATTTCAATACATTTCCTCTTCTTATAAAATGCGTTTTTCTTCTTACAATTCTTTATTAACTTAGTTATATTCCAAAAAATTCTATTATAAAACATCTTCTTCCTTATTTGCCTGATCTTGGTGTTTCCTCCTTTTGCCATACACATTTTTTTCACAAGTTTTTCCATGGTTCTTGTCTTTTCTCTTAGTTGCAGAAAGAGTCAGATTATTTTTTACTTTGCGCACACTACTGTTACTGGTTGACAATTTTTGCAGAAAAGTCCTAGTTTTCTTACCAGGACTTTTTTTCTTTTTTTCTTTTTGTTAACACATTGTTCTTCAGGTAAATGTTGTAGATGAGTTCTCTTTAAATAAACTGCTTTCTTTCGTCGTTTCTTCTTTTCTATTTTAGAAGGCATGATGATTTTTTTTCAGTGATGAATCTATTATAAAAAATATATATCACTTTAGAAAAATAAATATATCAAATACACTATTATATTACTCATAAGAAGAGAGGAGATATTATGACAATGAACATAAGACTATGAAAATAGAAGGACTTACAAAAAGAGAAAGAGGACTATGAGACAATAGGAAATATAAATAGAAAAGAGGATAAAAGCAGACACTGCAGTATAAGGGGATAAATAGAGTATGAAAAGACTGGAAAATATGAAGAGATAATGAGCAGGACGAGGCGAAAGGTGGCAGTATGAGGAGAGAAGGGAGAGTATAAGAAGAAAGACACAGAGTATGAGGAGACAGGGGGCAGTATAAAAAGAGGTTAGACAAGGGAGTATAAAAAGAAGTGGGATTACCCACCGCCAGCCTGGTGGGGGCAATCCACCCGCCAACCCAACCAGAATGACCCCCCACCATATTAGCCTGGCTGGGGGGTCCGCAGTGGTCGGAAAGACCGTCCACCGCTTTTCCGCCCCGGTTAACCTTGCAACCGTGGCGGAAAGGGTTTAACATGGTGGCGGTGTCTAATACACACTGCCAGCCATATCATGATGGGCCTCTGCAGATGCCTTTCCGTAGCAGCGATATCGCCATGGAAAGGCATGTGGTCTTTACTGTGGGGGCCCCCTGCGGGCCCCCGAAGTGAAGGTGTGATTGAGGGTACACACGGGGATACCTGTGGTATCCCCCAGCATTTGCATACACAAAGCAGCAGTCACCGCGCGGTGCCTGCCGCTTTGGGTATGCAAAAGCATACATGCATTTTTAGCATTGTGGCAGGCGAGGACCGCCCACCAAAATGTTAAAAATGCAGGATGCGCCCGTCACTGTGGCGGGTGTATCCTAATACCCCCCACGGGACCCCCGCGTTTATGGCGGGCAGTCCCAACTACCGTGAGGATGGCGGGCAGACTAAGTCCGCCCACCATCCTAATGACCCCCTAAGAGTACAGAAGGGACTATGACAACAAGCAACACTATAAGGAAATACAAGTGAAAATAAAGAAAGAGGGAAAATATCACTAGAGAGGAGACAGTATAAACAGAGAGAGGTAGACTGTGAGAGAGACAGCGGAGATTATGGAAAAAGGTGCAAGTGTAATTCTTTAATTTACACAGATGCTCAGTGTGATTCTAGACAAAAAAATGTAAACCATACATTTCACCAAAACACATTTACCACACTAAAACATTTTAGTGACTAAACACATTCCATCTATATTACCACTACATTTCAGTGGACAATCCTAACTCATTTTGCAAATACATTTCCAATTTGCACCATTATTTTTTTGCCAACATTACATCCAAAAATGAAACACAATAGTACAAGAAAGGGTCCCAAGGAGCTTGTTAATATGCCCAAGAATGTATGCAGCAGTCTATGTATACTGACTGGAGAATTATTAAGAGAGACATATGATGAGAGAGAGAGGAATAAGAGGTCAGAGGAGAGCCTATAAAAAGAAGGGGGACTATTAGGAGATAGAAGGAGACAATAAGGACAGAGGGGGACTAAAAGGACAGGAGGGAGTATGGGAAAAAGTGGCACTGTGAACAAAGTCAAATTAAAATAAAGAAAGAAGGGAAATATCAGACGAGAGGGGACACTATAAAGAGAGAGAGGTAGACTGTGAGAAAGACAGCAGAGATTATGGAAAAAGGTGCAAGTGTAATTCTTTAATTTACATAGACGCTCAGTGTCATTCTAGACAAAAAAAGTTCAAACCACACATTTCACCAAAACATATTTACTACACTAAAACATTTTTGTGACTAAACACATTCCATGTATATGACCACCACATTTCAGTGGACAATCCTGACTCATTTTGCAAATACATTTCCAATTTGCACCATTATTTTTTTTGCCAACATTACATCCAAAAATGAAACACAATAGAAAAAGAAAGAGGCCCAAGAGTCTTGTAAATCTGTCCAAGAATGTATGCAGCAGTCTATGTATACTGACTGGAGAATTATTAAGAGAGACATATGATGAGAGACAGAGGAATAAAAGGTCAGAGGAGAGACTATAAAAAGAAGGGGCACTATTAGGAGACAGAAGGAGACAAAAAAAGACAGAGGGGGACTAAAAGGACAGGAGGGAGTATGAGAAGAAGTGGCACTGTGAAGAAAGACAAATTAAAATAAGGAAATAAAGGAAAATATCAGAACAGAGGGAACACTATAAGCAGAGAGAGGTAGACTGTGAGAGAGACAGCGGAGATTATGAAAAAAGGTGCAAGTGTAAATCTTTAATTTACATAGACACTCTGTGTGATTCTAGACAAACGTTTTTAAACCATACATTTCACCAAAACACATTTACCACACTAAAACATTTTAGTGACTAAACACATTCCATGTATATGAGCACTACATTTCAGTAGACAATCCGGACTCATTTTGCAAATACATTTCCATTTTGCACCATTATTTGTTTGCCAACATTGCATCCAAAAATGAGACACAATAGAAGAAGAAAGAGGTCCAAGGGGCTTGTAAATCTGCCCAACAGTGTATGCTGCAGTCTACGTATACTGACTGTAAAATTATTAAGAGAGAGATATGCTGAGATAGGGAGGATTAAGAGGTCAGAGGAGAGACTATAAAAAGAAGGGGGACTATTAGGAGACAGAAGGACACAATAAGGACATAGGGGGACTAAAAGGACAGAAGGGAGTATGAGAAGAAGTGGCACTGTGAAGAAAGAGAAATTAAAATAAGAATATAAAGGAAAATTTCAGAACAGAGGGAACACTATAAGCTGAGAGAGATAGACTGTGAGAGAGACAGCAGAGATTATAGAAAAAGGTGCAAGTGTAAATCTTTAATTTTCACAGACGCTCAGTGTGATTTTAGACAAATAATGTTAAACAATACATCTCACCAAAACACGTTTACCACAATAAAACATTTTAGTGACAAAACACATTCCATGTATATGACCACTACATTTCAATAGACAATCCTAACTCATTTTGCAAATACATTTCCAATTTGCCAACATTACATCCAAAAATGAGACACAATAGAACAAGAATGAGGCCCAAGGGGCTTGTAAATCTGCCCAAGAGTGTATACAGCAGTCTATGTATACTGACTAAAAAATTGTAGATTTAGAACACAAGCCTAATTTTACCAAAGCAACACTATTAAATATTCTACAACTAAAAAAATGACTGCACACATTCTAAATTTTTTAGTTCTGCACTTTATTGCACAAAGGTGACTAACTAAACACATTAACTTACCAAATGATTTCATCACAATAGTTATCCAAATGCAGAGAAACTCCGAATATGGTTCTACAAACTTTACAGGAATAAACACATTACTCTTACTAAAAATAAAATGCAAGACATACAGTCGCTTACAAGTAATTAACTCACCTTTCAAACTGATTGGAAGATTAAGAAGAATGCCACTCACACAGCAGATAGCCTTGGACAGACTCTCTCTGCTTCAGTGCGTGTAGCAGAACCAAACAAATGGCACATTTTCCCTCTCAATATACACATATATACACATTAATAACAAATCAAATTCCTTCACACAATAATTCAACACCAAAGACACATTTCCATTGGTTCAACATTTCAAACCTTTCCAACTGATATAACTTTCCACCCTACCCCCAGCAGATCATGCAAAAGTTAACTGTCAACAGAGGTCAAAAGTTCAGCATTCTATAAAACACTGCTGCTCAACAAGTTTAGACTATGCATAAGTACTCACATATAAGTACCAGAAAAGGTATAATTAGAACCAACCAACACATAAACACATAAACTCGACAGATATTGAGTTTTTCTTGCTGAGGTGTGCTCACGGGATGACTTATAGAGTCTGCACCGTACTTCATACATTTGAGCATGGTACGTGCAGGTAAACCTATTGTAAAAAAATAAATAGCGTCTATTACTAATTGTTATAATCCCCGGGGACCCCATCCCCAGGGGCTTAACCCCCCCCGGGGCTTCGTTTGAAAAAAAAAAGAAAGAATCCTGTGTGGGGGGCTCTTTGCCCCCCCCACTCGCCCCTGGGACCGCCACCAACATTGGGGACCATGGGGGGAGCCCTAATGCCCCCACAGTCCCAGCCGGCTCCCCATGTCCTTTGGGAAGCGGGATTGCTTTTCGTCAGAGAGAGCAGCTAACATGCTGCTCTCTGACGAAAAGCAGTTTGCTATGGTAGGGCGGGAGCCGCGAGGCTCCCGCCCTACCATAGCAAACAGCAGTGTCTCGGGGGTAGGCACCCCAGGACACTGCAGGAGCCGGCCCTGGGAGATGGCGGTCCCCGTGGCTACCACAAGGCTCCAGGAGGGGGGCCACGCACCCCCCTCCCAACATTAAAAAGCCCCGGGGGGTGGTGGTCCCCGGGGCTGGGGGATCCGTCACGGACCCCCCTATATTCAATATTACAGCCCGGCGGAGGTGGCTGTCCCAGGGGCGAGTGGGGGGGCAAAGAGCCCCCCCCCCACACAGTATTATTTTATTTTTTTAAGACGAGGCCCCGGGGGCTGGGGTCCCCGGGGATTATAAAAATAAAAGTAATAGAGACAATTTTTTTTTGTTTTACGATAGATTTACCGTACGCATACCATGCTCGTACGTACGAGGTACGGTGCGAAGTCTGTAAATCATTCCGTAGGCGTACAAAACCAAGAAAAAAAATGGACATTGGGGATCATTGTAAAACCCCCTAACTAACCCAATGAAGTAACGAAGTCCTATAGCAAACAGCAAATATTTCCTGTCAATCTACACATTCATTGCACACTCCTATACAAATAAATAACAAATCACATTTATTCCCACATTAAATCAAAATGAAACACACTTTTCTATTGCTTGAACTTTTGAACCCTTTCCAACTGACAATATTTTCAACCCTTCCCCCAACCACATTCTGCCAGTTACCATAGAAACACTTCAGATAACACCTAACTGACAACACAGGTGAAAAGTTCAACATACATTGTTGCAAATCAAAACAGCAAGTGTGCTTGACTTGTCAATATACCAGCTTATCTTAAGTAATGTTCTTTTCTATCACTTTAACTTAACCAATAAATGACAGGCTTATAAAAAACAGAAAATTGCACCCTACTTTTGTAGCTAGTAACATTTCTTTGCTTTTTTTCAAAACTCCACATATCCACCATTTTAGAAAAAAAATCTTCAAACTGCCCTTTCATTTAAGGAGACCATCTGAGTACATCAATACCTCTCTTCAAGATGCTTACATTGTGGATTGTGGGACACAGTTATATTTTCTGGAGTGAAAGGTACGCACAACAGAAAGAAATTCACAAAGACCTAGGTTTACCAAATGTAGAGATTAAATGGATTGAACAGAGAGGGTTAAAGTGACACCAATTGATGCCATTGGTGAAATCCTTTATGCATCTTCAACACCCTAATCTCATAATTGTGTACTGTGGTGGCAATGACCTAGGCACTTTGACTGGGGTAGGACTGGAAATGTTTATGAAGGACACCTTTACAGAACTGATGTCACTTTTCTCCCAAACTGCCTTTGTCTATTCTAATATATGTCAAAGACAGAAATGGAACTGGTCCAATCAATTTTGTCCACAAATTGAGAAAGCTAGGAAACATGTAAATACATCTGTTTCTGCGTATCTTGGTAAGTCAAGCACACTTGCTGTTTGAATTAGCAATATTGTGTGCAGAACTTGTGACCTGTGTGTTCAGTTGAGTTTTCCATGAACTGTTACTATGGTAACAGGCATTAAGTAGAATGGGGGTAGGGTTGGAAGTTATGTGTGGCATTACAATGTGTGTTTCCTATTAATATTACAGTAATATGTAATTGCAGTGAGATTTCCCCAGTCACTGGTATAGTAAAACTAGTGTGTTATGAAAAAAATGATAAAACTATTTGTCATATACTTTTAAGTTTCCGCGGTTTCATCGCTTACGGTGCACCGACTAGGCGCGACTCCCAAAAATTCCAGAAGCAATTTTGGTTCAATCAGAGTTCAGTTGTCAAGGGATGTGTAACCAATAGAATTGTGTCTTGGAATTCGAATTAATCTGGGAAGCAATGTGATTTGATATTTACATGTCATGTATATGTGTGCAGAATGAGAGGGAAACGTTACCATTTTTTGGTTTTGCTAAGAGCAGTGCACTGCATTCCTTGTGTGCATAAGAAAATCTGCTGTGTGATTCAGATACTTCATAATCTACAAATGAATTTGAAGGGTGAGTTATTAATTTGTGAGGTGTTCTATGTGGTGCCTTTGTTTTAAATCATAAAAACAATTCATAAAATTTGGAGTTAGTGACATATTTTCTAATGAAGAAATATTTATTACAGTTTTTTGTAATGTGTTTAAATGTTGTTTAATATACAGTTTGTATACCATTATGTGTATTTTGGAATAGGGATTGCTGATTATGACTGATTGTTTTAATGTGAGCATATGTACATTGGTATTATAGTGTATAATTTTAAGTGCTGATTTCAAAGTGGAATTGTATATGTTGAGTTAAGATATTAGTGATGAGAGTAGTTTTTATAAGGGTCTACAGAGTTATAGTTAAAATATGCAACATCATTTTTGGTGTTTGGTTTGAAATAGAAGCTTGTATTGTGAATGTATGTGGTGTAGATAAAGTTCTGTATAGACATACTCATTTATGTATTTCAGTGATATGGTGAGAGTTATAGTAGAGAAATGTGAAAGGTTTCTGATTTGTGTTTGGGTACATGTAATATTAAAAGTAGTTGTAGAAAGGTAATGTAGCAGTAGAGATTTATGCAGTAGTTTTATTCTATAAAGAGTTTGTTTGCTGTTCAGTTATTGCCTTGTTAGTAGTGAGACACTTCTCCACTCACCCATTTAGCACCATACATTAATTAATTCAATGTAGTAATATCTATGTACTTAAAGATTCTCCATGCACCGTGTTTGGTACAGTCAAATATGCACAATGTATGCGGTCCCCTAACCCCTTGCAGACTACTGAGTCAGTATTGCAAAAGTCCAGGGAATAGTCATGCTTGTCTGGAATCACAGTGTGAGTCTGTGTCAACTCCTACAATCATCCTGACAGAAGCATGTCCTTATTTAATCTCTCTGCTGACACATAAGCGCTTATAAACTTATCCTGCTGTCAACTACTAGCAGTCTAAGAACCCAGTCACTGTCTATGCACTTGGAGAATGAGTTAGGCAAAAGTCCAGGGATAAGTCATGCTTGTCTGGAATCACAGTGTGAGTCTGTGTCCACTCCTACAACCATCCTGACAGACGCATGTCCCTATTTAATCTCTCTGCAGACACATACGCGCTCTTAAACTTATCCTGATGTCAACTACTAGCAGTCTGAGAACCCAGTCACTGTCTATGCACTTGGAGAATGAGTTAGGCATTCAGAAAAGCAGTGGTACAGTCAAATGTACACAATGTATGTGGTCCCCTAATCTCTTGCAGACTACTGAGTCAGTCATGCAAAAGTCCAGGGAATAGTTGTGCTAGTCTGGAATCACACTGTGAGTCTGTGTCCACTCCTACAATCATCCTGACAGAAACATTTCCTTATTTAATCTCTCTGCTGACACATAAGCACTTATCAATGTATCCTGCTGTTGACTACTAGCAGTCTGAGAACCCAGTCATTGTCTATGCAGTTGGAGAATGAGTTAGGCATTCAGACAAGCAGTGGTTCACTCAAATGTGCACAATGTATGTGGTCTCCTAACCCCTTTCAGACTATTGAGACAGTCCTGCAAAAGTCCAGAGAATAGTCATGCTTGTTTGTAATCACACTGTGAGTCTTTGTCCACTCCTTCAATCATCTTGACAGAAGCATGTCCTTATCTAATCTCTCTGCTGAAACATAGCACTTATAAACTTATCCTGCTGCCAACTACTAGCACTCTAGGAACCCAATCTCTGTCTATGCACTTGCAGAATGACTCAGGCATTGATACAAACAGTGGTACAGTCAAATGTGTTTAAATTATGTTGTGTTTGTAAAATGATATTATACATTATAACTGTATTTTTTCTTCTATTTTACAGATCATAACTCTAAAGTTAAAAAAATTTAAAAATTAAAATGATAAAAAATAGCTGCAATAAATGTTTAGAATATTTTGATATCCACTACTGTAAAGGTAAGATTAAGTAATTCAAATACTATCCATGTACTACTACATTCAGCTGTACTGTATCTATATAAACCTCAAACCAGCTACTTAGAAACATACTGCCCGGGCAGTCTGGTAATCCTCCTGTCTGTCCCACTATATTCTATTCATACACTCTTGTAAATACCCACTTAGTACTTATGCAATGTGTAAATCTTCATGACATATCATGCATTTCTCCAAGCACCCATCCAGTACTATCTACTTATCCTATTACTCCACCAATACCTAAACATGTATAAATTCACTATACACTCTGTTTGCAATAATGTAATTATTCTAGTTACTAGTCATGAACTTATGGAATAGCCTAGCTACTAACACAAGTACAGCTATAATAATTTGTGCACTATCCATGCAGACCTCTAACTAGTTACATACTATTGATACGCTCTTCTAAATACCTAGTTAGCACTCATGCAGTGTAGGAATCATCCAGTATGTCCCATGCACTTCTTTAATCACTTTTCTACCACTATCTACTTATCGTATCACTCTACCAATATGTAAGCACTTGTAAATTAGGTGTTCACTCTGTTTGAAGCACTGTCATCATTCTAGTTATTAGTGGTATTCTTATCAAATTTCCTAAGCACCAACACAAGTACACATACAATATTCTGTACTTAATCCCTACAAATCTCTCAGCAAATACATACTATTGGTCCACTCCATTAAATACTGAAGTAGTACCCATGCAGCGTAGGATACGTCCTGTCAGTCTCATGCAGTTCTTCAATCACCCATCCAGCACTATTTTCTTATTGTATCAGTCTGCCAATACCTAAGCACTTATGGGGCAGGTTTACAAGTGCTCTGCGCCACCAGTATGTCACTTTTTGTAACGAAGTGATAACACCAAGGACTCCTTCATATTTAAAAGGAGAGAAAAAGCCACCCTGCTTGGCTTTTCCTCTCCTTGTCAATACGGCTCATTCAAATGCAGCACTTTGCATTGAAGGGGCGTCCCATGGGTGTTGCTGCGTATGTTCCCACACAACACTCATGGAACAAGACACATCTCAAGATTTCGAGAAATCATAAATCGAGAGATACATGTGAATGCTGCGTCACCCTAGAGGTGGTGTAGCGAGACGTAATGAGGAGTATTGTTTTCATTTCTCCTCATTTTTTCCTCTTCCAATGTGTGCTGCATTCCATAGCACACATTGAAGGAGGAAAAATACTTTAGTGATTATTTTTGTGCAGGAAGTTGTCCCTTCCTGCCCAAAAAGAATCTCCCCAAGACACAGACATCTTTGCACCATAATGCAAGGGTGCCTGCGCCAGCACCTGGCAGCTGTTTGTTCGCCACTGCATGGAGAAGTACAGAATTGCGACATATTTATGTAAATATTTCACATCCCTGTGCTTTAGAAGTGCTGCAGCGTGATGCGGCTAAAGAGCCCAAAATGTCATGCTGCAGCACTTCCTTATAAATCCGCACTTATACATTCACCATACACTACTAATGCATTCTTTCAGTCAATCATGCTCTACACATATATTCAATCAAACTTTCAGACATCACCATGCAATAATAGTTCTGTTTTTTAACCAGATAATGTAGTTCTGATAAGAACTTATTTTTTTCTTCTTTTTTTGTTTTATATTTTTTTGTATTTTTTGAATGATTTTGGTTTTTTTGGGTGTTTTTCTATAAACTGAACAATAAAACGAAAAAAATAAACAGGTAATTATTGGAATTAAATATTATTCCAAAAAGATTTTTTTTTTTTTTAAATTAACAACAAATTGCATCCACTGACTGCTCTTCGTAGCAAACTACTTTTTTACATTTGATGCAGTGCTGCTCTAGAAAGGCAAATTCAGCCCTTATATCTAGTGGAGGCTTAGATGTTGATGGTGTTGAAGTACTTGCTGCTGCTGCTGGTGGATTCAACCTAGCTCTTCTCATCTCCTCCCGAGCAAGATTCAGCGGATGGATTGTGCGCAGGTGTTTGTACATACGGGCAGTGCCGCAAGAATACTTCTTTTACTGCTTCTTGACAGCACTCTCTGACATATTTTGCAAGTGACCTTAGTAGCATTCACTTTTTTTGGCCTTCAGGAAATGTAAAAAACTTCCATACTACAGATTCTGGTCTCTGTTTCCTTGGTTATTCTTGCAAGAATTCTTCTTCTGAAGATTCTTCCATCTGCTTCTGTCCTCCAGATGCCATTTTTGTTCAGAGTTTACAAAAAAACACCAAAAAAAAACAAAGAGGTTGAAGTTGGAGTAGAGATGCTTCTCTGAAGATGGTCAAAGAAGAATGATTAAAATAGGTGGGGTCCTTCAATAGTTACAGCGGTAAAGGTTAGGAACCAATCAAATAATATTTTTTCAGGTCACATGGGATCCGCGCACCGTGCGCTTACGAAGCGCGCACCCGACGCGACTTCGCAAAATATATTTAAAAGTAATATAAGCTTGTTACAAGTAGAAATATATTATTTTTATGAATACATTAGATAATCTCTTGCCCAAATATATACATTATAGACACATACATATCATTTTAGAACATAAAACATTTTGCGGGAATCGCGCACCCAGCACGTCCCAGTACGTATATGACGCCATGTGTGGCATCAATGAGGGTTGAAAGATAGCGTGTGCTGTTTGCAAAATCAATAGCGGGACACCCTTACGATAGTTACAGTGTTCCCATCAGAGTTCCATCCTGTACCGCCCTTCATCATTTGGGAAAGCCACCATAAGTACACAGGGAAACCCAATGTACGATTTGGCACAGCATGGTGGAAAACAATGCCCAATGAAATTATGACAGGTAGGTATCAGGATGTAACTAGTAAGCAGTGCTAAATAATGAAAATAAAAGAATTTTTCAAAAAAGTGGTGATGTTAAAAAGGGGTAGAAGAAGGAAAATAGATTTATTAGCAACCTTCAACTCCCACTCTCTAAAAACAGTGCAAAGAGGTAGTGTCAGCAAATTACTACCTCGACAGTTTATATAGTCACGGTCGACATGTTTCTGCAGCTTTTACCTGTGCCCCGGGGTCACTTGCTGCTTCTTCAGGACCTATCCTGCTACTGCTTAATTAGTGCATACTAAACAAGGAAACTTAAATTAAAATAAATGTCACCTTAGATTCTCCCCATGTTATGGAGAATGTAGCCCCACCTCACCCGGCCTTAGCTCAGGTACTACGGAGCCCCGCTCTTTCCGTCGGTACTCCAGACGTCCACCTCCCACAGACAGCCCAGTTGGACGTCTGGAGTACCGACGGAAAGAGCGGGGCTCCGTAGTACCTGAGCTAAGGCCGGGTGAGGTGGGGCTACATTCTCCATAACATGGGGAGAATCTAAGGTGACATTTATTTTAATTTAAGTTTCCTTGGGGAGAATCTAAGGTGACATTTATTTTAATTTAAGTTTCCTTGTTTAGTATGCACTAATTAAGCAGTAGCAGGATAGGTCCTGAAGAAGCAGCAAGTGACCCCGGGGCACAGGTAAAAGCTGCAGAAACATGTCGACCGTGACTATATAAACTGTCGAGGTAGTAATTTGCTGACACTACCTCTTTGCACTGTTTTTAGAGAGTGGGAGTTGAAGGTTGCTAATAAATCTATTTTCCTTCTTCTACCCCTTTTTAACATCACCACTTTTTTGAAAAATTCTTTTATTTTCATTATTTAGCACTGCTTACTAGTTACATCCTGATACCTACCTGTCATAATTTCATTGGGCATTGTTTTCCACCATGCTGTGCCAAATCGTACATTGGGTTTCCCTGTGTACTTATGGTGGCTTTCCCAAATGATGAAGGGCGGTACAGGATGGAACTCTGATGGGAACACTGTAACTATCGTAAGGGTGTCCCGCTATTGATTTTGCAAACAGCACACGCTATCTTTCAACCCTCATTTATGAGTAGGTTTTTGACTGAGTGTTACTTGTTAGTTGGTGTTTAGTACTTGTGAGGGACGTAGCATTCTTGGTCATTAAACTTTCCCTCTGACCCTCCCTAGTGAAATTTGCCATGTGTGGCATGCCACTGCGCAAGCATCATGTATCGTAATTCGTATGTGTCACGAACGTGCAGGAGCAGGATTTGCGTACCGGTTACATACCCGTCGCGCGCACCACGTAACACTCGCCGCTCACCATATGTGGATCCTTCGTGACTTTTCCAAAATGGCACTTAGAAAACGCAGACCTGCTGCGGTAGGTACGCTTTGGGTGCGTGACTTCCCAAAAAATATCTGAAAAAAAGAAGATTAAATAAATATATATTAAAATACAAAAATAAAAGGAAATAATTAAAAATATTTCAGTTTCAAATTGATTGTAATTTCTTTTTGCAATTTTCAGAAAAAATATGTAACGTTGTTTATTAGATATCATATTTGTAAATAAAAAGTGAAAACACTATCAGTACAAAAAAATGGGTATAACTACTATTACACTTAAAAATTAGCATTTAAAAAAACTTTGAAATTCACTGAAAAAAACATAGGTTTCATTGACGTTATAGTTAGGAATTAGCATTTAAAAAACCTTAGAAATTCACTGAAAAAACCATAGGTTTTAGGGGTGTTATCAGTGATGTAATTTGAGATGTCATCAGGGATGTCATCAGTGACGTCATGAATGATGTAATATGTGACATCATCAGCAGTGCATTGCGGCCGCGTGAGTTATAGTTAGCAAAACTAACTATAACGGAGGAATTTCTATGCTTTTGTACAAGTGAAATGTTCAGCTAACTATAACACCCCTGAAACCTATGGTTTTTTCACTGAATTTCTAAGGTTTTTTAAATGCTAGTTCCTAACTATAACATCTCTGAAACCTATGGTTTTTTCAGTGAATATATATATATATATACACATTGAAGAAGAGTCCTGAATTTTTCCAAAGCAGTCCTTTGGTGTTCATGGTAGCATTGTAGTGCCAGTGTGTAGTATTTTTCTATGTCTATGGTCGTACTGTTTTTTTGGTCTGAAAAACTGGTTACACTAAAATCTTGGAACAACAACACATATTTCTCCTCCATCAGCACGGTTCTCATCTGCACAGCTACAAAGAGAATCTACTTTCTGGGTTCCACCAAGTGAACAACTACCATCAGTGAGCCACCTATATCATCTCCAGTCTTTTTCCTAATGGGCATAGTCATTAGACCTTCACCTCCAAAATCAGCTTATCTTCTTGCTTGCCCCAAGGATTTCTGTTACAACCTCTTCCATACTTCCCAAAAGTACATCAATGAGGTTCTATTTGGCACACTGAGCACATGCAGGCCCAGATTTACAAAAATTGTGCACCGTGCTTGCATCACAAAAGAGACGCAAACCAGTGCAAAAGTTATTTTTTTATTATTTACTTTCTAGCGCAAAACACGTTTTGCACTGGAAAGTTGCCTATAGATAACGCTAAGTAGCGTGAAGCATTGATTTGAATTACATAGCTTCAAGCTGGCATTACATGGGTGGTACATAGGTGTTCCAGTGCAACCATCTGTGCTTTTTGATGCAAAACCCTAGCTACTAACATTAGTTGGCAAGGTTTTGCACCCAAAAAGAATGCCGCTTTGTAGCAGGCGTTAAAAAGGAGAAATCGTTTAATTTATCATAATGGTTCCCACTTTGCATGTGTTCTGTACTGTACAGCACACATCCAACATGGCAAACATTTCAAAGTCTATGCATAGCATTTTGTACTAGAAGGGTAACTTTCTATATCAGGCACACACTCTTGCACTTTGGTGCAAAGGTGTGTGTGGTGCCCCACAGCCTGATTGTGCACCGGCACTAGGGAGAGGGGAGGAGATTACCATATCCCTGGAAATATGGCACTGTCCTTCTCTCTCCCTCTTACACAGCACAGCACTACACAACATTTTCAGATGCTGCACTGCATTGTGTTCAGGTTTTGTATATCTGGGCCACAGTTTGTTAGCACTCCCATACTGTGCAATATTTTAAGTCTATATTCTAGCTTCAGCATATCATTCACAGCATTATTCCTAAATTCTTCTGGGTCCCGCACCCCATCAGTTGTCTTAGACACATATTTCTACACTTTTTAGACATCAGATCTTAGCTACCCATGTTGTTTCTCAACTGACAATACCCAGCTTGTCAGGCTATCTTATGTTTGCTCCATTCCACATACTGCCACATCAATGGGACTATTCCTCTAATGGAAGTCAGTGTGGGAGCAAACCCCAATAATCACCTGAGCCCCAGTATTTGGCTCCCTGGTTTTTACCTAAATTAATTGTCTCCAGTATCTCCTGTCACTCTAGCAGTTAGAAATGATACATCTCATCAGGAAAACTCAATTTAGCGGAGCTAAAAAGAAAAAAACATTGGGAGCACAAATGACTAGGGGCCCGATGTAGGTAAATCCCATTTACCGATTTTGAAATACCGAATCCTACCGAATCGGTATTCAAAAATCGGTAAATGGGATGTAGGTCCCAACATCTGGATTCGTTACCGAATCCTTAACAATTCTTTAATTACCGATTCGGTAAATACCAAATCGGTAATGCCCATTCATTCCTATGGGCTTTGAAGCCCATAGGAATGATTAGGCATTACCGATTCGGTATTTACCGAATCGGTAATTAAAGAATTCACAAGGGTGCAGGGGGTGTCACTTTGACACCCTCTAGCACCCCCAAAACGGGCATGTGTGCAATGTGGCACACAGACATGCCCTAAGGGCACGTCTGTCTGTCACATGGCACATGTGTACATGCACAGATGTGCATGTACACAGGAATCGGTTTTTTACCATGGATTTGTATACCATGGTAAAATACCGATTCTGTAGGCCATGTGCTGATGGAACATTGGCTACCTACATTGCATTTTCGGTAGTTCTACCGAATCGTCATCATTACCGAATCGGTAAATATTACCGATTGGGTAACTTTACCGATTCGGAAATGATAACGATTCGGTAAAATTACCGAAAATGTGCCCCTACATCTCGATAGCCCTTTACCGATCGGAAACGGCCGAAAATCGGTATTTTCGGCCGATTCCGATCGGTAAAGGGCTACCTACATCGGGCCCTAGGTTCTTGATCAAAAATAAGGCAAAAATTGAATTTATTACAGAATAATCAAAAGTTAGTAAAGAGAAATTGCATCCAGTGCCACCATGGCCCAACATTCAAAAGTACAGATAAGTGCAAAATCATAAAACGTAATAATCCCTAGTTAAGCAGAGTCTAAGCAAAAGTTCTCACTGTCCAAATCATAACGAATACTGACAACATTCTAACATCAAGTCTAAAACAAAATGAAGGAAGAGTCAAGGAGGAAAAAAATATGTTGCCCCAAAAGAGGAGCATTGTTTTTTTGCCTTAGTGGAAAATGGTGATAGAAAAAGATTCTCCAGAGAGACAGGAATCCAGAGGTTTCATAGGCAAATCAAACAAGTTATTAATAGATTCTTGTAGCGAGGCGGGTTTATGTTGCAGTACTCCCCCACATTTTGCCAGATTTCTGATGAACTTTGACTGAGTGTGCCCTGAGTCCCTGCCAATCAGGTTCTCTGGGTCTGTGTTATCTCCCAAAACTGTACCTTTTTTTTTTTTACAATTGACACTCCTCTGGCCCCACATATAAGTCCCTTGTAAAATGTACCAGTGGTACCAAGGGCCTTGTGTCCAGAGAGGGTATCTAAGGGCTACAGCATGTATTGTGCCACCCTCAAAGACCCCTCACCAAACACAAACACATTGTCATTGCAAACTGTGTGTTTTGGTGCAGACAAAACTTAAAAGAGTCGACATGGCACACATCCCTGTGAAATATTTGGGCTGATATCGAGCACACCTATTGTTGTTAAATGATGTTGCCTATCTGCACAAATGTGTGCATCTGCATGTGTGTGTATTGTCTGAACTACACAACCTGAACCTGACAATAGAGCCAAAGAACTAATTCTTTGGACCTCACGATCACAGCTGAATTAATCCATCAAACAATATAAAACATTCTCATGAAATATTTACAACAAAGTTGTTCACCATGTTCTGTTTAATATATTTTTTAGTTCTAAGAACAATGTTATGTGTTGACCTAATACCGACACCATTGCTAAATAAACATTTAATAACTTAATAAAGTCAATGTGTAGTTTTTTTTATAAAACATTACACAATTAATATCTCTTTTATACACTATTCCTGTTGACAAAAATCCATTAACTCATAGCCCAATGCATTTTGGGATGCACTCCCTTCTTCAGGGGTTGTAGAATAGCAACTGTAAACATAAACTTGCCAGTTCTGGACAGACCACTATCTGATTATGTTCTCTCTTTGTCTAGAGGACCATATCTCACGAAAGGCTGGAATATCTCTAGCCAACCTGGAGAGACCTTGGACCCGAATTCTTAAAACCTCTCCACTGCCGAACATCTTAGGTAAGGACTTTAAGCTTGGCCACACAGCCGAAGAGAGTTATACTCTCTTCTGCCAGTCTGTATCGAGCTCGCTGGATAAGCTTGCACCCCTTCGGAAGTCACGAGGGAGGGTGAATCGAGCTAGCCCTTGGTACACGAGCGAATTACGCCAGCTTAAATTTGACTGTAAACGTGCAGAAAGGGCCTGGAGGAAACAGTTCTTGGACCCGGAGAAAATTGTCTTCAAGACCGCCATACAAAAATACAAGGCTCAGATCAAGTTGGCCAAAGTGACCTATCTTGAATCCACCCTGAATCAGGCCCCTAACAAGGCACAGGCCCTCTTTAAAATCGTCAGGGACCTTGCCCAACCCACGTGTGTGGCCAGCACTGTCCCCTCATCGCAAGCTCTCTGTGACTCACTTGCTGATGCTTTCGAGGAGAAAACCCGTAAAATCCTGGAGGGCTTGCAGGACCCAGTCAAGTCCACCACTGGTCTGGGAGTTCCGGAAGAGGTGGACAGTCGACCCCTGCAGAGGGCTGCTCACCTCTATTTGGAAGCTCCGACCACGCCTTCCAGTCGACCCCGACCAGAGGATCAGGCCCTCAGTCTGGGAGCTCCGGCGATTGAGGCCAGTCGACCCCAGCTGAGTGGCTTCTCCCCTCCCTCCTTGGACCCGGCTCTCAGCCTGGGAGCTCCGGCGTCTGAGGCCAGTCAACCCCAGCTGAGTGGCTTCTCCCCTCCCTCCTTGGACCCGGCCCCCAGTTTGGGAGCTCCGGCGATCGATGCCAGTCGACCCCAGCTGAGTAGCTTTTTCCTTCCCTCCTCGGGCCTGGCCCTCAGCCTGGGAGCTCCGGCGATTGTGGCCAGTCGACCCCAGCTGAGTGGCTTCTCCCCTCCCACCTTGGACCCGGCCCTCAGCCTGGGAGCTCCGGCGATTGTGGCCAGTCGACCCCAGCTGAGTGGCTTCTCCCCTCCCTCCTTGGACCCGGCTCTCAGTATGGGAGCTCCGGCGCCTGAGGCCAGTCGACCCCAACTGAGTGGCTTCTCCCCTCCCTCCTTGGACTCGGCCCTCAGCTTGGGAGCTCCGGCTTTCGAGGCCAGTCGACCCCAGCTGAGAAGCTTTCCCCTTCCCTCCTTGGAGGAGTTTGGCAGCCTAGCCCTAACAATCTCATCCGGCTCGCCTCTTGATCCTCTTCCTTCAAAACTCTGGAAGGTGTTTCAGGAGGATCTCTTCCAGCCCTTGCACTCCATCTGTTGCCAGTCGTTTGAAACAGGGACAGTACCGGGCTGCTGGAAGAAGGCAGTTGTATCTCCGCTTCTAAAAAAACCTACGCTTGACCCTGCTTGCCTTTCCAACTACCGACCAATCTCCCTGCTTCCTTTTCCAGTTAAAATCATGGAAAAATTGGTTACCCGCACTCTGTCCGGCTTCTTAGAAGGGAACACCTGGCTGGACGAGACGCAATTCGGTTTTCGCCCAGCTCATGGGACGGAATCCGCGTTGGTGACCGTGTTAGACAATCTGCGGGCGCGAGTCGACAGTGGTCGGGCAGCCTTTTTGGTGCTGCTCGACATGTCGGCCGCGTTCGACACGGTCAGCCACCCCACCTTGATTTCGAGGCTGGAAGAGTGCGGGGTCAAAGATAAGGCCAGGGACTGGTTAATCTCCTACCTGGACAACCGTCAGCAACGGGTCTCGCTCCCCCCCTTCAGTTCAGAGGAGCGGAGAGTAGGACAAGGAGTACCTCAGGGCTCAGCCATCAGCCCTATACTCTTTAATGTTTACCTCCGCCCTCTAGTCCAGCTCATTAAATCTTTTGGGATCTCCGCATTTAATTATGCGGATGATACCCAGCTGGTCTTTTCACTGGAGGGACAGGGTGCAGTCCCATTGGAGACTTTCCACCGGTGCATGCAGGCGACAGCGGAATGGCTCCGTTTGAACTCATTACAGTTCAATGGAACTAAGACAGAGGTCCTGTACTGCTCCAACGACCGAGTTCCCCGAGATCTCCCAGATGACTTCTGGCCTCCGTCATTCTCAGAGTCGGTGTCAGCCGCACGATCGGCCCGTAATCTGGGTGTTACTTTTGGGCCCAACCTGCAGTTGGACCTGCACGTAAATAAAACCACCTCAACGTGCATGATGTTGATCCGCATGCTGCGCAAGGTCTTACCCCTCCTCCCTGAGCAAGCCAGACCCGAAGTAGTGCGAAGTACCATCCTAAGTCGACTCGACTACTGTAACGCACTACTTCTGGAGGCCCCGGTAACACTTCTGGGCAAGCTCCAAAGGGTGCAAAATATGGCTGCCAAACTTGCCCTCTCCCGCCCTTACTACAGCTCTGCAACGGCAGCGCTACAGGAACTCCACTGGTTGCCGGTCCATTCACGCGTTCGCTATAAAGCAGCGTGCATTGTGTTCAGGGCTATCCACGGCTTGGGCCCAATCCCTTTGCAGAGAATGTTTGCCTGGTACCTCCCATCGCGAGCCTTACGCTCCTCTTCATCCAGGCTATTAGTAGTTCCACGTTTACAGAGAGTGAGGATGGGTGGCCGATCGTTTAGAGTAGCGGCGGCCAAACTCTGGAACTCCCTGCCATTATCCCTGAGAAGCCTTGAGGATCTTTTAGCCTTTAGAAAGGCGTTGAAAACCCACCTCTTCCCTAGAACAGGCTAGGCTGCTGAATTTGCTGGATTTTGGGTCGAAGCGCCAGGATGCCCTTGGTGGTGACAGGTTTGCGCTATAGAAGTATACCACAATACAATACAATAAACAAATGAAACAACCATCAACTTTTTTAACGAGTGGCAAATTGGTTCTTTTCTTGCGCAACAAACAAGTTATCTGTGAGTATTTTCCAAATGTATGGTAATCAATAAGCAAACTAAAATGAGAATGTGAATTAATCAGGTATCCCTGTGAGCCAAGCCCACCAACCTCTGCATGTGGCATAGGTAAGTAGCCCCTCTAGCAGGCATCATAGACCTAAGACAGGTACACTACAACACAGGTAAAAGCATAGCAGCATGATCACTATACCCCTATAGTGTCTGTGCCATTCACAGACATTGTAAGTGCCGTGGAGCCTTATTGAGTACATGGGCTGGGAATTTGTCATTATGAGCTCCATAGCTCCATGGTGGCTTTGATGAATGCTAAGGAGTTTGGTACCAAACTCCTCAGCATATTAAACCCACACTGATGCCAGTGTTGGATTTATTATAAAATGCACTCACAGGGCATCTTAGAGAGGCCCCCTACAACTCCTGTGTGTCCAGCTGACTGGTCTGCACCAGCCTGCTACACATAGACATGTTCCTAACACCCTGGGGTGGAAGCCCTTGTGCTTGTGTGGGTCAGGGACAAAGTCTGCTTGAGGTAGAGGTGCTTCACACCGACCCCCAAGCAGGAACAGCATACAGGGCTTTGAGTTTCAAAGGCTTCCTACCTTTTGATATGTTAGCCAGTGCCTCACCAGCTAGTTGAGATGCCCGCCCCCTTTATCAAGCCCCACTTACGTTGGCAAGGTTGGTGGGAAAACTCATGGTGAGAAGAGGTATGTGCCCTCTCTGCCAGGACCACCCCTAAGGTGCCCTGGACGAGATGACCCCCCTCCTTAAGAAATCCTCTATCTTGCATGGAAGGATTCAAGCCAATCAGGTTAGGGGGATTCCAAAGAGAGGGGACATTCTCAGGGTGTAGATGACTTAAAGGCTACAGGCCCATTGGCTACCATCTGTCATTACCTGTAATAACCCTAAATGCAGTATTTGGGGGCACCCTTGAACCTTGATCCCCAGATACCTGTGACCCAAGAAGAGAAGGATGAAGATGACGCTGTGCAGCCAAGCCTGGAAGGTGACTATTGATTTGGCTCCAGCCCTACGGGCCTGTCTCATGCTCAATGACCCTGCGAAGAAGACGATGCCTGTCCCATGGTAAGCGAACCCCAGGAAGACTGCCACTTTTCAACCAAGACAAGATCACCCGAGGACATGGCCCTGTCCAAAAGAAACTACAACAAGGATTCCGGATCCAGGTGGATCTGTGGCCTATGCCCACTCTGCACCCAATGCCCATGACGAGTTTCAGTGGCTCACCTGTTCTCTGAATTCTCCCAGGTGATTTTGCCCTCATCTCTATCAGTGGCTGACCTCTCCTGAACCCTATGAATTCACTTGCAGCTTCTACGTGAAATGTTTCCCTGACAGGAACCAGCTCCAACCAATAAAGTGGGACACCGAACCATTCATCTTTGTCATCGTTTCTGCCAGGCGGGGGAAGATGGCGGCCGGTCGATAGGCTCGGTCGGGAGCTCCGTGCCTGAGCTCTGAAGAATGACGCTACAGAGAGTTGCTGCTACGTCCAACAGTCCTAACCTATAGTTCTAATATTTCTAGGATCATGGGCGCTCCGTGGAGCCCGAGGATTTCAAAGACGCATTAATCTCCTTTTGCCTTCTTTCTACCGATGCTCGCGCTTTCGCATTGTTACACAAGCCATTGAACTACGGGCGAGCACTACAGCCCATTAACTATTAACTATCGAGGGAGTCCTGCTCCTTTACCGAAAAACTCACCGGGGGTCGGGCCCAGCATGATGGTAGCCTTCTCCAGCGTTTTGTTTGAGGCTGCCGACATCGCGGAAGTGCTGGAGCAATGTCCCCGATCTCCACAGCGGGGATCTCTCATCCATGAATTGGCATTCCGTCCAAACACTGGTTGGTGGGAGGCGGCGTCGCGGGCTCGACAAAACTGTAGGAGAGCATCGAGCCGGATCTCGGTGTTCCTTAGAGGTAAGGCGGGGGAGCAGAGGCACGGGACAATTTAGTACAGCAGTCTGGGGAATCTAAAAATGTAAAAGCCTGCCTGGGGAGTCGGTCTGATTTTGAAGTGTTCCAGCACCAAAACGGGGTGCAGTTAACAGACTTTCTCATTAATTCAAAACTCCTGAGCAGGTTAATCCATTTGAGAGAACTTAACTTGACCCCCCAGTAGAAGGTTCACTAGACGCACCAGAAAGGGAACTTTGCCCTCATTTTTTTTCCTCACCTCACCAAAATATAAATACTACAGGAAGGTCTTATGTAGTAAAAGTGGAGGGGGGGAAAGAAAATACAGACAGTTCAACCTATCCAACACCCAACTTAATAGACTTGCCTTTGGACAAAATCAGTGAACAAGAAACAAGAATAACTGCACTTAAGGTGGATAAGGTGGATAAAGGAATTGCAGCTGACCCTGAATTAAGGTCCTCATACTGCTTGAGAAGCAGGCAGTTCCTTAAAACAAATTTCTCCCCTGTGGCTAAACAACCTGTCATTCCACGAATCACAAAAAGAGTTTCCCGAAAATCGCTGAAATTGCAAGTAGGCAAACCTTTAAACAGAAGGGGGCTTGGTGAAGATAAATTGGAAGTAGGCGAAGGGGGAAAAGCCGCCAAAATAAAAATTACTCCCTCATTAAGGTCATATTTTAAAGTGCAAGAGAGAGGGCTTAAAATAAACTCACCATGGAAACCTCCGTTCCTCCAGTGATAGTAGGAGCTCCAACGGTTGCTATTACTAATGCCCCCGCAGAGGTCCTCACAATGGAGCCAATAGAACAGCTACTGCTACAGGAAGGGTCGCAGTCCCTGGTCCTAAATCAGACCACAACCCAGAGCTCACCCTCTAGTCACAACTTGAGTCACGCTCAAGGCTCACTTAAGGGCCCCACGAGAATCGCACCTAATAGTCCTTTAAAAAGTCCTCCTACTCCCACTAATTCTACTAGTCCTACCAATCTGCAGAGTGACTCACAAAGCAGTACAGATGTTATGTTGGAAAAAATGCTCGATGAGATGAGGTCCAGGTTTAAAATATCTGAAGATAATCAAAACAAATTTCACGAAAGATTTGAATCCTTGGACTCCAAATTAATAGCTCTAAATGATCGAGTCTCTTCAGTGGAAGCAGAAGTTGAGGGTTTGACTAGGAAAGTAGAGCAATCTGAGAAGAACATTAGAATCCTAAAGGCAAAGGACAAAAGCATAGATGAAAAGCTGGAAGCTTTAGAAAATCAGTCCAGAAGGTGCAACCTCAGATTTCTTAATGTTCTGGAAGGGCAAGAAGGGTCGGATATAAAGAAATCCATAATAGCACTCATACAGGAGCATTTTCCATGGAGCAAAACCCTTGGTTTGGAAGACGACATTCAAGAGGTTTACCGGGACCCTTTTGGAAAGCCCAAAGAGAGGAAAAATCCAAGAAAAATTCTAATACATTTTAGAACTTATACTCTCAAAGAGAGAATTCTGGGCGAGGCTCTGAAAAGTGGGGTCTACAGAAAAGATGATTGGTCTTTTAGGATTCGATCCGATATTGCGAAAGTGACTCAAGACAGGCAATGGGAACTGGGGCAAAAAATGCCCGAATTGAAAGCGCTCGGGGCAACTGTCCAAATGAAGATCCCGGCCACACTTAGGATTATGTGGAGGAATAGGATGCATAACATCAGAGATCCTCAGGAAGTCGATACACTTTTAGAACTGATGCGTGACCAGATCCAAATACACCCACATTCCTAGCACAAATGTAATCACTAGTGATAAAAACGGCAACAGTAGCAATAGTAGCAGCACTCTCATAGCATTCACATAGAATTTTAATCACCCAGGCACGGGACTCGAAGTGGGCTAATATTAAGGCCCAAAGGAAAGGGAGGCTTCCCCAGGGAGGGAGAGTGCATCCCCGTGCCTTTCTTTTTTTTCTCTTTTTGTTTATTTTGCACATCCACATTTGGTATAATGTATACACTAGAGGGAAAAAGGGGCGGATACACGGGAGAAGGGAGCAAAGTAGGGAAAAATACTAAAAAATTTCCTCAGCAAAATGTTGATTCCGAAGGAAAGGGGGTAATCAGGGCCCGATATAATTGGCGAAAATTGGCTAAAAGCAGGAGGAGATGGACGGAAATTTTAAAAATATAAAAATAACTTCCTGGAATGTTAATGGGCTAACAACCAAGAGCAGGCGACGGAAAATCTTTGAATACTTGAAATCTATTGATAGCGAGATTTAATTTGACAGGAAACACATCTATTAAAAAAAGAGTGGGAAGAGATAGGGAAAACTCTCTACTGGGTTGATTCCTATATATGCACCAACCAAGAATGTGTAATAAAAGGTGTAGCTATCCTCTTTAAAAAATCCTTAAAAGCAAGAACAACCTCGTCTAATTCAGACTTAAAGGGGAGATGGGCTATAGCTAATGTCAGCATACTTGGTGATGCATTTACTGTGGTAGGATACTATGGACCAAATACAGATGATCCCATCCCACTCCAATCGTTACACTCTAAATTGATTTCGGCAACATCTCCAGTGATTTTGGGTGGAGATTTTAATATCATTTTAGACCCAAAAGTAGATCGGTACCCCAGAGGTAATCAGGCAAGTTTGCCAAAAATGAGAGAGTGGTTGGGAGTTTATAGAAGAGACCTAAGCCTCATCGATATATGGAAAGAGAAGGGAGCTAAACAAGATAAATGTACCTTTAAAAATAAGAAGCTTGGCATACAATCTAGAATTGATTATTTTTTAATAGATCAAGGGTTACTAGAGAATACTCAAAATGCATTTCACCTTCCTGCACATCTCTCGGATCACTCTGCCGTCCATATTACATTAAGAATAAGAGATGTCTTAATGACACCGAGATGGACACTGGACCGCTCAGCCCTCCTAGACCCCATAATTATTGACCAACTCAAACAAGAGACTGAACTATATTTTAAGAATAACAACGGGAGTGCCACACCTCAAATGGTATGGGAGGCATTTAAGCAGTAATAAGGGGCAAGATCTGTGGACTGACTATACATAAATCAAGGGAACTTAAAAAAGAGATCCTGAAAATAGAAGATAATATAAAAACACTGGATCGGCAGATATCCTCAGATATTACATCCCTGAGAAGTCAAGATCTAGAAAGGGAAAGGCTCAACCTTAAGAAAAACTTGTCGACTATACTAGAGGTTAAAATTAGAGAGAGATGGGAGTGTAGTAAGCTTGCTCATTATGAATATGGAGAAGGCTGTGGGAAAATGCTCGCCTGGAAGATCAAAACAGATCAAGCGAGAAACAAAATTGGCAGTATAGACCCAATAGACAGTTCCCGAAATGGTTCTGAGGAGGCGGTAATAAAAGAGGAATTCTCAGCCTTCTTTACAAAACTATATATGGAGGATTGCAACCCGAAAGTTGAAGAAATAATAACATTTCAAGATGTACAAAACATCCCCACCCTATCCTCCGAAGAAAAAGATACCCTACCCTAAACAGTGAAATAACAACAGACGAGGTAGACGGAGTTAAAAAAAAACTTTAAAAGAGGTAAGGCGGCAGGTCCGGATGCCCTCCCAAATGACTTTTATATGAAATTAAAAGACATACTGGTCCCTCAATTAACAACTCTTTTCAATAAAATCTTCTTGAACGACGGTAAAATCCCAGAGACTTGGAATGATGCCACCATCTCCATTCTTTTAAAACCAGGTAAAAATCCCAAAAAGTGCGAGTTCTACCACCCAATATCTATATTAAATTGTGATTATAGGATCTTCACCCAAATCATGGCCAAAAGACGGAATAAAATCGTGGGGAAACTGATAAACTCCAACCAAAAGGGCTTTGTGGCAGGAAGACACCTTCAAAATCTCACTCATGAGTTGATCGGTGCAATAGATATTGCCACTACTGAGAAAATTCCTCTATCGATAATTACAATTGACGCTGCTAAAGCGTTCGATAGAGTTAACTGGAGGTACTTAAGCGAGGTCCTAAAGAAATTTAATCTAGGGGACAATATTCTAAAAATGGTAGAAAACATCTAAAACTCTCCTAAAGCCAAAATATTAATCAATGGCAATTTAACAGATAACATTCAGATAGGAAGAGGAACTTGCCAGGGATGTCCCCTCTCTACCCTGCTCTTTAATTTCTATATTGAGCCGGTGGCAGAATGTCTTAGGAACCTCCCTACAATCTCCCCCTTTCAATATCAAGGGTGGCATAAAAAAGTAGCTCTCTATGCGGACGACCTCATGATCTTTACATCAGATTTAAAAGAGGCTCTTAAAGCAACAGAGGAGACTCTGATTGGTTTTGGGAAATTATCTGGTTACCAGATAAATCAAACTAAAACTGAAACCATGAGCTGGAATGAGGAATTTATATCGCCATTTTGCAAAGAAAAAATAAGATATTTGGGTATTGATCTCGTAAAAGACCTGGATAAAATAACCCACACTAACATTCACAGAATAGAAATTGAGGTAATAAAGTTGTTGAAAGTATGGAGTGGGCTACCATGAACATTCTTGGGTAAATCCAATATTATAAAAATGGCAATCTTGCCGAAATTCACTTTCATCTTTAGCTCTATCCCGCTGGAGTTTAAAAGAGAAACCTTAAAAAAGATTCAGGGAGATTTATCTAGTTTTATTTGGTCCTCAAAAAGACCAAGAATCGCCCGGCATAAAATAAGGAGGAAAAAGGAGAAGGGAGGTCTGGCTAGTCCTGACCTCTTAGAATATTGTAGGGCCTTCCAATTCAAATCCAGTAGGGCATTGCTGGGCCCTTACGAAACCTACCCTATATTTCTCCAGAAACTTACAAATAACACTAGCCACTTTTTGTACAAATTTGGTCACCCGAAATTAAAAAAAATTAAACTGAAGAGCTTGAAGTCAGCCGCTAGGTTGTGGTACTGTATTAGATCCACATTGGACATTCCCCTCTATAGTGATAAGGCCCCGATCTGGGACTCCCAGACTACACCAGACTGTCTTAACGACAGCTTAGCGATACCTTTAAAATCGGCAGGATTACTAGAATGGGGGCAACTCTTATTTCAGAACAAGCTTCTCGATTGGGAAATACTATCAGAATATACAAACTCTACACTATCGAAATTTAAAATTACCAACTGTTGAGCTGGACTAAGTCAATCAAAGAGACCAGAAAAGGTAACATCTCCCTTGAAGTAAAGATGTTGGTCAAGAAGCCGTTCCCGAAAGAAGTATCCTTCTGGTACTGGGCCCTAATTTCAGCTGGGGAGGAGGACTTCCGGATCCCGGAGAGTATCTGGGGGAAAGATCTGCCGACGCTGGATACGAATAATATGTGGCAAGTATCTATGAGCAAATGCTGGTCGCTTGTAACTTCTGCCGCTCTTAAAAGAAACCATTTACTCACCATCCATAGAGCCTACTGGACTGCGAAAAGACTATCCAAACTGAATGGGTCCACAGTAAAGAGCTGCCCAAAATGTGGATTACAGAAGGCCGATGACTTGCACATGTTCAGGCAGTGTCCCAGTCTGGATGGTTTCTGGAAGGATGTGGGAATCACCTTAGAAGGGGTAATGGGAAAACAACTAACTGTAAGTATGGACCTAGTTATTTTTGGGGTTACAGGCTTAAACGCTTTAAGAACATTAACTAAAGCCCAGGAAAATCTAATCTTTATGTTGATCCTCCTGGCAAGGAGGGAGGTCTGCATAAACTAGATAAGTCCAGCACCACCAACTCATAGTGATTGGCTAGCGTCAGTCCTTAAAGTTCATAATTTGGACAGAAAAAAGAAACTATTTTCTTAGAAATTTAAATTCTGGGAAATATGGGAAGAGTTTCATAAGGTTTGATTTGGTTTAAGTTATAATGTGGGCTCTGTAAATGTCTTAGTATACATCTGTTTGGGCTCTATCATGAACTTCTCTAAGTCCAATGATTACGCTAATGCAACAACATCAGATGAAGGCTCTTAAAAGTAGCCATAATGGCTAGCTTACCTTCGATCAAAAAAAGAGTCCTTCTTCACAAAAGTGTATGGAAGTAAAGGGCTCCTTTTCTCTGAAATACCGGAAGGTCGTGGCCTAGATCCATGAACACACAAAGAAAGGTCTGAGTAAGAGAAAGGACCCTGATAATCTCCAAACTTTAACCTGTTGCGTAATGAGGAAAAAAAAAAAAAAAAAAGCGGGACACCAAAAAAGGTACTTTTGCATCCTCAGCCCTCTGTCCTTGGGGAGCCCAACCAATGGTGCCTCAACCTCCCCCAGTCCTCCAATTTACTTACCCAGCCGGTGTTCACCTTCAGCCATTTTACTGGTCTGAGCCTGCAGCATCTTTGTGTGACAAAGATTCCCCTTTGAAATGCTTTGGGCACCTGAAGCTGATTTTGCACCCTGCACCCAGTCACCCCTGTGCCGCTGCTGTTGTAGCTTTGCTGCTGCTTTGTGACTGGGCTGATCTAAAAACCCTGGGCCTGTGCACTGAAACCCTGGTTACTTACCAGCAAACTGTGCCTCTGTGAGGTACCCCCAGCCTCCATTGATTTACACTGGGCCCAGTAAAGCTGAACCCAGCCACCTAGTGCCTCTGGTAGTGCAGTGCCTAACTGAAACTGAATCTTGCCTATGTTGGTCAAAATCCCAGAATTCTGAGATTGTAGGTTGAGTACTTACCTGCTAATGCATAACACTATTTTCCTCTGATAGGATTGCATTGCATTCTATCTATTGGATACAAAAGTCTACCTAGTTATACTGCAAAGTTATTCTGTTCCAATCTGATTCTAAAAAAGTATCTCTATTACTGTAAAGCTGTTCTACTGTCTTGCAAATCAATTCTTACTGCATTTGAACAGTATTACTTATCTGCAACTTGATTCCTCTCGGTTCTAGAAATAAAATAACAAAATAAAAAATGCCATACAAAACAATTGGTCTGGATTCAGTCTTTGAGTGTGTGCCATCATTTCTGCCTGAGTGTGTCCACTAAATGCTTTACAAAGCCCTCTGATAAGCCTAACTCGACCACACTACTATAAATAGAGCTTTTAGTACAATCTACTTGAGACTCTGTCAGCCTCGGGGATCTACTGGACTCTGTGCACACTACACCTTACTTTGGTACAGTATGTACAGAGCCAGCTCCCTACAGTTCTGCAAATCCAGCATGGTATGATCCTGATTAGGATCACATTGCCAAATCATTAACAACAAAGCAATATTCTAAATCTTTAGTAATAACCCATTTCGAGAGGCAAGAGAAGTCTTCCACCTGCTCCGTCAGCAACTGATGTACAACACAAATTGAAACATGTCTTAAACAATTGCTCACAGAATTAGCACAACTACACCAGCACCTCTAGTGAAAGTCCTTGAAAATACTTTGAGTGCACGATCGAAGCTCCATTCACAATACATGTTTTCTAACAATGTTAAATACAGATAGATAGCTGTGACTATAACAAAAGATGTTGCACAGTACTCAGCCAGTCAAGGTAGCAAGTGTACAGAAGGAATACTTGTTCAAAGACCGGTGCTGTCAGAGAATACACCCTAGCTACCTGAAAGGGCAATGATGGTGTCTCCAAAGAATAACAAATGACTAAATCACTTAACAATATACTAGAGCACTCAACCAGTAGCAGCCTGTGTAGGTGAGAGCGGTGGGGCAGTGGGACCAGGTGTGGGAGAGTATTCGTCAAACAAAATAAATATTTAATTTTACCTTGTTGTCTGTCATATTCCACCCCCACCCGGCCCCACTGATCTTACCTGCACGGGCCGATCCTGGCTCCAACAATTTTTTTAATTAACACTGTGCGCAAATAACCAAAAAGTCAGTCCATAAATCCAAAGTCATGTGATATTTTTGTTGCCGTCTTTATTGTGTTGCATGCTTCCAACCATCTACATTTCATTTTGGAAAGCACGGGACAAGGCTTATCAGGTCTCGCCAAGCCGGTGTTGTCAATAACTGAATAGCTGCACCACGTCCTTGTGAGCTTGAAAATATTAATGATAAACAGATGAAGATGATTACATTTGTTATTAGGAAGAACTCAACAGTCGAACAGCCTACAGGAGAGATGACCTAGGAGAAACTCATACTCTGGCACTTTTTTTGTCTTACTTCATACATTATTGTTAGTGGAGTAAGAATGAGAGTTTGCAGTCCCACGCATTGAAACTTTCCCATTGGGGATGAAACACGTGTTGGCTGATGATCATGCACCTGGTTGGAAGCGTGTAATCACAATAAAGATGGCAAAAGTATATTGCATGCCTTTAAACCTATGGACTGACATTTCTTGTCATTTGTCCTCAACCAGTATTATTTAAACAAAGTGTTAGAGTGCTCCAGTATTGTTTTGTGTTTTCTAAGAATGTTGTACTTTTATAAGACTTTACATCATTCACTTGGTGCTCCACTGAAAAAAGGTAAGAGATGACTTGCAGCAGGATACTGGTTGGGATGAGGAAGTGAGCAGGAACAAGCTGAGTAGAACAATAAAATGACATTTATAAAAAAAATGGTGTATTAAAAGGAATGTGGCATAACCATTTGTAGAAATATTTACACTTTTAAATTATATAGGAAACTCATTACAAGTGCATCATTAGCTCATCGCTTATGACTCTATGCTCAATTAAAAACACTAAATATCATTCATTCGACAGTTGCACATTTTGCATATTTCAAAAATGCTACAACATCAGCATGTAGGGCATTGATTGAGTGTAGCTAGACCTATTCACCCAATGTTGGAGATATTTCATTTATGGGTTCTGCAGGATCAGTCCTTTGAGGGCCTTAGGGTGGTACTGGAGCAATGTAGCAAGTTCCACCACACCCTTCCTTGCCTTTTTCTGTGCAGCCATCTCCTTCTTGTATTCACCACTGTGACAGAGAGCCTTCTTTTCAGATTTACACCAGTGATCACATCTAGTGTTCTTTCATCTCACCAACATGAGGCTGCAAAGAGGCCCATATATTCTGCCTAGTTGGCTAGACCCATGGTAGTACACCAGTAATGATGGAATCCCACTCTGCAAGCTACAGAGGAACGCAAGTCTCTCCTGCTCATTCTGCACATGCTTCCACATCCCCTGGGTGCCTCTAAGTAGATGTGGTTTGGGTCCACCAGCTCCTCACAGGGGTTCCCCCATCCTGCAGGCAACTGCCAGAGCACGGATCACTTCATTCACTAGTATTCCTTAGACCACACCCTTCACTAACTCAGAGGGCTGACATAGCCAGGGTGCCACTATCGTGAACAGCAATAAGTGGCCAGTGGTCATCTTCATGTAGGCGTGAAGGAGTTTGGGAAGACTGTCCATTGTAAACAACTCTGGGGGGGTCCAACACTCAGCCTCTAGTGCACTGAATACTTCTCCCTCTTCATGAGAGCCCTTTGTCCCTTTTGCACCACATAAAGTGGTACATGTGTGACACAGGGCTCTCATAAAGATTTATGAAGCCACTGAAAGTCACCCTGCGTGGCTTTGAGTGGCCTCATAAATCATGAGTAAGGTGACATGGTGCAAATCGCTGCATCGCCTTACTCGGCCCCCAGGGGGTGCTCCTTGGGCAGTCCAAAGGAAAACCCAAGGAATTTGATGCATCCCAGATTTACAGAGTGATATAAAACTGGGGGAGCGTAACAAGGAGAAATACGTTTTTCCTCTTTTCATGCACAAAAAAAATGGAAAACACCTCATAGGATTGTTTTTGTGCAGGAAGGTGCAGTTTACGGCACAACAAAAATCCTACCTGCAATGAGAAAGAGTGCCTTCGTTGGTGCTAGGCTGCCAAAATGGCGACAGCGCAGGCAGAAAGGACAGTAAGCCCTGTATTGCTAAATTATGGTGCATTCCTTCCCTTTCACTTTGGCTTAAGGCAACACAGCAAGGTGCCTAGCTGCGCTGCAGTACAACAAAATGTCATAAATGAGGCCTTTGGTTTGCTGGCATTCTCGAGCAGGAGTTGCTGAATGGGGCGTAGCCCGGGTCTTAGACAGTTCGCAGCCTTCCATATGATTATTATTACTTTTTTAACCATATATCTTATTCTTCTGTCCTGCGTGCTTTTTTATTCAAATAAAAAGTAGATTAAGAAAACATTCCATATAATGTTAAAACCGTATATGTAGGTGTTTTGGTGACAATATTGTTGCCAAATATTACTTCTTTGTACTGATGCAATAAAACAAAATGAAGCTTTCTTCAATCTATACTAATTTAATTTGTTTTTGTTTAGCTGTTGATAATGTAAGAAGTGGGGAAAACCGTTCAAAGTCAATTCTCAAAGATACCCCGTGGGTGGTGCCGCTTTATGTGTAAGATTTAATATGGATTTTATTAAAAAGCATCGCATGCTGTAGTTACATTACTCACACCCGTCGATGCACGTGGAAGATCACGTTTGAATGAACCAGGGAGCAGAATGGTCATTAAGTCACAAAACAGTGGAAAACTGACACAAATAATAAAGTAAATATTATGAAACCATTTTCTTTTCACAGCACATCATTTTTGTATAAGATTATTAAACTGGTTGCGTGATCATTGAATTTAGAAGCACTAATAGCTTCACTGAAACACGTCCAAAGCACGTCAATTCCCTCGCTTCAAATTGCCATAAAGCGTTTAAACTTAATTTGAATAGATTTTTGCATCTTGTCTGCGCATAAATAACTACCACTGTAATAATTATTTTGACAAAGACATCTTTATTTTTACTGCTGTTTATGGTCAATAAGTGAATTTGTTCTCAAAGGTAATTTAAGTCTTCACAGCTGCGTCGTGCAAATAAACATTTCAATGAGTATACATATTTTATTCTACAATTAAATACGTTGAGCTATGCAGCGACATTTTTGTTTGTTTTAATTATTATATCCAACCATTATTAAACGCAGACCCTGGTCTCCTGTGTCCAACCTAGCCTCTCTTTCAAGTTAGCCTAGGAACACTTAGTCAATGCATGGCTCATTTACCCAAACCGAATCCCTAGACTCCTGCTTCTAAGAACTATTAGAACTTTGGCATGTTGGGAGCCCCATTGAAAACAATGAAGTGCTCCTGGCTTCTAACGGCAGGTAGAAGCTCAAAGCATCAATGTGGGATTTCAACCCCTCCAGGCCCTGTGAGGCCATTGTTTTACAAATTAGAACAGTCTGTCCTCTAGAGGCGGAATGCTCCAAAAGCCTCAGAGCACTCCGTAGCGGGCTCTTCTGGCCATTAAAGGGCCACTCCCTTGTTAAAAGCCCGAGCCTTCAATGGCCGGTAGAGCTCACTACGGCTGGCTCTAAGCTTTATTACATATGTAGAACTATTTATATTGCATTGATACTGCTAACATTCCAGTAACTGAGCACATATGCTGCAGGCACACTCCATCAATTAAAAAAATCTCTTTGTGTTATGGAGCAGCAAGCTCGAGGTGACACCATATCCTGCTAGGCTACAAAAAAGCCTAGTCCCACAATGCAGCATGGCTGGTCTGCTGTGCTAGTGACCTTGTCCACTTCAAAGTCCCTAGCCAGTCCAAGAAATCCAAACACAAGAACACAGGGTGCAAAGAAACTGTCTCCACTTCTCTGCAGACTCCAGATGTGGGCTCTTCAATACCCACCTGCAAATAAACGTGAACTGACTGTTGGCCAGTCTGAAGAATAAGCCATTATATAATCCGATAGCACTGACTACATGTACATGCAAATCTATTCATGTGTGTCTGGTGACATGAAATGTTGGCTGGGTGTTTCTGATTGCTAATTTTGCAGACTGACATATATTTCTTCCTCTGTATCAAATAATGTATGACTTTTATGTGATTTTAAATGTTTTTTTGATTTATGTTTGTTGTGTAAAAATTGATGAATTGATATATCGTTGTAATAAATTAATTTCCTACCAGACTTTAGTTATTTGACGGATTGGTTTCACAGTGGTACAAAAATAGAATATGTATGAATGTATGTAAACTTGCTTGACTGTTTAACAAGTCAGTACGATCCCCTATGGGAAATAGTATGTTCTGGTTAGTAATACCCTGTCTGCTTGGCTTTGAGAGGCTGCTCTCATCCCTTTCCTTGAGTCTGTCTGGTGAGTACAGAGCCTCTCTCTGCCAAGATTTGCAATTTTGGGTCAACACTGATGGAACTCCCAATCTGCCCTATAGGCATGAAGAAATGCATTTGAGCCAAAGTTGGAGGTCTGCTTACCATGCTTCCCTGAGAAGACTTCCATCAATCAAACAATCAATCACTGCATTTATAAAGCGCATTACATACCCGAGAGGGTCTCAAGGTGCTGGGGGAGGGGGTGACGCAACTGATCAAAGAGCCAGGTCTTGAGGAGTCTTCTGAAGGCCAGCAGGTCCTGCGTCTGTCGTAGGCTGGTGGGGAGAGCGTTCCAGGTCTTGGCGGCGAGGTAGGAGAAGGATCTGCCGCCGGCGGTGGTTTTCTGGATACGAGGAACTGTGGCGAGGGCGAGGTTGGCCTAGCGGAGGTTTCGGGTGGGGGTGTGGAAGCTGAGACGGTTGTTGAGGTATGTGGGTCCGGTGTTGTGTAGGGCTTTGTGTGCGTGGATGAGGAGTTTAAAGGTGATCCTTTTGTTGACGGGGAGCCTGTGCAGGCCTCTCAGGTGGGGTGTGATGTGGCTGCGTCGGGGGACGTCGAGGACCAGTCGCGCCGAGGCGTTCTGGATTCGTTGAAGTCGTCTCAGGAGCTTGGTTGTTGTTCCTGAGTAGAGGGCGTTCCTGTAGTCGAGTCTGCTGGTGATGAGGTCCTGGGTGACGGTTTTTCTCATGTCGGGAGGGATCCATTTGAAGATCCTGCAGAGCATGTGGAGGGTGTTGAAGCAGGACGGGGAGACGGCGTTGACTTGCCTAGTCATGGAGAGGGTGGAGTCGAGGATGACCCCCAGGTTGCGTGCGTGGTCTGTGGGTTTTGGGGCTGTACCTAGTGATGTGGACCACCAAGAATCGTCCCAGGCTGATGGGGTGGGTCCGAGAATGAGGACCTCCATCTTGTCTGAGTTCAGCTTTAGTCTGCTGTCCTTCATCCAGTCGGCTACGGCCTTCATTCCTCTGTGGAGGTTGGCTTTGGCGGTGTGCGGGTCTTCGGTGAGGGATATGATCAGCTGGGTGTCATTGGCATAAGAGATGATGTTGAGGTTATGTTGTCGTGCGACGTGGGCGAGCGGTGCCATGTAGATATTGAACAGCGTCGGGCTGAGGGAGGATCCCTGTGGGACACCGCAGATGATCTCAGTGGATTTCGAGCGGATGGGTGGGAGGCCGACGCTCTGGGTTCTGGGTTCTGGGCATCACCAAACTTTTTTGCACAGTAGCTTTATTCAAGAAGCTTGAAAAGGTTCTGTATGTTTTTTGTCTGTGCCCTTTGGAACTAAGAGTGCACACCCCAAGTCCTGCAGTATAGTACGATCTGCCTACCTGGAGGTGCAGCCATTAATCTACTGTTACTCACATGTTTCAGTTGCAAGATGTCACAAGGTACCAAAAAACCAAAACAATAAACTGAGAGGTAAACCATTTTTACTGGTCTCAACACTTCCATCCTGAATACTGAGACACCCAATTCTTTGCAGTACTTTTGTTTTCCTTCCCCTTGAGGTAATGTCATTATTTCTGTAGTTTTTAGTTATTTTTTATATGAACATGAAAGTGTTTTTGGCGAGGAGAACGCAATCGCTTGTGCTATTGAGCCAGTTAAAAACACCAGTGTTTGTTATCGTTTCATGACAGTAGATAGCAGTCAAAATATTGAAAATGTTAAATGGCCACCACATGCAGTGACGATTGTGCCTGTCCTTCTGGACCATTGCTTTTTTACAATAGAGAAATAAACTCCTAATTTGGCAAATTATTTTCTTTATGCAAAAACATTTGCTGAAAGGGCACTTTAAACATGACGCCCACGTAGCAAGCCTTCAGTGTTGTAAAAGAAGTTACTGCAGCAGCAGCAGCTCTCTTTACAGCACTGAGACTGCTTGCATGCATGGCCAATATCAATAGAGGATGTGCCAATAGCTATTAATTTTAATAGAGCACTAAAGCCTGAGGCATGGTTAACAGATTGAAGCTGAAAATCCAGAGGATCGAAAAGTAAACACAATGGGATGAATACTACAATGTTCAGGTGTATCTTCTCAGACTGCAGCAGCAAGTTTCACGATAATGGGAATGGCTTTATTTCATATATTGTTTTTTGGTCCTTTTGTGCATGTTGATGAGCACGCACTCAGGGACCTATTTCTGAAAAAGTCATGCAGTGCAGCACACCACGTCACCTTGCTGCGCTATACTGTGTGACAGGGAACGGGCAGGAATGCTCCATATTTAAGTCAATACAGCACATTACTGCCTTTTCTTTTGCGTTGGCACCCTTATGGCAGCCTAGAACCAACGCAGGTCCCCTTTCATCGTGGTGCAAGGTGGCCTGCGTTGCATGCAGGATTGTTTTTGTGCAGGAAGGGACACCTTGCTGCACAAAAAAAATCATGAGAGGCATTTTCCTCTTTCAATGTGTGCTGTAGAATGCAGCACACATAGATGAAGGAACGAGAAGAAACAAAGTTATATCACTTTGTTATGCCTTTTTGGTGCATTCCCAGGTTTTCCAGTTCTGATACATCTAGGAAATAATACAAAAAAAACAGGAGCTGCGTATGAACTCCTACACAGCTCCAATGGAACACCTTCCCAGTGAAGCAGCACTGAGTTGCCTTACTCCAGGTGTATGGAACCATTCAGGGCTACTCAAAGTGACCTTGTGTTGGTACATAAATCTGACTTAAAGTTTGCATTGCACTTGCACCACGTTGCGTGGTGCAAAAGGGAAGCAAAAAAGCTTATAACTGGGCCTCTCAGTATCTTAAAGAAGGAATATTTGTCGTCTTTTCTGAAAAATATGGCAGTTTTGATTGATTCGTAAAACACAAGTTTATGTCTTTGTGAAGGGTGAAAATCCAGCCTCATGTGATGAATTATGCGCACACATTTCTGCACATTACTCTCCAATAGGAGGTCTGTCAAATAAAAACAACTGAAAAGAGCCCAACCTATGCCATTAACAGTATTACACAACGTAACTACTAAATCTCACTTCCAGAAAAGCCAAACAGAAACATTTCTAGTTTTTATTCTTTGCAACTATGTCAGGTGATTAAATAGTATTTGCATACTACCAAGAAGAGGGTAACAAGGGAGAAAGACTTAGGGGGATATTCACAAGGAAGTGGCGGAGAGAGGCATTAGCCTTCTTGGCTTAATGCCTCTCTCCGACACTTCGGAAAAGCAAGGCTGCACCATATTCACAAGGACATGGTGCAGCCTTGCTTTTCCTCCTGCGATGGTGCTAAGTTTCACAAATTAGCACCTTCGCAGGCATGCTTGAGCCAGAGTGAAAGGGTGTCAGCAAGCAGGGAGGTATGTTTATGTACAGGAAGGTGTCCCTTCCTGCACATAAACAAACCTAAAATGCCAGTTTTTAACTTACATGTGTGCTACTCCATGCATCATCAGAACTCCCCTTCATGCTTACAAGATAGGGTTGAATGCCTGGTTGTGTTAAAAGCATTTGATTCTCTCAAACAGACGATTTAGTTATTTCTTGAGATAGTCTGTTATTGCCCAAGAATTCTATACAAGTGGTCTTCAAGACTTCATACACACTGTAGCAAAGCTAATCGGATTAAAAAAGTATTCTGGGGACCACAGTTTGGCCACAAACTTTTTAACGTAATTAAGCCATGGTATACGTGACACTCCTTGCAGTTTAAGACAATCAATTATCACTTCACGATTCAGTTGTGTGGAGATACTAGACTAGATTTTGTGCCATAATAATACCGGCTGTGTTTTGATTATATCTGATATGTACGGCATTCCAAGTTCTGCATGGCAATTATAAGTAGCCATACTGTTTGGGACCACTGTATATATGGCTGTTGAAATACATTTGCCCTCTAAGATTTTAATCAATTCAACAATTGGTCTTTTTCCCAACTTCCTGGCAAAGTTCACCAAAGCAGACGTGGGTTTGGCGAGTAATAGTTTCCTAGCTGGTGTGGCGTTTGCCCACAAACTGCTTTTTTCCAAAACAATTCCCGGGTATCAGAAGTGGTACGTAAATTTCAGTTTTTTATTGTCAATAAAAATATCTCTGCAATTTATGCTATTCTTACCGCACTTCATTGCATATGTCTTGGTAATATTAACCTGGATATCCAGATTTGACATAAAAGTAGTAAAGCTAGTAACAATTTTTTGCAGACCTATTTGTGTATGTGATAATAAAACGGCATCATCCGCGTAGAGTAATGCTGAAATTGGCTGATTACAGATTCAAGGAATACCCTGGCAATCCTTGATTAATAATGAACCCAGGCCATTTATGTACTGAGTAAAAAGAAAGGGGGCTAGCACACACCCCTGCCTAACCCATTTTCTGAGAAGAAATTTGTATCTGCACTCCCCGGCAGTACCATAAAGTACACTGGCCTGCGAGTCTTGATACAGTTGCCTTAAAAAATTAATTCGTTGGGAATCCATACCTTCTAAAATACACCAAAGCTTGGAGTGGTTTACGCAATCAAATGCCGAACTCAAGTCGACAAAGGCGAGAAAAAGGTTCACACATTTCGCTTGTATTAATTTGCCCCATATTAAATTTAAATATAGGCCTTACTCAAGGGTGCCTAAACCTTGTCAGAAGCCATACTGGAGTTCCGTAATTATGCCCATCTCCTCATCCCATGTCTGTAATCTGTTTAAAATAATTTGGCCTGCCACTTTCACAAATGTATCCAGAAGTGAAATGGGTCAAAAAAGCAGTCAGACTTAACTTGTAATTCAAGTGTAAAGTATCCATATTTAAACAATAGAGTAGATGTTATTAAATAAAAATAAATCAGAATGACAACAATCCAATCAAGAGAACCAGAGATATTGGGCCATATGTAGGTAATCTCAATTTACCTATTCTTAAATACCGAATTTTACAGACTCGGTCTTTAGGAATAGGTAAATGGGATGTAGATAATTATTCAGTAAATTTTACCAAATCGGTAGGATTCGGTAATTAAGAATCGGTATTTACCGATTCGGTAATTCCCATTCATTCCTATGGGCCTGGAGGCCCATAGGAATGAATGGGAAGCCATTCAGTATTACCGATTCGGTAAATACCGAATATGTAATAGGGGGAACATTTTCAAGGGTGGCAGGGTGTCACATTGACACCCTGTTGCACCTCTGAATAGTGCATGGGTGCACATGTGGCACACATACATGCCCTAAGGGCATGAATGTCTGCCACATCGCACTGTTGTAAAAGCAAAATAATTGCTTTTTCAAAGGTTTTCGATATTTACCACCAACTTGTAGTTGGTGGTAAATAACGAATCCTTAACTCAGGAATGCACTAACTTGAGTGCTCCCTACATTACGGATTCGGTAATTTACCGAATCGGTATGTTAAGAATTCGGTAATTTACCAATTCCTAAATTACCCATTCGGCAAAATACCGAATCCAGGAATCGTGCCACCTACATCTCAAAAGCCAAATACCGGTCGGTAACGGCCGAAATTTGGTAATTTCGTCCGTAACCGACTGGTATTGGGCGACCTACATCTGGCCCTTAGTGTCTTAAAGTTTTTAGTAGAAAATAGCACCTTAATGCACAAAGCGCCACTCGCAGTCATCTGAACGCACTAGGCTGAGGAAAAGTCACAAGTTAAGACTGACTGCGATAGAGCATAGGCCAGATATAAGGACCAGGTTAGTCCCAATGAAAAGTTACCATCAAAGTTTGGAGCAAAGAGTTCTGTTCACAGTGCAGAAGACCTCGAAAAGGGGGTGGAGAATCATGGACTGTTGTCGCTCTAGCACAAACAGCCAGTCAAGTTTCACGGATGGTTGTTGCTGTAGATTCATGTTGGTAGACATCATGGGCTTTCACTGCTGTAGCACAAAGTGAGGGTCTCTAGTTGCTGGTCGTTGCTGGTGGTTGCTGTCGACATGAAGAGCAGGCCTCACTGGAGCTTTGAATTGGCAGTTTTAGTGGGCTACAGAATCTAGGCATGGACAGGCATGTTCACTAGGAGCCCAAGCTTCAGCATATTCACTTTTACTTTAAAAAGTGTGTTCTCTGATGCCAGTCATGGATGGTTCAGGACATGAGAAGATACATATTGGGGATCTGGGACTCACTCCAGCAGAGGCCAACAAGTCTCAGGTAGGTCCAGTTGCGGAAGGTCAGCTGAGCAGTTGCAGGAAGGCCTCTGAAGCTTGTTGTGTCCCTGTAGCACACACAGGGGTTCAACTAACTGACCATTCTGGTTAGCCTGGGATAAAGGTGAGAATGTTCACTCTTCCTTCTTATATAGCAAGGCAGCTCTTCAAGCAGCATGGTAGTCCTCTGGCAGAAGGGCACTCTTTGTTCTGTAACATCCACAGGTACAGGAGTGTTCTGATGAATGGCCCTGGAGGTCCAACATTTATACCTGGTGATATCATTTGTGTGAGAGGAATCCCTGTCCAACCCCTACTTCTGGTTCTGGAAAGCTCTTCCCATTCCCCTGTATAGGACCCAAGCTTTCTAGGGATGATAAAAGGCAGGCAGGCCTGGTATCATATTTCTTTACATGTGCCGAGGCAAAGCCATTTGAAGTGAAAGATGAGCTGGATACAGCCCCTCCTAGTCATCGTGCCATGGTTGGCTCATTCTCTCCATACCGAAGTCATCTTTGTGTTACTGTCTGAAAGAGATACACAAATCGTGAAACAGCAGACACCTTCACATTCAGGTGATCAAGGACACTAACAGAAGGCACAAATGGTTGGGGCAAGAAAATGTCAACTTTCTAAAAGTGATATTGTTTGGAATTGTGATCTAAAATCCGACTTTACAGTTAAAGATTTGCAATTCATTTGAGTGTAAAAAGTATATCTTTCTGTCTGCTCCCAAAGCACTTATTAAAAGTAATAAGGTAACCAAGTGTTAGTCAATGGGAAAGAAAGGTCATTAAACAGTAAAAAACAACTTTAGGAGTTTTTAACTGCCAGGATATGTAAAACTTAATTATACATGCTCTACATTTTAAATGCAATGTTCCCCGCCCTCTGAGCCTCTAAGGCCTCCCTAAGGCTGACTTATATGTATTAAATTAAAAAGGAAGATTTAGAACTGGCAAAAGATTTATTTTGCCAGGTCGAAATGGCAGTTTAAAACTGCACTACATGCTACTGCAGCAGGTCTCAGACGTGTTTTAAAAGGCGACTGTAGTGGGTGGCACAATGGGTGCTGCAGGTACAATTTACTAGGGATTTACAAGTAAATTACATGTGCCTAGTAAGGGCCGATTACAATCCTGTCAGGAAAGGCTCCTAACAACATTAACTTTGTTTGAATCTGATTAGAAAGCATTGTTTCTGAACAAATTGGTCACCTTCCCGGGTCACTGAGTACGATGCAAGGAAGCTGTCCTGGATATCGGAATCGGTTCCGAACGGGATTCAGGCACACCAAGTCGCTCGGAGCCGAATTGTACAGCCCAATGGAGACACTTTCCAAAAGAGCAAGTACAATGACAAATTCAGACAGCTGTTCTGAATCGGTTTGGACAAGACAAAGCAGCTGTTTGAATAAGACTTGGGGGCCTGTAACAGGCCCCCCTTCAACCGTGGCCATCCGAATCGAGACCATGGGGGTACACATGGGTCTCCACTGCCCATGCATGCACTGTGTATCAGACACAATGGGGTGCCAGCCACAGGGTGCAAGGTTTTCCCCAACCAGCCCTTTTCTCAATGGAAGCCTGTGTTCTTGTCCGGGACACAGGCTCCCATTGAAGTCAATAGAAGTCCGACCGAAACGTATCCGGATCAGTCGGACTCCACCGATCTGAGTTGTTCGGAAAGCATTCCAGAACCGGTTCAGAAGGAATGCTTTCCTAACAAAATCGTAATCGGCCCCTAAGTCTAGGCCAATTTTATCATGTTTAAAGAAGAAAGCCCATCACTTTAAGACTGGTTAGCAGTGGTTAAGTGCACAGAGCTCTAAAGCCTACAAAAACTAATTTAGCAAAACAAGAGGTGTGAAGGTAAAAGCTTTGGGGTGTCACACTCTGTGGTTTCCTCCGCCAAGGATGTCAAGTTTACTGGGAAGCCTTTGTTAATATTTCATGTTTTGTTTCTAACCACAGTCAGATATGTATTCATTACCTTTGATATTATCATACTATAAAACAATGCTTCTTTGCTAATATATTCTATTGGCATTTGCAATAGTCCATAATTCACCAGGTTGAATCCTTGTGGAGGAAACTGTGTAGTAGAGTTCATTATTCTCCAGATTGCTCTTGTGAAATGAACAAGTCTTTGGAGTTTGTAATTGATTTGAATAATACCTTTAAAAATAAATAAGTCCTGTATAGTTCATAATTCCTATGGATGACTCCTTATAAACAAACAAGTGCTAGAGCATTTTGTGTTACTTTTGGATGATTTGTGACATGAACAAGTGCAAGTCTGTTCTTTTCAGATGCCTTTGTCAACTTCACAGAAGATGAAATGAGAGGATTCCAACAACAAATCCTGTCTACAACAACTATGTATCATGATTGCCTTGTATGGATGCCATGGACTATGTGACGCTTCTATGTGCTTCAAGATATCTGTCACCCTCAGTAAGTCTTGTGAGATTCCTTCCTGCTCAAGTGAGGCTTCTGCATCAAAAACATCCACGATCATGAGTATTGGAGCAGAACGGCATGCGAAATTATTAAGAAGACGGATTGTTCTTGCCGCTTGTTTCAGCTAGCTGTGAGCTGAGAAGATTTACGTCCCACTCATTTTAATGGCAATGTACTTGTACATTATTCAATGTTTGAATGGTGCAGATCTTGAATATCAACTCAAGAATATGAATGGTCCATAAAATGAAAATCAAAATTGTGTGAGTATCAAAAAATTGAAGAATGGATTATCAAGGTGGAATATATAAGTTTCCTTTTAACAACAATATTGAAGTATAAAATATAGATGACTAAAATATTATTTATTTATTATATTTTTAGTCAGTATGTATACTAAAGTGTTTTAAGTAAAATTACTTGTGCATTGCTGTGATTTGGTGTGGTATTGAGTGGGAATGTATTTTGAAAAGCATGATTTTTTTCATGCTAATAATTTAGCATAATTATCAGTTATTGTATTTATTACAATCTTTAATTTCTTAAACAGAGTTGGAGGCATAAAGGGAATATGTTTGTTATTTGTGTTTTTAAATGTAAAGTCATATTTTTAAATTTGTTCAGAAAATCCATTTTTTAAATATTGCATGCTGCTATATTTAGTAAAATGTTTAAAATATGATGAAACATAAAGAAAAATACACATACCATTTTCTAAATTTAAATCAAATATTCAAAAAATGTAAAAAATATAATTCCTTATTGTGGCAGAGTTTATTTATAATTATATCACATACATAAACTCGTTATTATCAAACTAATGATGAATTCATAATTGTATTTGGTCTTTTTATATTAATATGATTTTGGAAATGTAATACATTTTATTAATAACATGTAAAAATAGGATGTCTAATATATTTTAAAGTTATATCTGTTTGTAGATATGTAATTGAAAATTATAAACAAATTGAAAAGAGATTGAAAATCCTTTTGAAGAAAGGAAATAACATTGGAAAATGTAATTCATTTAAATTAATTATATCTTATTATTTGTACATTTGGAGTTAGGGTAGTACATCTGAATTCCACACATTATATGGAGTTATCCCAATGCTTGTAGGTCTTGAAGTTAGTAGAGTAAATCTACTCTCATCCAAATATTTGAAGATAGCTCGATGTGTGTATGCTTTGGAGTTGGGATAGTACCTCTGGGCTCCTCATAATGTAATCACTAGCCTCAATGTATATATGTAGACCTTGAACTTATAATTATATATGTAATCTCCCCCAAATATTTGCATATACCACCAAATGCTATCTAGGCCTTTGAGTAAATATAGTAAATATTCACTCCTTAAAATATATGCACTTAATTTAATGTTTGTCAAATTTGAAATTAGAATAGTAAACTAGTATCTCTTCAATATATTTTTGTTATTCTAATGTTTGTAGGCCTTGGAGCTGAAATAGTAATCATCCACTACCCCAAATATATGCACTTACCCCAATGTTTATAGGCCTTGTAGCTTGTAAAATATAGTGGGCTCTCCGGCATATTTGTATCTATCACAATGATTAAGGTAACATCCTCAGACTAATTAAATCTATCCCAAAACTGAGGGGAACAAGTTCAAAGGACCTAGTGTCTGTAGAATTTTTACCTGCAGCTAACCCACATGGCTCGGAGGCAAACAAGACAACTTGGACCTCAAGCAACATCGCAGACTTGATCTTAGCTGAACAGGAGCTTCTCAAAAATTGGGAAATTAGGCTGGTCCCCTTTCAAAAACTAGTGTACCCTCTACCATTCCTGAGCAGGACGAGCCCAGCGCCAAAGATACATCAGGGTCACACTTTCAGTGTACTCACGCACGCACGGGGAAGCTCACTAAAAAGGAGCATAAGTAGTCCTTGGGATCGACCGGAATTACGCTCAATGGGAGCGGCAGAATCATACCAAGCTCCAACAAGGGAAACACTGACCTGCACTATAATCATACGCCCTGGGGAGGACTGACGCTACTTACAAGACAGAGCTGGTAGCGGGGGAAGGGCACCAGCCCTAGGCGTCTGTTCTTGGAACATCAACGGCCTAACCTCAAAAGTGGACGACCCAGACTTTCAGCACTACATCTCCCTCTTCGACATAATAACGCTCCAATAAACTTGGTTCAAGGCCCCACAGCAGATCAAGGGCTACACATGCTTTGCCACACCAGCCGAAAGGACTAGTAGGTTTGGTCATCACTCAGGAGGACTGGCCACCTATGACTACACTACAACAATAGCTTCAGCAACCCTTTTGGACTCACTTTCAAACACAACATTAACAGTCAAAATAAAACTTGTCAATGAGAATAAAGAAGAGGAGGTATGCATAATCAACTCATACGTCCATCCAAAAAATAAAACGAAGGACTCATCCAAAATAACCAATCAACTGGCTGAGTACGCTACCCAGATGGAAAATCCACTCTTCCTTCTGACAGAGGACCTAAATCAAGATCTACTTGGCTCGTCAGAAGGAGAGGAAGCACTGGCTCTAAACAGAATTTACAATATACCATCGCAAAGCGATCCACCAGAAAGGAAAAAACACCGCAATAGCCGCTTTCTTTATGACCTAGAACATCAAATCCTTCGAGCATTGAACGGATTTCCGGCAGATTCTCCTCCAGTAAATCTTTTTACTCTACCACAACGAGCTCCATCCTGGACTACACTTTTGCGAGTCTTGTGTTATTTCCATACATCTCGGGGTTTAGAATGGGAGATAAGGGCGATAGCGACCGCCGCCCCCCAGGAATGCCATAAAATATCAAATACGCCAACCCTTATTAGGCCAGATACAGCTATGGTGCCAATCCACTCTTTGAATCAAAAAAGGATCAAATGTACATCAGTTAATTTGACCCCTCAAGCCGTAGCGGCACTCCAACTCTTCCATACCCAAAAATCAACTGCAGCCGGGCATATCATTTACTGGAATAATTTCACAGCCACACTGCTAAAAAAACTTGCAGTTACTGTCATCCCAAAAGATAATCCTCGCAGAGAGTGCAGCAAAAACTATTTAAAGAAGGAACAGAGAGCACAACTAAAAAAACTAAAAGAATCAGCAAACTTGACGCTACGGAAGCTGAGAACAGCCCCCAACAATACCAGCTTACGAGCAGAGTTGAAACACCAAAGAGCAGTGCTCAAATAAACAAAATGGAACATCAAGAGAAATGGTGAAAAATAGGTCTGGGCTAAACTCCTCTACGACATAAATACTAACAACAGCACCCGTTTCTGGCAACCAGTGAATGGGATCATGCGCCCACAGCATAAAGAAATAAGATCTCACATCACTGAAGAGATTTGGATCAAAAACCTCTCTAGTCACTTCAATGACAACACAGAGCATCCAGGAGCGCAAACGAGGACCAATAAGACTTTAGAGATAAACTGTGAAACGCGTACACTAGAGACACTAGGACAGGCCTCTTTAGGCACAAACATCAACCTCCCAGTGAACTTGAGGAACCAGCAGACAGCCTCAATCAAAAAGCAGATAGTCAAAGACAGGAAAGAAGTTGCCCCGGGACCAAATGGCATCCCACCTGCCCTCTACAAAGCAAAGAATAAAGAGTGGACGGACATCATGCAACTCTTATTCGTGGATATCAGGCTACTAAACAGAATCCCAGAATCCTGGAGGGGGTCAACGATTGATCCCATTTACAAAAAGGGAGACAAGGCTGACCCAAACAACTACCGCTTAGTAGCCCTTCTTGACAAAGAGTCGAAATGATTTGCCGGCACTATACTAGAGGAGAATGCACTTTGGGCTAAATCTAACCTGATTATACCGCTGAATCAGACTGGTTTCGGAAAAAGACTAGAACAGCAACAAACATCCTTGCCATTTCACTAATTATCGATCCAGCAAAATCCTCTAAGCTCCCGCAACACTTGTGCTACATCGATTTCAGCGCGGCATTCGATAACATCGAGAGAGGTAGATTATGGGGGAAACTGGTGCAATGGGGCCTACCGCAGTTGTCCCTAAACATGCTGATGCTTCTCCATACGGACACCTGGGTGCAGGTGAAACTAGGAAGTGGCACTCACCTGTCCTCAAAAGTACGAACCACTAAAGGACTTAAACAAGGGTGTGTGCTCACGCCAATTCTGTTTAACCTTTTTATGGCGGATCTACCGAGTGTGCTCGACGCTTGTAACTCCCACTCACCGAGGATAGGAGGGAAAACTCTGAGCAATCTTCTGTATGCAGACAACGTAGTGCTACTTAGCCACACCTACATTGGTCTTCAACGTCTTCTGACTGAAATGAAAAAATATGCCATGGAAAACAACCTAAAAATAAACCTCAGTAAGACTTGCACACAGGGCCGGACTGGGAACTAAAACCGGCCCTGGCAAAGTGCTCGGCCTGCCCCCCTCCCCCCCACCCCCTGGGGGGGTTGGGGATGCGACCGCGCTCTATGCCACGGCCGGTTTTCAGCCGATTTTGTTACAGGGCCGTTTTTACAGCAACGCTGCAAAAACGGCCCTGTAACAAAACGGCCCCAAGGGGCCCAAAACCGGCCCCCACCCTTGCGGCGCACCGGGGGATTGCCCGATGCCCGCAATGGCCAGTCCGGGCCTGCTTGCACATAGTCAATTAACACCAACAAAAAACAACAGAAAAGCTGGTCCTTTGGAGGTTTAAAAATTGAGCCAGCATGTGCGTACAAATATCTGGGAGTACTCTTCGACAAAGAAGGCACTTTCGCTTACCAGAAGCAGGAGATTAGAAGGAGAGGTTCCCTGATCGCCTTGACGTTGAAAAACCTGGCAACTCAATTGATGGGTCCGACTCTGACCCCTTTCTTGAAAGTAATCCAGGCGAAGCTGCTTCCCTCGATTACCTATGGCAGCGAGGCAATGTGGGGACGAGACTCCAAAGACCTGGATAGAACACAGGTCAAAGCTTACAGAACAATGTTCTCGCTCCCGCCTTACACACCTCCGGCTCAAATAAGACTGGAATTCTGCCTGCTAAAGCAAGATCTAGCCAGGAACGGGGGAATATATCATCTGTTTGCACAAACTTAGAAGCGCCACTACAGATACATTAAACTCTCTGCTATGGAAGGATATCCAAAACAGGGATGCCTCGGAGGCAAGAACTTACCTGCAAGCAGCATTATAAGCCATTAAACTCTCAACGCTCTGGGATACACAACTTGGGCATAGTGCTTTCAAAAAACTTGTCTGTAAAAATGTTAAATCACTCTCCCTACTGGAGGACAAGGCACTATTATCAAAAAGATCGCATGCATGGATGACCCTAAATTCTTATAAATCGCTAACACCACAAATATATTTCAATCAGGGATACCGGAAAGCCACAAAAATGAACCTCTTAAAATATAGACTAGGGATTCTGCCAACTACAGAGCACTTACCGCCATGGCTCAGGAAAGACGGAAATGAAGCCTGCATGCCATGCAATTCAAAGAATGGTGACATTCTTCACGTAATATGCTTGTGTGTAGAACTGCAATAAGCACATCAACTACTTCTTAAAGACCAACTCAAGCAAAAAGGGATCAGCAAAAGAAGGCAAGCGGTGCTCGCCTGCCTGAATCCGTCATACACCAAACTAAACTGTAGATTCGTGAAATTTCGGGCAACAGCCAAGCAAAGAATGCCAAGTCTGCCAAAACTGGGGGACAATGCTATAGACTCAGGTCAATCAGCAGACGGACAATAGTACCTAAGGGCACTTTCAGAGCACAAGTCAGCCCAGCACCAGAAGGTCACTCCTGAGCAAAGCAAAATGCTAGTGGCTAAAATAGCACATGGCTGAACAGGACGTGAACATTCTAAAGAGGATCTGTACTGCTTACCACTCAGTGTAAAAAGTGTTTTTCTGATAAGTCTTATAGAGTTACTTCTGTGTAAACTGCAATGAATTCTCAATTTTATGATATTTTAATGTTTTTAAATAATGATGTTTTAAGAATTTTGTAATATGCACTGCAATGGTTTTAATTAACTATGCATAACAATAATAAACTACAACTAAACAATGATTGTAGACCTTGGAGATTGAAAAGTAATTTAACACTGCCCCAAATATTTGTAGATACCCCTACGTTTTAGGCCTTGGAGTTAGACTAGAATTTCTGCATGCCCCAACATATATTATGTACGTACCCCAATGTATGTATGCTTTGGGGCTGGAGTCATGTGCTTCCACTTCTCCTAAATATTCACAGTTACCAAAATGTTTGCAGGCCTTGGAATTAGAATAATACATCTATACCCCCCCAAATATAAGCAACTATCCCAATGTATGTAGACTTTGGAGGGACACTAATATATTTGCACTGCCCCCAGCATTTCCAGTTACAGGAGTGTTTGTAGGACATGGAAATAGAACAGTACAACTGTCATCCCTCCCAAATAATCGTATTACCCAAATGTTTGTTGTTTTTTGAGTTACAATAGTAAATCAGCATGTCCCAAAATATATACAATTAGTCAAATGATTGTGTTGCTACTTTTCTAAAAGTAAATATATAAGACAGTAATAACATAATTTTATGCAGTTCAAAACGACTGTATAGCAAATATAATTTAACAAAATTGAGACCATGATTTTATACTTTTAAAAGTTTATTGACCATTCAGAAAAAAAACTTTTTATCAAAACATTAATTACAAAGAGTATGTACTTTAATTGGAATAAGAACTATTTATTATCAAAATAAAGATACTGCAATGTATTTTTTCAAGTAGTAGCTGTTACAGTTTTTATTAAATACCATTGAATATAACACTTAAAAACATCTTTAAAATATAATTAAATCTGTTTTGTGCAAATAAATATGCAGTCATAATTGTTAAAATTGTACTGTAGCTAGAATGTCACAAAACATTTTTGTCTGATTATTCTTAATTGCATGTGAAACAAATGGTAGCCGGTGAGGGGGTAAAGATTTAGGGTCCGTTTACAATGGCAGGTGGAATTACGTCCGCCTGCCTCCTATCAGGGACTGGCACCACCCGACATGCTGAAGGCAGTCACGCAGTAGGCAGTAAGCATTTTGATGCGAAGGCCGCCACAGCGGTCACAATACCTATATTTTGCATTGCGGCGGGTGCAGGCTGGCTACAGTACCTGACGCAATGCAAAAAAGAGACACTGCACACATCCCTGCACTACGTGGCAGGCACCAAGCGGTTCCTAGCACATGGTGCAGGGATATGCCAGGACCTGTGCCTTTGGGCCGGGGGAAGGTGGGCCCGCTAGGAGCCCTCATTGCCTCTTTCTGCCAGAATTTTCATGGCGGGTTCACTGCTGTGAAAGGGCCGACGTAAAAAGGCACATCTTAATGTCTGGTAGGCATTACTCTGTCTCTGCTGCACTGGCGGGCTCAAGGAGCCCGTCGGATGTGTGGTGGTCGGTCTTACTGACCGCCAACAAACCACCCGCAATCCTAATGTGATGGGCGGAGAACATACAGAGGATGTTGGTGAGACTGCCATCCTATTCAGACCCTTAGTAACCTGGGCCCATTCCTCCACTGTGTAAACTCACCCAAGCAGACACTTCTACTTTGATGAAAATTAAATCTTTATAACCTTAGTAATCACCACCCAGAATCATTGATAGTCAAGTGGTATGGAAAAGCTGTACAATAATGAAGTAAAGTAGGGGACTAACTCACCCTAGGATAAAATAAAATAGTAGATGCCATTAGTGAAATTGGGACATCTTTGAGAGTACAATATACACATCCTCCTGTGAGCAGAATAATTGAATCTATCAAATAGGATTATGGAGAATAGGATGGAGATAGCAGTTGTGTAACCCACTGTACATGACTTACAAGAACAAATGATGAACCTCAGAGGCATGTAAGCTTTTTGGATTATAATGTGGAGGACACTGAAGGTAATTTTAGATAAAACAACATGGGAATTATTGACCTACCTAAAAAAGATTAAGGACCCCAGTATGGAACCGTATGTGTAAAAAATATTTATTCACAAGGTCTCACTGGGGACAATTTCCAAGTGATTCTAGTTAGAAAGAGCACACAGATTCTGTCAACACCCCAGGCACCTGGCTTTCCAGCTACATCTGGGAAGATTTTATTTACATTGGCATAATTTTTATATTATCACTTAACAAAATGTACCCATAATTATTGAGATTGTGCCTTTATACCACATTACATAAAAGGAAAACAATCTTTATGTGGGAAACACAGAAACAATACAATTGAAACAAGTAGGAGTGGAATCTCCCAAACATGGCTGGCAATACTTTAACTTAGGCGGCCAACAAACATTTCAGGTAGTTTTATACACAAACAGATCATTTGCATAATTTTTTAACATGAAATTTCAATACAAGTGTCATTACTTTTAAAGTGAGTGACTGGAAAGTCAACTTGAAAATGCTTTTTCTTGTTAAATATTCATCCAAAAAGACCATCCAGGTAATTTTTTGATTACAAAATAATTTGTTCTCATTGATTGCAGGAACAAACAATGATCATGAGGACTAAGAAGATTTTTATTGATTTCTCCCACTGCTCCGTACCCAGTGATCTACCCCTATCCCTTCCCTAGGAAACCCTCTCCTCACCGCCGGTATTATTTAATGCCTTGTGGATGCTATGTTGCAGGCCTTCAGGAAGAAACACCAATTCTTAATGTTCTCCTTCCTCCACACCCCCACATTCCTCTCTCTTCAGCATCTATGCCCTGCCTGCAGGTTTGCGTGTTCCACAGCCCCAAGCTCTTAAGGTTAGTTCTGAAGTGAACCTGGAGCAGGAGAAAATGCCAGAAAAGATCCTGGTTAATTTCTTGTCATACACAGTGAAATAACCTATTTTTGGAGTGTGCTCAAAAATGGTCCCTTTACTAGTAATGATACACTTTTAGCATTAGGTCAGATGCAAATGAAGCACCAGAACAATGCCAGCGGGAGTTGGTTGAAGGCTGGAGGAACTTTATAAGCTGGGTACCAGGGACCAAGTAAAATTTCCAGTCATGCTCCGCATAATGTGGAACAACCTATAATTACGGGAGCATGGAGGATGTAGTTGATGTGCTGATTGAGTCAATCAAGGAAAATTCCTATCACTGAGAAGGCCATGGTTATTTTGAATTTGGATTCTGGAGGGGAAGCATCACTCTCTTGGAATTTTTACCTTTTGGGAAATATCAAGTACGTGCAATTAATTAATTTACAAAATGTTTGTTGTTTGAGGCTAGCACCACTATTTATTTTTGCTTTTGAATGGCCTGAAGTTAGGATCAGGAGCCATAGTGGGATTACATTTTTTTTAAGGTGTAATGTTAGAAAATGTTTGGGATGGTGAAGGCTTGGAGTTATACATTTATTTTCTGCATCTGCTTGTGTGTTTGTGAATTTGTACAGATTTGTAATCATTTTACTGTGTTGATGTTTTACTTTTTGTGGCCTAAACAGCTGTGAAGTTTTCCTCAGGTGCATTTTTTTAAATGTATTTTTCAAATTCTCATGACTACTGTGCAATATGTGTCTACATAATTTTAGAGTCTTAGAGATAACCTCATATTAAATACAAAATGTAGGTTATTCTTTGTCTGCATGTGTCTGTTGCTCACTAGGGCTGTGGTGGTTACTGGAGTACAGGTTCAGTTAGCCATACATCTTCCTTTGTTCTCATTTACCTACTTCCTCACGTGTGACATGGTCAATATTTTGGAGGCTCATTAATTTTGTCTTGGGATGTTTGCATTTGGGGAATTTTCAAAGTTTATACATTTTCTTTATCTGAGTTACCAGTGATGAGTAAAAGGGCAGTGTCATGTGTGAGCCGAAACACATTTGTGGAAATATTGTATATCTGTGCTATCCTGTCCTTGCAAAGCTACAATATTTTTAGGGGTGTGGGGAAATGCTCAAGGCACAACAGGGCAACCATGTTCTTAGTACTTTAGTCTCCCATGTCTCCTTCTTTGCTGGCCATGCAGAAATAGTCATCTTGTGCAGCTAGTGTATGTGTTATTCATAGGCCTCCATTTTATCTACGTTCTTTATGCTGCCTTCTTTGTTGGCCATGTGGTGGTGGCAATGTTGCATAGCCAGCCAATCATTGAGTGTGGTGGCAATTTTGTCTTTTTTATCCCCCCTTTATGGTTTGGCCATGTGCCAAACCATAATTTAGTAGATCAAGTGAGTGTGTGGATGCATGTGAGTATGTGGCGCTGATTTTGTCTTTGATATCCTTTCTTCTTCCTTCTCTGGCCATGAGGTGGATGACCTAGCTACCACCATTTTGTGCAGTCAGTGTGAGTTTCATTCATTTCATTCCACTATCAAAAGCCATTTTCTAGGATTATTTATATATATTTTTGTGCTCATGGTAGATTGTAGTACACAGTTATTGTTTTTGATTAATTATTTTTTTCCTGTCCTGACCTCTCAAAGGGCACCTATGGAGGCACCAGCAATCATTAAATTAATGTATTTAAAGTTTGGGTGTTCCCAACCTCCCATAGCGCCCCCATGTCACTAGAGAGGCACCAGCAAATATTTAGCACATTTTAATTTGCAAGATAATTGGGAAAGTGGGCAATCTAGAAAAGAAAAACTGCAAATTCAAGGCCAAGTCTGGACTGATATGCAGTCTCCAGCCTTCAGTACTGGCAATTCTGCTGGCTCCCAGTCTCTGCAGCAGCATCCAATGCCTAAACCATCACCAGCTACTAAACCCACAGCAACAAATCTTCAGGTTCATGTACTATGCAAACCTCTGCAATGGCTTGGTTTAATATGGTAGGACTATAGTCAATTGCACATTAGCAGACAATGCAGGCACAGCAAGCAGCAACACCAGTGATAATTGAGAAGATGGTCCATGATCCAAAATAGATGAACCTAGATCAAGACCCATTGACCAGTTGGTATATAGTATCTAGCATGTGTGGCAGCCGGTGTGTCTTCAGACTATATGTTGAGTGCAGCTGGGACAGTTGTCATAGTCAGAAATGAGAAGCCTCTCTTCTCGAAGTGTCAAGAGGTTGATGATGATTAGAAAGAACAATGTCTTCATAACAAAAAATGATAATCCCCCTGAAGACACAACTGTGGATGAGGGCCGTTGGTCTAATATCACAAATGTGGTGAGTGATCATCCTCTAGATGACCTCCCTGAGTTTGAGGATAAACTCTACTTTCCTGACTAAATATATAACACAGGGCAGATATGACTGCTTTAAAAAAAATATATATATATATATATTTGGTATGCGATTTATGGCGGGTATTGTAAATAATATTACCTTGACCAGTTTGCATGGTATAGATAGTCACTCAAGGAGGACACATATATTTTTTTGCTGAGGCTGACTGGGTGGAGAAAGATTTTCGGTTCAATCATAAACTTTTAAATGAGCAATGGTAACAGTAGACAATGAAAGCCTTCATTTCATAAAAAATAATAGGAAACTGTCCATATCCTTTGTTCAATTTCCATGCTATTCTGCCATTGAAAATTAAGAGAACTGTACTGCTAATAGGTATTGTGTATCGCTTCCATGGGAAAGAGAGACATGTACTTAATCGGACACCAATGAAAATTAAACTATGAAGATTCATGTGATGGCTTGGGGGTCTTTACAGGTAAACTAAACTTGATATGTAATATATGGATGATCATTCTCAGTCAATTATTACCTTCCACATGCCATTTGAAAAACTACTTGATTATCCGTATGCCCATCATCGCTAACTTCTTCTGTTACCACCCAGTTTATCTGGTCTAATCTAATACTCAATTTTGTTTCATTTTCTTGTTCAAGAAGTCAATATCTTTTTGGGTGAAATGTTAAAGTACTGTTGACAACTGCCAGACATTGTGAAGCAAGAAGAAGGAAAGGAGCATACCTGTGTGGACAAGAGAGAAGTTCATTGATTAGGAAAATGCAGAGTAGTGGCAAACTCCAGTTCAGCAGGCGTCCTGAATTATTTTTTTAAGTAACCCTCTGTTTCCTGGGGTATATAGAATGTGATCCCAGGAAAGGTTAATTATGTTTAAAATCTTTTTTTGAGTTAGAGCTCTTGCTTTTCAACTAATGATTGCAGGGATCATTTATGGCCATTGTTATGGCTGCATTATGTGACTGGAAGAGTATACAAGGAGTACTCTGACAATGTTTACTGTTGACACATTTCAATAGGCTTGCTTTCAGATATTAATGTAATGATCCCTCTGGAAAGCCGGTAGGCTTGCCTTGTATATTTTGAATATTTACGTGGTCACTTTTTAGCAAAGCCAATAGGTTTGTTCTGTATAATGATGTGCTGATCAGTTGATATAGCAAATAGTTCTGACTTCATATCATGAAGTTAGGTGGCACCACAATGGTCTCCTCAACTGAACTAGTATGTTTACTTAGATGATGCCTATAATTGCATTTTGGGGGTTGCTAAATATTTATATAATATTGCAGTAAAGATAATGGATAACCACTGCATGATAGGTACAATGGGGGTGAAGCACATGAGCTGAGACAGTGTTAACCTCCATGCCTTGGTAGTCCTGTGAAAGTTCCATAAATGATATACATTTTGGTAACCAGTTGTGATGGGCTTGAATTGTTCACAATAAAGCCCAGGGAAGGGGTTTATTATTTGTTTTATGTTTGGAGACAGTCCGTTGAAAGATTGTTTGAATGACACCAGGGGAACACACTGGCATATCATACTTAGGGTCTAATTACAAGTTTGGCGTTCCTCGGACCACCATTTTCATGGTGGGGCAGCGATGGTGGTCTTCCGACTGCCACATTATGACCTTGGCAGTCGTGCCCCCCTGGGACCACCAGCTTGGCCTGGGGACCGCCGTCCCCTGGCTGTAGCGCTATAGTGATGAGGCAGAAATATGCTTGGCAGGACCACTGTGGTCCTGCCAAGCATTTTTCGACTTTCCTCACTGCTACTGATTTCATGTAGGTCTATCCTCCATGAAAACAGTGGCAGTGAGGAAAGAAAGGTGGCTCTACAGGGCACCCTAGTGCTCACTCCATGTGGATGCACACAGGGGGCACAGCATGTGCTTACCTGTGTGTATGCACCCGCAGTTCCAGCACTGCATTTACTTTATAGACCATGCCGTGCTGGAACTTCCATTGATGTTCCCATTGTGGTGTATAGTTTATAGGCACCGCCGTGGGACCGCCAAAGAAACCACCTGCCAGTGACTAAAAAAGTCATAATACAGCTGGCGGTTCTCACACTGGACTGGTGGTGCAGTGGCGAGTCAGTCCCACTGCTGCACCGCTAATCGGGCCCTTAGTATCCTTAACCCACATTCTAGTGCCATGAAAACTCTAAATAAGTATACAATCTGTATCTGGAATATCAGAGGGATGTGGTTCATGGTGAAAAGACAGAAAACACATCCATACTTATGCAACCACAGTGCCCACATAGCATGCTTACTCAAAATACACTTGACAAAAGTGGATTCTGTCAGTAAACATAGGAGATCGAGGGGTCAAATATATCAATTAAGCTTGAAGGATTATATCAAGAATCATCAAATGTAAAGGAGAAGAGTGTTGCTTCCACTCCTTTACCAATGCCCTTGCTCCTGGGGCTGTCAGTATTCTATCTTGGAATATTTGCAGCCTTGAGTCAAAAGTTACACATGGTATTTGGGGCGATTTTATTCAGAACTTTGATATAACATGTCTGCAAGAGACATGGTTAATACCCGAGCAACATCTGGACGGATATAAAATATTCCATGTCCCTGCATTACGGTCAACTCATGGTAGACATAAAGGGGGAATTGGTGTTTATATATCAAACATGCTAATAGTTCAGAACATCAAAATGTCAAAAAGCACTCCCTACTATCAAATGGATTCCATCTATTTGCCTTCACACATAAAGTTGCTAATAGTAATTTTTTATAATAATATTGATAAAGATAAATATGCGGATGTGTTAAAAAGCATTAGTGAAGATCTAACCAATCAGGTTATCGCTAAAGGAAGAGGGGTAATTCTGATATGGGGAGGGGATTTTAACACAAGTGTTTGTAATTTGAATATGTTTGGTGTGGGCAAAAATGATCTAGATGAAAATGGTCACTTTAAGCATTTTGTTCACACGGATAGACAGGAAAAATGTAATGATATTATGGCAATGTTTGATCTTGGGTTTGTTAACATGATGTGTTCTCCAACTGTTAATTTTGGTCCTACATATATTGGACGGGGTTTTAGATCTGTGATTGATTTTATTATCATGCCAATCCGATATGCCAACCTGGTGGAAACATTTATGATTCACCCAATTGGCTTAAGTGATCATTTGCCACTTAGTGTGAATATATTAGTATCTGGCAACAATGCTATTTCCACTGTAGAGTATTTGGCATGGTCTCAAGATTTAGTGCTGTCCCGTCAAAATGGATACTCATTAAGATTGGGGAAACAAGATCCTATGCTGGTGAACACGAACATAGTAACAAAGGCCTTAACACCAATTCTAGTATGCCTAAATGAGGATACTCCTTACGTTGACATATTTAATGCTTTAACGCAGATTACAAATATTATTCAAAAGATCATGACCACCTCCAATAATAAGAAACAAATGAAGAGTAACAGGTGTAATTTGTATGAGGCCTCTCAGCGTAGAAACTCCTACTTATTCAGGCAGGCTGTGAATGCCCCTTTTTTTGCCAATAAAGAGAGGGCAAGGTTGGAGATTGCGATTGATGAAAACACCTGGATTCATTTTTTCTCTAAGGTTTACAGCAGGGAGACCGATGATGCTGGAAGCCACTTTGAGATCAGGGAGGCGGAGGTATGTAAACCGGTTCATTCACTGATCGCAATTGAGATCGCTCTCGAGGAAGTATTGTTGGCGATTAAGCAAAGTAAAGGAAATAAGGCCCCAGGTCCCGATGGAATTCCTATTGATTTATTTAAGATGACTACTGATCTTTGGGGCCCACTTCTGACATGAGTTCTTGAGGCTTGTTGTTCAGAAGGGTTTATACAATCTTGGCCCGAATCAGTTATTATACCCATCTATAAAAAAGAGGACCGTGTGAACCCTTCTAGTTACAGGGCAATATCGCTTCTGGATTCCCTAATGAAAGTTGCAGGAAGGGTGGTGCTAAATAAACTTCAAACCTGGGCTGAAGACAATAATATTTTAAGCCCGGTCCAATATGGCTTTAGGGAGGGGATGGGCACGGTAGAGCAGGATTTACATTTTACACTACTCCAAGGGAAGTATACCCGAGCAAAGACTGGGCGTCTGTATGCAATATTTGCTGACATCACGGCCGCCTTTGATTGTGTAGAACATCCATTGTGCAATTTCTAAGACAACTATACTCAGGAGCCTCCGCAAAGGTGAGATATGGACCCAAGGGAGAGTGTACCAAGCCATTCCGAGAAGAGAGGGGAGTTAGACAAGGCTCCGTCTTGGCCCCATTCCTCTTTTCCATATATACCAACGCGTTGGAGGAGGAATTGAGGGCCAATGTAATAGACTCTCCAAGACATAATAACAAGCAGGTTGTCTCCCTTCTCTACGCAGACGACGCAGTACTAATGGCTAGAACCAAGATAGGTATCCAGAGAGCACTTTACACTTACATTGAGTTTATGGCCAACAGGGGCCTAAAACTCAATGCAAAGAAAACTTTTGTGAAGTTGTGCGGGAAAGGACAAAATAAGGGTAAAAATCTAGTAGTGGATGATGTTAAAATTGAATATACTAGAACCTTTTCCTATCTAGGTGTACTCCTTGAGGGTTCAGGCTCCTGGGGCCCAGCGGTTAGGAGTAGGACCCTTTTATTTAAAAGATCGACTGCGGCATTAATGAATTTTGCACGCAAATTAGGAAAAAGACCAGCGGAGATCCTAATAAAAATATATATAGCAAAATACAGGAGCATAGCAATGTATGGGGTGTGTATCTGGGGTTTTTGTAATGTGGCGTCCATACAAATTGTAGAAAATGATTTTTAAGGTATATTTTAGCGGTCCCACAGAGAACATCTGTTTTTAACTGCCATGCTGAATTGGGCATTGAGTTTATTACAGATCTTATTAAACTCCAACCAATTTTATTATGGCACAGAGTTTGGTCCACATCTACATTAGGCTTAAACAGAGAAATTATCAAGGATATAATGGCCCTGGACCAGGCAAGAAATATTCCATGGCTAAATTATGTCAGAACGATGTTAAACGACCTAAACAGACCGGAGTTTTATGATAATCCTGAGTCGGCCTGTTCTATGTCCAGAAAGGCATTGAAACAATTATGCTGGTAACTTTCCCAATTAAAAATGACTGGTAGAGGGACCTGGTGCTTTGTCCGTATGACAACGCCTCCCAGCAATCTACCATTCACTTGGTATTATTTTGTAAGTACTATGTTAAAGGACGTGTAAGGTGGATTAAGCAGTATTTGAAACGGGTTGCATGGCGGCAATGCCGCCCAGCTTATTTATTTCTGCAACAACTGGATGGTAATACCATCCTCACACAAGAAAAGAGACCGGTGGAAGCAATAGACCTAACGACCATGAGGCTATAGACTCAACGGGAGAGAAACGATAGACCCATTCTTAACAAGACGCAAAACAGAAAAACAGCGTGGGTCCCTATAAGTGAAAAAAGCACAAACACAATAATTGAAAAAGCATGGTTTTAGAAAGAGGGTGGTCCAGAATAAAGAAGGACCAAATATTTTGGAATTTAGCACAATAAACAAGCAGTAAAGCTCCAAATGGAATAACGAGTAAGATGGTAACGAGAACTCCCAAAAGTACACCGACGTATATACAACTATAAGAAAGGTCATAATTTGATTGACATTGACCATAAGAATTACTTTCTAACAAGAATCAGGAAGGAGAACGTATCCCAATTAACTTAAGGATACGATCAAGATCTTTTTTCAGATCCATGTTTTGTAATTTGTCCTGAAGAAGGGGGGGCCCAGTGCCTTATCCACCGAAACGCGTCGACAACCCTAAGGGGATTTTTAATCAGTTACATTTGTTGTTTTACATTTTTTTTTATTGTATTAATATTGTGTACATATGCATTTATCAACAAGCACTATGCACTGTATTAAACAGAAAGAATGTTCATTTATTCCATTGTGCAAGCATGAATTTATGTGGTTTTTGATTATAAAAAATCTTTTTAATTATGAAATACTTTTAATTCAATAAATTGTCCTTTGCCAATTTAATTTGCTTTTGTGGTTCTACTAGTGTAAGGGGTTATAATAAATAGACAGAAAAGGCTGAGACTGAATACTTTGGTGAGAGGCTAAAAATAGGTGCATGGTGAAAAATTGTTTCCCCCATTAATGACCGAAACCCAGGGAACACTTTCTATTTTGGCAATACATTTATAACCTCAAAGAGCCAAAATCAAACAAAGCAACAGTCTAGAACACCTAATGTTGGTTTCAGACAAACAGGACAGGGTGAAGCTAAATGCTTTTTTCGCTACACTGGAGGGAAATTTTAATTCAAATTACAATTAGTTGGGTTTTACAAGACTTATTGCTCCATACTCCTAGTGACAGATGTCTTAAAAGCCTCCCTCCCCCCACTTTAACTGCTTACGCATAGGGTCGTTACCACTGGGTCCACACTTGGTTACTTATCAATTGAAAAGTTCTAGACTACAGTTACTGCCAGAAGCATCCTGCTTTATAACTGTGATAACTGATGTTTCTCTTTTAAGGTGTGATTAGAGAGAAGAACCGCAGTATCTAAAGAATATGGTCAAAAAGAAAAAGTGGTGGAGATGGTTATAAGCATGAACCAAAATGGCTGTTGAACTGTAAATTGTGCTGCTCACCTGCTATGATGATAAGTCGTGGGGCCTGATTCTGAGTTCATGGTGTAGGTGCAGTTGCGGCCATGGACCACAGCACCAGTGGCCTGATTGCCGCATTGCGAGTGCAGCAGTCGGACTGTGAGGGAACTGCTGCAGTCACCGGGGATCCGCGGCAGTCCTGAGGCTGCAATGTACTTTGAAGTGCAGCTGCGACACTGCCACACATATTACGGGTTTCCTCCCCACCTCAATTTTCACGGCAAAGTGAGGAGGGAAGGAAACAAATGGGATACATGCAGGGGGGCACACGTTGTGCACCCCTGCCTGCATACACCCCCTGTTCCTGCACTGCATGGGCTTAAAGTACATGCCGTGCAAGAAAGGTCTTTGACATTCCCATTGCGGTTCATTTTTGAAAGGCACCAAAATGGGAATGCCAAGGGACCACCAACCAAACTACAAAAATTATTCTAGACTGGAGGGCGGCTGGCTGTGAGCTTTTGTGGTGCTGGAGTGGGGCAGTGGCATGGCGGCCCACTCCTGCACCGCTAACGTTGTAATCAGGCCCTTAGACAATTATGAGGTTGTTTTGCTTTGCAATCCGAGATAATAGAAAATACTGCTCTACCACACGGAGGCTCAAACACGACGAAGCAATAAAAACAACAAAACACCACCTGGAAAGGGATTTCTCTTTTATAAAATGAAACACATCAAAGACTGTTTTCACAATAAGACATGGGGTTTTATTTGTGCAACACTCTCTAACAAAACGGCTTTCCCAGATTTCAAATGAACAACATTCAAATGTATATAGAGATATATTTGTATATGTGTATATACGTATATACATGTATATATATGTGTGTGTGTGTGTGTGTGCAAGCAATAATAACACACTTATACGTAAATGTGTGGATAATAATATGAAATGAAGTACAATCAGATAATACTGGATGTCCTGCAAGAAATCAGAAAGATATATACACTAAATACATCAGATGATTACAACCACTGAAGAATTGGATGTGCACACAGACACTCACACATCCCAATGAAAACACTTCAGATGATTAATGTCACTGGAGACTTGAATGTGAACACAGACACTCACACATCACAGTGATGATTATAGTCACTGGAGACTTGGATGTGCACACAGACACTCACACATCACAATGGCAACAATCAAAAATAAAACACATCACCTGGTGCACACTTCATCTTGGCCCACTCCAGACTGGGAGATTCACAGCTGAGGTCAAGATACTCAGCTACCAGATTCCTGCACTGAAGAAGCATCCGTCGTTCAGGCCCAAATCCCAGTTTCCAAGTCAACAAACCCTGGCTTTATAATCTCAAAATACACTAGAAGGTTGCGAGAGGCCCTCCTGTGCACCAAAGAAACTCACTGGAATTGGCCACTTTCCATGCAAACATTCCTAAGACAAAAGAGTTCTCACGTTCCCGATGCACTTTCACATGTTTCAGCCTTTATCTTAACAAAGCTTACGAAAGCCTAAAACAACCTTAAATATGAATAGCCTAAACAACTTGAGTAATCTGGAGGCCTGCCTTTGTGCGCGAAAAGCTCAAGCTAGACAGAGTTAGAATTTAAGATGGCATAAGGGCATGTCAAAGCCAATAGTACGAACTTAATAATACTTCCCAATGTACAACACAATGCACATTTGTGCACCACTGCCTATAGCATCACACACTTCATCTCCCAATGTACAACATAATGCACATTGGAGTATCACTGCTTATAACACTGCACTTTGAGACCAAGAAGTACATTCCACATCTCTCTCTCTCTTATGCTTTCAAATGCACATCCCAGGCGTTCTGTTTTCTGGCAAGGCTGCTCTAATCTGTGAAAGCTCCCACTCTAAAACTATAGAGACGCGAAAAAAATCTTCAAAGAAACGTGCACGTGCAGGACATTCAAGCTAGGATAAAGTAAAATACCAAAAGTCAATTAAACAATGGTAGTCAAAGGTCAACATGTGGTTTCAAAACATAGGAGTGCCTCTAGCACTACAGATGCAAACCTTGTCAACTCTTCTCTGAAGCACTTTGTTGATGTCACCTAGATCATTTTGGGTGTTTTTTTGTTTCTGTCCCTTATTCGAGAGGTGAGTTTGGAGGATTTCTGCTAGCACACTACATACTATCCCATGTAGGAGTGCTTCTCCTCAGACAGAGAGAGGATTACTGGAACTGCCGTAGACACCCTTTGCGGCTCCCTCCTTCAAGCTCTTCCCTCTAAAAGGAATGTTAAAGGGATTTTACTGGGATAATATACTCCCCCACTTTACTGTGGAGATTTCCTTAACGATTTCTGGTGCTTTTTCAGGAATATTAGACTCACATGAAAAGACAATTTAATGTGTTCCTTTTTGCCATATCAAATACTCACTAAACTACATATAGCCATTTCTTTATTGTAGCTAAATGTGTTCAATAACGGTTTGTTCTACTTTAAAATAGTATGTGCTGGATAATGATATTGATTGTTTTAGTGGAGATTCTAGCTGATACTCCTTGTAATTTGAAGATGATAGTGCTAGAGGTTTACAGTTGGCTGGGTTTCATCAAAGTCAGTCTGAATTCACCGTCCTAGATAGGATGAGTATGATACACATGTCAGATAACGTGTGCTCACCCTTGCCTAGCTTGGCACTGAGCAGGCAGGCTTATTCTCACAACCCAAGTGTAAAGTAATAGCACAACACCTCCTATGAAACGCACTGCGTACTTTACAAAAAACTCCTCACCAAATGTTTAAAACACTGGTCTTAGTATTATACACTCATTGAAATCAAATCTAGATACACATTGTAAATACACTTTACAGTCATATAATTGTCAAAGGTTCACACTAGCAGCAGAACAGCATGAACATATATGCCCTAATCAGAGGCATTCATCCAACACGAAATTCCCCAATATTGCATACCTCCAACAGTTGCAATGATCAAGCAATCACAGGTCTTTGACTATGACTCGTCACCCAGCCCCAGTCACTCAACAACACCAACCAAAGATACACATTGCCGCCGTTGGTGCCACATGGATTGGATTGTCGGAACCACCTAAAATGGAAAGAAACACTTACTTAGTTTTGTCCATCTGGGTTAGACCTCCAGGTGCCCAGCGGCACTTGCACGATTGTGGGATCATTATCTCCCCCATGGACAATAGGTTGTGACCCACGAAACTGGCGCCCTTCGAAGTCTAGAAAAATGTTCCTCTTAAGTGGAGGTGGGAGCTGCCTTAGCTCCAGACAGCCAGCCATAGGCACAACGAAACCTCTTGGGCCCATTCACAATGTTCTGCACAACAAAGTACCTCGTGTTGTGGGTCCAGAGAGAGGAAGCCAGCGACCTCAGAGAGAGATTGGAATGTCAGGCACTGTTGTCCTCCCAATCTGGAGGTTGAAGACAGTCTCAGCTCCCGGATCATGTCCCCAACACCCCTCAGACACCACATGCTCTGGAGTGCAAGCTAGCACAAGTCCCATGGTCCCTCTTACTTTGCAAGCTTCCCCACCACTCCTCGAACTCCTCATATCCCATCACCTCAGTTGGGCTGCTGATCTTTCTGAGTACACTCCTCTGCACAGTGTGATGATGGTGCACATCTAGACGGTCCTTCTCCCAACCAAATTTCTCTTTCACCCTTTTCCGCTGTGCCCTGTGTGATCCTTACAATCTTGTGGAAATGGAGAGATCCTTTGGGTCACTGGGATCTTGTGGACTGGAGGCTGACAACTGGCCCTTGGAGAGTACTTAGGGACAGAGTCAAGTGAGAGTCTCCTTCATGGAGCACGACAAGCTCCAGGCCACCACAAGTCTGTGGATAATGGAGTTGCAGTTCCTCCTGCCCTAATGATGTTGATGTTTCAGCATCAAACTAGTGTAGGATAGTTCCAAATCCAAAAGCGCCTCTAACTTCTGAGGCCAGAGCCCCAGGAGTTATACCGACAATGGCCTTTGAAGATGCAATCAGTTAAAAAGGCCACCTTTGAAATGCACAGGACCACTTTAAATTCTGTCCTGTCTGCCATCCTACGCCAGGAGTTTTGATCACTTTCTTTAGTGGGGACAAGACCCTGCCTCTTTAAATACAGGTACTAATTATACCCCCACTAACCCATCCCAAAATGGCCCTCAGAGTCAGAGGTTTGCAGTTTACCTTGATCCCCTAGTTTTAGTCTCTTATCAGGAATGCACGGATGTAGCTATACCCCCAGCACCCACATGTGAATTGCAGACAGGCACAAAGATACATGAGCATTGAAATGCCCATTTTCCGAAAGAAACATTTCCACATACTCACACTTCTGGCGAGGGTTCGCTATTTCGAGCTCATTGATATCAAACACTATACTGCTACTATTCTGTATGTAGGAAATACTGCTCAATATCCTTTCCCTACCTTCCCCCATGTTAATCCAATGTGAGAAGCAGGCCCCGTCGAACCAAACACACCATTCAGTGACATTCACAGTCCTTGCAAGGAACGCACATGAATACATGCCCTACCTCTTCCCATCACCGAACCCTGACCTCAGGGAGAACTCTGATACAGCAAGAGACATGCAGAACCTTGGCATATAGCTTTTTAAATGCCAAGCAGTGTAACAGTAACCTGTGCACACAGGCCTCACCAGAGAAAACATGTGGCACGATCGATGAGCTACCTCCGTGGATGGCACAACAAGTGCGGTAGGCCCACAGAGGAGCACTCAAGGTACATGACTTTGGTATATGTCGTAACCCTAGACAAGGGTCTTACAGCTAAATAGTATCAGCCAATCATGTATACACCAATCACCAGTATGTATATGAGAAGTCCAGCCCTTTGGCACTGAATGGCAGTGTCAAACGTGCTCAAAGTCCTAAAGCTATCACCGAGATCAGTGGAAAACGAGGAAGGAGAAAAGGGAAAAGTTGAGGGAAAGCACCCTAGAATGGTGCATTTCCAACAGAAGGTCTCACATGTTCATACATTTCCTGCCATCCTCCCTATTGATTCTGCTTCGCAATCTAGCCAACATACGACAGGAAAGTGTTTATTAAATCAGTACATACTTTAACAATTATAGTGGAACTTCACTTTCTATCTTTAAATACTTGACCCTTGATAAACTACTAGCTGACACTCCGTAGATTACCAATTACACCCATTTATGCTTGATCAAGGGTATCTTATTTAATACGGCTATAACCTTCAACAGCAATTTGGAAGCGAAACCTAACTCTACATACCCAAAATAAATAGAAACAAACTTCATCTCCACCACCCACTAAGTCCAAGTTGGTGGAAACACATGTCATGATTAATTAAAATCTTGGAATAAAAACAGACTATACACATTAATACTGACTCCATCTGTTCAGATGCGAAGCAGATTCAAAGTGATATTGCCTCTCTCTCAATGAAAGTTTCAGATAATGAGATAAAAATATATGATAATAAGAAAGCTTTTGCAACTTTTACTACTTTTCTTCAACAAATATCCTCCATGAATAAAAGTTTAGTGGAATTAGATAATAGCAACTGGCAATGTAATCTAGTTATCCTCAATGTTTGAGAGGGGTTTGAAGGCTCCAATTGTTAACTTGTTTTGAAATTCACGCTACTTAAACTAAATTTTACAGAAGATTTTAAATGATAATGTTCATTGCATTTCGTCTCGCAAAAAAATTAATCAGTCAAAGTCCAGACAGATGTTCTTTATAGTTCTAAGACATCATCAACTCCTCTTAATTTGAACTTCTGCTCATGAAATCCCTTCCATCTTGATGGGGGTAACAAAATATTCCTTCCCCATGATTTTACAAAAGAAACTGGGGAGATGTGTTGGCTTTTCCCAGTGTTGAGAACAAGATCGAAGGATTCAGAGTAAAAAATATGATCTGTTTGATCCATCCACATTGAGTATTTAGAAACATGAAACTTCTAAATCTTTTTTCGCTCCCTCCAATTCAGGTGCATACCTTAACCAACACGATCCAATTCAGATGGATTCATATGCTTCTTATTCAATTAGATGATTTGTTTCACCTACATCTATGTTGCATTGGTATTTACAGTAGCAGTTCTGAGCAGTGTGTTCTGTCTTGCTTCCTACCTCTGTCTTTATTTCCTATGATTATCTGGTCCTGGAGTAGGACCGCTCTTTGTTTTGTATGTTCTGTCTGTCGTGCTTGTCTAATTTTTCTGGGCTTCTCTTTTCTGATTATTCTGTGTCTCTTTTTCTTCTAATTTTTCTTCTAGTATTTATTCTTACACTATTATGGGGACCCACATAAATTAAATATTTGTTCTTTAAATGCCAAAGGTCTTTGTCATCCTGTTAATCACTGTAAAATCTTAAAATATTTCAAACAATTTAATGACAATGTTTACTTTGTAAATCTTTATTTCGACTTTTTCAGCCATAAAAGATACATATAAAACAATGGCCTAGTACACTGCAAGTAAATTGCATATACAGGTTAAAAAAAGAATAAAATGACAATGTTTGTTTTCCTCAAGAAACACATGTTAATGATCATATTCTACATTCCACATTAATAGATTGGGTAAGTAGGATTCTTTCTTTTCCAGCCGCAGGTTGCAAAAATGGTGTTGCTTTTCTCTTTTTAAGACATTCAAAAGTACAACTGTTGAGTCAGCATTTTCAATCAAATCCAGCTTGAAAAATATACTCTCCACTGAGTCAATATGTATGCCACTACAACGGTTGACCCCATCTTTTTGATGGGGAAAGCTATAGAAATTGTTAATTTAGATAATGTTCCTTCCCCTTGTTATTGGCGGTAACTTTAATCGTATCCATGATCCCCTTCTAGATAGGCTCCCTACTGTTATATTTAGATCCACGAAATCCGTTTATCTATTGAAATCCTTTTTTACTACCACTAAACTGGTTGATTTTCGGAGATTTGCTAACCCAACAGCGAAAGACTTTCCTTTTTTTTTTAAAACCCATTCTACTTTTTCCAGAAATGATTATCTACTTGCCTCACAACATTTATATCACATGATTTAAAAAAATACTACAATTGAGCAAATTTCATTTTCAGACCATGCTTTAATCTCCTTCTCTCTTATATTTATTGACATATCGTCACCGTAATCTAGATGGAGAATGAGCGCTGCTATAGTATTAAATGAAGTTAATTCTACCAAACCTTCTGCTGCCATTTTGGATTACTTTAAGAATAATCACTCCAAGCATTATCCATTTGGATGCATTTAAAGTGTATACCCAAGGTGTTAATATGTATCCATTATGGCACATGAAATTAAAACATTTAACTCTCTTTTATCATCTCTAGAGAAACAAGTAGCAGAATCAGAAAAACATTTATTTTCTTGAAGAGATTCTGAATATAAGCCTCAACTACAAAAAGCAAGGTATGATCACAACACTTTATTTAGTAAAAGAAAAGGCTTTTTAATAGTTAAAGAAAAATCAAACTTCTACCTTAATTTCAATAAATCTGGATGTTTGCTAGCTATTTACCTTAATAATAAAAAGATAAAAACGAATCCCTGCTATATGAATATTGATGGTATGTTATTACTTCGAAAAGAAGATACTGCACGGGAATTTTTATTCTTTTACTCTGCCTTCTATAACAAACCTACAATCCTCCAACTAGATACCTCTGATGCATTCTTAACTACTTGCCAGTTACCCTAGATATCTATGGAGGTTAACCTCTTCCTGGAACAACCCATTAGTATCCAGGAAATACAATTAGCATTCAAGTCTCTAATTTCTAACAAGTAGCCATGTCCTGATGGCATTCCAACAGAATTTTACAAATGTTTCCAGACCCACCTTTCCCTCACTTTATTATTAGTATTTCGTGATTTCCAGACAAGAAATTCTGTTGGAGGATCATTAAAGTAAGCCATTGCTATTGCCATACCACAATCAGATACGATCCATACTTCCTTTTCTAACTATCGTCCAACCTCGTTCATCATGCAAGTTTGTGAAATTAATGCTAAAATATTAGCTAACAAATTAACACCTATCCTAATTCTATATTCCACCCATATTAAATGGGTTTTTTGTGAAGGGGAGACGTTATGCACACAATACAGGTCTTTTATGTCATGTTATCCTCTGCTAATACATTTGATTATCCAACTGGTCTGCTGGCTTTAGATGCAGAAAAAACGTTCCATTAAGTAAATTGCAAGTTTTTTATTTCACACATTAGAAGCTTTTCATATTGGTCTTAACTTTGTGAACATTATAAAAGTATTATATAAATCTCTATCAGCTATTATTAAAATCAAGACACTGTGTCCACCTCTTTTAATCTGAAAAAGGTACAAGACAAGGGTATCCTTCGTCTCTTCCTTTACTGGCTATTGAACCACTATTATGTTTGTTTCATATTTGTAAAGATTATTCTCGTATTGTTCTAAGAATACTATTTTGAAAATTCCAGCCTATGCTGAATTTATCATATTAAGTGTTAAAAACCATTCTGGCTCTGTTCCTAATATTTTACAGCTTATTCATAATTATACCCATGTGTCTGGTTATATGCTAAATATAAATACAACTGAATTTCTTCCCCTAAATGTTTCTTGCACACCTACTGTGGCAGCAGGTAAACATACTTTATGGAATTCTAAATCTCTAAAGTATTTATGTATTCTCCTGAACACTCAATTAAGAACACAGTTAAAGAGGCTTGTTCTACTCTAATAAGTAAAACAAAAGATAAGCTTGATAAAATATCCACTCTACATCTGAATTGGTGGGGTTATATTGAAGCAAAATGGTTATTACTCCCAAAATACTATAAACCCTATCTTTGCTTTCTGTGACATTTCCACGCAGCTTCTATACTAAGTTGTATAAACGAATGAATCACTGCCTGTGGAATATGAAGCATGCACAGATTAGTTTTAAAAACTTGCAAATTCCTAAACAACCTGGTGTTATTGGCTTTCCGAATAAAAAAAAAACACATGCCCTTCCTCATTGCACACAGGTTACAGTGGTTTCAATCCGTTGTTCCTACTCATGCTCCAGATGACTTTTGTTAGAGCATAATTTATTGAAGCACTTTCCTTTCCCTGCTTTTTTTTTAACTATGGTCAACACTAAGATTGATAACATCTTTTATATCCCTAATGTTACTAAGCTTGCACTTATGTCACTAGATGATAAATTCACTATCATATTGAAATCTTCAAAAATGTTTCCCTTGAGGGGGTGCTAGAAAGCCCACGGCAAGGTGGCTACACTCTATTGTAAGGGCATAGCAGGAGGGCAGACGCGGTCTATGCAGGTAACAGCGGTGGGGTGGTGAGGCTGGGTGATGGGGAGATTTTGAGGGTCAATGCAGAGGGAAAATTGAATAAATAATATATTTTCACTTGGCATTGTTCCTCAAAATCCCTCCACCCGGCCCCACCGCCCCACGACTGTTAACTATAAGGACCGCGGCTGCATAAGGGTAATTCTTGGCAAACAATATGGGATGAAAATGACTCCCTAAAGACCTGTATGGCTGGAAAACATGTCAGGACTACTGAAGCAATGAGGGTCAGAGTGAAAAAGGCGAGTCAAGATAATCGGGGCCTGGTGCACGGAATGGCTGAACTGGAAGTGCACATCCCTCACACTGCTAGCAGCCACCAAGATATTGGGCGGATTGTTGTAATTGGGCTCATGGACGGCAGCGTAAGTGGTGAAAGAATGACTCCTGCAGCTGGAAGTGTCCTGGCTGCAGCAAGCAGGTGTTCTAGCGGAGAAAAACTGGGCCCGCTCTGCACTCTGTAGGCCTGAAGTGGAGGGTGGCCCAAGCAGATGAGTGCCTGCTCGGAAGAGGGAGCCCCGTCCTGCAGCCAGGGTTTAAGGGCCCTCTAGTGTGGAATGCTAGTCCACATGGGAATAGGCGTCTGGCGCACTGTGAAGCTATTTGTCGACTGGATCGAAGTGGGCAGCACACAATATGTGGTGAGTGAGGTGCGGCACTAATTACCAAATGGAACTCCAGGGATAAGCCTGCATTGAGACTTTCTGATTGCCCCAACTGTCATAGATCTAATATACACACACATGGGCTGGCAGCATCGGGAACTAGGTTTGGGACATTTTCGTCCACCAGCTGCAGTGGAATGCACCTTGTGGATTTGAATTAATGGCACTGTGATCAGCAGCATGAATTTAGGCCTGAGACTGGGCTGCGCGGGTCGCTAATTTGAAGGTTACATAGTGGCAGCAGTCTGGAAGGCCTGGAATGGTTGAACAAGGTCTGGTAGTGCTGGGACTTGAATAAGGCCTATAGCCTACCGTGACATACAACCCTATGGCCCTAATTAGGCATTTCAAAATGGGTCTGCTCTGGGATCCAAGGCTGGGCCACACAGAGGCAAAAAGTGGCGCTCAGAAGTTGCCTGTGATGGTCTAGAGGACCCTGGATCCAAACTGAGGCCATTTATTGTGCTACATGGCAACATTGAAAAATGGCAAAGGGCGACCCATGCATCAGGCTGGAATTGGAGAAGACTGTGAACAGTCTCCTGACATCGTAAGGCTTTCTGGAAATTTGCGAGCACCCCCAAGAACTAAGAGGATACCTAAAGGGACTTCAGGCACTCCCATCTATGCAAGAGCCAGCAAGGAAAGTGGTACTAGACAAGGAGGAGAAAACAGATAAGCAGCAATCTCATCTCATGCTTGAGTGCAGGCACGCACCCTGATATCAACAACATGCACTGTCGGACTCAGAGCAGGAGACCCATCCCACCGGTGCCACATCTCTGGAGACCACACTGCTGGCAAAGCAACAAAGCCTTCAATCGATCAACGGCAAGATTGGCACGCTGAATCTAAGGATCGACCATATGGCTGAGAAGCCAGACAAAAATGTGATGTGAATTACAGGGTCAGAGCAGCATATATCAACCATGGGAGATGAAACATAGACTGTCACCAGTAAATGCCTGAATATGGAGAAGGTTCTGGAGGTGGTCCAAGGTAGAAATGCAGATCAGGAAGCGCATTCATGGAGCAGCAATCTGAGAATAATTTGAGTACCCGAGTCCACGGATACTGGCCAACTAGTGGATTCTGTAGAGACCATGCTGAAAGAAATATTTGGTACAGAGAAGCTACCGTCAATCTTGATCGTGAACTGAGCACCCACGTCGCTCAGGGCAAGCTTCCGCCTGGGACCTCTTCAAGGACAATAATTGCCAAATTACTAAACAATGAGACCGCAACATAATACTCCATCTAGCCAGGCAGGGAAAAGCAAACAATACAGTACCATGAATATGATGTTTCCTTCTTTTCAGACTTTATGTACCGGTGCAGGTGGTACATAGAGAGTTCATTCCAAGGGGCGAATAAAACTGAAAGCAGCAAATATAACATGTGCTATGTTATACCGGCCTGACTTTGAGTTAAACACAGCTGGAGCCAGAAGACTCACCAATTCCAAAGCAGTAATGGTTTTTCTTAAATCTGTCCAACATTCACACTTACCAGCTATGGGTAACAAGCATGGTGGACTGTGATATGAGGTAGTTTGCGCTACAGGTAACTGTATATATATAGGCTGGAGGGCAATTGCTGCCAGAGGAATGATTCTGGGTTGATGTTGTGCCGCCTGCTGCTGCACTATAAGACTGGAATCATAATGTAAGATGGAGACTTTTAGGGTGTGCTAACTAATGGCTTCTCATTGCAACAATGTGCCCATGTTGATAGATGCCAGCTAGAAGGCCACTAAATGGTGATGAACTAGTCTGTACAGGTCACTATTGATACCAGCCACCCCATACATCGGGTGGGGCTCCATGGCAACTAGTTGCCACACAAAGGTATACACAGCATGATATTATATAGCACAAATGCAATAGACCTAATGTATATTGTTCTAGGTTTTGATTTTCTTGGCATTTGTTTCCTGATTATATCTAGAATGTCTTTGGCATGGTTGTGATCCTAAAGTGGGTGGAGGGGGAGTTCAGCTTGATGTTTGCCTCAGTAGCAATACATCACTAAATCGAAGTAGCGTATGTCAACTTATAATATGCTATGACTGCTATTTCACAGGCTACACACACAAACATCCAGCTCACATAGCACATACTGCAGGCTGCACTAGGTTTCTAACAAGGAATGTGAGAGGGCTTAACAACCCCAAAAAACAAGACACATATTGGCTTACTTCGACAGCTATCATGTTCAGATAGCACTGCTGCAAGAAGCACATCTCACATGCTCCACAGAACTAAAAATAGGTGCAGGATAGGCGGCAGTGGGAGTGGCCTTGTTGTATTCATTCTATTCCAGGGGACTTCTACTGTTATTAAAACAAGGGGTTCCATTCATACTCATACACTCTGAATTGGATGACATGGGGCAGTACCTAATAGTGCAGTACGTCTCTGCTGCACTGTAGTGACTATCATCAATGCATATGGCCCTAATGTATATTATCCTGAGTTTTATACTCAGGTTTGGGGATGCCTCTGTAACCTGTAACCTACAGCAGTCATCAGGGGAGGGGCCTCAACACTTACACCGACCCCACACTGGACCGGTCTGCCTCCACAGACTGGCACAGTAAGCAATCAGCCCAGGTCATCTGAGATAATATGAGAAAATATGGGCTCATAGATATATGGAGGGCACAACATCTGGAAAGACAGGGAAGACACAGCACATGGTCTAGATTAGATTATTGGTTGGTGTCATGGGAGGTGAGTACATGGACGATAACCATGAGTCATCTGAGCAGGACACTTTCAGACCATGCACCAGTCCTGTTATAACTCACAGTCCCCACATACATGCGCACGCAATTTCAGTGCTGACATCAGGCCTCCTCCTTGCTCGAACCGGTGTTCTGCGAGGGTATACAAATGACAATTGTGCACTACTTCGAGGACAATGATGGCACTGTAGGGGATGCCTGCGCACTCTGTGAGGCATTCAGAATTACTATCAGAGGGGAGTTTGGGAGATTGCAGGCTGGGGTTCTGCGGTCTCTCCACTGCCAGCTACAGGCTATAGTGAGAAAATTGAGAGCCCTGGAGAGGCGATATGAAATGTGCCCACCCCAGGTACATTAGAAGAAATAGGAGAGCAAATCACTGAGTATAATAAAACAGCCATGCAGGAAGTACACAATATGTCTAGAAGATGGTAAGCAAGATCTTATGGAGAGGGCGGGAGACCTGGGCATATTCTTGCCTCTAACATGAAAGAACGATGTACGCAAGCACACATTTTGGGGATGGTGATCTTTACCATGACACCCCTGCCATTATGGTACAATTTATGGACTTCTACTCCCAACTATATTGTCTGCTTGAGGCCACTATGGCAACAGACACAGCCTCATATCTTGATGATGTGACCTTAGCGGTTTGAGTGAGTTCCTGGTATAACCAATCACAATAGACGAGGTGAGAGTAAACATAAGTTCTTTACCGAATGGTAATGCATCTGATGGGGATGGGATTTCTAGTGAATTCTACAAGGAATTTGCAGACCTGTTAGCACCGTACTTACAAGTAATGTATGTAGATGCATATGAGAAGCAAGCACTGCCAAGCGTTAATAATAGCAATTCTAAAGCCGGATAGGACTCAGAGAGATGTGAATCCTACAGACCACTATCTCTAATCAACATTGATACCAAAATATTGGTGAAAATTATAGCCACCTGGTTACCGCCACTTCTCCCAGTATTGGTACTGCCAGATAAATTAGGTATTCCAGGTTTTATACCTGCATGGTCAACCTCGCACAACCTGCGAACATTGTTTGCAGTTTTACATCAACTAGACCCAAGGATCAAGGCAGCAACTGGGTTGTTAGATGTCACAAAGGCATGAGATTCTATTCAGTGGGACTAGATGTTCACGGTGCTGCATTGCAGGGGATTGCCACAGGCATATTTGAGGTGGATATGTCTGCTACACACCCAGATCCCATAGCAAGCATGTGTATAAATGGTGGCGTTTCAGGCTTAACCATTGGCCTGTGTGATAAGTCAGAGAGGCACGCAGAAGCCACATTACGATTCTGCCAATGTCCACTTGCCATCTCTCTCTATGCAGACGATATAGTGCTGTACGTCTGAAACCCTGATGTGCCCCTCATACCCTAAAATTAATAATCTGTAACATGACCACTATATATCTCACTATATATATCTCAGCCACTTGGTAACTTTATTTACAAATCTGTCGTTGTCGGGGTGCCATGCTATTTGTTTTTCCCACCATCCCATTGTGAGACACGCATATCCTGGACTGAAGGAGAAACCCATTGCGCATCCCTTTGTCTGCTGGTAGACCTCTGTAGGAAAAATAGTCTATTTATAGTACACTTGATGGTGGGGGAGGTCTCTCCTAGTTTAGAATGTTTTTATGGGCAGTGGTCATGTTTTTTCCTGGTAGATTCTGTCACACAAATTCACCACAAAAATGCAGCTTTATGGAAAGAAGCCATGCCACTTATAACTACTGAGTTATAAATCACCCACTAGAGGGTTAAAAATGTATAATAATGACAACAATTAATACCCAGTAGGAGGAGGGAAAGGAGTTGGCGCATAAAACTTATACGATCACTGACAGCAGCCAAATAGCCCACTGGAGGGCTTATATAACAAGAATAGATATTCATTGACAGAGTAATTCTGTCCGTAAAACAACTGGCGTATTTAAATAGAAAGAGGGCTAAAATTGGAAAAATATGACTCACAATAGGTCGTACTAAGCCTACTGGAGAGCTTAAACAACAGTAATATTTATTAGACCGTAATATCATCGGCGGATTATACGAAATAAATATAAAGAACAATATGTGGGCCTTATGTGTAAACAGAGGGTATCGGAGTTCCGATCTGTAGAATTAAAACAAAGCTTGAATCTGGCGCATAACATGCCTCAGATATCCCCTTTCAAAAACAGGCTCAAGACATTGATAAAAAACATTAACTCGCGCTGTAGTGTCAACAAGAATACCAATAAAGTTTCTTTTTTTTTAAGTTCAGAAAGATTTTATTAAATTTTAAGGCAGAAGAAAAAATAATAAGTACAATACAAAAAAAGAGGAAGGAAATTACAAGCGTAAATGATCAAATAACCAATAGGAAATGCAATCAATCATAATACACAATATTAACATATAATAATACAACAGAATCGCAATTAAAAAAGAAGGGTAAGGATGAAAGGGAGGGAGAGGGGAAAAGAAATAACATGTCATAGGAACGTGAATTCATAAACTACAGAGTTACATTAAAAATGCAATGTAAAATTAGAACATAAGAAAATAAATAACGATATCAATGCAAAACATATGAATCAATAGGAGACCAAAACGACTGAAAGGATTGTGAATTATGAGAAACACCTTTAAGAGAGAGCTGTGCACCTCTTCTCGTAAAGGTAATCCATGACCACCAAGCATGAACTGAAAGAGAAGAAGCATCTTTCCAGCAGAAAGTAATGGATTTTAAGACAGCTGTGATTAGAAAATTAAACAATTTTGCCTCTGACTCAGAAAGGGGATGAGTTAGGGCAATCGATTTGCAAATTAAAAAATTAAAGGAAATATCATCTTCTAAAGGTAAAATGTTCAATATTACATTCCATACTTCTAACCAAAATTTCAAAATAATTGGACACTCAAATAACATATGGCGAAGTGAACCAGGGCTAGCGTTGCAGTGCCAACAAACATCAGAAAGTAACAGTTTTGCATGGAAGAGACGAGACGGAGTCCATAAAGTGTTAAATAAAATATAAGCATTAGTTTGATAAAGGGACACTGGGAGCCAGCCGGAGATACTGTCTAGCCATATAGAGGACCATGTGTCATCTGACAGGGAAATGGAAAGTTCAGTGTTCCAAAACGACGAAATAATCTGGACATTGGAGCCCTGTGAGGAGGAGAGTTTTTTTATAAAAAACAGAGACAGCTTTAGAGGAAGATGTTACAGCTGTGAGATAAATTTGTAGGTCATTTGTGGTGGAAGAGGGAATACCATTGGGGATGGAATCCAAAATAGAGTTACACAAAAATTGATATTTTAAAAGTTCAGTAGCTGGGATACCAAACTTTAACTGTAGCTGTTCGAAAGGAATAAAAGCATTACCATTAAAAACATCTTTAAGATATAATATTCCTCTTGAAATCCAAGAGGACCAGAAGGAAATGTTTCTGTTCAATTTAAGTAGCGCACTGTGCCATAAAGACAAGTGGACTGTGGATAGTAGGGGTAATTCAAAATTAGAATCTAAGTCATTAATTATCAATCTGGAGGACTTAATGATAGAGGAAAGATGAACAACCTTCGCTGTGGATGACATCGACATCAATGAAGGTAAAGAAAAGGGCCGTACAATGGAAGCTTCAATATCCAACCAAATTGGAGGTTTCACCATGTGTGAAGTATTAAACCAAAGGGCACTCTGCTTTAAGATAAAAGCTTTATGGTACAGGTGAAAATCTGGCATGGAAAAACCAGCACGGGACTTAGGATTTTTAACTTTTTGTAAGCAATACGAGGAACTTTGTTAGACCAAAGGAACTTGGACAAGAGTGAGTCAATAGTTTTATAAAAACTGAGAGGAAATTGGGTGGGAATCATAGCTAAAGAATAAAAAACTTTAGGCGCTATATTCATTTTTATAGATTCCATTCTTCCCCACCAAGTGAGATGAAGAGCAGACCACTTGGACGTTTTGTTTTTAATGTGGTCAATTAGGAAATCAGAGTTAAGCTTTAATGTGGTTGGCAGCGATGAAGCAAATAGAATACCTAAATATTTAATTTTGGTTGATTGCCAGAGAATATCTGTATTCTGGAGCATCTCTGAGGTACATAACACATTTAAAGGAAAAAATTCAGTCTTACTTACATTTAATTTGTAACCTGAAACCATAGAGTATTGAGCAATAATGTCTAATAGGGAGGGAACAGAAGAAAGAGGGTTATTAATAAATAATAAAACATCATCTGCATAGGCTAAAGTTTTAACAGTAACATCATTGATCACAATACCCTGAATATCATCACAAAGGCGAATATAATTAAGAAAAGGTTCAATACCTAAGAGAAATAATAGTGGGGAAAGGGGACAACCTTGCCTAGTACCTCTAAAAAGAGGAAACTGACTAGAAGTTTGACCATTAATAAACAAACGAGCAGTAGGGGCAAAATATAAAGCAGAAATCATACGAATAAAAGGGGCACCAAAATTAAAAGATAATAAAGTTTTAAATAAAAATTGCCAGTGAATCTTGTCAAATGCTTTTTCCGCATCTAAGGCCATCACTCCTGCAGGGGAAGTAAGGTGAGAACTTTGTTCAATAATATGTAGTAGAGTTCTAGTATTATTAGCGGAATATCTATTTTTCATGAAACCAGATTGATCTGGGTGGATAATGGAATGGAGGACAGGAGCTAATCTAGTAGCAAGGATTTTCGCATAAAGCTTACAGTCCTGATTTATTAGGGAAATAGGACGATAGTTAGAAACTAAGGTAGGATCTTTATCAGGTTTGGGCAGAACAATAATTAAGGCATCCGTAAAGGAGCCTGAGATAGTACCAGAGGAGCTAAAGTGAGAGAAAAGGGTATTCAAATAAGGGAGAAGATGAGATTGGAATTCTTTGTAAAATTCTGCTGGGATACCATCCGGACCTGGGGATTTATTTTTGGGAAGTGACTTAATGGCAAGCAGAATTTCTTCAGATGTAATTGGAGAATCTAAACCTATTCTATCTGATAAGGAAATATGGGGTAAATTGCATTTATTTAAAAAGGAATCAATTAAAGAATCAGAGCAAGTGTCAGGCTTACTATAAAGGGTTGAATAAAAACGCAAAAATTCTTGCACAATATCATTATGAGAAATAGCCACGTTGCCTTGAGGTCCTCGTATTGAGGTAATCTGAGTCTTATCTCTTTTAATACGTAAGTAATTAGCAAGGAGTTTTCCAGATCTATTGGTATTAAAACGAAATTTAGCATTTGACTTGGAAAGTTGGACTCCTGCTCTCTGACTAAGGATGGCATTAAATTCATAGCGGAGTTTTTGAAGTGTAAATTTGTACTGGGGATCATTAGAAGAGATAAATAAACGTTCAAATTTAGCAATTTGCTTTTCTAAATGCTTAATATTAGCATTAAATTGTTTATTTTCATGAGCCATAATGGAAATAGTGGTACCTCTAATGTAGGCCTTAAATGCATCCCATCTGGTGACAATTGACGTGGAATCTTCAGGGTTGAATAAAAAATAGTCTTGTATAGCTTGCAATAGTTTAGGTTTATGCTTATCAGTAAGGACAATGCTCGAGTTCATACGCCATCTATTTTGTTTAGTAAAAGTAGAAGAGATATTTAAGACAAAAGAAATTAAAGCATGGTCTGAAATGTCTATAGTGCCTATAACAGGATTAGTAGCTGACTGAAGTAGGGAAGGTGAAAGCAAAAAGTAATCAATCCTTGAATGAGAATTATGGGGATTGGAGAAAAAGGAAAACCATTTTTCAGTGGGAAAATTTAGTCTCCATACATCGGCCAGTTTAGTTGTACTAAGGAAAGATTTAAAAGCATGAAAAACTTTAGGGGTTCTAAACTTGGTATTAGAAAATCTATCAAGGAGCGGATCAATGATTACATTAAAATCCCCTCCAACAATCAAAGGAACTTGTCCCAACTTTAAAACTTCTGTAGTTAAGTTAGACCAAAACAAAGGATCATCAGCTGTGGGGCCATAGATATTAAGTAAAAAGAAGGTGGAATCATGAATTTTAACTTTAACAACAATAAATCTACCTTCTGCATCTGTGAATTTATTGATAATCTGACAGTGTAATCTCTTTGCAAAGAAAACCGCAACCCCATTTTTTTTGCCAAGGGCAGGTGATGAAACTATAGTGTCTACCCACTTTTTTTTCATATATTGTAAAATGCTATCATCAACATGTGTTTCCTGAAGAAAACATATATCAGCTTTAGAAACACCCAAGTAGTCTAAAATTTTTGTTCTTTTAACTGGATGTCTCAATCCTTTAACATTTAGAGAAACAATTTTAACATCATGAATAGTAGCCATGAAGAAGTAAAATTAGGACGAAGAGAGGAGTCAAAAGAAGAGGAGAGAGAAAACAGCCATGGAAGAAAAGTAACTCTATGTAGAAAGCTAGAGAAGGTAGGGAGAGACCCAAAAGGAAGAAACAAGAAAGGAAGAAAAAACTACAAACAAGGTACATAAATAAGGACACAGAGACGCACACCCGTACCACAAGCATGGCCAAAAACCGTTGGAGCCCATGAAGAAAAAGGAATCGCCAGGAAAGCTCGAATTAAAAGCGTTCATGTAATAGGAGCTTGAGTATCCATAGATGACGATGACGAAGCTTGTTGGTCCAGAAAGATTCGTAGGTCTTCGGGACGATGAAAAGATTTTGAAAAGGTGTCTTTCCAAACTCGCATTGTAGACGCATCAAATAGACCATACTTAAAACCAAGGCTTTTCAATGGTGGACGCAGAGAGGAAAATTCCTTGCGAGTAGCGACCGTTTCTTTAGCAAAGTCTTGATGGATAAATATTTTGGAGCCATTTACCAGAAGCGAAGGAATGTCTCTAGCTGCTTTCCTTATGAGGACTAAGTGATGGTGACGCAAGACCTTGAAAATCATCTGCCTGGGTTTAGTATGGCGTGGATTCCTGTGTGAGGGAATTCTATGCGCTTTGTCCACTTCAAATTTTTCCGGGAATTTGAGATTTAGAAGACCAGGCAGCAAAGATTCCAAGTATAAGCGACAGTCGGAGCCCTCAACTTCCTCAGGCAGATAAAAAATGCGGAGATTATATTGTCTATTACGGTTCTCCAATTCCAATAATCGGTTATGCATTGGTACTATCTGACCCATCAAAGGTGTAAAAGCGTCGAGTTTGGTTTTATTGTCCTGAATTTTAATAGAATTATCAGAGACTTTCATGGACATGGACGCCATATCTTTGCGAACATTTTTCACTTCGTTTGCAATAGCATCAGTATTCATGCGCAGCGCTTTAATTTTCTCCAATATCAGAGTAAGTGAAGGTTCAGAGGATTCAACAACTGTAGACTTTTTTGGGGGAGGAGACACCTGCTGCCTCCTTTTATTGATATTAGAAGCTTTGTTATCCATCTTGAGGAGGAAAAACCACTTTTGACGTCAGAAAAATGTAAAATACCAAATCCACCTCAAAACTTTAATAAATATGAGGGAAAAGGGTATTAAAAGCTCCAGAAGTACTTGAACAAAAGGCAGTGCAGGAGTTAATGTGAGCCGTGGGAGTGGCTAGGCCCAAGCCAGGCCCTTTCTTCAGAAGTGTACCGCCCCCTGTGCTTAAGCAGTCGGCTGAGTCTGAGCAGAGGCAGGGGAGAAGAACCAGGAAACAGGCAGAGGAGTCCCCACACGATGAAAGCGCCCCAAATTGACAGAGAAGGTAGGGGGCCGGTACAGGATGTAAGCGCTGCGCTAAATAAGCAAACCTTGTGGCAATATCGTCGTAAATCAGCTCATTAGGCTGACGAGATTACGGAGCTCCGGTAGAGGCGGCCATCTTGTTGACGCGCTCGCGCGTCTCCCCCACCAATAAAGTTTCTATTGAAAAGTTGGGGAGAAAAATAATTCATTCCGTCTCTCCCAGCATGTCTCTCAAATAATTCGATCAAAAATGAATAAATAGAATATCGCATGCTGCAAATTAAAACATCAGTACACATTAACAACAAAACATCTCTGGTGATAAATACATGACTCTTTGTGACATGCCACTGTCGTTACTGTTTTCACATTTTGTATACTTTATAACTACGAATACCAGAATTCTCTGTTGAATAACATTGAGTGACATCAGAAGTCACATGGCTGAGTTTTGACTTCTTATAGGGTCATTCAAATGCGTAATATTTACCGTGATCGAGTTTTCTGACGATAACGAAATGCGTCGATATTTCCTTTGAAGACTGCATAATAATTAAAAGAACTTTTGGGCAACATTGATTCCTGTGAGTGCGGACTATCATTTCCTTGTGAAGAAAACTTTTGGTGCATTAATTCACGGCGTGGCTCGGCCCGAGTTCTCGTACCAAGGCACAGAAGCGCCAGTGGTCCATCATTTTGAGCCTTGCGGTTGGACCGGGACCCGGTGAACGCCAGCGTCTGCCTGTGGAATTGCGGAAAGGAGCTAGGTGCCGACACGGCGGAGACCTACAATCCGACAAAGGAGGGTGAAGGTAAGCACGGTTTTAACCGTGTCTGTGCGCTCATTCCTAGCAATCTGGACATTGTAAAATAGCGTGTTTGCACATCGCTGGTTGCCTCCGTTGCAAAGGGGAAATCTTTTGTACTGGAGAAAAAAAACGCAATAGAAATGCAATGGGAGCTAGCGGTTATCTATGATTATCAGCAACAAGTTCACATTCCCCCTACGGACAGGATTTCAAAGCCCACAACACTCACAATTATTTCAAATAGCAGCAAGCAAGCCAGGATTGGTTTCCAGTGTCTCAGGAAATAATGGAAAAACGAGAAGCCAAACGTAATGAACAACTGGATTTGTTTTTTGATCAAGAGATGACATCACAAGAGCAGAACCTACATAAACGAAATGGACAGGTTAAAATATCGGACACACGCAGTATACTTAAATTATGGGAAAAATTTTGCAAAAAAGAAATGAACAAATGGTGGGAACTCACTACTCTAAAGAAATATTTGGAGGTACGGGAGTCCCTAGGGAACTGAGAACATCTCTAATGCCGAGTCAACAAGATGCAACCAATGAACTTTTGCAAGAATAGGGAGAATATGTACTTAATTCCTCATTGGTCTTAATATCTATCTTAGTAAAACATATTGAAATAGCATTAATTAAAATCAAGGAGGAATTGCAAAATTTAGAAAAAGATCTAGCCTCTGCAGAGATGAATCCGGAAATGACCAAACTTAGGGGCATATTAGGATGGTGGACGGAAACGGGTTCCGTCCACCATGGTCGTGGCAAAAATACTCCCGACCGCTCCGCGGATAAACCGCTGGTGCGATTAGGATATTTTTGTCAACACTCGCCGACCGTGGATCACACCGCCGGGGACGCAAAAGCCGCGGAAACAGGCTCAACCACCGCCATACCTTCGGAGGTTCCGGACGCACAATTAGGATACTCACCAACTTCCACGACCGCCGTGGAAAAAAAGCATCGACAAACGGAGCTTGGCTGCGTAAGGACCAAACGAACATCACCCCTGCAGTCAAACCGAAGCAAAAATGGTGGACGGTAGTAAATAGCAAACAAAAAATAACAGAAGACACACCCACCTGGAACACCCACCTCCAACAACTACATCCTCCAATAACACCCCCCAGCACAAACAAGAGCATCCAAGTCAACACACCCACAAAACACCTGACCGCCATAAACCATTGGGACACAACCACCACACAGAGTATAAAAGGAATCCCTCCCATTACCACAATCCTTTGCATCACAGCACAGCTGGAACAAAGAGGCAGAACATCAGAAACAACAGAAACACACATACAACCTGCACACCAACACACCCACCACACCAACCCTCACATCACCATCCCTACATACCACATACCTGCACACCCCACACCACCAACACCTTGCACATCACACACCATGGCACCCAAGAAAAACCCCAAGTTCACAGAGAGTGAGTTGAAGGTCATGGTGTATGAAATCATCCGTGTTGAAACACATTTGTTTGGTACCCTAGTCCAGCAGACCACCTTCGCAACTAAAACCACCATGTGGGACAGGATAGTGACCAGAGTCAATGCTTCAGGGACCGTGCCACGCACCAAACACGACATCCAGAGGCGGTGGCACGACCTCAAGACAAGGGTGAAGGGCATCAGGGCCAAGAACCACCTGCGGGTACACCACACTGGCGGCGGCACTCCCCCGGATCCCATACCATTTACCGAATGGGAGGAGAAGGTGCTTGGCATACTGTACCCTGAGAGCCTGGAAGGAATAGAAGAGGGACTTGAGGCTGGTAAGTACATACCAATGACCACTATCACACTGTCATGTTCTGCCTCGCACAACTGCTAAGACACATCTCCCAGGCTCCAATCCATGCATGTGAATCACACAGTCACCCAAATGTGAAGGCCAGGGCTCAAATGCACCCACCATGATCAACCACAAATGTTGCCTCCTACCTTCCCATGCTCGCATGTGGTCAAGCAGCGAACACTAAAACTCCCAACAGGCCCACATGTCTCCTGGGAGGGTGGGGGGTCCTGCACTACAACTCCCAACAGGCCCACATGTCTCCTGGGAGGGTGGTGAGAGTCCAGCACTACAACTCCCAACAGGCTCACATGTCTCCTGGGTGGGTGGGGGTGGGTGGGGGGGCAGCACTACAAATCTCATCAGGCCCACATCTATCATGGGAGGGTGGGGTGGGTGGGGGGTCCAGCACTACAACTCCCACCAGGCCCACATGTCTCCTGGGAGGGTGGGGGTGGGTGGTGAGAGTCCAGCACTACAACTCCCACCAGGCCCACATGTCTCCTGGGAGGGTAGGGGTGGGGGGGGTCCAGCACTACAACTCACAACAGGCCCATATGTCTCCTGGGAGGGTGGGGGTGGGGGTGGTGGTGAGTCCAGCTCTACAACTCCCAACAGGCCCACATGTCTCCTGGGAGGTTGGGGGTGGGTGGTGAGAGTCGAGCACTACAACTCCAAACAGGCCCACATGTCTCCTGGGAGGGTGGGGGTGGGGGTGGTGGTAGTCCAGAACTACAACTCCCAACAGGCCCACATGTCTCCTGGGAGGTTGGGGGTGGGTGGTGAGAGTCCAGCACTACAACTCCCAACAGGCCTACATGTCTCATGGGAGGGTGGGGCTGGGTGGGGGGTTCCAGCACTTCAACTCCCAACAGGCCCACATGTCTCCTGGGAGGATGGGGTGGGTGGGGGGGGGTCCAGCACTATAACACTATAACTCCCAACAGACCCACATGTCTCCTGGGAGGGTGGGGGTCGGTGGGGGGTCCAGCACTACAACTCCCCAACAGGCCCACATGTCTCCTGGGAGGGTGGGGGTGGGGGTGAGGTTGGTGAGAGTCCAGCACTACAACTCCCAACAGGCCCACATGTCCCATCCCAGAGCAAGATGTAGTTCGCCCACCATTTGGTGATCAGTGCATCTCCCCCTTCAAACTTACAGGTAGGTAGCCATCTGCACAGGGGCACCATCCAGTAGCAGGACAGGAACACACATAGCCAAGTATTGTCTCCCCACCTCCACACCACCAAAATGTCCACTCATGTGTGCAACACCAATATGATGACACCAACAACCATGTCCTGATTCGATAGAGATTTGAAATGTAACTACAAGAAACCTGTCATGTCCACAGCATTGATTCTTACATTATTGTCCCTCAGGTGATCACGACTTGACACGCCAAAATACCAACCGCCAGCACCAGTCGCCCCCCTCACAGCCAGATCTCTCCGGAGAGGATTCCCAGGACACCTCAGGTGCAGAGGACGATGCTGGGCCAAGCACATTTCCAGGGCCATCAGGTTCCCAGGACATCCCTGCCTCCACCACCTTGGCCAGTGGTACTACACAAACAACTGCCACTGTAAGCTGTGCAGCCATCACCACCACCACCACCACCACACCTGCCAGTTCCACCCTGCTTGACCCATCGGAAGATGATGGGCCATCAACGTCTCAGGCAAGCAGGGAGAGTGGACGTGGGAGGACACAGGTGAGGCCACAGCTCACCAACAGGAGTGGAGATATAAGGGGAGGTCAGGGGCAAGACCCAGACCATAATGGGAACGAGACCCTGGAAGCCATTGCCAGAGTGAATGCCTCTTACGAGCGGTCGCAGGCACAGGCTGATCGGGCACATCAAGATTCGCAACAGACCTGCCAGCTGTTGAGGTCCAAGGACACCCGTATGGGCCAAATTGTGGACCTCATGGAGCAGCAAACTGCACTTTGGAGGGAGTGGTTATCCCGCGCCACACCACCTCCCCCTCCACCAAGTGCCCAGCGGGACAGGTCACCAACGCCACCGCCACCATCGCCTGAGGCCACTGACAGGGAGGTGGACCCTGAACAACCTGTCCCCACAGCTGGGTCTGCTCCGGCTCCAAGACGGAGGGGCCGTCCGAGGCTGGACCCAGCACAGAGCAGTGGCAATGTCCAATCCACCCGCCCGAAGAGGGGCCGAAAATGACCTCACCCTTCCTTGAGCCTGGCATTGACCCTGCGAACTATCTTGTCCCACATTGCGAAGCATTGTCACACGTCTGTTGGACTAAGTGTACATCACACAATGTGGTGTCCCCATCGGTGTTTTCATCTGACATGACTTTCAAATCGCTCTTCCCCACCACCACCTTTTTGTAAATATGCACAAATACTTATCCACACCCTGTAAATGAAATTCACTGTAACGCTCAATGCTGTGTGATCTCCATGTTTATATACAGGTATGTCTCAGTTGTTGTCATCAGCAGGTGCAGGGATCAATGTTGTTTTGAATCCTGGCTCGGTGTGAGTGACCTAGGGACAAACAAAGAGCAACAAGCACAGGTCAAGAAACTGAATCACAAAAGAACGTACTGCAACATCCCACAAACCACAATCATCACAAAGAAAGCGGATCACAGGACACACATCAGGGAGCATTGCTCGTACACCATGACCCACACCCATGTGCAAATATAACATAACAGGCAGCATTCACACACCAAATCCAACCATCTACAGCAGACATACGTCACGCATAGAACAGCAGCACAAGAGGTAGTTACTCACATTCAAGGAAAGTAGCGAGCAATGAGCTGACGCCTCTGGTCCACACATTCTTCCTCCCCACTATCCTCATCACTGGACATGGGTGCGATGGGAGGCGGAGCAACCTGTTGGTCTGCAGGGTCCATGATCAGTTCAATATTGTTGCGTAAGGCCAGGTGTGGAGCAAGCAGCAGGCAATCACTATTCTGCATACTTTGCCGGGTGAGTATGGCAGGGACAAATGTACGTTCCACCACCCAACGTGTCTTCCCATGGGCCTGATTATAGCGCATTTCACCTGCGGTAGTAGGATTCTGTAGGGGGCTTAGCAGCCACGGCCGGTTTGGGTACGCAGAGTCGCCTAGGTGGGGGGATGACAGACACATACATCATTATCAGGATTGTTGGGAACAGCATGGCACACATACAACACAATAGTCATCACAGCACACTCACCTACAAGCCACGCACGTTCTTGACGCAGATTGGCCATCAGTTGGGGAACAATGCTGCTCCGCAGGATGTGGGAGTCCTGTGCCGACCCTGGAAATCTGGCACACACATGGGAGATGATGTTGTCAGCCAGGCACACCACTTGCACGTTGATCGAATGGTAGTGCTTCCGATTGCGATATACGGGTTCACGTGCCTGGGGTGGAATGAGACCAATATGTGTGCCATCAATGGCACCCACTACGTGTGGAATCTGGGCCAGGGCATAGAAGTCCCCTTTGACTGCTGCCAACTCTGCCGGCCGTGGGAAATGGATGTAACCATCCTTGTAATGCATCATGGCATCCAGCATATCCCGCAGTACCATGCTGAACATGGATTGTGACATCCCCCCCGGCATGACCAACTGTGTACTGGAAAGTGCCTGTTGCGAAGAAGTGAAGTGCCGCCATCACCTTTGCTATGGGTGTAATAGCTCCTGGATATGTCCTGCGTGGCTGCAGATGAAGTGCCAATTGGGCTACAAGCTCCTGCAATCTACGTCGGTCAAGCCGGAATTTGCAGATCACCTCCTCGTTAACCATGTCCTCCAGCACAATGTAGGGTCGATGCACATTTGGAGCCCTCCTGTGTGGGAGTAGATGGAAGCAGATGTCAATTGACCAACACCGCATAGCTGTGCCACACTATCACATCTTGACCAACACAATACAAATACGTGTTGCAGACACTGATTGTACGTGATTATTGTGTCCTCTAGGTTTTCATTTTTCATTTTTCTCTCCTTCTTCCCTTGGTGGGTAAGAACTTTCTGTTGGTGCACATATTCATCCTTTTTCATCTAATTCTCTGATATCTCATCTCTTATTCCTTGTGACAGACAATAAGTCATGGATGCCATTAAAACTTTCGGCTTTAGTGAGGAAGACTTCACCAGGTTGCTTGGACCTACCACCTCTTCCGACCAACCCTTCTCACTTAACAAAGGTACTAATGATGAATGGCTTAAACTTCTCAACTTGAAAAAGAAATCAAAAAGGACGGAGTCCCATGCAGACTTCATGATTAAATATCTAAAAGCTGGAGTCATACCAAATGGGCTGCGTATTAGAAATATACCAGGCTTATTCGTTGAAATGCACACTTTTTTAGAAAGATGGTCTCTTATTGCTAATCGTTGTTCTAGAGACCTGATGCTACTTATTATTGAGACAGCTAGAGAGGTAGTAGCTGAGCTGCTTAAAGAAATCACAGCGATGGAGGAGTCACTCCTTAAAAATGATGTAGTGGGCGACGCTAAACGCAAACTTGAAGAAGTTAACTTAGAACTTGACTCCTTCAATGAGTATATAGTTAAAAGAAAGGCAGAGAAACTCAAAAAAGACATCAGATTCTTTTCAGAAGAAAGAGTATACCCCTATCTACATGCCCAATACTACACCACCCGGGATTCATACCAACAAAATGACCAACAATATTGGTCAAATAAGCAAGTTCGGACTTTCTCAAATACATCTGAATCTGATGAAGGTGGGTCCACCTCTAATGAAAATCCCCCGGATAGAAGGAACAACTTTGACGGTCCTCAAAGATCCCATCATTTTTTAGGGAACCGCCGAGGGACGAATCGTGTTCGATTCAGACCATCGGAAAGGGGACGTTTCCAGAATACAGGTTTTCACCAGACGGAGAACCAGCCACGTTTTCTGGAGACAAGACAAAATCGGTACTGGAGAAACTAGAGACACCTACTAATCAGTCTCTGATCCCTATTTTTAATCTGTCAAAAAAAACTCTAAAAGACAGTACAGTTGCAGTTCTTTCTCGTGGATTATCCTTTGTCCCGAGTGCCCCTTTCAATGCATTCGAACTTAACAAGGATATACAGGCCTTTTTTCGAAAAGTTCGCCTTAAAAAGTTCTTCATTGGAAGAGAATTTGAAGGAGAGAATAATACCTCCGGTTTCCGACCTGTTTCAGTCTTTACGCCCACCCTTGAGCAAGTTGGGCCTGAGGTAGAAATATTTGAGAAAAGCGTCTGCTCTAAAATCTCTAAACTGACCAAGTTCGTCCCCAAGCCCCCTTACAATCTCAACTACGATGAATACCAGGCCCTTAAGCAACTGTCGACTGATCGCACCCTTACTGTGAAACCGAGCGACAAAGGGGGCGGCATCACTGTTTTAGATAGTGATTACTACAAGGAACAGATCTCGCTTATGCTCAGTAACCAAGAACACTACCTTAGAGTGGCTAACTACCCGTCCAAAAGAATTATGACTGAAATTTCTAATGTTACATATAGTGCCTTACAACGTGGGTCTATTTGCAAACAGGAATTTGATTTTCTGAATAAATCCTTTTTCAAAATACCAGTCCTCTATGGACTTCCTAAAATGCATAAAAGCCTTACATGTCCACCTTTTAGGCCTATTGTTTCGACCATTGGGTCCCTCATCGAACCGCTTTCGAAATTTGTAGACTCTTGTCTTTCTCCAATTGTAAGTGGTCTCCCTGCATTTGTCCGCGACACCGGACATCTTATTACTAAAATTGAGGGACTTGAATTCAATTCTGACTCCGACTTACTTGTCTCTATGGATATTGAGGCATTATATTCGAATATCCCCCAAGAAGGTGCCCTCCAAGCTGTCAAGAAAATTCTCAGAGACTCTGATTGTCCTTCTGAGAAACTGTTTGTCCTCGAATGCCTAGGTATTGTGTTAAAGGAGAACTATTTTGAATTTGACAAGTCCATCTATAAACAAATTCTTGGCATCAGCATGGGGGCGGCATGTGCTCCGAATGTGGCCAATTCCTATATGGGGGTTTTTGAGGAGAAACACATCTTCAATGAGATGGCCCCGTTTTTTTAAAACGTCACGAACTATAACCGGTTCATAGACGATATCTTTTTCATTTGGCGGGGGACACGAGACCAACTTGATGAATTTATCCTATGGATAAATCTCTGTGACTCCCATCTCAAATTCACAGCGAACATCAGCTCCTCTAAAATTGAATTTCTTGACACCTGGATTCAGGCTATTAATGGACATACAGAATTCTCCCTTTACACCAAGCCCACAGCACGGAATACCCTTTTGATGTACGATAGCTTCCATCCTCGTACACAAAGAAACAGCATACCGTTCAGCCAGTTCCTTCGGCTTCGTCGGAATGGTACTGACCCTAGGGACTTTGAAACACATGCCACTGTTATGAAGAAGAAATTTCTCGACAGGGGATATCCTAATAGGCTTATTAGGGATTCCTACAAAAGAGCCAAATATTATAACCGAGAGGCTCTTTTAGAATCAAAAATCCAAAAACCCGAGGACAAGTTGGTGCTAGTTACTACCCACTCCAACTTTAATGATAAACTCCGATATATCATTAATTCACAGGGGCATCTGCTTAACCTAGACAAAAATATGGAGAAATTCGAGAAACCTATCATTGCGTTTCGTCGCAATAGGAATCTCAGGAATGTCTTGGTCAGAGCTTCCCTCCCTGACGTACTCATGGTCAGTCAACGCAGCATCAAAGGGACTAACCCCATTAATGGGAGTCATAAGTGTGGCGGATGTCACGCTTGTGATAATATCATGACTGTCCCTGAATTTAACTGGAACAAAAAAAGAATTACGTTGCAAGATATGACAAACTGTAGAACTAGTAACGTCATATACTTCATTACATGTCCGTGCTCCAAGGGCTATGTAGGAGAAACAGGCAAGGAATTCAGGACCAGGTTTTCGGAGCATAAATCTTGCATCAGAAACCAACGCCCTGGAGCCCCGCTTGTTGCACACTGGAAAGCCCTTAACCACACCTTGGAAGATCTGAAATGGCTTATTATGGAGAAAATAAAAAACCCTAAGGATGGCAACATTGATGCTATCAGAGCCAAAAGAGAAGTCTTCTGGATTTTTTATCTTGGGACGGCTGTCTCAGGATTGAACGAATCTATACCCTGGGAGAATGCCATTCATTGAATGGCCCTGAGATGCAGTAGTTCTTTTTGTTCTTCCACATCCATTTAGTCCTTCTGTTTGAAACCTTTTTTGGAGAGAGTTTCTGTTATAGTTAGAGTGTTACTGGTTTGCTTTATTTCTTATAATCTCTTCCTGTTTCAATTCTAGTTTAATCTTTTTTGCTCTTATTTATTCTTGATTGTGTTTATAAAAAAATTTTGTTTTCAGTTATTCCTTTACTCCTGGTTGCTTTATTTCATTTATATTTTTTATTTTATTTTTTATTCGTCATATCCCATTTTTTCTTGCCTGCCCCACCTTCAGTGTTTTATGTTTTGGACCGTGCCTTGGGTGTACTGACTTGTATACCTCTTCCTTATTTGGTTCGGATAGTCTGTCTTCATTGTTTCCTACGTTGGAGCTGTTTATTCGTTGCCCTTTGTCTATTTTCATTTTCCCTTCATCTCCGTCGTTGTCCCTTCTCTATCCCTATTGCACCCAGGTGCGCTACATTTCTCATTCAGCACCTGTATATAACCCCACCTTCCCTTCCGCTTTCCCCTACCGACTATTCGTATCGCTGGAAGGTGAAGGAGTCACCCGGTTTCCTTTGATCCAGGACACCATTTATACTTGCACCGCCGGGCCGTTTCAGGTTAGTGTAGTCGGACCCTGTGTTTACCTTTTGCGGGACTCGTTTGTTCCATCCCCTCGATCCGTCTTCTCTCGCAACTTTCCCTCACTTACCTTACCTGGAATCCCTATTTGAAAATTCCTCTGCTGTTTCTGTTCCTTCAGGCCCCCTAATCCCCGGGACTGAAGCTGTTCCATATTGTGATGTTTCCGGTGTTCGTCTCATCAAAGGACGGCTCATTTCTGTTTTATTGAGGTAGGTTTCAGTTCATTGTGTGTCAACTCTGTACCGTGTTAGAAACACGACCTCCTCATGATTTGTGAAGCTTATTGCGGTTTTTATTGCTTTTTAGGTCGTTATTCATTTTTGGCTCCGGTGCTACTTCCTGTACTGTATCAGTGCTTGTTATTCCTTTTGAGGTAGTTTTTCTCTTCTTGAGACCACACTTATTTCACCATGCGTTGTCGTATTGTTATTTGTATAGATGTGTTACCCCTGTCTTTATTTTTATGTCTCCATCAGAGACCTGGAATGCTTTCGTTGTATTGCTTTTAAACCTGGTTTCCTCGTATACATGGATCCCTTGTGGGCCCATTCTAAAATGCAAAATTTCTGACCGGTGAAACCCTGGGATTGCGATCTACTCCTTCATTATTGTTTAATCTGCTGACCCTTTTTTTACATATTTAAAGGGGCCTCGTTACTATAGGGTATTTAGGTAGGCTACCATTACTTGAAACTCTGTCTCTGGTTACAGGTGCACTTATTATTTTTTGGGGCGACCGATTCATGTATTTCCTAAATTTTCTTTACACATTTATGTATTTTCTGATATTCTTGACACACTTTTTTTAACTTTGAATATACTTTTTCGGTGTTTTTAAACTTTGGGGATATAAGGAGAGCTGATCTCTACTGATTTGTATGTGCCTGACTGATTGGAACCCCTATGTCGTGCTGACTCCATTTTCAGGCCATCATGTTTTAGTTTATGGAAAAAAATTGTTTTCCCGAGTAGTCCCTAATTTGTCCTTTTTGCCCACAGAATACCCACCCACAGCCTTGCTGCTACTAGGACCGCTTGTCAGGACCGTGTCACAGACACTATCTATTCTGTGTGTCTGTGCAATATCTGAAGTGCGCCCTGATGAAGGAAGCCTCTACTGGCACTTGTCCGAAACGCGCGTCGGCGCTTTTCCTTGTCCTTGTGTGTAGTGATATGGATGTGAATGTCTGAGTGTGAATTTGATTGTATAATAAGGATGTTTGGATGTATGAGTGGATCTATTTGCTGCCCTGTTTGAAGTGTCACTGCGTGTCCTAGGTTCTAGACTGTTTTTGCATGTTTCTGATTATGTATATTTTTTCGAAATGTTTTGGATTGCTCAAATGTAATTACTCTATTTATTATACAAAAAATCATGTTGATTGTCAAAATGAAAATTAAAAACTTCTTTTGAATATATTTATTCTTTGTGTGGTGTGTGGGGTATTCTGTTGACATTAATTAAACTTTGATCCTTGTTATTTAGGGAACACCCCTTTCATGTTTTTTCCCCTACTGATTGTACGTGTGACATGACTGAAATATAAGGCACTACAGCTAACTACACACACAATGTTCACCCATACATGTTGAGAGAACAGCCAACATCACATGACTGAGGGCACAAGTGTGAACAAGCGTCCCCACAGACACACATGGACATGGACACACAACACGAACATGGAACACACCCACCTTGTCTTCATGCACCCATGACCCCACCTACAATGCTGGGCATCCTCACATGACATGCATGGGCACACAACAGGCGACACACATACGCATACACAGAATGTATGTATACCCCCATCATTGCTACTTGCACTCACAAACAACACACTCACAACAGCTTCTGAATGTGGGTACACAGCCTTGATGTACTATGTAGATGTGTACAAATAGAAACGTGTGTCCACAAAACCAAGAAGCAACACATCGCCAGGCACATCTGACGCAACTTGGGTGCACATCACTGGCCTTTGTTAACCAACGGCAAGGTCAATAGTTTGACCAAACATGCAACAAATGGACATGAATGACACACGTGGACACGGGCCATTAACTTGACATAATGATTCTTGATGCATCCCGGACATGTCCTGACACACATGTACAACTGTGAACATTACATGTGTTCGGAGACATGCAGTGTGTGTACACACGATATCCGGGTACGCCTTCCCCAATGCAGAAGATGATCCTTGATACTGCAATTGTGCATAACATATGCTGCATGGTCAAGGACCATCACGGTCACACCCCGCCAAACGCATGTGCGCTCTACCGCAACGGTGCATCTTTTGAAAATCATCACTCACTGGCATCGCAATGGCAGAGCAAGCATTCCGCGGGGACGGGGCAGGCTAACACATACATTTGAATATGCAAGTGGAAATGGCAGTTGGTACCCCCCTCACAGTCACATTGCAGCACCCACCGCAGACCGCCAGCCCTGACGGGTCACCCACCGCTGGCCATGGCCGTCGCCTACCGCCAGGTGCTGGCCCATCACCCACCGCTGGCCCTGGCCGGTCACCCACCACCGGGTGCTGGCGGTGGGTGAGCACCCTGTGCATTGAGGTCACCCTGGCATGGATGGCCCTGGCCGGTCACCCAATGCTGGCCATGGCCAGTCACCCACCGCTGGGTGCTGGCCGGTCACCCACCGCTGGTCCTGGCCGGTCACCCACCGCTGGTGATGGCCGGTCACCCACCTCCAGTCCTGGCCAATCACCCACCGCCGGGTGCTGGCGGGGGGGGGTGAGCGCCCTGTGCATGGAGGTCACCCTCGCATGGATGGCCTGTGCCGGTCACCCACCGCTGGCCATGGCCGGTCACCCACCGCCGCGGTGGGTGACCGGCCAGCACCCTGTGGTGGGTGACCAGCCATGGCCTGCGGTGGGTGACCGGCCAGGGTCGGCCGTGGGTGACTGGCCATGGCCAGCGGTGGGTGACCGGCCAGGGCTGGCCGTGGGTGACTGGCCAGGGCCATCCATGCCAGGGTGACCTCAATGCACAGGGTGCTCAACCACTGCCAGCACTCGGCGGTGGGTGACCGGCCAGGGCCGGCGGTGGGTGACCGGCCAGGGCCGGCGGTCTGCGGTGGGTGCTGCAATGTGACTTTAAGGGGGGGTACCAACTGCCATTTCCACTTGCATATTCAAATGTATGTGTTAGCCTGCCCTGCCCCCGTGGAATGCGTGCGCCGCCATAGCGACGCCAGTGAGTGATTAATTTCAAATGATGCACCATCGCGGTAGCGTGCACATGCGGTTGCCGGTGTGTGACCGTGATGGTCCGTGCACATGTAGCCAATGGAAACAGGTAATGCGGGCCACGTAAGCGCATTCAAAAATAGCAAAAGCCATGCACCGCCACACCAGGGCCAGTCAATGGTTCATTTTGAATGAGGCATCCCGGGAAAACCAATTGCTGCAGACTTGTGCCACTGATGTGAGCTCAGGGCCCTATAAATGTGTGAATTTCAGAAGCACACATTCACTGCTTCCAGCCACTGCTGTCTGCGACCATCATCTCGACTTGCTGCTGCTGAGCTATCCAACAACTGCTGCCTGCACCCATCACCTCGACCTGCTGCTGCTGAACTATCCAACAACTGCTGCCTGCACCCATCACCTCAACCTGCTGCTGCTGGGCTATCCAACAATTGCTGCTGTAGTGCCACAGTCCAGGACCTTGCCATGCCAAGAGTGCGAAGGATCCGGGCTCATCCCTTCACCACAGCGGAGCTGGATGTCCTTGTGGACGGTGTGCTCCGTCACTATGAACGGCTCTACGGTGCCCCCGGACAGGTGGTAAGTGCAGTGGGGGACATGTTGGTGTGCATGAGGTGGTCATGGACTCCTGGCTTCTGCAAGCTTGGCGGTGTGCTGTGGGACCTTCACATGTGTTGTACTGTGCATGGCTGGTGAAAGATACGTGTTGCTACTATGTTTGTCAATGTCCAACGGTCCACTGAAGTTCCCCTCTTGTCTCCCATCATGGTAGGTCAAGCTGCACCACACAAGGCCGTGTAGAGGACCATAGCAGGTGATGTACAGGCAGTGGGGGTGTGCAATAGACGACACACACACTGCCACAAGCGCTGGGACGACATCTCCAGGCTTAGCAAGAATGTGGCGGAGATGACACTGGGGCTGATTCCAAGATCAACCCGGCTTGCACGACGCACCATGACCCCTTTAATGCACCGTATCATAGCTGTGACGCATCCTGACCTGTCCGCCCGGCTGAGAGGGGGTCAACGCAAACTAGCGGTAGGCCGACTGTATGTGTCTGTGACTTGTGTGTGCATGCAAGTATTGGTGCTCACACACAGTAGTGACATCCGTGGTGCGTATGTTTTGCTGCAATTGCATGTTGGTGCCATTAGCGGAGTGAGCGTTGGCATCCATGTCCGCCAGGTGGGCATACCAGTTGCATTGTAGTGCGGGGTCCCATGACATGACGTTGAGGTCTGTGGTCCCATGGCATCACATGTATGGTGGTCTGCATGCACTTGCCCTGTTTGTTTGATGTACATGTTTCACAGGCACCACCGGTTCTTTTACATGAGTATGTCTGATAGGGTTGGTTTGTGTGCAGGATGGGGGCTACATGTTAGTCAACTGTGAGGAAATTTGTGATTTTGTAACCTTCAGTACGTGAGTGTGGCACTTAGGCAAACCTCTTTTCTCTCTCTTTCAGCTTTGGCAGAGGGCACTGACCCACAGACAACAGAGATGAGTGGTGGCAATGCATCCGGATCCGAGATCACACACACGCAGACTGAGACTGAGGAGAGCAGCCCCGGAGAGGGGGACAGAACTGTCCCTGAGGACTCACATGTGGAGACACCATCGTCCTCATCTTCAGACAGTGTTGGTGAGTCAGCACTGTTGGTAGACACAGGGAGTGGGCAATCAACACCTTCAGTCGGTACACAGCACACAGGGCCCACACTGCCACCAACTGCAACAAGTAGTGCTCGTGCTCGCCAGAGTAGGGGGAGCAGAGTTGCCTTCAGTGCAAGCACCGCTGCCTGTGCCTCTGTGACACAAAGTGCACTTTGTGCTGAGGCTGTTGATCTGCTGTGACATCTGTGTGTAGGGAAGACCAACATGATCAATGCATTCCAAGACCACGATAGGAAGTTGGGGCAGGTGGTAGCATTCATGGAGGGGATGCATGGCGATGTTGCTGGTCTCCACAGAACAGTTCAGTCATTAGCAAACAGTGTCTGCAGCCATTCTACAGTCGCATGGACAAGGTTCTACTTCAGTTCCCCCATCCACACCACTTGATGCCTCAGGGGAGAGTGACATTTCAGACCAGGCCTCATTTTCTGGGTATTGCACTAGAAGCAGCCACAGGCAGCAAGGCAGGGCACGGAGGGCACAGACACCATCCCCTATGACAAGGAAATCTTTAACCGAACACGACATCAGCTACCCTGGAGTTGACACATAGGATCCTCAAAGGGTATTCGGGGACAGGGATTCACATGTAACACAGGCATCCCCCTCAAAAGGTACTCCCAAGGCCAGGGTCACTCCCAAGGGCAAGAACACTACAAAGGAAAGGGCACCTCACAAGGCCAGGGACACTCCCAAGGACACTACAAAGTAAAGGGCACCTCCCAAGGCCAGGGACACTCCCAAGGACAAGGACAATACAAAGGAAAGGGCACCTCCCAAGGCCAGGGACACTCCCAAGGACAAGGACACTACAAAGGAAAGGGCACCTCCCAAGGCCAGGGACACTCCCAAGGACAAGGACACTACAAAGGAAAGGGCACCTCCCAAGGCCAGGGACACTCCCAAGGACACTACAAAGGAAAGGGCACCTCCCAAGGCCAGGGACACTCCCAAGGACACTACAAAGGAAAGGGCACTTCCCAAGGCCAGGGACACTCCCAGGGACAAGGACACTTCAAAGGACAGGTACACTACAATGGACAGGGTCACTACAAAGGCCAAGCCAACTCCCAGGGACAGGGCACCGCCCACGGATCAGGCACATTCCAGAGACAGGACACCTCCTATGGCCAAGGCACCTCCCAGGGCCAAGGGTTCTCCCATGGGCACGAGCTCCATCAAGGACAGGCATACATCACCCCTGCCTGCCCTGAGGCTGATGTTGGTGAAGGAACGTAAAACACATGTGTCAGCGGTGGAGTCCCCCAATACCTCTACTCCCATCACCACCCCGCCGAAGCAGAGGAAGGAGTACACTGTTGTTGCATCCCCCATTACACATGATGCAGAGGGCAGAAGGCAGGGCCACAGCAAATGTCAAGCAGGGTCCAGCACGTCCCCAGAGAGCAGACCCCCACCAGCACATGATCCACCTTTGATGGGTGATGCTTCTGATGAGGCCACACCACTTACCAGTCCAGTCGTGTCCTGCGTGCCCCTACATATCCCAAAGAAATGGAGACACACACCAGTGACACCTGACCACCCCAATGTCGCTCCAGTACAGCTGTCACCAGCTCCCAGAGCCACCCTGCTTCCTGGCCCATACAGCCCTGTGGCTCATCATTTCAGTGGTCCTAGTGGGTCAGCTGCAGTTCACTCTCATGTGTCAGATAGTGGCACTGTGTCTGTTGTTCGCTGTCATGCTTCATGTAGTAGGACTGTGTCAGTTGTTGGTGGAGAAGTGTGGCTCACTGGTTAGGAGCGGCAGACCCTGAAGCAGATGTCAGCCCGGGACCAGGGTTCAATTCCCGACGCAGCAGGGTCTTGGGTCAATGTCCGCGGACTCGATAATTCTCGCTTAGGTGCCTATGCTAACCATGGGTCCCACTCTGCAACTCTGGGCAATAGCTTGCTTAATCTCCACAACGGCCCCAGCAACGCCGGGGATGCCTGGCTTCACCTTGGGGTGCCCTCTCACAGGGAAAGCCAGGACGGGTTCCCCAGCGGTATACAGCACCAGGACGCCACGTAACGAGGTAACAGTGCGCTTTACGAGTATACATACATTACATACATACATACATACATACAGTTGTGCCCTCTCCTGTTTCAGGTACTGGCACTGTGTGTCTGCCACTCTCATGTCTCAGATGCTGGCATGGTATTTGTTGTTCACTGTGCAGGGACATGTCCTGGCAGTGGGTGTGGGTCTAGGGCTCATGTGTCAGTCACTAGAGGTGTGGCTGTGTCTCACACTCCTGTGTCTGGGTCTATGGCTCATGTGTCAGTCACTAGAGCTGTGGCTGTGTCTCACACTCCTGTATCTGGGTCTATGTCTCATGTGTCAGTCACTAGAGCTGTTGCTGTGTCTCACACTCCTGTATCTGGTGCTGGCAGTGTGTCTGGGTCCATGGCTCATGTGTCAGTCACTACATCTGTGGCTGTGTCTCACACTCCTGTTTCTGGTGCTGGCAGTGTGTTTGGGTCTATGGCTTATGTGTCGGTCACTAGAGCTGTGGCTGTGTCTCACACTCCTGTTTCTGGTGCTGGCAGTGTGTCTGGGTCTATGGCTTATGTGTCGGTCACTAGAGCTGTGGCTGTGTCTCACACTCCTGTTTCTGGTGCTGGCAGTGTGTCTGGGTCTATGGCTCATGTGTCAGTCACTAGAGCTGTGGCTGTGTCTCACACTCCTGTTTCTGGTGCTGGCAGTGTGTCCGAGGCGACTAGGTCAAGCAGTCCACCAGATTCTGTGCTGTTAGGTGTAGCTCCCATCACTCCTATGTCATTTGACTTGGTGTCTAGATTGTCCATTGTAACCACCCTTGCATTATTAATATCCATGGGACGGGGCGCTTGACCCACGTACTTGTGTTGCCTCAGATGTACTTGTTCTGTTATGGACACTGCCCTGTTGCTGTTATAATACTGCATTGTGCCCTCTCATGTGCTGCCTCAGATGTACCTGTTCTGTGCCATGGACTGTTGATGCACTTAGCCCCTCTCATGTGCTGCCTCAGATGCATCTGTGCCTTGCCATAGATTGTTGATGCACTTTGCCCCTCTCATGTGCTGCCTCAGATGAACCTGTGCCTTACCATGGACTGTTGATGCACTTAGCCCCTCTCATGTGCTGCCTCAGATGTACCTGTTCTGTGCCATGGACTGTTGATGCACTTAGTCCCTCTCATGTGCTGCCTCAGATGTATCTGTTCTGTGCCATGGACTGTTGATGCACTTAGCCCCTCTCATGTGCTGCCTCAGATGTACCTGTGCCTTGCTATGGACTGTTGATGCACTTAGCCCCTCTCATGTGCTGCCTCAGATGTACCTGTGCCTTGCCATGGACTGTTGATGCACTTAGCCCCTCTCATGTGCTGCCTCAGATGTACCTGCTCTGTTATGGACACTGCCCTGTTGCTGTTGTGATACTGCATTGTGCCCTCTCATGTGCTGCCTCAGATGTACCTCTGCCTTGCCATGGACTGTTGATGCACTTAGCGCCTCTCATGTGTTGCCTCAGATGTACCTGTGCCTTGCCATGGACTGTTGATGCACTTAGCGCCTCTCATGTGCTGCCTCAGATGTACCTGTTCTGTGCCATGGACTGTTGGTGCACTTAGCCCCTCTCATGTGCTGCCTCAGATGTACCTGTTCTGTGCCATGGACTGTTGATGCACTTAGCCCTTCTCATGTGCTGCCTTAGATGTACCTGTGCCTTGCTATGGACTGTTGATGCACTTAGCCCCTCTCATGTGCTGCCTCAGATGTACCTGTGCCTTGCCATGGACTGTTGATGCACTTAGCCCCTCTCATGTGCTGCCTCAGATGTACCTGTGCCTTGCCATGGACTGTTGATGCACTTAGCCCCTCTCATGTGCTGCCTTTGATGTACCTGTGCCTTGCCATGGACTGTCGATGCATATGCCCCTCTCATGTGCTGCCTCAGATGTACCTGTTCTATCCCATGGACTGTAGATGCACTTAGCCCCTCTCATGTGCTGCCTCAGATGTACCCGCTCTGTTATGAACACTGCCCTGTTGCTGTTATAATACTGCATTGTGCCCTCTCATGTGCTGCGTCAGATGTACCTGTTCTGTGCCATGGACTGTTGATGCACTTAGCCCCTCTCATATGCTGCCTCAGATGTACCTGTGCCTTGCTATGGACTGTTGATGCACTTAGCCCCTCTCATGTGCTGCCTCAGATGCACCTGTGCCTTGCCATGGACTGTTGATGCACTTAGCCCCTCTCATGTGCTGCCTCATATGTACCTGTGCCTTGCCATGGACTGTTGATGCACTTAGCCCCTCTAATGTGCTGCCTCAGATGTACCTGTTCTGTGCCATTGACTGTTGATGCACTTAGCCCCTCTCATGTGCTGCCTTAGATGTACCTGCTCTGTTATGGATACTGCCCTGTTGCTGTTGTGATACTGCATTGTGCCCTCTCATGTGCTGCCTCAGATGTACCTGTGCCTTGCCATGGACTGTTGATGCACTTAGCGCCTCTCATGTGTTGCCTCAGATGTATCTGTGCCTTGCCATGGACTGTTGATGCACTTAGCGCCTCTCATGTGCTGCCTCAGATGTACCTGTTCTGTGCCATGGACTGTTGGTGCACTTAGCCCCTCTCATGTGCTGCCTCAGATGTACCTAATCTGTGCCATGGACTGGTGATGCACTTAGCCCCTCTCATATGCTGCCTTAGACGTACCTGTGCCTTGCTATGGACTGTTGATGCACTTAGCCCCTCTCATGTGCTGCCTCAGATGTACCTGTGCCTTGCCATGGACTGTTGATGCACTTAGCCCCTCTCATGTGCTGCCTCAGATGTACCTGTGCCTTGCCACGGACTGTTGATGCACTTAGCCCCTCTCATGTGCTGCCTCAGATGTACCTGTGCCTTGCTATGGACTGTTGATGCACTTAGCCCCTCTTATGTGCTGCCTCAGATGCACCTGTGCCTTGCCATGGACTGTTGATGCGCTTAGCCCCTCTCGTGTGCTGCCTCAGATGTACCTGTGCCTTGCCATGGACTGTTGATGCACTTAGCCCCTCTCATGTGCTGCCTCAGATGTACCTGTGCCTTGCTATGGACTGTTGATGCACTTAGCCCCTCTCATGTGCTGCCTCAGATGTACCTGTTCTGTGTCATGGACTGTTGATGCACTTAGCCCCTCTCATGTGCTACCTCAGATGTACCTGCTCTGTTATGAACACTGCCCTGTTGCTGTTATGATACTGCATTGTGCCCTCTCATGTGCTGCCTCTGATGTACCTGCTCTGTTATGGACACTGCCCTGTTGCTGTTCTGATACTGCATTGTGCCCTCTCATTTGCTGCCTCAGATGTACCTGTTCTGTGCCATGGACTGTTGATGCACTTAGTCCCTCTCATATGCTTCCTCAGATGTACCTGTGCCTTGCTATGGACTGTTGATGCACTTAGCCCCTCTTATGTGCTGCCTCAGATGCACCTGTGCCTTGCCATGGACTGTTGATGCGCTTAGCCCCTCTCGTGTGCTGCCTCAGATGTACCTGTGCCTTGCCATGGACTGTTGATGCACTTAGCCCCTCTCATGTGCTGCCTCAGATGTACTTGTGCCTTGACATGGACTGTTGATGCACTTAGCGCCTCTCATGTGCTGCCTCAGATGTACCTGTGCCTTGCCATGGACTGTTGATGCACTTAGCGCCTCTCATGTGCTACCTCAGATGTACCTGTTCTGTGCCATGGACTATTGGTGCACTTAGCGCCTCTCATGTGCTGCTTAAGATGTACCTGTTCTGTGCCATGGACTGTTGATGCACTTAGTCCCTCTCATGTGCTGCCTCAGATGTACCTGTGCCTTGCTATGGACTGTTGATACACTTAGCCCCTCTCATGTGCTGCCTCAGATGTACCTGTGCCTTGCCATGGACTGTTGATGCACTTAGCCCCTCTCATGTGCTGCCTCAGATGTACCTGTGCCTTGTCATGGACTGTTGATGCACTTAGCCCCTCTCATGTGCTGCCTCAGATGTACCTGTTCTGTGCCATGGACTGTTGATGCACTTAGCCCCTCTCATGTGCTGCCTCAGTTGTACCTGTGCCTTGCTATGGACTGTTGATGCACTTAGCCCCTCTCATGTGCTGCCTCAGATGTACCTGTGCCTTGCCATGGACTGTTGGTGCACTTAACCCCTCTCATGTGCTGCCTCAGATGTACCTGCTCTGTTATGAACACTGCCCTGTTGCTGTTATGATACTGCATTGTGCCCTCTCATGTGCTGCCTCTGATGTACCTGCTCTGTTATGGACACTGCCCTCTTGCTGTTCTGATACTGCATTGTGCCCTCTCGTGTGCTGCTTCAGATGTACCTGCTCTGTTCTACCTAGTGCCCATGCTTTTGGCTACTCTAGGATTATACCCCTATTATGTGCAATAAAGCAAGTCAATCATGTGTAGTGGTTTGTCTTTGTCATTCCTGGTTGTCTCCTTGCATTGTTGACATATTGGTGCTATCGTAAATGCTGTTCCCCCACCATGACCCTCCCCCTCCCCACGTCACGGCCCCGGAAGGTACTCCCCTTCCGACAGCAATTGGTGTGTTGGCATACCTGCGTCGTCGTCGGCGCATGACTTGGTGGTGAAGCACGAAGAGTATAGGGAATGCGTGTAGCGCTGGGTCCATGACGGCGATCTGCCTGTGGTGGGTATCTCTGCAATGTTTTGCCTCTCCGCTGTGGTGAATCCGCCGTGTCCAGGCAGGTGGTTTTTCCGCAGCGATTTGATGTGTGTTTTCCGCCATCGTGATTTAGAGGACGGTCGGAGATGTCATTCCGTACGGCGGTGTCTCTGGATTGGTTACGTCTGCCGCGGGGACGGGTGTAGTTCTGCGGCGGTGCGTGGTCTTCCGCGGCGTACGGACATTTGACAGTGCTTCCCATCCTAATATGGCGGACGCACTGGCCGTGGCTGAAGGACTTGAAAAAGGCATTTTCCGCCTACTCCAGGACGGCGGTCGTCCTTTTGTCCGCCATCGTAATCGACCTCTTAAAGAGGATTTGGAAAGGTATGTGGAGAAGCATGAGGAAGTAGTGAAAACAAAAAAGCAGTCCAAATTCCAAAGAGACAAGGAGGACTACATACAAGGATGCATATTTACATGTGCCCAAAAATTTAACTTCTTCAAAGATCAAGGCCAAATGGCAAGGGGTGCACAGAGCTCCACAAGTGTAACATCATTACCATCGACAGGAGCAAGTGAGAATGACGTGGAATCGAGTGAGGAACAATCTACCAATAACTTTTTTAGGAGATATGAGACTAGTCCTCCAACAAAGACTCTGGGAACAAAACCAAAGTCCATACCAAACTCAAAGAGGAAGGGGAAGAGGGCGCTGATGTGTACCCAGAACACCCGCATCAACAAAAAAACAACAAGGAGAGGCAAACGGAGAAAGTGGGCCACAGGAAATCGGTACAAAAACAAGGAGCATGCACCAGAAGACCTTGAAATAGACTGGATGGATATCCCAGATGATAAAGAGGAACTAGTAATAATGAATTTATCAATACGCACAATCTCAGATAATGATATATCCCTGTTAAAACTTGGGAGAAATTTCTGTCCAACGCAACCAATGGACATATCTCAGACACACATTGACATTTACAAATACATAAGGAAGATCAAACTTGCAACACATTTCAATAGTCAGGAAATGGCTAATTTTACAAAGATGAAAAAGAAGAAAAAAAATGGATGCCACTTCGGGGGAGAACTGGCATTAACGACGGACATGCCAGCTTTCCTCACTTTGGTAAATTTGGATGTGATGGAAGAGGAAAATATGATTAAAGAATCTACAGCTTGTTTACAGAAAGGAGCGGGTTTGAGTGGCAAAAAAAAACCCTCACTCTTGTATCCACAATTACATCCTGGGAATTAGATCGATATTTTTCAAGAAGCTGGAATACATGACATCTACAAAATCAGAGGACTGAAATGTCTTGACAATTTAAAAAAGGAATAAAGAATAGCCCTTAAGGAACTGATGGATGATAAATCAAGAACTATAAAAATGGCTGACAAGGGTGAAAACATAGTCATTTTAAACACCACAGATTATGTATCAGAAGCCCACTCACAACTGAAGAACAAAGAATACTCAAGAAAATTGGACAAAAATCCAACACAAATGTTCAAAGAAAAATTGGATAAAAAAAGACATGAGTGGCAGCATCTTAACCTGATTGATGATGATGATGAGAAAAAAAATGTTGAAAACTAAACACCCAATCACTGCAACTGTATATTTGTTACCCAAAGTACACAAAGTCCACTAAAACCACCAGGGCGACCCATAGTCTCCGCAAAGGGTTCACTGATGGAACCAGCAGCAAACTACATTGACTTTTTTTAATGCCTTTTGTGCTCAATTTGAACTCATATCTGAAAGATACTACTGACCTTTTGAGGCATCTCCAAGAGTTACCATGGTAATCATCCTATATGTTAATAACGATGGATGTAGTATTGCTTTACACGAATATTGAAAACAACATTGGCCTTATGGCATGTGCTTTCTTCCTAAAGGAGAGGGATATCCAATTTAACCAACATAACCAAATATTAATGGATATGATTGGGATGTGTCTTACACAAAATGTGTTCCTCTTTGGTGAAGAGATCTACCAGCAGACAAAGGAGTGCCTGACGGGTTTCTTCTTCAGTACATGATATGATTGTCTCTCAAGGGGAGGGTGGGAACAACAAATAGCATGGCACCCCAACAATGACAGATTTGTAAATAAAGTTACCACGTGGCTGAGATATATAGATGATCTCTTAATAGTGTGGGATAGTACAGCGCAGGAATTTTAGGAATATTTTAAATTCTTGAACTCAACGGATGCCAGTATAAAATTCCCATACAGCATCAACAACAAAAGAGCTATTTTCCTCGACACAGAAATTTACATTGTAAATAATAAATGGGAAACCACACTTCATAGAAAAGAGACATCTAAAATGCCACCTTACATGCAGACAGTGTCCACAAATCATCGGTGAAAGAAAATATCCCATATGGGGAATTTTTGAGACTACACCGCATCTGTTCTGAACAAGAAGAATGGGAGACACACAGTATAAAAACAGCGAAGAGATTCAAACATCGTGGATACAAAGAAGGTATGATCAAAAGATGCTGGAAATGTGCCAATAAGAAGAAAAGACAGGACATTTTGGATGATAAATGAAAAGGATTAGAGAATCCAAATACAATCCAACCGGAAGTCAGAAAAGTGAGACTAATTCTGATCTCCAGGGAATCAAAACAAATAGTTAATATCCTTAGGAGAAATTGGAAGCTATTACAACTGGATCCAACAGTCAGCAAGATAATGGGAAAATATCCTAACATTACGTTCCGTCGTGCCAAGAATGTAACCCCTTTACAGCGGGGGTAAATCCCCCGCTGTGCTAGGGGGAGGGGGGAGTGCACAGCGCCCCGGTGCTACTGTGGCCGTGTGCTCATGACGAGCTGAGCTTGCCACGCAAACACCCGTTTCTGTGGAATGCTCAGCACAGCGGAGGAATTAGCCCCGCGTGCGAGCGTTGCGACTGTTATGAGACAAGCTCAGCTCGTCATGAGCAGACGGCCACCGTGCCTCATGACGAGCTGAGCTCATCATGAGCACCCATGTGGCTGAGAGACACATTGGTGCACAGTCATCATCAAGATCAAGTAAAAAGAAAGGAACTCAATGGCTAAGGACAGAGGGCTTCCTGAAATGCCACACACGCAAAGTTTGCCAGAATGCAAAAAATACAACGGAAGTGGTATTACCTAACAAAAAGAAATGGCAAATAAAGGAACTAATAACGTGCAAAAGCCAATTCTTCGTCTACGTGATCGAATGTCCGTGCTTACTTAAATATATAGGTAGCAAACTGAAAAAGAGAATACTCGAACATGTGCGAGCAACGATCAATAAGCACAGGAGTAACGCAGTTGCGAAACATATGGAACTGAGCCATGAAGGGGATTGGAAATCCTTTTTGTTTCTATGCCCTCCAAACAATATCTCCACATGTGAGAGGTGGGGATCGGGAGAAGAATTTGAGGCATAGAGAATCCCGTCAAATTTTGAACTTTAGAACTTTTACTTTGTGGGGGTCTTACCCAAAAGTGAAGAACTGTATGTTCATCTTTAAAAAGAACTGCGTGAATGACATCGTAATGTACATTTGTAGGAAAAAGAGTCTATTTTTAGTATACTTGGTGGTGGGGGTGGTCTCTCCTAGTTTAGAATGTTTTTATGGGCAGTGGTCATGTTTTTTCCTGGTAGATTCTGTCCCACAAATTCACCACAAAAATGCAGCTATGTGAAAAGAAACCATGCCAGTTATAACTACTGAGTTATAAATCACCCACTAGAGGGTTAAACATGTATAATAATGACAACAATTAATACTCAGTAGGAGGAGGGAAAGGAGTTGGTGCATAAAACTTATATGATTACTGACAGCAGCCCAATAGCCCACTGGAGGGCTTATATAACAAGAATAGATAATCATTGGCAGAGTAATTCTGTCTGTAAAACAACTGGTGTATTTAAATAGAAAGAGGGCTAAAATTTGTAACATATGACTCCCAATAGGTCGTACTAAGCCCACTGGAAGGCGTAAACAACAGTAATATTTATTAAATGCGGAGTAATGTTAGACCGCAATATAATCTGTGGATTATACAAAATAAATATAAAGAACCATATGTGGGCCTTGTGTGTCAACAGAGGGTATCGGAGTTCCGATGTGTAGAATTAAAACAAAGCTTGAATCTGGCGCATAACATGCCACAGGTATCCCCTTTCAAAAACAGGCTCACTACATTAATAAAAAACATTAGATGGCGCTATAGTGTCAACAAGAATACCAATAAAGTTTCTGTTGAAAAGTTGGGGAGAAAAAGAATACATTCAGTCTCCCCCAGCATGTCTCATAAAGAATTCAATCAAAAATGAATAAATAGAATATCGCATGCTGCAAATTAAAACATCAGTACACATTAACAACAAAACATATCTGGTGATAAATACATTACTCTTTGTGACATGCCACTGCCGTTACTGTTTTCACATTGTGTATACTTTATAACTATGAATACCAGAATTCTCTGTAGATTAACATTGAGGGCCAGATGTAGGAGCCAAAATACCGGTCGGTAACGGCCGATTTCGGCCGTTACCTACCGGTATTTAAGATTTGGCATTTAGGGGGCATATTTTACCGATTCGGTAAATTTACCGAATCGGTAAAATACCGAATCGGAATCTTTCATATGTAGGTGGGACTCTTCAGAGTCCCAAAGCCATTACAGATTCGGTATTTTACCACCCAATCCAATTGGGTGGTAAAATACCGAATCCAGGTGTGCATGCACATGTGTGCATGCACACCTGTGCCATGTGACAGACAGACATGCCCTTAGGGCATGTCTGTGTAAACATGCCCATCTTTGGGGTGCTAGAGGGTGTCAAAGTGACACCCCCTGCACACTTGCTAAAATCGGTATTTACCGATTCCGTAATTACAGAATCGGTATTGCCCATTGATTCCTATGGGCTTCAGGGCCCATAGGAATCAATGGGCAATACCGATTCGATATTTACAGAATCGGTAAATACCGAATCTTAAAGATTCGGTATTTACAGATTCTGTAATACCTACATCTCCCCCCTTCATATTTACCGACTCTTAAATACCGAATCGGTAAAATTCGGTATTTAAGAGTCGGTAAATATGATTTACCTACATCTGGCCCCGAGTGACATCAGATGTCACATGGCTGGGTTTTCACTTATAGGGTGATTCAAATGTGTAATATTTACCGTGATCAAGTTATCTGACGATAACGAAATGTGTCGGTATTTCCTTTGAAGACTGAAAGCTGCATAATAATTTAAAGAACTTTTGGGCAACATTGATTCCTGTGAGTGCGGACTATCATTTCCTGGTGAAGGAAACTTTTGGTGCATTAATTCACGGCGTGGCTCGGCCGGAGTCTTCGCATAGAAGCGCCAGGGGTCCATAATTTTGAGCCTTGCGGTGGATATATATATATATATATATATATATGATGTCAAGAGCGATGTCACTGACCATGTCATGAGTGATGTAATATGTGACGTCATCAGCAGTGCATTGCACGCGCACAGTTATAGTGAGTCCAACTAACTATAACGTTGGAATTTCAATGGTTTTATGCGAGTAAAATTTCCAGCTAACTATAACTGGTGTGAAACCTATGGTTTTTTCAGTGAATTTAATAGGTTTTTTAAATGCTAATTCCTAACTATAACTGGTGTGAAACCTATGATTTTTTCGGTGAATTTCATAGGTTTTTTAAATGCTAATTCCTAACTATAACTGGTGTGAAACCTATGTTTTTTTCAGTGAATTTCATAGGTTTTTTAATAGCAAATATCTATAGGTATGAAAGTAATAATTTTTATAACAAATTTTAAATTGTGTGAATTTAAAAAATTTTTTTTTATTGTTTGCCTTGGTACGCGCCCCGGGGCGCTCCTGGGGAGCGTACCGGTGAACGTACAGGTGAGCGCAATGCTACGAAGCACCCCGGGGTGCGTACCGGGGAGCGTCCCGAGAGCGCTATTCCCGCGAACGAAAACAACATCATGACGTTTCGCGTAGTCGCGTGATGCGTCATATGACGCACTGCGTTAGGGCACCCGGAAGCACGTGATCGCATACGATCACGCAATGTCTCGACGCGCTTACGCTACGCGCCCTGGGGCGCGTAGCTTAAGCGCGTCGGGTCATGTGATCTGAAAATAACACTTTTCATTGGTGCAGATCAGTTTTGGTTTCCAAATGATGAAAGGCTGGATCATGTGACTTAAAAATTCACTTTTCATTGGTCCAGAACACTTTTGTTTTCCAAATGATGAAAGCCCCCTCCTTTTTTCCTTATTCTGACTTTGTCCTTTGACTGAGGAAGACCTGTTTCGAGTTCTATCTCAGAATATGGCTACAGTAGTATCAGCAGCTGGAGCATCTGGCCCACCACCACCATCTAAAAGACCACCAGAAGATTACGTTGGTGGTGAACAGGAAGAGGAGGAGGATGAGGAAGAGTGGGCACCGACAAGGGAATTTATATGGCAGTTCTATAAACTCCCAAGGGGTTTTAAAAAAGTCAACGCAGCAAAGGTGACTTGCTTAATTTGTGGTGCTGAGCTATCTAGGGGGAACCCTAACAAAAAGTATTCCTTCGGGAATCACACGATGATTCGCCACATGATGCGTGCGCATCCAAACAACTACTCTAATGCAGAGTTAAGGGACCTCTGCAGTAAACTACCCCCATCATCGTCTCGACGCTCAACATCAAAACAACCCACTCCATCGGGTTCGGGGGCAAGAGACACTTTGGCTACTATCCAACCAAAGTTTAATGATTACAAAATTTTATGCAAATATTGTAACAAGTTACTTGCTTATGGTGAGCAAAGCATTGAACTTATCATGGTTTCTGGTGATAACCATAAGTGTCCAAAAAAACCCTAATTTTTCCTTATTTTTTTCATGCTCCACTTGAGCCATTTACAATTCCCTGTTTTTTGTTTCTCCCCATAAAAAATACAAAATGTCCAAAAAAACATAAAAAATATAAAACAACAAAAAGAAAACAAAAACAGTTCTTTTTAGAACTACCTTTACTTTATAAAAATAAACCTATATTTTTAAAGAATCTTTGTCCATTTTTTTTTCTGCAGGGTACTCGTACCGGGGCGCGTACAGGGGAGCGCACCAGAAAAAAAAATATTAATGAAGGAGTTAGCATGAGGAAAGAACACAAACAGAGTCATGTTAAGAGAAAGAGAGCTAGAGGGAGAAACACAGAGGGATTGTTTACTACATAGTTAAAAACAGAGAAAGTGTAATAGGGTGAAAGTGAGAAAAGTAAAATCACTAAAGGAGCGAAAGAAGGGAAGAGAGAGGAAGAACACTAAACTAGAGATAGTGGGAGAATGTGAGTGGATGTTGAAAGAAAAAGATAGGACAGGAAAAATTTGAGAATGAACGGTAGTGGCGTAACTGGGATAAATGAAGAACGGTGAGGGAGTGTAAGAAAAGACCAGTTAGTATAAGTAAAGAGGGGTGAAAGAGAGTGAAAAATTAAATTTGGATAAGAGATGGGGAGTGACAGAGACAAAGGACAGAGAAATTAAAGGTAACAGTACCTGAATGGGTTTGAGTGAAATAGCAAACAAAGATAAGTAATGCAGTTTGTGTGAGTTATAGGGAGTCAATGGGTGTAGATCGGGGTGTGGGTGTGTAAAGTCTTTCTGTGGTTGTGGCTGTGTGGGGTATTTTGGTGTGGGTGGAGGTGAGGGTGTGTGAAGTGTATGTGAGGAGTGTATGGATATGGGGTGTATATGTGTGTGATGTATGTGTGTGTATGGAATTTGTGTGTATATGTCAAGAGTGTGTGGGGGGAGATTTTTTGTGTGTATGAGGTGTGTGTGTGGTGTGTGTGTAGGGTGTATGTTACAGGTGTGTGTATGTGTTGGGAGGAGGATGAGGTGTATGTGTAGGAGTAAGGTAAGTAATTAAGAAAAAGAGAATGAGTGAAGAAGCAAAGGAAGATAACAGAGGGTAAGTGAAGTAAAGAATAGGGATAGAAAGAAGTTGAATATGAGAGGATAAATAGGGAAAAGGGATTAAACATGTAGAATAAGAATAATTGAGAGAAGCTGAGTAAAGACACAGGAGTGAGGTAGATTGAGAAAATGTTAGTGACCTTAAAGCAAAGGGTGATGACAAACTAAATTTTTTTAGTCATACTTACCATATAATAAATGTAACTTTAATTAATTTTTACTACAGTTTGTATCTGTGAAAGAGAGAAGAAAAATAAGTTATAATTAGTAAAATATGTATTTTAAATTAAAAGATACAAATGAACAGGTTAAAAATCATAACGCTCTATTTAGAAATAAAGTTGGAGTGAAGGACACAGAAAGGGAAATAAACTAAGGTAGAAGGACAAAAAGAGAGAAAAAGAAATAGAAGTAGATCAAATTACAAAGAGTAAGGCATATAGATTCACTGACAAAAAGAGAGAGAAGAACAGAGAAATGAACTGAAGGTAAGAAATATACTAAAACAATGTGAGTTAGCAAAACTAAATCAGGAAACAGAAGTAAGTAAATAGATAATGACTGAGACAGAAAACAGTCTAATTAAGGATGCATTTAGAAGAATGAGGAATATATGATAACTGAGAGTAAGTGAAGAACAGTCATAGAGTGAAAGGATGAAGGGAGACAGGATAATATACAACGATTGAGGGAAATGGACTGAGGAAGTTATAAGGTAGACACACTAAGAGAAAAACTGAGTGAGGTGGAGTACAATGAGTGAGAAAAGGAAATGAGTAAGTGAGCAAAAAGAAGGAAAGAGATGATAAGATGACTAAAACAGTGGTACTGAGAGAAAATAATTTGGTGATGAAAGAAAAGAGAAGGACATTGAAAGAAAGGAATTGAGGGATAGTAATGGAACCAGAGGAAAAGAAATGGGATGAAGAACGATGAGAGAAGAGCAGTGAAGTTGTTGTAAAAGAAGTGATAGAAGGTAGATAAACACAAGTGAACATAACAGAAATAAAGTGAGGCAATGAGGACATAGAAGTAGTGAACGAAAAATAGAGAGAAGAGGTCAAAAGTAAGGAGCAAACAAAGATAAGCGAGGGAGAGTAGGTGATTCATAGTGATAGAGTGCAATAATACTGCTGAGTGAGTAAACAGGAATTACTAAAAGTCCAAAACAGGAAAATACGGAAAAGAGAAGTAAAGCAGAGAGACTGAAAGCTAAAAAGTTATACAAGGCAGAGACGGGATGCACACAGTTGAAATGAGAATGAGGGGTTGTCAAAGAAGTGGAGTAAGAGAACGGGGGTTACAGAGAGTGAGAGAAAGACATTATAAGTGAGTAAAAAAAAGCTGAAAGAGGATGGAAAAAGGAAAGTAAGTGTCAGAGAATGGTAATACAACTTAATTTACACAATCCAAAGTATAAAATAACTTGTACAACATGTTACATAGTTTATTTTTGCTGTTCTCAGAATATATTGAATTTCACTTAAAACAGTGAGTTCAAATTACTCATCATATGACAGCGGGAATTAAAAAAAAAAAAAAACTTAAATACTGACAAACGACAAATGTACGCTAAAGTTAGATTGACTTACTTTTCCTTGAGGCCAAATACTGTATCATGGTGGTCTTTTTCTCGTTGGAAAGTACTTTGCTGTTCACTTAAAAATCCATTTCATCCACTTTCTATAAGAAAAGCTCCAAGAACATCTGAAATATTTTCAATATTTTCATATACTTCTTTTTTTCAGTCATGACTCTTTACTCATTCCTGCACCTTTCCATTTGGCCAAATAGTGTCAGATGTATGAGTATATGTTGAAATTAATTCTAAGGCACTCCGAAATGACCTTTTTCCCGACGTTCTGAAAGAAAGGCTCGACAACATTTTCACAATATTTAAGTATTTGTAAAACTATCTCTGACTCACTCATTTTCATCATTTTGTATAATACTAACATCACTTACTATCAGATCTACTTACAGTACCTGTATGACAAGTCAATTTTTTATATTGCCTTATTCACTTTTACTCAGAATATATTTTTAAACAGCAAAATAACCTTTATTAACTGCTCCCGTCTTCATTAGCCAATTAATTTTATCTAAATTTTGGCTGTAAAAACAATAGGTATGAATTTATAAAGCCAAAAGGCAAACGTTGTTTGAAAGTCAAATGACTGTCGTTACATTGGATCCAACCTTTAGAAGTTTTTAAATAGCATGTGTAATGCCCTGATGTTGTAGAAGGTCCATCATGAAACATAACAGCTGCAGTTGCAAACGTTCTTCCTGATATCGATAACTGAGAAGCCACAACATTTTTAATAGAAGTTGTCAATTTAGTTCCATCAGGTCTACATTGTTGGAACATTAAAATGACATAGTGACCATAATTTTGTAGAAATAATGTGGACAGCATTGTAGACTTACATTGGGTACACACCATATTGTGATCCGCTGCTTTAACTAGATTATTAAAAGGCACTGATTTGCAGTCTGGTAAAGTCAAATATATAAATCTTTCAGAGTCTATTCTAGTACTACTTGATGAAGCACAGTTATCACAGTCATGTTGCCATTGATAAGAAAGGTTAAAAAGATTTTTTATATCTACTCCTTCATCTTCCAATACATCAAACATATACATTAAAAATTCCTGACAATCCTGCTGAATTATCTGTGAAAATTGATTTTGACCTGAACATATGTCTACAAGATTCCTAACTTCTGAAACACTTTCTATTTTTCCTCTATCACTACTACATTTCTCTAACACAGAATTCAATGAACAGCACAATGTTTGTTCCCGATTTTCGACAATCTGTTTTTGTAAATTTTGAAGAAAAAAAACAACATTAACTACTACATTAGCATAGCAGTTGACACCAGAACTGTTTTCAAACTGAAATCCAACAACATCCTCAACAGAATCCTTTTTCCTTCTGCTTACAATTACAGTTTCATCTACTTTTTGTCTTTTTGCTACTACCTCACTGCAATTGCTCTCATTTCTTCTTTTTCGGCCTACCACACGTTTTTCAATCAGAGGATATTGAGGCAAATGTGGAGCATACTCTCTTCTTAACCTATTGTATTCTTTAACACAATCTAGATCAGCACAAATCTTTGTTTCATCACACTCAATCAAGTACAATCCTGATAAAGTTCTGACTCGTGATAAAGCCACATATGCCATACCCTCTTTAAACACAGAACTTCCAATGTTCACCAAAGCACTATCTACACTTAAACCTTGAGATTTATGAATTGTCACTGCATATGCCAAACAAATAGGAAACTGTTTTCAGCGAACATATAAGTCTTTCACGAGCAAAAATCTAGCTGAACAACGACAAATTTGTTCTATTTCATCAATGCATCAAATTTAATTTTTATAATTTCAATTCCATCTCTATTTTTGTAATTCACAAAACCAACAACATGACCCATTGCTCCATTTACCAGACCTCTTTCAACATTTAAATCTCTTCTCAAAATAACACGACAATTCAAACACACATTCAGTCTTTTCAAAACCAGCAGTTTTAGATATACTCTTCTCTAATGAATCCAATTTTGATTTCAAATTTTCAGACAAAACAATTGTTGCTCCCATATGCTCTATTTTATCTGTAGCTTCCAGTTTCACTATCTCTTCATTTTCTAAATTTAACATTTTGTTGTTGAACATGGAACATTCTTTCAGAGTTGGCATCAAACATATGGCAGATTTCCTCTTGTTAATTTCCTTAAAAATATTCTCTGGAAGAATGTTTTCATTTGGGTACAAATTGGAAATTAACCGTCCATGTAAAGCTTCTTTCCCTTGCTGACTTATTTTTTCCTACTCTTACGTCTTGTAAAATATTTTTATAATCGTCATCCTTTGCCTGCCGCATATTTTGAAGCAGTTCTGCATATTTGAAGTTTAACCATATATTAACGTTTCCAATGCTTCCTAGGCACTTCCTGGTATCTTCATGCATGAGCATTTTGAACACAGGTTGTCCTTTCACTGGAGTCAACCGCAGAAGATCTCCAAAAACAACAATATGTTTTCCTCCAAATAAAACATCATAATCTGTTCTAAGAATTTCTTGCATTCCCAAATGCACAAAAGCAAGCATTATATTTGACACCATGCTTACTACATCAATGATAAGAAGTTTCATTTTCTTCAGGACTCTCGAAACTTCGGAACACGCATCTCCAGATAGCTTGTGATATTGCAATTTGTTATCATGCTCCACTGGCAGCATCAGTAAACAATGTAAACTAATCCCTTTAATATTATGTGCTGCCAGCCCAGTTGGAGCGGTAACAACACAAGACAGCGGTGATTCAGTCCTTTTCTACAGATAAGATGCAATTGCTTTAATCAGAAAACTTTTTCCAGTTCCCGCATCTCCACTCACGTACAGTCGGACAGGCTTAAATGATGTACATGAGCACTCTTTCTTCTCATGACTCAATCCATGTTCAACCTGTTCTGTGACTTCGTCATATATCAGTTTCTGCTCAACGTTTAATTGTTTCACCAAATCTTCTAAATTAATTACATCCTCTTGAGCTTGCTCCATAGCTCTTTCCACCTCATCCATGGCAGTGGCAGCTTCATTTTGGATAATTGGTCCTCCTAGTGGATCCTGACTCAATGAAGCAGAACTCTGACTGCCTTGAGAACTGTCTCTCGCAATCTCTGCAGCAATTTTTGCTTCTTGCTCTATTTCTTCATTCAACATTTGTAGATAATTTGGAGAAACAAGACATTCTATGGTATCCTTTGTAGCATTAAAAGAGTCTTCATAACAGAGAAAATCTCCAAGTAGTTCCTCTTCTTCTCGCCATGGTTTAAAGAGTTGCAAAAGAGCCAAATAGTAAAATTCTCTTTTGTCTGGATTTTCACAACTCAATTTTCGATGATTAATCAAATGACCTTTTCTCTGTTTCATTAGACATCCTTCACATCCAATCACAGCATATATTCCATTATTGATATCTTCTCTGATGTTCCTCTTATAAATATAGCTTTGAAGAACTTCATAGAGACAAACGTTCTCAAGATGAGGACTTCTATTTGGATAGTATGTATCCAACATGTTTGTCTTCAAAATATCTGTACTTTCTGGTTCTTTCTCCGCCAAATACTCAATCTCTTGTACAGATTTCAAAACTCGATTTCGTGTTGCAGCAAGACCTAGACTCACCCAAATGATGGTTCTAGATTTGGCTTAGAGACTTGCTGACGACAATCGATCAGAACATTCATATGCTCCAATTTCTCGATGCGACAACATCTTCAGACTGAAACTGTATAATTTCTTGCTTAGACTCTTTTCATGTGAAATGTCCTCCCACATTTCCTTCAGTTCTGTCTTTTCTTTTTTTGTGATGTAAGATGTCACATATCGAGCCACAGCAATAGAGTTGTCAACAACAAATTGAATATCCATGTTAGCATTCCACATGGACAAAATCACTGGGTTGAAGTCGTTGATGTACTTGGACTCTTCATTTCTTTTTAAATTGTATGTATTTTTTGTGATTTCCTCGTCACAGTATGTCGCAGAGAAGACATCAAATTATTTACTCTTCCTTTAGAAATCATTTGTCGTGGAAAACCGAAACGATATTTTGTGTAGAACTTGTCCTTGTTTCTGAATTTTCGACGACAGTACTTTCCACAACGATGTGATTGGAAGCGTAAAACTTGTTGCCTTAAACTGTTTTCCTCTGTAGTTTTTGGAACAGCACATGTCGAATACTCTTCAATGAAACTCATCACTGTCTCATCCGAATCTGCTCCAAATTTGGGTGCATCTTTAATCCATAACAACATATGTATGTGAGGAGCACCTCTCGCTTGATACTCCTTTCTCCAAAAGAAATCCAAAACCTCTCCAAGGGGAGGATTTTTTTTTGTTGGTAATAAAAGACTTCATAGCTTCAAATCTATGATTGAAATATCTACATACATTCACTGGATCCAAAGAACACAGTTCTCCAGGTGTTTTAAATTCTATATTTTGTATATTTGCATTTGCCTCTCGTAGAAATTGAAGTAAGTGGTCCCATGCATACTCGGCACAGCTAAGAGTTAGGAACCATGTAGGAGTTCCTAAGTTTCTTAGCATACATTTCAATTCCCCATGACGACGGTACCAATACTCGTTTGTACCACGCTGACATGCCATGAGATTGATTAGATGAGATTCTAAAATATTATCTTGCAGATTCACTTTCTCCATAAAGTCCCTCGCCAAAACATTTTGCAGATGCGCTCCACTTTTCAGTATATGGTTTACTGCATACGAAAGCCCAGACAAGTCACTTTCATACAGTAGATGAAACAAATAGGGAATGCATTGATGAAACCTTGGATCTTCAGCATATAATCTTACAGTTCGATATTCAGATGCAGGAATTTGAAGTGGTCGATCGTCATATCGTCCACCTCGACCTGTTGGAAATAGCTGTGGAAAACAACGAGCTTCCAAACTTTGTTCCCATACACTAACGGGACTTCCTTTTGCTGCTTTCATTTGAAACAATTCAATTGCATTCCCCATTACTTCTTTGGAATGCAAAGGATGAACAGTATAATGTTCATATATTTCTTCACTTCTAGACACATCAACTTTTTCAATTTGGCCGCCTGAACAATCACTGTCTTCATCTGCAGCTGTTTCCTCTGCTGCAACATAAACATGTTTGTAATACTCATTGTTTTTAACTAAATACAACGTTGCCTTTTTGACTTTCCTAACATCCACTAAATCTTGCCAGATGTTTTTACTCTTTGTCGGAACCCCATTAACTAGAATAACTAAAGGTTCCTCTTCTACTTTTTCTATACCAATAGTATCAATATTTTTTTTTAAATCTAGAGGCAAATAAATAACTCTTCCCTTTAATCCTCTCTGCAAATCTGTAGGAGGCAATTTCCCTATCTTAGGCTCCATGCGAACAATTGCCTGAAAAGGGTGGACACATTGAATCAAAATAGACTCATATGTATTTAAATCCATCAATTCACGGGGAATGTCTATCAACTCCAGATTATTATGAACAGCTCTAGCAGGCATTCTGTTTTGATTTAATTTATCATAACAATATTTACAAATACGCTGATCAGAACTCAAATCAAAACAATTCTCCACCCACAAATAAGTTGCAAAATCTTTCCACTCATAATTATTCACCTTTTCACTTTTTACGTATAAATCAACTAATCTAGTTTGATGCTTATAATGACTTCGTCGACAACACACACAAGTAAAATTCAGCCTTTCACTTGATTTCACCTTAAACCTGGTAATTTCCTGCTCAAACATTTCTGTACTTGAAATCTGTACATTGTCTTCCACATTACCTTGAATTGCAGTGTCAATTTCTACACTATCCTCTTTTTTTATCAAAATAACAAATCTCAATTTCTTCACAAATCTTCTTCACATCTAATTCAGTTCCATGCAAAAGAGCACTGTTTAATTGTTTAAGCTTAAGTGCTGGACTTTTTGCATAATACAACATTCTCACTAATTTCCTCATTTTAGTATGATGCACTGCTAACATCCTAAAATGATGAAAAACACTCTGACAGACTTTTCTAGAAAGACAAGCCAGTGAATGGCCTTGCAAACCTGTCTTTTCTCTCACACTGCAAGGATCTAAGTCTTGCAACAACTTCACTTTCTGCTTTAGACTTTTCTTACTATATGTACGTAAGAAATTACAAAACAAATCAATTGATTCCTGTTGCACACTACAAATACGACTACACTTCCAAGTGTACACTGGACCCTTAGTACATCTCCGTAAAACTCCATCAGACAACACCTCTTCTGGTTCTCTAGGCACAATTTTCTTTTTTTCAATCGGACAACCGTCTTTCACTTCATACGCTCGACCACTGGTGTCAACTGCATGCACTAAATCATTCTCCTGGAAGTAACTCTCCTCATTAAAAAATGGCTCACAACTTGAACTGTGCATCCATTCTCCAGAAAAAACTTTACAAAAAATAGTCCGATTAATTACTCTTTTCCATCTACTGTTTGATTTGAAAACATCAATTGTCTTGTTAAGTGTCCTAATTCTATTGATTATTAAAATAAATAATTTTTTCTTAACTTCAAAAACCTGATCAACAATCTTCTCTACACTTTTCTTTTTCTTATAAAAAGCAGCTCTCTGTTTACGTTTCCTAATGTTTTTTAACAAATTTAAAACCACCCTATTGCGAAACTTTCCGTTACGAATGTCTCTAAACTGATTCTGCCTTCTATTCCTATACATATTATTCTCTCCTGCTCCAGTTTTAGGATTCTTTGAAGTTCTCTCCTTCCTTTTCAATTTTACTCTCTCATTTTCTTTTTCTACATGCTGTCCATAATTTTTTTTTAAAGTACATATGTTCCGAATAAAAGACTTAGTTGTCTTACCAGGAGCTTGGTTCCTGTTTTTTGAAGTATTTGTTGTGGAAGAGTGCTGTAATTCCGTTGCTGTTTTTGAATTGTCCCGGTTATGTTGTTTTCGTGTCCTTTCCCTTGTGGGCATCTTTGCTTACTCTTGAAATAACGATTTCAATCTGTGTGAAAGAAAAAAGTAGCACATTATAGACCACTATTACCAAACAACAAAGCAATGACAAAAAGCAAATGATCTATTCAGGTTACAGATCAGGTGAGGATTCTCCAGGGGTGCTCAAAACGGGAGGCCTGTATTGAAGAGTATAGTGGAAGACAGCTCTGTCCACAAGTACAAAGAAGATGAGACCTGTGTATAAGTCCACTGCACTCTTATACACATGCTTCACCACCTATGCTTCCCGAGAAAGGCCTCTCTCCCACTACAGTCTTGATCATAAACCTCACCTCCTCTGTCCCTCTGGACATGTCTCACCTCATCTGCACAATCTACTTCCTAATCTCAGGTAACACAGATGACATAATTGATCCTCATTTATAAAGCCATGCGTCAGTTATGCGCTACTGAAGCGTCACTTTTTGTGACGCATTGGCGTCATAAAACATGTGCCTTGTTGCACCATATTTAAAAAGTGACGCATGTAGGTAGATGCGTCATTTTTAAAACCTTTTGCACCACATTATACCTCTGTCACGTGTAATGTACAGAGAGGGGTCATTTCTCCACAAAAAGCCTCGTAATAATGACGCAGTAAAATCTATGAGATTTCACTGCGTCACTTTTAGGACACTGTTACATCAAAATCTTGCACCTGCCTCACAACAGGGATAAGACTGAGGCAAACGCTTTCACAGGGAGCTACACAATTTTACAAAATACAATTCCTCTATGCAAACAAACTCAATATGCTTCCTACACTGAGTTAACACAGGTAACATCATTGTAAAGAGTCAAATTGACACTTGTGTCAAAGAATGCAGACGGGATAGGCTTCATGAAGCCTAGTCCACTGCATTCTTAGACACAAGCCTCACCACCTACACTCCCCAGGAAAGCCCAAACATGGACCTTTTTGCACCATATTTAAAAAGTGACGCATGTAGGTAGATGCGTCACTTTTTAAACCTCTGCGCCACAATATACTCAAAGATGTAAAAACCATTCATTTTCCCCAAAATAGCACAGATCCTATGTACAAGCATCTGCCTCACAGCAGGGATAAGACTGAGGCAAACGCTTTCACATGGAGCTTCACAATTTTACAAAATACAATTCCTCTATACAAACAAACTCAATATGCTTCCTACACTGAGTTAACACAGGTAACATCATTGTAAAGAGTCAAATTGACACCTGTGTCTAAGAGTGCAGTCGGGGATAGGCTTCATGAAGCCTAGTCCACTGCACTCTTAGACACAAGCCTCACCACCTACGCTCGCCAGGAAAGCCCAAACATGTACCTTTTTGCACCATATTTAAAAAGTGACACATGTAGTTAGATGCCTCACTTTTTAAACCTCTGCGCCACATTATACTCAAAAATGTAAAAACCATTCATTTTCCCCAAAATAGCACAGATCCTATGTACACGCATCTGCCTCACAGCAGGGATAAGACTGAGGCAAACGCTTTCACATGGAGCTTCACAATTTTACAAAATACAATTCCTCTATGCAAACAAACTCAATATGCCTCCTACACTGAGTTAACACAGGTAACATCATTGTAAAGAGTCAAATTGACACCTGTGTCTAAGAATACAGACGGGGATAGGCTTCATGGAGCCTAGTCCACTGCACTCTTAGATACAAGCCTCACCACCTACGCTCCCCAGGAAAGCCCTAACATGTACCTTTTGCACCATATTTAAAAATTGACGCATGTAGTTAGATGCGTCACTTTTTAAAACTCTGCACCACATTGTACTCAAAAATGTAAAAACCATTCATTTTCCCCAAAATAGCACAGATCCTATGTACAAACATCTGCCTCACAGCAGGGATAAGACTGAGGCAAACGCTTTCACAGGGAGCTTCACAATTTTACAAAATACAATTCCTCTATGCAAACAAACTCAATATGCCTCCTACATTGAGTTAACACAGGTAACATCATTGTAAAGAGTCAAATTGACACCTGTGTCTAAGAATGCAGACGGGGATAGGCTTCATGGAGCCTAGTCCACTGCACTCTTAGATACAAGCCTCACCACCTATGCTCCCCAGGAAAGCCCAAACATGTACCTTTTGCACCTTATTTAAAAAATGACGCATGTAGTTAGATGCGTCACTTTTTAAAACTCTGCACCACATTATACTCAAAAATGTAAAAACCATTCATTTTCCCCAAAATAGCACAGATCCTATGTACAAACATCTGCCTCACAACAGGGATAAGACTGAGGCAAACGCTTTCACAGGGAGCTTCACAATTTTACAAAATACAATTCCTCTATGCAAACAAACTCAATATGCTTCCTACACTGAGTTAACACAGGTAACATCATTGTAAAGAGTCAAATTGACACCTGTGTCTAAGAGTGCAGTCGGGGATAGGCTTCATGAAGCCTAGTCCACTGCACTCTTAGACACAAGCCTCACCACCTACGCTCCCCAGGAAAGCCCAAACATGTACCTTTTTGCACCATATTTAAAAAGTGACACATGTAGTTAGATGCCTCACTTTTTAAACCTCTGCGCCACATTATACTCAAAAATGTAAAAACCATTCATTTTCCCCTAAATAGCACAGATCCTATGTACAAGCATCTGCCTCACAGCAGGGATAAGACTGAGGCAAACGCTTTCACATGGAGCTTCACAATTTTACAAAATACAATTCCTCTATGCAAACAAACTCAATATGCCTCCTACACTGAGTTAACACAGGTAACATCATTGTAAAGAGTCAAATTGACACCTGTGTCTAAGAATACAGACGGGGATAGGCTTCATGGAGCCTAGTCCACTGCACTCTTAGATACAAGCCTCACCACCTACGCTCCCCAGGAAAGCCCTAACATGTACCTTTTGCACCATATTTAAAAATTGACGCATGTAGTTAGATGCGTCACTTTTTAAAACTCTGCACCACATTGTACTCAAAAATGTAAAAACCATTCATTTTCCCCAAAATAGCACAGATCCTATGTACAAACATCTGCCTCACAGCAGGGATAAGACTGAGGCAAACGCTTTCACAGGGAGCTTCACAATTTTACAAAATACAATTCCTCTATGCAAACAAACTCAATATGCCTCCTACATTGAGTTAACACAGGTAACATCATTGTAAAGAGTCAAATTGACACCTGTGTCAAAGAATGCAGACGGGGATAGGCTTCATGGAGCCTAGTCCACTGCACTCTTAGATACAAGCCTCACCACCTATGCTCCCCAGGAAAGCCCAAACATGTACCTTTTGCACCATATTTAAAAATTGACGCATGTAGTTAGATGCGTCACTTTTTAAAACTCTGCACCACATTATACTCAAAAATGTAAAAACCATTCATTTTCCCCAAAATAGCACAGATCCTATGTACAAGCATCTGCCTCACAGCAGGGATAAGACTGAGGCAAACGCTTTCACATGGAGCTTCACAATTTTACAAAATACAATTCCTCTATGCAAACAAACTCAATATGCCTCCTACACTGAGTTAACACAGGTAACATCATTGTAAAGAGTCAAATTGACACCTGTGTCTAAGAATGCAGACGGGGATAGGCTTCATGGAGCCTAGTCCACTGCACTCTTAGATACAAGCCTCACCACCTACGCTCCTCAGGAAAGCCCAAACATGTACCTTTTTGCACCATATTTAAAGAGTGACACATGTAGTTAGATGCGTCACTTTTTAAACCTCTGCGCCACATTATACTCAAAAATTTAAAAACCAGGGATAAGACTGAGGCAAAAGCTTTCACATAGAGCTTCACAATTTTACAAAATACAATTCCTCTATGCAAACAAACTCAATATGCTTCCTACACTGAGTTAACACAGGTAACATCATTGTAAAGATTCAAATTGACACCTGTGTCTAAGAGTGCAGTCGGGGATAGGCTTCATGAAGCCTAGTCCACTGCCCTCTTAGACACAAGCCTCACCACCTACGCTCCCCAGGAAAGCCCAAACATGTACCTTTTTGCACCATATTTAAAAAGTAACACATGTAGTTAGATGCACCACTTTTTAAACCTCTGCGCCACATTATACTCAAAAATGTAAAAACCAGGGATAAGACTGAGGCAAAAGCTTTCGCATGGAGCTTCACAATTTTACAAAATACAATTCCTCTATGCAAACAAACTCAATATGCCTCCTACACTGAGTTAACACAGGTAACATCATTGTAAAGAGTCAAATTGACACCTGTGTCTAAGAATGCAGACGGGGATAGGCTTCATGGAGCCTAGTCCACTGCACTCTTAGATACAAGCCTCACCACCTACGCTCCCCAGGAAAGCCCAAACATGTACCTTTTGCACCATATTTAAAGAGTGACACATGTAGTTAGATGCGTCACTTTTTAAACCTCTGCGCCACATTATACTCAAAAATTTAAAAACCAGGGATAAGACTGAGGCAAAAGCTTTCACATAGAGCTTCACAATTTTACAAAATACAATTCCTCTATGCAAACAAACTCAATATGCTTCCTACACTGAGTTAACACAGGTAACATCATTGTAAAGATTCAAATTGACACCTGTGTCTAAGAGTGCAGTCGGGGATAGGCTTCATGAAGCCTAGTCCACTGCCCTCTTAGACACAAGCCTCACCACCTACGCTCCCCAGGAAAGCCCAAACATGTACCTTTTTGCACCATATTTAAAAAGTAACACATGTAGTTAGATGCGTCACTTTTTAAACCTCTGCGCCACATTATACTCAAAAATGTAAAAACCAGGGATAAGACTGAGGCAAAAGCTTTCGCATGGAGCTTCACAATTTTACCAAATACAATTCCTCTATGCAAACAAACTCAATATGCTTCCTACACTGAGTTAACACAGGTAACATCATTGTAAAGAGTCAAATATATTTCTTTAAACATGCACACATTCTTTATTCCTTTTAAAAAATGTAAAAGCCATGCATTTTTCGGAAAAATCGTGTTTTACATCACATTTACAAAACACAGCACAGGTCCTATGTAGAAGCATTCCATGTCACTACTAAAACTTCATAATTTTACAAAATACAATTACTCTATGCAGTAAAAACTTTTTACCAAGCATTATCAAAAAGCATGACACAAAGCAACATTAAAAAACCACAATTTGCTTCCAAATCTTCTCCATAGAGTATACAAGTCTCTATGTATATTAAATGAATCATAACTCACCTTTACAAATATTGTAGGAGATTCAGAACAGTGTCAGATACACACACCAATATTTCTTTAGCAGAGCAAAAGGTATGTTCTCCAGGCACTGCAAACCATAAAGGCACAGAAACCCTCTAATTCTACACACATATTGCTCATGGTAACCAATTAAATCTCTTCCCTCTGTATTTTCAAACCAACACCCTTCCCCCCTCAGCCCTTTCTACCTGTTACCATAGCAACTCCCTCCTTACTGAGCTCCCAGGGTTAATAGTTTATTCTACAATATTGCAAATCACCTTAGCAAGGATGTTTGACCTGCAAATACACCAGCTTTTCTGGTGCAAGGTTTCTTTAAATGACTTTTTTTAACCATTCAAATTACTTCTTACACAGAACACAACCATGCACCCTAACTTTCAGTTTTCAACTATCTCATTCTACCAATCATTGCTTGTGATTCAAGAGCACTGAAACTCCACAGTTTTTTTTGTTGCAAACTCCTATTGTTCCAACTGCCATTTCTTTTACACACTTCATCTGACTGCATCAGAATCTCCTCTCACCATGTATTCTGTCTGGATTATTGGACATAGCTATATCCACTGGGCTCAAAGGTATGCAGCTACCAGACATTTTCACAACCTTGACTTACCAAATGTGAAGATTAAATGGATTGGCCAGATAGGATTGAAATGTCACCAATTGCTACCATTGGTGAAAACCTTTTCGCATTTGCCACACCCTGACCTTTTAATTGTGCACTGTGGAGGAAATTACTTGGGCACTTTGACTGGGGTAGGTCTGGAAATGCTTTTAAAGGACACCTTTGATCAATTGATGCCACTTTTTCCTCAAACTGCCTTGGTATATTCCAATATATGCCAAAGACAGAAATGGAAGTGGTCCAATCAATTTTGTCCACAATTTGAGAAAGCACGGAAGCATGTGAATAAATCTGTTTCTGCTTACATGAGAGACTATGGAATGGGTTCAATATACAACAACAACTTGCGTTACAACATGCAAGATATTTACAAAGAAGATGGTGTGCACTTCTCAGATGAAGGGAATAGAATATTCCTCCTGAATTTAAGACTGTGCATTAGTACCTACTTGTAGGTACCTAAATCAGCCACAGAACCCAAAAGCCCTTTTCAGGGCTACCCTATGTCTGATCACTCCAAATGATTATCTTTTTTTAATTTTTTTCACTATTTTTACCATAGTACGCTCCCCGGTATGCTTCCCGGTGCGTGTACCGGGCGCTCCCTCCGCGAAAATTAAAAAAAATATATATTTTTTTTTGGCCTATATGGGCCTCCTAAGACCCCCTCAGAAAACCTAGAGGGTCAGGGAGTGCCTACGTACCTCCTTATACCCATTCCCAACGTTGTTTGTCCGCCATTTTCTGTCTCAAATCTACCGAAACACAAAATGGAGGACTCCCGTAGCGCTGCCGGTACGCGTACCGGGGCACGCACCGGGAAGCGCTCTCAAAATTTTTTAAAAGTTAATTTACATAAAAACCACTGGAGACACTTTCACCACATATAGAATAGGCCATACTACATACCAGTCCCTACCATTTCCCCAAATTTGGTGGAATTCCATTGAGCCATTTGAGCTGTAGCACTGACTAAATATCCTGAGGTAAATTACATGACAAAAACACATATGAACAGTTAGGATTTACAACCAATTAAAATGTTACTTTCATTTTCTACTTTTTTTTCCTGACATTTGATTGGTTATGTACATGAATATAAATGTAAAATGAGAGAGAAACACGGCCATTTTGACTACACCTACCTGAGGTACATCTTGAAACAATTTTCTCCATTTATCTTCTTCACCTTTCAATAAGGTAAGTTGTTAATTTGTAAGGGGCACTTTAAGGTAATTTGTATAAACGTTTTCTGATAGTTATTTACTGTCCCTCTGTTATAGTTATAGAATAAGATAGGCTTCTCTGTTATAGTTATAGATTGAGTTAGGCTTCTCTGGTATAATTATGATTTTACTTAGTCTTCATCAGATGCACTTTTTAATAGTTCTACTTCCTGCCTGATACCATACACTGCCCAAAGATAACTTCACTGTTAAAAACTCAGAAGTACCTGTCTGAACTTAAACCCAACAGTGCCCTAACTCTACTGATATAGTTATTTTTTATGCAATTTACAGCAAGAAAATGGAAGGGGAGCAAGAAAATATCAATGTTTCCTTCGAGATTACATCTGTGGACATTCTAAATGAAGATTTTTTTGATGAAGAATTTATCGATCAGTCTTTGGATCAACAATTTGTTGAATGTCTACAAGATATTGAAACATGCATGTTTCAGGAGATTCCAGATGATGTAATGCTGGAAGTTTTATTGAACTATGAAAATTCAAACCAATAAATTTGTATTTAATAATTAAAAATTCTTTGAGACATTATTCATTTTTATATCTAATTCATTAAGTACTACCAAAATAATTATGTTTATATTATAGTATAAAGTGAAACTTACAGTATATTGTGCAATTTTAAAACATCATAAGGGAGCAAAGTAGACTACCCATGATCCCCTAGGTCTTCTCAGGGAGTACTTAAAGGATCTGTTTCTGCTTTCCTGACAGACTATGGTATGGATTCCATATATCACAATAACTTCTATAACAACATGCTATATATCCACATAAAAAAAGGTGTACATTGAATTTAAGACTCTGCATTGGAACCTACATGTTGGTACTTAAATCACCCACACAACACAACAACTCTATTCAGAGATATCCTACCTCTAAACACTTTAAATTATTATTTTAGTGTTTCACTGAGTTTTCCCCATGTGTGGGGGGGAGGTGTGTGTGGGGGATGTGCGGGGTGTGTCTGTGAGGTGTGTATGTGTGTGTGTGTGTGTCTGGGGAGGGATGAGGTGTATAGGTGTGTGGGGTATGTGGGTGTGGGTGGAGATGTGGGTGTGTAAGGTGTGTGTGTGGGTGTGGGTGTGTGGGGTGTTTGGGTGTAGGTGGGAGTGTGGGTGTGTGAGGTATGTCTGGACTGTGTGTGGGTGTGGGGGGGTATGTGTGTAGGATGTGTATGTATGTGTGGATGTGTCTGTGAGGTGTGTGTGTGTGGGGGGAGGTGTGTGTGTGGGATGTGTGGGGTGTGTCTGTGAGGTATCTGTGTGTGCATGTGTGTGTGTGTGTTGGGGGGTGAGGTGTGTGTGAGTGTGGGGGGGTGGGATGTGGGTGTGGGTGTGGATGTGTAAGGTGTCGGTGTGGGGGTGTGGGGTGTTTGGGTGTGGGTGGAGGTGTGCGTGTGTGAGGTGTGTGTGGGGAGTGTGTGGGTGTGAGGGTGTGGGGTTGTGTGCGTGTGGGTGTGTGTGGGGCGTACTTGTAGGTAAATTATCTACAGAGGAAACAGTGTACATTACATTTAACACTCCGCATTGGTACCTACATGTTGGTACTTAAAACACCCAAAGAACACAACAACTCTATTCTGAGCTACCCTACCTCTAAGCACTTTCAATTATTATTTTAGTGTTTCCCTGAGTTTTCCCCATGTGTGGGGCGGGGAGGTGTGTGTGGGGGATGTGTGGGGTGTGTCTGTGAGATGTGTGTGTGTGTCTGACGGGGGATGAGGTGTATAGGTGTGTGTAAGTGTGTGGGGTATGTGGGTGTGGGTGGGGATGTGGGTGTGTAAGGTGTGTGTGTGGGTGTGTGGGGTGTTTAGGTGTAGGTGGGGGTGTGGGTGTGTGAGGTGTGTGTGGGGTGTGTGTGGATGTGGGGGGTATGTATGTAGGATGTGTGGGATGTGTGGGTGTGTCTTTGAGGTGTGCGTGTGTGTGTGTGGGGGGGGGATGTGTGTGTGTAGGATGTGTGAGGTGTGTCTGTGAGGTATCTGTGTGTGCATGTGTGTGTGTTGGGGGGTGAGGTGTGTGTGTGAGTGTGTGTGGGATGTGTTGGTGTGGGTGTAAATATGTACGGTGTCGGTGTGGGGTGTTTGGGTGTGGGTGGAGGTGTGCGTGTGTGAGGTGTGTGTGGGAAGTGTGTGCGTGTGGGGTTGTGTGCATGTGGGTGTGTGTGGGACGTACTTGTAGGTACCTAAAACAGCCACAGAACCCAAAAGCTCTTTTCAGAGCTACCCTACCTCTGATCACTCAAAATGATTATTTTATTATTTATTATTATGATTATATCATTTTTTCACTATTTTTCACCAAAGTACGCTCCCTGGTACGCTCCCCGGTACGCGTACCGGGCGCTCCCCCTGCGAAAAACCCTTTTATGGCCCCCACATCAAACCTAGGGGGTCAGGGGGGGTGTACCTGCCCCTTTTTGCTCATTTCCCCCTTTGATTTTTGCCACCTCTTGTGTCTCAATCCTACCGAGACACAAGATGGCGGCCGCTGCGGACTGTTTCGAATGTTTACAGACACCCGAGAACCAATCAGCTTGCCGTGCGCAAGTCGCGTGGCGCGCCGAGAGCGCTCCCCGGTGCGCGTACCGGGTCGCGGCTCTAGATATATAAATGTTTTTGAACCTAAATTACTCAAAATCCTCTGGAGCACATATCTTGAGACATAGCAAAGGCACATCGGGCTACCAGTCCCTACAATTTTGCCAAGTTTGGTAAAAATCCATTCAGCCGTTCGAGCGAAAAGTGGGACAGACCGCCCTATGGAAATTAACATGGGGAAAACACGTTTTGGGACCCCCCTTCTATCTCGGCCCCCACTTGACGAATGCCCCCCAAACTTTCAGGAAAGGAGCGGAGCGCCGCGAGGCAAATTCAGGCTGATTCCTCAACCGGCACCAAAGTTATTCCAAATAGAATGTTGCGATTTCCCTATGGAAATCAATCCTAACTATAACTACCTACTGGCGACCGCCAGTATATATATATCAGAGCACAAAAGGAACTTTGTACCAAGTTTGGAAGCTGAAAGTTAGCAGGGACAAAAGTATGAAAATCTCGTGTGCGATCAAATTATGTGCAGCTGTTTCTCCAAGCCAGTGAACAAGGGACTTCAACCCCGAAACGCGTTTGGCAAGTGATACACGCTGGGATGGCTTTTCTGAGTGTGCTGCTGTCTCCAAATAAAAAAGTGAAAACTTACAACGTGTGTGGCTCTTCACCTTTCGGGCATTTTTCATTTGGAATCTGTATCGGTCTGCCGTGGCCGAGACAACATCCCTCTGCATACGAGGCAGATCTTGCGCTGGTGAACACAGAGCGCAAAAGGAACTTTGTACCAAGTTTGGTCAAAGGTTAGCTGCAGCTCAGTCTCGCTGTGATCGGCGATTGAGAAACTTTTACATTGAACAAAGGGAACGGTCAGCAGCATCCACTATGAAAAGAATACTTACCTGACTACAAGGACCATGATGCCATGTTGGTACATGCCCAGTGGGGCGGGACAAAAGTATGAAAATCGCATGTGTGATAAAATTATGTGCAGCTGTTTCCCCAAGCCAGTGAACAAGGGGCTTCAACCCCGAAAAACGCTTGGCAAGTGATACGCGCTGGGAAGGCTTTTCTGAGTGTGCTGCTGTCTCCAAATAAAGAGGTGAAAACATACGTGTGTGGCTCTTCACCTTCCGGGCACTTTTCATCTGGAATATATATATATATATATATATATATATAACTACCTATATATTGATATATATAGGTAGTTATAGTTAGGATCTAGTTTCCACAGGAAATTCGCAACATTCTATTTGGAATAACTTTGGCGCCGGTTGAGGAATCTTCGCAAAATTCTCCAAGAAGATGGGGCGGTCTGCTCCGCTCCTTCCCTGAATGTTTGGGGGTGATTTGTCAAGCGAGGGCCGAGAAAAAAGGGGGGTCCAAAAATGTGTTTTCCCCATGCAATTTTCCAACGGGACCTTTAGGTGAGGCTATCGCCGGAACTGCTGATTGGAATTACACCAAATTTGGTAAAAAGGTAGTTTGGTTCGCAGATTACACTTTTTGTTAAATGGTGTAAATTCGTTCAGTTGTTTCTGAGAAAATCAAAAGTAAAATCATAGATGTATCTATAGACGAAGTACTGTGCGCGTACTGACTGAGGATAGTATGCGTACCATTATGAGCAAGAGCTGCATGCTAATTGGCTGTCGACTGTCTGTCAACACACCAAACCAGGAAGTGTTGGCAGCTATCTTGTGCCTCGGTAGAACCGAGGCACAAGAAAGCAGCGAAAGAAATGAGAAAAAAACGTAAAGGGGGCAGGGTAGAAACACCCTGAGCCCCTAGGCCTGCTTAGGGGGTCCCACAAGGGACCCTTAAAAATTCACAGTATACTCGTAGGGTATGTGTACGCCGCGAAAAAGAAAAAAAAACGAAGCCCGCATTATTGTTAATTAGTCCCCGGGGGGGCTAAATCCCAGGGGGAATGTTTTTATTCATAATGACTGGCCGAGAGGGGGGCCCACTCTTCTGACCAGGCCTTCTCCAAAATCCTCTGCATTCAAGATGCACACCGTTCTCGTACATGATGGCCAAGACCTGGAAAGAACTCCCCCTTCAGTATCAGATGAACCCCACACTCAAAGCATTTAGGAAGAGTCATAACACCCGCCTTTTCGAATGACTGAAGCTGCACAAATCCTCCCACATACTCCCCAGCGCCTGGAAACCCTCACAGTTGAATAGTGAGCTCTATACATCCCTAATTGATTAATTCATACGCCACCACAGTTTGTGTTTGAGTGTTATGAACAGGCCCTGTCATTGCTTTGGCTGTCTGTAAGTCTTAAAGGTAGTGAAATGAGTAGTACTAATGGCCATATTATCAAGAAAGGGCGATACATTATAGCCGCTTTTATCGGCAGGAAACTGCTGCTAAAGCAGCGATAATGGGCTTGATAATATGCCCTTGTGAAATTCCCATAGAAGCCCAGGTTTTGGTGTTAACCTGGGTTCTATGGGAATTCACAAGGGATATTATCAAGCCCATTATCGCCGCTTTAGCGGCAGTTTCCTGCCGATAAAAGCGTTGATAATGTATCGCCCTTTCTTGATAATATGGCCCTGAGATTGGTTTGGTTTCACTTCTGAGAGCTACTTAAAGGGTGCTGGTGAGCTACCAGTAGCACCCGATCTACTAGTTAGAGACCCCTGGTGTATATATAGTGAGTGGGGAATTGTAGTCCTCAAGCATAAATGTAAAGGTTATTATACCACTACATGCATAATTCATAGCACTTTGAATCACTGCATTTCCTAAAGCCTGACTCACTGCATGAGTACATGCTTACTGAATGAATGATTACATTAATATATGGTAATAAAGAGAAATAAAAAAAGTTTAAAAAAAGGGAAGTTACTAGAATAAGTCGAAAAAAAGGGGAGTTAATGTTAATACTCCTATAAAAAAAGTTAACCTATAGAAATGCTTTAATAATAAAAACGAGTTTAAATAAAGCATTTTAGAAATCATACGAAAGTTAAATAGTATGGAAAGAGGCACATTTACATAGATACGTGACGAGCTAAAACAGTGCAAATAATAACACCTGTCAACTGAAAAAGTGATTTAATAGTGGGAGGAGCAATAAATTGATCCCATAGACTGTTATGTAACCAAAAAGTATATAAACCACACCCGTGGGATGATTAGTTTTGTTTCAGAGAATCAATACGGGAGAAGAAACTACAAGCAAAGGAATGATTCGGAACTGCGGAAACATCTTCACATTATCTCTCATTTCCTCAGAGAGTACATATTGTTAATATATATAAAAAAATACATAAAACTGTATGTACTTTCCACAGGAGTTGGATGAATTCCTACGGAGGAAGGAAAGTATATCGAAGAGAGGTAAATTATGTGAATGGAAATATAGGTTATTTAACGAATTAGTATGTGCAAAGTATTGATTAGGAGTGATGTCATAATCATTAATTTATCTTCCATTTCCACAGATAATATTGTTAATGTATATTTTAATTTATACATAACTTTATGATCCTTCAACTGGATTTGAAAGACTTTCAACGAAGATATTTTTTGGAGTATGCAAGTATTTCTTTATGATTGAAAAATGTACTAAAAACAAAACTCTTTATCGTCCTAGAGTGAAATTAGATTAAAAATATTTATATTAAGTAGTGCTTTTTCCAATTTTCACTTGTGAAGAATAGGATTATCTTCGCAAGTACTTTTTAAAAAAAAGCAATATAATTGTGGTTTAAAATGTTGTGATTGTTAAATGTAATTATGACATGAAATATACATAAAAAAGAAAGATGAATTAGTGAGGGAGTGTTTGTCATAGCACTTCAATTCTACTTTATCTGAAAGTAAAAAAAGCCCAAACATTTATAAAAAGATGATGGGGCAACACTTATATAATGTAAACATAAGGAATGAGTGCTTATGATAAAATAAATGTGGTCCAACGCGTGATACCAATGAATGTAAAATAATTTTTGCATTTCACCTATGTGATGAATATAAAAGACTCAAAATGTTTTGAAAACATGAGTATTTTTCTTTCAAGGATGGTTTGAAGAGTTATACATTTTATAAAATTACATAGTATTCCACGCTAAAGGAGAAAAGTCAGTACAATTATGATAGAATAGAAAATATCTTAATATGTTTAAATACTTTTACAGTCAACAAACTCGTAAGTAGAGTACACAGTTTAAGTTCCTCTGGAGTCCCGAGTGCCTAAGAAACGGTTGGCCACCGCCCAGTGGTATACAGCTGAGTTGAAATTAATCAAACTCAAATGCCGCAAAGCTGAGCGCATTTGGCGGTCCAACTACTGCGCTCTTAAAAAGGCCGAATACTCCAAAGCTCTGCAGGAGTACAAGGCAGCGATTTTTCAGGCCAAATCCACATTTTACACCACCAGAATCCAAGAAGCCCCCAACTCTGCCAGAGAGCTCTTTAAGACTGTTACCCTTCTGGCAAAATCCCCGCGAGACACTATATTTACACCGGACCAGAACTTTGTCAGGAATATTGCTGCTTTTTTCCAGAGCAAAGTACAGGCAGTTTATGACGGTCTCGGCACCGAAGCCACCAACTCCAATACCAGCCTTAACATCTCGGTCACTCCTACCCAGATCCCGGCAGTGGACACTGAGGAATCTTCACCTCCCACTTTCCCTGTCTTTTCTAGATTTCCTATGCTAAAGGAGTCGGAGGTCGGGGACCTTCTCCTACAGATGAAATCAGGATCTCCACTGGATCCATGCCCTCCGCACATTTTGCATTCTATTCCATTAGCTATAACTGGAGTATTGACCTCTCTATTAAACAAGGCTATATGCTCGAACTCCTTCCCCTCAATCTGGAAGAAGGCCTGTATCCGCCCGATTCTGAAAAAAGACTCACTCAATCCCTCCGAAACTAAAAACTATCGGCCCATCTCCTGTCTGCCTCTACCAGCTAAAATCACGAAGAATAATCTTCTTGACTCTACGCAACATGGCTTTCGAGCATGCCATTCAACTGAGTCAGCCCTTATCATGGCAACAGAAGATATCAGGAAGACCATGGATGAGGGTGGAAGAACAGCCCTCATATTACTTGATTTAACCGCGACGTTCGACACCGTCAATCATTCGGTCCTACTAAGTCGTCTGGAAAATCTGGGCATCTCCGATGCCGCTCTAGCCCTCTTAGCATCATTTCTGACAGGCAGAATCCAACAAGTCCACTGGATGGACTTAAATCAGAGGAATTCACTCTTCCCGGAGGAGTCCCATAAGGGTCGGCATTATCACCAACCTTGTTCAATTTATATGTCACCCCCTTGGCGAAACTGATAAAATCCCATGGCTTGAGATTAGTGTCTTATGCAGACGACACACAAATCATAGTGTCGGTCTCCGATTCCATTGAAGCAACCGCAGGCCGTTTCAGGAATTGCCTTCTCAGTGTAAAAAACTGGATGAGCCAAAACTTTCTCAAACTAAATACTGAGAAGACTGAAATCATAGAATTCGGTCAAAAGCCCTCGATATGGAGTCAGCTATGGTGGCCCCCGGAAGCCGGCTGTTGTCCTATCCCAGCCGAGAAGGTCAGAAACCTCGGATTCTTACTGGACAAAAACCTCTCCTGCACAGCGCAGGTGAACCAAGTCACTTCAGCTTGTTTTCATATGATGAAGGTACTTAGAAAGATCTTGCCTTTTATTCCACCCACCTTAAAAAAGACTGTCATTGCTGCCCTAGTAATGTCTCGGGTTGATTATTGCAACTCTCTCTATCTCTGTACGGGATAGAAGCAATTGATCAAGCTGCAGGCTATCCAGAACGCGGCCGCCAGGGTTCCCCTGAACCTGCCAAAGCGTCACCCCACTTCCCAGGCCATTCGAGAGCTGCACTGGCTGCCAATTAAGCGCAGAGTCCAGTTTAAAGCCCTCTGCTTGGCCCACAAAGCCGTACACGGAAAAGGATCAGACGATCTGGCCAAACTTCTCCCGCGCTATGTGCCCAACCGAACTCTAAGATCGGCTAATCAAGACCTGGTCTGCGTGCCTAGAATCCGGAAAGTGCGTTGGGGTGGAAAATCATTTTCTAATCAGGCCTCCAAACTTTGGAACTCATTGCCTGTCGAACTTCGCTCACAAGCCTCCAAACTGAGATTCAGAAAATCCCTGAAAACATGGCTGTTCTCCCTGCCCTGATCTGTCTCACATCACCTTTTATTCTACAGCGCCAAGACGCCGCGGCATTCGAGCGCTTAATAAAAACTTCAGTCAGTCAGTCAGTTAAAAACACTCTACCACAACTAGTTTTTGAAACTCATAGTAAAATAAAGTGCGTTACAAAATGGGCTACATACATGGTGAGTGTATCGTAACGTCACATATAATAAAGAAAGACAATCAAAATTAGCATCAGGATGGTAGACGTAAGTACACAACAGCCAATGAATTTTTTTCTTCTAAATCTGCGCAAGGAAAGGGATTGGTCGCTAATACGTCTTTTTACAATGCTTCACAACCAATCAAAAAGAGGTGTTGAAAGTTTCTGTTTTTAACATACGAGCAAAACAAATATCTTTGAATACCCTAAACGACTTCTTCCAGAATAAGTACACACTTCACTGCAAAACCCCATTTAATGATTGTCCAGGCTCTGAAGCTTAAACACGTCAGAAATCATCTCTCATCACTTTCTCTTTTTTTTAGTGTATTGTGTAAGGCAGACTGCGTGACCCTATGCCCAGAACCCTCGAACGCCCTGGAGACTGTGACACCCCAGGACCAGATCCTGCAGTGTCCCAGAGCCGCGCGGTCCTCCTCCCAACATTTAAAAGCCCCAGGGGGAGGTGGTAAATTTATCGAGACTGAATACATTAGTACAGCCCACTCCGCTTACGCTACCAGGAAAACACAACAACACTACTTGGTCCATATTTCCATTGTAGTGATTTCTTAGTTCCAGGTCTAGTTGTCAGAATGGCACGAACACTCCCTCATGGCTGGCATACACCCACACCACACCAATCCAGCGCATACGTCACAACACACGTGACCCTACCAATAAAAAAGACGGAGCGTACAATGCCCCCACGGTCCCGCCGACTCCTCGTGTCCTTCTGGAGCCGGCATTGCTTTTACACATGGGGAGATGCTAAGTTGCATGTGAATATGCAATCTTGTTTGGATTTTGAAAGTGAGAACAGATTTCACTGCTGTGTCTTTCAAAGTTCGAACTGAGTTTGCTATGGGAGGGCGGGAGCCGCCTTCTCATAGCAAATTTTAGTGTCCCGGGAATAGGCACCCCGGTACACTGCAGGAACCGGCTCTGGGCGTGGAGGTCTCCAGGGCTCTCGAGGGCACCAGGCGGAGGTCCACCGAGCCCCTGTCACACAATACAGAAATCTCTGGGGAGTGGTTGATCCAGGGGTTTGAGGGGCATAATTGAGGTTCACACACTTTTCATTTTGTAGGGGGTGGACCGTGTACATGAAAGTGGCGCAAGGGGGTTGTAAATCTGGTACACAGTGTTTTGTTTTTCTTTGCTTTCCTTTCTGTCTTGTAGAGGATCCAGGGTAAATATAACGGTTTTGTAGTGCCAGTACCTTTCAACGCTACTCTCAAAAGGCTTTCTGCCTGTTACCATACTAACAGTTCATGAAACACTTACGTGAGCATAGAGGATAGAAGTTCACCACAATATGTTTCTAATTGAAATAGTTACTGTGCTGGAGATTTATATATTTTTTCATAGGAACCGTTAGTCATAGAAAAAGTCAGTGGAAAGGAGTTCTTAGCGATTCCTTCCTATTCGGGGAGTATTAGTGTAACGTGCTCCAAGCGGGACTTTACGAAGCTTAATGTTCATTGGATGTGAAGTAATAAAAGTAAAGGTTTTGGCAGTTATTCCTTCCTCCTGTGCGGAACAACATGAACATTTTATTGGCTAAAGTGTTCCAAGCACAATTTTGCTTCTTATTGGGTGGGAAATGGTTGACTGTTGTTAGTGATATTGTGACGCACTTCCAAAGGAGTATGGGAAAAGAACATTGTAGAGGGCAGGTTAGGAAGACTATTAACTCTGTACAGTGCCCATAAGGTGGTGAAGAGGGATTATGAGGGAAAACATTGTTTTTATATGTTTCAAGGGTCATTTATATAATTTACGTGTGGTGTATAAATCCTGGCAGAAAAATGACAGTGTCTTGCGCTGTTTTTTTAACAAGGTTGCAGGCGACATACTTCTTAGGAGTACTATTTACTTATAATGTGGTGTTTACTTTTCTGATGGGGAGGTGTGGTTGCGCAGCAAAAAATTCAGTCTAGGTTTGAAATAGTTTTTATTAAGCAAATACAAATAAACTTTCTTCAGAAACTGTCACTGTATATATGAAAGGTGTGACAATTAAAAATGGAATTTCATATAATGTCAGTTAATCGTGGCTATATCCTTCTTTTTCCTGCTACAGTTTGTAAAAGTGTTGCCCCACATTCTTGATAATATAAGAGGGCATCAGTTACTTTTAGATAAAGTAGAATAGAAGTGCTACAACAAACACTCCCGCACTACATTATCTGAGATCAAGAGAACAAGTAAAAAACAGTTAAATGCAAGTGACTTCATATTACATAGAAATGTATGCATTATTATTTTTCAAATTTGTAATCTGTAGAATTCTGGAACATTCTGTCGTAGTGCTTAGAGGTTGCACACTGTTCCGCTAACAAATCACATACTCACTAAAGAATATATAGGATGGTACTCTTATAATATATAGTACTGGTCCTATATATTCTTTAGGGAGAAGGTGAATAGGAACCGCAAATAAGAATATAAATTAGAAAATAACATTCAGAAATGTAGGGTTTATTAAATATTTAAAGTAACAAAGTATGCCTGATAGCTATATTTTTCATTCTGCCGTTTTGTAAAGTATGTTTCTTGAAAAAATCTGATCAAGTACGTTTTAATATTTGAAAGCTATATTACAGATGGTGCTGAAAAATCTCCTATTCCTCTTCTGTAATAATAGGACAATCTATTGCAATATAACGATTAATACCATTGTTACAATAAGAAGAAAAGGAAAATAAAGTTATGTATTTAACAGAACATCCATAATGAAATACTTTCGAGGGGTAATTATTTACTGAACTTCTTTTCTACGGGAGGTGAAAAAGTTTGATCTTTGTGGCGACTGGTCATAAACTCCTCTTGGATCATGACGGTGAAAATTATATGTATATATTCTCACAACACATAATCACAAGGGGGAAACAGACAGAAAACTGGAAGCTGGTAACGTTGCTTACTTATCGTTACTCTTTGTGACGACTGATCATGAACTCCACTGAGATCACCACAACTGTTAGTTATAATATACATATTAACAATATATGTTCTCTAGGGGAAAACACAATAACAACTGGAAGATGGTGACGCTGATTGTAAATGTTTATGGTTTGCATCAACGGGTCACCAACACCTCTCAAGGGAAGTACAGTGTCAATATTATGATCTAAAAAGTCACAATATATAAGCTGAAAGGAGCCAGAAAAGGAGCAATGTTTGTTGTAATCTATCTGTTTCTAAAAACAAGCTGCTGACGTTACAGAGAAAAAGTGAAAAAATGCAATAACATTTTTTTCTAGATATAAATGTTTAAATATTGACAAATAGCCACAAATTATAACAAAGTAGTATGCCTATGCCATTTTGAAACAACTTACAACTCCGGAATATGTTTGTTGATGTAAAAAAAAAGAATCCGATGCTAGAAAACCGAACCTGCATCACAGATTGGCGACTCAGAAATAACTCGGGAAAACGAAAATAATTGCACACTAGGTATGGTTTATATAGTTTTTGGTTGTTTAGTAGTCTACGGAAGGAAGATGTGGCTCTGCCTATTTAGATGTCACGTTTTATAGTTTACATGTGCTGACGTTTTAACAGTTTTACTTCTGCACGTGTTGGGCCATGTAGAGTTGTACTGTTTTCCTGGTAGCGTAAGCACAGTGGGCTGTACTAATGTATTCAGTCTCGATTAATTTACCCCTACCCCCGAGGCTTTAATGATATGTATGTGGGGGTGCTCATGGCCCCCCGCAGCCCTGGGCGACCTCCACCTCCCCGGGTCTCTAATCTTTAAATTGGGAGGTCCATGATGGATCCCCCAGCCCCGGGGACAATCACCCTATGGGGCTTTACAATTGATGGGAGGGGGGCCGTGCGGCCCCCTTCCTGGAGCCTTTGATGGCCCTGGGGGCTGCTACCTCCCAGGGCTAGTTCCTGCAGTGTCTCTGGGTGCCTACCTTCGGGACACTGCTGTTGCTATGGTTGGAGCCTCGCCCTACCACAGCAAACTGCTTTCCTATTTGGAAGAGAGAGCAGAAAACCTGCTCTCTCTTTCAAATAGTAAAGCACATTGGTTTTCGTCAGGGGAGCAGCATGTAAGCTGCTCTCTCTGATGAAAAGCAATGCCGGCTGCCGAAGGACACGGGGAGCTGGTTGGGACCGTGGGGGCGTTGAAGTTCCCCTGACGGTCCCCCAAGTTTTATTTGAGCCCCGGGGGATGGGGTCCCCAGGGATAAGAAAAACTTAGTGATAGAGTTTTCTTTTTTTTTACGGTAAATTTACAGTACGACGTCCCATGCGAGGTTCATGAGTCGGCCTAAACGCGTACCTAAGAAAGAAAATAAGAATGAAAAGAATATGTTTTACAGATATCTATTAAGCTTCTGTGTTTAGATGTTGGTTGCTTTTTAGAGTGTCTTTTTTGTTTTTTGGTACTTAAAAGTAAGTACCTTTTACAGAGTCTAAACTTGTTGAAGAAGAGTGTTTTACAGTGTGCTGATCTTTTGACCTTCGTGGACAGTTGACTTTTGCATGATGTGTTGGGGGTTCTCTTCCTTCTCTCCTCATATCTCCCTCACTTCTCATACTTCCCCCATCCCTTTATACTCCTCCCTCTCTTCATATTTTCTCTTTTCCATATACTTCTACTTCTCTCCTGATACTCCTCTCTGTCTCCTCATACTCCCCCCTTTCTCCTCACATTCTCCTGCTCTTTCCTTATACTTTCCCCTTTATTCTGATATTTCCCCTCTTTCTTTATTCTCACCTCTCTCTCCTCATACTCCCCTCTTTCCTTATACTCCTCCCTCTCTCTTTATAGTGCTCATCTTTTTTCTCTTTCCTCATACTCCTTGCTCTCTCCTTATATTCCTCCTCTCCCTTCTTATACTCCCCCTTCTCTCCAGATATTTGTCTCTCTCTTCATACTCCCCCCTCTCCTCAGAGTTCTCTGTCTATCCTTTTACTCTCTCTTCCCTCCTCATAATGCCTTTCTAGTCATATCCCCCCCATTCCTCATATTACCCATTGCTGCAAAATCCCCCCTGTCCCAAAATCGTCTGAAAACCGGCCCCGACAAAGAGCTTGGCGGCACCTCCAAACCCCGCCGAGTGGGGAGGCGGGCCTGCCGAGCACTTTGCCAGGGACGGTTGTGGTTCCCAGTCTGGCCCTGCATACTTCCCCCTCTTTTCATATTTCCCCCTCTCTCCTCTTATTGTTTTTTCTCTCTTTATACTCCCTTTCTCTTCATATTCTCTTCCTATAACCCTTCTCTTCTTATATTTCTCTTTTCTCCATATGCTTCACCCTTTCTCCTCTTACTCTTTCTTCTCTCCTCATATCTCTCTCACTCCTAATACTTTCCCCATCCTCCTCTCTCTCTTCATATTCCCTGTTTTGCACATACTCCGCCTCTCTCCTCATATTCTTCTATCTCCTCATACTCCTCCCTCTCTCCCTCTTTCTCCTTATACTCCTCCTCTCTCCTGATATTCCCCCTCTTTTTCTCATTCTCTCCTCTCTCTTCTGATACTCCCTGTCCTCATACTCCTCCCTGTCGTCATACTCCTCTTTCTATCCTCTTACTCCTCCCTCTCTCTACATACTCCCACTTCTCTCCTCATACTCTTCTTTGTCTCCTCATACTCCCCCTCTTTCTTTATACTCTACCTCTCTCTTCTTATACTTCCTCCTCTCTCCTGATATTTCCCCTCTTTCTCCATTCTCACCTCTCTCTTCTCATACTCCTGCTGTCCTCATACTCCCCCGTCCTCATACTCCGCTCTCTCTCTTTTTACTCCTCTCTCTCCCCATCCCTCCCTCTAAACAATTCCCAGTTATTATACATGCACTGCTGCATACACTCTGGGGCATATTTACAAGCCCCTTGTGTCTCTTTGTTGTTATATTGTGTCACTTTTTTTATGTAATGTTGGCAAAAATAATGCAGCAAATTGCATATGTAGTTGCAAAATGAGTCAGAGTTGTCCACTGAAATGTAGTAGTTATATACATGGAATGTTTGCAGTCACTTAACCATTTTAGACTTGTAAATGTCTTTTGGAAAAATGTCTGGTCTTATATTTTTGGTGTAGAATCAGACTGTGTATCTGTGTACATTTAGAAATGTTATCTCTCTCCTCATACACACCCCTCTCTCCTTATACTCCCCGTCTTTCCTCACACTCTCTATCTCTCTCCTCATACTATCCCTTCTCTCTTTATACTCTCACCTCTCTCCTGATGCTTTTCCCTCTTTCCTTATACTCTCCCCTTTCCTCATATTCATCTTCTCCTCTCATACTCCCCGTCTCTTCATACTTCTCCCTCTCCTTATCTTTTATCCTCTTAACATACTCTCCCCTGTCTCCTCATACCCCCTTCACTCCTGATACTCTCCCATCTGCTGATATTCCTCCCTCTCTCCTCATACTCCACTCGCTGTCCTCATTCACCGCTTCTCTCCTTATAATCCCTGTTTTTCCACATTCTCCCTTCTCTTTTGTCATACTGTCCCTTTTGTTTTTATACACACCTGTCTTTCTTTATACTACTCTTTTACTATTTTACTATTCTAGGACACCCCCGCGCCGCACGGCCACCAGCTGCTGCGTGTGCCTCCTCGCTGCCCCTGCTGCCGCCGTGTGACCACGCCCCCTGCCACCGAGCGGCGTGGTCTCCTGCGAGATAGCGCTGCACTCCTGTACCCCTTTTTCTCTGCTGTGTGCCCCCTGAGTGTTGAGTAGTTATCTTGTGCATTTGTGGTCTTTATTTTGTTTTTTTTGTACTGTGCTCGTTGTTTGCCGGTCCCCCTGTTTAGCGCTGTCCTCCCTGCCCGCTTCCCGCCTCCGCCGCTAACCACGCCCACTTTTCTTCTGTACCCTCCCTGCTCCCGCCTCCCAGCTGCTCCGCCCTCCCTCGCACTTCGCCATATATGGCGACCGTGCGTACGCGCAGCGTTGACGCGCAGCGTTGACGCACAGCGGGCGCGCCGATTGTGCGCCGAAGGCGCGCCAAAGGTAAGCCCGTCTGCGCCCGTCCGCGCCTGGACCGCGCCCAGTGCCGGAACCCCTGGCACCCGCAGACCCCAGCCCACCCGCCGGACGTACGACGCCGCCACCCTCAACGCACTCAACGCCGGCAGAACCCCTGGATGCTACCGAGCCACCCCGAGACGCACCCACGGACCCTTCAGCTGCCGCTCCTGCAAGTTCACCTGCATCCGGACCTGCACTACACCCGCACCCACCAAGACCAAGACGGACAACAACAGCAGCCACCTGAAGTGCATCCTGCTCAACACCCGCTCCGTCCACAGGCACGCCGTCGAGCTCTGGAACCTGCTCGACACCACAGACCCAGACGTCGCCTTCCTCACGGAAACCTGGATGAACGCCTCCTCAGCGCCCGACATCGCCATCGCCATCCCGGACGGCTACAAGATCATCCGGAGAGACCGCGTCAACCAGACAGGAGGAGGCATCGCCATCATTCACAGGAACACCATCCGCATCACGACCAACACCGACGACACCATCGCACCCACCGAACACCTGCACTTCCAGATCCACGTCAACCCCAAGACCACCCTCAGAGGCACCCTCATCTACAGACCCCCGGGACCACGCACACAATTCAGCGAGGACATCGCCGACTTCATCAGCCCACTCGCCCTCCCCTCAGCCGACTACATCCTCCTCGGGGACCTCAACTTCCACCTGGAGAACAACGACGACCGCAACACCACCACCCTGCTGGATAACCTCGCAAACCTGGGACTCAAGCAACTGGTGACCACCCCCACCCACCTCGCCGGACACACACTCGACGCCGTCTTCTCATCCAGCAAAGACATCGCCTTCAGCCACGCCACAGGACTCCAATGGACGGACCACAGCTGCGTCCACTTCACTTTCAGAAGAACGACGATCCACCACCACCAGCAACAGGTTGCCCGAAGAAGCTGGAGCAAGATCACAGCCGACCAGCTCGCCGCTTCCCTGAGTCAGCACCCTCCCGCCAGCTCAGCGAACCCCAGCCAGGCCGCCGACAACCTCACGAAGTGGATCAGCAACTGCGCGGACGAACTCCCCCCTTTGAGGACCCCGCCCAGCAGACCCGGCAGCAAGAAAGCCCCATGGTTCATCGACGAACTCAAGAGCTCCAAGAAGAACTGCCGAGCCCTCGAGAAAGTCTGGAGAAGGGAACCAACACCGGACAACATGACCACCCTCAAGCTTGCCACCCGGAAGCACCACCAACTGATCCGCGCCACCAAGAGAACTGCATTCAAGGACCGGCTGGACAACAACGCACACAACTGCAAGGAACTCTTCAACATCGTGAAAGAGCTCTCCAACCCCAACGCCGGAAACAACGACATCACCCCATCGCAAGACCTCTGCAACTCCCTCGCCTCCTACTTCCACAACAAGATCACGGACATACACAACAGCTTCAGCATTCAACCATCGCACACAACGACCGCAGCAACACCGCCCACCACCACCCTCCGCGCCTGGACTCCGATCAGCACCGATGACACCGTCCGCATAATGAACTCCATCCACTCCGGATCTCCGACCGACCCCTGCCCTCACCACGTCTTCAACAAGGCCGACACTGTCATCGCACCCCACCTGCGGGACATCATCAACACCTCCTTCGACACCGCCACCTTCCCGGAGGGCTGGAAGCACGCCGAACTCAGCGCTCTACTAAAGAAACCAACAGCGGACCCCACCGAACTCAAGAAATACCGCCCCATCTCGCTCCTCCCGTTTCCAGCCAAAGTCATCGAGAAGACCGTCAACAAAAAGCTGGCCGCCTTCCTCGAGACGAATGGATCCCTCGACCCCTCACAGTCTGGCTTCCGAGCCAACCACAGCACCGAGACCGCCCTCATCGCTGCCACCGATGACATCCGAGCCCTGATGGACAACGGAGAAACAGCGGCCCTCATCCTCCTAGACCTCTCCGCAGCATTCGACACTGTCTGCCACCGCACCCTAGTGCAGCGCCTCAGCAACGTCGGAATCCAGGAGAAGGCACTGGAATGGATCGTCTCCTTCCTCGACGGAAGAACACAGAGAGTCCGTCTACCACCGTACAAGTCAGAGGCCACCGAAGTCATCTGCGGCGTCCCTCAAGGATCCTCGCTGAGCCCCACCCTCTTCAACGTCTACATGAGCCCCCTCGCGCCCATCGCACGCCAACACAACCTGAACATCATCTCCTACGCCGATGTCACCCAGCTGATCCTCTCCCTGACCAACGACCCCGCCGCTGCCAGAGCCAACCTTCACGAAGGAATGAAAGATGTAGCCGAGTGGATGACGACCAGCCGCCTGAAACTGAACTCAGACAAGACGGAAGTCCTCATCCTGGGCTCCTCGCCCTCCGCCTGGGACGACTCCTGGTGGCCCCCCGCCCTGGGCACCGCACCCACACCGACAGACCACGCACGCAACCTGGGCTTCATCCTGGACTCCTCCCTCTCCATGACCAGACAAGTCAACGCCGTCTCCTCGTCATGCTTCAACATCCTGCGCATGCTACGGAAGATCTTCCGGTGGATCCCCACCGAGACCAGGAAGACGGTCACCCAGGCCCTCGTCACCAGCCGACTGGACTATGGCAACGCCCTCTACGCCGGAACCACCGTCAAGCTCCAGAAGAGACTCCAGCGGATCCAGAACGCCTCAGCCAGACTCATCCTCGACATCCCCCGACGCAGCCACATCTCCGGACATCTGAGAGACCTGCACTGGCTCCCCGTCAACAAGAGAATCACCTTCCGTCTCCTCACCCACGCACACAAAGCCCTGCACAATCAAGGCCCGAGCTACCTCAACAACCGCATCAACTTCTACGCTCCCAAACGCCACCTCCAATCAGCCAGTCACGCCCTCGCCGCCGTCCCCCGCATCCGAAGAACGACAACAGGAGGAAGGTCCTTCTCCTACCTGGCCGCCAAGACCTGGAACTCCCTCCCGGCCGACCTGCGCCTGACCCAAGACCACCTCTCCTTCAGGAAGGAGCTCAAGACCTGGCTGTTCGAGCAGTAGCAGCACCCCCCCCCCCCCCCCCAAGCGCCTTGAGACCCTCCGGGTGAGTAGTGCGCTCTATAAATGTCCTTGATTGATTGATTGATTTTACTCGCTCATCTTTCCTTTTACTTACCCCTCTCTCTATTTATAGTCCTCCTCTTTCTCTTCTTACTCCTCCTCTCTTGCCTCATACTCCCTCTTTCACTTATTATTCTCCATCTTCTCTCCTAATACTTCCTCTCTCTCCTCACAGTTCCTCTGTCTCTGCTTATACTCTCCCTTCTCTCCTCATACTACTACCTCTCTCGTCATACTCCTATGTGTATTTTCATACTCTTTACTCTCCTCATACCCTCCTTCTCCCCTCATACTCCACCCTCTCCTAATACTCCCTACTCTCTCCTCTTTGTGATGCAACGGTGGTGTAAAAGAGGCACAAGCGATTTGTAAATCTGCCCCTAACACAAATTCATCGAGGCAGTTTCACCAGCACTGCAAAGGGAAGCATAGACTTGTAACATATTTATGCATATATGTTACATTCAAGTGCTTCGGAAGTACTACAGTATACTATAAGTAACACCTTATAGATTTATGCTGTAGCACTTCCTTATAGTTCTGCATTTTCACTTTCACCATACACTACTAATGTATTAATTTACTTATTTATGCACTACACATTCATTCAAGCAAAGTTTTTCACACTATCATAGAAATATAGCTCTTTCTTTGACCAGTGAAGGTAGTTCTGAAAAGAACAGTTGTTTTCGTCTATTTTGAAGTTTTTAATTTTTGGGCGAATTTTGGAAGACATTTTTTTTCAACAGGAAAAAAAAGGGAACTGGGGAAACAAAACAGTTAAAAACTGGAACAAATAAAGAAAAAAATATAATGGTGGGAGCAATGGTGATTCTGTTTCTGTCTGCAATTTAAGTCTATTGATTGCTCACCATAATAAAGAGTTTCTTTGCAGAATTTACACAAAATAATAAGATCAGTAACTTCAGGGCAAATATCTGGGTGCGGGCTTGATTCTCCAGCAGATGATGTAGTTGCTTAAGATGCTGGAGTCTCCTTACGTAACGTGCTGCATGCAGCATGAGCATAGTTGTTAGGATGCATATTTTTTAAGTGCCTCACCATACTCGCTGTATCAAATGAATAGTGCTTAGCAGGAAATCCTCTGGAGAGCACTGTTTAACAAATTTTACACGTCACTTTTGCAGCATTGACTTTCTTTTCTCCTTCTGGAAAAGAGAAACATTTCCAGATCAATGCCTCCTTTCTCTTGGGGCTGGATCCTTCACCAGAAATTCTTCATCTGAAGAATGTTCAGAGATGTCTTCAGGTTGCTGTGCAGCCATAATGAACAATCTTAGAATAAACAGCTCATTCTCAAATGTTTCTTCAGTGAAGAACAGAGAAGAATGATTACGGTGCTCTTCTGGTACGATTACGGTGCGAGTACGCACGACGTACCGCCGCGATTTGCGTAATTGCTTTTAAAAGTAATATACGCTTATTAAAATTAAAAAATATATATTTTCATGATTATCCCAGATAATGTCTTCCCTTAATATTTACAATAAATTCATAAATATATCTTTTAAACAATTAGAAACTTTTGCGCAGTACGCGTACGGGCGCCGTCCAAACGTACGTGACGTCACGTGGAAGCACCAATGCGACGCGTAACGTCAAAACGTATTTGTAACGTATGCGCTGGTTCGTGCCCGTACAAAGGATGGTGCGATCACCATACGCATATCGTATGATTACCCAAAAATTTTGATTTTTTTATTATTTTACACTAAAAATATATCATGTAACTTAAAAAATTAAAGAACTAAAAATAATTATTATAAACATGTTAGAAATTAGTATAAAAAGAAATAAATATATTAATTCATACATTTAAAAATTATCATTTACAAAACCTTTGAAGTTCACTGAAAAAAACCATAGGTTTCAGCCACATTATAGTTAGGAATTAGCATTTAAAAAACCTTAGAAATTCACTGAAAAAACCATAGGTTTCAGCCATGTTATAGTTAGAAATTAGCATTTAAAAAACCTTAGAAATATCATTGCTAACTAAAACATGTGTGAAACCTATGGTTTTTCCAGTGAATTTCTAAGGTTTTTTAAATGCTAATTTCTAACTATAACGTGGCTGAAACCTATGGTTTTTTTCAGTGAAGATATATATATATATATATATATATATATATATATATATATATATATATATATATATATATATATATATATATATATATATATTACCTACTGGCGGTCGCCAGTAGGTATATATAGTTAGGATTTTTTCTCTATGGGATTTTTGAAAATTCTATGTCTAATAACTTTGGCGTTTGTGGACGTAATTGGCTGAAATTTTCAGGAAAATGGCACATTTTGTTTCTGAGCAGCCCTTGAAAATTTGGGGGGGGTTCGTCAAGGGGGGGCTGAGAAAAAAGGGGGGTCCCAAAACGTGTTTTTAACATTGAGTTTTCCATAGGGCGGTTGGCCTCACTTTTAGCCCGAACGGCTGAATGGATTTGCACGAAACTTGGCAAAATTGTAGGGACTGGTAGCCCGATGTGCCTTTTGTAGGTCTCAATATATGTGCTACAGTGGATTTTGAGAAATTAACGTTTAAAAAAAGATACATATCTGTAACAGCGGACCGGGCAGCGCTCCAGGACGTGTACTTTTCGCGCAACGGAGCTTTGTGAAGCGAAGCTGATTGGTTCTCCGGCGTCTGTCAACATTCCAAACAGTCCGTAGCGGCCGCCATCTTGTCTCTCGGTAGGATCGAGAGACAAGAGGAGGCCAAAGCGAAGGGGCAAATGACCATAAGGGGGAATAGTAGATCCTCGCTGACCCCCTAGGTTTGATGTGGAGGTTTTAAAAGGGCCCCGCGGGGCAAAAAAAAAAAATAATAATAATAATCGAACGGCTGAATGGATTTGCACGAAACTTGGCAAAATTGTAGGGACTGGTAGCCCGATGTGCCTTTGCTAGGTCTCAATATGTGTGCTTCAGTGGATTTTGAGAAATTAACGTTCAAAAAAAGATATATATCTGTAACAGCGCACCGCTTCGCGTACTTTTCGCGTTACGGAGCTTTGCGAAGCGAAGCTGATTGGCTCTCCGGTGTCTGTAAACATTCCAAACAGTCCGTAGCGGCCGCCATCTTGTCTCTCGGTAGGATCGAGAGACAAGAGGAGGCCAAAGCGAAGGGGCAAATGACCATAAGGGGGCATAGTAGATCCTCGCTGACCCCCTAGGTTTGATGTGGAGGTTTTAAAAGAGCCCCGCGGGGCAAAAAAAAAAAATAATAATAATAATCGAACGGCTGAATGGATTTGCACGAAACTTGGTAAAATATTAGGGACTGGTAGCCCGATGTGCCTTTGCTTGGTCTCAATATATGTGCTTCAGTGCATTTTGAGAAATTAACGTTCAAAAACAAGATATATATCTGTAACAGCGCTCCGCTTCGCGGAGATAAAATTATATCTGTATTACCTAGCTGTTGCTAACACCAGTTAGCGACGGCTAGTAGGAGATAGCGACCATCTTGGGCCCCACTTTGCATGTGAGTGATATTTATCACTAATGACATGCAAAGTGGGCATGCCAAGATGTTAGCGACTGGAAACAGTCGCTAACATCGCTATCTCCTATTATCAACTTTTGGAAATATTCGAGATAAGCGCGAATATCTCCAAAAAGTAACAGCTGCCCTGAGCAGTTCTTAGCCATGTTATCCAATGGGAGGTGGATAACATGGCTAAGAGCATTAGCTCGGTAATGCATGAATATCGCTGAGTTTTCAGCGATATTAATGCATTGCGGTTGTTTTTTATCGTATTTGCGATAAACCTTGATAATAGCAAGGTTTATCTGCGATAATTTCTGACGGTAAAAAAATCTTTGCAATGCATCGTTAGGGATAAATATCGCTTAACTTTGGTAATATGCCCCAACGTCTGTTAACGTTCGATTCGAAGGAAATCAGGAAGTGTTGAAAAACATTGTCTGCGCCATCTTGTCTTTTTTCAAATGCCACACTTTTGTCGTGCACGGCAGCCATTTTAGATGCCTTGACCAGACCCACTCTGTGCACGCTGTCGATCCTTAGCATGGCTCCCCACCCTCGCAAGCATCTCACCCAGGCAGTGGTCACCCCCGCTCTCTGTCTTATGCATGGGTAATAAACCTCCCCCCATCTGCGCTGCTCTTCCCTGAGAATCACACCCTGTGCCCGCCCGACACCTCCCTTTCGCCCTATTCACTACCGCACCCTCTGACACTCCTTTTCCTCTTTGTCCGATTGTCCAGGCTGGTCCTAGGGTATCAGCTAGCCCTGCAGATGTAGTTTATGGCCACAGCTGTAAAGAATCACCCCTCTTCAAAGGAGTTATAGTAGATCAAGGCCCACACTCGATGAGATCCGTCACAGCAGAAGCGTTGCTATTATCTGAAAACCATCCTGTATTGTGATTGGGGAGGGGACCGAGCGTGAAGCGGAAGATTCTAGGGATGACTCTTTGTACATCAAAGTTTTTACAATTATGTGTCACATTAAAAATATATAGCACTCCGACAAAGTAGTAAGATTATAAAACTTTAATAATTTATAAATATATACAAGAAAACAAAAATAGTAATAACATATAAACATTTTTAGGGAAAAACAACGAAGTAGCGGTCGGCTGTGCGAATAGTCCCAACGCAGCACAACGTCCAGATTTCCGGCGTGGGGCGTCGCGGGGGGTGGGTCATCAGTAGCAAACTGTTGTGCGAATAGTTCCAAGGCAGCAGAACGCGCCGAAATCTAGATGACACGAAAGTGATGTCTAGTAAGTTGCCACCCAGCAAATAACGGCGTGGGGCGTCGCGGGGGGTGGGTCATCAGTAGCAAACTGTTGTGCGAATAGTTCCAAGGCAGCAGAACGATGGCACCAAGGTGATGTCCAGTAAGTTGCCGCACTGGTTTTGGTATCCTACAATGCTGCTCCGAATAACGGCGTGGGGCGCCCCGGGGGAGGCGGCGTGAACGGGCCTCTCCAGGTGGAGTGTCATCTGTTGTAGTGGGGCGCCCCTTTTACCGTTTCAGTTGCCATTCCGTCCGTTTTTGGTCCACTGTGTCAAAAGCCGCAATTCAGCTGAGTTGCGCCCACTCTTGCGGTGCAGCGATAGGCGGCTGTCACAGGACTCTCAAAATGGCGGCAGGCTCTTTCCTTTTTGGGCCTGGTCCACTGAAATGGCCCTGGGACACCTTGGAAATCGGACGCTTGTCTGCTAGGTCTTGGACCCCATTCTCGAAAGCGTCCCCTCCGCCTTGAGAATTCATCAAAAGTTTTGGGGGCCCCGACTCCTGCAGGCTTCTGGTGGGGAGCGGCTGCCATGATTGCTCGCGGAATGACCACGACGGAGCTACGAGATGGTGGTGCTCTCATGCTGACGCCAGCTTCAGTCTGAAACATCCAGAAACAAGGTGGGGCTTTCATCGTTTGGGAAAAAAAAAAAGTTTTCATCCAATGAAAAGTGTTGTTTTTAGGTCATATGATCAAGCCTTCCATCATTAGGAAACCAAAAGTAAAATGAACCAATGAAAAGTTTTATAAATAAGTCACATGACCTGTTATGCGGCATAGGGTATAAAATGCGGAGAAAATACGTTGGCACGTGAGGCGGCGTCAGTAGCGGACCGATGTGCGAATAGGCCGAAGGCAATACAACGTGCCAAGATCCGGATGGCACCGAGGTGGTGTCCAGCAAGTTGCAGCACTGGTGTGGCCATCCTACAATGCTGAAAGTCGGCGTGGGGCACCCCGTTGGCCTGTGAGTTCGCGTCAGTAGCGGACCGATGTGCGAATAGGCCGAAGGCAGCACAACGCGCCAAGATCCGGATGGCAGCGAGGTGGTGTCTAGTAAGTTGCCGCACTGGTGTGGCCATCCAACAATGCTGAAAGTCGGCGTCGGGCGCCCCGTTGGCCTGTGAGTTTGCGTCAGTAGCGGACCGATGTGCGTATAGGCCGAAGGCAGCACAACGCGCCAAGATCCGGATGGCACCGAGGTGGTGTCTAGTAAGTTGCCGCACTGGTGTGGCCATCCTACAATGCTGAAAGTCGGCGTGGGGCGCCCCGTTGGCCTGTGAGATGGCGTCAGTAGCGGACCGATGTGTGAATGGGGCCGAAGGCAGTGCAACAATATTTTCGGAATAGAAGACACCACTAGGCACTGAGATGCCAAGATCCGGATGGCACCGAGGTGGTGTGTAGCAAGTTGCCGCACTGGTGTGGCCATCCTACAATGCTGAAAGTCGGCGTGGGGCGCCCCGTTGGCCTGTGAGTTTGCGTCAGTAGCGGACCGATGTGCGAATGGGGCCAAAGGCAGCGCAACAATAGTTTCTGACTGACACCACAAGGCGCTGAGATGCCAAGATCCGGATGGCACCGAGGTGGTGTCATAGTTGAGAGTTCTGAGCAGCGGTTGTAACACTGTCTGAAGCTTATTTGCAGCTGCTGCAGCTTCACTACGCGTCAAGATCCGGATGGCACCGAGGTGGTGTCTAGTAAGGTGTACTGGTGTGGCCATCCTACAATGCTGAAAGTCGGCGTGGGGCGCCCCGTTGGCCTGTGAGTTTGCGTCAGTAGCGGACCGATGTGCGAATAGGCCGAAGGCAGCACAACGCGCCAAGATCCGGATGGCACCGAGGTGGTGTCTAGTAAGTTGTCGCACTTCTGTGGCCATCCTACAATGTTGAAAGTCGGCGTGGGGCGCCCCGTTGGCCTGTGAGATGGCGTCAGTAGCGGACCGATGTGCGAATGGGGCCAAAGGCAGCGCAACAATATTTTCTGATTTGAAGACACCACAAGGCGCTGAGATGCCAAGATCCGGATGGCACCGAGGTGGTGTCTAGCAAGTTGTGGCACTGGTGTGGCCATCGTACAATGGTAAAAGTCGGCGTGGGGCGCCCTGTTGGCCTGTGAGATGGTGTCAGTAGCGGACTGATGTCTGACTGACACCACAAGGCGCTGAGATGCCAAGATCCGGATGGCACCGAGGTGATGTCTAAGTTGCGGACTGATGTGCGAATGGGGCCAAAGGCAGCGTAACAATATTTTTTGTATGGAAGATACCACTAGGCGTTGAGATGCCAAGATTCGGATGGCACTGAGGTGATGTCTAGCAAGTTGCTGTACTGGTGTGGTCATCCTACAATGCTGAAACTCGGCGTGGGTCGCCCCATTAGCCTGTGAGATGGCGTCAGTAGCGGACCGATGTGCGAATAGGCCGAAGGCAGCACAACGCGCCAAGATCCGGATGTCACCGTGGTGGTTTCATAGTTGAGAGGCACTTCATCTGCAGTGGGGCGTCGAGATCCGGATGGCACCGAGGTGATGTCTAGCAAGTTGCTGTACTGGTGTGGTCATTCTACAATGCTGAAAGTCGGCGTGGGGCGCCCCATTAGCCTGTGAGATGGCGTCAGTAGCGGACTGATGTGCGAATGGGGCCAAAGGCAGCGCAACAATATTTTCTGAAGAGAAGACACCAAAAGGCGCTGACATTCCAAGATCCGGATGGCACCGAGGTGGTGTCTAGCAAGCTATGCAGTTGAGTTGTGTGCGCACTTGCGGCGAATAGGTCGAAGGCAGCATAACAATGTTTTCTGAATAGAAGACACCACAAGGCGTTGAGATTTGGTTACCACCGAGGTGATGTCTAGCAAGTTGCCGCACTGGTGTGGCCATCCTACAATACTGCTCCGAATAACGGCGTGGGGTGCCCGAAGGGGGGGGAAGCCGGCGTGAATGGGCCTTCCTAGGTGGAGGCTCGTCTGCTGTAGTGGGGCGCCCCTTTACCGTTTCAGTTGCCATTCAGCTGAGTTTCGGCTGCTCTTGATGCTACAGCGACAGGCGGCTGCAAGAGGACTCTCAAAATGGCGGCCTGTTCTTTGGATTTGGGCCTGGTCCACTAAAATGGCCCTGGGACACCTTAGAACTCGGACGCTCGATTTTTTTTTCCTTTCCTGTACATGCAAAAAAAGGTAAATGCCCGGTACGTTACACGCTTCATCTGCCACGATGAACTCTCCAGAGGAACCGAAAAAAAATATAGTTGTGGTAACTATACCATGCATCGTCATATGGAGAGGTGGCACCAATTAATTATAGTGCTGCATAAAAGAGAGATTTGGAGGAGAACCCCTGACCTGCTAGTACATTCATCAAAGAAGTGGCACTGAGAGCTTCAGAGGCAAGGGAAACGGTCACAAATATTTAGAAGAACTTTGGAAAGATTAAAATGACATGTTTAGATTGTGGCAAATTAATTTCATGTGGACAGATGAGTGTTACTCTAATAAATACAGCATATGAACATGATCATAGTCGATGGTTGGTAGAGACATTTTGACTATATCCTGGACCTGCCCGTCCTCGCCCAAAATGGCGCCGGAATAAATGGGACTCGTAACTCCTTGTTGTGTACTGGTTGCAGAACCTTGAAATCACGAGATACGTATGCAGTTTTGAAGCACATGGCGGGCGGGGACGAGAATTGATTGAATATTTTGACATCCCTATTGATATTAAGTTCTGATGTGTTATTGATTACTGTACTGTTGAAAGTTCGAATTAACGTCACCCATGGTACTTGCCCGCAAATGTATATCTAGATAATTTTATTGTAACTGGCCCTGTCGTATTTTAATTATAAAATGTACGTCCACGGATTCCGTAACTGTTAGACACCTTAGTTCTTGCAACCTAATGGCCCGCCCGTTACGTTCCTCTACAGTGTAAATGTCTATTCATCATATACGATTACAGTTTGCTCCGTGGCAGGCCCACGTGGTTATAGGCTCGTATTTGTATAATGAAATTTTCACAATAAAGGTTTTTAAAAGAAAACATGGTAGTAGAATATACATTGGTAAAGTTTTTAATAATAGTGACTGTTTTAGAATCATTAAAAGGCAAGTGAAATAAAGCAGACCAATTACATGAAGGGTAAAAGGTATAATACGAAGGAACGCAGTAAAGATAAATGGTCAAGGGCTGTTGTGTTTTCTATTCCTGCAACATAAAGTGATCGATAGGAATCTCATATTCAGGCGTATCGGCGACTAAGACAGCAGGTCGACCCTCTTTTGCTCAACGGCTCCGTCATGGGACGAAGAAACGCTCTTTTTCTCGAAAAAAGAATATATTTTACTTGCAGGACAGTTGTAAAATTTCCGGGAAAGTACATTAGCCTGGAACATTATAACATATATTTAAGAAAAAATAATGTTCGGAAGTAATGAAAAGCGTAATTTTTAGGTCATATGACCAAGCCTTTCATCATTACAATAAGAAAAGTAAAATGAACCAATGAAAAGTTTTATTAACAAGTCACATGACTTGTTATGCTTACGTTACGCGCTGCGCGCCCCGGATGACTTCCGGATGCGCTAACGCGGCGCGTCATATGACGCATTACGCGACAACGCAGGTCCAGAATATAGTCAAAATGTCTCCACCAACCAGCGGTCGGAACACAACCCCTTTCAGCAGGCTAAATAGTTCTGTTAAATGACAACAGAAGGGACAGGCAACAAGAACCATCAGTCAAAGAGGGGAGGGCTAGTTCTTCTCTACCGGGTTACATTGGGGCGCTACCGGAACTGATCGAATTGGTAGTTTACAGTGTTTCTGGATGTTTCAGACTGAAGCTGGGGTTAGCATGAGAGCAGCACCATTTCGTAGCTCCGTCGTGGCCATTCCGTAACCAATCATGGCAGCCGCTCTTTATCGTTATTTTGGGCGGGGTGGGTGGCGGAGCCGAGCTGTTTTGCAGCCATCATTGTGTGGAGTTCAGTTCATCTCACTAGTTTTGTATTTGTCATGAGGGGTTGTTCCTAATGTTTCTATTTTAGCGAGGTCAAAAAGAGATCCCATTAGTGGCCTACTGATTTTGCTCGATTCCTTTTCTTTTTTTTTACACAATTTTTCGTTATCTGCAAAGACTAAACAGAGTATTGCGACTCTGTGTTTGTTTGTAAATAGAGAATGAACCAAAGAGAACTAATTCTAAAACAGTAAATACTTGGATAACAATCAATCAAATGGAGAGAGAAGCAGGCACGACGGATTACAACGGGGGCAAAGGCCTGCTTTAACTACCTTTCACTATCTGCAAAGAGAGAGTACTCATAATAGAAATGAGGGGGGGGGCACCATTCAAAGCAGATCAGTGTGCATAAACACGAAAATGTTTTCACTTACCACGTACTTGACATTCGACAGCTTATGATATTTGCTATTAAAAAACCATTGAAATTCACTGAAAAAAACCATAGGTTATAGACCATATATAGTTAGGAATTAGCATTTACAAAACCTTGAAAATTCACTGAAAAAACCATAGGTTATAGACCATATATAGTTAGGAATTAGCATTTAAAAAACCTTATTTTACTCACACAAAACCATTGAAATTCCATATATAGTTAGTTGCACTAACTATATATCGCGCACCCGCAATCCACTGCTGATCATGTCACATATTACATCATTCATGACATGGTCAGTGACATCACTGATGACATCACTGATGACATCTCAAATGACATCACTGATGACATCACTGATGACATCTCAAATGACATCACTGATGACATCACTGATGACATCTCAAATGACATCACTGATGACATCTCATTTGACATTACTGATCACATCACTGATGACATCATTCATGTGATAATACGATGAACCTCTTCAGACTCTAATATAACCTTAGATACACTCAGTGTAAACAGACACTCATAGACTGTCACTCATCCATGGAGTTACTCAGACACTTAGTCAGTCATGCAAAGAATCAATCACACCTCCATTTCCTCAACTATACAGTTATACACACCTTACTTATTCAAACATATACTAAAACATATTTACTCACTTATACAATCCTGGATACAAGTTCACTATGATCCATACAGCCACTCACACATTCACTGGCTCTTATGCACAGTTATTTATATATGTCAACTCTCACATGTACTGTGTTTTACATATGTACTTACTTTGACATGTAGCACTGAGATATCCATTCACTCACCAATACACTCATGCACACAGTCAACCGCCCATACAGCTGTTTCCACATGCACTTTTGAACCCATACATCTAGTCAATCAACTGCTCACACATCTATGCAGAGAGTCATACACCTCCCAGCCACCCAGACACACACTCAGTCTCCCATACAAATGCTTGGGCAACCAATCAATAACCCATACAGTTAATCATATAGCTAATGATCAACACATGCAGCAGTTTACAGAACAACAGACATAATGATGCACAAATTAAGACAGTTTAGTCACTAACCCATGCACTCAGTGAGACACATTTAATCAGTCACTCATACAGTCAGCCATGCCCCTACTAAATCCTTCATCAAGACACTTATACATCCACTCATTCTTCAATATGTAAGACATATTTTAACTTTACAGAATTATACAGTCACTGTATGTAGTCATCAGTGATGTCATCAGTGATGTCATTTGAGATGTCATCAGTGATGTCATCAGTGATGTCACTGACCATGTCATGAATGATGTAATATGTGACATGATCAGCAGTGGATTGCGGGTGCGCGATATATAGTTAGTGCAACTAACTATATATGGAATTTCAATGGTTTTGTGTGAGTAAAATAAGGTTTTTTAAATGCTAATTCCTAACTATATATGGTCTATAACCTATGGTTTTTTCAGTGAATTTTCAAGGTTTTGTAAATGCTAATTCCTAACTATATATGGTCTATAACCTATGGTTTTTTCAGTGAATATATATATATATATCAAAACAAAACCCTTTCAGGCATAGAGTGACGCATACATTATGCAAAAAAAAGGAGAGAACTCTGGGTAGGTCTCAGTTTAGGTGGAAAGCAACTCCTGTTAGAGCACTCTCAACACCAGCGACACTCTAGATCTGCTCACCTCAAATGTCTGTTTTTCTATCAAAGTTTTTAAGCATAGGATTAGCACAGTGCTATCCACGCCGAGATAGAAAATGACAAAGTCTTTTGCCATTTAAACAGCAAAGTCTTTAAGCATAGGACTAGTACAGTGCAGTCCTTGCCGAGCTGTAAAATAACAAAAGCCATTTATCACTCCAGGCACAATATTACAGCTTTGAATTGGTAAAATACCAACTCAAGCCAACCTGAAATGAGTAAAAGCAACCCCTGACACAGTGTTTTGCTCTAATTAGAGCTCTTCAGAGAGGTATAGCTTTGTCCAGACACAAGGGAGCACCCAGTATTAAGTCAAAACAAAACCCTTTCAGGCATAAAGTGACGCATAAATTATGCAAAAAAGAAGGAGAGAACTCTGGGTAGGTCTCAGTTTAGGTGGAAAGCAGCTCCTGTTAGAGCACTCTCAACACCAGCGACACTCTAGATCTGCTCACCTCAAATGTCTGTTTTTCTATCAAAGTTTTTAAGCATAGGATTAGCACAGTGCTATCCACGCCGAGATAGAAAATGACAAAGTCTTTTGCCATTTAAACAACAAAGTCTTTAAGCATAGGACTAGTACAGTGCAGTCCTTGGTGAGCTGTAAAATAACAAAAGCCATTTATCACTCCAGGCACAATATTACAGCTTTGAATTGGTAAAATACCAACTCAAGCCAACCTGAAATGAGTAAAAGCAACCCCTGACACAGTGTTTCACTCTAATTAAAGCTCTTCAGAGAGGTATAACTTTGTCCAGACACAAGGGAGCACCCAGTATTAAGTCAAAACAAAATGCTGGTGTCACTCTATGCCTGAAAGGGTTTTGTTTTGACTTAACACTGGGTGCTCCCTTGTGTCTGGACAAAGCTATACCTCTCTGAACACATCCCCATCAGGAAAGTAAACACCACATTATAAGTAAATAGTACTCCTAAGAAGTATGTCACCTACAAACTTGATTAAAAAAAACAGCGCAAGACACAATCATTTTTCCACCGTGATTTATACACCACACGGCAATTATATAAATGGCACTTGAAACATATAAAAAAAATTGTTTCCCTCATAATTCCTCTCCAACACCTTATGGGCACTGTACAGAGTTAATAGTGTTCCTAACCTGCCCTCTACTACTTTCTTTCCACATACTCCTTTGGAAAATGCATCACAATATCACTGACAACAGTGAACCGTTCCCACCCAATAAAGAGCAAACTTGTGCTCGGAACACATTAGCCAATAAAATATCCATGTTGTTCCACAGATGAGCAAGGAATGACTGCCAAACCTTCTACTTTTAATACTTCACAGCCAATGAACATTAAGCTTCGTAAAGTCCCGCTTGGAGCATGTTACCCTAATACTCCCTGAACAGGAAGGAATTGCTTACAAAACTTTTCCACTGACTTTTTCTACGACTAACAGTTCCTATGAAAAAAATAAATATAAATCCCCAGCACAGTAACTATTTTAATTAGCAACATATTGTGGCGAACTTCTAACCTCTGTGCTCACGCAATTGATCCATGAACTGTTACTATGGTAACAGGCAGAAAGGTACTGGCTGTACAAAAAAAGTTATATTTACGCTGGATCCTCTACAAGACAGAAAGGAAAGCAAAATACCACATTTACAACCCCCTTGCAGAGTTTCTTTTAATAAAAAGAGGCCCGGGGGGCCTAGGGGCGGGGAGGCTGTCCCTGGAACTCCGGGGGGGCCGTGAGCCCCCCGCATACATATAGTTTAAGACCTGGGGTGTAGCGATCCCCACGCAGGGGGAACCACCTGGGCCCCCCATTATGAAAAAAAAAATTGCCCCCGAGATTTGGCCCCCCGGAGGCTAATTAACAATAAAGCGGGCTTTGCGTTTTTTTTTTTTCTGCCCAAAACGCGTACCCCGTGTTTTAAAAAAATAATAAATCCCGCGTGACGTCATGTACAGCGCCCCCCTACACGTACGGCGCGAAAGATTCTAATAGTTCAAAAACATATATTTATGTATTTAATTTACATATTAAGGGAAGACATTATCTGGGATAATCATGAACATAGTTTTTAAAAACTTTAAATAAGCTTATATTACTTTTAAATGAAATTTCGAAAGTACGTCGTAAGAGCAAAGTTGGTTTGAAGAGTTATACATTTTATAAAACAATATAGTACTGCACGCTAAAGGGGGAGGTGGCAAATTAATCGAGACTGAATACGTTACTACACCCTACTGTGCTTTCACTACCAGGAAAACACAACAACAGTACAAGGCCCAGATTTCCATTGTAGTGATTTCTTAGTTGCAGGTCTAGTTGTCAGATCAACACACACACTCCCTCATGCCTGGTTTACACCCACACCATACCCATCCAGCACATTCGTCACTACGCACGTGACCCTATGTATAAAAAAGACGGAACGCACGTGTTCTAGGCCATTTTAGAGTTGTTCCCAAAGTACCGAACAAGGAGCCCACTACTACATGCGTGGCCTCTTTCGTCACTGAGTTAGTGTTGCCCTAAGCAACCATATATGAGACTTCTTTGTTGGAGATCTGGACTACATCATACAGAAGGCGTCTTTTCCACGAAAAGGTGAGCAGTGAGGCTTGAGTACGCATCGGAGGGAGTCACAGTTGTATCAGACTACATACAATAACGCAACTTACCATTTTAGACGAATGCACTCCTATTAGTGTATTAATTTACATGTATACATTTTTTCCCAATAGCAGGAACGTTTTTATGATCGCTGAAATGTCCGGAATATTACCAATACAAACAGTTCATAGAAATGTGAGAAGGAACGTGTATAAAAGCGCGATGTTATCGAACTCCAAATTAATATAGTAACAATTACCAATCATAACATCTTTCTTTTAATATCTTTTAGATGTAGAGCTTCACGATGCATTATGTAACAAGGATGAGGGCAATGGCACAAGGTGAGCAAAGAAGCTTGTTCCCGAAAGAACGACAAGTTATCTGTGAAACGAGAGAATGTGTATTATGCACACATTGGGCTAACGGGGCTTCAGCTAGGATCAGATAGCTTCCTGGGCCCACACACAGTCGCACCCGAGTACTTCACCGGTCTTTTAAAGACATTTTGCTTGTTAATGAGGCTTTGATGCCCCCCACTTACAGCCTCTGCATCTCCACTCTTCTTTTTGCTTGAAAATAAGCCACCCAGAAAACTTTTTTTTAGCCCCCCGATATTTTTGACTGTGGTTGCGCCTCTGGCTTCAGGCACCCCCTTCTCCCCCTGTCGTGTGTGTCTCTCCCATGTTTTAATGTCCTTTTTTCCCTCTTTCTCTTTCTTACTCTCTCACATAGTTTCTCTTTCTTTTTTAAAGTTTTGGACGCTGCTATCTCCAGTCTGCTATATACAACCTTATCAGAGTTGAAGTGGTGAACTCTCTTGATTACTGTGAAGGATTCTTCAACACGTAGAGCACCCTCTTTCAATCACGCCAAGGGCACTAGGTGAGCAAAGAATTTTGTTTCCGAAACAACAACAAATTATTTGTGAAAGGAGAGAGTGGGTACTGTGCAGCAGCTTGACTGTGTAGAAATGTATAATTACCTCCGAGCAGTGACAACAGATAGGTTACAACAGTCTGAGACACAGATATACAAGCTTATTGCGCTACATTTGTGTGACTTTTAACATGGGAAAAGTGGCGCAAGGAGCTTGTAAATCTGCGTCTGACTTTTCAAGAAAAAATCTCAACTCCAGACTCGGCAAGACAATTTTAATGTTGTTTTCTCTCTCTTTCCCTCTCTCATTCTCTGTGACATCATTTCTCTTTCTCTTTTAAAGTTATAGACACTGCTGTCTACTTTGACGTGTAGAAGCAAAGTTGAATTGAAGTTGTGAACTCCGGTGGCCGCAGTGTTTGGCCGCAGTGTTTATACAAGGTAAGCACAGCGGCCTAGATATACAATACCTCCATTGCAATGCATTAGAAATAAGTCAGCGTATTTACAATCCCGTTGTTCCACTTTTGTGTCACTAACGCAGTAGGCACTTCCATATAGACACCACTTGAACGCGGGACTATAACAGAAGTGAAATGTACTAGGCACACTGCACACGTAAAATCATTATGTTACCTTTACTTGTAATGCTTCACCTTATTTAGTCACATCTACATAACTTTAGACTCTTTTTTTCTTTTTTGTTTTGCAGATTACCTACCCAACGTCTTGGGGAGTCCACATCACAATTTGATTATAATACTGTTTTATTAAAGTCATTTTTCTCGTTGTTTATAACATTATCTTCAAATTATGTTTACAGTTATTGTTGTTTTAATAAAAGTTAATAAAAAACTATATACTTATTTTTTGGGGGGGACGGTCCACAACAAAAATAATATTTATAAATTTGAAATACTATAGTAAGATGTTTGACAGTAGGGTTGAAAAGTACTTGCTGTACAATACGCGATATTTTCTCTGGACGGACTACAACATAGAAAGGAAATCAAAGTAAAACAATGTGTATCACATTTACAAACCTCTTGCAACATTTTTGCGTGCAAACCTACCCCCCATAAAAATTAACTGTGTGGGCCTCAATGACACCCCTCAAACCACGAAAACGACCACCCCCGGAGATTTCTATATAGTGTGAGGGAGGCTGCGTGGCCCACCGCCTAATGCCCTGGAATCCACCACACCCATACCCGGTTCTTGCAGTGACCTGGGGGAAAACAGCCATTACAACGCGGTCATAGGCACGCGTGATCGTTACCACGAATTCATTAGCACGCATATGGCTTTACCACAAATGCCTTTACCAAGCTTGCTTTCACAACTAGTATACATTTACCACACACCATAAAGGCATAAGCATGGTAATGGCTTTGTGGTGACGGGCACACGTTGTAATGGCTGTGGATTACGTGCTTCAAATTAGTTTTTAGGTATGCGTGTGACCATGTCTGATAACATCAGAGGCTAAGGACAAACAACATGGTGTCTGTGGCAGGAAATCTCACTGATCACAGAGAAGATAGGCGGAGGGTAAAATGAAAGTAACAGGTATAATAAAAATAACGGAGGAAAACTACTAAAATGGCGGTGGACGGAGTATGTAATCAATGTTTGGCGCCTCAGCAATACGTTTCAAATAAATATAGATAGAATATGATTATCAATATAATACAAAGGTATTGCAGCGGATGACACATACGGCGCGGGAAAAGAAAGCGGCAAATTTAATACCTGAAATGAGAACAGCTTTGCTTGGCGAACTTGAAGAAAAAGAAAGAAACGTGCGCTTGGAAACGAGGCTGCGCATCCATACAGAGTACAACTGGTGCACAAAAAAACCCAAAAAGTTTTACATACTATCATAGAAATATAGCTCTTTTTTTGACTAGTAAAGTTAGTTCTCAAAAATAACTGGTATTTTTAGCCCCAATGCCACCTTGATCCCAGACAGCTCCCCGCGTCCTTCGAGAGCCTGCATTGCTTTGTCAGAGAGAGCAGCTTACATGTTGCGCTCTCTGACAAAAAACAATCTGCTTTCCTTCTTGAAAGAGAGAGCCGATTAACTTTCTCTCTCTTTCAAATAGGAAAGCGGTTTGCTGTAGTAAAGTGGGAGCCGCAACGCTCCAGCCCTACCATAGCAAACAGCAGTGTCCCGGGGGTAGGCACCCCGAGACACTGCAAGAGCGGGCCCTGGGAAGTGGTGGTCCCCAGGGCCATCAAGGGTTCCAGGAGGATGGATGCATGACCCCCTCCCAACATTAAAAAGTCCCGGGGAGGGCAGGTCCCCGGGGCTGGAAGGTCATTTTACATATTACTGCCCCAGGAAGGTGGCGGTCCCCGGGACGTGTACGGGGGAAGAGGGAGGGGGAGCTGAAAACATACTTTAAAAAAAGCCCCGAGGGGGTGACGGTATCCGGGACTGCGGGAGGACGGGGGCCATGAGCCCCACGCATGCTTTAAAATAAAACGTCAGTGGTGGCTTTCCCCGAGTCTCTGAGGGCCTTACAAGCTCTACATTATGGAAAAAAAATGCCACCGGGATTTGGCCCCCCCGGGGGCTATTGAAGAATAAAACGGACTTCTACTTTTTTTTCCTTTTCCACCACTTACGCGTACGATACGCGTACCCCGCGATTTTTGTAATTTAAAGAAGAAATAATAATTTGGGTCTAAAGATCCATGTGGGACCTCCTGAGCAGGACTAGAGGGTCAAGATATTTCTACCCTGCTCCCTTTCCTTATTTTCCAACTTTGTTTTACTGTTTCCTTGTGACTTGGTTTTACAGAGGCACAGACAGACAGACAGACAGTTGACATCCAATCAACATGCAGCTTGTGCTCGTAATTGTACGAATTTCTGTACGCGTACAGTACTTCGTCTATAGATATCACTATGATTTTACTTTTGATTTTCTCAGGAACTACTAAAAGGATTTACACCATTTAACAAAAAGCCCAATCTGCGAACCGAACTCTACCTCTCTGCCAAATTTGGTGTCATTCGGTTTAGACGTTCGGGCTGTAACCCTGGCTAAAGGTCCCTATGGAAAATTGCTTGGGGGAAAACATGTTTTGGGACCCCCTTTTTTCTCGGCCCCCACTTGACAAATCACCCCGAAACTTTCAGGGAGGGAGCGGAGCCAAGCAGGCCATTTTCTTGGAGAATTTTACAAAGATTCGTCCACCAGCGCCAAAGTTATTCCAAATAGAATGTTGTGGATTTCCTATGGAAAGTAGGTCCTAACTATAACTACCTACTGGCGACCATATATATATACAGTATAAAGCTTATGGGTATTGTATCCTACTGTTTACCCATAGCAGCGCTTGCATTTTTCTTTTTTATTATGTTAAGTTTTCTTACACACTGGTAGTATTTCATTATGCTTATGTAATGAATTGATCCTATAACTAGTTTCCAATTTCATTGAATATGTTCCGTACAGTCATGGTATCATTTTAGTATGTTGTTTACTTATTACGATCAATTTGCTATTTTGATCCCAAAAAAAGTAGAAAAAGTGCAGATTTTCTGTAATTATGATAATATTTTTATGGTAAGGAGTGTTTCAAGGGTGGATAACAGGCACATGTCAAGAAGGGGATTGTGTTGTAGTACACTTTAGGCACCCATGTAACAGTTGCCATTCTACTCCATAGGCTTTCAGATTCATCCTGTAAGGATGAATATAATAATGCCTTACCGTTGGGAACCCCTGCTTCACTCATAACCCCTTAAAGTTCCCTAGAAACCTAATGCAATTGTGCAACAGGGCACTATTTATTTGGTTCCAACTTTTTACTCATTTGTATATTGGAGAGGATTGTGCTACTAGAAAGGGTGGCACAATGTGTTTGGAATGCATAGCAGCGTTCCATGATTGGCTTTGTTTTGTGTCTAATGAGAATTAATCATTTTCCCCAACTATGTTTAAATGCATGTCTTAGAATGTGGTTGCCATTAAATCTCGATAGGCAAACCCTAATTGGCTAGTGTGTATTAAGCAATATGAGTTTATACATGTCCATGAGAGTTGGGCTGTAGATCCCTTCCATATTGATGGTTATATCAGATTTACAAATCCTGCAGTGTTTTCTAGTAGGGGTAGGGCTAATGGGGGGTCTAGTTATCTTGAGTTCTTTATAATTTACTATATTGAGCACTAAGGTTTCTTTAGTATCACCATATTATTTGGCAAACACTTTCATGAAACTTTTATAATTATAGTTTTTTTAAAACAAGAATGGTGAGGTCATTAAGGGCCTGATTTCAAGTCTGGTGGGAGGACCGGAGCCACAGCAACAGCAGTCGGGAACAGACCAATAAGCCAGTGGCATCCCGACCGCTGCATTAGCACATCACCATGGGGCTGGTGGTGCTGCTACATGTTCAGCAAGCAATATTTAGAGCCCACCATAGCACTGAGTTGGTGATGCTCTCAGTGTTGGATGTGCTAAGGCTGACTGCCAACAGGAAGATCCCCTCCGCACTTATCCTTTTGGACCTCTCAGCCGCGTTCGACACGGTGATTCATGCACAGCTGGTGGTCCGGGTCTGGCAGCTTGGAGTTCCTGGGACAGTCCTCCAATGGATCGTTTGTTTCCTGGAAGATCAGTCCCAAAAGTTCCAATTAGGGGAGTATCCATCTAGACATGGAGCCTTGCCATGTGGGGTTCCGCAGGGCTCTGCGTTGTCCCCCATGCTTTTCAATATTTACCTTCAGCCATTGTTAGAAGCACTGGCCAAACTGGAATGTCAGGTGTTTAACTATGCTGATGATACCCAACTAATCATGCGTATCAACAACTCTACCCAGGCAAAGCTTAAGGTACAGAACATCCTCCGGTTCACGATGAATTGGATGACCTCCAATTCACTCAAGGTAAATCCCGATAAGATAGAGGTTCTTGCTCTTACCACAGGGGCTTACCCCTGGTCCAGTCTCTTCTGGCCAAAAGAACTTGGTACCACTCCGACATCGATGCCAGCTGTGAAAATCTTGGGTATCAGGTTAGAAACCAAATTAACCATGAACAATCAGGTAAATGCAGTAGTGGGGAGCTGCGTGGGATTGATAGGACAACTTCCGAAACTTGCACCTCTCCTATCTTTTTCCACCATGCACACAGTTTTGTCGGCATTAATTCTGTCACGCCTGGAATACGGCAATGCAGTTTACATAGGGCTTCCTGAGAAACTCTTAGGGAAAATTTCAGATTGTCCTAAATGATGCGGCAAAACTGATTTTCAAACTGCCTAGAAGAACACGTGCCACACCCCTGCAACAACAACTACACTGGCTCCCTATCAAACAGAGGGTTAGGTTCAAAGGCCTGTGCACTGCACATAAAGCCCAGTTTAGAGCAGCGCCTTGCTCCATCAAAGACCGTCTGCAGCTTTACATGCCTGGTCGGTGTCTCCATTCATCTGAGACAAACTAACTGGCTTGCCAGTGATTCAATAGAGTCACTCTGGGAGGGCGTGCCTTCTCGGGTGTGATTCCCCAGCTCTGGAACAAATTACAGGAGAGCTTACATGGGAAAACCAGGCTACTCCCATTTAGGAATAAACTTAAAACCATCTTGTTTACCCTATTCATTTGGATAAACCTACCCCAATCTCTGTGGGACCATTAATTAATTAAGGAACTTTGGGGTTCTGGGTCAATAGCACTTAGAGACCATTGGTGATTTGGCACTTTACCAATGCAAATTAATGTAACATAACATAACGATACCCTTCATCTAGAGATTCCCAGAGGCACACAGAAGAAACTCGGGCATAATTACAAGATGTTAACGCTTCTGCAGCATCACCTTTTGATGCTGCAGCAGTTTGTTTGCATAGCGCCATATTTGCAACATGACGCTAGAGCTCAATAGCGTCAAATTTCTATTTTTTTCAATGCCAGTTCTGCTAGGGACATTTTCTTAAAATTACATGCAAGGTAGGTATTCCCTCAGAAAATCCAGCGCAAAACTGACTGTTGTATGTACAAGTATTGCAGAAAAACGCTACTTTATAAAAACTGGCGTTCAAATTCCATCAGCTGCAGTTTTTTACCGCTAAGGAAAAGCTACTCTTAAAAATTACACTAACACACTGGAAGAAAAGCAGAACAGACCCATAGTAATTTGGCACGCTCAACTATGCCATGGATCTACTGCTATTGTAGCTAGGAGCACCTAGGAGATCACCACCACCACAGAGGCAGTGCAGGAGAATGGAGCGTACATACTGCCAGAGGCTAACCCTCATTGAACTCAGGGAAGCGGACGCCATTACTCATTACAGGCTAAGGAGGGAGTCCATTGTCTGCCTCAGGCACCATATTGTGCCAAGGCTGCTGACAACATCGCAGCACTGCAAAAACATCCCCCTCAGGCCAAGCTACTGGATGTACTCCACATGCCGGCGTCTGGAATATTTCAACCCAGTGCAACCAGAGTGTCAGGATTGTCCCAGGTATTCTTCTCCAGGTTCCTCCCCACCATCCTAGATGCCATTATAAGCCTCCAGTACCTTTACTTTGACAACACAGCACAACAACAAAAGAGCAACAAGCAAGACTTTTATGCCATTGCAGGATTTCTACATGTTGGGGGCAAGGGACTGTACAATCAATCAATCAATCATGGCATTTGTATAGCGCGCTACTCACCCGGAAGGGTCTCAAGGCGCTGGGGAGGAGATACGTTACTGCATGAACAGCCAGGTCTTGAGTTGCTTCCTGAAGGAAAGATGGTCCTTGGTCAGCCGAAGGTGGATGGGGAGGGAGTTCCAAGTCTTGGCTGCCAGGTAGGAAAAGGAATTTCCTCCGGTGGTGGTTCTGCGGATGCGCGGTACGGCGGCGAGGGCGAGGCTGGTTGATCGTAGCTGGCAGGTGGGCGTATAGAATGTCAGGCGGTCGTTGAGGTACTTGGGGCCCAGGTCGTAGAGAGCCTTGTGTGCGTGGGTGAGGAGCCTGAACGTGATCCTCTTGCTGACGGGGAGCCAGTGCAGGTCTCTCAGGTGGCCGGAGATGTGGCTGTGTCGGGGGATGTCCAGGATGAGTCGTGCGGAGGCGTTCTGGATGCGTTGGAGTCTTTTCTGCAGTTTGGCTGTGGTTCCGGCATAGAGGGTGTTCCCGTAGTCCAGTCGGCTGGTGACGAGTGCCTGGGTGACCGTCTTCCTGGTCTAGGTGGGGATCCAGCGGAAGATCTTACGGAGCATGCGCAGGGTGCTGAAGCACGACGAGGAGACGGCGTTGACTTGTCTGGTCATCGAGAGGGAGGAGTCCAGGATGAAGCCCAGATTGCGTGCGTGGTCCGTTGGCTTGGGTGCAGTGCCCAGGGCTTGGGGCCACCAGGAGTCGTCCCAGGCGGCGGGCGATGATCCCAGGATCAGGACCTCCGTCTTGTCTGAGTTCAGTTTCAGACGGCTGATTTTCATCCATTCCGCGATGTCTTTCATTCCTTCCTGGAGGCTGGCTTTTGCGGTGGCGGGGTCGTTGGTGAGGGAGAGGATCAGCTGGGTGTCGTCGGCGTAGGAGATGATGTTAAGGTTGTGTTGGCATGTGATGGCAGCGAGAGGGCTCTTGTAGACTTTGAAGAGGGTGGGGCTGAGTGAGGATCCTTGTGGTACGCCGCAGATGACTTCGGTGGCCTCGGATCTGAACGGGGGGAGGCGGACTCTCTGGGTTCTTCCGGCGAGGACCGAGATGATCCACTCTAGTGCCTTCTCTTGAATTCCGATGTAGCTGAGGCGCTGTGCTAGGGTGCAGTGGCAGACAGTATCGAACGCTGCGGAGAGGTCCAGGAGGATGAGGGCTGCTGTTTCCCCGTTGTCGAGCAGGGATCTGATGTCATCGGTGGCTGCGATCAGGGCGGTCTTGGTGCTGTTGTTGGATCAGAAACCGGACTGCGAGGGGTCGAGGGATCCATTTGTCTCGAGGAAGGTGGCGAGCTGTCCGTTGACGGTCTTCTCGATGACTTTGGCAGGAAAAAGGAGGAGCAAGATGGGGCGGAAGTTCTTGAGGTCGGTGGGGTCCGCTGTTGGTTTCTTCAGGAGGGCGCTGAGCTCGGCGTGCTTCCAGCTCTCAGGGAAGGTGGCGGTGTGGAAGGAGGTGTTGATGATGTCCCGTAGATGGGGTGCGATGATGGAGTTGGCCTTGTTGAATACGTGGTGGGGGCAAGGGTCGGTAGGTGATCCGGCGTGGATGGTGTTCATCGTGCGGGTGGTGTCTTCGGTGCTGACCGGGGTCCAGTTGCAGAGGGTGGTGGTAGGGGGGGTTGGTTCAGCGGGTAGGTGCGTGGTTGGTGCATCGAATCTGTTGTGGATATCGGTGATCTTGCGGTGGAAGAACGAGGCGAGAGAGTCGCAGAGGTCTTGCAAGGGGGTGATGTTGTTGTTTCCAGTGCTGGGGTTGGAGAGCTCTTTGACGATGCTGAAGAGTTCCTTGCTGTCGTGGGCGTTGTTGTCCAGTCGTTCTTTGAATGCTGTCTTCTTGGTAGTGCGGATCAGCTGGTGGTGCTTGCGGGTGGCGTGCTTGAGGGCGGTCATGTTGTCTGCGGTCTGGTCGTAGCGCCAGGCTTTCTCGGGGGTGCGGCAATTCTTCATGGAGTCCTTGAGTTCGTCGGTGAACCAGGGGGTTTTCTTGCTGCCGGGTCTGTTGGGGGGGTTCTTTAGTGGTGCGAGGTCATCGGCGCAGGCGGTCAGCCACTGTGTGAGGTTGCTGGCTGGTTCGTTGGGGTCCGTTGTGCTGGCGGGCGGGTTCTGGCTGAGGGAGGTGGTGAGCTGCTCGGCGGTGATTGAAGCTGAAGTGGACGCAGCTGTGATCTGTCCAGTGAAGTCCAGTAGAGTGACTGAAGGAGATGTGCTTGCTGGCAGAGAAGACGGGGGTCAAGCGTGTGGCCGGCGTAGTGGGTGGGGGTGTCCACCAGTTGTTTGAGTCCGAGGTTGGCGAGGTTGTCCAGTAGGGTGGTGGTGTTTCTGTCGTTGTTGTTCTCCAGGTGAAAGTTGAGGTCCCCTAGGAGGATGTAGTCCGTGGAGGAGAGGGCGTGCGGGCTGATGAAGTCTGCGATGTCTTCGCTGAATTGTGCGCGTGGTCCCGGGGGTCTGTAGATGAGGGTGCCTCTGAGGGTCATCTTGGGGTTGGTGTGTATCTGGAAGTGGAGATGTTTGGCGGCGGCGAGGGTGTCGTCGGAGTTGGTCGAGATGCGGATGGTGTTCCTGTGTACGATGGCGATGCCTCCTCCGGTCTGGTTGACGCGGTCTCTCCGGATGATCTTGTATCTTTCCGGGATGGCTATGGCGATGTCAGGGGCTGAGGAGGCGTTCATCCAAGTTTCTGTGAGGAAGGCGACGTCTGGTGATGTTGTGTCGAGCAGGTTCCAGAGTTCGACGGTGTCTGTGGACGGAGCGGGTGTTGAGCAGGATGCACTTGAGGTGGTTGCTGCTGGTGCTCGGCTTGTCGGGTGCGGTGCCGGTCCGGTGGTTGGTGAATTTTCAGGCTTGGCAGGTGACGGGTCCGTGGGTGCGTTTCGTGGTGGCTCGGTAGCAGGCGGTGTTCCGTCCGGAGTTGAGTGCGACGAGGGTGGCGGCGTCGTAGGTCTGTCGTGAGGTCTGGCGTCGTCGGGGACCAGGGTTTCTGGCGCTGGGCACGGTCCAGGCGTGTACGGGCGTAGACGGGCTTGCCTTAGGCGCGCCTTCGGCGCACAATCGGCGCACCCGCTGCGCGAGTCCACTGCGCGTCCGTGCGGTCTCCATTTTAGGCGAAGTGGGAGGGAGGATCAGCTGGGAGGCGGGAGCGGGGCGGCCAGTGGGGACACAGGAGAAGAAGGGGGCAAGGCCGCGATGGAGCAGCGGCGGGAGGCGGGGAGCGGGGGGGTCACACCAGGGGAGATAGAGGCAGAATCGCTAACCCTGCACAAAAAGTAAGGGAAATACAGTGAAATGCCAACAAGCAGGAGGGAAAAACAAAGAGGCACAGGAGGGCAAACGAAACGAAGGGAATAGCGAGAAGCAGGGAAATACAGTACAGTACAGAAATACAGTGAAATATCAGACAGGCAGAAGGAGAATACAAGGAGGCACAGGAGGGCAAAACTTAACTACTGGAAGAACGAGCAGCAGCAGCGAGGGGGCACCGAGGTCAGGGCGGACCTCAGGTTCTGGGGCACAGAATCGCCTGCAGCTGGAGGGCCGCACGGCGTGGGGGTGTCCTGAGGTCAGGTCACACTCACCTGCGCCGCGCGGTCTCCATTTAAGGCCAAGTGGGAGGGAGGATCAGCTGGGAGTACAACTTGTGCCTCCAGCTGCAACATCGCATATCTACTGCAACATGAAGCACTCCTAATCCATGAATGTGCAGGCGATTGTGAACCATCTGGCCTTTTCATCAATGTCCTTGCCAAGTACCCAGGCGGTGCACATGACTTATTCATCTTACGGCATTCCCCCATCAATGAGCATTTCCAGAATAGGACCTATAGGATTGGCCTACTGATGGGTAAGTACACCTCAAGCACTTGACAGACTATATGGTAGTCAATAATATAGAAATCCATTGACATATCAGTCTTGAACAGAATGAAACAGTGCATACGTAGTTGGTGTGGGCCTACATGCTTGCACCATACTACATAGCCTATGCGCAGCACAATCCTACAAGTACAATATATCGACAGCACTTATGCCGCTGTGGGCCACAAGTATTACAGAACTGTGCTGATGGACTATCACTATTCATGATGGTGTGGTGGAGAAGCTTCCCAAATCACATTAATGTGGCAATGCAAAGTATGTCTGCATGACATTGCATGGCCTCATTTGCATGCAGTAAAGCAAGCCACACCAAAGCGCAGCATTTATTCACCCACTTTAGGGATGTCAACCATGGGCCTTGCAGTGGCATGTCCCATCCAACATCAATTATTAACTCACACATTTACACATAACCTTGGTTCAGGGAGCCTGAGCCAGTGTCCAAATAGTGTTGATGTTGGACTATGTCCATTAAAGCATGATGGCATGTGAGGACAATACGCTGATACACGTGCACTATGGTGCAAGGGGGGACTGGTGGTAGCAATAGTCACTATCCTGTGATGCAGCGAATTTGGACAAATCTTGGATGTGCTGTATGTCAACTTAAATTAAAAGAACAATTGATGGACAGAATGCAGAACAATGTACATTCACCCCAGTACAGAGATCTTGGCCTAAATCCATCATTTTCTTTTCTCACCATGCCATTCCAGTTTGGACCCAGCCATATGTAAATCAGTCTTGACCTTGCGCCCAATGGGTACAGTTCATCCTGAACTGCCAGGCCAGGTACTCCCTAGACTGGAAACAAGCATACTAGGACCAGTTTTCGGCTTTCAGCCCTCATCAGCCAGGAAAGCTTGACTCCAGCGGCATGGAGAGCAGAGGACTCACGTCTGGGCATACCCATCCCACTCGGGGCTCCAAATGTAAAAAGAACAATTGATGGACAGAATGCAGAACAATGTCATACATTCACCCCAGTACAGAGATCTGGGTGTAAATCATTGTGTTTTTTTCTCAAAATGCCATTTCAGTTTGGACCCAGCCATATGCAAATTAGCCTTGACCCTGGTTCCCAATGGGAACAGTCCAGCCCGAACTGCCAGGCCAGGTCCTAACTGGACTGGAAACAGGCATCCTAGGACCGGTTTCGGGCTTTCAGCCCTCATCAGCCAGGATAGCTTGACTCCAGTGGCATGGAGAGCACCGGACCCTCACCTGGGCATACCTGTCCCACTTGGGGTGACAAATGCATAAAGAACAATTGATGGACAAAATTCCGAACAATGTCATACATTCACTCAAGTACAGAGATCTGGGCCTAAATCCATAGTTTTGTTTTCTGACCATGCCATTCCAGTTTGGACCCAGCCATGTGAAAACCAGTCTTGACCCTGAACCCAATGGGAACAGTCCAGCCCGAACTGCCATGCCAGGTCCTCCCTGGACTGCAAACAAGCATCCTCGGACCGTTTTCAGACTTTCAACCCTCATCAGCCAGGATAGCTTGACTCCAGTGGCATGGAGACCACGGGACCCAGGTCTGGGCATACCCGTCCCACTCGGAATGACAATTCAAAAAGAACAATTAATGGACAGAATGCAGAACAATATCATACATTCACCCCAGTACAGAGATCTGGGCCTAAATCCATTGTTTTTTTGGCATGGTGGCATATGGCGGGTCCAAACTGGAATGGCATGGTGAGCAAAAAAACTATGGATTTAGGCCCAGATCTCCATACTGGGGTAAATGTATGACATTGTTCTGCATTCTGTCCATCAATTGTTCTTTTTGCATATGTCAACTGAAAGGCACAATCCACAAATCCACTTTGGATGCAGGTCAGCTCAGCCAGGCCACATCCATTGCTGCCCAGTGGCAACAAATGTACAGGAGGCCTTGTGCATGCATTCAATAGTATCAAAAACCCTCACACTTTCAATAACTTGTAAAATGATGCTTCCAAACAACCCATTTAAGCAAGGCAATTTCTCTGTTTAGTCTGTGTTTCACATGTAAATGTATTCGAGACCTGTGACACTGAGATGTATGGTCATATATGAACCCCACAGGATCAGCTCTAGCATGTGACATCATATCACTCATCATATACACACATTACATACTATGTGCACAACATTTCTATTTGTACATAAACCACTACAGCATTCATCTAAGGTGCCTGACTGTTCTGCAAGGTGCAGCTCCATACAGAAACTACATCTCCCATGACAGCCAATAATACAGTTCTCAGGGAGATAGTGTGACTGTTTTGGAGCAAAGCCACAGAACCCTGGACACTAAATCATGTGGAAGATACAGCCTATGCTGTCTACAAGACATGAGGCCCTGTCGTGTAGTTAGTCCACCATTTGCACTTTACAGTGAAAGATTGGTTCATATCTATAACCCATATCTATGACCTTTTGTTTACTGTCACCATAGTGGAAACTGTGCGCTGCCATGTTCATACTACCAAGTCCCACATTTACATCCACTCCCTATCCTTCCCATGGCGGAGCACATTGAACAGTAGTGACTTCTATACTATATCTACTTATCTGTCCATGTAATCTGGGATATGTGGAAGAGGTTGCACGCCTCTTAAGTACATGCTTAACAGAGCACTGATCAGCCATACACACAAAAGAAACTTTAGCGCCTATGGTACTGATACCATACCATACCATGATGCTGATATGGTATTGATACCGAAGCGGTAAGGAAACAGAGGGAAGTCTATTGGATCTTCCTTTTGGATTCCTCAAAATGGGTCATAAATCTGGCAATCCCATTGGATCAGATCATTTAAATATAATCACTAAATACCACCCTGTGTTTCCTTGTATCGTTGTTCGCTCAAACTAAGTACCTAATGAGTAAACAATTGTGCTTGACATCTACACTATTAAGACACATACTGACTTCTGTCACAGGTTTATTTCATATGGTTACTTGATTGCAACCTTTAATCAGTCATCATGAGGTTTTTACCATGTCTATACATGTGTATTCGGGTACACATGGAATTCTATTTTTGTTCTCACCCTGTTCATAATGTTTTGAAATAGCACCTTAAAAAGTAGACTAAACTAAAAGAAATGCCATGTTTCAGTCCGATCACCACTTAAAGATGGTGCATTAAATGAAGTCTGCTCTCTATACCCCTTATAAGGTTTTTACATGTTTATACATGTGTAATCGGGTACAAAGGGAATCCTATTTTTTGTTCTCACCTTGTCAATGACGTACTGGAGTAGCACCCTAAAAAAAAATAGATTAAACTAAAAGAAATATGTTTCAGTCCGATCACCACCCAAAGATGGCGCATTGAACAAATTCCGCACTCTATGCCCACCATTCTACATAGTGACGAGCATATTGTAAACCGGAATTCTATTACAGGACCGGAGGATTCAGGTTATGCTTTCCCTTTCTTTACTGCAAAACAACAGCAGCCAATAAAAATGTTTTTACATATTACAGATACATTCCCAGAATGCTTAACACAGCCATAACAATAACCATAGAGACTAGCCCTATGTACAGTTAGTAACTCATGAGCACTTCCTCTTTCTTTGCTGCTTGCAGCCCAGTTAAGTGCCCCTTTTCTTCACTTATTGTGTGCCTTTTGGTATTGCTGATGTTTTAAAGGTTTTGTTCAAATATCGCAAAGTGTTTAATGACTTGCAGTGTGTCCTTTTGGTTTGGCTATATTTGAATTTCGCTCTATTTTGAAAGTGGACCCACGGCCAACGTGCTGCGCTTACCGGTGTCTGTTGGGTGATCAGGTGGTGGTGAGCACACCTCGACTTTGAGAGTGTGTCTCGCCCCCACCGGAGTGTCTTTTTTCTCCTGGCGTATATGCCGCTTTCAACCACACGGCCTCCGAGCCTCTTGCGGTGGCTTCCCTAGTACTGGCCCGCGTCATTTCCTCCTCGTTCCACACTCATTTTCAAGCTCGTTTTTGGAGCTTTGGTTGTCTCTCTCCTGCCGTATATATTAAGTCTGCCCTGGGATGTATTTTAAGAGAAGGTCCAAGCCAAGTGCAGGCTTTCTGAATTAATTTTGGCTCTTGAAGCCGTCATCTGGGCTACTAAAAACTTAACTACAGCTTTGCTAAGGAGCAGTACATATTTTCTTTATTGCACTAAGGGTTTGCTCCCCCTTGATTGATTCCTTTGTAATCTTTTGATTGACAAACAAGTGCCTAATTCGCAGTATACCAATTGTGATGGGGGACTGGACCTATTTTGAGGAGGATGAGAATGGCTAGTATGAGGAAGAGCATGCACCTCTCCTAGAGGACAACCTTGAAGATGCCCTAGATGCTTCGGTGCAACAATATGTTAATAAAGCAGTTGAGGTAGAGGTCCCTCAAACAGTGAACAAAGCGCTAGCTGCCGTTGTCAAACCCATCACCGCGCAAGTTGAGAATTTTGCGAAGAGACATGGCATGCTGTCTCAGGAACCGGCTCCGTGTCCCTCAGGGGTGAACACTCCACCAAACCCTACGGCGTTACCTTGGCAGCACACCCATGCTTTGTCTAAGCTTCCCACTCCATCGGTGTCAGAACACTCAAGCGGAAGATACATGTAATTTCCTCCATATCATGTAAACTAAACTGGACTGACAAAAGAAAATGCACTTCAAACAAGAGTTGGAGATATTGGAGCCATGAGCGGAACTCCAAGATGGCCGCCAACTCAATTGATGAGGATGCGTTCTAGTTGTTTAGTTGTCCCCAGGTGCGATAGTTCAGGTACAGTGCGCAACCTCGAACTAATGCACACTTCACTGAGAGAATTACTGGAGCGAGCTGTGTCCCTCAGAGCTCCTTGATATTTTGAACTTGAGAATAAACAAATGAATTCCTTACCGCGCACTGCAAATACGACGGTTCAGGAATTCCCTGTTCGATGCTGAGTCCGGTTGTCAAATTATTGCGTCTGGCATTCTGTCATCATCTTCATCGTCTCAACCACTATAAGGCCTCCACCGACGGCACCCTGTGAAGACAAGGAGACAGAAAGATAAGTGAATTTGTATAAATAAATCTAAGGAGATATGTATATTTGAATGCAATTAACTAAGGAATGGACAAGAAATAAAAGAAGTATAAGATAATACTTACCAAGGAATCCGGTTCTAGAAGACCTGCAAAAGAAATAAAGGCATAGATATTAGAGTAGTAGATACACAGATTTAGGCACACAATAGTCAGGTACACCTTATCATTCGAAGTAGGACTAGGTTTAGAACATATTAAGATTTATCATTAGATAGGTAGGTGGGGTTTAGATTTAGGATAGTGATAGTTTAAGTCAAGAAGAACAATACTGGAGCAAGAATAAACCAACTAAAAGACTGAAATGGTAAGCAACTAATAATTAAATAGAATAATAAGTCTACTAGAATAATAACATACTAACCATCATCTTGTTCCATAGGTATCACCTTATCCAAGAAAATGGTTCAATAAGCAAGAACATATAATAAAAGAAGCAAGTTTACTGGAACTATAGGTAAAAAGAAGTATTTTGAGATAGAGATAGAATTAGAGTAGTTAGGTGGTATGTTAATCTCTCTTGTTGATGTATTTTAGGTTTCTCCGAAGTTGAGTCTGCAGGACAGATTAACAAGAGAAGCAGAACGAACAGTTCCAGTGCAGTCTTTTCTGTGTTTTCTTATTTAGTCCAATCCCCCCTCCCCCTGGAGGGTCACTGAGGGTCAAGTGTTATAGCGGACTCCGAAGGATCCTTTGGAGGTAGTTGGGAATTTTTTGACTTCTGTTCCTGTGCAAGTCTGGGTGGTAAGAGTTAACTTGAAAACCTGATAATCGGCCAGGGATCACCAATATACAGGGTCCACTACTCCTGTTCTGTTGTCCTCTAAGATGTATTCCAACACGGACTCCTCAGGGCATACTGCATCCCCCAAGAAGAAAAAGGGCAGAAAAGTGGTTAGTGAGCCCCAATCTGCTCCCATGTACTCTACCCCCTTTGATTTCAATCCGCAGGATATTATCCATCTGAGGTCCTCGGATTTGGCCCCTCCATCGGAGGTGGCGGACTACTTACACCAGCACCTTTGGAGCAGTTTCGACAGGGACGTGCTGAATCGGTTACGGTCGGAGTGTCCCCGCCCTGGTGTCCCATACAAGGTGGCGGAGATTCCTGAAATTGATCCTACCATGTTAGCGTTTATTAAGAAATTCGCTAAAGAGCCCAAAATGGACATTGATCGTGCCTGCCACGGTTGGCAGGATAAGCTCTTGGAAACTGCTGGCCCCCTAGCGAAGATTTAAGAAATGGTCCTCCTCTTAAAATCCACTATGACCCCTGTTGACCAGGACATTCTCGCGGGATGGACACAGCGTGCTAATTGTTTCTTAGGAAACGCAAACAGTGCCATTTTCTCAGAGCACAGGAAATCGCTTCTTATGTGTATGGACAACAATTTAACGGAGTTAGCCTCAGCGGAGCCAGGCCCATTAATTGATGGTCTCCTATTTGGTGAAACATTTGTGAAGGATGTCTCTAAGTACGTGGGGACCTTCCCCTCTCTTGACAAAGCGCAAAGCAATATTAAGCGAGTGTTCCAGGGGCCGCTCGGCAGGCCGTCAATACTACCGGAGCCCTCCCAGAGGCAGGTATGGCCAGGGGGGAGGAGACTTACAAGATTCCACCAGAGGCGGCACGATTTACCCCACAAGTCACTAGAGCCATCCCAGATTCCATTAGGGAGGACAAAGGGGCAATTTCCAACCTCAAATTACTGCAGGTGAGTCCAATACCTCTGTCTTTGTGTCCTCTGGGGGGTCGGATTCGTCATTTTCTTCACAATTGGTGTGTCCTTACAAAGGACCCTTAGACCCTACAGACGGTGCAAGGGTTCCACATAGACTATTTTCAGACACCCCTTCAGACGGTCCTTCTTACCCCTCTGTCTTTTTCCTGACAAGACAAACTTTTTACAGATCAAGAAGTAGAGGAGTTGCTACAGAAGCACCTGGTAGCCTATTGCGACGGCAAACCGGCGGGTTTCTGCAGCAACAACTTCTTAGTCCAGAAGAGGGGCGGAGGTTACAGACTTGTTCTCAACCTGAAGGATTTCAACTCTTTTGTCCTATACAGACACTTCAAGATGGAGGGAATTCATCTTCTGATGGACATTCTGAGACAAGGGGACTGGATGGTCCACCTCAATCTCAAAGACCCGTACCTGACGGTCCCAATTTTTTCCCCTCATCAGTTCCGGTGGCGTGGCAAGCGGCCTGGAATATTTGGTCCTGCATTTCGGGCTTTCCTCGGCTCCTTGGTGTTTCACCAAGTTGATAAAGCTGGTGGTTGCTCTCCTCCAGGAACAGGATATTCGTCTGATTATTTACCTGAACGATATCCTGATAATGGTTCCTACAGGTCTCTTGGTGACTCAACATCTACAGATGGCAGTGTCACTGTTAGAGTCCCTGAGATTTGTGATCAACAGTACTAAATCCATGTTGGTGCCCACTCACTCTCTGGAATTCTAGGGGTTTGTTATAAACTCTCAAACGACCCAACTACAGCTGCCCAAGCAGAAATTGAGAGATTTGAAAAGGGAACTGCAGAGGATGTTACATACGCAGTTGATGTCCCTTTGGACGATTGAGTTGCTAGTGGGTATCTTAGCCTCATCCATTCAGGCTATATTTCCCGGACCATTACACTACCGGACGCTTCAAAGCCTAAAGATTCAGCATCTCCAGAGGGGACTCTCTTATTCAGATCAAATTCCCCTCTCGAAGGAAGCCCAAGAAGAGATGAAGCAGTGGTTGCCCCACGCCGATGAGTGGAACTGGCGAACAATTTTCGGATCTCGCCCAGAAGTAATCATAGAATCGAATGCCAGTCATTCGGGCTGGGGCGCTTGATGCGAGGAGATTACAATGAGATGCTGATGGTCGCTTTAGGAGTTGGGACTATACATCAATTGACTCAATTTCCTGGTTGCATCATTTACGATTCGCACACTCTCACCCAGGAAGGATTCCTGTTGCATATTGTTACGGATGGACAACATCTCCACGGTGAGATATATAAACAAACTGGGGGGCACCAGATCCCCGATGTTGGCAGAGATCACCAAAGGCTGCTGCCACTATTGCCTAGCTCACCAACTAACGGTGATAGCAGAGTACCTTCCGGGTCAAGACAATGCGATAGCGGACTGGAACTCTTGTCATTTGAAGGATTACAAAGGCTGGAAACTTCATGCGTCGCTCTTCCACGTGACTCAATCAATATGGGTTCCATGTCAGATAGATCTCTTTCCATCCAGACTGAATCATCAGCTGGAAGTGTTTTTCAGTAGGAGACCGGATCCACTGGCGAGAGCTACAGATGCCTTCACGCAGGATTGGTCATTGAATCTCAATCATGCTTTTCCTCCCTTTGTCTTGCTTCCCAGGGTGGCCAATCACATTCTCTTGCAGTCAGTGGAGATTGTTCTGATCACTCCAGTCTGGAAGTCCCAGCCTTGGTTCCCAGTTCTTCTGGAATTGGCATGCGACTTCCCGCTCCTTCTTCCATCATTTCCGACGATGCTCCAGGGTCCTCAGGGAAAATTGCACCCTCTGGTTCTAGAGGAGCTGTTATCCCTGAAGGCCTGGAGGCTTTCAGGCTACAGTGGCCATTGCCAGGAATTTCAGAGGAGGGTACAGGCTTCATCCACCAAGCATGGGCTCCCTCGACCAGGAAGCAATACACATCAGCTTGGAGAGCATGGTTGGGTTGGTGCCTGGAAGAACATCTGGATCCAGTGGAAGCGGAACTCTCCCACGTTGTGAATTTCCTGTCCAAAAAGCGACTGATGGATTATCATATAGATCAGTTAATAATTTCAGATCCGCCATATCGGTAGGTCAAGCACACTTCAATGGAAGACCAGTGGTTATGCATCTTGTGGTCTGTAAGCTGTTAAGAGGTATACGAGTAACTAATCCACCAAAGGCTAAGTATTCTTCTTTGTGGGATGTGTCTAAAGTCTTGACTTTGTTTGAAAACTGGCCAAATAATGATTTATTGTCAAGAAAACTGTTGTTTGCGAAGTTGGCTATGCTCCTTTGTTTAGCAGCATGTAGGTATGTCTCTGATATTAGAGTCTTAGATTTATCAGGCAGGATATATTCTCCTGTAGGAGTGTCTTTTGTAACTACAGACAGAACTAAAACTCTTTCCAAGTCTATTGATTACAATGCTTATCCTTTGAATGATGAACTGTGCGTGGTGAGATGCCCTAAGGTATATGAAGAATGTACTAGTGCGGTACAAACTGTGGGGTGTTCACGGTTATTTATTGCATTACAGAAACCTTTCAAACCCTCTGCTACACTCGCCAGGTGGCTCAGGTATATCATGTCAGACGGGAGAATTGACACAGATTTGTTTGGTGCACATTCAGTCAGAGGTGGTGTGGCCTCGAAATCCTTTATGTTGGGGACCAGCATTCACGATATAATGAAAGAGGCTGACAGGTCATCTAGTTCTGCATTCAAACAATTGTATTATAAACCTGTGGGCGATGTTGCTTCTGTCGTTCTCGATAGGCTTTTAAAGTAGCATAATCTGAAGCCTCCGCTCCTATGAAATTTGCTAGCATTCGCGCCAAGAATTTTCAATTCTATTAAGGACACGGAGGCGAGGATTATCCCGCCCATATTGCATCTATTTTTGATAACCATCATGTTGTTACCCTCCCTGGTATTGACGCTATATAAGGTATTACGAGTTTGACGTTTCATTTCAGGTGCTGAAAAAAAGGCAAATGATCTGTCACTTTGGACTTCGGAGAGGATCCTCGCTATGATATTCAGCTTCGAGATCGATGCCTTGGTTTCCACGTTTGTGTTTGGTGTTAATAGACTTTCATTATGGTTTACCGTTATACTTTTAGTTTGAACACTGCTCGTTGGGCTAAGAAAGAGGAAGTGCTCAGTAGTTATGAACTATATATAGGGCTAGTCTCTATGGTTCTTGGTATGGGTGTGCAAAACATTCTGGGAATGTATTTGTGCTATGTAAAAAACATTTTATTGGCTGCGGTTGTTTTGCAGTAAAGAAAGGGAAAGCATAATCCTCGCCGCCCTGTCCTTAATAGAATTGAAAATTCTTGGCTCAAATGCTAGCAAATTTTATATTTTCGGTGTGATTTAGACAATAACAATGAGTCAGCACGCTGGAAGATGAGATGTGGTTAAACAACCGGAAACCCTGCAAGTAAGAACAGCGGTTTGATCATATCGTATCTTAGCCCATCCTAGTAGCAAGGCATTACATTTTAATATTTTGCCTTTCTCTATAGACTTATGCAGCCCGGTTCATCACTCAGAACTTTTGTCTTCTTACATCATCTTTGTGCCACTAAATATGAATAACTAGTCTGTAAGTATTATGAGTCTATTTAAGTAACAATAACACACTTCCATGGCGATCAGCCATGCATGGAATATCGTCTGCCCGATAGTCGCATTAAAACCATATTCAGAGTTATTCTCTCCCTTTATAGAATTAGAGCGTATTCTCCATTCTTCGCTCTTTGTTTTCCATTTTTCAACCTTTGTAAATCATTACAAAAATATTACATTTTTCAGTAACTATTATGCCGCACAATGGGTGACGCAGGTAACTTCTAGCCGGTTAATAAAGAGTGTTAAATAACTGCCAATATACACTTTGAAATGCATAAAGTGGCCCTACGTGTTGTATTATGAATAATTCATTCTATCTAACTCTCCCTTAAAGATTATTTTTCTTATTTTCAATCAAATTAAGCCGGATTATAACATTGGACCTGAATATTTTAAACTGTTTGGCATCTCTCACCTAAAATACTAATATATAAACGATCATGTGACAATTTGTTGTTCCCCTTTGGCAGCACATCATACCTACAATGTATAAATTGAAGTTCCCTGGTGTGGACACTGGTTTAACCTTTTAACCAACCAATATGAGTGGGGGAAAAAACCCTTCTACAATGAACCCAAATAATCAAAGAAAAGGTACATGGCCCAAGCATAACTTCTCTAATCATGTCCTCCTTGTCTATTCTCTACAATATATAGGACGCAATGTTGACAGACTTTAACAGCTAGAGCCATATTTTCTTGAAATTGTATGATATGCGTAATGTTAGTTCATTTGATTACTTTGTTTTATTGTTAGCATGACTAAACTGGTGCACAGTCTAAATATCGATTCCGAAATTTCGACCTACAGTAATATCGAGTTGGAAATATTGAAGGTGGAGAATATCGAAGTCAAGAATATCGTTGGACAGAATATCGACCCTAAGGTAAGTAATATCACATTTTTTCACATCGATGTAAGTAATATCGAAGTTAGTAATATCGATCTCAAATATATCGATGTTACTAATTTCGATGTTACTAATATCGATATTTGTTTATTGTTATGTATTTTATTATGTATTTTATATGTATTTGTTATAAGTTTTTTGTTAAGTATTTTATTTGTTTTAAATTATATGTGTACTATTTTTTATATAGTAATAATGTTAATTTTAAGTTCATTTTATGTTTTAGTACTGGAGCGGGTTGTGGGTTTATAGGGGAATAGGTGGGAAGTAATTTAATTATAGTAAATCAATTATTAATTTTTAGTAATTGTAAATTAATTTTAATTAATTTTGTGTTTAAGTTCTGTAGCAGGTTGTGCGTTTATAGGGGAATTGGGTGGAAAGTAATTTAATTGTAATTAATTAATGATTTTTTTATTGCTATTGGTAATTATTTTATTTTTAATTAATTATTGATTGGTAATTAATTTTTTTAATTGGTAATTAATGTTTTAATTGGTAATTAATGTTTCTAATTGGTAATTACATTTTTTATTGGCAAATCATTTTTTAATTGGTAATACATTTTTTTTAATTGGTAATTCAGATTTGTATTTGTTAATTACTTTTTATTAATTGGAAATTTATTTTTATTAATTGGTAATTATTGTTTCGTTAAAAATATTTTTTTGATTTGAAAATAATTGTATTGTTTACTATATTTTAATCTTAATTAATTTGTAATTATTAATATGTTTTTTGTTTTGAAAAATATTTTAGTGTTCAATATTTATTATTTGGTAACTAATATTTATTAATTATTATTTATTGGTAATTATTGTTCATTTATTGTTAATTAATTATTCAATTGTAATTATGTTTTTAATAATTATTAAAGGATATTTGCAAATAATGTAGTTTAAAAAAATATATATTAATTATTTTATTTACAACAATTGTTTATAAGTATGTTATATTTAACTTCCACTCTATCCAACAATTTCCCTACTGTTGCACTCTCTCTGGAGTTTGAATAGTAATTTTTACCTCTACGCTATCCAACGCTTTCCCTACTGTTGCACTCTCTGGAGTTAGAACAGTAATTTTTACCCCTACGCTATCCAACGCTTTCCCTACTGTTGCACTCTCGGGAGTTGGAATAGTAATTTTTACCCCTATGCCATCCAACGCTTTCCCTACTGTTGCACTTTTTGGAGTGGGATTAGTAATTTTTACCCCTACGCTATCCAACGCTTTCCCTACTGTTGCACTCTCTGGAGTGGAAATAGTAATTTTTACCCCTACGCTATCCAACGCTTTCCCTACTGTTGTACTCTCTGGAGTTGGAATAGTAATTTTTACCCTTACACTATCCAATGCTTTCCCTACTGTTGCACTCTCTGGAGTTGGAATAGTAATTTTTATCCCTACGCTATCCAACGCTTTCACTACTGTTGCACTCTCTGGAGTTGGAATAGTAATTTTAACTCTACGCTATCCAATGGTTTCTCTACTGTTGCGCTCTCTGGAGTGGGAATGGTAATTTTAAGTTCTATGCTATACAACGTTTGTATTACTGTATTTTTTTTAGTAATGGGTTTTGAATAGTATTTTTATTTATTTCGCTATTTGATGTTTTTTGCATAATTTTAGATAGTGTAGTACATAATTAATTTAAAAAATATTAAAAGTATATTTAATTTTTTTAATTTATTAATAATAATTATTTACTTTTTATTTATGTTTTTGTTTTATGTTTGTAAATTTATTTGTAATTTATAATATTTGTTAATAATTTATAAATTATTAAAATAATTATTAAAACTTATTTTTAAGTAAGTATATATTATATGTTGTATGTATATGTTTAATTAATATATTATCATTATATATGTTTTATTTATTACTTTTAAACATTATTAGATATTTGTAACTATTTTTATTTTATTTATTAGTGTTATTTACTTTATTTTACATTTATATTTTTACAAAAAATATAAACGATATTTTTAACATCGATATTTTTAACATCTTTATTTTTATTTCGATATTTTTGTACTTACCATGTTGTAGATGGGATGTCGATATTCTTGCCTTCGATATTTCAGCATCGATGTTTCTGTAGGTCGATATTTTGTAGGTCGATATTTTGTCAGTGATCCGACTAAACTAAGGTCTTAATCTACTTTAAGCCACTGTTCAACTTGGGCAATTTGTAGAATCACCATAAATGCATGTACATTGCACCTTATAACCTTTAAATAAAAAATTGTGGATATTATGAATCTATCTTTCCCTTTTTTCAATTCTTTTTTTGGAGAATTATTCACACTGTAACATTCTGAACAGGAATTTTAAACTCTTTTTCTCACATTACGAAAGTCTTTGAAGCTAGACTAAGAGAAACCCTCCTACCAGACTTGTGTATCTAGAACAATCTATTTTAAAAGACGCCAATATAATATACTAACTGTGGGCAAACATAATTGGAGTATCTTTTTCCTTTCTTGTGTTACATAAATTGAATGTTGTGACGGTCTCCTGATGAAGGCATTTCAGCCGAAACTCGCATAGTGTGTTAACCTACAGCCAGCCTTCTCCTCTATTCCGGCTATTCACATCTTGGACCCCCTTTCTAATTTTGTTATGGTACGATGGGTGACTATAAAGTGTATTTGAAATCCATAAAGAAAAAAGAAAGTTCATAAATGTGTAACTGAAAATATATCATTCTTCTCGAACACAGCAATGTTGGATAATGTATGTAATGTAATCATGGCATAGCTAATACTGTAAGCAAGGTGTATGAATCAAGCAGGACTCAGAACATATTGGAAATAGATGTTGTGCTATTCGTTTTCATGACACTTAACTAATATGACACCTCCTTTCTTTGCAGCACACAAAGGTTGCGTTCTGATGTCACGACTCATGACTCCAGTCAAGAACCCACAAACAGAAGCCCACCGGACATACAACCATGCCCTATGCTGCACCAGGTCCATCATTCAGCGGACATTCAGAGTATTACATTCTGCTTCTGGAGGCTGGACATATCTGGGGGTAGATTGCTCTACTCCACACCCAAGGTGTGTAAAAAATGTTGGTATTCTGCATTTTGCACAATATCTGTGTCAGGACAAATATGCCACGTGCAGATGAAAATGGGGAGCAGGAAATGTCAGACAATGAGGAGGAGGAAGATGAGCAACCTAGACAATAGTTGCCGCAACACAGCAGAGGGACAACATTATAAATACTTTTTTTACTGAACCATGAATGTTCAAAATCATAGCCAACAATGATGAAATATCACAAGTTGTTCATCAATACTAAAATACATTTTTAAGCACTATCCCTTTGTATGCATTTCATTTCTGTAGTAAAAGTAAACACCTAAACATACATTTTACCTTTTACTTCTTGTCACACAGATAATGTATTTAGCTATGTGTAACATACAACATTGACCAACATATGGTACAAATGACTTAGTGTGCATGCCAACTACCTGTAGCCAGCCACAATTACCATAATGTGGTCACATAGATAGTGTGTACTAACTGTGTGTATGTCTCTCCTGATGATAGCTATGTGTACGGCCTCATACTTGTGGGTGATAGTACTGCCACTCATTGTATGATGACTTGCAAGTGTTTCACATAGTATGTGCATGGGTACACAGTCCCCAAACTACAGTCTACATATGCTACAACAACAACTGTATCCATATGTCAAATCCATTAGATGATCAGACAAGTGCTACATACAATATTTTGCCAGTCCAACAGTGTTAAATGTGAACACCCACTCCTGTGCACAAGCAACACTGCCTTGATGCAGAGTGTATTCATGGTTTGATTTATGCACCCTTACTATCAGCACAATGTAGGAGGTCAGACCAATGCATTCATGGTGATCCACCATATTACAATCACCATGATTGAGGATTATGTTTGACACACAATATGACATTGACACTTTCCTGTGGAGTATGTCCCTTTGATATGTAAAGCAAAAACTCGAACAAACAAATGACACCAGCCATACATCCCTTCTATGTGTGTGCAGCCAATTGCTGCACATTCCCTAATTTTAAAACAGCCCGATGCCTCCACTGTGGGACATGGCACTTTTTGGAAGTAGGATGAGTAGTTGCAGTTGTAGATGTGGGTGAGCTGATCCCATGGCAGTGGTAGTTCTTAGCATCCCCGCATAAACCTAATACAATGCCAATGGTTGCTTTAATAACTTAGCACACAGGGCATCTCTGGTAAGGTGCACCACTGTGCTACCACAGTGGTTGGGCACTATGCATAGAATGGTCTTTGAGCAGGATTAACCCACACCTATGTACACTTTATAACACACATATGAAACAAATGCAAACACTGTAAACAGGTCAACTCCACTATTCACACACAACACTGAATTTACAGTTTATGTTTACATGAATTGCACATCCCAAACGCCGAAATACAATCAACTAGACCTCTTGCTTCAAATAAAATTGATACAACACTATTCAGGGTGAAATTTTTCAGCCGCTGCATCGCTGAAAAATGACGCTTCCCACCAATGTGCCATGTAAACAGTATTTTCCATTGTCCAGCCGTTTGTGAAATCGACGCATTCGAGGATAGCGTAAAAAAATGTAGTAAATCCTTCATTCAGCAAACCAGGAACTGTGAAATTGGTTTCACTTTCACAATAAGTCACAATTTTACTGGGTGAATTTGGGAGCGGTGGTGTTGTGCTTGTGCTGGAGAGTGGTGTTTGTGTTTTTGGAGCTGGTGCGTCATGTCTGCTGTCCCTGTTGTGTCCCTAAAGTCATTTCTGTGTGTGATTTGCGGTATATTTTTGTTTATTGTCCTGTTTGCTGTCAGGTCTTTGTCTTTTGGGTTATAATTGTTACAGGGGTAGAAGGGAGTTTTCTGTTTGTTGTGTTTGGGTTTCATTATTGTGGGTGGGATCATGCCTGGGCATAGTCATTGTCGCCCCATGAATGAGTAGGAGTCTGGGCCATTCCTGTGGCTGGTCTGCCATTACCTGATCAACATGTTAGCCAGTGGCATCCGTATCATCAAGGGCTACCCTTTGAAGTTCTGCAGGCATCAAAGGGAATGAATATGCCTCCAGAAGCTGCAGGTCTATGGAGTGGACCTAGACACCTACAAGTTAAAGCATTGCTGGGCAGATGTGGTCGACAGGGAATCAGACCTCCTAGACTATGTGGGTATTGAAGTTGTTGGAGCAACTTGTAAGTAAACATAATGTATCTGCTAATATATATTTCTCATGTACCCACTGAAGATTTATGGAACATTAGGTATAGCTCACAAGAAAATGTGTCTCAAATTAGCCATGCCCCCATGCAGAATGGGCAAATGCTGGGTCTATTGTGCTGACACAATATGTGCACCAGTACTATCTGTGACACTATGTGGCCCACACTAGTATTAGTGCTACTGTAGGTGACAAAGATGGGCACTAGGGAAGCATGGAGATGATGTACATTGCCATAGCCCATCCAGACAACTCATATGATTACAGAGCAGATGGTGCAGAGGAGCTCCAGAGATGCCTATTTCACAACATGCATTTTTCCATGTACAGTTGCGATGGGCCATTACAAAACATACGTCATACGTAAAGGGACTTATTTACCAGGCCCTTGCACTGCTGGCATGTCACTCCTTACAATGTAAAAAGTGATGAACCGGCTGCGCAAGAGTATTGCAAAGAAGCCCCATAGTGATGTGCCAGTGTTCCTCCATGGCACACCTCCCCTGAGTTGTCAACCATTAACGAGGCATGCCATGGCTTACACTGCTTAACTAACCTCTGGATGTGGAAATACACATAACACTGGTCTCGAACAGCATTTCTCATGTGATATCTATAGTTCCTTGATGACCACTAAGGCTACTCTGTTCTTTGCACTGGTTTCTCTGACTACATACCTCTGACTGAATAGAAAATCCCACTTGCTGCCTTTGATGGCCTCATGGAGGTGTTTTTGAGGCCAGAGCATCTGAAGCTGCCCTTAGATATAAGACTCACATAGTACAAGCCTCTATAATGAGAGGCCCAATCTATGTCAGATAGGAGCCCACTGACATGGTACTGTATCCAAGGGTATGCTAGCCTGAATGAGACACATCTCAACCCATCCTTTACATGTGAAAGTTCATTTTTGTATAGTTTAACTTAGGGATGCATGGGACATATGTGCACTATATCATGCACTCAGCAGCACTGACAGGTACAGTACTCACCTAACGTAAGGAACCAGTACTCATGAAGTGAGATGTATGTAGCACAATTATTTCCTGGTGTCAACATTTAAGAGAACCTCAGCATAGCAACACCCTTTCTGAGTATGAAAGTGTGTTATGGAGACGAAGAGCATCATCAAAGTCAGCTACCAGAGTGGCATTTGGTAGTGATGAGGTTCATGACCTGGTATTGCAAATTGACCACAAGGTGCATGATTTGTTTCTTCATATGTATGCTCACTTCTGCCGGTCTCACCAGAGTGTATGTTTCATGCAAATATGTATAGTGGGCCAGATTCACAGAACTAACTTAAGACAAAATTCTAAACTTACTACCATTTTGGTATTCACAGAAGGCACTTACTCATTTTGGTACTCACAGAAGGCACTTACTCATTTCAGTATTCACAGAAGTTAGGAGTCCTAACTTTAGGACTCCTAAATGCATTCTGTGAATACCAAAAGTCCTAAAGTTAGGATTTTTCTCAGTTTAGAAGTAGTAAAGTTAGGACCCCTAATTTTAGGACTCCTAAATGCCTTCTGTGAATTCCGAAAGTCTTAAAGTTAGGATTTTTCTCAGTTTAGGAGTAGTAAAGTTAGGACTTTACTACTCCTGAACTCAGAAAAATCCTAACTTTAAGACTACTCCTAAACTGAGAAAAACTTTACTACTTCTAAACTGAGAAAAATCCTAACTTTGAGGGTTTCGGTATGCACCGAAGGCATTTAGGAGCCCTAAACCCCCCCCCCCCCCCCCTCAGCGCCTTGACACCCTCACAGGTATATAGCACGCTTTACAAATATAAGGATTGATTGATTGATTGATTGAATGAGTAAGTGCCTTCTGTGAACACCAACATGAGTAAGTGCCTTCTGTGAATACCAAAATAGTAGTAAGTTTAGGATTTTGTCTTAAGTTAGTTCTGTGAATCAGGCCCTGTGAGTTTACTAATGTCATTTACATGTTATGTCTTGTAGCTGGACCCCCATCATACACAAAACTTGAAGTTGCTAACTTCAAGGACACGAAATTCACCAGTGAGTGCCTTCATCAATGCTAATTGTGTAGTTGAAGGATTGAGTGTTATGTCAGATGCAGTGGAAATTGCCAGAATCAATGTGCATCCCTATCACAATAGAACATTTGGAAGAAATAATTAGGTAGTGACATTTTGTATGGATGTGTTGCATGTCTATCAGTCTCTGACTAATGTCAAGGAGAGCACTCTGGCAATCTGGAATGAACCACATGATAGTGGCTTGACAGGGAAGCCACGATCCTAGTGGCTGACAAAGAAAAGATATGTGGTAGTGGAAACACATCAGAAAATGGATGTGGTTGTGAGGAATACAGAATGTATGCCACTTGCACATGCAATTAAATTGGGAGCATGTAATGAGTGTTGCTATGGTCCACCATGGACTTGTTACAGCTCAATTTGAGAGTGTTCATATCTCTCTGTATGACGTGAGGTACTTTGTTATATTTCATACCAGCAAAGGTTTCAGTATAGGTAGCATTGTGTCCTGATCTGGGTCCCAACGTATCAGTCGCACTATGGTGTGTGACAATGCATGAACTGTCAAGAGATTGCACATCTTACTGCGGCAAATCGCCATTGCAGGATGCAGAGGGCACACTAATATACAGTGAAGGTGAAATGTGTACCATTCTATGGGTATGAAGAGCTTGGTTCCCAAGCATACTCAGTACTGACATGGTCATACCCAAGTGTGACAATGGAGTTGCAATTGCATTGGTTAAAAATTGGCCCACCTTTGCATTTAAGGCTGAGGACTTCTGATACAATAGATAATAGGTATATGTAGGGTCACTCTAAGCTGCAAGATGAATTTCGGCAGAAGGGGCTGCTACCTCAGATGTTATGTCGATAATGATGTTGATTTTGTACCTAGTCACCCTTTGACTGACATATATCCTCATTGCCTCAACAGACAACATGAGGCAAGAGGAGCTGAGGTAACACAATAAGCACTAGGGGCGCTACCACCCCCTACGACAGGTCACCAAAGCACACAGGGCCATGAAGTGGAACTGTGAGTAGGAGAAGGGCCAGGGCAAGTGGAGGAGTGTTCCAATGGGACCACCAACCAGCACCAAGGGGAGCTCTTCCAGGCATGGACAGTCCAGTGCAGGTATCTCCACCAGTGGCCCATTGATCCCCACAGGACCCATCGCTCGGGCCACAGAAAGGCCTACCAACTTTGAGAAGGACATTCGTAGGGACATATCGGACATCAAAATGCATGTGGCAGTCCTGGAGAAGAAAGTTCCGAAGGCTTTATCCCTGCTGCAGGAGATGAAGCAGGCAGTAGGCTTGGGTGGTAAATTCTGCTCCACTCGCGGAATTTTCGGTATTTTGGCAATTCCGTATTCCACGGAGAATGCGGATTTTTTTCCTTGTTCGCGCTTTCAAAATGAGTTTTAGCACTTGCTGTAGCGACCTACTGGGATCCCTGCATTTGCCAATGAGTTTTCCTATCCGTTGTGTCCGGCCGCGGATCCCGCGAGAGTGTGCGATTGCGAACACGTCATTCGGATGCACCATCTGACATCCACGTTTGCGTACAGGAAACACGCATTGTGAGCGGGTGGGACAAGTGAAACAAGATAGCCGCGACTGCATGGGCAAGTTCACAAGATATTTCCCATGAGCACGCAAACAGTGTCCCCGAACAAGAAAAACGCAGCGCGAATGGGCAGAACAAGCCATTAAACGTGCTTGCGGAACTCTGCGTAGCTTGCAGGGATTTTTTACAGTTTGGCGGAACGTTGCTAACGCGACTACGCAAATTCTGCCCACCCCTAGCAGTCAGTGGCCAGACCAACATGCCCATAGACACAGGGACCCTTTCTGCGTGTTGTTAAAGTGATGGGATGGGTGTAGAGATTTTAGATATTATTTGGGGTGGGTTAGATTGTTTGTGGGTAGGGCTAGTTTGGGTTATTTGGGGGTGGAGTTTGATGTGCTTTAAATGTATAAAAAAATAAATATACCCCCAAAAAAATATGTAGTCGAAAACATATATGATTGTTTAGGTTTCTATGTGTAGGTAGTTGATGTTTAGGTGTAGTTTCTATTGTCCTTGTGTGAAGTTGTGGCCTAAGGGTGTTAAAGGGTTGATGTTTATCATGTCACGCTAAATGTGCAGAGTAAGCTAAATTAAGTTAAGGTAGTTTTGGATTGTAGGTAAGCTAAGATATTGTAGGATAGGTTAGGGTAGGTAATTACTATAGGGTAGGTATTTGTTCTTATTTACTTTTTTATTGACATTAAATGACATTTTTTGCTACATACAGGTCTACGATATGATTTACTGTGTGGGAGTTAGCATGCATGCTCAGGGAAAGTATTTTACATGCATATATCTCTGCTAGCAGTGTTTGGCAATATGTGTGAGTAAGTGTCTTGCCTATGGACAGGGATCTGTCAGGCTGGCCATGACTTTACATTATCGTACAATCAGATATTTTGAGCAGTGTATCTGGCAATCATGATTGAATTTTGGCACAGTGCTAATCATGTGATCATATACAATATCTATGCATGGGTTGCTAATGCAACATGCATTAGAGGGATGTGGTCAAAATCATTTGCTCAATTAATGGGTTCTTGTACTCACATACTGATGGCTGCACTATACCAACTCACACTTGCAGTTTTTACTTTTCAGGCAAGTGTTGTATGCTTACAGTAACCATGGGTGAATCTGGCATTTGCGGTAGACTTATTTCACCATTTACATTGACTGCATGGCACCAGTTGAACCTAATGCTTACAACTTTGAATGACCACTTGCTAGTCTTTGCACAAATAGTGATCACAAAATATATTACACTCTCATTACCTTGCATTGTCCTGGACTCCACAAATTATTTGTCCCCTTGGCAAGCAGGTGGTGTAGTTGCCTCCTAGAATGGCCAATGGTCAACCTGGTCCTGACTCCTGAAGACTCACAACACACAGTTAGTAATTATTAGTGCATTGTTAGACCTGGCATCATTGGCGTGAGTCTCCCTTCCATTTTGTCGTATTGCCTCCTCTGTTTTTGATATGTTTTTGCTGGTTATATGCGTTGGGCACGGTGTCACTGCTATTCAGTGCCACCGTGCAAGTGCTCCCTGTGGTAAATTGATGTATTGATTAGAGATTCCATGATTGGCTTGTTTGGTTTACCTGTCAGACCCTAGTACCATACACTAGGAGTTCCCAGGGCTGGTAATCCAAATGCTGCTAGTGGGCTTGCAGCATTGGTTGTGCCACCCATAGAAGCAGCCTGTGAAAATGTGTCTAAGGCTTGCCATTGCAGAGTTTGTGTGCAGTCTGGTACTGCCATGCTGACTAGGCAAGTGCACTCACTTGCCAGTCCCTAAACCTTCCCTTTTCTTCATATTAGACACGCCTATGGTAGGCCCAGGGGCAGGGTGCATTGTAAGTATAAGGTAGGACATCCCTGGTGTGTGTGCATGTCCTAATAGTGAATTACAGCCATTTTCGTTTTTCACTATTGCAAGGTTACCTGTTCTCCATAGGCCGAAATGGGCAGTTAGATTATTACATATTATAATCCTAACTGACTCGGGGAATTAGGTAGAAATTCAAGTTTAGTATGCCTGAACTCAGAATGATAAAATACATATTTTAGTAAAGTTGGTTTTAACATTCTAAGTTTGAAAATAACAGTTTTAGAAAGTAGGTATTTTCTTGTCTAACTATCCAAGCCTGCCTCTGCTAGGTTGTGTATTCCTTGTCTGGAGTTTGAGTGACGGGGCTGGGGGATTCCAGGAGACAGAATGAGTCAGCCCAGTGTTGAATAGGGAGATCTGCATCTAAATGGGAGGGCGGAGTTGCATCTGTAACCTGAATAGGCCTGGGCCTTCCCTCCACAATGTTGGTTCCACCCCCTGGGGTGCGGCTGATGTCTCTGCCCTGCACTGTGAAAGAAGAGAAGGAATCATGTCAACAAAGTGCTTCAGGGCTATGCTTTCCCACCACAATGCTGGCTTCACCTCCTGTGGGGCGTCTGATGTTTCTGCCCTGCACTGTGAAAGGAAAGAAGGAGTCATGTAAACAGAGTGCTCCAGAACTGGTTTGGACTGGGCAAAGGCCCCTCTGCCTTCAGAGAACAAAGAGAAAAGTAGTATAAATATTGGGACCCAGACGCAAGAACTTTAGATCACTTCTGGGAACAAGACAAACCTTTTGCCAAGGAGAAGAACCAAGGAAGCTGCAGGAGTTTGGACTGCCCCTCTGCCAGTGTGCTGTTTGCTGGGTTGGCCTGCAGTGGTCTCTTCATTACCAAAGAAAGGAGAAGGAACTTTTCAAAGGACTTTCATCATATTACAGAATATTTCTCCAAGGGCTTGAACTTGTGCTTGCCTCCTGCTGAAGTCTCAGGGACAAAAGATTTCACAACCATCTCCCCTCTGAATTCCCTTGCTGGGAATTCTATCCGCATGTCGTTGGGAGATGGAAGCGAGACGCAACAAGAAGAAGAGTGAGGCCGGACAGCTGTAGTCGTCGCATCACCAGAATAGCGTGCCGCCACCGAATCTCCCACCGAAACTGCCTGCTGTCGCATCACCGGTGAAGCGTGACGCCATCGAGAGGGTCGCCATCGCATCGCCGGAGAAGCGTGTCGCAGGACCTGTCTCGGCTATAAAGTGCAGAGTTGTCCCAAGGCTGCCAGGGCATGAATGCATCATCATCGCATCAAGGGCGCCATCCTCTCACATCGCACCAGGATTGTCGCATCGCATCGAGGTGCCATCTTGCGCATCGCACCGGGCCGCAGGCCGAGAACCTACACATCCCCCCGCACCGATAAGGATCACAACACATCCCCAACTCTGCGCAAGCATTGAGGCGCAAAGCAGTATTGTGGATTTTTGTCGTTTGTGGTCTTGTATTAAGTCTATATAAATCCATCAAGGGTTGGTAAACCGTGCTACTCACCCGTGAGGGTCTCAAGGCACTGGGGGAGGGAAAGAAGGGCTGCTCCGGTCAGTCAAAAAGCCGAAGCCGAAAGAATACTTATTTTTATAAAACCTGTGTTGTGTCCATCTGTAGTGTTTTCACTGTATTACTGTGTATATTCACAAATGCTTAACACACTGCCTCTGAAAGAAACCTGTCTGCTTGTGCCAAGCTACCAAGGGCGTGAGTAGGGGTTATCTAGGGTTATCTAGGAGTGTAATCCCCTTATCCTGACGTAGAAGCAAGGGTCCCGATTTGGACAAAGGTGAATACCATTGCCAATTAGAGACCTCCCAGTTCTAACATTGGTGGGCTGTGGTGAGGATTTTGACCTGCATTTGTAACTCATACACAGTAATTGTTGTACACTACTAGTAAGTGCAGACCAAACGTGAACACATACTTTTTTTTGGTAGAAATTTTATGGACTGTTATCTTTTTTCTGAAAGCTCCCAATTGTTACTACCATGTGTAGACCATCATCTGTTGCCTCTATGGATCTTGATTTTGAGGAAGAGAGGTTGGAAACCTACACTTTGAAACAGCTCAAGCATCTCTGCAAGAAATTGAAAGTTGCTACACCAGGCATTTCTAAAAAGGATGACTACCAAAAGGCGCTGAGGGCCTGGGTAGAAGCAAGAAATTACCCTGATGTTGTGGTGGAGCCAGCTGGGATGCAGATGGGCAAATGGATAGGCCAGTTTTCTAGCCAGGGGAGTGGTACCGTCCCCACCTGGCAGTAGTATCTCTTCCAAAGACCTGTCCCCTAGAGAGTTGGAAGACAGGGAGAGAAATAGGGCACACAAGCTGGAGATAGCTAAGCTTAAGATGGAGGGTCAGAGGGAAGCAGAGATTAACGGATTGTCCTTGGAGAGAGAGAGAATGAGAATGGAACATGAGAGGATGTTGGGAGAGTTAAAGATCAAGGCAAAGGGCTTAGAGATCAATCCCTCTTGTGGCAGCGCACCATCTGTGCCTTCAGATGGTAGGGTGTATATATCCCCAAGGATGTCATCAAAGATTTCCATAAGCATGAAGATATTGGGCAGTCGTTTGCAGCCGATGAAATAGCAATGTTTGCCCACCGGGTCCCTGAGAAGGATTGGGGAGCGGGGTTGTAGGGCCCCTTTGTGAGTGAGGGGAGGGATACTTTGTTAGACCTACTCAGTAAGAATAGGATGTCTTATGCCCACATGAAGGAAGCACTGATGACAAGGTATGGTTTGACCACAGAACTCTAAATAAAGATGTTCAAAAATTATAAGAAGCTGGAGGGAACCACTTGGGTAGAATATGTATCTTCCTTTTGCAGAGCTATGGATGGTTGGGTGAAGGGTAGCAAAGTGGATACTTTTGAAGCTCTCTATGATTTGATTGCAAGGTAGCACTTGTCTGCTAATTGTTTTCCAGAGCTACACCAGCACCTTATTAATAGCAAGTTGACTAGACCTAGGAAGCTTGCTGAGGAGGCAGACTGCTGGGTCAGTACCAGAGTCCACAAGGGTCATGTGGGAGACTCCGCCAAAGGTGGGTAGGGTCCCCAGCAGAAGAGTGATGGGGGATAAGGGTAAACAGAGGGAGTTCTAGAAAGGGCCCCAAAGTAATTCCCAAGGGAATCAAGGTAAGGGTTCCCAGCCTCCCCTGAGAAGAAGTCAGAACCCCGACAGGTAAACCTGTTCATAGGGGGCCTGCTACTTGCTTTCAGTGTAAGACGGTGGGACACCGTTGGTATGATCCCCGATGTCCCCAAAAGGGTCAGTATGTGCCACCCCGTGCACCCCTACGTCAGATGGCCAGTGTAGCCCTGGGAGTGGAGAAGTGTGACCAAGGTGGGTGGGGTCCCGCAGAAATGTCCCTTGTCTCATTAGGAGACTTTGAGATGGTCCTAAAAACTCAGCTGCCTGATAACACTAAAAAGTACAGGCAGTGGGTGACCATTATTGGCCATAGAGTGGAGGCTCTTAGAGACACCGGAGCCAGTGTGACAGCTCTCAAGTGTCACTTGGTGTCTGAAGTGCTGGTGGTCCCCAATGCATTCTTGCCACTTGTTGCCGCTGACAATACAGAGAGCCATTGCAAAGTGGCTCAGGTTCCCTTTGAGCGGGGGGGTCTCTGGTACTCTTCAAGTAGCTAGCTGTGGGGCCAGCCATGCCTGCTGATTGTTTGTTAGGCAATAATTTGGAAAGCTCCCCTTGGGCTTAGGTGGAGAATAAGGCTCATTTAGAGATGTTGGGTCTGCCTGAGTGGACGTGTGTGACCACTCGGTCTATTGCAGCCAAGGGTGTTCAAGAGATCCTGGAGCCTGAAAGTATAACCCAGGAACCTGCCTTAAAGAGAAGCGGTAGGGGGCGCGGTAAACCAGCCCCCATTGTTCCCACATTCCAGGAGGAGGCAGACCTTGAGGGGGATGCCCTGGAACCTACAGGGGAGCAAGTTTCTGAACTGGAAAACCTACCTGAGCTGACCCATTGGCAGCAAGAAGGGGAGCCCTCCAGGGTGGAATTGTGCAGAGCAGAAGAAGTGCCCTTCTCTTGAGGGTTTGAGGCAGCAGGCAACAAACCAGGCAGCAGGTGATCAGTCTGGATCACATTGGATCTACTGGGACAATGACCTCCTGTATAGCGAGCCTAAGGTTGCTGAGCCTGGGTCAGCCCATGTGCTGGTGGTACTCCAGTGGTTCAGAGCCTTCCTACTGGGGTTGGCTCATGACGTACCTTTAGCTGGATATCTGGGGCAGAACAAGACCTTTGAAAGGCTTGTCACCCACTTTTATTGGTCCCAGAAGCGGAAGAGTTCAGATACTCATTGTAGAACTTGCCAGGCAAGTGGGAAAAGTAGAAGGAAGCACAAGGCTCCTCTCTAAACTTTTCCTGTAGTCAGTACCACTTTTGAACAGGTGGGCATTGACATTGTGGGGCCACTGGACCCCAAGACAGTCATGGGCAACAGGTTTATCCTGGTCTTGGTGGACCACGCTACCCGGTACCCGGAAGCCATCCCGCTCAGGACAGTGATGTCCCCCGTGGTGAGATGTGCACTGATGGTGATTTTCTCTCGTGTGGGTTTCCCCAGAAAGGTGATGTCTGACTGAGGTACAAACTTCATTTCCAGTTATATGATGTCTATATGGAAGGATGTGGTGTTACCTATAAGTTCACCACTCCTTACCACCCACATGGTAATGGGCTGGTTGAGAGAAGCAACCGGACCCTTAAAGGCATGATCATGGGTCTTGAGGAACCGATGAGGCGTAAGTGGGACGTCCTCTTGACATGCCTTCTGTTTGCTTACTGTGATGTGCTACAAAGTCTCTAGGGTTCAGCCCCTTTGAACTGTTGTATGATCTCTCACTAAGAGGACCTTTGGCTCTGATCAAGGAAGGCTGGGAGCAATCTCCCAAGAAACCGCCCCAGGATGTATACAGTTACATGCTGGCCTTCAGGAATCAGACTCGGCGATTCAGAGAGTTTGCTCAGGCGAATCTGGAAGCCAGCCAAGAAAAGATGAAGCGGTGGTACGATCAGAATGCCACTCTGATTGAGCTTCAGCTTGGACAGAAAGTTTGGGTCATGGCCCCTGTGGAGCCTTGTGCGCTCCAGGACAGGTGGACCAGTCCATTTGAAGTGGTAGAGCGCAAGAGTGCACCTACCTGGTGAACTTGCGGTCCCCAAAAAACCCTTTGTGGGTCCTACATGTTAACTGCCTGAAGGCCCACTTAGAAAGTCCGAAGTGGGCATGCTCCTAGCGACGGAAGATGGAATGGAGGAGGAGACCGAGCCTCCTCCTGTCCTCCTGTCTGCAACAGAGCAAGATGGGTCAGTGGATGGTGTCATCCTCTCTGCCACACTGACCCCTGAGCAGCAGCAAAATTGTCACCAACTGTTGGGACAATTCTCTGATTTGTTTTCCTTGGTTCCTGGTGTCACTGAGTGGTGGGTCCATGATGTGGACACTGAGGACAGACCTCCTGTGAAGCACAAGGCTTACAGAGTGACTGACAAGGTCAGAGCTTACATCCAGGAGGAAGTCTTCAAGTTGTTTGCTTTAGGGGTGATTGAGTCCTCAAACAGTCCTTGGGCCAGCCCAGTGATTTTGGTCCCAAAGGCTGCCGCGACTGGTGCCACACCTGAACTCCGGTTCTGTGTGGACTCCCGAGGACTCAATTCAGTCACCATGACTAACACACACCCCATCCCCAGAGCTGATGAGCTCATTGATCGGTTAGGGGCTGCACTGTAACTCAGCACGTTTGATTTGAAGTCTGGGTACTTGCAGATCGCCTTGACTGATGGGGCCAAAGAGAGGTCAGCATTCTCCACACCAAATGGGAACTACCAATTCCGGGTTATACCCTTTGGGATGACAAATGACCCTACCACCTTTCATAGGTTGGTCATCCAGGTGTTGGCTGGACTGGAGGACTTCAGTGCTGCCTACCTGGATGACATTGCAGTGTTCAGCTCCAGTTGGAAAGAACATCTGCGCCACCTCTGGGAAGTGTTGATGGCACTGCGCAAGGCAGGTCTCATGACCAAGGCGAGTAAGTGCCAGATCGGGCAGTGTTCCGTGGTGTACTTGGGTCACCAGGTAGGGAGTGGCCAGGTGGCGCTCCTACAACCCAAGATTGATACCATCCTGGCATGGGAACCCCCAAAGCCTCAGACACAGGTGAGAGTCTTTTAGGACTCACGGGGTACTACAGGAGGTTTGTCAAGGGGTATTGCAACATTGTTGCACCCTTGACTGAGCTGACTTCCAGGAAGCAGCCCAAGAAAGTGAACTGGACTGACACCTGTCGAGAGGGTCGCCAACGCATCGCCGGAGAAGCGTGTCGCAGGGCCTGTCGTGGCTCCAAAGTACAGAGTCGTTGCAAGGCTGCCAGGGCATGAACGCATCGTCGTCGCATCAAGGGCGCCATCTTCTCGCATCGCACCAGGATTGTCGCATTTCATCGACGTGCCATCTTGCGCATCGCAACCGGGCTGCAGGCTGAAAACCTACGCATCCCCCCGCACCGGTAAGGATCATGACGCATCCCCTTCTCTGCGCAAGCATTGATGCGCGATGCATCAACTCCCCCAGAGCACAGAACCGATGCATTTCCCTCTGCGAGCCTTTTGTTTAATTTGCGTTACGCATCCAGGTACTTTTCTGAGAACTGTGTCGCATTTATCACCAACTTGCACTAAGTAACTTCTACCATCTTTTAAGTCAATCCTAAGTACAGTATTGTGGATTTTTTTCATTTGTGGTCTTGTGTTAAGTCTATATAAAGAATACTTATTTTTATAAAACCTGTGTTGTGTCCATCTGTAATGTTTTCACTGTATTACTGTGTATATTCACAAATGCTTAACACACTGCCTCTGGGATAAGCCTGTCAGCTCATGCTAAGCTACCAAGGGAGTGAGCAGGGGTTATCTAGCCATGTAATCCCCTTATTCTGACTTAGAAGCAAGGGTCCCTATTTGGACAAAGGTGAATTCCATTGTGAACTAGAGACCCCCAGTTCTAACATGCATTTATTTACAAGTGCAAATGTTTAAGCGGCTCACAGATAAAGTTTATTGGACAACAACCCCAAAGGATGTTTGGAGCCAGTGGATGTCCAGACAGAGTCCATGTGGGGAACATGACATGGGACATGTTAAGGAGAGGAGTGCTTCAGTCAGTAGGATGACCACAATGTCATTAGTGAGGCTAGGCCACATTGACATTCCAAAATGGTTAAGGTGAACAGGACAAAGTCTAAATGAGGACAGTGACAGCAGATGTTCCCTTGCATGTTTTTCAGCACAGGGCTAAGGAGAAACTGGGTATATGGCTCAGATGTATGCTACTGGACACTTCTTTGTTGGAAAGAGGTACCATCCACATCTTCCTCCACTGATGTGTGTGGTGTCTCCAATGAGGGTGGCTGGTATTAAGGGGCATAAGGGGTGTTGCCCTACCTACCAGCATGGGGGAAAACTGAAGGGAGAGAATGAACCCCATGGAGCAGTTTCTGCTTGGTGCTCCCCCGTGAGACTATGTGAAATCTTTTCTTTTTGTGCTTGTCGTCTCGAAGAGTCTTCCTGCTACCCATGTGCAAAGAGGGCAGGAGTTCTTTGAGGGTGTCATGGTCAATGGTTGATAGGTTGCCATGATTGCCGTCATCACTGATGTATGGAACAGGGTGCTGGACAGGTTTTGAGGGTTCATCCTCTGCAATGAGATATGGAGATGCTATTGGTGATGTCTTCTACATGTTGACCTGGTTAAAGCATTCAACAAACAATGTGCATTACATTACACCTTCAGTTCCACATTGACACCTGTTACTCTAGGGTATGGATTGCAAATAGCACTGCATTTTCCTTTCAGATGACTAGATCTCAGCATTGTCATAACTAACACTGTGTGCCTATTCTGAGTGGATGGGCCCGGTCATGGTAATAAGATTCCAATCACTGACATGTATGCCATTTCACCATGAACGGAGTTGGTTATCTGCAGGGTGTCACTCATCGTTTCCATCTGAACCATGCACTTGTATTTGTCCATGCCCTCTCTGGCTGTTCCAAATTTTGTCCTGGCAGCTGAGTTACTGCCACACAGTGATGGAACCCTGATCATACATTGACTCTCATGTGCCTACATTACCTACATTATGTGTGGCCATCTCCAATGGGCTGAAATGGTAGGCTGAGGTAGAGCAACAAGTGTCAGGCAGTACCCCAGATGGTAGTACTGTTGGGAATGGTGATATGACCCTACTAAGAGGCATGTTCACATAGAAATGGCACAACACGGTGGTGCAAGCACTTTAGCTGTGCCACCCTGCGTCATTCCACAAAAACAAGAAAGCACCATATTCACAAGGATTCGGCGCACCACTTGGTGTTTCCCTTGCGCTCTTTCCAACTTGCGGTACTGATAATAACAGCCAACCACTAACACAGACATCCTAGCTCCTTGATATAAGGGTTCCTGCATTGTCACACACATGTTATTTTTTCAACGGCACAGGGTTGTGCACAAGGGTGGCACATATTCCAATAAATATAGCCCATCCATGCATTTGTGAAATGCTGCAACTCAGCGGAGCAGATTTGTTACCATCGACACCCTGCGCCTTTTAAGTTTAAATATGGCCCATGGTCAACTAGTGTATATAAATTGCATTTACCCCCATACCCAGTCATATATATTTAGATGAGAGGAGTTCAGGTGGTCCCTACCATGAAAGTTGACACCTGTGTGGTGTGAACATGCAAGCCAGGACAGCTGTGCACCATGTAGTTTAATCTAGGGGAGTATGGACTTGACTCTTGAAATGTCCCAATATGTAGGTGCTACGCATGGCTCAGAGATCCACCAGCACGCATGTGTGTTTTTCTTTTGTGAGATATGAATTGTATGCTAGGAATTTGGAGGCTAAGTTAATGTGCATAGGCCCAGGTGAGACAGAGGGGCATCTTTCATAGACGTGGTGCAGCGCAGCACAAGAATCCATCTTGCTGCGCCTTGCTGTGTGAATCGGAAAGTGCAGGATTATGCTGTGCTTATGAAAACACATCCTCTGCTTTCCTTTCTGCTCGTGCACATTCAATAGGCTTGCAGCACTGCAGGTACCCTTGAGTCATGGTGAATGGGTGCCTGATTTGGTGTACATCTGCTGTTTGTGCCGTATCTTGTAGAAATGGAGTGGCAAAGTGAGCTAAAGAACAATGATGCATTCAACCCTGATCTGTGACTGGGGTGAGTGTTTGAAAAGTTTCAGCTATCCATCCATCATCTCCTTGTGTTTGCGTTGTTCGCCCTAAGTTGGCAGGTTATGCCCAGACGTGGGTCCCTTGCTCACTTTGCCACTGGATTCAAACTAGCCTGGCTGCTATGAGCTGTTACCCTGAAACAGGTCCCAGGATGCTTGTTTCCGGTCCAGGGAAGGCCTGGCTTGGCAGTTTGGGCAGGACTGTTCCCATAAGGAACAGGGTCAAGACTGATTTGCATATGACTGGGTCTGAAATGGGGTGGCGAAGAGAACTGAAGAACGATGATGGATTCAACCCAGATCTGTGACTGGGGGTGAGCGTCTGAAACGTTTCAGCTCTCAGTCCATCATCTCCTTTTGCTTTCTTTGTATTGTGCAGAAATGGCACATTGCTGCTCTTTCATTTTTAGGTAGGATAGCACAGCTAGAAGGCTTGCAATGCTGACCTATGCTAACATATGATCAAAACATCAATGAGCCTTACATTGATGTCATGTCTAAGCATAAATGAGCGAGGTGCCCATCATTTGTCCTGCAAACACTGTGGCAGAGTGCTGGGACATAGCTGCTGAGACTGCACAACATTACATAATTTCCCACATTGCCCCTTGTTGGGACTTACCCTGTTGCTGTTGTAGTTCATCATAGTCAGCACTGTCCAGTCCTGCAACTCCAACCCCTGACTCCTCAGAGATGACTGCGGACACCTGCTCCTCCATGGGATCCAGCTCCTCCTGGGGCACTCGACTACCACCTCCAGTGGGCGATGCTGCCTGTAGAGTGGTTGCCAGTTTCTCCTTCATTTTGCACTTGGCGTCGTGCCATCACTTTTTCTAGTCCGGCACAGTCCTCTTGAGTTCAGGAATGCTGTTTACCTTGTCCACTATGGACTACCACATGGTCTTTTTCTTCCCCAATGAAACGTTGGAGCAGACAAAGAGCTGGTGTTGGTGTGCCGTCACCTCTGCAATCAAGATCTCATTCTCCTCGTGACTGAACTTGCACTTCCTCCTCCTCTTCCCCTGGGACTCTGGCTGGTTATCCTGTGAGTAGTGGGGTCTGTGGGGTTGTTGTCCTGCTCTGTTTTCACTCCTGGCTGCTCGATAGCTCCATGGTTAAGTGTACCTTTTTATTTTCAGAACAGTGATGTCAGGCCATCTAGCATGTATTTTCTGGCTGCTAATTGGCCTAGCGTCATTATTATACTGTAGCCTGATTTTTTTTATCGACTTGACATTCACTTCAGCGTTAGTTTTTTTAGCCACTAAATCTTCCTAACCCAATGTAGCACCATACTGTAAATACAACTCTAACTGGTGTTAGGAAGTGTCATACTGCAGTGGTAATATTTCTGACGCTTTACTGCAGCAAAACATTGGAGCAAGATCTTTTGTAAATATGACCCTTAGGGGCATATTTACAAGGGCATTGTGCCACAGGAATTTAACTTTTAACAACGTTCCTGTGGCACAATGCCCTGCTCCATATTTACAAAGTGGTGTTAAGCCACTTTTTGTGGACTTATGCTGTTTTGTAAATATGGTACCCTTTCACGCAGGAATCTGTGTGAAAGTGGCTTGCAATGGGTGTGTTGCTGTGGGCGTTTCACTGCAACACCCATTGCTTTTTGATGCTGCCCCAGACTTACAAGGATGTGTAAATCTGAGGCAGCATCAAAACTAATGTCATGCAAAAGCAAGCATTAGAATGGCGATACAAGGAGAAATACTTTTATTTCTCTTTCTTTTTGCTTTTCCTATGAGTACTGCATTCTGCAGCACGCATAAGAAGATCATAAACCCATAAATGATTGTTTATGTTCAGGAAGGTGTACCTTACTGCACAAAAACAATCATTAAACAATGATAATCAGTACGTCTACGTGTGTTGCATTCTGCAAAACACATAGAAGTGATAGAGCGGATATTACATATACAATTTTTAATACGAGCAAAAACTGGACATTACACTATTCAAGTGAAAGATAAATAAACGTGTGAAAACTTTATGTGATAGAAAAATATTGAAAACAAAGAATTTTAGTTACTACTATGTAAAATCATGCAGAAAGAGTAGTCTAGATGATATTATATGTATAAGTAACATAGGTTGTGATTTATTAAAGAAAATAATGTTTTCTTATTAACATGTGTTAGAAAAAAACGTGTACATGGTGAATTCTCATGTCTTGGGTTTACCTCTAATCAGTTTCAAAATGCATTTACATAATAGATTAACAAACGTGATTTATGAAACAGTATGATTAATCCTGATTTTGATAGTGAATTTGATAAAAATACTTATATGAGTAATACCTTGTGCACCGAAATGCCAAAAGGAAAACAAGTTGTTACTCCTTGCTTTTATTTGACAACACTAAATGTTCCTCAATGCATTAGAAGTTATACTAAAAACTTCAACTTCTTCATGAATTCATATAAATATAAACTTATAATTATATATATTCTGCATTATATTAGCCTAAATTAACAAAGGCTAAACTGCATTCATGAAGAGTATGAGAAAATCACTCGATGAAACCATTGTTTGTATCAATTTCTTTCTTTTCCTGAGATTCTCATGTAGTGTATAAAGATTTTGTTGCATTATGTTACAATTTGCAGGACACTCGCCTGGGAAATTGGACTTTTGAACTTTTGCCAAAGGCTCTAGCTAAACGAGCATTGTTTAACGTTTCATATGACCAGATTGACTTAAGGACTGTGTAATGGTTCCACCTATTTCCTCTGCATTTCGTGTCTTTTTTAGGTCACCCAATCTACATTCTACAGGCACTGACCAATGGACTGAGTGGTCTGATATTCAAATGAGGTGACATTAGGAGGTGTCCTTCCAGGATATGATAAGAATATAATATTGTCTGATGAGAAATTCACACTGCAATTCATGCAGAGATTACTTTTTGGGAGAGAGATTCATGTGCAGCTTATGGTGGTGATAGATGGCTGCTGTTCTGCATGCAGGCAAAATATGAACTGACAGATGAGTTTTGCAGAACTTTCGATGCAGACTCAACTGGCTTCCTTTCACAATTAGTTGCCGAACGCGCCAGGTCGGGGGACCCAATCCCTGGCTGATGGGTGCACTTTAACTTGAAACTGATTAGTTTCTCTTCTGTTTATATGTGACTTTATGTTTAATAGATTCCACAAGAATATGACTTGGGTATCCTCTACGTCTGAATTTCATAGCATATTGATTAATCGTATATGCTGCTTCCAGTGTGTCTGATGTAACCTTTTCCAGTCTTCTAAATTGAGAAAATGGTAAATGTGTTTTTAATGACTCTTGGTGAAAACTCTGATAATGTAGACAATAGTTGCGATCTGTTGCTTTTGTATGCACATTTGTCTTAATGCCCTTCTCCTCAATTTGTATAAAAAAATCCAGAAATTCAATTGCCTTCTTCTCAATTTGATGGGTGAATTTAATATGTTCGTGGCACTGGTTAAGCTCCATGATGTTGTCCTGTATCTGTTTGAGTTCTCCCTTCCAAATTATAAAAATATCTCGATGTACCTTTTGTAGGTTACTAAATGCTCATACCAAGATCGTTGTGAAAGAATATGTTCATATTCAAACTTTGACATAAAGATATTAGCTTAGGAAGAGGCTCCAGCGAAGCCCATCGAAGTTGCATTGCACTGTGAAAAAAAGGATTTATTTCCCAATGAAAATAGCTGTGATATAGGGCAAAATGGAGTAACTCCATTAAAAAGACATGGTTTGCTCCCGTTGTCTCATTTTCTAAAAGAGCCCATTCAATTGCCTCAATGCCTTCACTATGTTGGATGAGAAAAGCTGTGGTATCTTTAACGTGTGTGTCCCATTTCTGTATGATTGGCTGGAGAAAAAAATCCAAACACCAAGGGTTAATTTAGAACCGAAATGCATTGGGTTTGATGAGCCACTGAATTACAATATATTATCCAAAGGAGGATGTATTTTGAAAGAATGAAAATGTTATCCTTGATTTGAAATTGTGAAATTAAGTCAAAGTGTTCTTTTTGGGACCAGAAAGTCACATATAAACAGAAGAGAAACTAATTAGTTTCAAGTTAATGTGCACGCATCAGCCAGGGATTGGGTCCCCAGACCTGGCGCTTTCGGCAATTGATGTAAGTTAGCACTGACAGTGCTACTGATGGTGTAGCACACCTAAAGTTTGGTCATAGAAGGTATAAAAAGAATTAAGAGTGCACTGCAATACATATATTGCTTTCCTTTCACTACCTGCCCTTAAAAAATAGTTTCCCCTGCATTTGCAAAGGGGAAGGGGTCCCCTGGGGATCCCTTCCCTTTTGCGAGTGCATTACCACCCTCCTGAAGAGGGTGGTAATTTGCGAGTGTATTGCGCCCGCTATTGTGGACGCAAAACATTCTTACATGGGGTTGCGCTCACTATTAGGAAGGGAACGCCCCTTCCTAATAGCGAGTCACAAAAACCTATTTTGCGATGGTGAATCACAAAATAGGGTTTGTACATTCCCCATGCTACTTTTGCATGCGCAAACGGGTTCGCAAACCTGTTTGAGCATGCAAAAATGGTCCTACACCTGGCCCCAAATGTGGTCACTGCACAATACTAGTGGTAAATAGTAACTACTCTGCTGCACAAGCGCCTGGGAACGTATCTTGATGACTTGCACAGGGAGTGTAGTTCTAATCTCCTAGGCTTGCACAGTGCCTTCCACACTGCTCTTGGGAAGATAGCATACTTTGAGGATGGTCCTTATCACTGGCAAATGATGAATGTTTCTCTGTGCTCTCATCTCATGTTTCAAGTAGTGTGTGGATTAAGAGGCTTGACATTACCCCCTCTTCTAGAAGTCTGAGACAGCACAGAACCTGACTTGGTAGAATATTGTTAATGAAAGAATCATGATACTTGGCAGTGCATAAGTTGAGTCTATGGTTTCCACTGCTCAGCACCGGCACTTAATTGTCAACACCAGCTCTTGTGACAGTCTGCCACGGGGTGTTGCTGTCTGAATAATTTATAGATGACCACAACAGGTAATTATTAATTCAATTAATTCATGACTATTACCTGCAACCCAAGCCATTCTAATATCTCTGGAGGCCTGAAATCATCTGAATTGTTACATTTGTAGGAGCGTTATGGTTAGTGGTAGTGTTGTTACTATCATTGACAGCATGTTAGGGGCAATGTGTGGTGCAAGCTGCAGTGGTCTCCTGACGATAGCTCTGGCAATCCTTTTATTGTTTTACAAATTAAGCACTGTCGAAAGCATAAATATTTATACCTGGTTCCACGGACTGGTTCTGCATTCCATATCCCTTCCAGTGTACCAGATACTCGATCTTCACACTATTCCTGACTCACAATTTCACAAAAACATCAGATTTGTTACTTATTTGGTGGGTCTTGAAACAGAAGGAGACCTTTAGGGGAAGTTATGTATATCAATTTACAGTGGTTCAATCAATCCATCAGTAGATTTATAGAGCTCTTCTTGACCCTCGTGAGGGTATCCAGGCAATGGTTTGAGAAGTGATACATGAAATACATTGTTTCTTTCCACTGATGAGGTAGGACTAATTTAACTGCTACACAATTTATGACTCAGATGATCGTAAAAGGACTGTGCAAGTAGGCACACATTTACCTTGATTATTTAGGAATAGTAAGCTGTGAATTCAAAGGCATACTTGATCTTCTAAATTATATTTTAGTTTTTCCTTGCACTGATAATTTGCCCACAAGGTGTATCTACTTTGTACTTTTTGAAGTTTTTTATGAATTTCATTTTGTTCTCTTGCATATGTTGGATATATGATGTCACTGCAGGTACTTGACTAATTATTTTCTGTAATAGTATGCAGGTTGGATGAATACATTGTTATTGGAAAATTCAACAGTCGCTAGATCATTTACCCAGGGTTCTTGTTGGTCAGGTTATGGCATCTGAGATATTGTTCTAGAGTCTGATTGACATGTTTGGTCTAGCCATTGATTTGTGGATAGTATGCGATAAACAAAGCAGGCTAAATATTTGAGAGATTATACAACTCTTTCAAGTATTTGGATGGAAAATGTGTTCTTTATTTTGAGACTATTACTGTTCAGTTTCAACAGAAGAAAAATATTTTAATACTTAAATTAATGAAGTGACAGCATTAGTAAGTGTTCAGAGAATGAATAAATAAGGAAAAGAGAAGAGTTGAAGGTAAACCCACCAAATTAATTTCTTGCAACATTATAATATTTATATCAATAAATATTATCATCTAGAAGCAAAGTTATTAAATAACTTCATAAAACCATTTAAATAAAAGATACTACATTCATAGATATCTTTCATTGTGTTAATAGTAATGTTAATAATAATGTGATGTGCAATTTATTCTGGAGGACAAGGTGGATTTATAAAGGCATCTATCACTTGAAGGGTGAGGCCATGAGCACTGCATTTAGCAGATGAGTTATGGTTTACATGACTGTTGTACAAATGTGAATTAATTAATACAAATAAATAAGGCCCATCAAAATATGTTATTTAGAGCAAGTGAAGTAATGAACTTTGATTCACGTATGTATTGCTTATTTATTACCACAGTGCAAATATCACTTACCTGTTTTTGTGATGGTACATCTGTATGTTTTATGTCTTCTGGACATAGATCATAAGCTAGGCAACCACTGCCGGTCCACTGGGGCTGAGGGGCCACGCCGCTCCTTTAGGAAAAGTGTCTGTCAGGCTGAGCAAAGTTTGGCCTGACAGACGCTCTTCATTTTCAGGTCAGGCAGCCAGGAGCTAAACATGTGCTAAATGTGCATGATCCTGGCTGCCTGAGCTTAACTTTGCTGGGCTGAATAAGTCACAGCTCCTGTGGGCGTGACCTCTTCAGCTCACCAAAGGTCCTTAAGGCCTTCTTATTTGGTGACGATGGATAGCATCACTCATTGCCTCGGATCTGGGTACTTCAATTTTAAGCTCTGAAGTGCCCAGGGTCAAGTGTCAATCAGTGACACTTCATCACAAAGTGGGGTGGGATCATCAATCTCACTGACCCCATCCCACTCTGTGACGAGGGTGGGGCTGCTGCCTTCCCTCACTGGCTTACCTTAGGTCCTGGGATCTTTAAGGCAGAGATACAGGTACGTTTTTATTTTTTGTTAATTAATGTTTAGTACATGCTTACATGTAAGTTTGAATATGTGGTAATGAGTGTTGTGAGTGTTGAGAATACTTTGACCTCCTGAGGCGGAAGCCGGGAGAGCCGCTCGCTGTTTTTAAAACTTGATTGTATTATATTTTTGTGATTTTAAACAAAAACTTACCTCACTCTCCCTTGGGCACTACCGCGCAGCAGTCAGAAACACTGCCGCGGGATTCCTGATTGTGTTGCCGCCATCCCCCGGGACACACAGGCCACGCCCACTACCATCTGGCCACGCCCCCCGCCACCTGGGTATTTAAAGCGCGCTGATTGGCTAGCGCGACACAGAATACTTTGACCTCCTGAGGCGGAAGCCGGGAGAGCCGCTCGCTGTTTTTAAAACTTGATTGTATTATAGTTTTGTGATTTTAAACAAAAACTTACCTCACTCTCCCTTGGGCACTACCGCGCAGCGGTCAGAAACGCTGCCGCGGGATTCCTGATCGTGTTGCCGCCATCCCCCGGGACACACAGGCCACGCCCACTACCATCTGGCCACGCCCCCCGCCACCTGGGTATTTAAAGCGCGCTGATTGGCTAGCGCGACGCAGAATACTTTGACCTCCTGAGGTGGAAGCCGGGAGAGCCGCTCGCTGTTTTTAAAACTTGATTGTATTATATTTTTGTGATTTTAAACAAAAACTTACCTCACTCTCCCTTGGGCACTACCGCGCAGCAGTCAGAAACGCTGCCGCGGGATTCCTGATCGTGTTGTGATGGAGCGAGATAGAAAACAAAATTTTGTTTAAACTCGCGAAGTCACATTTCCATAACATGAATAATAATATTAATGATTTGTGATATGTCGTGCTAATACAACTTAGATTAAACTTTACACATGGGGGGACTAACATGTGTGCTCATAAACGTGCATAATTGTTGCATCTTTTTGTTCGTGCAAAATAATAAAATAATTTATTGTTTTCGTTTTTGTCATTACTAACTCCTGCAAACTTAAAAGAAGCATGTGCTTGTTTTGCTTTTCCTTGTCTGTGTGATGTCATTTCTACTATTCTAGGTGCATATGAGTCTCATGGAATAACGGAGACTGGTAGATATAAACGCTGCTTTATTCGTTTGCATTTGCTAGGTAACATTTAACTAATCGGGTTGGTTAATTAATTAGTGAACCAAGGGGTGGATACAGAATCTACATTATTTCTTACATTAATACTTTTCTTGTGTTTGTTTTATACTAGAAATCATAAGTTGCCTGCTTTTGGGCCTAGTCACTTGAGTCACAGAAAAGAGCTGACTTGTAATTCTGCAAAAGTCACGAGACGCCCATTCTGAATTAAAGCGTTTATCAAAGCTGCGTTCACAAAGCAAAAACTAATGTGCTGTCATCATTCTGTCGGACATGGCCAAGGTCGAAAAAGAACATTTTGTCAGTCCTTAACTTGGCATCCGCGGAAGTCAATTGAAAGTCAATGGACGCTGCGAGAATGACTTTATACAATTGTTGCAATACAAGGAAGCTCCTGGTTGCACTCGGAAGGGACAATGGTCTCTAAGAAACATGATTTAATGGAACTTTTTGAAAAGTGGGTGACATGTCACTTGTCACTCTCAGCCAATGGGACGTCGAAGATTTCTGAAAACTTTCCTTTGCGTAGTTTAGTTAGCATAGAAAGGTATAAAAAGTCATGCCTTTAGGGATGGGCTGGCTGCTACTTTCTGACTTTCCGATGAGGGTGATGTGCTGTCGGACTTTGCGTGGAGCACGTAAGAATCCTCAAAGAACTTTTCTTTAATTTCTATCTATTTAGCTCAGTTAGGGAATTAGGTTTTAGAAATGCTAAACTTTAAATATTCACTTTGATTTTGATTCACTTGCTTAAATTGTATTTTTCTCATATTTCTTTACAATCATGTTTGCTTTATTGCATATAAAATTCATTTATAAAACTATCAACTTATATACCATAATTTAATAAATAAAATCTTACTTTTGACAAACAAGCTGGTCTTGGTTATTCAGGAGTGTAGGTTACTATTAGCTAGATCACGTCGCCAATGGTGGTCATTTAAATGGTTAAGTTTTATTCTAATGACAATATTCCTTTCGCAGATGTATAAATTGTATATAGTTTGTAAATAATGTGTATATAGATTTAATTTGACCACCTGATTCAGTAGGCCCAAAATATGTCAGGTTTATAAATGGGTCCATATTTAGTATAGAATTTTGTTTATAGGTTATGAAGTTGGGTAGCGTTGTTTATGATATATTTTCTATAGGCCGCTGGATCAATTCTCTGGTAGCAGAAATTGATGGTTGCTAAGAGTAACCAAGTGGTTGCTAAGGGTTACTAAAGTATTATGGTATGGAAATAGGATCGATGTTTTAACACATGTTGAGTTCGTTTTTCGTGCTATCTGTAAGCTATACCGGTATAGATTGTGTGGCGAGAAATTAGTCACGCAAGCCATCTGTTCTGTTTGTAGTGATATCGCCGAGTATCACAAGAGGTATCGCCGTGTACCATAGTGTTGTCGCCGAGCAGCACAGTTTTAGGGCTAGGTCTGAATCTTGTATAGTGAGGGTTTTCTAAGAAATTAGAGCAGCATGAGAATAGGGACAAAGTGCCTTCCATAAAACTCACTGTAAGGAGAGTATTAGTTATATCCGAGCTTGAGTGAAGGGTAAATTAACGTCGGTGCATGATTATCTATAAACAGGTTAGAGTCCTGTACGGGTACATGTTTCATATCTATAAACAGGTGAGAGCCCTGTACGGATAACGTCGTTATTTTGCTAACGGTGCATGATTTCTATAAACAGGTGAGAGTCCTGTACGGATTTCATGTGTGTTTGAAATTAGGGAAATTTCAGTGTGAAAGTGCGAGTTTGAATTGTATTTTATGTTCAAGTGGAACTCTTAGAACTTTCACTTCGCGGTGGGTTCAGAGCAAAGCGAGTTCATAATTATACGTGTTAGAAGGGTGGGGTAAGGTTACTCTACTAACAATTGAATATTATCCTTAGTGTGAATAGCGCCGTCTATTCCGAAGTGTGGATACTTGAATGTATGTAAACTATCCTAAATAGTGAAACGAACAGATGTTGTCTTTATAGTCATTGTTAAGAATTAATTTACACTGAAAAGTGTTCTTAAAATGGCGCTGTGAAAAGATTTTGTGAAGGAGGGGTAAGCGCCAGGAGTGAGAAACGAGAAACCGCAGCTGCTGTGTACGTCACAGAGCCGCGCTGGGATTGGGTGACCTACGTCACAAGCTATATTCTGATTGGCTCTTGAGTCTCTGACGGCCTGTGAGCTGATTGGTACTTCGGAAAAACTCCAAAATTATTGGTTGAGCAGAAAAGTGACGTAGCTCAACTGTCATTGGCTTGTTGGTGTGTTTCGCGCACGGATTGGTTGTTTTACGGAACATCCCGGAAATATTTTACGAACGATTTTGTGAATTAGATTTAACTCTTAAAAATGAGTTATCATTTTAAACATGTTGAGAAAAAGCCAACATTATTTCAGAAATTTAAGAATTTATTTTCACCTGACAAGAAAATCGAAACGCGAGGTGGTAAATTACTTCATAAGTATAAAACACCTGCAGCGTATATGGAAGGTGAATATGGATATCATACTGTCTTATGGTTCGATAGTTGGAAACGCTATACTAAGAACGACGGTGTTTTAACTTGGCCTGATGATGGTTCATTTAATGTAAAAGTTTTAAGAAATTTACGAGAGAAAATGAATGCTCTTGTTCCGAAACCGAGACCAACTCAATTTGAAGCTTTAGTTGAGTGGGAAGACGAGATGTATCAGTTACAAAGAGAAGCTAGTGGAATTAAAAGACCTTCTAAAAATCCACCTTGGAGAAGAGAAACTCATGAAGATAGATTGCGAATGTGGAGACAGGGAAACATGAGTGAAGGATTGTATTTAATTCATGAAATGGTAATGGATACTCCTACAGGGAAATCTATGGAAAGTGAATCTGAGGATGCAGTTATGGAAGAAATATATACAACTGCTAGAAAGAATCAGCCTTTGAGACCTCCTAGATCATGGTCTACTCCGGTGGTTTCTACTGAAACTTCACCGAGTGCACCTCCAATTAATGAAGCTCCTAAACTTTATCCAAATAATTGTGAAATCATTGAAACTCCTAGAAGACCAGAATTCGAGAATGCTCGAAATGAAGGTAGACATTTTACAATGGCTCCAAGAGCAAGAGAACCTCCAAAAGATTATTCAAGAGAGGCAAGAAATGTTGAAGATGTTGATTATAATGAATATTTAAGATCAAAAGAAGAATTAATAAAAAGAATGACAAAAGGCATGGAAGCTGTGACAGTTCCAGTAACAATTGGTCCTGTTCAGCCCGTATTTGACCAAAAAGAAACAAACAAAACTGGATTAACTATTCCTTTAAATACAGAAATTCAAAAGGCTGCTGAAAAATTTTATTCAGACTTATCTGAAATAAACTCTTCTAAATCGAGAATGCCTGATTTAACCTTTAATGAGGATTTATCTCCAAAAACACCAATGGGTGCTATATCAGATATAGGGAGTCCTGAAGTCAGGGTAACCACACCAAAACTTGATGTGGCCAAATTAAAAGCGAATATCGAAGAATTAATAATTGGAACAATTGGTCCAGATAGTTTAAATTACTATCGAGATGATGAACTACTGTTCATTTGTAAAAGCATTCAGTGGAAAACGAAAAACAAATATGATCAACTAGAGGATCTAGCAGCAGAACTTGAAATCGATGTGAGTAAACAAAAGAATTTTGCGAAACATTACAGATTAGACTTTTCAGAAAGTGACATTGAGAGCTTAAACTCAATGGGAAGAATAGTTCATATTAAAGATTTGATTGTCTATATCAAAAAACTAGGAGAACTGAACAAATGGAGAGTAAAATGGACGAAAAAGAAGGAAGATGAAAGATTGGAAAAATTGTCAAAACAATTTCCAATGAGAGAAATTGCAGGTGGAGGATATGTTCATGTCCCTTGGTCGAGACAGGACATTCTGTTATTTACAAATGACTTTCCGAAATTGAGGGAAAAACCAGTTGAGTGGTACAGGCAAGTTGATAGATTTATCAAAGTGTCAAAAGTTCTGTGGATCGATTTAGATGGATTTTTTGACATTGTCGTTCCATCAGATCTTTGGACAGAATGCAAGATATCGATTAGTTGGCCAAAAACAGAACCTGAGCGAATCAAAGAAACAGGTGCTCCAAATCCACTTGTAATGGATTTTTATGAAAAAGTAATTGTTTGGATGAAAAACAAAATTCCACCCAAAGAAGTCGATTGGGTTAAAATAGAAAGGACAGAACAGGAAACAAAAGAATCAGTTCATTCTTTTTATGAAAGACTACTGTTAATCTTTAAACAATACAGTGGTTATGAAAAATTAGATGAAAAAGACATGAGCCATTTTGTCTATAGATTTGTTTATGGACTAAAACCTGAAATTGGAGAAATGATCAGAAATAGTATTGTCGGATGGCAATCACTATCTGTAGATGATATTCTAAGAAAAGCAAAGTATTGTAGCGATGAAATAGAAGTAAAACAGAAAAAGCTGAAGGAGAAAGCCATGTGGGCTCAGGTAAAAGTGGCTGAGCAACAGATTGCCAGCATGGGTAATAAGAACACTAATTTTGTTCAAACTGGGAATACAAACCAGATACAAGGAAAGTTTAAAAGTAATAATTTCCCAAAGAAATTTAGCCCAAAGATTGAGGAGTTGAAACAAAGATTACCTTGTTTTAATTGTGGCGAAATTGGACATTGGAGAGACGAGTGTCCTCATCCTCCTAAAAACTTAAAGAATCCCTTATTGAATCCACAGATGCAGAATGGTGTTGACCTGCAGCGACAGCTACAGATGCAACAGGGGTTAAACGAATTTAATATTCAGCGACAGTTACAGCAACAGCAACAACAACAGGTGAATAATCGTCAAGACCAATTGCCACAACCACCTTTTCCGAATTGTGGGGGAGTTCAAAAATATAATCCAAACGTGGGATTTCAGGGAAGTGAACAGGTAATAAAACCACAAAAACAGCAAAAGCAGCAAAGGGTTCAAATGCAAAATGCTTCACAACAATTTTTATTAGCAGAAAGTCAAGACAGTGATTCTGATGATTATTGTTGACGGTGCCCGAGAGAGGAGGAAGAGTGTGTTGTTGGAGCCACTCTTGAGGTTGACCAGTCTGGTCCTTTTGTAAACGGGAAAGTTAATGATGTAGACATCACTTTTCTAGTGGACACTGGTGCTACCCGTTCTACTGTTAGATCAGTGGAAATTGAAAACCTACCTCTCTCTGGGGATACCATCCAAGTTGTTGGAGTAAGTAATCAACAAATTAAAACTGATTTAACTGATCCAGTACCAGTTGAAATTGGGAATTACAGAGACAAACACAGATTTGTGGTTTGTAATAGTAGTCCAGTAAATCTATTGGGCAGAGACATCCTATGTAAAATGAATTGTAGAATATATTGTTCTCCTGATGGAGTTGAGTTACAAACAATGGAGGAAGATGGTTTATACAGAATGACAATGATGATGATGGAAGCAGAAGAAACAAAATTGTTTCCTGCATTTGAAGAAAAGGATTTACCTGAAGAACTCAAAGAAACAGTGAAATCAGAAATATGGGATTTTACTGGAAATGAGATGGGTCTGATGAAAAACGTAGATCCAGTAAAAATTACATTGAAACAGGGAATAGAATTTCCAAACACTCCACAATATAAAATGAAAACAGAAACAATTGAAGGTATTACACCTATAATTGAAAAATTAATCAAGCAAGGTGTATTAAAAGAAATGGAGAGTAGCTCTTGTAATTCACCAATTATGGGAGTTAAAAAGTCTAATGGAACATTTAGAATCGTACAAGATTTGAGAAAGGTTAATCAAATTGTCGTTCCATGTTGTCCTGTGGTTCCAAATCCAGCAGTAATTCTATTTCAGATTCCACATGATGCTGAATGGTATACAGTCATTGACCTTTGCAATGCATTCTTTACTGTTCCCTTACATCCAGACAGTTATGAAATCTTTGCTTTCAGATTCCAAGGTAAGACCCTCGGATGGTCAAGAATCCCTCAGGGCTATACAGAAAGTCCTTCAATTTTTAACGAACTGTTAAAAAGATCATTAGAAGACCTAGACTTACCTGGTAGGTCTACGCTAGTGCAGTATATTGATGATTTGTTAATAGCTGCAAAGACAAGAGAAAATTGTGTAACAGACACAATAATTCTGTTAAATCGCCTTGCAGAAGAAGGACATAAAGTGTCCCCAGCAAAACTACAGTTTTGCAAACAAGAAGTAAAATATCTTGGTCACAGAATTGCAAAGGGAAAAAGACAAGTAACAATAGAGAGAATAAAAATGATTCAAGCAATGTTACCACCAAGAACACAAAGACAGGTCAGAATGTTCTTGGGAATGGTAGGTTACTGTCGACAATGGATAAGTGGATTTTCAGTAATTGCAAAACCACTACAAAGACTGACAAAATCAGATGTAAAAGATCCAATTATTCTCAATGATGCTGAGATGGACTCTTTTGAGAACCTGAAAAAGAGCTTATGCCAAGCTCCTGCTTTAGGTATGCCAAATTATGAGAAAGATTTTGAACTGTATTGCAGTGAGAGAGAAGGATGTGCATTATCTGTGTTAATTCAGAGACATGGAAATTTAAAGAAACCTATTGCATACTTCTCTGCAGTTCTTGATCCAATTGCAAAAGCATTACCAGGTTGTTTGAAGGCAGTTGCAGCTACAAGTATCAGCCTCGAACAAAGTGAAGGGATCATTATGGGATTTCCTGTGAAAGTTTTTGTGCCTCATTCAGTTGAAATATTACTGACAAGAGGTAAGACTCAACATTTAACAAGTAGCAGATTGACAAAGTATGAGAAAATCATACTGGGAGCAGATAATGTTTCGATTTCAAGATGTTTAAATCTGAATCCTTCTACATTACTGCCTGATTCTGAAATTGTTGATGACATTGAAACAGAACATGAATGTTTAGATGTCATGGAATTCTGCACTAAACCAAGAAAAGACATCAAAGACAGACCTTTGTCTGAATCGGATTTTGTCTACTTTGTAGATGGGTCATGTTTAAGATCCGAAGGAGGTGTCTTAAAAGCTTCATATTCAGTTTGTACAGTCGTAGATGTTGAAGAAGCATCATGTCTTGAAGGAGTTCGTTCAGCACAAGTGGCTGAATTAATTGCTTTAATTCGTGCATGTGAAATATCAAAGGATATAAGAGTTACCATCATTACTGATAGTCAGTATGGGTACGGAGTTGTGCATGATTATGGACAACTCTGGTCACAGAGAGGATACATGACATCAGCAGGATCACCAATTAAAAATGCAGTTTTCATTAGGAGATTAATTGAAGCAATACAATTGCCAAAAGAAATCGCCATTGTTAAGTGTGCAGCGCACACTAGAGGAACTGATTATATTTCCAAGGGAAATGCCTTCGCAGATGAAACAGCTAAATACTGCGCAAGGAAAAATTATTCATACAACCGGGAGAGGAGTAAAGAAACTGATTCAAATTCATTAATGCTAACAACTGTTGTAGAAACATGGCATGAGATTAGAGATTTACAAAATGAAGCAGAAGATGAAGAAAAGGACTTATGGTTAAGATCAGATTGTAGACCACGTGAAGAAGATGGAGTGTGGGTTTACAAAGATGGCAGAGTAGTCTTACCAAATTGTTTGATTGCTGATATGGCCAGATTATATCATGGTCCAGCACATCTAGGAAGAGATTCTATGGTTAGACTTTTCAGAGAAACATGGTTCAATACCAAGTTTAGAACTATTGCTGAATCTTTTTGTCAAAGGTGTTTGTCATGCCAACAAATGAATCCAAACAGAAAATCAGTGGTGGGGACAGGAATAATTGGTCGAGAAGGTGGTCCCTTTACCAGGTTACAAATGGATTTCATCGAAATGCCATTACACAATTGTTTGAAATATGTGCTTGTAATTGTATGCTTATTTTCAAGATGGGTAGAGGCTTTCCCTACACGACATTGTGATTCAATTACAGTAGCAAAACTAATGCTAAGAGAAATCATCCCAAGGTACGGTTTTCCAGTCACTATTGAGAGTGATGGAGGAAGCCATTTTGATAACAAACTGATGAAGTTAATTTGCGAAGCTTTGAGTATTGAGCAGAAAATACACTGTGCATACAGACCAGAGGCATCAGGAGTAGTTGAACAAATAAATGGAACAATTAAAAACAGAATTGGAAAAATGTGTCTTGAAACAGGTATAAAATGGACTGATGCTCTTCCACTTGTTTTGATGTCATTAAGAAGTACACCAGATAAAAAGACAGGTTTGAGTCCTCATGAAATTATAATGGGAAGAGTTATGAGGCAAGCTTTTGTACCTGTAGGTAAATTGTTGAGCATAAATGACAGTGCTATTTTGGATTACTGTAAAAGGTTATCTGATATGGTAACTTCTGTGTCTAATCAGGTGGGAACTGAAGCTCAATCTGATGAAAAGGTTTTGACACATGATCTGAGACCTGGCGATTGGGTCAGAACGAAAGTACATCGGAGAAGGAATTGTCTAGCTCCTAGATGGCAAAAACCTAGGCAGATAATCTTGATCACTACTAATGCTGTAAAGTGCAGAGGATTGAAACGTTGGATTCATCCTAGTCATACTATTCCAGTACCAACTCCTGAGAGTTCTGACGTTGAAAGTGATACCACAGATGATTCTGATTCTGAAGCAGAAGGCGAAACAGAAGGTGAAATAATTCCAGATTCTGAAGATCGACAAGAAAGTCGACATCTGGAAACTGTGCCAGTGAATGGAAATTTGACAAGAAAAGACTTGGAAATAATTGAAATAGATTCTGAAGGTGAAGAGAATCTGTTAAAAGGAAAGATAACTGAGGATTCGGTTGTCTCCATTGAAGACAAAGAAGCTGAACAAAAAGAAGTTTCAGACCAGGAGAGTATCGAAAGGCAGAGAACAAACTCTGAAGTAAGGAACAGAAATCCGAAATCTGGGAAGTTGGAGGTAATTGAGGAAGAAGAGGAAAACGAATTACCAAGTACCAGTGATGGAAGACAAAGTGAAGTTCCTGAAGGAGTGAAATTGCCGAATAGAGAAATTCCTGAGTCAATTGAAATTTCAGACTACGAAACTGAAGAAAGTGACGTGGAAGGTGAAAGTGAAAACAGAAAGAAAAGGACTTGGAAGTCAGAATTAAATAATTCTGAACCAAAGAAGAAGTACGTGAGAAAAGCAGACTACTGGCCAGGTGGAAGACTGAGAGTCAGATTGATCAAAAAGCCAAAAGAACAAGTTGAAGAAATCAGTAGTCAAAAGAGTCCTGGAAAAGAAGTTGGAGTTGGAAGAAAAATTGAAGTGATATCGAGAAAAGGGAAGAGAATAATAAGACCAAACCAAAAATACAAGTCTCCTGAGTGGACTTACTTAGTAATTCCACCTGTTATTGACATATATGATAGTAGTGAAGAAGAAAACGAAATCCAAGAAATTAGTGACAATGATTGAAGTACAGAAATATTAAATTGGCAGAAGGCTGAAGAAAATTTGTTAGTTGACACAAGGTCGAAGAAAAACTGTTTAGTTGAAGAAAACTTATGTATGATATAAGGTCGAAGAAATCTTGTTTAGGGTTTTAAAAAAATAAATAAAAAAAAATATATTTTAAAAGGGGGGTGTAAATATAAATTTAGAATTTTAAAATTTATTTTTATTTTTTGAGGCTAAAATTAACCAAGAATGCCTTATGTTAAGGAGAGCACTTCAAAGTGTTCTGTTTTTAAAAGATGCTGTAAGATGACTCTGGTGTGTCTGCTCATTTTAGTTCTGCTCTGGTTGGTTCTAGCTGTAATTATCCCTTTAGAAATGAATAGAGAATTACACAAAGTTAACATAACAAGCAAAGCTCTGGTTAGCCAAACTAAACATAGTGCGTCTGCAAAAGTTATTGATCATCAGCCTAACATTCATCAAGATAAATCAATTGGTGATTTTTCAAGTAATACATTCACAAAGCTATTGAGTGAATATGTTAAGGTAATGGATGCAAAAGACTGTTACGTCTGCGTTAAGTTACCTGCTTCTGCTTCTGTTTCTGAGGGAGTAACATATAATATGCTTCCTCTCACTTATGCTATAACATGTAGTGTATTAACTAGTTTATTTTATCAAACTGGACGTTTAGAATATTACTATTCAAATTATGATGAAATTTTTGCAAATATTAAGATTGATAATGCTTTAAATAAGCATAAGAAAGCAAAACAAATGAGAGAATTTTTCCTTGTTACTAATGAACTCACTTACGAGTATGCTTACAAGAATAATCTAACATGTAAATTAAGTGCTGAAGGAAAGAAATTTTTGAACATGGTTGAGGAGAGAAGAGCAATTTATAAGAGGAATGAATTAGTCAAGCAGACTAAGTCAGGCTTCTGGCAGAAAGAGGATGAGAAATTAAATGGCAAGATGCTTGAAAATATTGCAATTCACATAGACAAACCAGTTAGTGGAAAACTTTGCATTAGAAGAGATAATACACTTTTTGATAATTACTTTGTAGGTGCAAGTAACTGTGAAGATACTTATCAGATTATGGGAGGTTGGGGATTCAAAGGTGGAAAGGATCCAATCTTTCCTGGGATTTATTTTGTTTGTGGTGACAAAGCCTACTACAACCTTCCAGACCACTGGACAAGGTAGCTGCTGCTGCGAGAGCGCTTCACGCGTTTTTGCAGTAAAACTGCTGTTTTAAAAACGCTGATTTATAATTTCTGCTGGCTTTGGTCATTTTGACCCTTTTTTAAATCCCCCCTTACCTGCACCATAATTTTGTGCCCCTCACCGCCGTTTGGGCGGGTCTGGTCCTGGGGTGGGTGCCCTGCTCGTTTTTGGTGGCCATCTTGGAGTGGGGTGAGTGGAGTGAGGCATTTCCATCTGCTAGCGCTTGTTTGCGCATGTGACGCCTGGGAACACCTACTTAAGGCGAGTCCCTCCGGTTCTCAGCCCCTGACAAGGTAGCTGCTGCTGCGAGAGCGCTTCGCGCGTTTTTGCAGTAAAACTGCTGTTTTAAAAACGCTGATTTATAATTTCTGCTGGCTTTGGTCATTTTGACCCTTTTTTAAATCCCCCCTTACCTGCACCATAATTTTGTGCCCCTCACCGCCGTTTGGGCGGGTCTGGTCCTGGGGTGGGTGCCCTGCTCGTTTTTGGTGGCCATCTTGGAGTGGGGTGAGTGGAGTGAGGCATTTCCATCTGCTAGCGCTTGTTTGCGCATGTGACGCCTGGGAACACCTACTTAAGGCGAGTCCCTCCGGTTCTCAGCCCCTGACAAGGTAGCTGCTGCTGCGAGAGCGCTTCGCGCGTTTTTGCAGTAAAACTGCTGTTTTAAAAACGCTGATTTATAATTTCTGCTGGCTTTGGTCATTTTGACCCTTTTTTAAATCCCCCCTTACCTGCACCATAATTTTGTGCCCCTCACCGCCGTTTGGGCGGGTCTGGTCCTGGGGTGGGTGCCCTGCTCGTTTTTGGTGGCCATCTTGGAGTGGGGTGAGTGGAGTGAGGCATTTCCATCTGCTAGCGCTTGTTTGCGCATGTGACGCCTGGGAACACCTACTTAAGGCGAGTCCCTCCGGTTCTCAGCCCCTGACAAGGTAGCTGCTGCTGCGAGAGCGCTTCGCGCGTTTTTGCAGTAAAACTGCTGTTTTTAAAACGCTGATTTATAATTTCTGCTGGCTTTGGTCATTTTGACCCTTTTTTAAATCCCCCCTTACCTGCACCATAAATTTGTGCCCCTCACCGCCGTTTGGGTGGGTCTGGTCCTGGGGTGGGTGCCCTGCTCGTTTTTGGTGGCCATCTTGGAGTGGGGTGAGTGGAGTGAGGCATTTCCATCTGCTAGCGCTTGTTTGCGCATGTGACGCCTGGGAACACCTACTTAATGCTCCTCCCCTAGCGCAGCGGGATCGCGCAGCGGGCGTGTCCTCGCGTGGCCGGAGTCGTGCCAGAGTCCTGCCCGTCTGCGCCCGTCCGCGCTCGGTTGCGCTGGTTTCGCGGTGGCCTTAACATCAGGTACATCATTAATTATGCTTACGTACACCAGGGAAACTCTCCTGGCGATTAACAATTGCCTGCCTCCTTGCGCTGGAGCCCGTGTTGACCCTTTGTGTGGCCCCCACCATTGTGCTTGTGGTGGTTGGCTACTCGAAGCACCATCTTGCTTGGGGTCCAGTATAGTGCAGCCTGCCATAAGCAGCAACGTCTCTCCGCGACATCTCACCATCTGGAATTTGAACGTAAGATCGGCGGTCAAGCATTATCAGGATATTGCTGATCTTATGGACAATGACCCCCCTGACATCTTCTGTCTGACAGAGACATGGCTGCAGGATACCGATTCTACTGTATTGAATTTGGCGCTCCCCGCGGAGTATTCCATCTACACGCTCAACCGCTCTTCGAGAGGGGGTGGAGTCGCTCTTGCAGTTAAATCTTGTTATCCTTGCGCCTGGAGAGTGCAGAACATCACGGGATGCGAGAGCGCCCTGTTCAAGGTTGCAGTTACATCGCATTTTACCATGTCAGGATTGCTTATTTATCGCCCACCTGGTAGTTCCGTGGCATTTAGGGAGGCTCTTCCCGAGGCTGTTAGTTCACTAGCAGTAGGGTCTGCCAATTTTTCTATCATTGGAGACTTGAATCTCCATTTTGACACTCTGTGTCTTTCTTCAGTGGGAGGGATGGTGGCGGATCTCGAGGCCCTTCAACTGTTCCAGCTGGTCTCGGACCCCACTCATAAGGGTGGCCACATTCTGGACCCCTTTTTCTCCAACTTAGAGAGGGCTACAGTGGCCCCCCCTCTCCCCCTGACCTGGTCAGACCACTCGCTCGTGACTATCTACTGTCCTCTTATAGAAGCCCCACTTAAGGCGCCACTGCGAGCTATGCCCAGACGGCGCTGGAGCAAACTTAAGGCGGAAGATCTCCATCGCCTTCTCACTGATGATCCTCTGGGTGCAGTGGAGAACGTGGAATCTGGTTATGACCATTTCTGCGGATGGGTAACCAGAGCCCTCGACTCCCTTATCCCGATGGTTTCCAGTAAGTGTGGCCTCCGCGCCCCCAGCCCCTGGTATGATGGCAATCTGAGGGCTCTAAAAAGTGTCTGTAGACGTGCAGAGAGAGACTGGAGGAAGAGGTATGACAGCAGCAAAAAAAACCTGTATATGGCTGCGGTTAAGTCCTATCACCGCGCGGTCTGTAGAACCCGGGCGGCATATTACGCTCTGGAGTTTCGCAGCAGTGGGAATCCTGTTAAAACCATCTTTAAGGCCCTTAAAGACCTTGTGGCTAGGAAGCCTGCCGGCAATTCCATCAGCTCCAATACCCACTGTGAAGCGCTGGCGGCTTTCTTCCTGGAGAAGGTCCAGACCATCTATAGGGCTTTCCCCACCACTGCACAAACCAGTACGGGGCCACCCATCCAGCAGGATCAGGTGGTGCTAGATTCTCTCCCCTGTCTCTCTTTGGAGTCTTACACGGCATTGGCCCTTCGAGTCAAGTCTGGGTCGCCGGTTGACCCGCTCAAGCCACCAATGTTCAGAGACCAGACTTTTGCTCGCCCGGTCTGCGACTTAATCAACATGTCGCTATCATCTGGCCAGGTGCCTTTGAAATGGAAGCATGCGGTAGTTATGCCCATTTTGAAAAAACCATCTCTCGACCCCTTAAAATCGGAGAACTACCGCCCGATTTCGCTTCTCCCGTGGCCAGCCAAACTCGCGGAGGTGCATGTTAACACCGCCCTCACTGATCATCTGTCGCGTGCCAACATTCTGGACGACACCCAGAATGGTTTTCGGGCCGGCCACAGTACGGAGACAGCATTGTTATTTATGGTCGAGCACCTGCGGGCAGTTCTGGATGCAGGTCAAACGGCGGCGCTTGTTTTGTTAGACCTAAGCGCCGCCTTTGACACGGTCTCCCATGAAATTCTCCTGCAGCGGCTGGAGGAGATAGGGGTGACTGGCACTGCACACCAGTGGTTTCGTTCGTTTCTCAGGGATCGTTCCTTCTGTGTGGCGTCCCCGCCCTATCAGTCCAAATGTCATCCTCTGTCTCTTGGGGTTCCGCAGGGTTCCTCGCTGAGTCCCACGTTGTTTAACATCTACGTGAGGCCGCTGGCTGAGGTGGTGAAGCTCTGTGGTATGACCATGGTGTCATACGCAGATGATACCCAGCTAGCGGTCACGATCAGCGGGGACTCTGGGGTGGATGCCCCAAGATTCAGAGAAGGATTTAGGGCGGTGGCTGGTTGGATGACGTCCAACTGTCTCCAACTTAACGCCAAAAAAACGGAGGTGATGGTCTTTGGGAAGCGGACGGACCTTTGGGGAGATACCTGGTGGCCCCCTGAGTTGGGTCCCACCCCCACTCCGGTTGCGGAGATCAAAAATCTTGGTGTCTGGCTGGACCCTTCCCTCAACTTTGTTGGTCACACTAAAAGGACGGCGGCGTGCTGCTTTGGCATCTTGCGCAATCTGCGACCTGCCCTTAAATATTTTGATGCCGCAACCCGTCAACTTGTGGTACAAGCAACGGTTTTGGCTCGGCTGGACTATGCCAGCTCCCTTTTCATAGGGTTAAACCAGGCCGAGCTAACCCGACTTCAAAGAGTGCAGAACGCAGCGGCCAGAGCAATCGTAGGTCTTCCTAGGTTTTGCTCGGCCGGTCCAACCTTGCGAGCCTTGCATTGGTTACCCGTTAGGCAGCGGATCCATTTTAAAGTACTGTGCATATCTTTCAAGATTCTGAAGGGCCTACCGCCTCCCTTACTGTGCCAACTTTTGTGCTCTTACATCCCGGGCCGCACTTTGCGTTCGTTGGACCAAGAACTAGCGGCAGCCCCTCGGTTCAAACTCAGTCGGGCGGGGGGTCGCTCTTTTAGGGTGCGGGCAGCCGCGCTCTGGAACGCTCTCCCCTTGAAACTCCGGACCCTTGGCGACTTGCTTTCCTTCCGCAAGGCCGCTAAAACCCTTCTGTTCTCTGAGTTATGTTAAAATCCATACCCCCATTTTTAAATAATATTTTCTGTTTTCTGTTGTGTTGTGTTCGCCACCTTGTCGGTGCGCCGGGACGCTCCTTCGCTGGAGCAGCCGTGCGCAATACAAATAGCCCTAACATAACATAACATAACATAACATAACTTGTTATGTGGGAATTGTTTTTCCTAAAGTGTTTCATGTTGACAGAGATTCAGAAGGATTGTTTAAAATTCATAATTATGTAAATAGAGTTAAAAGAGAAACTTTTACTGAAGTTCTGGGAGATATTTTTCAAGCTGTAATACCTTTTGTTGGTATAACCCTAAATGCAGGGAGAATCAGAAAATTGTCCACTATAGTTGATAGATTATCAACTGACACTGCTGATGGATTTCAATTAGTGAATGTTGAAGTTATTGCAATTAGATCTATGGTAATTCAAGACCGCCTTGCTTTAGACATACTCCTAGCAAAAGAGGGAGGAGTCTGTGGCATTTTACATGTACAACATTGTTGTACATATATACCTGATGAAAGTAAGAATATTGAAATGTATATTAAGAATATTACACAAATGCATTCAGAGATAATTCCTTTAGAAGAAGATGATTTTACAGGGAAACTTTCAAAAAGGTTTCAAGCAATTAAAAACTGGTTTCATAATATCGGAAGTTCAATTCTTGGCAAGATTCTGGCACCTTTGATTATAATAGTATTCATTTTTATTTTGACTAAAATAGGTTGTTTGTTACATAAAAGAAAGAAACAGTTGAAAGAAAAGAAAAGAATCTATAAACTCAGAAAAGAAGAAGAAAGGGAGATCGAATTACAGGAGTTACATAGAGAGCGTTATGCTAATTCCAAAGATTATGCAGAAACAGACTTTTAGGTTTACTGATACAAATGAATTTGAATCGATTTCTTAAAAATTTAAATTGTCAAAATTTTGAGTGCTGGTGTGGTGATTTGTTAATCACCAGATGAGGGAGTTGATGGAGCGAGATAGAAAACAAAATTTTGTTTAAACTCGCGAAGTCACATTTCCATAACATGAATAATAATATTAATGATTTGTGATATGTCGTGCTAATACAACTTAGATTAAACTTTACACATGGGGGGACTAACATGTGTGCTCATAAACGTGCATAATTGTTGCATCTTTTTGTTCGTGCAAAATAATAAAATAATTTATTGTTTTCGTTTTTGTCATTACTAACTCCTGCAAACTTAAAAGAAGCATGTGCTTGTTTTGCTTTTCCTTGTCTGTGTGATGTCATTTCTACTATTCTAGGTGCATATGAGTCTCATGGAATAACGGAGACTGGTAGATATAAACGCTGCTTTATTCGTTTGCATTTGCTAGGTAACATTTAACTAATCGGGTTGGTTAATTAATTAGTGAACCAAGGGGTGGATACAGAATCTACATTATTTCTTACATTAATACTTTTCTTGTGTTTGTTTTATACTAGAAATCATAAGTTGCCTGCTTTTGGGCCTAGTCACTTGAGTCACAGAAAAGAGCTGACTTGTAATTCTGCAAAAGTCACGAGACGCCCATTCTGAATTAAAGCGTTTATCAAAGCTGCGTTCACAAAGCAAAAACTAATGTGCTGTCATCATTCTGTCGGACATGGCCAAGGTCGAAAAAGAACATTTTGTCAGTCCTTAACTTGGCATCCGCGGAAGTCAATTGAAAGTCAATGGACGCTGCGAGAATGACTTTATACAATTGTTGCAATACAAGGAAGCTCCTGGTTGCACTCGGAAGGGACAATGGTCTCTAAGAAACATGATTTAATGGAACTTTTTGAAAAGTGGGTGACATGTCACTTGTCACTCTCAGCCAATGGGACGTCGAAGATTTCTGAAAACTTTCCTTTGCGTAGTTTAGTTAGCATAGAAAGGTATAAAAAGTCATGCCTTTAGGGATGGGCTGGCTGCTGCTTTCTGACTTTCCGATGAGGGTGATGTGCTGTCGGACTTTGCGTGGAGCACGTAAGAATCCTCAAAGAACTTTTCTTTAATTTCTATCTATTTAGCTCAGTTAGGGAATTAGGTTTTAGAAATGCTAAACTTTAAATATTCACTTTGATTTTGATTCACTTGCTTAAATTGTATTTTTCTCATATTTCTTTACAATCATGTTTGCTTTATTGCAAATAAAATTCATTTATAAAACTATCAACTTATATACCATAATTTAATAAATAAAATCTTACTTTTGACAAACAAGCTGGTCTTGGTTATTCAGGAGTGTAGGTTACTATTAGCTAGATCACGTCGCCAATGGTGGTCATTTAAATGGTTAAGTTTTATTCTAATGACAATATTCCTTTCGCAGATGTATAAATTGTATATAGTTTGTAAATAATGTGTATATAGATTTAATTTGACCACCTGATTCAGTAGGCCCAAAATATGTCAGGTTTATAAATGGGTCCATATTTAGTATAGAATTTTGTTTATAGGTTATGAAGTTGGGTAGCGTTGTTTATGATATATTTTCTATAGGCCGCTGGATCAGTTGCCGCCATCCCCTGGGACACACAGGCCACGCCCACTACCATCTGGCCACGCCCCCCGCCACCTGGGTATTTAAAGCGCGCTGATTGGCTAGTGAGACACAGAATACTTTGACCTCCTGAGGCGGAAGCCGGGAGAGCCGCTCGCTGTTTTTAAAACTTGATTGTATTATATTTTTGTGATTTTAAACAAAAACTTACCTCACTCTCCCTTGGGCACTACCGCGCAGCGGTCAGAAACGCTGCCGCGGGATTCCTGATCGTGTTGCCGCCATCCCCCAGGACACACAGGCCACGCCCTCTACCATCTGGCCACGCCCCCCGCCAACTGGGTATTTAAAGCGCGCTGATTGGCTAGCGCGACACAGAATACTTTGACCTCCTGAGGCGGAAGCCGGGAGAGCCGCTCGCTGTTTTTAAAACTTGATTGTATTATATTTTTGTGATTTTAAACAAAAACTTACCTCACTCTCCCTTGGGCACTACCGCGCAGCGGTCAGAAACGCTGCCGCGGGATTCCTGATCGTGTTGCTGCCATCCCCAGGGACACACAAGCCACGCCCACTACCATCTGGCCACGCCCCCCGCCACCTGGGTATTTAAAGCGCGCTGATTGGCTAGCGCGACACAGAATACTTTGACCTCCTGAGGCGGAAGCCGGGAGAGCCGCTCGCTGTTTTTAAAACTTGATTGTATTATATTTTTGTGATTTTAAACAAAAACTTACCTCACTCTCCCTTGGGCACTACCGCGCAGCGGTGAGAAACACTGCCGCGGGATTCCTGATTGTGTTGCCGCCATCCCCCGGGACACACAGGCCACGCCCACTACCATCTGGCCACGCCCCCCGCCACCTGGGTATTTAAAGCGCGCTGATTGGCTAGCGTGACACAGAATACTTTGACCTCCTGAGGCGGAAGCCGGGAGAGCCGCTCGCTGTTTTTAAAACTTGATTGTATTATATTTTTGTGATTTTAAACAAAAACGTACCTCACTCTCCCTTGGGCACTACTGCGCAGTGGTCAGAAACGCTGCCGCGGGATTCCTGATCGTGTTGCCGCCATCCCCCGGGACACACAGGCCACGCCCACTACCATCTGGCCACGCCCCCCGCCACCTGGGTATTTAAAGCGCGCTGATTGGCTAGCGCGACACAGAATACTTTGACCTCCTGAGGCGGAAGCCGGGAGAGCCGCTCGCTGTTTTTAAAACTTGATTGTATTATATTTTTGTGATTTTAAACAAAAACTTACCTCACTCTCCCTTGGGCACTACCGCGCAGCGGTCAGAAACGCTGCCGCGGGATTCCTGATCGTGTTGCCGCCATCCCCCGGGACACACATGCCATGCCCACTACCATCTGGCCACGCCCCCTGCCACCTGGGTATTTAAAGCGCGCTGATTGGCTAGCGCGACACAGAATACTTTGACCTCTTGAGGCGGAAGCCGGGAGAGCCGCTCGCTGTTTTTAAAACTTGATTGTATTATATTTTTGTGATTTTAAACAAAAACTTACCTCACTCTCCCTTGGGTACTACCGCGCAGCGGTGAGAAACGCTGCCGCGGGATTCCTGATCGTGTTGCCGCCATCCCCGGGACACACAGGCCACGCCCACTACCATCTGGCCACACCCCCCTATCATACTCACTTCCTACTTAATATGTGCATCTTCCGGACGCGCAGCGGGCGCGCCGTTTGCGCGCCGAAGGCGCGCCTAATGCAAGCCCGTCTGCGCCCGTCCGCGACCAGACCGCGGCCGGGGTCAGGCATGCTGGCGGTGAAGATGCATATAGGGGAAGGATCGTGTGGTCACGGGATAATCTGTGGTCTCTTAACAATAGGGCAGCTGCCTGTACTCACAGGATCAACCTTGATATCACCACCCTCCCTCATACTTGTGGGGAATGCGGGATACTACTAAGAGCACTGGACGACGCTAGAGTGAAGGGACCCACTAACCCTGAGCCACAGATTAGCAGGGATTTCAGAGCGGGCCTGCTAAATTGTAGATCTCTTGCAAAACATGCAAACGATATTTGGCTGTTACTGGAAGAGCATCAATGGGATGCACGGTTTCTAACAGAAACCTGGCTTAATGAGGATAATACGTCCTCTATCGCACTGGCAGTACCCTCCAGGTATAAAATATGCTTTGCCAACCGGATAGGCGAAAAAAGGGGGGAGGGTGTGGCTGTTATATTTAAAGAACAGCTCACACTAAGCTCCTCAGCCCCCACCCCTATTCAGGGATCTGAGGGACTTCACTTCTGCTTTCAGGTGGGTCATCAGCTATCACTAGCGGGATTAGTGATCTACCGCCCTCCGGGTGGGGAAGATCCCAACTTGACTACTTTGTTGGATACTATTATCCAGAGTTTCCTCCTTCATCCCCAATTTCTTGTTGTTGGAGACTTCAATATACATATGGACAGGGAGGATTGTGTCCCTGCTGATATATTGAGGTCAACACTAAATACAGCCAATTTGAGACTTTTAAACGCAGGCCCCACGCACAGAGCAGGCCACACGCTTGACCCAATATTTTCTAATATCGACAATGCTGTGGCAGACCCACCGTTACCACTGATATGGTCAGACCACTCCCTGATTCCATTTCAACTAAAGTTAGCGGTGGATAGACCTGGGACAAGCAAACGCTCTTTTATGAAGAGACAGTGGAAGAAACTAACCCCTGCTTCTATGGGACCAGTTTTGGCCCGGAACACTCCCACCCTTACCTTTAATGCCGATACTGCTGCTCGGATACTTAATGATTGGGTGGGGAATATGGTGTCCTCAATTGCACCGGCAGTACTTGCCATATCTAAACGTAACTCTCCCTCGGCTCCCTGGTTCTCTCAGGACCTTAGAGCTCAGAAATCCGAATGCAAAAGGTTGGAGAGGCTTTGGAGGCTAAACTACGGTCCTCTAGAGAAAGCTAGATACAAGGAAGCCTCCAAAAAATTGCATAAAACTATCAGAAAGGCAAAAAAACAGTTCTACGCTGATTCTATTCTGCAAGCAGAACACTCAAGCAAAGAAACCTTTAAAATAGTACAGTCCTTCCTCAAACCTCGCTGTGTCGAGAGGGAGATATACCCGTCAACTTTGATGTGTAACAGTATCTCAGACTTTTTTGACTCAAAAATCAAACTAGTCTACGAGTCCTTTGGGCCAGATAAGAAAACTGAAAAAACGGATCTAGCTGAAATAATGTCGGACCGTCCGACCTTGACACAATTTCAGCCTATAGCCCTGGACACAGTCATGCAAGAATTAAACCGTTGTAAATCAGGTTCACCGGACGACCCTTGCCAGCCAAAAATATGGAACACCATAGCTGATTTTGTAGCCCCCACTATTCAGCAAATATGGAATACGTCCATCTCTTCCGGGATGTTCCAGAACGTCTGGAAACATGCTACTCTCCTCCCACTAAGGAAAAAACCAAATGGGGACCCCCTGGACCTTAGCAATCTTCGTCCGATCTCTCTGTTGGCAGCTCCAGGTAAAATGCTTGAGAAAGTAATCCAGCGCCAACTGAACAACTTTATTGAAGAGAATAAAATACTGCATGAAACTCAATCAGGCTTTAGGCCCGGTTTCAGCACAGAGACAGCACTAATCGAGGTGGCAGAGTCGGTGAGGTGGTCGCTGGATTCAGGAGACTCGGCAATGCTGGTGCTCCTGGATCTGTCGGCCGCTTTTGACACGGTCGACCACGATAGATTGCTGTCACGCCTGGCTGAGATAGGCATCCAAGGTCAGGCTCTGGGCTGGCTACAATCGTACCTGACCCAGAGAACACAGAAGGTGGCGTTGGGGACATCCTCCTCAACACCTAAGCCCCCTAGCTGTGGCGTCCCTCAGGGATCGGCTCTTAGCCCATTGCTAATTAATATTTATCTTGCTCCACTGTTTACGTTGATTGCCAACTGGGGGGTCAAAGCAATCTCATATGCCGACGACACCCAACTGGTGTTCCCGTACTCAGAGGTGTCAGAAGCGTCCTTCTTGAGCTTCAAAGGTTGTCTTCAAGATATAGCCTACTGGATGAACACAAATAAATTGAAACTCAACGCTAACAAGACAGAAGTGATTTTTTTTGGCAAAGGCCCTCCCCCTCCTTCTGATCTCTGGTGGCCGACGGAGATGGGACAAGCTCCCTCGCCCAGCCATGCGGCAAAAAACCTGGGAGTGCGGTGGGATGACAATCTATCCTTTGCATCTCACATCCAGCAAACAGCAGGCAACTGCCTATGCAAGCTGAGGAACCTATGTAAGATTCTGAGACTCTTACCGGTAAATTGCCGAAAAACTGTAATCCATGCCACAGTAACATCAAGGTTGGACTACGCGAACGGCTTGTATCTGGGCTTACCTAAATACCTGGTACAGCGACTACAACTGGTCCGAAATGCGGCTGCGAGACTGTTAATGCGGATTCCTTTCAAACATTCGGTCTCTCCGCATCTCCTATCACTTCATTGGCTACCGGTAGCCAGCCGAATCAAGTTTAAAGCACTCACACTGGCCTACAGATCTCTGTATGGCACTTGTCCAAACTATCTGAAAGCCCGTCTACCGAGATACACCCAAGCCCGCTCCCTCCGATCCAACAGCCGTGCTCAGATTGCTGTTCCTTGAGCAAAAAGAGCTCGGCTAGGAGGACGGACGTTCTCAGCCAACGTGGCAACACTTTGGAAACTCCCTGCCCCCTGCTCTTCAGCAGGCCCCTTCTGAGCCTTGCTTCAAGCGCATGCTGAAAACATGGCTTTTCACCCAACCACGCTAGCTGCTTATCCCTCTTAGTCCTCACGGTCAAAATGTGCTTCTGTAGTGCCAAAACACCTCCTGGTTGAGGTAGCTGTTCGCGCTTTAGAAAACTCTGTATTATTATTATTATTATATGTGTGTGTGCAAGTGGTTGTGAATGCATTGATATGAGTGAGTGTGTATGTGTACGTGTGCATGTGTCCCGTCCACCCTCCTCCCTCATAAAACTACCGGCTGCCACTGATGCACAATCATCACTGCTTCACATTTTGGGACTATGCAATGACATTTTGGTCTGATTCTGCTTCAACAATTACGTTCATAACTCATGCACATTAAAGAATTGTGTGACATGAATGCAGATCCATAGAGAGGCAGTTGCACGATCCATTTTAGGCTTCACCTCTCAAGAGTCAGGGCTCCATCCCATATTCAACAATGTTAATAAATAGCATATTAGACTTTGTGCATCTAAATATGTATAATGAATAACCCCGGGCAAAGCACTACGCTACGCTCGCGTAGTTTGCGAAGTTTGTGCTACTTTGCACTACGCAAACTGCACTTAGCACAGTGCAAACACGTGTAGCGTAGTGTAGTGCAGCGGTCATTTTTTGCTTGCTCGCAGTCCTCAACGTCAAGTTGGTGACCGCGAGAAAGCAAAATGACATCCCGGCGAGACTTTTTCCTCGTTTGCAATTAGCAACATCGAGTTGCCGATCGCGAGCGTGGAAAATAAACCTCCCGGCAAGATTCTCAACACGGGGAGGTGAGGTTTCTCATTGCAAGTGGTCACATATGCTCGCCACCGCTCGCGATAAGAAACTACCAGTCCGCGTTGAGAAAGCTGCCGCTAGAGTAAAAATCTACTTGAGCGGCATAAAACTACAGCTCGCACTGTGCAAGATGCCGTTTTCAATGATTGCACAGTGCCAATCATTGAAATCGGCATCTTGCACAGTGCGAACAGGGTACTACGCAGTTCGCGTAGTGCTACGAATAGCTTGCATAGTGCAAAGTGCACTTCGCGTAACTATGTGTAGCGCTACTTCGTAAACTACGCCCAGCCCTAATAATAAACTCTGATATAATTATAATATGACTCTGTATATTTTGAAGACACAAATCTCTTCATTTGGGCTATGAGGAAATTGTTCGTTGTTTATGATAATGCAATACTAATACTACTTATACAATAGTAACCCCTTCAGTGGGTTGGACAACCGGGAGACGTCCGACACACCAGTTCTCATGTGCATCGGACGGCCCCGCCCAATCACATTGCACAAGGAATCCCTCTGGTGTGGCACCAGAGGGATTCCCTCCGCCCCAACAGCCTCAGGAGCTGTAGAAGAGCTTCCCCAGCTCCTGAGGCTGTTCCCCTGGTTTCTGTGCAATGTCTATCAGCGCACACATCGCGCTGACCTCATTGCACAGAAACCAAAACTAAAATGAGCAGATAGGCTCATTTCAGTTTCACTTTCTACGTGGTCAGGGAGCTATCTCAACCCCCCAAGCATGTAGAAAGTCAGGAGAAGAAATATTTTAACGGGGAGAATTTCCCATTTCCTATGGTACCAGTCCCTAGAGGATCCCTGCTTGGAGATTGCCCCAGGCGGGTGATCTCTAAGCAGGGAACCATCCACTAGCCACCAGGGAGGGGGAAGTGGCCTCTTGGGCAAGGTATGTTTATTTTGTGGAATTTAGGGTTGGCAGTTGCCCAAGATGGGCATGCCAATGCCCCCCTCCCCACAAAAATACAGCCTTTCTGCCCCCCCGGGGGGCAGAAAGCCCTCTAGATACCAGGGATTTCTTTTCATTGTATTCAGGGGTGGGAGATGCCCAAGATGGGCATGCCACTGCCCCATCCCTCCCACAAAATACCAGTCTGGGGGGCAGATGGGTGCAGTCGCCCCACTCTGCCCACCCGCAGGGAGGCAAAAAGCGTACTAGGTGCCAGGGATTTTTTTTTGGGATATAAGGGTGGAGCTGCCCGAGATGGTATTTTTTTTTTTTTTTTTTTATACATAGGGCCGGGGCTGCCGAGAATGGGCATGCTAATGCCCCCCCACCACCAAAAAAGGTTTTCTACCCCCCAGGAAGGCAGATCAGAGCAATAGCCTTTTATGGCCACTGAGCACTGGGCCAAAAAACCCAGGTGAACCCCCTTGTAAAACCGGGGTGTTTTGTGATAGGTAATTTTGATGTCTCCTCAATACATTTTAGGCCCTTGCCTGTCGTGGGTACCTGGCCCTCCCACGCAAGTAAGGTACTATTTTCATCAGAAGACATGGGGTAATGCTGGGTGGTAGGACATTTGTGCTGGCACTGTGGTCCCATGCAAAAATATGAGGACAATGTGATTTTTTTTTAGCTAAATTTGAGGTTTGCAGGGAATTCTGGTAGGAAAATGTAGGTGGATCCACTCAAGCCATACCTCCGTGGATGCCCCCAGGTGTCTAGCTTTCATAAATGTGTGGGGTTAGTAGGTTTCCCTAGATGGTTGCCGATCCCTGACCAAAAACCCAGGTGCCGCCTTCGCTAAACCAGTAATTTTTCTGATAGGTAATTTTGATGTTTCCTCAATACGTTTTGGGCCCTTGCCTGCCACGGGTACTGGGCCCACCCATGCGAGTAAGGTACCATTTTTATTGGGAGACGTGGGAGAATGCTGGGTGGTAGGAAATTTGTGTCATCTTGGTGATCCCACAACTTTCCCACACAGAAACTACAGAAAAAATGTATTCTTTCAGACAAATTTGAGATTTGTAGGGGATTCTGGGTAGGAAAACCTTGGCAGTCAATGTGAGCCATACCTCGCTGGACTCCCACGTGTGTCTGGTTTTTAGAAATATGTGGGTTTTGTAGTGTCCCAAGTTAGCCACTGAGCCGGAGGCCAAAAACCCTGGTGAACCCCCTTGCAAAACCAGGTTTTTTTGTGATAGATCATTTTGATGTTTCCGCAATACGTTTAGGGCCCTTGCTTGTTGCGGTTACTTGGCATACCCACGCAAGTGAGGTACCATTTTTATCGAGAGACCTGGGGGAACACTGGGTGGTAGGAAATATGTGTCACACCGGTAATCCCACAACTTTCCCACACAGAAATTTGAGAAAAATTTGATTTTTTCAGCTGAATTTGAGGTTTGTAGGGGATTCCGGGTAGGAACACATTGTGGATCCATGTGAGCCATACCTCGCTGGACTCCCCTGGATGTCTTGTTTTCAGAAATGAGTGGATTTGGTAGTTTCCCAAGGTAGCGGCCGAGCCGGAGGCTAAAAAACCAAGTGAACCCCCTTGCAAAACCAGGGTGTTTTATGATAGGTCATTTTGATGTCTCCTCAATGCATTTTGGGCCCTTGCCTGTCGCGGTTACTTGGCCCTCCCATGCAAGTGAGATACCATTTTTATAGGAAGACCTAGGGTAACGCTGTGTGATAGGACATTTATGCCTGCACAGTGATCCAACGTACAAATATGTGGACAATGTGATTTTTTTCTGCTAAATTTAAGGTTTGCAGGGGATTCTGAGGGGGAAAACGTGGGGGATCCACTAAAGCCATACCTTTCTGGACTCCTCCGGGTGTCTAGCTCTCAGAAAAGTGTGGGTTTGGTAGGTTTCCCTAGATGGTTGCCGAGCCCGGGGACAAAAACTCAGGTGCCGCCTTGCAAAACCAGGTAGTTTTCTGATAGGTAATTTTGATGTCTCCTCTATACGTTTTGGGCCCTTGCCTGTTGTGGGTACTGGGCCCACCCATGTGAGTGAGGTATCATTTTTATTGGGAGACCTGGTGGAACGCTGAGTGGTGGGAATTTTGTGTCAGCCTGGTGACCCCTCAACTTTCCCACACAGAAACTTTAGAAAAATGTGATTTTTTTTAGACGAATTTGAGGTTTGTAGTGGATTCTGGGTAAGAAAACATTGGGGGGTCCATGCGAGCCATACCTTGCTGGACTCCCATGGGTGTCTGGTTTTCAGAACTTTGTGGGTTTGGTAGTTTCCCAAGTTAGCCGCCAAACGGGAGGCCAGAAACCCAGGTGAACCTCCTTGCAAAACCAGGTTGTTTTGTGATAGGTAATTTTGTTGTCTCCTCAATACTTTTTGGGCCCTTGCTTGTCACGGGTCCTTGGCCCACCCACACCAGTGAGGTACAATTTTCACTGGAAGACCTGGGGGAACGCTGTGTGGTAGGGCATTTGTGCCTGCACGGTGATCCCATGCAAAAATATATGGAAATGTGATTTGTTTTCTGCTAAATTTGAGGTTTGCATGGGATTCTGGGTAGGACAACTTTGGGCGGTCCATGCAAGCCATACATCGCTGGATTCCCCCACGTGTCTAGTGTTAAAAAATATGTAGGTTTAGTAATTTCCCAAGTTAGCCTCTGAGCCCTAGGCCGAAAACCCTGGTGACCCCCCTTGCAAAATCAGGTTGTTTTGTGATAGGAAATTTGGATGTCTCCTCAATACATTTTTGGGCCCTTGCCTGTCACGGGTACTTGGCCCACTCACATGAGTGTATAGTTATGCTAGGTTTCCCTAGGTCCCTTAACAAATACAAGGAATCTGGTGGTCTAAGGAATTGCAAGAAGAGGAAATACAAATGCTGTACAGTCACCGACATAAATATGTTCTACCAAAAACAATTACATATAAACCTTTCCACAGAACAGGAAAGTCCAAGTTTTCCTGCCACAACACCTCATAGACCACAAAAGTGCCTCCTTGGGTTGCAAGGTATACGCTGCAAACAGCAGGAAACTATTAGACCACTAGTGTAGATAGTAAATGCCTGTAATCCTATGTGTAAGGCAGTCAACAGAAAGTATTACAAAAGTGCAGTGCAAAAGTTGTGTGATACTTAAAAAGTATATGGAGACAAACAAACCCCTTTATTCCAGCTTTGCTTCCAAACCTATAAAAAAAATGCAGGAACGGCTTATACCAAATATGCCGCTGCTTGTGATCGGTCTACTAGTTTCATCCAAATAGGGCCTTTTGCCCTGGTTTTCTTCAGGACCTTATCTGATGTAAGCTACTGCAATATGGTGAAAAACATGTACACAATAGGTAAAAAATGATATCATCAAATACCTCCAACCAGGCAGGGTGAAATCCACACCTGTCCTGTGCGTGGTAATGGCCTCGCCTCGCCTGGTAACCACTCCGGTATTAGGAGACCCCACCCTTTTCGTCGGTGCCTCGGTCCCGACCCAAGTTCGTGGGAGATTTCCTAGGTGCCGGCAGAGCTAGGGTTCAAAATCTACAGCTAGTCACTTTGCAAAAAAAACATCTGTTTTCATGGAAAAATGTGGTGGGTCCATGTTGGATTTTGGGCTGTTTACTGTTGCGGGCACTAGGCCTACCCACACAAGTGAGGTACCATTTTTATTGGAAGATTTGGGGAATACAAGGTGCATGGAAGTTTGTGGATCCACACAGATTCTGGATCTTTTCATCACTGAAATTTGAGAAAGTGTGTTTTTTTAACAATGTTTGAGGTTTGCAGGGGATTCTGGGTAACAGAACCTGGTGGGAGCCACACAAGTCACTCCCTCCTGGATTACCCTGGGTGTCTAGTTTTTAAAAATATATAGGTTTGCTAGGTTTCCGTGGGTGCCAGCAGAGCTAGAGTTCAAAATCTTAAGCTAGGCACTTTGCCAAGAAAGGGTCAGTTTTCACTGTAAAAATGTGGTGTGTCCAAGTCGCATTTTGGGCCGTTTCCTGCCATGGGCACTAGGCCTACCCACACAAGTGATGTACCATTTTTATTGAGAGACTTAGGGGAACTCAGAATTGTAGAGCCACTGTTATTATCTATTGACTTTCTATGCATTTCTGCAATCCTAATGTAAGACAATGTGTAAAAAAGAAGTCATTTTGAAAAATGTCCTACAATTCTGAGACTAGTATGGGTTACCACAATTACGGAAATGTGCAAATAGCTACTGTTTCTAAACTCTATATTTAATCCCATTCCGGAAATACATAGGTGTATTTGATACCTATTTTCCACTCTTTATATTTTACTAAATTAATTGCTGTATACCTGGTGCACTATGAAAAACCACTGCAAGATGCTGCTCAGTTGTTGGCTCTGGGTTCCTCTGGTTCTTGGTGAACCTACAACTCCTATATATCCCCACAAACAGAATGGCCCATCAGATGTAACAGTGTATTGCTTTAAAACATCTGTCATACTTAGAAGAAGTTACAGGTGAAAACGTTGGCACTTACTTTCAACTGTTAAATTCTATAAAGAAACCTTGTAGGATCTACACAAATTACCCCTTTCTGAATTCAGAATGTTGTCTACTTTACAGAAATGTATTGTTTTATTGGATCAAATATTGCTTTCACACCCATTTCTACAACTAACTGGAAGGAGGCTCAAAGCACAAAAAGTTGCATAAATAGGCTATGTCTCAGTAAAATGCCAAAACTAATTAAAAATGTTGGTATTCTGAATAAAGTCTGCTTGTCCCTTAAAGATGTGAAGATGATGATTTCAGCACCACAAACCCTTTGTTGAAACCATTTGCAGGGGAAAAACCGGACACTTTCGACTGCAGCTCTTTTTCCCGATTTTAAAAAAATAAACAGCATTTTGCTGCATTTTGGCTCATTTCTGGGTCCCCTCAAGGAAATCCACAAGCCCTGGGTACCTTTCAAATTCCTATGATGTTGGTTGAAAAGGGAGCAAGTTTGGTGTGGAAACCTTTTGTGGACAAAAAGTTACAGGGGCCTAAGCGCAAACTACCCCACATGGACAAAAAAAAGGCTTAGCATGGGCAGGCTTAGCAGTGAAAGGGATAATAATAATATTAATATTAATACAATTTAAGGCAAAAAATAAACTTGCAGTTTGGGAGAAATAAAGTTATTTTTTTTTTATGGAATTTGTTACCAGCTGGGTCCTGCACAGAATGAGATAAAACTGTCATGTGAATTCACGTAACTACATATGAAATTAAAGAAAGAATGTTAAAAATAGGAGCCAAATCATTTGTGGTATAATTGAGCCACTGTGCACACGATTTGATTTTTGATGACAAGCACAGGAAAGTAAATAAGATTATTATTCAATGGAAGTGATCAAATAAGTTGCAAAATTGAAACAGTTTTACAGATAAAGTGGTTCAGGAAATATAATTGTTTATTTCAGTGAGGTGTACAATCAGGGACACAATTATGCTGACAATTTAAAGACAGACCTGCAAAAATCTACAGAGAGAAAATTGAGCATCAAGAATGTTACCTTATCCTGTTGAGTTTTGGGAGGTGTTTAGCGAATTAATTCTGCATTCATTTAAAGCATTCGGAATCCCAGTCATACATTTGTCCCATATAATACTCTTTTTAACCTCTGTGAATCTAACAAGTTTATCAGAGAGGTAAAAATGTATCAGCAAAATACAAAACATACACCTATATGTAGTAAATATGTATTGTTAACCGTTTATTTTAAAGCAAACTATTTTTCCATGTAACTTTTTGAAATCACACGTGAACTTTCTTATGGCATATGTTCTCTTTATTTTATTGCAGTGTCTACAATAATATCAAGCGTCATATGCAATCAATAGAAATAGGATTAATACTATGAGTGCTCATTTTCCTGGTTAAGTGGGCTATTAGGAATTGTTGCCTGTCAGCAAAAGTATGGGCTGAAACGCTTTTAGCTTCTCTCCCCAGGGGAGGCGTTGTGTGGCAGAACCAGGAGAAATACATTTATTACTCCTAACTTTTTCCTCTTTCTAGAAAGAAGAAAATACCATTAATTAATATTTGTATGCATCCCCACAACGAAGGGGCCCTTACAACATGATGCAAGGGTGCCTGTGAGGGCGCATGGCAGCCAATTGTGTGCTAGCACAAGGGTAAAGAAAGCACATGGTTATGATGTATTGTTGTTAATTCAGTACCTCTCTATGGTTTAAAAATGACGCAGTGCGGCGCAGCCAAATGGCTTCAAGCACCACGCTGTGTCAATTTTTGTAAATGGGGGACGAAAGAATGAGGGATGAAAACAAGACCTACTACATCTTTTCATTTGAAGGAAATAAATGGGCCTGACTGACAATGGTAAACCTATTCTTTTGTGGAAGATTATAATTTTTCCGCTATTCACAAACAACGACTTAATAGAACTCCACACAAAAAGATATGCCTGTCCTATCACTTTCTGTGCGGAGCTCTCCACCCCAACAGCAGAGCCTCTGGAGTCATAAACTTGCAATTAACCCATAGTTTGTGAAGAGAAAAAAATAGTAAACTTAAACAAAGGTGCAGGTTTACCTTTGTGAAGCATTCCCAAAGTGAACATGAATAATATGATTGCCCTAAAACTTTTCGACTACTTCAGTATATATTGTAACTTAGGGATGTGCAAATCTCCAATAAATCAGCTGCTCGAACAAACATTTCACTAGAAGTCACATCCTATATTTTAAAAGTAGATACAATCTATATAGTTTTCCTTCCTGTATCTGCATTCTGTACAATTACATATGTGTCCCGCAAATAATAATATTTTATTTTTTTGCAAGAATGGCAATTATAGGAATTTAGAAATTCAAATGGTTACTTTTTTAATAGAGAACATGAAGCTGGGCCTATTACCAAGCTACAGCCTCCAAATAAGCAAAAATATTGGGCCGAGATTTATCAAGAATTCACACAATGCAAGGAAGCAAGGGGCATATCATCAACGTGGCGATATAAAATTATCGCCGTTTTTGCGTCCGTTTTCGTACGAAAAGCGGCGATAATTTTATCGCCTAATCAGCAAGGTCACGCTACCGCGTGAAACCTTGCCTCAGCACTTGTTCACTGAACGCCCAGCTTTGCATCCCTAATGAGATGTAAAGTGGGTGTTCCTGCCCTGACATTACTGGAGAAATGTCGCTAAGCGTCATTTCTCCAATTAACAAGGGGCACGCTAACCTGCAGAGCGACAAGCAAAGTAGCGATAACCTCTGTTATCGCTACTTTCCTTACGCCTGCTTCGAGACTGACTTAGCCATGATATCCTATGTAAGGTGGATATCATGGCTAAGTATGCCTCGCCCTATCATCAAGCTAACGCCAAACTTTGTGAGATTATCGCTGGATTTCCAGCGATAATCTCACATTTGGCAGTTAGCGCTTTGGATTTTATTGCTTTTGAGATAAGCGTTGCTGATAGCACGCTACCTCAGCGATAAAATTCCACGTTACCCGGCGATAATTATCCTAGCGCTTAGCGCGCTTAGCGATAACTATCGCCGGTCCTTGATGATATGCCCCCAAGTAAAGTTTCTGTACTGAGTTGAATGAATGGAAAAGAGCAGAACTGTGCCATATCTACCAATCTGTTGCCACTATTTTGCTCTCTCCCTGTGCTGGCAAACTCTCGACAGCCTTGTGCATCATGAATGTCTGCATTGTCGGAGGTGTAAGCTTTGCACAGGAGAGGGTTTCTTTAAGTATAAAACATTTGCTTTGAGGCTTTTCCCATTTTCTATGTGTGCTTTACAATTCAGCACAGATGCAAAACTGGAAAAACGAGGAGAAATGAAAAAAATTATAGAGACTGAGGACCAAGATGGATTCCATTATAGTGGTCCCTCTTCAGTGATTGGACAAACTTGTTGCATGTGCAGTTGTGATTACCATATCAGGAATGTGTGCAAAGCATTGGACAAATGAACCAAGCTGGCACAGTTAAGAGTGAACAGCTTTTCAGCACGCCTATGTCATGGAAGATATAGCTCAAAGCGGGCCTGATGAATCATGATCTTTAAGTAAAGAACACTGACACCTATTTAGTATAGTTTACAAATGAACTGAAGCAAAAAGAGACCAACCAGTGGAGCTGGTAAGTGTACTAGGGAAGGGGAGCATTAGAAAGACCAATTCAGATGAGATAGACATAAAAACGCATGCAGCTGGATGTGTGTTTGATTGTGGGATGGTGTGTGTATAAGTTCACGTAACGTTTATTTCAATTCAAGAAATGTAAAACACATCCTTTTGTCAGATACAAACGCAGTGACTGTATAAGAAAATATCAATTTTCCTGAGGGGCAAGTGCCTCTTCCAGGGCAGAGCATGCTACTACCCAGTTCAAGGACCTCTTCGCTATAAATTCCGGCTAACATTCTCAGTCAGAAGTCGATAAATGATGTTTGTTCAATGGCTTCAGAATGTTTAAGAGGGCTCACACAACCTTAACTGCAGACTCTGTAATTATTGGAATGAAACCCTGAAACATATGATTTGCATTTGAACAGGGATGAGCTGCATTTGGAAAAAAAAATGTCATTGCCCAGCTTCAGGAAGCAATCATTGCATAATATAATGGGGATACTACAGCTTGCTTTCAGCCACAAATGAATGCATTTACTGTGAGATTAATACGAAACCTGGATATAACCTATAAAAGACTCAAATTAAATGATAAACTAAGTAATGGGCATTCATGCCTGTTTATTTATTGAGAAATTCCTAACAAGTTTATGTTTTAAACGTTGTTTAATTTATTGAATATTGTGATGATTCAAAAAAAAAAATTACACAATAATGATTACTTTACTAACATTTTGCATCAACAAACATATTCAGCTGGTGGATTAGCAATATCACTGTATGCCAGTTCAACTGCATTTACACTGCGGAAAAAATTGGCCATTTTCTTCAGAAACTATTTCTCTACACCCGCAATTGTGGGTCTCTCTAATTCAGGTAGCACTATAGAAATTCACATAAAAGGCAAGAATATGCAGGGGTGGAAGGCAGAGATAAAAGCTGTTATCGGGGCGGGGGTGGGGGGAAAGTCGACAGATGAGGGTTAGGTATAATATATATATATATTTTTAAAACCACTTCCTTGAGCTTGCCACATTGCCGACTCAGCACCAGCAGTCCGACTGCCCCATTATGACTTGAGTAGTCGTACCGCATTAACACCACCCCAACGGCAGGGTTGCAGTGGTCTTGAGACCAAAATATGGTTGGCGGAGCAAAGCATTTTATGAGTTTCCTCTCTGCCACAGTTTTCATGTCAGTGAGCCCTCTAAGTGTGCTAGAGAGGAAACAAGTTGCCTCTGTGATAGGGGATGCATGCCGGGAGGGGTTTTATAGTGTGCCCCCCTGTCTGCATGCATCCCGAGTTCTTGTAGGGCATGGACTTGACAGTCCATGCCCTGCAGGAACCTGCAATGGTGTTCCCATTGTGGTGCCTATTACGGTTCTCCTATGAGCCTTTACACAGGCACTTCCATGGGTCAGCCGCCGTAAGACCACCTGACCCGGATTCTGCTCGGAATCCAGTTTGAGGTCTATTATAGCTTTAGCGAAGCGGGCACTGGCATAGCAGCCTGCTCCCGAACTTCCAAAGTCATAATAAGGCGCCAAGTGTTTTTCAAATTACGCTTGTAAAAAAGGGCTCACCAGCTACAAGTAAATTTCTTCCAACATGCTTAGGTCATTTGTTCAGCTATAAGAGACCTAATTTTGGCATCTTGTCTGTGACATTTTTATGAGCCATCAGAAAACATTTAAATATCTTTATTTGTGGATTTATAAAACACGCAAATATCCGATAAGGCATCCTAGAACTAGGAAGAGACCAGGCGTTCAAGAAAAAATTATTTAAAAAAATTATGAAGGTGCTTGTGAAAGATGAGGTCGTAATTTTGATTGACAGAGGGAAATAGTTACACGTTTTTGCACGAAAGAATTAAAAAGACCTGCCACCTCACTTGGCTTTTAGAACCTTTGGAATTGTCAACACATAGGCCCAGACAATTTGCTATGTTCGAGAGAGGTGGTAATAGGAACAATATTTCTGGAGGAAGTCCAGCTGCCAACATTGTACAGCATGAAAGAAGTATTCATCCCAGGATTGTGACACGCAAGTTTTCGTGTCACAGTGAGTTGCACAGCCTTTTTGCAAATTTGCGAAATATTTACACGTACTCAATAATTTTGTCAAAGTGCATCCAAATTTTATTTGCATAGTTCATCCTGCTTTATCCGTTACGTCAAGGAAATAAAGATCAACTGTTTCAAGCATTGTAAATGACACTGGAATTGCCCATCCGGGCCTTATCCCAGGCAAGTAATCTGTGGTTCGTATAGTATGAAATGTCTTTAGTTTGAGGACTTATTCTGTCTAAATGACATCTATTTGGAAGAATCCTTGACGTAACCCTGTATTTTTGCTACCAGTTTAATCGCGATTCATCCTCTTGGGTGCATTCAGAAGTGGAACGGCGTTTAATATAATCACACTGAAAAGGGTCTGAAGCACTCCTTGTTTTTCCAAACTCAGTTCCTTTGCTTTTGTACAAGTTTGGCGTGCATACACTCATTCACGCTCCGTTCCAAAACGTGTGTCGAAATCATCATCCCAGGATTGTGACACACAAGTGTTCATGTCACAGTGAGTTGCACAGCCTTTTTGCACACTTGCGAAATATTTACACATGCTCAATAATTTTGTCAAAGTTCATCCAAACTTTATTTGCATTGTTCATCCAGCTTTATCCGTTAAGTCAGGGAAATGAAGATCAACCTTTTCAAGCATTGTAAATTACACTGGAATTGCCCATCCGGGCCTATTCCCAGGCATGTAATCTGTCTCCATTCCTCCTGCATATTTATTTCACCCAATGCATTTCGGTCTAACTTCAGACCTTCCTCAGGGGTATCTTTAAATATTGAAAGTACCCGTCAGCCCCATACAATTCATTATCAAAATTACTTTCAAACGCAGACTTTGTGTTGCTCTGTGTGACATCAAAATATAAACTATCCTTCCTTTCAAGGTTACCAATGTGATGTTAACACAAAATTCCTCTGTGTCCTAAGTCAAATACCCATTGTTTCAATCCCCACACACCACAGTTTTCGACCTCCCAATTATACCGCCAATCTCACTCATTCCCCAACTCCCCGGTTTTTGCTTTTCTTAATTAAGTTGTTAATACGGCATGTATAATCACAAAGTTCAAATCCTGTCATAAACCCCGTACACCCACAAGTACATATTTAAACCTACATCCCCTTTCCATGATCACTTTTATACCACTCTTTCCAATCTTAAATGCTTTCTTTTTCCAATCCTAAATACTTTCTTAGGATTTATTTTCGATAACTTCCCTACTCTTCAAATACCCTCCCTCGAGATCTAATCTCTCCAATTAACCAACTCCAACCCTTCATGTATAATAACCAATATATCCATGCCTCAACAACCCAATATATACCTGCAGTATCTTTGTCGTCTCGACCACTCAAACTCCCGGCTGACCACCTTTTTCATCATCCCATCCTCTCAGGAAATCCCGGCTTTAAAATCTAACGTCTCCAGCCCCACCTGTAATCACTCCTGTCATGTGGTTTCCCAACTTCACCCTACGTACAGTCTCCATAATCGTTCAACCCCCCCTGATCTGTCTACCAATGAACTTAAACCGTAATGGCAAAAAATAAACTCAAACCCTAATGGTAAAAAATGTTACGCGCTCCTTGTGTAAACATCAATCAATCCCTTTGTAACACCTTTGTGATCAGAAATAAAAATAATAATTCATCCATGGTTCGTATAGTATGAAATGTCTTTTGTTTGAGGACTTATTCTGTCTAAATGACATCTATTTGGAAGAATCCTTGACGTAACCCTGTATTTTTGCTACCAGTTTAATCGCGATTCATCCTCTTGGGTGCATTCAGAAGTGGAACGGCGTTTAATATAATCACACTGAAAAGGGTCTGAAGCGCTCCTTGTTTTTCCAAACTCAGGGGCATATTATGAAGGGGGTTTATCTCCGCTTTTTTGGCTTTAAAAGCCAAGAAAGCGGAGATAAAATTATCTCCCTATTACCAAGCTGTCGCTAACACCAGTTAGTGACAGCTAATAGGAGATAGCGACCATCTTGGGCCCCGCTTTGCATGTCAGTGATATTTATCACTAATGGCATGCAAAGTGGGCGTGCCAAGATGTTAGCGACTGGAAACAGTCGCTAACATCGCTATCTCCTATTACCAACTTTTGGAGATATTCGCGCCAAGCGCGAATATCTCCAAAAGCTAACACCTGCCCTGAGCAGTTCTTCACCATGTTATCCAATGGGAGGTAGATAACATGGCTAAGAGCATTTGCTCGATAATGCATGAATATCGCGGACTTTTCAGCGATATTCATGCATTGCGGCCGTTTTTTATCGCATTTGCGATAAACCTTGCTAATAGCAAGGTTTATCTGCGATAAAAATCGCCGATGTGCGGCGATAATTTTTGTCTCTAAACAAGTTAGAGACACAAATTATCGCTAGTTGTTGGTAATATGCCCCAAAGTTCCTTTGCTTTTGTACAAGTTAGGCGTGCATACACTCATTCACGCTCCGTTCCAAAACGTGTGTCGAAATCATCATCCCAGGATTGTGACACACAAGTGTTCATGTCACAGTGAGTTGCACAGCCTTTTTGCACACTTGCGAAATATTTACACATGCTCAATAATTTTGTCAAAGTTCATCCAAACTTTATTTGCATTGTTCATCCAGCTTTATCCGTTAAGTCAGGGAAATGAAGATCAACCTTTTCAAGCATTGTAAATTACACTGGAATTGCCCATCCGGGCCTATTCCCAGGCATGTAATCTGTCTCCATTCCTCCTGCATATTTATTTCACCCAATGCATTTCGGTCTAACTTCAGACCTTCCTCAGGGGTATCTTTAAATATTGAAAGTACCCGTCAGCCCCATACAATTCATTATCAAAATTACTTTCAAACGCAGACTTTGTGTTGCTCTGTGTGACATCAAAATATAAACCATCCTTCCTTTCAAGGTTACCAATGTGATGTTAACACAAAATTCCTCTGTGTCCTAAGTCAAATACCCATTGTTTCAATCCCCACACACTACAGTTTTCGACCTCCCAATTATACCGCCAATCTCACTCATTCCCCAACTCCCCGGTTTTTGCTTTTCTTAATTAAGTTGTTAATACGGCATGTATAATCACAAAGTTCAAATCCTGTCATAAACCCCGTACACCCACAAGTACATATTTAAACCTACATCCCCTTTCCATGATCACTTTTATACCACTCTTTCCAATCTTAAATGCTTTCTTTTTCCAATCCTAAATACTTTCTTAGGATTTATTTTCGATAACTTCCCTACTCTTCAAATACCCTCCCTCGAGATCTAATCTCTCCAATTAACCAACTCCAACCCTTCATGTATAATAACCAATATATCCATGCCTCAACAACCCAATATGTACCTGCAGTATCTTTGTCGTCTCGACCACTCAAACTCCCGGCTGACCACCTTTTTCATCATCCCATCCTCTCAGGAAATCCCGGCTTTAAAATCTAACGTCTCCAGCCCCACCTGTAATCACTTCTGTCATGTGGTTTCCCAACTTCACCCTACGTACAGTCTCCATAATCGTTCAACCCCCCCTGATCTGTCTACCAATGAACTTAAACCGTAATGGCAAAAAATAAACTCAAACCCTAATGGTAAAAAATGTTACGCGCTCCTTGTGTAAACATCAATCAATCCCTTTGTAACACCTTTGTGATCAGAAATAAAAATAATACTTCATCCATGGTTCGTATAGTATGAAATGTCTTTTGTTTGAGGACTTATTCTGTCTAAATGACATCTATTTGGAAGAATCCTTGACGTAACCCTGTATTTTTGCTACCAGTTTAATCGCGATTCATCCTCTTGGGTGCATTCAGAAGTGGAACGGCGTTTAATATAATCACACTGAAAAGGGTCTGAAGCGCTCCTTGTTTTTCCAAACTCAGGGGCATATTATCAAGGGGGTTTATCTCCGCTTTTTTGGCTTTAAAAGCCAAGAAAGCGGAGATAAAATTATCTCCCATGTACCAAGCTGTCGCTAACACCAGTTAGTGACAGCTAATAGGAGATAGCGACCATCTTGGGCCCCGCTTTGCATGTCAGTGATATTTATCACTAATGGCATGCAAAGTGGGCGTGCCAAGATGTTAGCGACTGGAAACAGTCGCTAACATCGCTATCTCCTATTACCAACTTTTGGAGATATTCGCGCTAAGCGCGAATATCTCCAAAAGCTAACACCTGCCCTGAGCAGTTCTTCACCATGTTATCCAATGGGAGGTGGATAACATGGCTAAGAGCATTTGCTCGATAATGCATGAATATCGCTGACTTTTCAGCGATATTCATGCATTGCGGCCGTTTTTTATCGCATTTGCGATAAACCTTGCTAATAGCAAAGTTTATCTGCGATAAAAATCGCCGATGTGCGGCGATAATTTTTGTCTCTAAACAAGTTAGAGACAAAAATTATCGCTAGTTGTTGGTAATATGCCCCAAAGTTCCTTTGCTTTTGTACAAGTTAGGCGTGCATACACTCATTCACACTCCGTTCCAAAACGTGTGTCGAAATCATCATCCCAGGATTGTGACACACAAGTGTTCATGTCACAGTGAGTTGCACAGCCTTTTTGCACACTTGCGAAATATTTACACATGCTCAATAATTTTGTCAAAGTTCATCCAAACTTTATTTGCATTGTTCATCCAGCTTTATCCGTTAAGTCAGGGAAATGAAGATCAACCTTTTCAAGCATTGTCAATTACACTGGAATTGCCCATCCGGGCCTATTCCCAGGCATGTAATCTGTCTCCATTCCTCCTGCATATTTATTTCACCCAATGCATTTCGGTCTAACTTCAGACCTTCCTCAGGGGTATCTTTAAATATTGAAAGTACCCGTCAGCCCCATACAATTCATTATCAAAATTACTTTCAAACGCAGACTTTGTGTTGCTCTGTGTGACATCAAAATATAAACCATCCTTCCTTTCAAGGTTACCAATGTGATGTTAACACAAAATTCCTCTGTGTCCTAAGTCAAATACCCATTGTTTCAATCCCCACACACTACAGTTTTCGACCTCCCAATTATACCGCCAATCTCACTCATTCCCCAACTCCCCGGTTTTTGCTTTTCTTAATTAAGTTGTTAATACGGCATGTATAATCACAAAGTTCAAATCCTGTCATAAACCCCGTACACCCACAAGTACATATTTAAACCTACATCCCCTTTCCATGATCACTTTTATACCACTCTTTCCAATCTTAAATGCTTTCTTTTTCCAATCCTAAATACTTTCTTAGGATTTATTTTCGATAACTTCCCTACTCTTCAAATACCCTCCCTCGAGATCTAATCTCTCCAATTAGCCAACTCCAACCCTTCATGTGTAATAACCAATATATCCATGCCTCAACAACCCAATATGTACCTGCAGTATCGTTGTCGTCTCGACCACTCAAACTCCCGGCTGACCACCTTTTTCATCATCCCATCCTCTCAGGAAATCCCGGCTTTAAAATCTAACGTCTCCAGCCCCACCTGTAATCACTCCTGTCATGTGGTTTCCCAACTTCACCCTACGTACAGTCTCCATAATCGTTCAACCCCCCCTGATCTGTCTACTAATGAACTTAAACCGTAATGGCAAAAAATAAACTCAAACCCTAATGGTAAAAAATGTTACGCGCTCATTGTGTAAACATCAATCAATCCCTTTGTAACACCTTTGTGATCAGAAATAAAAATAATACTTCATCCATGGTTCGTATAGTATGAAATGTCTTTTGTTTGAGGACTTATTCTGTCTAAATGACATCTATTTGGAAGAATCCTTGACGTAACCCTGTATTTTTGCTACCAGTTTAATCGCGATTCATCCTCTTGGGTGCATTCAGAAGTGGAACGGCGTTTAATATAATCACACTGAAAAGGGTCTGAAGCGCTCCTTGTTTTTCCAAACTCAGGGGCATATTATCAAGGGGGTTTATCTCCGCTTTTTTGGCTTTAAAAGCCAAGAAAGCGGAGATAAAATTATCTCCCTATTACCAAGCTGTCGCTAACACCAGTTAGTGACCGCTAATAGGAGATAGCGACCATCTTGGGCCCCGCTTTGCATGTCAGTGATATTTATCACTAATGGCATGCAAAGTGGGCGTGCCAAGATGTTAGCGACTGGAAACAGTCGCTAACATCGCTATCTCCTATTACCAACTTTTGGAGATATTCGCGCTAAGCGCGAATATCTCCAAAAGCTAACACCTGCCCTGAGCAGTTCTTCACCATGTTATCCAATGGGAGGTGGATAACATGGCTAAGAGCATTTGCTCGATAATGCATGAATATCGCTGACTTTTCAGCGATATTCATGCATTGCGGCCGTTTTTTATCGCATTTGCGATAAACCTTGCTAATAGCAAGGTTTATCTGCGATAAAAATCGCCGATGTGCGGCGATAATTTTTGTCTCTAAACAAGTTAGAGACAAAAATTATCGCTAGTTGTTGGTAATATGCCCCAAAGTTCCTTTGCTTTTGTACAAGTTAGGCGTGCATACACTCATTCACGCTCCGTTCCAAAACGTGTGTCGAAATCATCATCCCAGGATTGTGACACACAAGTGTTCATGTCACAGTGAGTTGCACAGCCTTTTTGCACACTTGCGAAATATTTACACATGCTCAATAATTTTGTCAAAGTTCATCCAAACTTTATTTGCATTGTTCATCCAGCTTTATCCGTTAAGTCAGGGAAATGAAGATCAACCTTTTCAAGCATTGTAAATTACACTGGAATTGCCCATCCGGGCCTATTCCCAGGCATGTAATCTGTCTCCATTCCTCCTGCATATTTTTTTCATCCAATGCATTTCGGTCTAACTTCGGACCTTCCTCAGGGGAATCTATAAATATTGAAAGTACACGTCAGCCCCATTCAATTCATAATCAAAATTAATTTCAAACGCAGACATTGTGTTGCTCTGTGTGACATCAAAATATAAACCATCCTTTATAAAAGAACGTACCCATCCGTAAACATATCCCCCTGGACCTCCTTCCTTTCAAGGTTACCAATGTGATGTTAACCCAAAATTCCTCTGTGTCACAAGTAAAATACCCATTGTTTCAATCCCCACACACTACACTTTTCAACCTTCCAATTATACCGCCCATCTCACTCATGGCCCAACTCCCCGGTTTTTGCTTTTCTTAATTAAGTTGTTAATACGGCCTGTATAATCACAAAGTTCAAATCCTGTCAGAAACCCCGTACACCCACAAGTACATATTTAAACCTACATCCTCTCTCCATGCTTACTTTTATACCACGCTTTCCAATCTTAAATGCTTTCTTTTTCCAATCTTAAATGCTTTCCTATGATATATTTTTGTTAACTTCCCTACTCTTCAAATACCCTCCTTGAGATCAAATCTCTCCAATTAACCAACTCCAACCCTTCATGTATAATAACCAATATATCCATGCCTCAACAACCCAATATGTACCTGCAGTATCTTTGTCATCTCGACCACTCAAACTCCCGGCTGAACCACTGTTTTCATCATCCTATCCTCTCAGGAAATCCCTGCTTTAAAATATTACGTCTCCAGCCCCACCTGTAATCACTCCTGTCATGTGGTTTTCCAACTCCACCCTACTTGCAGTCTCCATTTCAAGTGTGAGCATGAAAGAAGGCCATTTAGCCATATGTAGCCAGTGAGGCTTTCTCAGATGGGGGAAATCAGAGTAGTCTGATAGGGGAAGCCTATAAGTAGATGCGTTTTAAACCAGTTGAATTAGTTAATCTAGTACAGAGGCTGACCTTGATACAAGGATTTACAATCATCAAGACGCGATGCAACAACTACCTGGATTTTATTTTATTTTATTTATTTTTGCATACTTATAACGCGCTGGGAATCGACTCCCTGAGGAGTATCTCCGCGCCTTTTTGGCAGCATCTGAGACCAAGGCCTGCTCTAACAATATTAAGTGAAGACTTAGTGGGATTAATAGTTGAACAAGAAAGTTTTTAATTTTTTCCTAAAAGGAAAGTGTTCCTTACAGGTTCTAATGTCATAAGGAAGATCGTTCCAACACTTTGGTCCAGCTACAGACAGAGCCCTTCCACCTTGTCTGGTCTTACAAAACCTGGGGACACATAACAGCTCTTGATTACCAGATCTCAGAGTTCTAGCAGGGATGTAAGGGACAAATTTTTTTGTTAGATAGTCAGGACCTTTACCAATGAGACATTTATGGATGATGCAGCACGTTTTAAACAAGACTCTCTGTTTCACAGTGAGCCAATGTAGTTGATTCAGTAATGGTTTCGAGGGTGTACGTGCTGGGGCATTCAAAACCAAGCGTGCTGCCGTGTTCTGCACAACTTGGAGTTTGTTAATGATGCCCTCATTGGCGGCTAACAGCAGCCCGTTACAGTAGTCCAGTCTGCTCAACACAAGCGACTGAACTAGCGTTTTCCTGGTGGAATCAGGTAACAGGGGGAAAACCCTTCGGAGAAGACCAATCACATGGAAACAGGAGCCTACCACTTGATTGGTATGATGTTTAAAAGCGAGCTCCTGATCCAGTTTGACCCCGAGATCTTTTACCACCTCTTTGGGTACGGGGACTGGGCCAAGGTCTTGAGGCCACCAGTCGGGAGTCCACAATCTTTTGGCCTCTCCAAAAAGCATTACCTCAGTCTTTGAGACGTTACACTGAAGGAAATTTGCTGCCATCCATTGGGCCACCTCTTTCATCCCCTGGGCAAAGGAGCTGCGTACCTCAGGAGTCATGATTTTAAAGGGGAAGAGGAGTTGAGTATCGTCTGCATACGATACAGGAATAAATCCGTGGGATCTCATGATGTTAGCCAGGGGTGCCACGTAGATGTTAAAAAGTGTAGGGCTCAAGCAGGAGCCCTGTGGCACCCCCTTAGAGATCTCCACCTCCTCTGACTGGTACGGACCCAGTGTGACTCTCTGAGTACGCTTGATGAAAAAGCTCTTTAGCCAGGCCAACGCCTTGCCACCCAGCCCGATGTTAATGAGTCTGGAGGTCATGATATCATATGACACAGTGTCAAACGCCGCTGACAGATCTAAAAGCACCAGGATAACGGAATAACCCTTATCCTGTAGCATATGGAGATCGTCAGCGACGGACAGCAAGGCGGTCTCAGTACTATGCCTGGGTCTGAACCCCGATTGTGAAGGGTCAAGTCCTCCTGCACTTTCTATATATTTGGATAAGTGCCGATTCAGCAGAAAGTGGACATCAGTAGACATTTATTACACATTTTTATGATGAAAGGGTTAGGCATTGATCTAAGTATAGCCAAGAATGCAAACTGCGGAGGCCAGTCGAGGTAGTGAGTCCACAATGGGGAGAGGGGCACCAATTTCAATTCCACATGGAAAGAGGGCTTCTTAAAATCAGAAGCTCATTTTTATGGAGTCTAATAGGACTGTTATACATCCATTTCGCAAGCATGGACAGACAGTTCTGGAAGTTAATTTGGACAGTCCTAAATTGCTATCTGCCCCCACGATGATCTAAGAGTCATTTGCACAGGTCCTAAAAGTAAGGCTCAAGATGTGGTTAGTGCTACTAATGGAGCCACATAAAGATTGAATCAGTTAGAGTAGACGAATAAGCCTCATAGAGATTCAGAGATTAGGGGCCTATAGGTAGACTGAAAATTGAATAATGCAAAAACTTGTGATCACCCTTTCAGAAAGATGAGAGCCAGTCAAGGGATTTGCTTATGATACCAGCCTTGTGAAGGTGAGGACAAAGGAATGCATGAAAAACGGAGGTAAAGTCTGTATAAATACAGCAAGGTCTGTTCATCTCTGTTTCCATATAGTGAAGTTAACTTCTTTTTCTATGTACAGTAAGTAAAAAGCCTTGCTGGAAGTATCTGTGGCATTACAACAATGTATGATGACTAACATTCCAGATAAGGGTGAAATTCATGTACATGAACTCATATACTTTGATTACAACTTTTCAGTAGAGGGACAGGCACAAGACCTGAAAGTGGGAAAGTGGAAGGGAACAGCAGCACATCAACAGACAATAATGTAGCTGGCAAGGCGGAAGGTTGGATTGATCTGCATAGCATAACATGTATTTTCCAGAGCACACAATCACCCCTTTGGTCATATCGGCACTAAAGAACAGGCATTTACTGCTACCAGTCTCACTGGCATTTATTACTACCATTCTCACATTTAAGGCCCTACACAACACAGGCACTGCCTACCTGAGCAATCACATTTCTTCCCACCAACTCCCCAGACAACTCCACTGTGCCAGTCTCCTACTCATTTGTATCAATTTCAGAAGCATGAAAGATGATGTGGCATAATGGCCAGAGCTGCCAACGTTGTAACAGGGGACCCATGTTCGAGTCTGGTGTTGAATAAACGTTTTGTCATTATGATTCTGGGCAAATCACTTAATCTCCCTCTTCCTACAAAAAAATAATTTGTTCTTGTGTAATGTAATGTAACTGGTGCTCATGTAAAACACTCTATTAGAAAAGGGACTCCTGGGAGGGCGTTGGTTGCCCAGTGAAGATTGCGGCGTCCCGATAGCTCTTTGCAGAGCAATGGGAGATTCAACATTATAACAGCATTTATGTTGTGACTGCTGGCCGTTTTTCGATTCGGGAGACCATGTGAAATCTAGGAGCATTCCTGGGCAGATTTATGCGCCATTTCTGAGAAGCATTCCAGCATTTATTTATTAGAGCATTTGTTAGATACACTCTCCTTGGATTCAGAGTGCGTGTCTCCTGTCAGAAAGGCTGCAATGGAACATTCATGAGGGGATAGTCCCTGGCTGCACATTAAGTTCACTGAAGGTTTAAACTCAATGTTTTTCACCTTTTTCTTGTAAGTTGCTATTCTCCATTCCTCCTCTCAAGCCATTTTCGATTTCAATGCCTTTAACTACATGTTATTTCTCACAGAGAAAGGGAGAGGGTCAATAGATCTCATCTACCCCGAACACCCTAATATAACATGATAACACCAAGAGGGGTAGAGAGAAGAAAAAGAAATTGAAATAGGGTGATGGGCATGCAGTGGCACAAGTTGTGTCTTTGAAAACTGCCCTCACTCACACACAAATGTGTGTGACATGCTTCATCATCGGGTCTGCTTTCAAAACATCCTAGTGTAGCCATGCACAGGATGGAGCATAGGGAGGGGGAAGACAAACAACATGAAAGTGAAATACAATAGTGTCAAGGTGTGTGTTACCCGGTGACTGGGTACAGTGATAGAAAAGGTGCATCGAAGAAAGTGCTTAAAACTGGCTCATGGGTAATTCAGAACCCTTTATTCACGGGCCCCAAGGCCAGGATTAAAATGGTGAAGGATGGGTGTGTTATAGAGAATATCAGGTTCCACAAAACACCCCTCCTTAAACTGACAGTGTCAACATGTGTCGACTGTCTTACTGTGTCCCCAAATAAAGGGTTACGCCGGTCTTCCACAGGACTTCTACCAGTCCCAGTCTGGTTCCCCACCTTACCTTACTCTGGTCAATTGATGGGGTATAAGGACCAGAAAATTATCCACTTTTATCAATTTTATGTTGTTTGTCTTTCCCTTCCCTATGCTCCATCCTGTGCGTGGCTACATTAGGATGTTTTATAAGCAGACTCGATGATGAAGCATGTCACACACATTTGTGTGTGAGTGAGGGCAGTTTTCAAAAACACAACTTGTGCCACTGCATGCCCATCACCCTTTTCAATTTCTTTTTGATTACATGTTGGTTGCATGTTAGTTATATTTGAGTGATACAATGTAAATACATGTGAGTAAAAGGACACTTACATAAACTATGACTATGGTGGAGACTTGAACTTGATGTTATTCTGTGCTCATGTATAATTCTGCTTCTTAATTTATCCTTTGAGAAATAAATACAGGATTTTCATGTCATCAACTTGCAATGATTTAGTATTTTGGCTCAAATTAACCTATGTTGAGGAGCCAATCAGTTAATGGTCTGTGCCCTTATTTGCCTGCAACAAGGGTTTTAGTTTGTCTTCTCTTAGCTTATGCTATTTTTGCCGCCTTCTATAGTCAGAGTTTCCTCTTCATTCACATTCTCAGGAGGCACCCCTCCTTCACATGCAGCAAGCAAAGCTTTAACTAAAAGGTTAAAAGAGGGCCCTCCTTCTCCAACAAAATCTACTTCTTCAGCTTCTATGGATCTTATTTTGGAGGAAATTAGGGCACTGTGTCAATGCACAGAAGAGGCCAATGCAAAGCTTCAAAGTCTTGATGAGAAGTGGTCTAGATGGGAGGAGAGGATGGTGATATCAGAACAACACATTTTTTGCCTCACTAACACAGTTCATAAAGCTCCACATCTTCAACCCCAGATCTCTGGACTTTACAAGCAGGTCAAAGATTTAAAAAACAGAAATTGCCAGAATAATCTATGTATTTAGGGCTTGCCAGAGGTACGAAGGTTCTGATTCTGCCTCATTTTTCAGAACCTTTCTTCCTAAGCTCCTAAACAGTCCAGAATCACCTTCTTTGAACATGCAGCATGCTCACAGACTTCGACATTTGCCTTACACTGCATCTACCTCCAAAAGGCCTTGTTGTGTTATACTCTATTATCTCCATTATGGAGATCTGCTTAAAGTACTGTCAGCTGTCAGATCTAGTAAACAGATTATAAGGATTGGCAATAACTTGTACTTGTCTCAGTATTATGCTTAAATCACAGCAGGCAGATGCAAATAACTTCTTTCTTTGAGACCTGCACTCCGTTCCCTTGGATCCCACTTTGGATTGTTTCACCCATGTTTATTCAAGGTCACCTATGATATTAAGACCTCCACATATGAGGAATCTACTCGTCTGAGAGCTTTTCTTCAGGAACACACAACAGAGTCCATGGATACTTCCAAAATTACTAAGACATGAAGTGTATTTTGTTCTATTGTTGTTGCAGCCTATTATCACTCATTGAGGCATCTTTTACACATGTTATATGCATGATGTTACGTACATCCTTTTATTTATTTTTAATATTTATATACATGTATTGTTATATCATACTTAACTTATTTTTCTCTTTGGAGATATTTATTTCCTTTACCTTGTATTACCCCAGTTCGTCTCCTACATCATCAAACTTCTCTCTTCTTGTCTCCCTAGATGCTCAGATATGTCATCATTCCTTGTGGTCTCAACACTCACCGTCTTCTTTGAATTTATCTGTATGTATGATCTCTTCCACTTGTATCCTTCATTTTATTTCTACTTTGTTTCCAGTCTCTGTGTTCTTAAGGTTCTTTTCCACTTCATTTTCTTCGTGCATATTTATCTTCCCTGCTATGAGATAGTTTTGCCTGTCCCTCCTCCTATCTTCTTTCCTTTGCTGTTTCTTTATTGCTTTCATTTATGTCCATCGCTTATGTTATTCTTATCTTCCTGCATTCATGGTATTAATTCTACTTTTCTTTGTTATCATCTCACTAGTTGAATATTTGGCACGTTCATGTCTTCTCTCATATATTATCTGATTGTACTATTTATATGGTTTCTTCCCACAGTATTTGCCAATAGCATCTTGGAACGTCAGGGGTTTAAATTCTCCCATCAAAATACTATGAGTCGTGACCCACGTAGCAAAGCTTAATGCTCATATTTCTTTGCCACAGAAAATGCATCTCACAGTGAATCTGTGAAATTACGCAAAGGATGGGTAGGTGAGGTATTTTTCTATCTAGTGAATGGCAAAAAAAATGGGGGCATATGTACAAGCCCCTATTGCCACGGGAACGTCACCTTATCTGCAAGGCAGCGTTAAGCCACTTTACGTGGCTTAACGCTGTCTTGTACATAAGGCACCCTTTCACACTATGTTTAGCATGAAAGGGGCGTGCAGTGGGTGTTGTGGTTGGCGTTCCACCGCAACACCCATTGTATTTGACGCTGCCCCCTATGTACAAGGGTGGTGTACAAAGGGAGGCAGCGCCTAATATTATGACCAGGAAAACCCTGGTCTTTAGGTGGCTAAAAGAGGAGAAATTTATTATTTCTCCTCGTTTTTATTTTTTCCATGTGTGCTGCCTTATGCTGCACACATGGACTAAGCGAAATGCCATGGTTTGTTTATGTAAAGGAAGGTGTCCCTTCCTGTACATAAAAACCCTTTTTAAAAATGCCATTTTGTAAGTTTCATGTATGCTGCATGAAGCAGCACACATGACAGTTACAAAATGGCATATTAGAATTGCTTATGTGCAGGAAGGGACACCTTCCTACACATACCCAATCCTCCCCTGCACACTGGCACCCTTGCACTCTGGTGCAAGGGTGCCTGAGTTGGCGCTAAGTTGTGAAATCTAGTGCCATTGCAGAGGGAAATGCAAGGCAGCAACACTTTCATGTAAATATGGTGCAGCCTTGCCTTTCCGAAGTGGCAGAGTGTGTCGTTAAGCCCAGGAGGCTAACGACACGCTCCGCCACTTCGTCGTTGATATGGCCCGTTGTGTCATCATTTTGTGTCACAAGTCTTTGCAAATTCAACAGGTGTCCATAGAAATAGATGCAGAGGAGAGATGGTTATTGCTTAAATTGTATATTGATAAGATTCCAATTGTACTTTTTAATGTATATAGTCCTAATGCCCTGGATTGTCAGTTTTTGTCCACTATTCATCTGAAACTTTTAAAATATCCTGATGATAATTTTGTTTTTGCAGGGGACTGTAATCAGTTTGTAGATCCTTTTATTGATAGGCATTCCTCCTCTCACTATATCCCAAACTAATCACAAAAGGCATTTGTACATGCTATTTGGCAGCATCATCTAACAGACACTTGCCGTTTGTGCAATTGTACACTCAGGGAATATAAATATTGCTCTCCATTTCACCATACTCACTTAAGGATAGATTACCTTTTCCTACTTCACTCTCTTACTCAATCCTTACACACAGCTGATATTGGTGCCCTTCTAATAATTGAACACACCCAGGTTTCTGTAAACAGTCCTTTCCCAAAAGATGATTCTTTAATAATTCTGTATTTTTAGACAACACTTTTACTTCTTCGTTCACTTCTTTCTTTCTTGAATACTTTCTACACAATCAGACAGATGACATTCCCTTCCATACAATATGGGACACCTTTAAGGTCTCAGCCCAGGATTTTGTCATTAATTATGTGCCTAAGAAAAGGAAAACTTCTCAGATACAGTACACACAAATTGTCCAAGATATTAAACACCTTGAGCATATATAGTATACCTTCTGCACACATCAATTACTGCAACAACTTTTAATACTAAACTTCACTTTAATAAGAAATCCAATGATAATGCATATTCTATAATCTAGTGCTGGAGTTTAGAGAGGCCAAAATAAATCTGGGAAGTCGCTGGTAAACTACCTTAAAATCAAACATAACAAATTTCATTTAGAGTCCATTATTGATGACACTGACACACTATACCACAAGGTCTTTGATATTTAAATCAAATTAAGAATTTCTATACCAATTTATGCTCACTGGAGCATGAACTTTCATATTCAGACATTTTACATTATCTATCCTCTGCCCACAAAACAGATTGCTCCCACATAGATTTCTCTTTCCTAGAAAAAGACAGTACACAACCAGACCTTCAAGGCAAATCTTCGCAAAAATGTAAAAAATCTCTGCAAACAAGCGGAAATATCGCGAAGATGCGGAAGTGCTTGTCCTGCCTGTTCGCGATATTTTTTGCGTGATCGCGTTGGAAATGTGCCCATGCGCTCGCTAATGGGCAAGGCCATCTTGTTTACACTTGTCCCGCCCGCTCGCGATGCCTATTTCCTTTTCCCGGTCTTGCAATGCATGCTCCCGCACGTTCGCGATAAGTATTTCCTGTTTTGGAATGTTATTATGTGTTCACGACGCTTTCTGCGTGCTCGGGAGGAAAATATCACGCAAACTTGCCTACGTGGAAGCAATGGGCACAGCCATCTTGTTTTTCACTCTATTTCTATAATTCTGAGGCCTGCTTTTCAATCCTCCCTCTATCTTTTCAATCCTTTGTTGCTGGAAACTTTTTTTTAATCTTTTTTATTTATTATCTCTCAGACTATTTTCCTGATTCTATATTTTGTTTCTGTCTATTTTTGTTTGTTTTTGGCTACTTTTTCACTCTTTTTCTATTACCTCCTTTTTAAATTTCTTTTACTTACTTTTTAAATTTTAACTTTTCTTTGCCGCCCCCTGCCTACCCCAGAACCATGGCAAATGGCCACAGGGCTCGTCGTAGCCAGAGCCGCCCACAAGGGGTGCAGGCACGGGCCCTATTTGGGAAGGTGGAGTTGGTCGCATTGGTTTTCTTTGTGCAGCACCACCTCCCCTTAACCCTGGCAGCAGGCGGCAGGCCTGGATTATGGTACGGGCTCCGGGAGTGCAGCATCAGTGGGGAAAGGTGCGCCGGGCAGTGTTTCACTGCTCTGGTGTCCGGTGCACACAGAACCAGTTGACGCCCTGGTGGTCCAATATCCTGGAACTGTTGGACCTGCTAGGAGTGGAGGTCCCGGGTCTTGGTGAGTAACTATTTAATGATTACTACTATGTGTCTGTTCTTCTGCTCTGTGTTATATATTGCGAATATCTTTTTTTCCGACCAGCTAGAATGATGCAGCTTACATTACAGGTAAATTATGTCTAAAAGTCTTCTGTGATTGTTATGACACAGGTGCTGTGCTCTACTAATCTTACTTGTTTGCAACTTTGCATTTGCGCTCGCTTAGCGTGATTATGTAAGAGTTTATTTAAGAGAACTTAAGTTAGGTAATACTAGAGTGACACTAGTCCTTCCTTTGTCCTGTCACTAAGAGATAGGGGTGGATTGATACTTAGGTTTAGTTACTTATTGGTACGAGTTTGTAATTTTTTAGTGGTCTGCGTGACGCCCCCTCTGTTACATCACCTGCTGCTAGTGCTTACCCCAGCCCTTAGTAGAACCTTTTGTAGTTTGTTCAGTGAGTGGTAATAGGCTTAGCACTAGTAGAACATCAGCATCAACACACCAACAATTTGGTGTATGCAAAAATGTAGGCATGTGTCCTCCATTTATGCATTTTTGAGAACTAAAAAAGTGGAAACGCATACTTAATATACAATTGGCACGCCTGGCATAGGTGGGCTAGGTCAGGTGGTACATACTACTTAGGTTTAGTTAGTATTCTGGAATCAAAATGGAACACTGGATTAGTGTTGATAAATAATAACTAGTCGATCCGCGAATCCCCTGGTACTACTTGTCGACCAGATGAGATAGGTCAATTTTATTGCAATTGTTGTTTACATAAATGTTTTTTGACCGTCCTTTAAAAATATTTTATTTGTTTCACACCAATCATCAATGTTTGTCTCTTTTTTATATCTTTCATCATCAGCACCCAGGGGCAAGAAGACGGGATTACTTGAACACCAGGGACAGGAGGACCAGGACGAGGGCTCTTCTGCAGGCCCCAGTAAGTCTTCCTGTTTTTAATATTAATAATTCTTATTCCCTAACTTTTACTGCACCATATTTTTTCCGAACTATTGTTTCCGTTTCCTATGCTATTTTTTACCAACAATTATCCTTCGATCTAGACTATCTGTTTCTAAATTCTTGTTATTCCTGCCTCTAATTGTCTCTGCTATGAAGACTCTCTGTACTACTACTATTAGTTTGTCTGTAGCTAAGCTTGCCCAGTTGGCCACTCTTTGTTTAAAAGGTTGTAAATAAAACTCAGATACACCAGTAGCTCTGGCCATCGAGTCCAGTCCTTTGGGTTGTCCTCTTGCACTACTTCTAGTCTTATTAATCTTGAGGATTTATTAATCTTGAGGCTTTTCGACAATTCCTACCAACAAAATGCCCAACCAGCTTTTACTATTTTGATAGGATAGGATAGGACATACTACTACTATTGTAGGGACTTTGCCCATACAGAACTTTGCACAAGAAAATAGGATGTTGGTGATGGGAGTTTGGACCTTCCTCACACCTCAATCAGAACCCATCACAATCCTCTGCCCGACTAGTTATAGTAGTGTCTCATAATTATTAGCTCTCCAAACCCCCCCAAGATACCCAATGACAACCCAGAACATAACACTCCAAACCTCTCAGTTGTGAAAGCAATGCACATGCACACCCTTCCTTCCGCTCGCTCACTCGTGTAAGTCCACACCAAATACCACCGAGTCTATGTAAGTTCAAAAGTTTTATTTTCAATTGACAAGCTCTGTACGTTGTTTTATATTGCAGGACCAACAGCAAAATGCATAACATTAAAACAATAAACATTGTTACACTTAGTTACACTTAGAACAACTACAAATCCATAGAACAAAGATAAAAAAAATGCAAAATCATGATAACTGAACAGTGGTGGAAGCACCACCATCCCCTTGGTAGTAGTATAGTTTATATGAAATTATAAATGAAGATCTCTGAGCGAATTCTGTGGACCCCTCCCCTTAGAAGAACCTAGTACTGGTTACATCATAAGCTCTGCAAAGCTCTGGTTTGTAGAAGGGAATCTTCCATCTTTAATGAGAAAAATGGTGTGCGTTAGTATATTGCAAGCATTTCTCAGTCGTGCCAAAAAGTGTAGCATTTTTATGGATAAGTAATATGGACTAGCACCAGAACTCTATAAATAAGTGGCTTGTTTTGGTTGACCTTGTATGCAGCGCTTAGACAGTACTAGTATGAGGTCATGTGGGCTAAAAGGCGACTTATACAACAGGCTGCGAGGTAACATGTGCAAAAATAAAAGACACAAAGGTAAAATGGTTGCATGGCTCGGGCTAACTAAGCAAAGACTAGAATGACCCTAGGGACCGTACACCTACTAGTGTCTACTCTCCTACTACCTGATTTGTACTAGTGATGTATGTTGTATATGTATGTATTACTATTAACTCATTTTGCAATCTTGCTACTGAAAAATAGGGGGAGGTGTATATGATACCTAAAAAATGTGTAATGTTTTTTGTAGGCGCACTACTGACCACCAGGGCTGGGGCCAGCGGCGAAGGCGACGCGGCTGGTTACGCAGGACAGGATGCGGCAGTTGCAGGGGGAGCTGCAGGGGGTGAGCAAGCAGCAGTGGCGGGCGGTGGTCAGTTACATTCCTAATCCTTACTTATTGACATTACACTCACTGCAAGGGTGTACTGTATACTGTACTGTTGAGACTTACTAAGTAAGAAGTTGTTGTAAACGGTTGAAGAGTGAAGACACCCTTTAAATTGCATTACTAAAGGCATTAGCGGCGGGAGTGTTGAGTAACCAATGGCCTCTTCTATCTGATTTAAACTCAGCTGTGAAAGTTTTATGGAGAAGACTAAAAGTCAGATCAGATGACCTTGATGGATGGGTTGAACGAAAAGGGAAAGAAGGGTGGAAGGAAGAAGGATGGGCGAGATTTAATATTTATGACTGACAGAGAAGGATACGTGAGATGCATGCATGTAGTGTAGTTCCTATATTCCCAAAAGGCTCTGCGCATTGGAATAATATAAACAGCAGTGTAGACGTAGGACTGAGGTCATCTAGGTCTCTACTGACTATATTCGACTTAATTAGTTTTGCCAGCTAGCTCAGAGGTCACTAGAAACTTTCTTGAATGTTCAGGAAAGAGTTAACTCTCCTGATTTAGACAAGAAGGGATTAGCTTCTGACAACCGCATAAACATGACAACTTTGCTCCCTCAGAATAAAGAGTGTATCTCTAGAGTCGTGTGAAAACAATAGACAACTATTTCACTCAGTCAATCGTGCATGCTTAGTCTCACCAGAGTGCAGAGAAATAGAGAGACAGGCGTTTTCAATAAAAGGTGTTATTTATTGAGCAGTCTTCTTTCTCATGCAAGAGAAATGAATTGCCACAATTGCAATACTTATCATGAAGTAAAGTGCGTACAGTAAAAGGAGTATTATGAAATAATACTGTAAAAGCATTGATATGGTTTCTTAGCCATATGATACTTTAAAACGGATAAATATATACATACATAAAAACATTGACTAACGTACTCAACTGGTGCTTCTAATATACGCCTACCCCGGTGTACCTGACCTAAGCCTAATACGTGGGAAAGAGTAAGTAAGTTGCAGTTTAAGTTAAGTTGTTTTTTTTGCCAAGAATCTGAATCAAGAATTCTCCTAAGGGTTTAGTCATCTCCGTACCTTAGGTTATAGAATGTAGGAGGTCTTGTATCTCTCTCTCAGGACTCTATCTCCCAGCAACCCGCAAGGGTGACTGGAAGCACCGGTGCTGGATTTCTCGGCAAGAGAAAAGACAGCGTCTCTCTCAGTGCATCAAGGGAGGGTCGGCTTCCTTCGGCTCTCGCATCAGCTGGGCGACGGGCAAGTAGATAGCAGCTCTGCTCCTAACCACCACCGTGTGTTTGCTTAAGGCAACGTTGGTATATTTATACCTGAAAGGGTCTGTGTTTGACGTAAGGTTGGATATAAGACGTCACTAAGAACTAACAGTTCTTTCTGGACTCCAGGAGTTCTTGTGCAAATCAAAACAAAAGCAGGGGGAATTCCCGGGCTGCTGGAGGCTTGGTTTGTTTAAAGAACACGTTGTGCTTTCTAGGAGTCTATGGGAGTAGCCTTGCCGTATTTGGACTGCATGGGCTATGCCTGAATATGGACATGATTCTTATGCCTTTATAAGGGTATGTTTGGTTATAACCACATAAGGGCATGAATCGGGGATATCTATTTAGGGTCCTAGTTAGATTCACAACACCCACTCCACGTATTATGTCAATCATTACTAAATACTAAGCAATAGTAAATATGTAACGATGCATGTGTTTTCCAACCCACCCCAAAATACATAAATTGCATTTGAAATGGTGTACAGTATATACACGAAAATGAGTATTATACTGTACGTCTTTCAAGCAGTTGTATCATTCACATAATGCATATATAAATATCGTCTGAATGAATTGCGAAAATTACACATTAAATGGCTCTAAATACAGAAAAGAAGGTCGAGACCATTTCATCACATATTTATACAATACTGTACATGTACTAGAGGCTGAGGTAAAATATTGTCTCTAGTATCTCTAAAAATAGAAGTTCTGTTCTCTAAGAATAGTTCTACTTTAAGCAGAGTACCATGTGCCAAAAAAATAGGTAAATATTTTGGAAGTGGAAAAAATAATTTTGCTTTTCAGGGGAAAAAATAGTTCCAATTGTTTTCAGTACTGTTCGTTTATCAAAAAAGCTGAAGGCCGAATTCAGAGTTCAGGGAACGCTGTGTGATCGTTGTTTTTAAAAGTTATTCTTTTTGTTCTGGGGAGAACATCATATCAGACAGGCTTGCAAAAAATTGGTCTACAACATCAGGTGAAAGTTCGACCAAGTTCGAAAATGCTAAAATTGTGCATATGTGAGAATTATTGCTATCATTGATGTCTGGATCAGCAATGCTCACAGAAGGTTGTACCTGTTTGGTGCTGCTTTCCTCTCGTACTTCACCGCCACCTAATCGTAATGGTGAAGTCTCAACGAATGCCGTCATCAGAATAGGTAGCCGCTGGGGACAACACGTTGCATGAGCCGTTACCGAACCATGCAAAGTATCGATATCCATTGGTACTGCTGATGGTAGTGTAAGATAGACGTCCAACACGCATTCTTCTCCGCATAGCAGACATCAAAGCACAGGTGAGATGCAATCTTGCCAGATTGGTCTGAATGAAAGAAACCAGGTTGCACTCAGATCTCTTAGCCGGGCTAATCCGAGGACTCTAGTCATGCGGTCTCGGTAGCGTATTGCTAGGATCGTTTCTTCCATTGTAGCTGGAGTTCTGTCTGTGGCTTGGCTTGCAATATCGGAGCAGAAGGATCAAAAATAAAATTCCTGCTATGAGTCCCAAAAGAAGAGGCAGGCCGCCGAAAAAGGAATAGACAAAATTCGGGAAAATGGCCATAACTTTTCAAAGGGTGCTAACAGTCCCGAAAAAATTGTCTTAAATACATGTGCGATGCCATTGGTATCAGACATGGTTAACATTTGGCTTAACATTTCTACGAAATGCACGGGGCAATTTGTTGATAATAGGGAATGTATCTCTGCTGCTGTCCTTGCAACTTGCAGATCATACTTCTCTTTGGACGAGGTTAAAGGCACACTTGTCTGTAAAAGAATAGACTTCATTCTGCTTAAAGTATCAATTTGAATAGAAGAGATATTCAAAGAAGGCCATATTGCCGCCTCCATGTCTGGATTGCTGTTTGGATACAATACTTGCATACAGCAAGTGACCATGGAACTAACGCTCACGAGATAGGCTTTTCCTGGCACCATGCCACAACAGCTGTGGTCACTTATTAGAACATAACTGCCGTTGGAGAGTTGTCTGAAAAATGGCTCTATCTGTGTTGCAGGAGTGCCGTGCAGGTGACATGAAAGGTTATTTGAAGACCCTTCGCAGGCTCCATGTAAGTTAATACCTTGACACAGGAGTGTACCGCTTAGTGATTTTTTACAATTGTTACCACTAAGGAATACCTCTTTCTTCCCTTCAATATAACATTTGTGTGTATAAGGTAAATTCCATGTCGACTTGATGTATCCTTTACCCAACCTTTCATACAGGCCTGCTGGTATATATTTTTGGCAATACTTAAACTGGAAAGTTGTTATCGGAATTGTAATTGTTCCGTGTATTATCCATTCAATGACAGGTCTCTCTGACATTGTCAATGGTAATCTCAAGTTTTTCAATGCTCATAATTGTATAGACTGCACCTTTTTGTGCCAAACTGATTTGTTTATCAGTAAGGTTAAAGATAGAAAATAATGACGTTATGTTGATTAGACGCCATGGCACGTAGCCTGAACGCAGGTTTTGCAACTTCCAGCCTAGCTGTACAATAGAACGTAATTGGGACTGACCATGTTGTAACATTAGTAAGTCCTGTTCTATTATATCAATAGCAGATGATGCAATGCTGTCCAGTGAATATATTCTGGAGGACAGAGTCGTTAACCCATTGTCCACTACAGAAAGTGATTTTTCCAAATTTATACAATCAATTTCTCGTATTTTTTCTGCTGTTTCAATTTGTGTTACTTTCCAAGCTTCGTTGTAAGCAGCGTATATACCGGCGTATATGAAACGTTTTTGACGCTGTTTGCGTGGTCCCAGTATGGGTGCACAGACATAATATCGACTCCAAAATATCGTTTGGACATAATATCGACTCCAAAATACCGTTTGGAGAAAATATCGACAGGACAGAATATAGACAGCCAAAATATCGTTTTTAAAGTAAGTGAAGTAATATCATTTTTAAGGTAAGTGAAGTAATATCGTTTTTATTTTTAGGGTTCAGGGTCAGTTTTGGGTTTTTGGGTAAAGGGGTATTTTTAGGGTTCAGGGTCAGTTTTCAGTTTTTGGGTAAAGGGGTATTTTTAGGGTTCAGGGTCAGTTTTCAGTTTTTGGGTAAAGGGGTATTTTTAGGGTTCAGGGTCAGTTTTCAGTTTTTGGATATTATTTTATTATATTTTATTACTATATATATATATGTTTAATAAATATGAAATAAAAAAATATTTATTTAACTTTCATTAATTATTTAATTATTATAAGTTAATTTAAGTAATTTTAAGTATATTTTAGTAATTAATTATTAATATTAATTTAATTTAACACTGTTTTTAGTAAATACGATATTTTTTACAACTATATTTTTGTAAACGATATTTTTAACTCGATATTTTTGTACTTACCTGTTTGTAGATAGAAACTCGATATTTTGACTGTCGATATTTTCTCAACGATATTTTTGATGGTCGATATTCTGTCCGTCGATATTCTTTCAGTGATCCCCAGTATGAAATCACGCAAGTCAGCACCGTCTTTAAGTAAAGTCAAGTGTTGCTTAATTTCAGCCAGTGTGGATTTCTGTAGCCATTCAAGGCATAGTTTCCCTACACTGTATGTTGTAACTATCCCTGGATGTTGTCTCTGGGAATATCTTGGGTCTGGCCTGGTCTGTTTAAACCCCGGTGTTTTGTTCAGGAATCTATCTTGACAGTTATTTGTGTCTGTGGGCCAGATCAACCATTTTTTCCAATCAGGATTTGCTCTGTTTTGGTGTAAAATATGGGATACGTCTATCTCTACATTTGTAGTGCTATTACTATCAGGCATGGGCTTTGGAATAGACGGTTTGTTTAAGTCTTTCATCTTGGCTAAACCAAGACAGGTTGTCTGTTGAATGGAGTCATTCAGGAATATTATTTGTTCTGGGATAATGCAGGCTCCAAACAATGCCTCTAGACCTTGTACCTGCCAGTCTTTTGAACCCTAGATGGTTTTTTTTTCAATGTTGTGTTTCCAAAATTCAAAACCAAATGTAGACATTTTATCATAAAATTTTTCAGAATAAATCAATTTGGTATTTGTCAACATTGTTTTCATTCCTGTCTTATTTAACATTCTAAAATAAAACGTTTCTGGATCACTGTTGTTAAACCCTGAGAAGTATGTGAGTTTCTCATAAAATGTTTTCGAGCTGCCTTTTGGCGGTGTTGGACAATGTTCCCATTGATTGTAATTTAAAACATTTCTAGGTTGAGCAGATTTATGCAAATAGTGATGACCATAGTGGTTAAAACAGTAAATTTCTTCATAGTTCGATGAACCCTGTAAATAATCATGTTCGGTAAAATTTTGCTGACATTACTAAATCTGACATCATATTATTAATATTTTCAAAGTCTCAATCATCAGAGAAAGTACTTAGTGTCACAAAGTCACTGAAGGAAACCTTAAATTGATGTGGATATTTCAAGGGCTCAATCGGGCCATAGATTTCATAATCCGTTTTGTCCCATGCTACCCCACCGGGTATAGGATTGGCTGTGATGTTCACTGATGACAGTTCTCTTTTTTCGAAGTGTGAGGATGTGTGAGGCTTTAGGACCAAGTTGATGTTCTGACTTGCTGTGTCCATTGTACTATATTTTCCATCAATGAATTTTCCCAAACATAGAACCATGATGAGCCAAAGCAGGAGGAAAAGTACACCTAACACAATCCAAAATCCAATCCATGGTAAAATCAGATATGTTTCTTTTAGTTGATGAAAAAGTTCAGTCATTTTTTCTTTGAAGGTTTTTGTTGCTGGCGTTTCTTCATGCTCACTTGGATCATCAGAAAAGTCATCGAAATTGATGAAGTAGCCAGATGCAGTTCTGTCAATTGTTGGAATTGTTTCCGGATTTTCATTAGTCTTTCCATTTTTCTTTGTTTCATTAGTATAGTCTGAGGCTACATTGTTGTAGACAGGTGTTTCTTGACGAACTGTTGCAATTTGGGTTTCAAGAGGCACAAGTTCCATGGTTTTGTTGCATAGTCCTTTTTTATTCACTGCAGGTTTATCAACTGTGATTAGTCTCTCAGTTTGAACCCCTTGGATTGTCGCAAGATTTGGTCTTCTGCTATTTCCTGGGAGTCCACTGGGCCTACTACTTATTATTGGCCACATGATTGTGGTTTTGCCAGGTCGATGGATACAACTCTGTTCTCCTTTTTACCAGCAAGGGGCGGTAGTACTACTGATCTTGTTCCGCTGACAGCTAAGACAGGTACTGCTTTTCTATAAGAAGGCCCAAATTCCTTTTTCACCGCGATCTTTTCTCTGACTAGATCCCCAATCTTTGGAATCCAGAAAGGTCTTACTGGGACAGGTGGTTTCTCTTCAGTGGCTGTTGGCTTTAACTTTGTATTACTCAGACTTTCTCTTGTTTCATTTAAGTCCTGTAAAACAGCCAAACGATCTTTGATATCAAAGGCTTTTTCTTCTACCCCTGAAGTCTGACAATCTAAGTCCTGGATGTGCATTCTAGTACCGAACAATAGTTTGTATGGAGTGATACCTTTTAGAGAATTTCTTGGCAGATGTTAAGACTACGTTGGACACTTGTTAAATGTTTGACCCACCCATCACCCGAACCGAATACCCTCGTCATTATAGATTGCTTTATGGCACGTTTTTTTCTTTCCACTACCGTATTTCCCTCAGGATGGAAGGGAGAAGAGTACCGCAATGCAATGCCCATGCTGGTCATGGCCTCTTTGTAAGCTCGAGAGCTAAACGCAGGACCCTGGTCAAATTGTAGCATGCCAATTGTGTATGTGCCGATAAAGACTCGCAAATCTTTCATAACAGTTCTGGCGTCAGCCGAGCGCTGGGGCCACATCCAAATGAATCTCGTGCAGGAATCCACTGCGACCATGATATATTTATAGTTGCCATCCCTTTGTAAGGGAGCACAGTGGTCCAGGTAAAAACATGCTAATGGTTTATCTGAGATTAGAAGGGGCGTCTGTGCTGGTCGTTTCACTGTTGATATTTTCATTCTTTGCCATATTTCACATTCTAGAACATAATTCCTAGTTTGTTTTCTCATGCGTGGCCACCAATATCTCTGTTTTAATAATGAAACTGTGGCGGAAACACCAGCATGTGCAGGAGCGAGCCCTTCGTGTGCCGCTAAAATTAGTCCTAATCTGTGTTTCATGTTTGGAATCGCCCTATCCCCCACTCCAGGGATTCGAGTAAAAGGAACATTATTCGCATCAGTTATGTATGAGTACTTTACTGGAAAGCCTTTCGGGAGTGTTTTTCTATCATCTTTTACTGAAGCACTGACAGCTTGCATTATATCGCTGTCTATTTTTGTTTTTGACCGGGTGATGGCAGCTACGTAAGCCGTTTGCACAGCTGCCTTCGCGGCCTCATCAGCCAATGAATTCCCCGCAACGTGAACGCCATCACGTTGATGACTCAGTGTATGTATCACGTGATTGTTTTGTAGTTCTTTCTGCAAAAGAACTACTTGTTCCCAAAGCGTTTTATGTTTGATTGTGCCACCTTTTACATCTTTGAAGCCGTTTTGAACCCAGTTCTGCAAGTATTCATTGCAAGACTGAACGCAGTAATATGAATCGCACACTATTAGTGTGGGGAATTCGCGATCGGTATTTTCAAGCGCCATCTTAAATGCTAGTAGTTCAGCTCGCTGAGCTGTACAATCTCCTAGAGATTGGGTTTTAGTGACCAGAGGTCTAAATTTTCCTTCGTGCCAACGACCTTAAACAATCGCGCACGCAGCACTATAGGCTTGCTTACCCCCAACTGTGGGTTGTGCTGATCCGTCTGTATATATTATACAGACGTAATGTTCTAGAGGCATAATTTCAACTGGCAGAGGACATTCATATTCATATTGGAGAAATTCTTGTGTTTTTAAGTTAGGATCGAATTTGTATACTACGTCTGGTGCAGCAAGAGAAGTAACCCATTGTATCCATCTCGGAAGGAGAGCTTTAGCATTTGTAATGCTTGCCCTCGTTACTGCTTCTAGAGCAGGTACTGGTGTAACGATTATTATACGTTGACCTTGTGCCAGGGCTCTTTCTTTTGCTACAGCAGTTTGAACCGCAGTTAGAATTTTTTCAGTTGAACTGAATTTCATTTCAGCTTGTGTGTACAAATGTGATTTGTAAGCTATGGGTACCGTTTCTCCCTCATTAGAGGTCAGGTACGTGAATCCGCATCTTCCTGGGATGACTCGGATTACAAGGTTGCGTATGTTTTCGCGTGTTTGCAGTTTTGTTTTAACTAACATGTCTGCTTGTAAAGATCTTAACATTTCTGTGTGTTTCTGAGTCCAATTAATTGGTTTGAAGTCAGGTTTTATTAATTCATAGAGAGGTTTAACCCTCTCTGCATAATTTAGAATGTATGTTTTTCCGAAATTCAGGAAACCTAGTATTGATTGTAAGTTCTTCAGCGTTTTTGGAGCTTGGAGTACTGCACATTTCTTTAAGAAATTGTCTGCTAGGCTTTTGCCTTCACTTGATAATTCATATCCTAAAAACAGGACAGTTAGATGAGCAATTCATGACTTTTTAAAGTTGAATTTATACCTTTCAGCTGCGAACCCATGTCTTATGGTGTTCACTCTTTTCAAGTGTGTCTCCAGGTCGTCGTCTGTAAGGTAGATGTCATCGACATATGATAATGCCTCATCATCATACATTTGTAGTAACTCTGTTACCTTTGCTGAGAACAATCCTGGCCTATTCTTGAATCCATGTGGGAGTCGACAGAATTGTTTTTGCGACCCCATGCAGTAGAAAGCGGTCAAATACCTGCTTTCAGGTGCAATGTTTTGACAAAAGAAACCATTTGAGATATCTAATGTTGTTTTATATTTTTTGCGCACAATGTTATTCATTAGTGCTGCACTGTGTGAGTTTTGTACTGCAAATGTTTTGCAGCAAGAGTTTAGGTGTCTATAGTCCAAAACTAGACGATATGAATTGTCTGGCTTGGAGACAGGAAATAAAGGATTATTCATTTGTGAGGTGCATGTTTCAATCACCCCGTGATATTCAAGTTGATCTAAGATCTCCCTGACTTGCTTTTTAGCTTCTTGCTTAACAGGATACTGCCTTTGTGCAGTGGGTTGATTCTGTAACTGGATTATATGGTGAGGAGAATCCTCATCCCATCCTACAGGATTTTTATATAATGCAGGAGCTTGGGCCTTTGCCCATTTTCTAGCAAATGTGTATTTTTTATGAATTGGAATATGATTTGAGAAGGCAGGCATAATCATTTCTTTGCCATGAGGGCACTCCCTGACAAACTCTGGTGGCCAGTCTTTCTCAGCTAACAGGATGTCATAGCCTTTCGAAAGGTTATCCCAAAAGAGACCCCTTACTTTCCTAGTCTTATCCCCCTCTATACGTAATGTTATTTCATATAATTTATGGGGTTTGCTAACTCTGGTGTCTGCTGTTTCCACTTGAATGTATTCATTCGTGTCCACTGTCTCCAGAAGATTCATCAGGATCTTGCGAGCTATGGTTACTTCTGCTGCGCTGTCTAGCATTGTCTGGGCCCACTCTCCGTTTTTCAGTTGTGTCCTCAGTATCCTCGGCATGTTTTATTTTAATACTGGCTACCTTCTTCTTTGGAAATTGTAATTTTTTACTTTGATGAGCAGGTTCCTTGTCTTTGGATGTGACGTGCTCTTCTTTGTGTTCTGACCGTACTCTTCTTTCCGATTTCTTGAGGAAGTCTGAAAAGATCGAGAGGGACGTGTATCAATATCTTAATATCTGACAGGTTTTCTTAATTTATCCCTATCTCTAAGGTTGTATCTTTTCTCAGAGGGCTCCCTCTGGGGAGACTTGTCTCCTTGTTCTGGAGATCTATTTCTCCGTTGAGGAGACCTTCCTCTGGACTGGAATCGTTTTTCCCTGGGAGTGGATTATTTATTACCCTCCCAACTCTTTTTTGGAGTGTTGAGACTATTTTTAATAAATGTTTTTTCAGGATTTTCAAGTAGTTGGGGTTTTACTGGTTTCCCACCCAAACTATCTCTACCTAGTTCTTCATAGGATTTTTCTATGATTCTGGCAAGTTCAAAAGGTTGTTCTGCTATATCTGTTTCTTTCAATTTCTGGCGGATCACCACAGATGCTACTTCTCCTTTTATGTTGGCTAATAATATAGCCGAGACCTGCTTGAAGTCTTTCAGTAATTTCATACCTAGAGTTAAAGCAGGTTCTGGACCGTATTCATTTTGAATTTGTCTTAGCACATCTGGTATTACCGCCATAGACGGAACACCATGTGTTTTTGTGTAAATAGAAGCAAAGACTGTGCCCCAAGTGTCACAGTCCTCCACATGTGGTGCAACCCCCATTGGAAGGCAGATAGTCAGAATTCTGTGTTTTTCATTAGGAGTAGTATCAGGAAATACTGCCTCTATCTGAGTGATTTTCTGAGCTAACCAGAATGGAATCTGTTCCCGTTTTGTGGGAATTTTGCCAATGGCTGATTGTATATTCTGTGGTGTGATTTTATTTGTGTTCCCCTGGTGAGGGGTGGTCTCTGGAATTTTTATTGCCGGTTGGACTGTTGAAGTCTGCATGACATATTGGACCAATTGTCTGTGTATTTTAATTAACAGTTTTAGTTGAGCTAAGAGCTCTCAGTCCGACATCTTTTCAATGTCAGGATGTGGTGTGTAGCTGGCTAGAACCGGCCACGCAGCTCCTGGTCTACCTAGTGGACCGAGCCCGGTGATGTGATTTTGATGTTTTAGGGCACCATTAAACCAGAGCAGGTGCTCTTGGTAAGTTAGTGGAATTTCAACGTCCTCGAAAGGAGCGTATTCATCCGGAGGTTCCTCTATTTTGTAATAGTGGAATTCGTGTGTCACAGCGTGTGCTGCTGGAAAATGTATCCATGAATAGAATACCTCTCTCTGCCGATATTCATGTGCCTCTACCATGAATATGACTGTACCACCTCGTGATGATACTCCATTTTCTATAAGTTTTTTAGTTATAGTTTTTCTTTCATTTACCGAAATGATTATGGCATTCGGGTCATTTTCTTGGAGACTTGTGTCATCCACTAGGAGTTGAGCTGCTAATCTAGCTTCCTCCCTTTCGTCTTCACTTTCCGTCATTTTTACTAACAGAAACTTTTTTTGTTGCAGATCAAGTTTCAAGGGAAAAAAGATTAGGTGCACAATATTTTGGAACACTGTATCCTTCAACATTGACTAAACCAAAAACTAATACATAGGAATCTCTTCCTACTAAGTTCCGTCGGATATTAACCTTTTACCCACTCCAGACGTTTATTGGAGTATTTACGGGAAAAAGGGGTCTGTGTGAAAAGCACGACTGAGTTACTCTAGTGTCTTGCGTTAGATTATCGCCTTACCAAATGTTGGGCGCCATGTAGTGTAGTTCCTATATTCCCAATAGGCTCTGCGCATTGGAATAATATAAACAGCAGTGTAGACGTAGGACTGAGGTCATCTAGGTCTCTACTGACTATATTAGACTTAATTAGTTTTGCCAGCTAGCTCAGAGGTCACTAGAAACTTTCTCGAATGTTCAGGAAAGAGTTAACTCTCCTGATTTAGACAAGAAGGGATTAGCTTCTGACAACCGCATAAACATGACAACTTTGCTCCCTCAGAATAAAGAGTGTATCTCTAGAGTCGTGTGAAAACAATAGACAACTATTTCACTCAGTCAATCGTGCATGCTTAGTCTCATCAGAGTGCAGAGAAATAGAGAGACTGGCATTTTCAATAAAAGGTGGTATTTACTGAGCAGTCTTCTTTTTCATGCAAGAGAAATGAATTGCCACAATTGCAATACTTATCATGAAGTAAAGTGCGTACAGTAAAAGGAGTATTATGAAATAATACTGTAAAAGCATTGATATGGTTTCTTAGCCATATGATACTTTAAAACGGATAAAATATATACATACATAAAAACATTGACTAACGTACTCAACTGGTGCTTCTAATATACGCCTACCCCGGTACCTGACCTAAGCCTAATACGTGGGAAAGAGTAAGTAAGTTGCAGTTTAAGTTAAGTTGGTTTTTTTGCCAAGAATCTGAATCAAGAATTCTCTTAAGGGTTTAGTCAGCTCCGTACCTTAGGTTATAGAATGTAGGAGGTCTTGTATCTCTCTCTCAGGACTCGATCTCCCAGCAACCCGCAAGGGTGACTGGAAACACCGGAGCTGGATTTCTCGGCAAGAGAAAAGACAGCGTCTCTCTCAGTGGGTCAAGGGAGGGTCGGCTTCCTTCGGCTCTCGCATCAGCTGCGCCTCGAGCAAGTAGATAACCGCTCTGCTCCAAACCACCACTGTGTGTTTGCTTAAGGCAACGTTGGTATATTTATACCTGAAAGGTGCCGTGTTTGACGTAAGGTTAGACATAAGACGTCACTAAGAACTAACAGTTCTTTCTGGACTCCAGGAGTTCTTGTGCAAATCAAAACAAAAGCAGGGGGAATTCCCGGGCTGCTGGAGGCTTGATTTGTTTAAAGAACACGTTGTGCTTTCTAGGAGTCTATGGGAGTAGCCTTGCCGTATTTGGACTGCATGGGCTATGCCTGAATATGGACATGATTCTTATGCCTTTATAATGGTATGTTTGGTTATAACCGCAAAAAGGCATGAATCGGGGATATCTAATTAGGGTCCTAGATAGATTCACAACAGGTGGCTGATGGGAATCTCAAGCATGGTTGGTTGAATGCCTTAAAAACTCCCACAAATGTTAAAGCCCAAGGAAGTGGGAGGATAAATACATACCACAAATGATATGTACTGTGCTTGATAGTGCTACCATGCCACTATGTGTATAATTAATTTGTCTTTGTTGTATAACGTTTTAGGACCCTTGTGTAATTTTCCCGATTCATGCCCTTATGTAGGTATAAAATACCGTATTCTTATAGAGGCATAGAAATCATAACCATATTAAGAGACAACTCATGTAGTCCTAATACGGCTTGGCTACTTCCACTAGTTCTAAAAATCTACAACAATTTCTTGGAAAAACCCGCCTTCAGCAGTCAGGGACTTCCCCCTGCATGAATATTGATTTATCCAAGAACTCATGGAGTTTTCAGAAAATTAAGTCTCTAATGACGTTATAATGTCCAATCTTACGTCAAACTCGGCACCTTCAAGATATAAATATGCCCACACTTGTCCAAACAAACACACGGTGGTTTGGAGCAGTTCGACTATCTACTTGCCCGACGCGCCCTGCTGCAGCAAGTGCCGAAAGAAGCCGACCCTCCAGCTGACGCACTGAGAGACGCTGCACTTTCTCCTGCCGAGAAATCCAGCTCCCATGTTTCCAGGCTACCCTTGCGGGTTGCTGGGAAATCGAGTCCTGAGATCGAGAATCGAGAGATACCAGACCAACTACATTCTAAAACCAAGGTACGGAGCTGATTAGACCCTAGGAGAATTCTTGGAACAGATTCTTGGTTAAAGAATACTAAAACGAGGCTACACCTTACTTATTCCTTCCCTTGTACTAGACCTAGGTTAGTGTGGCGGGATGGATGAAAACACGTAAGCTTTGGGTTGAGGTAACGCAGGCTTTACTGATTTTAACAGCCGCCTTCGCCTGGGCACGTTCCTATAATATGGTAGGGGCGATTCGCTGTCTCGACGCGCTGGGGAACTCCTCTCTTTCCTCTGGTCTAGGACGGGTTTTCCTCCCTCCCGTGGAGTCCTGGGAGATGTAGTCGCCCTTGCTTCCGTCTTGAGGGCCGGTCTCAGCGCACATGTAAAGAAAAGAAAGGCTCTGAGTAAAGGGCTCTGATTTACTCAGCGTGATAGGGAAAAGGGAGTGAGGAGACACACGTGAAAGAGCAATACGTCGTGTCGATAGTGCTGGCAGGGAATCGGGATCAGTGCAGGGATGACGGCGTCGGGTGCTCTATGGAGGTTTACTACCTCTTCTACCCGCCCAGCCCACGATACGATCACGTACCTGGCTGAGCCACACTTCCCTTGAAGCGTGGCTGGGCGAAGCGCCTTGTCATTGGCCTCCTGGTTCTGCACTCGCTGGCCTCGTCTCTTCGGTGGCTTCTCCTTCCGCCTCTCGCTGCTCTCGCTGTTCCCCGCTTGTTCCTCTCCTCGACTGCACGCCTCCTTCTCCTCTCCAGATCTCCTCGTCTTCTCCCAGTCGTGAACGACACTCTCTCTCGGTAGAGCCGGCTTTTACGTCCGTGGAATCAGCTGACCAGGGGGCGTGTCCGGACTCAAACTCCGTCCAGCTAAAGAAACAGTCCCCCTCCTCGCGGTGGACGGCCGAAATGTAAGGAGATCCTCCTTTCCAGCCCTCCGGTTGCTGCTGCACTGGAGAGGAAGAGGGCAACAGGCATCGAGGGGATGTTGAAGCAGAGGGAACCCCTTCCGCCCCCTGGTCACAGTTAGGTACACAGGGGTAGGCGTATTTTAGAAGCACCAGTTGAGTACTTTTAGTCATTATTTATCACTGTATGTATTTTATGCATTTTAAGTATTTTATGGCTTAGAAACCATATTATGCTTTTACAATATTATTTTATAATACTCTTCGTACTGTTCGCTTTGTACTTTACCACAAGTATTATGATTGCAGCAGTTCATTTCTTATGCTTGAGAAAGAAGACTGTTCAATAAATACCTTTTATTGAAAACGCCCGTCTCTCCTTTTCTCTGCACCTCTGGTGAAACGAAGCATTCACGATTGACTGAGGGAAATAACTATCTATTGTTTCCGTGACTCTAGAGATATATTTCTTATTCTTGGGAAACAAAGTTGTCATGTTTTAAGTGGTTGTCAGAAACAAATCCCTTCTTGTTCATTCGAGAAAGTTTCTAGTGACCTCTGAGCTAGCTGGTACACACAATTAAGTCTAGTATATTCGGTAGAGACCTAGTCGACTTCAGTCCTACGTCTAAAATACTGGATAACTTCCGGAGCTGGCCCTCTTCTAATCTGACCACGCAATAGCATCCCCATTCTCTCCTAATTTGCACCAAATGTTCCTATCACCATGCTCCCTGCCTAAGACCCGCCCTCCTCCTCGGAGACTGCCCCCACTGCCCCCCCAAAACCCCACACACACTATGCCTCCCGACAGGACAGCCCACAATGCCCTCCCCTCTACGAACCTCGCTACTCTGCGAGACCGGAACGCTCTATTGATCCGATTCCCACCAGCCCTCTCACCCAAAGCAAAGAAAAATTTTAAACAGAAACTGATCCGACAACATCCAGAATCACTCTTTGCATACACCTACCACTGTCCCTCAAAAGGAATGGTAAAAACGGACCATATCTTCCACACTGAGAGACACGAAGCATGGAAACACATCATCAGATCCCACCTAAAAATTTCAAAAACCACCAACACCACACATAGCTGCAAACTTAGAATATCACTCCCTCACCCCGTAAGCATAATGGAAATACCACGGTGACCATTTACTATAATGGCACAGTCCTGATACAAGCCAAAAGTGAAAATTTGGATCCTTTGATACCCTCTTCCCCTCTCTACGGGATAATCCCTCTCACGCTCCCCCTCTCCCGCCCACACTCCCACACCGGAGGAACCGGATCAGCCATTCAAAGTCACCCTCTGCCTCGGAACTCATGATCAACAGCACTCGCCCCTCAGCACGCGTCTCCCTCCTCACTACCCCCAGGGAGTGCATGTCCCCCCTCTTCCCATGTCCGATTCTCATCCACACCTGTCACCCACTTCTCAGAGTCTCCCGAGACACTCCCCACACCCACCTTCTTGCTATGTCCTCTGCCCCTCCCACAGGGAAAACAAGATCCACCCCTCCACACCAGCCCCCAAACCAGCCCCCACCACCATCCGCCAACCACCGCCCGATACCACCCAGCTACCCCACACGCCCACCCCAACACACTGCCAACAATCAGAACACCCCCCTCCCCACACCCACAGGCAACAAAGCTGCTACACCCCATGAGGCATTGCACCACATGACACCCCCCTCACCACCCCCAGAGAGAACAGGACCACCCTACTTCCCATCGAGGGTGCCCATCCCCTTATGTCAGCTGCCAGCACAACACATAACATCCCCCAACCACCCCCATCGACAACAGCGACCCCCCTGAACACCGTGGACTCCCACCCCATCCATCACCTACAGGCTCTCACCCCCGCCCACAACCCACCTCCCACTTTCTTCTCCTCACACCGAACAACCTGAGCACTTGTCCCCCCAAACTCACAGGCTACATAGCGCTCACACCCCAACAAGACCTAACCACCCTACACCCAGGGCCCCACCCATACCCCTCACAGACAACACAGCTAGCAAACTACCAAACACCCCAAGTCTCTCCCCCCAAGCCCCACACACCTGTTCAAGTCCAATCCCGCTACATCGATGAACTTGTGACTGAGCAACGCATTTCCTCGTTGGATACCCAGATAACTACCATAATTCGGGGCCTCAGTGAAATCCTATCCAACCTTGCTGTGCCCCAGCAACAGTATCACACCCACTCTTGCATCACTCAGACACAACAAAATCCATCCACTACCCCTCACAAGAGATGGATAACTAAGCCCCCCGCCAATCTATCGTAGCGACCGAAAAGAACCAGAGACTCTATGTCTGAGAACGACGCGGCAGATCTCGCCACCTCGTACGACAATCATAATGGTGTCACGGTCTAATCCAAAATACAGGTGATCACCGGACTTGGTAGAGCTCAAGCCCTCCCCAACTCACGAGACCATCGGCCACCCGCACTAACATCCCCACGGCCCCCCTTATGAAGAAACCCAAAACAGAGATGACCCTCACAAAATCCATGCTCATAAACTGCAGATCAGCCACAAAACACACCACAGAACAAGCAGAATCCATCCTCACTCATGACAATGACATAGCATTCATCACTGAAACCTGGCTCAACGACTCCTCCCTTCCTCTCCTGGACACCCTCGTCCCCCCAGGCTTTAAAATCACCAATAAAAACAACGTAGACAATAGAGGTGGAGGCTTAGCAATCATCCACAGAGACAATTTGTCTGTGTCGGAATCAGAATCAGCCAACTACAACTCCTTTGAGTGCTTAACTGTTAACATCATCACCTGCAACAAAAAAACAGTAACCTGCCACCTTATCTACCACTCCCCAGGCAACTCCATTGCCTTCACTGAACACCTGTCTGACCTAATTGCCCACTGCTCCCTACGTGATGCGAAAACTCTTATTCTGGGCAACTTCAACCTACACTGGAACAAAGAAAATAATCCGCTTATCCGAAATCTGAACGAGCTAATGTGCACTAACGACCTCATGCAACACTGCATAGAAGCAACTCACAACAAAGGAGCAACCCTAGATGCCATCATAGCCAATCAAGACATTGTAAGGATAAACAACACCCGGCCCGTAGACTGGTCCGACCACCGCTTAATCCTTTTCCAACTCTCTCACCCAGCCACCATTCAACCCCCAGCCCAAGAACAACCAAAATGGACCAGAAATCTCATGCGGATCAATATGACTGACCTGGAAGAAAAAGTCACCTTTTTACTCACTCCCTCCTCGGCTAAACTTTCCACAACAGAACTCACTGACCACTACAACACTTCCATGTCAACTATTCTTGATCAGATTGCCCCTCTGAAACTAAAAAAACCCAGGAACATTCCATCCAGATCCTGGTTCAACACGGACATCAATAACGAAAGGAGACAACTTAAAGTCACAGAAAGACTCTGGAGAAGCAACCCCTCCGCTAGCACTCTCGAACAACTCAAAGCAGCTCGGAGAAGCTACAAAAAACACATCCACAATGAAAAAGCCAACTTCTTCTGCTCCACCCTGGACAATGCAAAAAACAGACCTAATGAACTCTTTAAAATCATCAAGCTACAAACCACTAAGCCCACAACAACATTCACCCAGGCCTCCACGGAACTCTGCGAAAATTTCACCAGCGTCTTCGAAGAAAAAATCACTAAGATTGAACACTCGCTAGACACCAGCAGCGATCCCGACAGTGAAAGCCTTCCCCTAGATACTACAGAAAGCACATGTCTTCACAACGCAACTACATGGAAGGCCTTCTCTCCCATCACAGAAACCGAGATTATCAAGCTAATCTAAACCTCCCAACGCGCCTCTCACCTCCTAGACCCTATACCTACCCAACTGACCAAAAACCTCAAACTCGCCATAGCTCCCTTCTGGTGCAGAATCATCAACAGCTCCCTCCAATCTGGCACTATACCTGATTGCCTCAAAGTTGGCCAAGTCACACCACTACTAAAAAAAACAGACCTTGATTGCACGGACCTGAACAACTTCAGACCTGTCTCCAATCTCCCCCTCCTATCCAAAATCCTGGAGAAATGTGTCCTCTCACAGCTAACTCAACACATGGACAACATCAACCTTTTTGACCCCCACCAATCGGGGTTCAGAAAAGGTTTCAGCGCCGAGACAGCGATCCTCAACATCACAGACGACATCCACCAGTCACTAGACTCTGGTCAATGCTGCCTTCTCATTCTCCTTGACTTATCGGCAGCCTTTGACACAGTAGACCACCAACTTCTCATTAAGGCCATTAAAGAAAGGGCGGGTGCCGATGATAAGGTCCTCCAATGGTTCACCTCTTTCCTCCAGAACTGCTCGCAAAAGATACAAATCAAGAACTTTACCTCCGACCTCCACCCTGTCAGCAGAGGTGTACCCCAAGGCTCAGTGCTCTCACCACAACTGTATAGATGGAACCCCTCAACACCATTCTTAAAAAGGCGATGATCCCCTTCCACCTATACGCTGATGACACTCAGATCCATCTAGAAACCTCCTGCCCAGACAACATCCTCAAACTCAATACACTCTAAAAGAAATTCAAGGCTGGCTAACCCAAAACCACCTTAAACTCAACTAAGAAAAAACGGAGATCCTCCTCATCTCTAACAAAGAAGAGAACCCACAAATTGCAGAGTGGCTTAAAGCTTTGGACGCTCAAAACGGTAACCTCACCTTGGCCAAATCCGGAAAATCCTTAGGAATAACCCTAGACCCCAAACTGGACATGACCAACCACATCAAAAATCCGCAAAGACTGCCTTCCTCAACCTAAGGCTTCTATACAAAATCAAACCATTAATTCCTGCCAAAGACCTCAAACAAGCCACACAATCGTTGGTGTTATCCAGGCTCGACTACGGCAACGCAACTCTCACTGGTGGCTCAAAATCCAACTTAGCTCCCCTCAGAACAACCCTCAATGCAGCAGCTAGAAAGGTCACTGGAATCAAGAAATACGACCACATTTCACCAGCACTAAGAGAACTAAAATTGCTTCCAGTTGAACAGCGAGCCAATTTCAGAACGGCATGCCTTCCGCACAAAGCCCTCCACACTGGAAAACCAGACTATTTAGCCGCCAAACTTAAGAGGGCCGGGCAGTCGAGAAACCTCAGGAGCTCAAACTCCCTCCTTCTCATTCCCTTGAAAACACAGAAACACAAGACAGCTGCGAAATCACTTGCCGGAACCGCACCCAAAATTTGGAACTCCATCCCAGCAGAAATCAGAACTATGCATTCCTTCACAAAATACAAAAAACACCTTAAAATCCTCCTGCTGAATCGCGCCCTCCCAAATGGATAGCCACGCTTCCCCTGAGGCCGGTGTTATCTGACTAGACTCTGCTCTCTTCCTCCTCAGTCCGCCTCAAGACTATCCTTGCACATGATTAAGCGGCCTCACGATCCTCGGTCCACCTCCACTCAGCATTCAACAAGGCTACCTCAGGACTCTTCCACTCCGCCTTGAAGACCCGGGACCCCTGGTCTGCTGATCCTCCCAGGTCAACCGAAATTAGCATTCAACAAGGCTTCCTCCGAACTCGTCCACCGCTTCCATAAGCTATAGCACTCTTGGACTATCGAACGACCTTTTCTTTTTGCTGACGATTTTCTAATATGCTTAATTACCTTGAAACAATGCTGTAAAGCGCTCCGATACCCTCGTGTCTGGTCAGCACTATATAAAACTCCTAAAATAAATAAATAAATAAATAAATATACTATTCCAATGCGCAGAGCCTATTGGGAATATAGGAACTACACTACATGGCGCCCAACGTTTGGTAAGGCGATAATTTAACGCTAGATACTAGAGTAACTCAGTTGTGCTTTTCACACAGACCCCTTTTCTCATAAAATACTCCAATAGACGTCTGGAGTGGGTTAAAGGATAAAATATCCGCTTTAAACTGAGTAGGACGAAAAAAATTCTATGTATTAGTTTTTAGTTTGTTCAACGTTGAAGGATACAGTGTTCCAAAATATTGTGCACCTAATCTTTGGCTCCTGGAAACTTGTTCTGCAAACACTTTAGGTCAACAAAATGACGGAAAGTGACGACGAGACAGAGCGAGCAGCACTAGCAGCTCAGGCAGTTTTGGATGACACAAGTCTCCAACAAAATGACCCGGATGCTATACTCATCCAGGCAAATATAAGGAAAACCATTACTATAAAACTTATAGAAAATGAGATATTACCAAGAGGTGGTAAAGTAATATTTGTCATAAAGGCACATGAATATCGGCAGACAGAGGTATTCTATTCATGGATTCTGTTTCCTGCAGCAAATGCAGCAACACACAAGTTCCACTACTATAAATTAGAGGAACCACCAGCGGAATACAGTCCTTTTGAGGACGTTGATATTCCACTAACTTACCAAGAGCATCATCTCTGGTTTAATGGCACCCTACAACATCAAAATCACATTACCAGGCTCGGTCCACTGGGTAGACCAGGAGCAACATGGCCGGTCCTCGCCAGCTATACACCACATCCTGACATTGAAAGAATGACAGCTCCTGAATTGTTAGCTCAGCTAAAACAGCTGATCAAAATACACAGACAGCTGGTTCAACATGTCATGCAGACTTTACCAGTCCAACCAGCTGTAAGAATTCCACAGCACATCCATTATCAAGGGAACACAAACAAAATTATACCACAGACTATACAGTCAGTCATTGGTAAATTGCCCGCAAAACGGGAATAAATTCCGTTCTGGGTAGCTCAAAAAATTACTTGAATAGAGGAAGTATTTCCTGATAGTACACCTGATGAGAAACACAGAATTCTGACAATCTGTTTGCCAATGGGGATTGCACCACACGTAGAGGACTGCGACACTTGGGGTACAGTCTTTTCTTCAATCTACACTAAAACACATGGTGTCCCATCTATGGCGGTAATACCAGATGTTTTGAGACAGATTCAAAATGAAAACGGTCCAGGACCGGCCTTAAATCTGGGTATGAAATTACTGAAAGATTTCAAACAGGTCTCGACTATACTATTAGCCGACAAGGTGAAGCAGCATCTGTGGCGATCCGCCGAAAATTAAAAGAAACAGATATTACTGAGCAACCATATGAGCTTGCTAGAATTATTGAAAAATCCTATGAAGAACTAGGTAGAGATAGTTTGGGTGGGAAACCAGTAAAAACTCAACTAACTGAAAATCCTGAAATTTTTTTCCTAAAAATAATCTCACTACTCCTAAAAAGAAGTGGGAAAACACCAAATAGACACTTCCTAGAGAGAAGCGTTCTGAGTCCAGAGGAGGGTCTCCTCAACAGAAGCCCTCTGAAAAAAGATATAACGTTAGAAATAGGGATTATTTGAGAAAACCTGACAGATATCAAGATAATGATGCACGTTCCTCTCGTACCTTTCAGACTTCCTTGCAGAAATCCGAAAGAAGAGGACATTCAGAACATAAAGAAGAATGAGTGAAGTCTAAAGACGAACAGCACGTTCCAAAAAATAAGAAAACAGATTTAGGTAAAAGAAGGTAGCAAGTTTAAAGATCAGACATGCCGAGGATCTTGAGGACACAACTCAAGAACGGGGAGTGGGCCCAAACAATCCTAGACAGTGCAGCAGAGGTAACCATAGCTCGCAAGATCCTGAAGGATCATCTGGAGACAGTGGACTTGAATGAAAGCATCCAAGTTGAAACTGCAGATACCAGGGTTAGTGTACCACATATGTTATATGAAGTAACTCTCCGGATGGAGGGGGACAAGCCAAGAAAAATTAAAGCACTCTTTTGGGAGAAGATCTCTAAGGGTTATGACATCCTACTAGCTGAACAAGACTGGCCACCTGAATTTGTCAGGGAGTGCCTACATGGCGAAGATATAATTATGCCAGCCTTCCTAAATCACATTCCAATTCATAAAAAATACACATATGCTAGGAAATGGGCTGTAGTCCAGGCCCCAGCACTATACAAAAATCATGTAGGATATGATGAGGATTCCCCTCACCATAAAATTCAGTTGAAAAGTCAACCAACAATACAAAGACAATATCCTGTGAAAACGGAACTAAAAAACAGGTCAGGGAAATTTTAAATCAACTTGAATACCAAGGGATGATTGAAACATGCACCTCATCAATGAACAATCCTTTGTTTTCTGTCTCCAAACCAGACAATTCATATCGTCTAGTTTTGGATTACAGACATCTAAACTCTTGTTGCAAAACTTTTGCAGTACAAAACGCACATAGTACAGCACTGATGAATAACCTTGTGCCCAAAAAATATAAAATTAGATTAGATATCTCAAATGGATTCTTTTTTCAAAACATTGCACCTGAAAGCAGGTATTTGACCGCTTTCTCCATATTGGGGGCGCATCGACAACTTTGCCGTCTCCCCCAGGGATTCAAGAATAGTCCAGGAATATTTTCAGCCAGTAACAGAGTTACTACAAATGTACGATGATGAGGCATTATCCTATGTCGATGACATCTATCTTGCAGCTGATGATTTGGACGTACACTTGAAAAGAGTAAACACCATCATACTTGAGTTCGCTTCTGAGGAGCATAAATTCAATTTTTAAAAAATCACGAATTGCCCACCTCAACGTCCTATTCTTAGGATATGAGTTATCAAGTGAAGGCAAAAGCCTGGCAGCAAACTTCTAAGAGAAATGTGCGCTTCTCCAACCTCCAAAAACGCTGAAAAACATACGGTCAATTCTAGGTTTCCTGAATTTTGGAAGAACTTATGTTCTAAACTACGCAGAAAGGGTTAAACCTCTCTACGAACTAATCAAACCTGATTTCAAACCTACAAATTGGACACAAAAAAACACGGAAATTTAGCGTTCAGTTCAAACAGACATGTTAGCAAAAACACAGTTAAAAACACGCGACCACGTGTGTAACCTATTGATCCGAATCATCCCAGGGAGATGCGGATTCACATACCAACCTTTAACAAAGGTGAGACGGTACCAATAGCATACAAGTCACACTTGTATACACAGGCTGAAATGAAATTCACTTAATCAGAAAAAATACTGACAGTGGTTCAGACTGCTGTAGCAAAAGAAAGAGCCTCGCACAGAGTAAACGCAGAAAAATCGTTACCTGCCTTAGAGGCAGTGACAAAAGCAAGCATTCCAAATGCAAAACCTCTACATCCTAGATGGACACAATGGGTTAACTCTCTTGCTGCAACAGACAAAAATAAGTTTTTGACCCGTATTTAAAAACACAAGAATTCCTATAATACGAATTAGAATGTCCTCTGCCGACTAAAATTCTGCCACTTGAACATTACGGCTGTATAATATATACAGACAGATCAGCACAGCCCGCAATTGGGGGTAAACAAGCTTACAGTGCTGCGTGCATGATTGTTAAAGGTCGCTGGCACGAAGGTAAATTTAGAACTATGGTCACAAAAACTCAATCTCTCGGAGACTGTACAACTCAGCGAGCTGAACAACAGGCTTTCAAGATGGCGCTTGAAAATACCGATCGCGAATTCCCCACACTCATAGTTTGCGATTCGTATTACTGCGTCCAGTCTTACATCGAATACTTGCAGAACTGGGTTCAGAACGGCTTCAAAGACGCTAAAGGTGGCACAATTAAGCATAAACTGCTATGGGAACAAGTAGTTCTTTTGCAAAAAGAGCACAAGAATTCCTATAATACGAATTAGAATGTCCTCTGCCGACTAAAATTCTGCCACTTGAACATTACGGCTGTATAATATATACAGACGGATCAGCACAGCCCGCAATTGGGGGTAAACAAGCTTACAGTGCTGCGTGCATGATTGTTAAAGGTCGCTGGCACGAAGGTAAATTTAGAACTATGGTCACAAAAACTCGATATCTCGGAGACTGTACAACTCAGCGAGCTGAACAACAGGCTTTCAAGATGGCGCTTGAAAATACTGATCGCGAATTCCCCACACTCATAGTTTGCGATTCGTATTACTGCGTCCAGTCTTACATCGAATACTTGCAGAACTGGGTTCAGAATGGCTACAAAGACGCTAAAGGTGGCACAATTAAGTATAAACTGCTATGGGAACAAGTAGTTCTTTTGCAAAAAGAACTAGAAAAGACTCACGTGATTCATACACTGAGTCATCAGCGTGATGGCGTTCACGTTGAAGGGAATTCATTCCCTGATGAGGCTGCAAAGGCAGCTGTGCAAACGGCTTCCGTAGCTGCAATCACTCGTTAAAAAATGAAATTATGCGGTGAAACAATGTTAGCAGTGAATGCCTCAATGAAAGGCAACTATGCAGCATTACCATTAAACTATCCACTCGGTAATACATACATAATAGATGCAAACTCTGTTCCTTTTGCTCGAAACCCTGGAATGGTGGATAGAGTAATTCCAAACCTGAACCAGAGAGGTGCTTTGGTTCACGAAGCACATATGGGAGAGGGTCTGACACATCAAGGGATCTTGCAATCTCTAATAGAATTAGAAGAGAGGTACTGGTGGCCAGGAATGAGCGTTGACGTTTACACATTCGGAATTGACTGTGATACCTGTTACAGAGAGCATAGTTTCAAAGACCACCAGGTACCTAAGTACAGTGTAACAAGCCATAGACGTACGCGGTCCCAAAAATATTAAGACAAGATTCATTTGGATGTGGCCCCAGCGGTCGGCTGATGCCAGAACTGTTATAAAAGATTTGCGAGTCTTTATCGCACATACGCAATCCGCACGCTACATTCTGACCAGGGTCCTGTGTATAGTTCTCGAGCTTACAAGGAGGCCATGGCAGCTTGGGCGTTGCATTGCGGTTTTCGAGTCCCTTCCACCCTGAGGGAAATGCGGTAGTGGAAAGAAAAAACTGTGACATAAAGCAATCTATAACAGCAAGGGTATTAGGTTCAGGTGACGGGTGGGTCAAACATCTAATTAGTGTCCAAAGAAGTCTAAATAATCTGCCAAGAAATTCTCTGTGGGGAATCACTCCATATGAATTATTATTTGGTACTAGAATGCTTATCCAGGACCTTGATTGTCAAATTTCAGTGGTGGAACAGAAACCGTTTGATATCAAAGACCGTTTGGCTGTTTTACAGAACTTTAAAGAAACAAGAAGAAGTCTGAGTAACACAACAAAGCCCAACCACCACTGAAGAAAAACCACCTGTCCCAGCAAGACCTGTCTGGATTCCAAAGATTGGGGATCTAGTCAGGGAAAAGATTGCGGTAAAGAAGGAATTTGGGCCTTCTTATAGAAAAGCAGTACCTGTCTTAGCAATTCTTGGAACAAGATCAGTGTTACTACCACCGCTTGCTGGAAAAAGGGAGAACAGAACAGTATCAATTGACCTGGTAAAACCACAATTATGTGGCCAATAATAAGTAGTAGGCCCAGTGGACTCTCAAGATGTAGCAGACAACCAAGTCTGGCTACTATTCAAGAGGTTCAAACTGAAAGACTTATCAACCTTGATAAACCTCCAGTGAGAAAAGAAGGACTATGCAACAAAGCAATAGAACTCGTCCCTCTTGATACCCAAATATCAGTTCGTCAAGAAACTTGTGTCTACAATGATGTAGCATCTGACTATACAAACAGTGATCTCAAACAATCCGGATGCAATACCAACTATTGACAGAACTGCCTCTGGCTATTTTATCAACTTCGAAAACTTTTCTGAGGATCTCAGTGAACCAGAAATAATGCCAGCAAAAACACTTCTTAAAGAAAAAATAACAAAACTCCTTCATCAACTTGAGAAAACATATCTGGTTTTGCCATGGGTTCAATTTTGGATAGGATTATACTGTTTCTGCTACTATGGCTCATTCTTGTTTTGAGTTTGGGACAAATGATAGATGGAAAGTACAGTGCAATGGACACAGCAAGTAAGAACATCAACTGGCTCCTGCAACCTTACAAGTCATCTCATCGGGAGCGAAGAGACCTGTCATCAGTGGACATCACAGCCGTTCCTATACCTGGTGGTATAGCATGGGACACAAATGACTATGACATTTATGGCCCGGTGGTGCTGTTGAAGATTCCACACCAGTTTAAGGTTTCTTTAAGTGATTTTGTTTCATCAAGCACATTTTCAGATGTTTGGGACTTTGAAACTGTTGATAATATGATGTCAGACTTAGAAATTTCAACAAAATCTCAAAAACATGAACATCTAGAAGGTTCAACATGTTATGAAGAACTGTATTGTTATAATCATTTTGGTCACCATTAATTGGACAAATCTGTAAACCCTAGAAATGTTTTTACTTACAATCAATGGGAACATTGTCCAACACTGCCAAAAGGCAGCTCTAAAACATTTTATGACAAATTTCTCTACTTTACAGGTTTTAATCTCACAAACCCAGAAACGTTTTATTTCAAAAATGTGAATAAGACAGGAATGACAAACATGTTGACCAATACTAAACAAATGTATCCTGCAATCTTTTATGCTCAACTGTCTACATTAGGTTTTAACTTTTGGAAAGACAACATTGAGACAAAAACTGTCTGGGGCACAAAAGAATGGCAGGTGCATGGTTTAGAAGCCTTGTTCAGAGCCTGCATTATACCAGAACAAATTATATTTTTGAATGACACCGTTCAACAAACATCATGTCTTGGTATAGCTAAGATAAAAGATTTAAACAAACCGTCCATACCTAAGGCCACACCTGACAGTAATGGCACTACAGATGAGGAGGTAGATGTAAAACAGATTTTATAACACAACAGAACCAATCCTGATTGGAAACAGTGGTTAATCTGGCCCATAGACACGAATAAATGTCAAGATAGATTCATGAACACGTCTGAAGGGTTCAAAATGAATAGGCCAGATCCAAGATTCTCCCAGAAACAACATCCAGGGATAGTCACCACATACAGTGTAGGAAAACTATGCCTTAATTGGCTACAGAAATCCACACTTCCAGAAATTAAACAACACATGACTTTACTTAAAGAAGGCGTTGACTTACGAGACTTCTTAATTGGGCCTCGTAAACCACGTCAAAAACGTTTCATGTACGCCGGTACATACGCTGTGTACAACGAAGCTTGGAAAATAACGCAAATGGAAACTGCAGAAAAAATATGAGAAATTGATCATATTAATTTAGAGAAAGCACTCTCTGTAGTGGACAATGGGTTAACGACTCTGTCCTCCAGACTTTATTCTTTGGACAGCATTGTATCATCTGCGATTGATATTATAGAACAGGATTTGCTAATGTTACAACATGGCCAGTCTCAATTACGTTCTATAATGCTACTAGGCTGGATGTTGCAAAATCTCCGTTCAGGCTATGTGCCATGGCGTCTAATCAATACCACGTCATTGTTTACTGTCTTTAACCTTACAGATAAAAAAATCTCTTTGGCACAAAGAGGAGCAGACTATACGGTGCTGAGGATTGAAAAACTGGAAAGATTACCATTGACAGTTTCTGAGCAGCCTGTCGTTGAATGGATAATACATGGCACCATGACGATACCAGTGATGATTTTCCAATTTCAGTATTGTCTACAGCATATACCAGCAGGCCTGTATGAAAGGTTGGGTAAAGGATATATTAAGTCTACCTGGAATTTACCATACACACACAAATGTTGGAGTGGGGGAAAGGAGGTATTTCTTAGTACAAAAAATTGTAAAAATTCACTAAGCGGTACACTTTTAAGTGAATGTATTAATTTACACGGAGCCTGCAAAGGTTCTTCAAATAACCTTTCTTGCCACATGCACGGTACTCCAGCAGCCGTGATAGACCCGATTTTAGGCAGCTTTCCAATGGGAGCTACGTTATGCTCAACGATCACAGATGTTGTGGCATGTTGCCAGGAAAAGCCTATCTGGTTAGTGTGTCAGCCAGGGTCACTTGTTGTATGCAAGTATTGTATCCAAAAAGTAATACAGACAGGGAGACTGCGTTATTCCCTTCACTGAATATCTCTTCTATACGAATTGATACTTTAAGCAGAATGAAAGCCATTCTTTTACAAAAATCTGTGCCACTGACCTCGTCTAGAGAAACGTATTATCTGCAAGTTGCAAGGACTTCTGCAGAGATACATGTATTATTATCAACAAACTGCCCAGTACATTTCAGAGAAATGTTAGGTTAAATCTTAAACATGTCTGATACCAGTGGCATCGCACATGTATTTAAGACGATATTTTCAGGACTGTTAACACCATTCGAAGCAGTCCTCGGCATTTTCCAAATTTCGTGCACTCTGTGTTCGGTGGTCTGCCTCTACTTTTGGGACTTGTAGCAGGAATTCTATTTCTATTTCTCCTGCTCCGATAAGGCAAGTTCAGTCACCGATGATACCCAGATTACAATGGAACGGGCTCTCCTGGCCATGCGGTATCGTGACAGAATTACACAGATTCTTGGCTTGGCTCCGTTAAGAGATCTGAATACCACTTGGTTCCTTTCATTCGGACTAATCTGGCAAGATTGCATCTTACCTGTTCTACGATGCCTGCTTTGTGGAGAGGAAGGCGTGTTAGACATCTGTCTTACACTTCCATCAGCACTGCCATGGACGTTGACACCTTGCTGGGTCCTGTAACGACTCACACACCATGTTGCCCCGAACGGCTGCCAATTTTGATGCCGGCATTCATTGAGATCTCACCAGCGAATCCAGCTATTGGTGAGGTACGTGGAACAACAGGCACACAGGTACCATCTACATCGAACATTGCTAATGCGGCTTACAAGACAGAAGCACTTGGAGGTGCTCTGCAACATCTAAAGAAGATGGTGATATGCCCACATAGCCTTGAAAAGTTGCAGCGTGAGTCTAATGTGAGGTTCTGATCCTGTACAAATAAAAATTGCTCTATCTGTAACACACAGCTGCTGATCAGGCCAGCTCTGCTCTTTCAGAAAGTTCAGTTGTCGGACTCATGGTTTGCAGAGTCCCATGGCAGTAGTGGGATGATGAAGTCTTTGATACCCTGAGACTTTGGGAGCAGTGGGCAAGGCAGCAAGCCCTTGGAGATCACTTTGGCAGAAGGTAGAATCCAGCTCTCCTCCAACAGAGTCAGGCAGAAAAGCAGTTCTTTCAGAAAAAGCTGTTCAGTTGAGGCCTTTAGGCAGCACAGCAGTTCCTCTGGCAGAGCTTAGTTACAAGTCCATTAGTGCCTTTTTAAGGGGTAAGAGACGCAGTACTTACACAGAAAAAGCCTATCTCAGGCATAAATACACAAACTACACATTAGGGAATGTACTTTTGCACTGGTTAGCAGTGGTAAAGTGGCCAGAGTCATAAAATCAACACAAACAAGGTCAGAAAAAGAGGAGGAGGAAGGCAAAAGTTTGGGGTAACCTGGCAAAAAGGGTAATTTCCCACACTCTAATACCTTCGGGTCTAGTCCACACTTTATAAAACTGTAAATAAAGACAAAAATGAATGCTGAGTGGACCCACCAGGGTTTGAACCTGTGGCTGTGAGCCCAAATACATGTCTGAAGTGGATACATTACTGTACTGCAACGCAAGACTCAGCTTCAATAAGACAGAACAAGACATAAACCATGTGTCACGGGAAACATCCTTTACAACGCAACTTTTACCACTCAGTGCCTTTACGATGCAACTTTTACAACGCAAACCATTACAACGCATTGCGCTGGGGGGCGCTCTAGGATAGGGAATAAGTTTAATTTACTATCCAACACCTTCCCTAGTGTCCACGGGGACTGGAGTTGGAATAGTAAATTAAACTATTCACTATCCAGCACCCCAAAGCGCTATGCGTTGTAAAGGTTTGCATTGGAAAAACCGCGTTGTAAAGTCATGCGATGTAAAAGCATGCGTTGTAATGTCATACATCCATGTGTCACAGGTGATCGACCTTAACCCTAACTCTTATATAGTCAGAATCGGATCTGATCACAGAAATTTAGTTTGAGCTTTATCTTTGACATTTTCTTTTATTGTTCTGGCACTGTGGTAAGCTAGTGTGGTGTTATAGTTTGAATGGACAAGCTGATGCAGTACAGTTCGTATGGTTCGAACACAGTTCACAACACTTTGTTATTCTGGTTGTGACAACGACATATTTGTGTGACACAAACCTTATGGGTATTTTATTTAGGTCGCCTGTGGAGAGCTTTAGCTGTTTGCCAGAGTTCATATCATCCATACACAAAAATATATAGGGAAGGTTTGGGGGGTCAGCCCCCTTCCATCATTGACGTGTTTGTTTCAGCTGTTAAGCCCTTGCATGTTTTCATTATATTTTACATTTTGTATCAGAATAAGGGAGAATTGCACAATATTCCTTTTACAAAATATGTTGTCTCTGTGGTGCACAGACAGGAACTATCTGTGTTTTTCACCCAGCATGTTCCCTTCCATGCAGAATGATTTTGAGAGGTGATAGCATCCATTGCTGAAAACAGTCTCTCTCAACATATCTTGGCAGTTGTGGCTAACTTCAAGTGGGGTATTCCTATTTCTGTACTTGCAAAATACATCAATGCTCACATCAACAGAAGCAATTACATTTTCAGCATCATTAACTACACCTGCAGCCGCCTCTAGCAGCATCACCCCTTCACAGGACCTCTGCAACATGCTCTTAGAATTCTTCTGCAACAAGATCACTTCCATATACTACAACCCGACCCTCAGCCAGAAGCTGTCACCTCACAATTGACTTACCATTTTGGCTGACAACCTGACCTCTTAGTCAACTGTCACCACAAATGGACCATGAACAACATCCACTCCAGGGCTTCTTCCAACACCTCAGCCCCTATTACTGCTTCACCAAAGGACTCCTACCAACAACCAAAGCTCTAAAACAATGGTTCTTAACCTGTTGACACCCACAAATATAATTGGATCACAGGGACCCCCAATTAATCATTATTGCAATATGGGGAACTTTAAATGAGTCATTACTGAAGACTGAGGACCTTTTAGTTATAATGGGATGATTTGAGCTTTTCTAAATTCAATTGAGGCCACTCATCATCCATACTATAGTGTGTTTGATGCAAAGGCTCCTCTCCCACAAATCAATCTGAGGATAATAACTTAGGGACTGATTTATATTTTGCCAGAAAGGTTACTCCATTGCAACAATGATGAAGTACTCTTTCCGCTAACCTGCAGCTCTGCCTAACTCATTTAGAGTTGGATGGACCTTCAGTGTGTAGTTAGCAGAGTCTTCTCTGTTTAATTTGACTACACCCATGCCGTATTTAGATTAGGCTAACACAAACCAGGAAAAACCTCATGATAAAGGGCAGTAAAAACTTTGAAAGGACACCCACACCATGGGAGAATGCTACCTTGTCGAGGGTGCCATTGTCTTTTTTATTTTCAAAAACAAAATCCCTCTTTGGGATTTTTTGGGGGGAAATTACAAAATAAGTTGTTTGTTTAATGTACAGCTCCATGATGTTGATGGAGCCATTTGTCAGACTTAGATGCATTTCTAGGAACTGCCTTGATGGTGGTTTCTGGAGAGGCAAGACATGTCTGCAGGGGACAGTACTTACTCAGTCTGCCTAAATATAAATCAACCCCTATGTTTTTAACCTCCAATTGCAAATTCCTTCACATTTTCAAAATGTTCAAACTTTTTGATTTAAAATGTTTATTCTTTATTAATATACACGTTATTCATATAACTTGATTTTCTAAGCAGTAGCGACTCCCTGAGTAGGCTTTGCAGACTCCCCTGGGTCATTTGACCACAGATTAAGAACCACTCTTATAAAACACACCCTCAGTTCCTCCTTCACCTCTACCACTTTTCTGGATACTTGAAACATGCAACTACCATGCTACTGATCAGGAAATCCTCCGGGGACACAGCCATGCTTGCCAATTACCACCCAATCTCCCTCCTACCATACCTGGCCAAGGTCTTGGAGAAATTCATCAACTGATGATTCACTGACCACCACAGCAACCACCAGCTCCTCAATGCTATATAGTACAGATTCAGGCCAACTATAGTTTTGAAACAGTACTCATGGTACCCATTGATGACATCTGCATGTTCCTTCTTGGTCTCTCAGCAGCATGACATGGCCTCCCACCTCATCCTCAGCAGATGCCTACACAAGATCCAAGGGCCCACTCTTCTCTGGATCTGCTCCTTCTTGACAGACAGAATTCAAGCTGTCAGCCTGGAACCATACTGCTGGAAACTCATTTGGTGGGGGCCTAAAGGTTGGTTGTTCATTCCAATCCTCTTTAACGCATACATGCTTACCCTAGCCAGGGGCACATGCGTACACATCAGCATCCTCTTGTACCCCAACCATATGCAACTCATACTCTTCCTATTTAGACAAAATCCACAACTCAAGGACCAGGTTAATCGCCTGCATGACGGAAATCTGGATGAAATCTAGCTGTCTCCAGCTCAGCAATGACATGACAGAGATACACATTTTCAGCCAGAACACCTAACCATGGAACTCCACCTGGTAGTAAGCCAGCCTTGGAACAACAGCCCTCTCACCACCCACCCGAGAAACCTTGTGATTATTACTGACAACAAGCTGGACATGACCATTGCAAGTCACCGCCATCTCAGCAACCAGTTTCTACACCCTGAATATGTTGAGGTAAGTCTTCAAATGGTTCTCAAACACCAGGAAATCTGTCACTAACACCTTCATCACCAGATAGCTCGACTACAAGAATGTCCTCTATGCCTGAATTAACAAGCTACTCACTAGAAAACTACAAAGCATCCAGAACTTGGCAGCCGGATTCGTCCTGACTCCACACAAAGAACACACATCCCACCACACCTCAGGAAACTTCAATGGCTCCTGATATACAAATGCACACTGTTCAAACTCCTCATTCACTGATTTAAGGCCCTACACAACACAGGCCCACCTACCTGAGCAATCACATTTCTTTCCACCAGCCCCCCACACACTTTCATTGTGGCAGAGTCCTACACAAAAAAATTCCAAAAATACATTGAAAGAGATCTGCAGGTAGAGCCTTCTTATACATCACTCCTAAAGTGTGGGACAATCACCCATTAAACATCAGAGGCTCCTCCTTTATTCGTGAGTTCTACAAGAAGCTGAGGAACCTGCTTTTTGATTAATACTCCTCGCTGGGCAAGACTCGGAAAACACCAGCTGAGGGCCCGGAAATGCTTGAGGCTCATAGTACGCTCTACAAATACACCAAATATGACTAAGAAGGAACTGAAAAGCACATTCTATCATGGCCATGATACAGCTATAAAACTGTAATGATACCAGAGACCTAAAGAAAAGTACCCTGTTTCTGACATGAAGAGCTATGCAGGCAGCTTTTGCCCCCAACCTTCCCTTTCACGCCATACAGCAGCAGCCCACTCTTGAGAGCCAAAAAAACCCTTCCTCTTTCCTCATTCCAGTGAATAAGTAAAGTCTAATCAAAATTTCACCAATGAAAGTGCTATTATTAAGCATATCTCACTTGTGTTCATATGGGAAAGTAGATGTTGGCATAGTTGACTACGTTTAGCTTTTATTGGTCCTCATTTGTTATTTCCATTCCACTATATCAAACCATGTGTTCAGTTTAGTAGCAGAACTACTTTCTTCAGGTGACCAAGTTCTTTCATTGGTCATTAACATGGTGTGTTAAGAGGAGGTGGAAGTTACATGTTCTATCAGAAAAAAATTAACTCCTCTTCAATAGATAGGTACTGAAATTCATATGTCCAAATGCTACTTTAAATGGCCAGCAGTTTCACCTGTTAATGGGTCCTCATTTGTAGACTGCACAATGGTGAAGGGATGTCAGGAAGCTTATTCAGCCATCTTTCACACCTGTATCATATAGTTACACCTAGTAGGCTAGCAGTGGAAGCCAATAGTAGAAGTGGATTTTTTTTTCTCACCCTTGTTCTGTTATTAGGGAACAGCAGTGGAGAAGATTCACACCCACTGCAGTGTAGCATGACTTTTTTATTTTCTAAATAAAAATGGCATTACTAGAAGAGAACAGAAAAGAACAGTCCCAAGCAGAGCTGGAGCAGGAAAATGAGCCATTGACCATACGCACAAATCCATTTTGCGGGACTTTTTACTATTCTGGAGGGTCAGAAGAGAGACTTTTCACAGATCGTGACATGGCAAATCTGCAGTCATGATTTCTCTAGAGGTCCTTCAAAAAGTAATCTTTTGGAGCCTCTGGCAAGTGGAAACACATGAGGTCTAGCCACAGCAGGCAGTTAATTGCAGTAAAGTAAAACTGAGATGAAGAAGAGGGAGCTTTGACATCCACAGCTCCTCTATCCATAGTCCAGGTTGGGAAAATGCTTCACTTGATGCTGTTGCCGCCTCGGATCTTTACCCTCAACCCACTGTTTTAGTGCATTTCTCTATATTATACGGACAAATTTGTGCCTGTAAGAGAGCAGAGTACAGAAGGCAGAAACAGATTGTTGACTGCACGTGAAATTATTTGCATTGTTGTATGGCGCTTTAGGATCCAAGCGAAATTTCCCGATTTATGCCCTTATATAGGTACAATTCACATTGCCCTAATATAGGCATAGAAATCATACCCATATTTAGACATAGCCCATGCAGTCAAAATACAGGCATGGCTACTTCCACCGTACCAAAAAAACACAACGATTTCTTGGAAAATCGGCTTAAGCAGTCAGCGACATCCCCTTGCTTGAATATTGTTTTGTCCAAGAACTCATGGAGTTTTCAAAGAACTACCATTCCCTTGGGGTTCTTTACTGATGTTATTATGCCCAACTTGACGTCAAACTAGGCACCTTTAAGGTATAAATATGCCTTCACTTGCTCTAGCAAGACACGGTGGTTCAGAGCAACTCGACTATCTACTTGCCCGATGCAGCTCGCTACAGAAAGTGCCGAAGGAAGCTGACCCTCCAGCTGACGCACTGATCGAGAGTCCAGCTGCAGTGTTTCCAAGCTCCCCTTGCTGGGTCTTGGGAAATCAAGTCCCGAGACAAAGATACCAGACCTCCTTCATTCTAAACTAAGGTATGGAGCTGATTAGACCCTTAGAGAAATCTTGGATAGATTCTTGGCAAAGAAACGAAACCTATGCTACACCACACTTACTTCTTCCCTCTTACTAGACTTAGGTTAGGTACCTTGGGGTAGGTGTATTTTAGAAGCACCAGTTGAGTACTTTTAGCCTTTGTTATTTATGTATGTATTTTTATGGCTTAGAAACAATACAATACTTTTACAGTATTATTTCATAATACTATTCTCGCTGTACGCATTATATTTTGCAGCTTGCATTACGATTGTAGCAGTTCACTGTACTTGTATGAGAAAGAAGACTATTCAATAAATCCTTTTATTGAAAACGCCTGCCTCTCTATTTCTCTGCACCTCTGATGAAATTAAGCATGCACGATTGACTGAGTAGAATATCTATTTATTGTTTCCACGACTCTGAAGATACGTTTATTCTTGGGGAAACAAAGTTGTCATGTTTATGCGGTTGTCAGAAACACATCCCTTCTTGTTTACTCGAGAAAGTTTCTAGTGACCTCTGAGCTAGCTGGCACTCACAATTAAGTTTAATATATTCGATAGAGACCTAGTCAACCTCAGTCCTACGTCAAATCTATAGGATATATTATTCCAATGCACAGAGCCAATTGGGAATATAGGGTGCCGCTCGTAGTCGGATTTTGCTGCCACATTGGGAGTCGAACTCTTGGAGGTGAATTGGCCGTATTTTGACCCTGGGACTGCTATTGCTGACCCTGCATTGCTGCTGGACTCGGGGTCCGGGACTGCGAGGCCCACAGGGCAGTGCATTCCCAACATCACGCGCACCTGCCACCTCTTCCCGTGACTCCTCCCTGCAGAGTCTCCAGCCCTTCATATCACGACTCGCGGCCCCCGCTCCGCGGGAGCCGCTCGTAGTCGGATTTTGCTGCCACATTGGGAGTCGAACTCTTGGAGGTGAATTGGCCGTATCCCGACCCTGGGACTGCCATTGCTGACCCTGAATTGCTGCTGGACTCGGGGGTCCGGGACTGCGAGGCCCACAGGGCAGTGCGTTCCCAACATCACGCGCACCTGCCGCCTCTTCCCGTGACTCCTCCTCCCTCCTTCTCTATTTAAGGTTGGCCCATCACGCTTTCGCGGGTCGCGCGCGGGACGGAGCGCGGGGCGAAGCACGGGCAAAGGGCGGGCCGTTTGAGGCCGTTCGAGAACGGTCGAGACCAGGACTGGGCCATTCCCCTTGCACCTATCTTTTCTACTACCCTGGAGATACCGCTTCAGCTTTGCATCGTGATCTATGGCGACCAGAGAAACAAGGAGCAAGAGCACGCTGGCCGCTGGTCCAGCCAAAGGTACTCTGAACACTTATGTTGCTAAGGCAGGGTCCCTTCTGATTGATGAAATCAGGATACTTGAAAGACGCATATCCCAAGAAATAGAATGGGTAAAAAGATTCTCCATGGGTCCTATTGCGCATGCAAGGACTCCAGAAAATAGATCGGATCGCATAGTTCCAGACAAAGGGGATAATGGGGTTAGTGGGTCTCCAGCGCTGTCCCACCTAACCAACTCTACCTTGTACAACATAGATAATGACATTAGTGCCATTGACGAGTCCAGTCTTTAACCCCTACCCCAGACCCAAGTACAGCCCACCCCCTCTTACCAATTGTTATCACGGCTAAAACGGACGACGTCAATGATAGCGTCAGTCGCCCGATGCAGGGGGAAAGGGAAGGAGCTATACCTAAAAGGAAAAGAGGAGCACAAAACTTTGGGGGCCGTAAGGCTAAAATCGCAAAACATAACACCATAGTGGAGGGGAACAAACAAGGACCAAACAAAAAAGAACGTATACCACCGGACAATATCATGTTACCATCTATTGCAATCCCACCCCCACAGACAACTCACACGATAATCTCTTCTCCATTGCACCAATTCAGCAGTCAATGATGTTACCTTTTCCACTCTTGACGCACTTCTTAGAACCTTACTAAGCCCCCTAGAAGCACGCCTACTAAAAATTGAAGCCAGGTTAGTGACCATAGAAAAATCAACAGTGCAATTTGCTGACACTTTTAAAACAAATAACAATCCAGTCAGAGGCGGGATTGAGCCCAGGAATAAGAAGGCCACACCAGCGCCTATAGCGAAGGATGCTGGTCTAGCTCCAAAGATATCACAAACACAGCCGCCCATACCACACATTGCAACACTTCAGGCGACTAACTGCGCCACAACATCTACTCACCGGTAACGAAAGCTATGGGCCCCCAGGGAACACATGTCACCACTAAAAAAACATAGGCCGGTGAACCTTCCGCCAGAGGCAAGCCCATACACAGTTATCCTGGCCGGTGTACCAGAGCTGAAATACGATTCAAAGGAATCTGTATACGCTCTATAAAACAAGGTGGCAAATTGGCTTACTATAAACAGACCCCTACCCTCTGGAATAGCGAGGGAGCTTCTCATGGTAAGAAGAGTTCCATGGCTAGGCAACACAAGAAAGTCAATTAAAGGAGATTGCGTCCTAATCAATTTCAGGGATCCTAGGATTGTTTCCCACATATGCAGTTGGCCCCACCCAGAGGAGGGGACATCTATCCAGTTCCTTCCCCTATCCTTTTTCTACCCACCACTGTTCCATGCATGCGAGGAGGAGGGATGGGACTCAATCCCGAGGAGGGGGAGAGGCTGGAGCGAGAGAGAGAGAGGAGACTTCCACCGCACCAGATACCAGCAGCCTGATTATTTTCCAACATTTAAAGGATACAGCTGCCTGGATATGGTGGATTGACAGAACTGTGGTAGGAGGGGGGAGGCAGGTGGCTTAGATAGGGGCCCTAAAGCAGGAAACATCACTGCCCCTACCGAAAGCCTTGAAAAAACCCCGGAGATGGCCTATTACGAGGAGCAAAATAACACTAAAGTAGCTTACTCGAACACCATGGGATTCCTTTCCAACACAATGGAACTCACAGTTGTACCAGGGGAATGAGCGCACACCGTTAAAACACTGACGAGCTTAGTTGATACGACTACTCGTTCTTCTATTACCTTGAATCCCAGACCACCTTTTTTCAAGATACTTTCATGGAACGTGGCTGGCCTAGGGAATAAATTGAATTGTCCGGATTGGAATTCGTTTATCGAGGCCAAAGACATATGCCTGTTCCAGGAAACCTGGGCAAGAGAGGTTGTCTCCCGCACAGGTTTTGTGGTATTTTCCATTCCTGTGAAGTGGGGGGGTAAGGGGCGTCCCTCAGGAGGTCTTACAACTTGGGTGGCAGTTGACCTGGGTTGTGATGCCACACTACTCCGTAAGGACTCAGAGGATATTCTCGGTGTTCTGTTGGAGTGGCCGAATCTGAGCAGATTGGCTGTGGTAAATGTTAACTCCAGGCCGGTAAACATTACACAAGAGTCAAACACCATCGAGGAACTTTCAGTCTTTCTCAGCGACATCCCCCAGGGTACACCCTTCCTGATAGGAGGTGACTTTAACTGCCACTTCGAGCCCCTTTTGGGCTTAATGGATGGCCTATCTCAGGAGGAGGATGCTGTGTGGTTGGTACCTTCTTCGGCAGCTCCCGCCCCTAGAGCCTGGACCCCTCTAGCTGTTCAAATTACTGCCCTAACCCTGAAACATGGTGTGCAGGCCTGCAATGGACGTACAAGCTCTGACATCCCCCTCAAATGCACATACCATAGAAAGGGCAGGGGGTCCAGACTGGATTACATCCTGGTTCAACTCTCTTTGTGGTCACATGTCACTGACTTCCGGGTGATACCTAGGGAAGAAAGCGATCACAATGCGCTTGAACTGGAATATGCCCTCCCAGGCCTAGAAGACAGAGGGGCCGTGGCAGATGCTGCATCCTCAGGGCTGGCGCTGACGAATAACAGAAGGAGAGTGAGGTGGGAGAAGTTAGCCTCGAACCCAGAGAAGGTTTCCAGGCTTTATGCCCGGGTCATCCCTACCCTAGAAAGGGTTTGCGCACTATTGGAGCACTCCACGCGGGGCATACACAAGCAATTGGGGCTGGTGCACGAGGATCTCATCAAGTCTGTGGCCAAAGTCCTCTTTTCCACGGGTAAGAGTGCGGGTGTATTTCATAACCGCCCCACTTGGTATAACGCTGCATGCCGCAAGGCCAAATTAGTTCTCCTGACCACAATTAAGGAAGCTACAGACAGATCTGTGTTACAGGCCAGGAGAAGGGACTATAGGTGCCTGATTACCCACGCTAAAAGCGAATGGGAGCAGGAAAAATGGGAAAACCTCACTAAATCACTAGCTAGTAGGGACTCCTGCAAATTTTGGCGAATTGTTAACACGGGGTCCGAGGAGCTAGCCTCAGTTATCGAACCTAACATCTCAGCTAAGGCCTGGCAAGATCACTTCCAGACCCTTTACAGTGCCACTGACAAGGCCTCTGACAACTCCCCACCCATTACCATTGCAGTAGTGGATGGGGACCCCTTCACAGAGAGGGAGGTACGAGTGGCCATTGCAGGGCTGGCATCGGGTAAAGCCCCGGGATTGGACGGTTTGCCGGATGACCTATTCAAACAGGAGCCCGATGTATGGGCCCCCTACTTGGCGATGATATTCAATGCCGTCCTGAGGGGTATGGAGGTCCCCTGTACTTGGCTGGGCCCGGAGATTGTTCCCATATTTAAGAAGGGATCACCTCTTCTCCCAGCCAACTACAGGCCCATCAGCCTCATAGATGTTCCCCAGAAACTATTTGGCAGGCTGATACTAGATCGCCTCCAAAATTGGATCGAGGAATTCACCATTCTTAGTCCCTATCAGGCGGAATTTAGAAGGGGAGTCTCAACCACGGACCAGATCTTCCGTCTGAATCTTCTGTTCTGGAAGTCTGTGGTAGGCGAGGGCGGCAGTTTGTACACGGTATTCGTGGACTTACGAGCCGCCTTCGACTTAGTGCCAAGAGACAGATTATGGACCGTACTGGCGGAGTTGGGCATCCCGGCTGACATCCTAGCCATCTTGATAAGACTACACCAGGGGAATTTCGCACGTGTCAGGTGCGGCAGAAACGGGGCACTTTCTGGAAGGTTCCCGGTTGACAGGGGGGTGATACAGGGCTGTGTGCTCGCACCGACCCTGTTCTGCCTCTTTATCAACGGGGTAATCGCCCTCTTGACCAGGATGGGTGACATTGATGCCCCCAAGCTAAATGGCAGCAGGGTGCCCGCTATTATGTTTGCGGTCGACACCCTGCTGCTGTCCAAGTCCCCCATGGGAATACAACGGGTCTTGGATGGGTTCGCAGCTTTTTGCGTGGAGCGGGGGCTTGAGATCAACGCCCTGAAAATGAAATATATGATTCTGAACCCCTCCTCGACACGCCCCAACCCTACCATAGGCGCACTAAGACTCGAGAGGGTTCTTACTTTTGAATACCTGGGGGTAAATATCAACCAGGATATGACATGGGACACGCACCGGACCTAGGCCAACATGAAATTGGTCCAGCTAACGGGAGGCATTTGCAGGATGGCAAGTGGGTCTACCTACAAACCTTTTGGTCCTGTGCTCCAAATTTATAAAATGCAGGCAAGAGGGGCTGTTTTGTACGGAGGGGAACTGTGGGGTCATACTCCTGCACAAAATTTACTGACCACCGAAAACAAATTCATTAGACCGTTGGCGGCTTTACCGACAAGTACCCCCTTCTCCCGATGAGACTGGACCTGGGTCTTAGACCAATCACAGAAGAGCTGGGACTAAAACCATTAACCTTCTGGCGCCGTATCTGGAGTACGCCAGAACTTATGAACTATAGGGATGAGCTGCAAGAAATCCTACGCCTACCCAAGGCAACACAAATCCCCTGGTTGAGATATGTAAAACAAACATGTGAGACATTAGGAAGACCAGAACTGTGGCTAGATCCAGGAAACACATGTAGTAGGATCCCACGCAAACTTCTTTCGAGGGATTTCTACGAGCTAAAGCTACTGGCCTCAACGGGGAATAAACGGGAGGGGTCCCTAACAATTTCGTTTATCAAATCTAAAGACGCATACTATTTAGAGCATGTTCTAGATGGTATAACTCCCGTTCTGACCAGAAAGCTATTCATGCAGTGGTGTTATGGCACACTCCCCATCAGGGCATTTACTAAACGCTGGGCCCAGACATCATCCAGAGAACAGTGCCCGTCATGCTCATACCACCAGGGAAATGACTTGCACATTATATTTTTCTGTAACGCCTATCAAAGATCAAGGAAATATTGGCTTGTCCCCCTTCTCAAAAACCTAGGATTTAGACACTACCTCCCAGCCTATAGAATTTTAAAAACAGACTTATCACCCCCGATTGTGTTTGCGGTGGCAAAATTTCTAACAGCAATGTGGCACACTCGCACTCGCTATATGAAGTTTGAAACAGAATCGGGATAAATGAACTGTATTGATGATTTTAAATGTAACACACTGTAATTGATTTTAACTGGTTTATTGTAATGTTTTTCAATCCTTCTCCTATTTGGTATTATTTTCAATCGATTATATATTCTCTGTATTTCTTTTATGATCCAAATAGATCGAAATAAAGATTGAAAAAAAAAAGAATATAGGAACTACACTACAGCATGACATAGGTTATTTAATTGTTTTTAATTCAAGTTTTGATGCCCCTACTCCCCCCTTTTTAGTTTAATCCAGTAAACATAAAATGGTCAAAATGTTTTTCCAAAAAGAAATCTTGTTGAATCCAAATTTTCTGGTTCAAGAAGTGAAAAAGAAAATTATGTTTTTATCTTGTCTGTCTAATAATGTTAATATATCCGTACATTCTGCAATAGCAGGCTATAGATAAGAATAACAGGCCAGTCCATTGTCATAGGTTTAAACTAAAAATGAACATTTATAACAACAAACTCGGACTCTAATGCCTACAAATGTTTGCTACAGCAAACTATAGTCCCAGATTCACAGGGAAGTCACAAAACACATGACGGTAAGTAAAGTTGATGCATTGTGTGAATGTGAGAGAGCAAAACAGCACCATATCTACTAAGTTGGGGCACTATTCTGTTTCACCCATGCACTGTCACACACCAATGTAGATACCCATGCTTCGATTATTTGGTTTCTAATTATATAGAAGGATTTTGTATTAGACCAACACAAACTTCACAGTATAGGGACTTAGGGCCAGATGTAGGTAGCTAAAATACCGGTTGGTAAAGGCCAAAAGTTGGTGATTTTTCCATTACCGACCGGTATTTAGCCCTTTCTAATGTAGGAGGCTGAAAATAACGATTTGGTATTTTACAGATTCCTTATTTTAAGGAATCCGTAAAATACCGAATCCTTATTTTAGGGAATCGGTAAAATACTGAATCCTTAAAACATATGTAGCTAGCACTCAAGTAAGTGCATTTTTGCTTTAAGGATTTGTTATTTACCACCAACTACAAGTTGGTGGTGAATACCGAATACCTTTAAAAAAGCAATAATTTGCTTTTTTCAAGGTGCCATGTGGCAGACATACATGCCGTTAGGGCATGTACGTGCGCCACATGTGCACACATGCACGATTCAGGGGTGCAACAGGCTGTCAATGTGACACCCTGCCACCCTTGTATTTGCTCACACTATTACCAATTCGGTAAATACCAAATCGGTAATAGTGAATGGCTTCACATTCATTCCTATGGGCCTCCAGGCCCATAGGAATGAATGGGAAGGTATTTCTTATTACCGAATCGATATTACCGAATCGGTAATAAGAAATATTACCGAATCGGTAAATTTTACTGATTTATTACCTACATCATAGTTACCGATTCCGAAATACCGAATCGGTAAAATTCGGTTTTTAGGAATCGGTAAAATGAGATTACCTACATCTAGCCCCAAGTTTAGACACATACCATCAGTAAGTATTGGTGGGTTTCAGTTAGCTAGCTCACAGTACCACATCTAACCCCTAAACCAACCAGAGTAACAGATGTTGTTGACAACCTCGAACTTGACACTCTGATTCTCAAGGGATCTGTGGCAGCAGATATAACCCTTTTGCTTGGTCACACTTGCATGCTCAAGCTAAACACAAGAAAGATACGAAAATGCATTTTCAAACATGTATTGAAATTATTGCATTTTGGCATAAAAAGCATGAGCTGCGATTATTAGAAAGATGGGACATGTTACTGAAATCAGAATGATTGGAGTAATAAGCAATATGAACAACTCAACCATGTTAATTATTGCTGATGTTTGATTACTCGTATCTATATTTTATACTATACTAAAGAAAGCATAGCGTGAACACCATTCTGCAAGATGAATTGGGATAGCTGAACCCCAATACCTTGGTGTTAGGTTTCAGAAAGCCAGTCACAGTGCACAGGTTATCTTCCTTAGCATGATTGAGGTCCGAGTTAGCAGGGCTGCATATCATTCACAGTTTGTAGTGGTTCCATGATAACCCTAGCATGGAAATGCTCCTCTTACCGAGCTTTAGCATGATAGCTGTTTATATAATGATATCAACCATGCCAGAGGCACAGAGCAGCTCTTTTGGTTTTGTCTAGCTATAATGAAGAATCTTCTAACAAGCACAGAAAGAAAGGAAAGCAATGGCATTCTGTTATTCATGTACAATCCTGAAAGTAACTATACAGACCAAAGGTCATCAGTGCCTACCAGACAAGCACATTCACTCATTAGCAGAAAATGTGGCAAAGGGCACCACAAGAAAGAAATGTCAACCTAAGGAGTTGAATCTGAGATGGAGAATACACCTTAGCCACCTACACCCTTCCCTTGGTCAGATATGAGACTTAAGGCCTGATTTGGATCTTGGTGGACGGGTTACTCCATCACAACGAAAATATAAATCCCATTGTATCCTATGGGATTTATATTTCGGCAGATGGGATTTCCCTCATTGTTGTGATGGAGTAACTCTTCCGCCAAGATCTAATTCAGGCCCTAAGTCAGTAAAAGCTAGCTACTCTAAAAGCATTTAAAAGACCTAGCATTATATAAAAATAAAACTTTAACTTTATAAGCATAATAAAAGACATAGAAAATGGCAATTAAAAAACCCCGCAAATTTCTCAAAAAATCAATAGAATTATTTTAAAAAACAAAAATACCAAATGAAAAGGGTCTATGATGCATACGTGCTGCAGGACAGTAGCCCAGAAAGTTCCACCATGTGCAGAAAGTAATTTGATCCTGGAAAGAAAGAGCACCCACAGACAACAGAGACAGACACATTAGTTGGGAGTGCAAGTTTCTAAGAACCAACCAGGTCAGTACCAACGCAGTCAGCAAAATTTGAGAGGGCCAAAAGTGTAGCCAGAGAGGAGCAGCTGGGCGCCACACATCCTGGAGGAGGAGGCATCCATCCAATCTGACATGGGCACCTCATAATTTGCATCCCACAGGAATAGTAGCAATGTAGGACAACACTGGAGGTGCACCCCAATGGATACACAAGCAGATCTATGTCTGTAGTCTCCGCCAATTGTATAGCAAGGCGTATGTCTAGTATTCATTAAAAAGAGCTCCAGAGGCAGCTAAACACAGACAGCACACTCTGAAGCCACACAGGCAGTAAAGACAAAGACCAGTTGTTGTTCAAATCCATTACCAACAAGAATCCAAAGACAGCTGGCTTAATTCCACCGAAACCTGGTCACTCCGAATCAAGTAACTTCCATGAGAAAATAACAAAAAAAACTGGCTTGGCCAAGGGAACAGGAACTCCCTTCAAATAACACGTCAAATTGGCCAAGGAAGCATTGCACGCTCCATGCAGTATTTTCTCCCTACAAAGTAATGAAAGGCTCAAGGAAACTCCGAATTCATTCTCACTAAAAGAAACATTTTGGTCAACACTCACACATTTGTAATCAAAAACAAGAAACCAGGTCTCATGCAGAAAGTTTCTGCCCATCCACTTATATCTGCCTACTTGAAAGTGTTTCAGTCAAGACGAGAAATGCAACATTGATATCCTAAAGGAAATGAAGCCATAGATTAACTAAATATCTAAAGGTGTGTTAGCTACAGTATAGGGCAGGTTCGCTATATGTTCTATTTTAAACATAGTGTAAGTTGCATCTTTCTTTGGCGTGACCTGCTGGATACAGTGCGATTATACAGTAAAAACTGTCTGTTACATTCAGATATTTCCATGGAACTCGGTATGATTTTAAAAGTGCAATGTCCAACTTAATTGCTAAATCTAAATATATTTACTTTGCTCATGTAAAAGGAAAGACATGTCATTTTGTATGAGGTCAAATGCAGATGACACAATATTATTCAATGAATAAATAAGAATAGGCAATGTGCTCATGCCATTATTGGCAACAGCTAAGGCTTTAAAAAAATCCTATCAATTTGTTGCAGCCTTTCAGCAGCTTCTTTTTGTTACATATATGAAACATATAAAACAAGGATATCTGGGACCTAATAAAAATCTTGCAAGTCCATGTTGTCTGAAACAATGGATACATGGTGCTGGGGTGTGGTCTGCTAGCTTTAGAACCCTTGGAGTAGTTTAAAAAATGTGCATTGCAGCCAATAGAGTCCAGAGGCCACACTAACCACCCATGTGAATCGAAAAGGGAAGAGTTGTTTGTACCTTTATGCACTAATTCATTAAGCTGCTCTTCTGTGATATTAAAGTATTGTTACCATTTATCAAAACATTTAACAGAGGCAATTCTGGGTATATTTAACTTCATAACATTGGCTAGTTCAAGAGAACTAATCTGTTGTATTGTTTTATATAATAATATAATTTGTCTGGAATAAACCAAGCCCTAAAAAAGGCATCCATGCCCTTGACCTGCAATGTCTTGTACCACAAATTGATGTAAAATCAGTATTGTTTTTCAAATAATCATAACCCTGCATGGTCAATTTTGAAATAAAAGAATCAAAATTGATTACATGTGTTTATTTCAGCATGTTTTTCATTGCATGGGAAGGTGTGCGTTTATAATAAAATGAAACTGGGTCTGTGGGTACATGACTAGTAAAGTAAGCAAACATTTTAAAATACTATTGTGGACTCTCTACAGGTGGTGTTAGGCTGTATTCCCATTGTGTATAGATAAAAACAGCATGGGGTGTACTAGGTCTATGTAAGTAATGATGAGCCATTAAGAAGATAGCAAAACATTTTACCATAGTTTGCAGAATCCAAATACAAATCATCATTTACGAATACTTTATAGAATATTTGATACCGTCACAGTATCCCATTCATCAGAGATTGAACCTGGAGTAACAGAATCGTCCATAGCAATTCTAAAAACATATGGAATTTGTAATGTTTCTGTGGACCAAAATTGTCATATGTAACCTTATCCAAAGCAATACCATCATGGACTAGAAATGCAGTAATGTTCACAAGGGACAAGTCTTTTTGGACCTTATGTGAGGAAGAATGGGGCATAACTACTTCATCTACCAGTTCTGGAGAAGATGGTTCCGGGAGATAGTATCCATTTAACAGCAGAGAAAACAATGCAACAAATCTTAATCCAGATGAAAAGACAAACCAAGGAAAGAAAGATCCAAAGGTAATACCATGGAGGAATCAGACAAGTCTGTTTAAACCAAGAGAACAGTGCATGTGCACCATGCAAAGAATTATGCGAAGAGTCTGAAGAAAATCAGCAATGTTAGCTAAATAACCAGAGGCAGTCTATACAAAAACGTGAACCTCATTAGGTAAAGGAGAGCATGTTGGTTTCCCTAAAGGCGGTTGATAATATATAGTGTCATTGTTTGGTGCTGCAGAAGAAACAGGCACAAGTTCATGTTCAGCATCAGAATTCTTTAATCACCACCAAAAAACCCTGGCTCTAAAATGAATACAAAATACAAGAGAAAGAAGGAGATCTAGTAGCAGTAGAGTATCCCTTTTAAATGATGTTTTTTCTCACCCACCAAATGTGGCATGCTTCATCATAGTGTAACCTCCTCACACAATGAAAACCTAGTCATGGTGTGGGTTTCAACCCCCTCACTGAGAGGGAGGAGCTCAGGGATGTCTTAAAGAGAGTTATAATAAATACCTAAAAGGACATAGGTGTGCTAAGGGCAGCAGAGCAAATGAAAAAATATGTGATAACTAAAACTAACTTCAGGGTATACAAATATCTTTATTGCTGCATCCCTGGCCAGGATAAAAAAAAACTAGAAAGGAGGAAGCAGGAGAGGATTCAACCTGCTCCTGATTCAAGAAGTGATAGATTAATGGTAGGTTGACATGTTTTCAGCCTGTTACCCTCAAAAGAGTTGTGGCGGATTTCTTCAGGACCTATTATCAAAACTCCTGCATAATAATATTATTGTGTAAAACAAGTGAAAAGACTCATGCTTATGCAAAACCAGTGGTCTTTTTGGCAAGCCATAAATGCAAGGACCCACTGGTGGTTTACCAGAAAAAAATAAATGTATAATGTGTTAATTAAAACTTCCATTTCTATACTAGGTCACACATTCATGTATCCATTCTAGATTATAATGTCAAAGCTAAATTCAGTGAGGCCTCATGTATTTATATTGTTAGCCCCTCTGAAAACAAGTTTATAGCATATTTCAAAATACAGCATTATCATAATGATTGAAAACGATGTTCTTGATAAATACAAGGGAAAGGTGGGCTTACCAGCTGGCATGCTGCTCAAGTCATTATCTGTCCTATGTCATGGTAAGAAGACAAAGAAAAAGAAACAAATTGGCCCAAGAACCAAAGAAAAGTAGTAAAAAAAAGTAGAGAAACATCTCAAGGAACTTCGTATTTCTTCAAAACATACATAATACATTATGTTTATACATGGTACGTGTTGTGCAAAATGGCATAAGGTAACCATACTGGGATAGTGGCTATTTAAGAAAGCCAGGGAAACCTTTGTATGTACACTAGTCTGATGGGAATTATTTAAATGAGGTCCATGACAACCAAATGGAACTACCCAGATACTCTTGTGGCCTACTGTTGAGGACTGCAGCTTGATTAAATAAATGGAAACTCATTTTTTCTGTTTACAACCAGCATGCTGTGTCAAAATCACAGTACAAGTACATGCATGGTATGATGAGCCAGATTCTCTCTTATCTGTAATCTGTAATCATAACGCAGAGTTTTTAGTAAGGAGTCTGGACACAGCCATCATAGTGCATCATGGGACATGTAGTCAGTAACTCACTCTCTTTAGTCAGACTTACAAATGATAACAAATAGTATGAATTTATTTTCACACAAAGCAAACACAAGGAGATGATGGATGGAGTGCTGAATCTTTTCAGACACTCACCCCGAGTCACAGATCTGAGTTGAATCCATCATCGTTCTTTAGCTCACTTTGCCACCCCAGTTCAGAGTGTAACAAATACAGTATGAAGTTCCTGGCGGAAAATAAGAGAGCAGGTGGAGACTAGGTCAGTTGTGCGCGGACAATGAACCCCAACGTGAGACGAATTCCTTTCAGGGGAGGAAGGATTCCTCCTATGCAGAAAAAGACCCTCACACACCCAACAAGCGAGTGTCTTGCTTTATCATCGGGCCTGCTCCTACTCGGTTCGGCGGTGCAATACCCGATCAGGCGCCCTGGAAGGGGCCTACTTGGCGGAGATCTTTTTTCCAAACCGTTGGGTGCAGTGCGTGTGAGGGCCCTTGATATAAAAGCGGGTGTAGGTGATGATTTAAGTGTAGTGTGGGTTAAAACAGGGAACAGAGGTCCACTCAGAATTATTTTAATGAAATGTGGCCACTGCCCTGGTTAAAAATACAAAGACGCACCCTCCCACTCACGCCAGTTCAGACCCAGCCATATGCAAGTCAGTCTTGACCCTGTTCTTCATGGGAACAGTCCAGCCCAAACTGCCAAGCCTCTATCAATCAATCATGGGTTTGTTAAGCGTGACTACTCAGCTGTGAGGGTCTAAAGGTGCTGGGGAGGAGGGGAGGTGCAGGTTTCAATCCTTCAAGGAGGAGGGCTGTTGAAGAGCCATGTTTTGAGGTTTTTCGTGAAGATGGGGAGTGATGTCGTCTGTCTAAGGTGGAGTGGTAGGGTGTTCTAGCCTCTGGCCGCGAGGAAGGAGAAAGAGCGGCCTCCCGATCTGGACTTCCTGGTGTGGGGGACCATGGCATAGGAGAGCTGGGCTGATCATAGGGTCCTTTTGGGTGCGTGGAATTCGAGTCTGCAGTTCAGGTATGCAGGTCCAGTGATGTGTGAGGGCTTTGTGTGCATGGATGAGAATCTTAAAGGTGATTCTAGCCTCGATGGGGAGCCAATGGAGTGTGCGCAGGTGCTGGTAGATGTGGCAGTGTCTTGGCAGGTTGAGGACCAGTCTTTCAGGGGCGTTCTGGATGTTGTGTAGCTTGCGGTGAGTTTTTTGTTTATTCTGGCGTAGAGTGTGTTGCCATAGTCAAATCTGCCGGTGACAAGGGCGTGAGTGGCGGTCTGTCTGTGCTTGAGGGGGATCCATTGGAAAGTCTTGCGTTGGAGGCAGAGGGTTTGGAAGCAGGAGGATGTGACGGAGTTGATCTGACGGTCCATTTTGAGTTCGGAGTCAAGGATGATCCTGAGGTTACGTGCATGGCTCGTGGGGGCGGGCGTGTTTCTGTGGGCAGGGGGCCACGAGGTTAAGTCCCAGGCATCAGGGTGTGGGCCCATGACGAGTACTTCTGTTTTGGCAGGGTTGAGTTGTAGGCAGCTGTTTTTCATCCATTTGGTGACTGCTTCCATGCTTTCTTGAAAGTTGTGCTTGGCAGCGTTGGGTTCGTTGGATAGGGAGAGGATGAGTTGGGTGTCGTCTGCATATGAGACAATGTTGAGTCTGTGTGTTCTGACAATAGGGGCAAGTGGAGCCATGAAGACATTGAACAGTGTGGGGCTAAGTGAGGATCCTTGGGGAACTCCACAGCTGGTTGGTGTAGGGTCCAAGAGGAAAGGAGAGATTCTGACCCGCTGCGTTCTGCTGGAGAAGAAAGAGTGGATCCAGTCGAGGACCTTGCCCTCGATCCCTGCGTTGTGTAGTCTGCGTGTTAGGGTGTGGTGAGAGACTGTGTCGAAGGCCGCTGAGAGGTCAAGGGGGATGAGGGCTATTGTTTCTCCTCTGTCCAGGAGGGAACGGATGTTGCCTGTAGCAGCAAGGAGGGCCGTTTCTGTGCTGTGGTTTTTCAGAAGCAGATTGGGAGGGGTTGATGATGTTGTGCTCTTCGACAAAGGTGGCGAGTTGGCTGTTGATGGCTTCCTCACTGACTTTCGCTGGGAACAGGAGCAGGGAAATGGGTCTGTAGTTTTTGAAGTCGGTGGAGTCCGCAGAGGGCTTCTTCAGGAGGGGGTTGATCTTGGTGTGCTTCCAGTCACCCAGGAAGGAGGAGTTAGCGAGGGAGCGGTTGATGGTGTGGCGAAGCATGGGTGCGATGGTGTCGATGGCTCTGTTGAAGATGTGGTGGGTCAGGGGTCTTTGGTGGGCCCGTAGTAGATTGACTTCATCGTCTTCAGCCTGTCTTCACTGGTGAGGGCTATCCAGCTGTCAATTGTTGGCTTCAGGGTGTCAGGCGTGGATGGTGAGGGATCAGTGTGTTGACTGTCTTTGTCGAAGTTGTCTTAAATGTTCTTGATCATTGATTTTCTTGTATTTCTGATGAGCTGGTGGTGGGCTTCTGTGGATTTGGAATTCCTCCAGGTCTTTTCGAGGCAGCGACATGTGCGTCTGGACTCCCGTAGTTCAATGGTAAGCCGTCTGGCTTTCTTGGCACATGTGTTGCTGTTCTTCTTGAGGGAGCCTATGGTGTTGGCGCTGTTGGAGATCCATCTGTGCAGAGTTCGGGCTGCGGTGTTGGGGTCGTCGTCTTCCACGATTGTTGAGCTGGAGTTGCAGATTTAGGCGATGAGCTGGTCGTCTGTGATTTTGGTCCATTTTCTTAGTGGGAGCAGGTGCTGGGGTTTGTGGTTGGTGGGTGTTTTGACGGAGAAGTGGACGCTTTGATGGTCTGTCCACAGGAGTTTGGTGGTGTGGCTGAAAGTCATAGAGTTTCCTGTTGTGAAGAGGGGGTTGAGGGTGTGTCCTGCTGATTTCATTGGTTCGGTCATGATCTGGTGGAATCCAATGTTGTGGAGGTTTTCCAGGAGGTATGTGGTGTTGGGGTCTAGTTGATTGTCGAGGTGGAAGTTGAGGTCTCCCAGCAAGGTGTAGTTGGTGGATGCAATGGCTTGTGGTAAGATGATGTCTGTGTTGGAGTTGGTGAAAGGTTCGCGGGGTCCAGGGGGTTGGTAGATGAGGGTTCCTCAGAGGGTGATGGTGGGGCTGGCCTGTATCCTAAACTGTAAGTGTTCCATCAGTTCTGTGGGCTCGTCGGGGAGTGTGCTCAGCCGGAGGGTGGACTTGTGGATGATGGCAATTCCTCCTCCGCGGCAGCTGGGGGGGTCCTTCCAGGAGATCTTGAATCCTTGGGGAATGGCGATGGCAATGTCCGGTCCCGAGGTGGTGTTGGTCCACGTTTTGATGAAGAATGCGACTTCCAGGTGGTGCTGTCGAGAAGGTCCCAGATTTCGATGGTGTGTTTGTGGAGGGATCGTATGTTGAGGAGGATGCATTGCAGGGTCTTCAGTGTGGTTGTAATCTTGCGATGGGTTGTGCTAGATCCATGGTCTTGTCAGTGCTGCAGGTGGGCCAGCTGCAAAACATTAGGTGATGGACAGAATGCAGAACAATGTCATACATTCACCCCAGTACAGAGATCTGGGCCTAACTCCATCGTTTTTTTGCTCACCATGCCTTTCCAGTTTGAACCCAGCTATATGCAAATCAGTCTTGACCCTGTGCCCCATGGGAACAGTCCAGCCCGAACTGCTAAGCCAGGTCCTCCCTGGACTGGAAACAAGCATCCAAGGACCGGTTTCGGGCTTTCAGCCCTCTTCAGCCTGGATAGCTTGATTCCAGTGGCATGGAGAGCACGGGACTCACGTCTGAGCATACCCGTCCCACTTGGGGTGACAAATGCAAAACAACAGGTGATGGACAGAATGCAGAACAATGTCATACATTCACCCCAGTACAGAGATCTGGGCCTAAATCCATCGTTTTTTTGCTCACCATGCCTTTCCAGTTTGAACCCAGCTATATGCAAATCAGTCTTGACCCTATGCCCCATGGGAACAGTCCAGCCTGAACTGCTAAGCCAGGTCCTCCCTGGACTGGAAACAAGCATCCAAGGACCGGTTTCGGGCTTTCAGCCCTCTTCAGCCTGGATAGCTTGATTCCAGTGGCATGGAGAGCACGGGACTCACGTCTGAGCATACCCGTCCCACTCGGGTTGACAAATGCAAAACAACAGGTGATGGACAGAATGCAGAACAATGTCATACATTCACCCCAGTACAGAGATCTGGGCCTAAATCCATCGCATTGACAGCTGAAAGGTCTGTGGGTGTCGGCTGGTGAGACTAGCTTGCAGTTGTTGTTGCAGCCTGGGTTGAGTGCGTAGAGTGCCACTGGGTTGTAGCGTTGGCTGTGCAGAGGTCCAGGGTTCCCTGGACCAGAAACAAGCATCCTGGGACCTGTTTCAGGGCAACACCTCTCATCAACCAGGCTAGCTTGAATCCAGTGACAAAGTGAGCAAGGGACCAACGTCTGGGCATACCCTGCCAATTTAGGGCGAATGAAGCAAACACAAGGAGACTGGATTAGAACTGGGATGGTGAAGGGAGCTAAAGAACGATGATAACCCACATCTGTGACTGGGGGTGAATGTCTGAAAAGTTTCAGCGCTCCGTACATCATCTTCTTGTGTTTGTTTTTTTCGCCTAAAGTTGGCAGCGTATACCCAGATGTGGGTCCCTTGCTACTTTTGCCACTGGATTCAAGCTAGCCTGGCTGATATGGGGTGTTACCCCAAAACCGGTCACAGGATGCTTGTTTCCAGTCCAGGGAAGACCTGGCTTGGCAGTTCAGGTTGGACTGTTACCAGCAATCAAAGGGTCAAGACTGATTTGCATCTGACTGGGTCAGAACTAAGCATGGGCGTAAAATCCGCTCCGATCGCGGATTTTTCGGATTTTCGGCAAATTCGCAATCCGCGAACTCTCGCGAATTTGTCGAAAATCCGTGAATCCGCTCGCGGCGGATTTTGTGCTTGGTTGCGGCGCGCGGCGTGGTGCACGGCGTTCACTTTCCGTCATTTAGCGTTTGCCGAGTTGTTTTTCTTTGCGAGTGCCGCGCCATTTTGGATCTTGCTGCGTGATCCCATGGGAGTTTGGCGCCCGCGAATACGTAATCGCGGCTTGCCACCTTGCACAGCACACCTCGCGAGAGTTCGCAATTGCGAACACGTAGTTGCGGCGGAAAGGAACAATCTCGCACTCGCGAAATAGAGCTTTTGCAATTCTGCACAAGAAAATCACCAGCAAACAGGATAAACCTTCAGAAAATTGTGATTTTTATCAGAATTACTCCTCAGGTTGACATTTGCATGGCCTTTTTTTTTGCAAGGAGTCCATTTTTGGGGGGGGGAGGAAGGAAGTGCCCCACAGTCTCCAACTTCCTGTTCCTGTCAAGCAGGCTCCTCCCAGTGCTTTGTCCATCTCCTGGTCACTTTCATTTGGATCTGGAGCTGGAAGGATTACTTTTTGTGGGTGCTGCTGGATATTTGGATTTGAGGCCTTTTTGACTGTCTTTGGATCACTTTTGGATTAGAAATCAACTTTCACAAGTAAGTTTGTTTGGGGCATTACAGTTGCTGCAAGTACAATTTTGGAACTTTTTCAGAACATTAAATAAATTATATTGTGGGTAGCCACAGTATCCAGTAGGACCAGGGTTGGTTAGGGGTGCATGATACAACTGTTTTGTTGAATTTAAACACCATTGAGGCCATGGATGGGCTGGGATTGTGCTGATTTTTGTCGTTTTTTTGGGCCTGCTGGTGTGGCCCTTTGCCCAGGGGTGGTGAGTGTTGCATGGGCCTAGTCTTTCTGTGGGGTGTCTTCTTGAATTTAAACATAATTGAGGCCATGGATGGGCTGGGATTGTGCTTATTTTATTGTTTTTTGTCGTTTTTTGGGGGCTGCTGGTGTGGCCTTTTGCCCAGGGGTGGTGGTGCATGGACTGAGTGTGCCTGTGGTGTGGTCTCTCTCTTTAATGTAAACATCATGGATGGCATTGGATTGTGGTGATTTCTGGCTGTTTTTCTGTTTTTTGGGGGTGTACTGTTGATGTGGACTGGCCATGTGGGTGGTGGTGGTGGCCATCTTGAGTGCTGGCTGGTACAGGCAACATGTGCTTGGGGTGTAAGGGGCCATTTTGAGGAGAGGCAGTGTCTGAGGCCTGCACTTATTTTGCCTACTTTTCATCCATTATGCCCAGGGGTAGTGAGTGTTGCATGGGCCTAGTGTTTCTGAGGGGTGTCTTCTTGAATTTAAACACCATTGAGGCCATGGATGGGCTGGGATTGTGCTGATTTTATTGTTTTCTGTCGTTTTTTTGGGCCTGCTGGTGGGGCCCTTTGCCCAGGGGTGGTGAGTGTTGCATGGGCCTAGTCTTTCTGAGGGGTGTCTTCTTGAATTTAAACACCATTGAGGCCATGGATGGGCTGGGCTTGTGCTGATTTTATTGTTTTTGGTCGTTTTTTTGGGCCTGCTGGTGGGGCCCTTTGCCCAGGGGTGGTGAGTGTTGCATGGGCCTAGTCTTTCTGTGGGGTGTCTTCTTGAATTTAAACATAATTGAGGCCATGGATGGGCTGGGATTGTGCTTATTTTATTGTTTTTTGTCGTTTTTTGGGGGCTGCTGGTGTGGCCTTTTGCCCAGGGGTGGTGGTGCATGGACTGAGTGTGCCTGTGGTGTGGTCTCACTCTTTTTAATGTAAACATCATGGATGGCATTGGATTGTGGTGATTTCTGGCTGTTTTTCTGTTTTTGGGGGTGTACTGTTGATGTGGACTGGCCATGTGGGTGGTGGTGGTGGCCATCTTGAGTGCTGGCTGGTACAGGCAACATGTGCTTGGGGTGTAAGGGGCCATTTTGAAGAGAGGCAGTGTCTGAGGCATGCACTTATTTTGCCTACTTTTCATCCATTATGCCCAAGGGTAGTGAGTGTTGCATGGGCCTAGTGTTTCTGAGGGGTGTCTTCTTGAATTTAAACACCATTGAGGCCATGGATGGGCTGGGATTGTGCTGATTGTATTGTTTTTTGTCGTTTTTTTGGGCCTGCTGGTGGGGCCCTTTGCCCAGGGGTGGTGAGTGTTGCATGGGCCTAGTCTTTCTGTGGGGTGTCTTCTTGAATTTAAACATAATTGAGGCCATGGATGGGCTGGGATTGTGCTTATTTTATTGTTTTTTGTCGTTTTTTGGGGGCTGCTGGTGTGGCCTTTTGCCCAGGGGTGGTGGTGCATGGACTGATTGTGCCTGTGGTGTGGTCTCACTCTCTTTAATGTAAACATCATGGATGGCATTGGATTGTGGTGATTTCTGGCTGTTTTTCTGTTCTTTGGGGGTGTACTGTTGATGTGGACTGGCCATGTGGGTGGTGGTGGTGGCCATCTTGAGTGCTGGCTGGTACAGGCAACATGTGCTTGGGGTGTAAGGGGCCATTTTGAGGAGAGGCAGTGTCTGAGGCCTGCACTTATTTTGCCTACTTTTCATCCATTATGCCCAGGGGTAGTGAGTGTTGCATGGGCCTAGTGTTTCTGGCTGTTTTTCTGTTCTTTGGGGGTGTACTGTTGATGTGGACTGGCCATGTGGGTGGTGGTGGTGGCCATCTTGAGTGCTGGCTGGTACAGGCAACATGTGCTTGGGGTGTAAGGGGCCATTTTGAGGAGAGGCAGTGTCTGAGGCCTGCACTTATTTTGCCTACTTTTCATCCATTATGCCCAGGGGTAGTGAGTGTTGCATGGGCCTAGTGTTTCTGAGGGGTGTCTTCTTGAATTTAAACACCATTGAGGCCATGGATGGGCTGGGCTTGTGCTGATTTTATTGTTTTTGGTCGTTTTTTTGGGCCTACTGGTGGGGCCCTTTGCCCAGGGGTGGTGAGTGTTGCATGGGCCTAGTCTTTCTGAGGGGTGTCTTCTTGAATTTAAACACCATTGAGGCCATGGATGGGCTGGGCTTGTGCTGATTTTATTGTTTTTGGTCGTTTTATTGGGCCTGCTGGTGGGGCCCTTTGCCCAGGGGTGGTGAGCGTTGCATGGGCCTAGTCTTTCTGTGGGGTGTCTTCTTGAATTTAAACATAATTGAGGCCATGGATGGGCTGGGATTGTGCTTATTTTATTGTTTTTTGTCGTTTTTTGGGGGCTGCTGGTGTGGCCTTTTGCCCAGGGGTGGTGGTGCATGGACTGAGTGTGCCTGTGGTGTGGTCTCACTCTCTTTAATGTAAACATCATGGATGGCATTGGATTGTCGTGATTTCTGGCTGTTTTTCTGTTTTTGGGGGTGTACTGTTGATGTGGACTGGCCATGTGGGTGGTGGTGGTGGCCATCTTGAGTGCTGGCTGGTACAGGCAACATGTGCTTGGGGTGTAAGGGGCCATTTTGAAGAGAGGCAGTGTCTGAGGCATGCACTTATTTTGCCTACTTTTCATCCATTATGCCCAGGGGTAGTGAGTGTTGCATACTTGCATGTCCCTAGTCTTTCTGTGGGGTGTCTTCAATGTAAACATCATGGATGGCATGGGATTGTGCTCATTTTTCTCTGTTTTGTCGATTTTTTGGGGTGTATAACTGAACTGATGTTCCTCTGTCTTCCATTGCTTTTAGGTGCACAAGAAGACTCAAGAGAACCACCAGTGCCAGGAAGAAGTCCTGCAGCGGTGTGTGTGTGCAGCATAACGTCACGCGACGTCACGTCTGGACACAGAACCCTCTGCAACTCGTGCAACTGCTGCCTGCTGACCTGCTCTGAAGAAGATGGCCCCAAAAAAAGTAACCCGTAGCTCCTCTAGCAAGAAAGGTGCCAGTAAGGAGCAGAAGAAGCAAGTTACCAAGGACACTGGTGTGCCGCCCGCCCCTTTTTTTGGGAGTAAAAAAAAAAGTATGCCTGCAGCAGCAGCGGGATCTGCTGGGGACCAAGCTGGCAGCAGCACCCCCGCTCCATTGGGCTCAGTGCCACCACCACCACCACGCCAACTTAAGTCCAAGCCCTTGAGTGCTGCAGAGGCAGCCAGTATAGTTCTTCAATCACCATCGACCAGTGATGTTGGCTCATCGCAAGAAAGCAGCAGCAATGTCCCTCAATCAACACAGGTTGTTGTAGCTCATCTGACGAGTGTTGAACAACCACAGCCGCAACAACAATCACATGTGCAAGTACAAGCCCAAGTACATGTGGAAGGAGAGGCAGCGCAAGGAGATGCGCAAGCAGAGGTGCATGGAGGGTCACAAGTGCCCACAATAGTTGTTCCTCCCGAAGTAGGGGCACATCAGGAAATCGACAATCAAGGCGAGGTATCATTTGAGGAAGCCACTCCTCCTGATGATCCTTCATTGTCTTCCACACCCATAGCAAGGAAGAGATCAAGGGTGGTGTCTACATCTTCTTCAAGCACACCTCCTTCTGATGATACGGATCAAACTTGGGAACCAGCACCACAGCCGTCTGAGAGTGAGGCACACCATGATCCGACAAAGGTAGTTAAGCGTAAAAGGAAGGTCGTCCAAAGTCTCAGAGTTATGGAGTGTGATGAGGCTCAACAAGAAGTGGCGGATACTGCTGCTGATGAAGACTCTGCCAACGACGACCCAGTCATCATAAAGGTCACTGCAGCCCCAGCGGGCATGCAGCAAACAGACATTTTGACCCTAGCCCGAAGAGCTGCTGAGCGTGATGATGATGATGATGTTGTCGATGAGGAGGCAGTGGAAACACCACAATCATTGGAGTTAAGTAGTACACCAACTCGTCCCGCTTCCATATTTCTTTCTGGCAAGAAGAGACCTCCATCCACCTCGACCTTAATTAGTGGCGGTGAAAGTGCACAACGTACAAAAGTTGGGCAATCCAGATCCTCCACTTCATCTGGCATTAGCTTCATGACCACCACCACCAGTATCGCCGCCTCCTCCAGGTCCCACAGACACTTCAAGTCCCCAGTTTGGGACTTCTTTACTGTTTGTCAAAAAAATCCAAAGTTTGCCATTTGTACCCTTTGTAAGGTTGCAGTTAGTCGTGGTAAGCCAGGTACCAACTATGGTACCGGAGGCCAGAGAGGTCATCTTAGGAGACAGCACACTGTCAAATGGTTTGTGCACCTAGATGCGATCAAGAAAGGCCGAATTCAAGGAAACGTTGATGTTTCATCTGATGATGACGAGGAGGAAGAAGACGTGTCAAACACTTCCCTTACACCCAGTACCCCTGTCAGCAGCACACCCAATGTGAGGCACACTAAGAGTGTTGGAGCGAGTGAGACACCAACGCACAAAAGTTCACCAGCGAGCAAAATTGGGTCAACGAAGTCATTATCAGCCCGTAAATGCTTGGTCCAGGGCAACATTAGAACAATGCTTACTTCAGACGTGCCATATGAACGCAACCACCCACTGACGCGTCTGTATAACACTAAGCTGGCTAAAATGCTAGCTGTGGACCTTCTCCCTTTTTCTTTTGTAGAAGCGGTAGGTTTTCTAGAATTAGTGGCAACGCTCTGCCCTAAATGGAAGGTTCCTAGCCGGTTCTATTTTGCCAGAGTTGCGGTTCCAGCACTACATGAAGATGTGCTGGAGGCGTTTTGGGCAGCTTTGCAGAAGAGTGCTGTTCACACAATACATCTGACAACAGACATGTGGACCAGTGGCGCAGGCGCTGATTACATGTGCATCACTGCACACTGGGTCTCTTTTTCAGGTGTTAAAGCAAAGCTAAACGCAGATGTTGACCCGGACAAAGTTTTCAAAGCTGCTCGGAAACATGCAACACTAGCCATGTTTGGCTTGGAGAAAAGTCACACAGCAGAAAACATTTTGGAAGAGTTTGACAAAAAGGTCTTGAAAATGCTATCCCCAAAAAAACGCAAGATTGGTTATGTTTCCACGGATAATGGCGCCAATGTAGTTAAGGCCATGTCGCTGGGTGACTATTTCAGAGTGCCGTGTTTGGCGCACTGTATCAACCTGGTAGTTCAAAAATTCTTGAGTGATAGAGACAGTGCAGCGTTCGCGGTAATGGCCACCTGCCGCAAAATGTGCAACCATTTCAGCCATTCTTTTAAGGCCCGGAAGCATCTGAGGAGGCTGCTACTTCAAAGTCGAATACCAGTGAAAGCACTCATCCAGGAGGTGGCAACACGTTGGAACTCAACCTTCTACATGCTTGAGCGTCTGTATGAGCAGTATACGGTACTCGATCACTATTTCTTCACAGAGGGTACATCTCAGAAGGAGGACCTACGGATGAGTGCGCGCAATGGGACATAGTTAAAAGCGTGACAGACATGCTTCGTCCTTTTGAGTTCTTCACGCGTGCAGTCAGCCAGGAGGACTGTAATTTGGGAAAAGCTATCCCATTGTTGTGCATGCTGGAGCACCAACTGATGGCGGTGTCTTCTGAGTTTGAAAAAGATGTACAAAAAAAAGACCATTTTATTTTGTTTGATGAAATTATTAGAGCGCCTACGTGGTGATGAACGTCTTCAAAAGATCAAGTCAGAACAGCATTACATTTGTGCCACTATTCTGGATCCACGCTACAAAAAGGCGCTGGCAGGCGAAGCATTCTTTTCTTTTGCTGATGCAGATGTTCAAAAGTACAAACATCGGTTAGCCTGGTCAGCCAAGAGGTTTGAAAAAGAATGGCAGGTTATTGAAGGAGAAGACAGTACATCAGCATCAGCATCAGCAGGCCATCCCCAGTCACAAGAATCCACTTCTGCACCTGTGGCTGGGGCACAAGTGACCTCTCAGCCGTTAAAGACACCGGCAACTGGATCATCTGCACCACACACAACACTAACAGTGGCTGCTGAGGAGGATTGGCTAAGTTTGCTTGGGTATGGTTCTCGAAAAAATGTCAAAGGCACAGCAAAAAGTAAGCAAAGTGGAGGAACCGTTGATGACCTTGAGTCGATGGTGCAGGACTATATGAATGACTCAACAGAGGTCTTTCTTAATGATGAGCCATTGCAGTATTGGCATGGCAAAAAACAATTGTGGCCACAGCTCTCCAACCTGGCTATAAACTATTTGTCTTGCCCACTCGCAAGTGTGTCTTCTGAACGTGTTTTCAGTGCTGCTGGTGGCATTGTAACTCCCAAACGGAGACGCCTCTCGCCCAAAAATGTGGAGCGGCTGACAATGATCAAGATGAATCAGCACCTCATACCACCAGATTACAAAGTACGAGAAAGCACGCCGCATGAAGACGAGGAGGACGGCAACGTAGATGAGGGGATTTGTTCTCTGTTCGGTGGCACTGACCTCATCCTGCCTGAATTCGCAGAGTATGATGACGAAATCTTCTTCTTATTCCCTGACACCGAGCCCTGAAAATGAGACAATGAATCAAGAACTTTCTTTTTCGTCCTTATTCACTTTTATTCCTGTTTGTCTCTCTTTCTTTGTTTTGCACAGTTAATTTAATTCAAACTTTAATCACCTAATCCCAAAAACAAGACCATCAGCAGAACTGTCTTCACTTGTTTGCTTATTGATTTGAAGGTGCCGCAGTCTACATTCCTCAGGTTCACAAGTTCTGAAGAACATGCTTCTCTATCCTCCTCCTCCAGACTGCGATTTCCCTCAAAGCAGAGTGCTGGATTACGCCCAATGAAGAAAGACTCAGCACTTGTGGGGGTGTTGTACTTCTTTGCGGGTGAGTTGACGGATTTGGGCCCATTGCTGTGAAGCTCTAATAATGGACAAAAGTGTTTTGGACCAAATATGAGGTGGAAATTTCTTGCCGTTTTTGCTGACTTGCTTGCCTTTGGGGTGCTCTTTGGCGGGGTTCCGGGTGTTTGTGGGTGATTTTTGGTGTCTGGGAGCACTGCTGCGACAGTCTAATCTTGATTGCATTTGCTTTTCAGGAAATCCGTGGTGGAAAACAGGAGTTATGATGATTGATGATGATGACCTAGCTGCACAGCACCGCGTTTGGACCGAAGGCCGAGAGATATTGTAAGTATGAGATTTAGCTTTTTCGCTGTTTGGGGGTGTTGTCGGGTGTTTTTTTGCGGGTGGGTTGGCGGGTCTTGCCTGGGGCATTCCTGGGAAGGTCTAATACCGGATAGAAGTGTTTTGGACAAAATCCTTAAGGAACAGCCTTTTTTTTGCTATTTCTTCTGTCATCTTGCTCAATGTAGCGTTTTGGGGGGCTTCCTGCTGTTCGTGGGTGGGTTGCGGCCGGGGTCTCTGTCGAAGCACTGCTGCGACAATCTAATCTTGATTGCATTTGCTTTTCAGGAAATCCGTGGTGGAAAACAGGAGTTATGATGATTGATGATGATGACCTAGCTGCACAGCGCCGCGTTTGGACCGAAGGCCGAGAGATATTGTAAGTATGAGATTTAGCTTTTTCGCTGTTTGGGGGTGTTGTCGGGTGGTTTTTTGCGGGTGGGTTGGCGGGTCTTGCCTGGGGCATTCCTGGGAAGGTCTAATACCGGATAGAAGTGTTTTGGACAAAATCCTTAAGGAACAGCCTTTTTTTTGCTATTTCTTCTGTCATCTTGCTCAATGTAGCGTTTTGGGGGGCTTCCTGCTGTTCGTGGGTGGGTTGCGGCCGGGGTCTCTGTCGAAGCACTGCTGCGACAATCTAATCTTGATTGCATTTGCTTTTCAGGAAATCCGTGGTGGAAAACAGGAGTTATGATGATTGATGATGATGACCTAGCTGCACAGCGCCGCGTTTGGACCGAAGGCCGAGAGAAATTGTAAGTATGAGATTTAGCTTTTTCGCTGTTTGGGGGTGTTGTCGGGTGTTTTTTTGTGGGTGGGTTGGCGGGTCTTGCCTGGGGCATTCCTGGGAAGGTCTAATACCGGATAGAAGTGTTTTGGACAAAATCCTTAAGGAACAGCCTTTTTTTTGCTATTTCTTCTGTCATCTTGCTCAATGTAGCGTTTTGGGGGCCTTCCTGCTGTTCGTGGGTGGGTTGCGGCCGGGGTCTCTGTCGAAGCACTGCTGCGACAATCTATTCTTGATTGCATTTGCTTTTCAGGAAATCCGTGGTGGAAAACAGGAGTTATGATGATTGATGATGATGACCTAGCTGCACAGCGCCGCGTTTGGACCGAAGGCCGAGAGATATTGTAAGTATGAGATTTAGCTTTTTCGCTGTTTGGGGGTGTTGTCGGGTGTTTTTTTGCGGGTGGGTTGGCGGGTCTGGCCTGGGGCATTCCTGGGAAGGTCTAATACCGGATAGAAGTGTTTTGGACAAAATCCATAAGGAAACACCAGTTTTGGCACTTTTTGTAAGGTAGGGTTCGTTAGGGTTAGCCCTAGCAGCAGGATTGCATGTGTTTCGGGGGGTTCTATTGCAACGCAGTTCTGGTGTTTTAGAGCACTGTTGGAGCGATGCTGGCTATGGATACTTTTGCTTGCTTGCAAGTGGTTTGAATACAATCCACGGTCTGTATTTGGGCCTACTGTTACTTTCAAAGTACGTTTTGTCACCATTTTTCTGCTAGGAATCGTTTTTGGAGATCTGATTGGGGTTCTTCTACATTTTTGCGACTGGCTTTAGTAAGGGTCTTGGTGGGAGCATTGCTGGGAAGGTCAAATTTTGTTCTAAAACACAGTTTACAGTACACCTACCTTGAGGGGAAAGATCCGCTATAATATTTTGGCCATACTTATTTATCCTTAAAAAGGTGACTCAGACAGAGCACGCAATTTCAAAAATATTGTACTGTCTATTAGGGAAATCAAAGTGTCACTTTTTGAACCACACAGCATACATACCTTTTATTTATTTATCAGTGGTATTGTAATAGCACTTCCTGTTTTCCGTTCAATAATTACAGGCCGGGTTTCAGTCAACATCCGCCAGGCAGGCAGTGGACAGGGTGTCTTCTGTCAGTGGTCACCAACATTGATGGACGAAGCGTCAGCTGGAATGGAGGAGTGCCGCCAATAAGAGGAATTGTTTGCTGCATGCAACTTACTTACCAAATTCAACAGGACAACTCCAACAACATACGCAATACAGATACAGTATCCATTGTTTTATTCTATGAGTGTGACTGCATGTGCTTAGCTTTAGTTTGTACCCAAAGATTGTCTTTATCTTCAATTATTGTTTGTCCATGCTGTGCTTTTTTTTTCTTCTCTCAACAAAACCTACCCAAAAAGAAACCCCCATTCCCATCCATTTTACAAACCCTAACCCTCTTACCCCGGGCTGTGTTGTTTTGCTTGATGTCTGACTAAAATGACATCAATAATTCCACACACTTGCTGGGGAGGATAAGGTCATAGCAACAGGCTGGTGAAGGAATACGAGGATATCTTCTAGACTTACTCAGCTTCAGTACTATATCTTCTAGTAGTAGGAGCCAATGTCAAATAAATTCAACGCAAGTACTAGTTATACTTGCAAGCAAATACTTTACCATTTGTTAGGCTACATTATGGCACTGTTCTAGTGTACTGTCACCTGCTATATTCTCGATCGTACCGTAACCGTTGTAATGCTACAGTAAGGACAAACAAGGTTTCGTTTTCTTTTTTTCCATAGGCATGCAACTGCCACTGTGTCACACCACTAGTACCACCGCAATGAGGAAATTTCACCCGCCCAGGATTGCCAACGTTAATCCCCATTTCACGTGGAGCCAGCCCTGGGCCTAGCCCTAATTTCTAACACAAATTACAGGTAAGATAAGCGTTTGGTGGGAGGTAGTATAATGGAGTATTATTTAGGAGTAGACGAGAGATTGACGGTTGTACTACTAAAGTCCTACGACTGTTCAGGAAAACAAAGTTACTGTTACACCCCCGTCCCCCACCCACCAGACTGAAAAGCAGTAAAAAACAGGTATGGTCAGATAAAGTTTAAAAATGTATATTTATGTAGCCCTAACAAAATAATCTCCCTCAAGACCCACCCTAACCCCAACGATTGCCTTTGAAAAGTCCCAAAACGATCCCAACTCCCAAATCCCACCCCCCAAAAGTCTATAAAAAAAGGGCAAGGGACACTCCACTACTGGAGGGTGCTGGTGCATTTTGTGGCATGGGCATCATACTCCTTGCGGAGGGTGGCAAGCTCGGAGCGGAGGCCCTTCACCAAGTTCTTATAGTTCTGGACCTCCTGCTCCAGGTAGGACATTCGGACTCCTAGGCGGCGTTGGCGTGCCTTGCAGCTCCTGTGGGGGGCAGCTGGTCTTTCTGTTGCTTGGCGGTGGCGGTTGGCTTTGTTAGCCCGGCTCGGTCCCGCTGGAGCACTGCGCATGCTGGCGTCCCGTGGGGTCACGGAGGAGGATGCAGCGGTCCCAGTCGAGGATGTTGTTGTTGCACCGGTCGACTGCGTGTCCTCCTCCTCCTCCAGGGCCACCAGCCGCCGATATTCGGCGACATTGGCATCCAGCCTCCGTTGCCGGGCCATTCTAGCCTGCTCCCTCCGTGATGTTGATTTGGAAGGAGCAACTATATGAAGAAAGAAAGACATAGTCTGTAACCAATGCTCCTTAGCATTAATAACACAAAGTGATTGAGCCGAAAGTTGGGTCACAGTACAAGTAGCAAATTGAAAGCACAGTACATAACTATTGAGGACAGTATCTATGTAACCTCCCACTTCTGCATCCTTGCTCAAACATTAGTGGTAGTTTAATGAACAAATTCTACGACCACTATGGACTTCCATTACAGTCGACTATGACAGTACACCAGTCTTATTCTTCTTCTTCTCTCTTGTTTAGGAAAATTGGTACGTTATCTTATGCAAGCCGGCAGAATGACAGCACAGTGAACTTGCACCCGAGAAAAACAGTTGCACACCATGATGAGTGAGACAGACTTGCGTTACTGTACCGGTCCAGTACATGCAGGTGGTGAAGCTATTACTTTTCTATTACGGGTGGCACTGAGAATACTCTGTTACAAGGGCTACTGCTTAATTAATTTACCTTTCACCCTACAGTGCAAATGAGTACTAGAAAAGGAAAATGAAGAAGCTAACTAATTTGATTATCTATCACTTCACATGGGACGTATTTGATGACATATGGGATGACTTTAGGTGCTTTGCTTAATATTGAGTGAACAGTGATACACCCACACATGAATGACGTACTACAAGTAAACTAAAGTTATTAAGAGAGGTACGGAGTGTCCACCGTAATAACCAGATATATGCTGTGATTGCAGTCGCAATACAAAGTACTGCTACTATTCATGGTAGTATTGGACACATTTACAATTTCTTTTCCTTGCCTTCCCTAAACTGGAACGGACGTGCGGGTGCGGTGGTACATGCTCTTCAAGGTAAGACTTAGTTCATCCAGCGACCATCTACTCTCTCTAGATACACATGTGCTATCTAAGAGTCAGAGAATACCATGCTCCAGGCATCCATTCATTCAAAGTATACGCACACATACAGTTTCTGTTTCACCCACCCAGGCTGCTGTCCTTCCACCCATCCTTGCTTCATCATTGACCCAGCCATGCACCATACCATATTCTTTCCTTCCCAGCCACCTCGGGGGCCAAGCAAACACATATCGTTCTTCTTTGCCAGCCATCATACAATTTCGCGTCCCACTTACTTACACCCTTCTTTCGCTTTTCGTTCATCCCATCCATCACGTTCGTCTAAGAACTTATTGGGATTCTTCTCACCAAAAACTTCACAGCTAAGTCGAAGTACATTTCGAGGAGGCTACTACCTGGTTGATTTGTAATACACCCGTGCAGAAAGCACACTATGCAGTCTTCAATCTCAATAAGTAAGGAATATATAGCTTACCTGTTTCCGCCACCACCGTTTGAACCCCCACAGGACCGTCCGCCGGCTCTTGCACCGCCTCCTCCCCAGAGTCCTCCGAGTCCTCGCCCAACACCGCCACCTCCACGCTGGCCCCGTCACCAGATGTTACACCTACAAAGTACATTTAAGAATGTTAGAATACACCACTCACTACTATATAATATTTAGTCTAGGAGAAATGTTAAAAAAACAGAATACAATGTAATAATTTGTGACTGTCTACTCTAAAGTAAAAATGTACCTTTTTCCAGGGAAGGCTGTTGTCTTGCTGCACTTTTATGCACAACTGATGAATGCTTGCTTTTTATTTTTAACACGCACCACTTTTTCTCCTAACAGACAGAAGCTTGACTCCTAAGAACACGACCAGGATCAAGTTCAAACCAGGTGAGAGCTCGGCTCGACCACAAGAAATGTGTCCAATTAATCGTCAGCAGCACTAACCACTTTTCCGTTTTCAGTTAAATAGTTTTATGACAAAGTAGATTTTAATAAATGTGTTTACTTTTAATAAAGCTTTTAAACTTAAATAGACTCTGTGGTTTTTGGTCCTCCAGACTAGAGTGGATGAGCTAAAGGTTTTGGAATTTTTGCAAGCATGAGTGCCTCTGACACTTCTTGACTGTGCTGTGACTCCGTACTCTCTTGTCCTGCGTACGATAATCTAGAGATCATTGGGGATCAATCATCGGTGACTTCAGGAGCTAAATGACTCTGCCACACTATCTAGTCAGTAAGGAGACAGTGCATAGAGCTATTGCTGAATAGAATGGGAGTCCAATGGAATTGCCAAATGTCCAATCTTAGTTAGCTACACAGACAGACCAATAGGAATAATCTAGTAATACCACAGGGAGTCATATTAGAGCCAGGATAAGAATTTATATCCAGTCTACAAGAAGATCAAAGACGATTTAGAAAAAATCGAATGAGGAACGCTAGGAAAAAATAGGTACTCTTTATTACAATTAAAACTTACTGGGGACAGCAAAGGAGCCCTCGCCTGCCCGATCCTGGCCTGCATCCTGAACAGCACCCTCCTCCTCCTGTGTCCTCTTGCCCTTGGGGGGAGCTGATGTACAACATGAAAGAAAGAAAGACCAGAAAACATGGATGAGATTTGTCAACCAAATCAACCATTTCAAAAGAACAATAACAACATTTTTGGGAGAAATAGCAAATAGATAGACAACTATTCCACGGGATCTATCTCATGTGGTATACTACGTTATTCGTATTGCCTGATTTGTGGACCGTTGACTTAGAAGACTACTAAAGAAGTTTGCCTAGGCCTGGCACTGCAGGCAGCAGTCCGCAGCACGCGAAGTGACAGACAAAGTCCATCCTGCTTGCAGATCAGTGAATACTCAAACTATCAATCCACCCACCACCACCACTATTTCTTCTTATAGCCATGTGTCTAAAGGAAGGACTGGACTTGAGTCTGTTGGGGCTGATTTAGAAGTCCCTTGCGGCTCATTTTCCTCCATTGTTGCGTGACTTTTGTGATGCAGCGGCAGAACAAAAGACTCGTCATGGTGTTGGTGCGGCGTATATATTAAAAAAAAAAAATTATGGGCGATGCATCACGTTGTAAAGCCCTGCGCCATCAGGGGGCGTTCCGGTGCAAGGGAGGGCGTACCTGCGCAGGGACGAATCCTAAAAGTGGCTGAGGGAAATCTACAAGATGTCAATCAGTCACTTTTAAGACAATGATGCATGAGTCAAACCCTGCGCGCTTGAAGCCGACGTACGGCTTGATGCAGCATTGGGGAGATAGGGTACCCCAGAGCATTGCTGGAGCTGCGCCATCGTTGGCACGCAACTCCAGCAATGCGCCACCTTTACGGCACAGATGCGTAAGGCTTCTGTGACGTTTTGGGCCAATGGGTGGTGGTGGCATGGCACACAATTACTGCCGCATCCCTGCTACTTTGCAGGGATGCGCCGGTAATTGAAAATATGACCCTTAGTGTCTAGCATTACGCAGTTCTTATCTTTACACTACACTCATACATAATTTCTCAGGCCAATGAAATGAACACACTGTACAAAACAAATAAGCATAGTAGCAAGCAAGGCTACTGAGAAGGAGAACAGTGCACCTGAAATGCATAGAAGATTTTGAAATATAATTTACCTACAATGTAATCGGCGGCATTAATAATCTTGGTAAAGAACAAAGATTTGCAAATAACAGAGCCGGATAAAACAGAGTAGTGATGAATAGCTACTACTACTCACCAAGCCCGGGGACCTCTACGCCGAGCGCGTCCAGCAAGTCCCGTTCCCGGTCCATGACATCGGTCCAGCGGTGGGTGGCCTGGTTATATGTGCGCCGGACCCCAGAGAGCTTATACATGGCCCAGCACACCTTCTCCCACCGCTTCCGGCGCTCCCGGATGCCATAGCCAGTTGCGATCTTGCCGCCTCCCAGGATCGTCTTGGGGAGGCGGCGCTGGACGTGGAAGATGAGTGCGGCCACCTCCTCCGCGCTGAAGATCTCCCGTGGCACCACTTGCTCCCCCCTCAAACGCCCGCACGGGAGCCGGGCACGGGGTGCGGGACCCTTCCCCTTCTCAGGGTGCTTCCCGGCTCCCTTTACCATGGTCTGGGCAGAAATAAACTTAAATGATAAAGAAGAAATAGAATAGTGAAGAAGAAAAGAAAAGAGTTTAAAAAAGTAGTTTAAAAGTAACTAAAAGTAGCAGAAAACACAAAAATATACAGCTAGAAAAATAGAGGGATAGATAATAAGTAAAATAGATTAAATAAACTTCAAACAAGCAAAGGATGGCAGAGATTCAGAGAGGATACAGAAAGCATGCCCAGAACCATAGCAATGAATGAGAAACAAGATGGCCGCGCCCGTTCACGACCGCGTGGGTAAGTTCGCGCGAGATTTTCCTCGCGAGCACGCGCGAAATTGTACTAGCGAGCAGCACAGTTTGCGAGATTACACATAGCGGCCGGAAACGGAATTACGTCACGCAAACAAGATGGCCGCGCCCGTGTACGACCGCTAGGGTAACTTGGCAAACGTATAGCTACAAGCGCCTCGCGAACACGCGCAAAAGCACGCGAACATACACGTCGCAAAAAAAATAAGTGTTTTCGCAAGCATTCGCGGCTCCCGAAATCGATCTCGCACGGATTCGCGCCCTAAAAAACGCGCGAAATTGCAGAAAAAACGATTTTTGCTAAACTGAAAGCAATGAGCAGGTGCAAAAGTTCAAACTTAACATTTGTAACATTCACTGTAGTGCTTCCTGAGGGGCCCCTCCAGAGTTTGCAACTATTCTATGACCCTGCTATGACCCAAACAGCAGGCTCATAGAATAGCTACAAGTAGACCATAAAGGTCCTGCGAAAATTTTTTTCACTGCAACAGAAAGCAAATTGCAGATAAGGAAGGAAGCAGGTGCCAGCCAGACTGGAACTTTCTAAATAACTGACACATTAATCAACCCCCAATTAATTCATGGCAGTTGAAGTAGGGGAGGTGTGCTTGCTTTTTTCACCCCCCATAAACTACAGTGATAAACAAACCTAATGGGTGGCAGTGAGGATGTACCAGAGGGTGGCATGGGTGTCCCAGAGGGTGGCAGTGGTGAAACAGAGGGTGCTGTGAACCTGTGATGATAAACCAGACGTAGAAACAACATAGTCGCGGCCGTTGCGTGCCGAAAAGTAAGTTCGCAATTGCGAAATTGTCCCAAAATCGGCGCGAACGCTCGCCAACACAAAAAAACGGGAAAATCCGCAAATCCGCGAGAGTTCGCGTATCTTCGCGGATTGCGAATCCGTAAATCCGCAATTTCGCGTACGCGAGATCCGCTAGATCCGCCCATGCTTAGTCAGAACTGGGGTAGCAAAGTTATCTAAATAACTATGATGGATTCAACCCAGATCTGTGACTGGGTGTGAGTGCCTGACAAGTTTCAGCACTCTGTCCATTATCTCCTTCTGTGCACTTTTGACACATACAGAAATACATGTTAAGTTAATTCTTTAGACAGATCAACCTGAGGAAGACTATGATAATTCAAATGTGGATGAACAGAATGACTCACCCATGGTGATTGAAGATCCCATTGAAATAGGCAGTTAGTCAACCACACATCATGGCCACTGTGGCAGTGCTTTATACTCCCCACAACCACTATCATTGGATGAGGATGATATCCAACAGCCTCATAGTTCAATCCTGCAGCCAGTTGTGAGTCCACAAAACCAGTTAATCACAGTGTCTGCTCACACTTGGTGTCGTAAGGCACCCCATTGCAACCAAGTATTGTTGGCAGGCAATACAGCTCCAAATACTCAGTTATGTGGTGGGCTCGAGGGTTGCATGCTGCAAATTCATCATCTGCAACAAAAGCAGTTAAAAAACAAAAAACTGCAACTCATGCATCAGTGCATTTCATTTGGCTTCAATAATGTGGCCAATCAATTGGCAGAATACCAAGAAAAGATGGATACTAAAATGGGCAGCCTCACTAATACACACGAGAAATTATCTCTACTACTGGCAGAGGATAATGCCAATAAAAGGTTTAGAGCGAAAAGCTCTGCAGCACGGGTGGATGAATTATCCTGTTCCATTGGAAGATTGGTACATGCCACTTCACCCTTATTGAGGCAAACAGTCAATCCTCAAAGTAGAAATGAGCCACTTCACTGGGGACATCTGAAGGGGCTTAGGGTGATTACCTACTCTGTCTAGGCACTACAAACTGCCCAAATAGTCATTGGGTAGCTGCTGAACCTCAAGCTAGTGCAGCAATCTCCAGTATCAACAGCATCTCTGCTACAAATGCTTGCAAACTTTGACGCAGCAGCAGCCGTAATCCTGCCAACTTGTGGCCACAACCCATTTAGGTCACAATTGCAAAAAACAGTAAATGTCACAGTATGAGGAATACCACTAGTGCTTTAGTTTTGTGTTTTCGGTGACTTAACTGACATTAGATGTGGACATTACTTACCTCTACATGATAAAATTAACATTTTGATATAATGATTTATAAAACCTGACAATATAGGTTGGTTTACTGTGAAGCATAAAACAAATGTTATAAATTATATTTTATTTGTACATTCATATATGGCTTACATTGAAAAGTAATTGTTGGCAAATTGGTCCCATTGCTGTCTCCCCTCCACTGCTCTATTCTCCTCTGTTGCCTGCTGATGAGGTGGCTCACGCTCTTCATCCTCCAAATCCAAGTCTGATACGGTGATATGTAGGCCTCTCCTGGTTGTTATTTTGCATGGGGTTTCTGGAGCATATATATAAGGCACCTATATATAGGTACATAAATGAGTTTATGTACCAATTAAGCATATGTGTAAGGCACGTATATAGGCACATAAATGATTTTCAGCAATCCAAATGTCCTCTCAATCTCATCCCTGGTGTGACGATGTGCTGTGTTGTATCGCCTTTCATTTTGGGTTGTGGGGGACTGGAATGGTGTCCAAATCCATGGACGTAGGGCATACGCACTATCACCTACAACAAAAAAGTAGCTGTGAGCTTACTTTAATTCTATGTTTGATAATCACAAACATCTGTGTCATTATATTTAACATCATTGATAGAGCGCGCAACGACCTACTAGCTCAGTTTTACCATACTCACCTTGGGCCCATATAACATTCACCCTTTGAACTAGCAGTCCTGCCTAACCAATTACTTATTTAGTCACCCTATCAGTTGCCTAGAGGTCCGATTGGGACTTGTACCTGTAAACCATGATTTACCAATCCTCGTCGTCTTAATATAAGTCCTGTGAATCAGAGGAAGTTAGAATAAACAGGCAGTATTTAAATACATTTACTTTCTTATAATAACCACAGACTCGGGAAACGTTTTAAAACCTTTATCTATGAGATATTTTCTGAATCAAGATGGAAAGGGCCACAATCTTGTGACCATAAATTTTACAACCAAGAATATAACCAGTAGGACATAAAGTTTGTAAGAAATCACAGTACCACCCTTAGACATTGGTACCTGGGAAGGGTGAGTAAGGGAAATAGCACAAGGACATACACATGGATTATATTTACCTAGAATGGTGCAATGACCAATCCTGGCCACGGGCTGGGGCAAAGAATACCAGGACAAGGCTCCTGACTAATCAGGTGCCCACGGGACAAGACAGGTGCAGATCAGGACAGGTGACCTCAGCTAAGTGCAATGTCAGCGTCACACCCCTCTCTCTAGGAAAAGCCAATTAGTACCCTGAATGGGTAATCGTTTCTTCTAACAGAGTGCTCCGCCAGCACCTCTGTTCTCAATCACCTATTGGGTGCATTGGGTCAGTGACAGGTCAGCTATTCAGACAAGTCAGACAATTTCTCTATCTAAACCTACCTTAGTTATACCATTTCGGGAGCAATGTACCACCCCTAAATGTTGCAAATATATGTGTTCCCCTTCAGTGATTGTTTGCAAAGACAAGGAGAGGTCATCACACCATACTAAGATGATGTAATTTCAATTCGATTCATATTCATTGAATCCCCACCCACAATTTACTTTCCCATTACTTTATTCCGCCCAACAATATTGGCATACAAATTATATACATTGTATTTATTTGAATCTTCTTGCTTCCTTTTTAGAGGTCAAGAGAGCAGGTTCCCAGGAACATCGTGGGTAAGAAGGGTGTTGGCAAACATTCAATGCCAATGCTTCAGCAATTTCAGAGTCAGAGCGCGTGTGTTGCATCGTCCAAAATGGAGGATGTGACAGTTTTCAGGCCCAAAGTACGGGCTAATAGCAAAGTCAAAAAGAAACATATTAGAATACAAAAATAAATTAATGCACTGTATGCCACTTAACTCTACTCTATTGCCATTACTTTATCATAACTTGTGCCTTAATAGTTAAGCAGAACGAACAAGTTTAGTACAAGCTGCAGCATAAGCATTAGCATGTGAGATTTAAAGCGGCCATTTCTGGCACTAGTGCTCAGAAGCAAAGGTTTCCCACCAAAGCAGAGAGGTACGTCATGCCACATAGATGTGACAGACGCATGCGCAGAAAGTTTCCCGCGTTTTCGGTGGCCATTTTAATTCACTTGAGTTAATATTAGTAAAAGCACATAGACGAGCTTCCCCTAAATACTAGAAATGTCATGTAATGCGAGTTTTAGTTAACAAGACATGTTGGTTAATATATTACAGGTTATTTAGAGAGGGCTTAATCCAAGCAAGTCTCTGCATATGTAAGACCTTGCTCCATAATCATTACCTAACAAATAACCATCATCAAACTTCCCTCTTTCCAGCTGCCTGTATATGCTGCTGTGCTTAAACAGGAAGGAGTCATGGGTGCTTCCTGAGTATTGTAACAATATCAGTTATTAAATAGTTTTCGTGGCACACCACTTGAATATTGAGAGAATGTGTGTTTTTCCTCTTTATAAACAAATATTCTAGATGAGATGGAGAACAAATCAGAACATGCTTTCCATCTAGACATTCTTTGACATGGAAACATTTAGTAACACTGTAAAGGTTTCATATAGTGGATTGAATTTACTGTGCATTTCTGGTTAAGTATAGGTAGTGGTTGATCTAGAGAAGCATGGCATCTAGAAAGCTACGGAAGAAAACCAAAAGCACACTTTGAGAAACCCCATCAGCATAAGCAATCACACCTTTGTAACTGTCAGAGGCCTAAAGGAGTAATGAACACAACACTTGAAGATGGGAGGCGATAAAATTGCTGTGCAGGGCATTGCTTTCTAGATGTCGCTGTCAAAGTGCAATAATCTCTAATATTAAAGCACTACTTAGACTGTATTAGTCAAAAATCTCATCCTCAGTTTGTTGGAAAATGGTGAGCCTGACTCAGAAAATCATCTCCTGTCTCCGACCTCCTTCTCTGCTGAGCAGCCAGTATTCACATGCTCCCTGCAATCACCTAGAACGCAGCCATTGTGGAAACCCCTGATGAATTTTGGACCAGCTTTTATAGTTTAAACACAGTTTCAACCTGAAATTAATTGAGAGTAAATTGTATATTCAAATTGGCCTTTTTGCGACTATTCACTAAATGTGACACTTAAACAAATAGTTTGTGAGTCGCAATTATAGATTCCTATAAGTGCGATTCATAGAACTGGGTCGTAAAAACAGCGAAACGCAAAATGATTGCATTTCAAAACAACAATTGCAAATGGCTTTTATACATCACAAACAGCCACTTTTTAAATTGCAAAGCTCTTTGCGATCAATTTGCGATTTGCAAAAGCTTCGTACATCTAGCGCCTAGTGATTTGGCAGAATCTCAGAGTGGTGTGCCGATGCCGGAATTTGAACTTGGGGCCTCATTTATGAGGCAGTTTGTGATGCTGTTGCACATGCACTGTGGTGAAAGAGTGATGCCAACCTTGCAACTGATTTTTGAAGCCATGCAAAACAACTTTGCGTATCTGTGTGTGGCTCCAAAAATCTGGAGAAATGCAATGCAACGCACATCACTGCGTTGAATTACTCTGTCCTGGGAAGGCATTGCATGGGCGTTGTGTGGGTATCCCAATGCAACTCCCATGGATTTTGACAAATCCCCAGATTTACAAAAACTTGTAAACCTGCAGATGCGTCCAAAATCTCACAGTTTCCCAGGGGAAGCGTCACAAGGAGACCTAATTTCCACCTCTTTCCACACATAGAAAGAGGAATATGACTCCCAGGATTGCTTTGTGGTAGAAGGTGACCCTTCCTGCACGAAAACAATCCTGCATATAGTGTAGGGGCGCCTGCATTAGCGCTAGGCAACCCATTGTGCGCCAGCACAGGGAGGAAGGGCAGGAATGCACCGGATTCCATTAGACATGGCGCATTCCTGCTCTTTCCCTGTCACGCAGTGCAGCGCAGCATGTTGACTTGCTGTGCTGCACTGTGTCAAAAAGCTCATAAATGAGCCCCTTGTTTTCTTAAGTCGGAAGTTGGCAGCTGCGGCCGTTAGACTATATTTCCACATCAAACTGGCACATGAAATCTAGGCCTCTTGGTTTTGCCTACGCCTTGCTAAGACAACTACTTCACTGCCACAATTAATTTGTCTGGCGCCCATAATCTATAGCGTTTGACCACATTTGTGCAGTTGTTAAAATGTCGCCTAATTTTGTCTGTTTCTTTAAAAGGGTGTTATAACATTCGCATGTAACTGTTCTTTTTCATTACGGCAGTTCTAAATTTTATTTTCTGTAGTGATTCCGCAACCTGGTTTTAATCGATATTTCACACAAACACATCTCATGTTTCAAACGGTATGAAACATTGACACTTATGGTAAGACACAAATACACATTTTATGCTGTGTTTTCGCCATACATTTTTCTCCCACATAATGCACTCTTTTTTTACAGAATAATTGGATTTGATTCATGGCACATTAACCTAGCTTTAATCAATGGACATGGTTTTCATTATAAAATACAAACGTAGAATTGGAGGCACACTATTTAAAGTTTATTGAGTTTAATGAAGCTAAACTTTAATGAGCTCATTTCAAGATAATTAATTTTGCATTCTCGTGTAGCAGCATATCAACGCCTTTTACCTTCTTTCGTTTAGAAATGGCTAGAGCTATTGAATCAATTCAATTTTATACATTTAGTTATGTTGAAAAGTTGTATTTGAGGTCATCACAGCAGTTATTTTAATCACATTGTTCTTCTGTCTAAATTAATACTTGAATTTTTAGATGCAGCTCCCTACTTATCAATCGATATCTTGACTTTTTCTTGAAGTAAGTTTTTTTTCTTGATTCTGACCTCATTAGGCCTCATCAATTTTTGTTAAAGGATATATTTTTTATTAACTCAATTAATTTGCATCGCCTTCGCGCACATGCGCAGTTCGTATCATTCACAACATCCCCCACACGCACAAAAAACAAATCTCAGATATCACAAACCAGATCACATAATGCAAATTCTTTCGCCTATAAACAGCGGCATATCACCTGGTGGGATGTGACGTAATTTCTAAAATGTGTGACCGTAAGCAAAAAGCGAATATCTTCGATTCATACCCATGTACTTGTGCACACGACTGCTTAACGGAAATCATGCAATTGCATTTCCTCTTCACAGCTAGCCAGATGCCCAAGTCATTCCTACGGACTTTAGTACAATATTACAAGGGTAAATGTCAAAGCGGACCCCAGGTCCATTAATTCATGTATATTTTAGGAAGTAATTTCTACCTACCTTTGCACCTGAATGATATATGGCGTGTAATGCATGACCTGAATCATCTCGCAACACAATTCTGCCGTTGCATTTTTCTGACCTGGGTGCTGCCTACTTCCTGGAAATGGGTTAGAGTGACTGATTTCTGCTAATGTGAAACAATCCAAGTGAATTTTTGTTGGTTCCTTGAAGGATATATTAATTGAAGGAAACGGTTCTTTCAATATTAGATGGCAAGCTCTCTCTCCTTGAATTTAGTGGTTAAGGTTGGCCTAGTAAAGATGTTGGTTTGCCATTTTGGAAGCGATTATATTGTGTAGGTACAGCACTTACTTACTTAATTACTTATGCCTACTACATCTCCTGAGGTATAGGTGCTCAACCAGGACTCTCCAGCCATCTCTGTCCTAGGCTTTTCTTTTAATCTGACTCTAGGCGTAACCCACCTCCTTGCAGTTAGACTCAAGGCCTTGACACCAGGTGTTTCTTGGGATTCTTCTTTTCGTTTTAACCAGGGCTTTAAGAGGGATGAAAAAACTGGGGGGTCTCTCATAGGGGCGTGGCTGCTGTACTTAAGGGTGTGGCCAATGTAATTAAAGGCGTGGCCTAAAACACTAAAGCTAAAAATCTGAACTTGGCATAGCGTTCCTCCCACTGGTGTTTTGCAGTTTCTGTCCATTTATCCAGCTATTTTACACAATAAATGAGCTTACACCTACAACGAGCCAGGACAATTGTCAATGGTTGCAAATTGCTTATGATAAAAAGCAACAACTCTTACTATGAATTTGTCGTATATAATATTGAAAATGCTTCAGTTTTGCCGACTTTTGAGATGAGAAAGTTGGTTTGAGACTGTCGTCAGCTCAACATCCTGTGATTCAAAACGTGAATATATGTGCTTGTGTTATGTAAGTGGTGCTCATGTTTGCTCCATGATTGCACTATATAATACTGAAAAATGAGTCAACTTGAAGTTAAATCAAAAGCAGTGATGGATGGTACTATCGCAGAGTTAAGTTTTATTTTTTTACCCACCCTGAAGGTAAAAATGGAGAGCCTGATTGGGACCCGTTTCTGCACTTGCTTTTAAGAACTGCCGGTGCTGAGCACTGGCAGGACCCAGCCCACTTAAATCCCTTTTCAACCCTTGAGGGTTCTGGTGAGGACCTGCCTGGTGCTGTTTGATGTGGGCTTGCAGAGGGTGTGACCTAACCAGATAAAGCATCTTTGCCTGATTTTTCACAATCAGGGAGTTTGGAAAGTCTGCTGCAGCAGCAGCTCCTCCGTTTTATTTTTCCTCACTTACTTCAGCTGAGCTGAGGTTGGGGTGGGCCCTCCTTTCTGATGACATGTTGACACCATGCAGCTGCAGTAAGGAGTAGGAGTGGTGGCACTGCTGCAAGTGCACATGATGGTTTGGCCAGCCATTTTAGGATGGCCAAACCGTCATGCACACTTATATCTCTCGATCGAGCTCTGCTGTACAGACGAGTGGAAAACAGGCACAGGCTCACAGTCTCGTAGTGAGTGCCAAACCAGTGCACTCAGCCAATCCCAGCACTGCTCTAATGCTGGGTAATGCCTGCATAAGAGCAGAATCTTGGTTGGTGTAGGGTAGCCGGTTGAATGCCGGGAGTCAAGGAGCAGAGGCACAGAAGAGCACTGAGGCGGCAGATGGAAGGTAAGCACTATTTTTAAAAGTTTCTAGCACATGCTGCACCCTAGGTTTCCCCCCATACTGCCTCCCATGCACTGTCCCCTACGCTGCCTCTCCCACTTTGCCCCACCACTTTCATGGCACAGCAGCTGCCACTGTCTAGAAGTCAGTTATGGATTGTCAGTGCTGAAATTGCACCATTGTTTAGGTCTTCAAAATAATTTACATTGCATTCAAAGCTTTTTTGGAAGTGTTCTTGTCTTTAGAGGGGCTAGCGATGCAGGTGTTTGAAGTTTTGACAGTCACAACTCGCTACTAAGCATACAGTTTTTAAAACTAAAGATAGCTTCATAAAGAGCCTAGCTATTCGTAGTTTAAATCGTTAGATATTCTTAGGGCACTGGAAGGGAAGGGGACTTGTTCGCAATGGTTACTTTTTCCTTTTGGACAGGGAAGGTGGGATCTTATTTGAGGAGATCAAGAATCCTTCAATTTCTCATGCAGATGATAGTATATATTTGCCTAACGTTTCAGAGCCCATGTCAATCATTTATGGGTGTGATCTCTTTGCCTGGCATCACATAATCATAGGAGAAGGGACACTCCTGCGCCCATCTTTTAATTCACTGCATGTGAGTCTGCAAGTAATGCTCTCTAGTTCTGAATTGTCCTATCCACCTGCAGCAAAACTCTCCTGTTGGCTGCCATGCCTACAAAATACACATAGTTTCATCATTTCATCATAGATTCTTCACGGTTTGTCACCATGATATGTCCAGTGAATCATTGAGCAATTGGAGCACTTTGCCAGCTCAGTTGTCTAGGAACTCCTGCACCTTTTTTCCGCACAAGTATAAACTCCTCCATTCCCTACCTTTAGAAGTTAAAAAACAATCTGCCCTGCACAGAGCAAAACCTCATTCCAAACCATTAAGAACCACCACAGTCACACACATGAATGCACTGCCACATATACACACACATTCATTTATATATACACACATGCAAACATGCATATTCAGACACACAGAGGAACATTTACCTATCATCTGTATTTTGCACACATTCCTGTATCAAAGAGTGCAAATCCCCATTCCCCACACTCTATGATCCCCATCCCACACCACCATAGCACTGAAGGTATTCTCTTGGGAAAACGTTCTTGTAGCATCTCTCCCCAGTTGACCTGTGGCTGAAATTTGCAGTGAATAGAACACCTGTGAATTATATTCCTTGGCGAGGAGAACAAATAATGACTGAAGTATTGATCTTCCCTCATTTGCTTCCCTGTGCTGCTACCACCCACCTCTTCATTACAGGACTCTGCCCTCAATTCCGGTTCTGTGCTTGAAGGCTTTTAGTAGTGGTGGTGATAGAAGGGCTGTAATTAGTGAAAGGAGAAAGGATAGGGCATAGAGCTCTGACTGTAGATCAGGAGCTGCTGACAGAGGAGTACTAGCAGTAGTTGAGGAGAGAAGAGGGTTGTGGTGGTTCCACTGGTCCTTCTTACCTCTAAGCTTTTGTCATGCTGGCTCTGGTTGCCCGGCCATCTCTGCTTGATTGTTACGGTCCTGTTGCCCTGGTCTTCCTCACTTTCTGTCTGGTTTGCCTAGCAATGGTCTTCCTATTCCTGGTCCTCACAGTCTGTGTTCTCTTCCTGTTTTTGTGCTCACTTGACTTGATCCTATTTGTTTCTGATCCTTCTTGCAAGATAGGGCATTCTTTCTGCATTGTTGCCCCCACTTTTTTTCTGAACTGCTGATGTGCTTTAACTGAGTGTGACCTGTGCTCCGGCTAACCAGGTACCCATGGCCTATGTTCTTTCCCTAAAACTGCATTGAAGCCTAAACCCAATTGGCATCTCTTGCCACAGGTCAGCCCCTGGTAAATGGTGCCACAGGTACCCATGGCACTGTGACCAGAGAAGACCTCTAAGGGCTGCAGCACTTATTGTGCCACCCTTAGAGGTCCTATGCCTTCACATTGACACACTTCCTTTGCAGGCTGCATGTTTTGGTGCCCTGCAAAGTGAAGAGTCGACATGGCACACATTCCTGTTTGCCATGCCTACAACCCACTGCCCTGGCATAGATCAGTTACCCCTCTAGCTGGGTGCACTATACCAGCGGTGAGGGTACATGTGCATGAGACCTGTACTCCTACATTTCCTGAGTCCATTCTTAGACATTGTAAGTGCAGTGCTGCCATTGAGAGTGTATGGTGCTGGGAGTTTGTCATTATGAACTCCACAGCACCATAATGGCTACACTGAAAACTGAGAAGTTTGGTATCAAACTTCTCAGCACATTAATGAAAAATGCAGACAGAGGGAATCTTAGAGATGCCCCCTGAAAACTAACCTACCACTAGTGTCCAGGCTGAGTGGCTGCTATCAGCTGCCACCACCAGACGTTTCTAGACCCCTGGATCGAGAGCCTGCTGTTCTTCGGGGCCTGAAACAATGCACATCCTGGGACAAGGTGCCAAGCTTCCTTCCCAAAAATGGGCAGGGTCCACAAAGGGGAAGCTTCAAAGGCTTGCTGCCTTTGTGAGCTTCTCCAGGCCACTTTCTGCTTTTAGCAACTGGCCCCCACTGGTTCTGACCCCCACTATGGGCGGGAGAACCTGCCGGAAAAGCAAGTGAGGAAGAGAGGTGTGCCCACCTCTGCCAACTCCATCCCTCAAGTGGGGGAGGCGAGGTGAATCACAACTCTCAGTCCCCACCATATTGCAGATGGGGGGACTCAACCAATCAGGGAAAGGTGTATGCCACCCTACTACTGGGGGGTGGCATAGTAGGGTGTGTGCCCACCCCAAGGAAGGGACCCATTGGTCCCAACCTTTTACCTAACTGTAACCCCCCTAAATCTAGTATTTAGGGGTACCCCAGAACTTGCATCCTCAGTCAAGAAACTACAAGAAAAGAAGAAGGACCGAACAGCTGTGCCAAAGCTAACAAGAGGAAGATGCCCACTGACTTGGCTCCAGCCGTACCGGCCTGTCTCCACCTCAAACCTGCTCCTGCAAAATGCTGTTGCGTCCTGCAGCCAGCAACCTTGAGTACTCCAGAGGACCTGCCTGCCTTCAACTACAAAGACTGTGTCTCCTGAGAACACCGGATTTGTTCATGACCAATCTCTTGCCCCGGCCAGAAACCACATATCCGCACCACTCAGCACCCGTCGTCCATGGCCCGAGCTCAAGTGGGCAAACACCACGAGGACCGATCGTGACCCGAAAGCCGGTGACCCCTGACCTACCTCAAGCATCCAGCCGATGCCTGCGGCCTCAAACCAGAAGGTCCCCCTAACTGTGACCAGGACATGGTAAGAAGATCCGACCCTAAAAGGCACCCCTACACCCGAAGCACCACGGCCTTGGGTGGCCCAACCGATGGTGGCTAACAAACCCCCAACATCCCAACTTACCTCTCGAAGAGGTGGTTGCACCCAGAAGACCTTCAGACTGAGCCTGCAGTGCCTTTGCAAACCGAAGGTTCCCCTTTGCAAACAACAGGGCGCCCAACGTTGAACCAGCACCCTGCACCCGGCCACCCTAGTGCTGCTGAGGGTGCACATTTGGTGTTACTTTGTGTTCCCATTTGCCCCGAGCTAAAGTCCAGGAGCTTTGCTCCCACACCCAAGTGGCCTGCTCGTCAGCAGCCACCAACCGGAGGGCCCTTATCCCCCATTGGATAACATTGAGCCTCAGAACTCTGCACCCGGCCGCCCTAGTGCCACTGAGGGTGTAATGAGAGTGCATCCCTGACCCTGGGGGACCCCTGAGTCTACCCCCAGAACCTCAACTCCCACTACAGAATACTTACCCTAAACCGATAACACTATTTTCCTCCGTGGGATAACATTGACTGGTTTTCTTGGAAAATGTTCTAAGTGTTGGGAATATTTATTTTATTTATTTATTTAAAAAGCGCAACATTCATCCCTTGAGATATCAAGGCGCTAAAAACGGACTAGGGGTGAGTAGAGTCTAATCAGTTAATGGGTATAATATGAGTCTTTACAGACTAGGTATGTTTTAAGTTTTTCCCGGAAGGTGTTGTATTCTTTAATCAGCCTGAGTTCGACTGGAAGCTCGTTCCAGTGCATTGCTGCAAGATTCAAAAAGGTGCGGCCTCCTGTCCTGGACTTTTTAATCCTTTTTGTTTTGGCGAGTGCTTGGTGTTGTGATCTTAGTGGTCGGGTGGGCGTGTAGAATCGTATTTTGCTCTGAAGGATCTTGGGGCCTTTGTCGTGGAGTGTTTTGTGGGCATGCCCTAAGAGCTTGAAGCGTGCTCTTTGGCGCATGGGCAGCCGATTAAATTGATTTAGGCAGCCCTCTGCTGAGCTATGTTTGTCTTTCTTACACACCAGTTTGGCTGCAGCATTTTGCACCACCTCTAGGCATTTGAAGAGGTAGCCTGGCATGCCTACAACAAGAGCATTACCATAATCCAGTCTACTGACCAGCAGGGTCTGTGTGACTGTCCTTATGCTTTCTAAGGGGATCCATGGAAAGAGCCTTTTTACAAGCTTCAGAGTGGTGAAGCTTTTTCCACACAATGTACGTACATGGTCCCCATTGCATAGTTTATCATCGATTGTTACGCCCAGGTTTTTGGCACACAGCTTGGGTGCTGGGGCATCTCCAAGTGAGGAGGGCCGCCAGGATGCGTCCCAGATGTGTTTGGCTTCTCCGAGGAGCAGTATTTTGGATTAGTCTGCACTTAACTTTAGGCAGTGGTCCGACATCCAATTAGCCATTTCGGTGAGACAGCTGTTAAGTTTTGTTTTGATGTTGTCGTGCCCCTCTCCGATGGCGATTGTTAGTTGCATGTCATCTGCATAGGAACACACACCAAAACCTCACTTTGTCCCAATTTTGTGCCAGAGGTGAAACATACTCATTGAACAGCGTGGGGCTGAGGGTTGCTCACTGCGGGACACCACAGTTCAATTTTTTTGGTTTGGATGAGAAGGCACCTAGTTGCACAGTTTGAGTTCCATTGCTCAGGAACAAGCTGAGCCATTGGAGGGCCTTTCCGTGTATCCCTTTCCCATGTAGGTTTTCTAATAGAAGGTGGTGAGAGACGTTGTTGAACACTGCCGACAAGTCTAATAGGATTGGGGCTGATAGAGCGTGCAGGTCACCCGACTATAATTTACCAATACTCACCTGGGCCCATAATTCAATTCACCATTTTTTCTCAATCGGGTAACCTGCGCTCTACTACCAGTCTATTTTATTTCACTAATTCCTATACCATTGATTTACCAATCCTTGTCACTGGTACCTATTGACCGCAATGGATCAGGGAGTTTAGAATAATAGGCAAACAGTCAAAAATACCATAACATTTGCATTCATGTAATAACCACAGACTCTGAGTTTAAACTCTTTATCTAGTCATCATCAAAAGTCATAAGTCACAAATTAAAAGCAATTAGACTATCGATAACCAAGATTAGGAACAGTGTATAACTATGCAAAAGATATCTAATGCCAACCACTTAGCAAATTTGAAATAAAGGGAAGGTAAAAACAAGGAACATAGTTATATAGAATATGGGACCCCCTCTATGGATGCTTTTATGACCGGGGAAAAGAGAGGACTACACTATATATCAAAAATTAACAAGGTTCCCCCATGGTCAAAACATAATTCATTTTCTGGCTTCGCTCTCAAAATTCAGCAATTAACATTTCATTTAGTACAGGAACGACAATATTTTATCTTTCATTTAAATATCTTTTATTTCTTTTTTTTATAATGTGAATTTTATCAAAATTATTTAAAACAGTTTTTTTCTTATTTTGAATCTTTTTTCATACTAATCATCAGTTCATTAACATTTGTATTAATCCAAAACAATTTAGACAGTCCAAAAGTGAATATCATAGTTTATACAATCCAAAATATATTGTTTGTTCTAAAAAGATAAGTAAGAAAAACAACAATAACCCTGTTACACACACTGACTACCTTACATACATATCATTCATACCGTTTCACACTCTTGCAAATTCAAAAACAATCTCTAAGTTTGGGGTGACACAGATCTTATATGTTTCTTAATGCCAGGTCTACGCGCGTTTCGGTGGGTTAAGACCACCTTCCTCAGGACCAGCTTAGAAATGGCTTTATCCTTTCATCCTCATGTGAGTGCAGGGTATCTTTTACAATGTTACTGCAAATCAGTGTAGACCTTTTCCAAAATATTTTCAATGGCAGTCTGTATTAAAAATCCAGTTATCCTACCGCTAATCTTTCAACAATGGCCCTGTGTGGGACTGCTTCTTGTTCCCTTGTTTCTGTTGCAGTTTATTCTTGTGAATTTTCACAATTGTTTTGCCTTCTGCGTTGTTTCAGGTTAGGATGTCTTTATTTCTGTGATTCGTTTACTATTATTTATTTATAACATCCCGCATATGTGGTTTTCCTGCCTGCTCTCCCCTTCTGTGGCCACAGAAGGGGAGAGCAGGCAGGAAAACCACATATGCGGGATGTTATATCGTAACCAGAAACTGCAATAATCCTGAAAGCGATGCATAGAGAAGTTAGGTTGATCGGATGATAGGCGTAATATAAAGAAAACTCATGGCTAGCCTCATTACAAGTTCTACCCAGGATAAATAGTAAACGAATCACAGAAATAAAGACATCCTAACCTGCGCCTCTGCTGGCAAAAAAAAGGAAAGAATAGGCCCCATAACAACGCAGAAGGCAAAACAATTGTGAAAATTCACAAGAATAAACTGCAACAGAAACAAGGGAACAAGAAGCAGTCCCACACAGGGCCATTGTTGAAAGATTAGCGGTAGGATAACTGGATTTTTAATACAGACTGCCATTGAAAATATTTTGGAAAAGGTCTACACTGATTTGCAGTAACATTGTAAAAGATACCCTGCACTCACGTGAGGATGAAAGGATAAAGCCATTTCTAAGCTGGTCCTGAGGAAGGTGGTCTTAACCCACCGAAACGCGTGTAGACCTGGCGTTAAGAAACATATAAGATCTGTGTCACCCCAAACTTAGAGATTGTTTTTGAATTTGGAAGAGTGTGAAACGGTATGAATGATATGTATGTAAGGTAGTCAGTGTGTGTAACAGGGTTATTGTTGTTTTTCTTACTTATCTTTTTAGAACAAACAATATATTTTGGATTGTATAAACTATGATATTCACTTTTGGACTGTCTAAATTGTTTTGGATTAATACAAATGTTAATGAACTGATGATTAGTATGAAAAAAGATTCAAAATAAGAAAAAAACTGTTTTAAATAATTTTGATAAAATTCACATTATAAAAAAAGAAATAAAAGATATTTAAATGAAAGATAAAATATTGTCGTTCCTGTACTAAATGAAATGTTAATTGCTGAATTTTGAGAGCGAAGCCAGAAAATGAATTATGTTTTGACCATGGGGGAACCTTGTTAATTTTTAAAAACAAGGAACATGCCATTTTGAGAACAACCTTAACCACTCAACTAAAGGAGGGCAACAACTTTCGTAATTAAGTGACAGTTTGGAAAAGGAACCTTCTATGTAATATCGAAACTCAGTTTTAGCACATAACTAGGGGAAGGTAAGAAAAGGAACAAACTAGTCAAATGAAATCACTTTCAAGGGAGGGTAAAGAAAAAGGACACAATACTTAAACGTTTAGCATTTAACTAAAAGGATGGGCAAGAAAAAATGGAACACTCTAATAAACAGGAAACACACATTTTCAGTTACCATGGGAAGGGTGAGAAAGGAACATATGCAATCAAAGCTTTTGCAAATTAGGGAGGGTAAAGAAAAGGACGCAAATTATAATGACAGTTTCTCACACAGATTTATATTTACCTAGAAGGGTGTGAAGACCAACCCTGGCCACGGGTCAGTTAAAGGACAGGGAAGAATCCCAAAGAATACAGTCGCCAGTAGGCCTGCAGGTGCAGTATAGAAATCAGGACAGGATAGACCAGATTTGGATCAGGACAGGACCATCAAAGGCTAAGACCATCACTTGCAGTTCAGTTGCAACGCCTGCGCTACTCCCTCTCTGCAAGGAATCGTCCGGAACCCCGTCTGGGTTACAGCATATACCAGCAAAGTGCTTCGCCAGCACTTCACCTCCCGAGAACCCCAATTGGGTCAGCAAGTCTATCTAACAGAGTGCTCCGCAGCCCTCTGCTCTTAGTCACCTATTGAGTGCGTTGGGTCAGTGACAGGTCAGCTATTCGGACAAGTTGGACAATTTCTCTAGCTAAAACTACTCTAGTTATACTGTTTTCCAGGTTAGTGTACCACCCCCTAAATGTTGCAAGTGTAAGGATCTCCAATTTTGATTGGACAAAATAGGAGGAGAGGTCATCACACCACCTAATAATTTGAATTTTGCCGTCTCCTATTCAAATTTATGTTCACGCCCATCAAATTCAGGTTCTCATGGCGTCTTCATTCCATATAACAATGGATGTTCTATTCACAAATACAATGTATTTTTCCAGAGTTCACTAGGGGAGTTTTCCAGGAGCATCTTCTCAGTCAGTCAGCTCCATTGCTAAAGTCCAAAGGTCACTGCTCTGGAGACTTGCGAATCTCGCGCAGTCGCAGTTTCAACCAAGATGGAGTACAGCGTAATACGACAGGCCAAGTTTCAAAGTGCAACATGAAATGGAAAAGAAACAGTTTTAGAACACAGAATAAATGAAGTACACTGTATACCATGAATTTCTACACTATACCCATTACTTTATAATAAACTATAGCAATAGGATTAAGCAGAACGAACAGCTTAGCAAAAACAGCGGTGCAAGCTTCTTGCATGTGAGAACACAGAGCAGCGATATTAGCTCTAGTGCGCAGAAGCAACAGATTCCCTCCAAAGCTGCGAGTACGTCATGTCACGTGGGTATGACAGACGCATGCGCAATAGAAATTCCCGTGTAGCAGCAGCCATTTTAAATGCAAGCGTATTAGGATTAGTAAACACATAAGCAAGCTTCACTCGGACACCCAATAATGAAGGAAAAAGGGGCAAATTAGTAAGAAAAACATATTGGTTAATTCGTTAACGTTATTCGAGGTTCTTGAATACAAGCAAGTCCCTTTTCGTGCAAATCCTTGCTCCATCAATCCCCTCTTGGATGATATTTTATATCATCACAATTAATGAAACAGATGCCAACTATTCACATTTCACCCATTTCAATCTCTTCAAACTTTCTATTCTGCTTTTTCTCATTATTATTATGTGAATTCTTCATTTTCTTATAGATTTGGTTATTCAGTTCTCCCAATTCGAGTTCTTCAATATTCCTTTTCACTCCTCGCTTATTCACAGAATATTTCTTTTTATGTTTTCGACATTTACAGCAAATCATTATTCCTAAAATTAATAAGCCTATTCCCGCTATTGGCATCAGTATTTTACTCACAAGACTTTTACCTAGATTAGAAAACCAACTACCCACCGCGGAGAGACCATCAGTGAGCCTCTTCCATGCACTATCAACTTCCAGTGGTTTAAGCTCTTTTTCCAAATTAGTAATATTTCTCACATACCCTTTAATTTCGACACTTTTTTCTGGTATGTAAGTGCAACAATGTTGCGCTTTCAACATTCTACAGACTCTGCCCTCTTTGTTAATAATATATCAAGACCAAGTCGATTTTGCAAAACCATAGATCTGATCGCAACCAGTTCGGTATTGACCATTAGGAATCCTCCAGCAGTGTCAGTTGATAACCGATCCACTACTGTCGACAATTTGCAGATTCTGTGTGTATTCAGAGCCACTCCCACTGTAGGTATCAATGCACTAAATATATCACCTACTATTTCACCATCACTTTCTCTTTTACTACGTATTAATTCATTAGTTCTTTAATTGCTTCCAGTGATTTTACCCACATGGTATATCTTTGGGCAGACAATACCAAAATAACAGCTTCCATACCAGTGATCTGGTAGTTTGAAATATGCCTTGTTCCCACATATATAATAAATTCCGAGAAACACAGGTTCTGACCCATCTTTAAAACCCCAACCCCCAATTACCTTGTAATTGTGTTCGCAGTCACTGGAACCAATGAATATATTGTTATAATAACTGTTTTTTTCTCTGTGAAGACAAAGTTTCCCTTTCTTTTCGAAATCCAGCAACATAACAGCATTAGCCCCACCATTTGAGGTGCTCCCTATGCTTTCAGACCATTTAGGATTTTTCTGATTTTTGTCATTCGCTTTTCTTTGGAAACTCTCTCTTCTTTTCTCTACCATGTTCAAAAATATTTTCTCTTTTTCTTGTAATAAACATGTCAAGTTATTCTAGTGTGCATCATCTATATCTATTTTACTTACAGTTAGAAAATATTCACTCATATAGCGCGCCACATTTCTAGTGGTATGTACAGGGTTTAGGTTTCTACGTACAGGGAGATCAGAAAATATCACATCTAAGTTAGAATAATAATACTGTAAAGGTCCTTTCTTGTAAAATAAACTAGTTAAAACACTACAGGAAATTCCATATGTTAGCAGTAAATGGTGGTAGGTCACACCCTCAGCCACTGAAGTAGGCAGCTTCATACAGACGAAGCAATCTTCTATTTCCATAGCCTCTACATAGTGTACTAATAGATTTGCAAATACGTTTAAATGAGTTCTGTTTTTGATTCTATTATAATGCAGTCCTTCCTCATCTGGTGCTTCTAAGTCTACCTTTGTTTGTCTAAGGCTAAGTGCTCTCTCTTGCGTATCTACTCTTTGTGGTGTATCTCTAGTTTGTAGCTCTTCAGTGTCTTTTGGCAATTGATTAGTAGGGTACAGGTTTGTGTCTTTACTCATCATGTAAGGAATAGCGATTGTTAGTCCTATCCAAAGTATAAGTACTATTGCTACACTACATAAACATACTTTGCAGCATGTTTTTAAACAATTTCTTTTCGGTCTTCCATTAACAGTATGATCAGCCATTTCTGACTAAAGGAGATTTCAACCCCTCTTTGTAACTTCTACAGAGATTTACCCTGTGCCATTTCCAGGCTGGTCTCACTTCTTCGTCAGTTTGATCAGCAATCAATTCTTCATCATTTTCGTCACATATGTCTAGATTTTCAAATTCTTACAGGATGATGTAGGTCCACTCAGGGCCCTTGTATTTATTATTCCGTCTCTTTAGTCATGGACTTCTTCTTCTTGGTTGTATCACAGGTTGATCAGTTTGACTTGTTATTTCATATACCTGTTCTGGTTCTTCATTAATTCTCATTAAACGCAGTCTTAGTCTTTTGACATATCTAGGTCATTTATCTCCTTTTCTGAGTCGTTTAACTGGCACTGTGCTTGGGCTTTCTTTGAACGTCCTTTTGTTTTCATTCAGTTGTGGCACATCACTTTCAATGCTGTCTTTTGTCTCCCTCTCTATCTGACTAGGTCCAGGTCTTATTTCTGTTTCTTCTGCCTGGTCACTAATCTGGCCTTGTTCAGGTATTTGCTGAATTTGACTTTTGCTTGATTCTCCCTCTTCGTCCTGAACACAGTTTTCTATTTCTGTCTGGTCCTGCTCAAGGTCTTCGAACTCTTGATTTTCTTCTGCTTGAGCCTCGGCCCTAATTTCCATCTGTCCCTTCTCAGGTTCAGGAGTTCTTGGTGGAGTGTTGATTATTTGATCTTTCCCTACCTTGTCCTCCTCAGAATCACTTTTGACTTGGATTTCTATGATCCGAGTACCTTCTTCTATACCTGTCTCATCCTCGCTATCACTCTGTCTATCTAAGTAGGTTTGGCTTCTTGTTCTCACATATTCTGCAGGTATGTCGATTATTGGAATCCAATCATCTTGACTGGTGCTCGGTTGTTCTTCTTCAGCTACTTCAGGACCGATATCTTGGGACCCCTCAGCTGCACAACCTTCAGCCTCAGTTTCATCAGGTTCAGTCACCTTCTTCGTATGACTGGCATGAATCCAGTGTGGAACTCCTGCACATTTCACAGCTGTGGTGGTAACCAGAATTACTTGTCGTGGTTTTCCCCACCTGGGTGCAAGGCAAGATTTTCGAGTGTGTTTCTTTAACACTACCCAATCACCAGGACTCAGGTCATGTCCTGGAGTTGCTGGTCTGGCGACAGCGTCTTCCCCAACCTGGTGAGAGATAGAACACACCTGGTCAGCCAGTTCTTTGCAGTATTCCAGTACTAAATCATCAGATATGCTTAGCAATTTGTATCCTGGAACCCATGCTTGCCGCATAGCTCTTCCCATCAGTATTTCATGGGGACGCAAGCCTGTTTTCCGATCTGGAATACTTCTAAGCCCCATCAGAACAAGTGGCAGATCATCTGGCCACTCCATTCGAGTTGACTCATACATCTTTCCCAATCTTGATTTGATAGTGCCATTCAATTGTTCCACCACTCCTGAAGCCTCTGGGCGATATGCACAGTGTAGTTTTTGCTTAATTTTCAATGCTTCTCAAATTAGGCCCAATATTTCACTGTTAAAATGTTTTCCTCTGTCTGATTCAATTGTTACTGGAAAACCGAAGCGTGGGATAAGCTCTCTAAGTAAAAGCTTAGCCACTGTGATGCTATCATTCCTACGTGTGGGGTAAGCTTCCACACATTTTGAAAACAGGCAGACAATGACAAGTACATATTTTAGTCCTCGACAAGGGGGTAAATGAATGAAATCAATCTGTAATCGAATAAAAGGACCTTCTGCCTTTCCAATTTTACCTGGTAACACTACTGTTTTCTTCCCTGGGTTCATTTGTTGGCAAATCAAACACCTCTGGCAGAGTGCCTCTGCTATGTTCCTGAATTTCGCATTAAACAATGTTTGTCTAAACACACGTATCATAGCATCTCTCCCCAAATATGAATCTCCATGGATCAACCTAGCCATAGGAGCAAGCAGACAGTTGGGTAACACTGCCATTTCATCAAGGTAAACCATCTTCAGCCCTTTTCTGACACCCTAACTTTCTTGATTGTTCTTTTTCCTTCGGTTCTGCTGCATCCTGCAAATCTCTCACTTCTTCCCACGTATTCACACCTTCCAGCAACATAAGTTGGCAGCTGTTTCCGCTCACCTCAATCTTTTTATTAATAGCCATCTTATATTTTGCACAATGTTGGGCTAACTGGTCAGCCCAACATTGCCCATTGTTATTGCCAGATGTGTGAGCAGCACACTTGACCACAGCCACCTCTTTTGGCAACTGGATTGCTTCCAGTACATCTTTCACATATTGACCATTTATGATTGGAGTACCTGAAGAAGTCAGGAACTCTCTTTGCATCCATAGTTGGCCATAGTCATGCACAACTACGTAACCATATTGGCTGTCAGTGTATATGGTTACTTTCCAATTTTTCCCAAGTTTACAGGCCTTTGCCAGGGCAACCAATTCAGCTACTTGTGCAGACTTGACCCCATGTAAATAGGATGCTTCGACTGGGCCTCCCAACGTACACACTGAGTAAGCAGCGCTTAGACCTCCTTCCTCATGTCTCATGCATGAGCCATCCACAAAGAGCTCATAATCTGAATCAATTAATGTCTCTTCTCTTATGTCTGGTCGTGGTTTTGTGCTGTATTCAGTCAGGTCGATGCAGTCATGCTCAACCTCTCCCTTCATTTCTGCCTTATGTGAGTCAGGTAACAGGGTTGCTGGGTTCAGAATATTACACCTAGCAATGGTTACATTTCCTGCACCAAAAGAATTCTCTCGTACTTAGTCAGCCGACTAGGTGTGAGATACTGGGTTTTAGTCCTGGTTAGCAAAATCACAACTGCATGTGGAACATACACAGTTACAGGATGTCCCATAATAATTGATTCACTCTGCTCAAGGCTTATACAAGTTGCAGCTACTGCTTTCAGACATCCAGGCAATGCAGCTGCCACTGGGTCTAATGTGGACAAACAAATATGCCACAGGACGTCGCACTAGTCCATGAATTTGAGTCAAGACTGAAAGTGCACAATTATCTCGTGTGTCACAGAATAGTGCAAAATCTTTTGAATAGTCAGGCATTCCCAATGCTGGAGTTGTACACAGACAGTCTCGCAATGTTACAAAAGCAGTCATGCTTTCGTCATCCCACTCTACTGGGTCTTTGGCTCTCTTCTTTGTCATTTGTATCAGGGATTTTGCTAGGACAGCAAATCCCACAATCCATTGCCTGCAATATCCTACAACTCCAAGAAACATTCTGATCTCTTTTTGTGTTTGTGGCAAATTCGTGTTTTTAATTATCCTGATTCTTTCTGAAGTAAATTTCCTGACACATCTCTCTATCTGGTGCCCCAGATATTTCACAGAGTTAGCACCAAATTGTAATTTCTCTGTGCACGCTTTATGTCCTCTTTCACCCAAATGATTCAGCAAAGCAATGGTATCAACAACACAGTCTTTTCGTGTTTTAGATGCCACCAAGAGCTCATCTATGTACTGAACCAGGACTGACTGTCCAGGTAGTACTAATGACTCAAGGCACTTTTTCAAAATCTGATTAAAAATCGAGGGACTTTCTGTGTACCCTTGAGGAACACGATTCCAAACATAGACATGACTGTCGAATTCAAATGAGAAAATAAATTTGCTGTCTGGGTGCAATGGAATCGAGAAAAATGCGTGACATAGATTAATGACAGTAAACCATACAGCCTCCCACGGTATCTGATACAGAATCACTGCAGGATTTGGCACGACTGGAGAGCAAGGAACAACAATCTTATTAACCTTTCTCAGGTCCTGTACACGTTGTACTTGCCACTCGGTTTCTTTATACCAATTATAGGTGAGTTACATGGACTGCTCAGTACTTCTTGCAGAATGTCTGTTTCAGCCAATCGTTTTATCTCCACTGCAACACCTGCTTTTATCTCTGCACTAATTTTATTCTGTCAAGTATTTGGGTAAACTGCATCTTCTTTTATGGTCACTTTTATTGGGTCAACATTTGCCAATAATCCTACATCCTTTCCAGTAAAATCCCATACCTCTGGTTTTACCGTTTGTTGCCGTTCTTCTGGTAAGTCTCCTATTGTCAGTCTTTTAACTTCGGTCTCTGGTCTTGCTAACATTAATTTGTAAATTCCGTCTTCATCTGGGGTTTGGATTTCAACACCATTTGGAGTGCAAAAGATGGTGCAATTCATTTTGCACAACAAATCTCGTCCTAGCAGGTTAACAGGACTTGAATCACAGACTACAAATATATGCATTTCTTTAAAATTACCTATTCTAACTTCCATTGGTTCTGTAACTGGGGTACTAATTTGTTTATTAGAAACGCCCACTACTTGGATCGCTTCTCCCGAGAGGGGTAGGTTTAGAACGTCTGCTGTTCTCACAGTAGAATGGGCAGCACCAGTGTCCAACAGAAAGGTGACATCATTTCCTTCAACCTTTCCTTCAATGTACGGACCTGACTGGTCTACCGGCAAGGAGGCGCCAAGCACGCACTCCTCGTCCTCCCCCCTCAGGCACCGTCAATAAGGCTCATCACAAAAGAATGTGTCATTCAAAATGAATTGTGAAGTTGCTGTATCCCTTTCCCTTCCTTCCCACTCTGTGTTATCTACACTCTGTTGTGCTTTGCTCCTGTATTTTGGCATAGGTGGCGGGGGCAACTGATTCTGTATTACCTGCTGCTGGCTCTTCCGTGGCACCTCATTCTGCGCCTGTGGATTTAAATCATTAATTTGCACATTACCATTCTGCACAGCCTTACACTTGTCTTTCCAATGGCCCAACTTGCCACATCCGTGACAGGGGAACTTCTTCTTGGCATCTTCCCTATTGAATTTTCCCCTTTGCTTTCCTCCACTTCCATCACCCTTATTCTGATTGCTAGTCATCTGGTTTCTGTTGTTCTTGTTGCTCTGCTAATTTTACTTGTGCCCACATGACTTTTTCTTTTAACACTTTCAGTTTATTTTCCAGCTCATCTTCACAATACTTTGCATATTTAAGGACCTCATCTAAGGGCTTAGCCTGCCAACAGATTTTGTTGTATTTGATCCATTGTGAAATTTCTGGTCTCAATCCTAACACAAATCGATAAATGAAATGCGTCATGTCCTTCACGTTAATATTGTCTAGTCCACTGTATTGTTTGAATGTCTGTAATATTCGTTCATAATATGAATGCACTGATTCGTCCTTGTTCTGAGTGGTTCTGTCTATTTTCATCCGCTTTCCTTTAAGGTAAAGTATTACCTGATTATATTTTTTCATTACATCCTCAGAAGGTGCCCCTGTCTTTGGGTCTCTTGGGTACTCATCACTAGGCCAATCAACAGCAATTTTGCATTCCGTCCACAGATCTACGGGAACTACAATGTCAAATAATCCGTCTAAGTCTTTCAAAAGACACTTTGAAACCTTTACAAATCTCTCGATTTGTCTGTACCATTCTACAGGTTTTTCACGAAGTTTGGGGAAATCATTCGTAAATGACAAGCTATCCTGTCGGGACCATGGAACATGTACATAGCCTCCCCCTGGTACCTCTCGCATGGGATATAATTTTTCCACCTTTTCTGCTTCTTTTAAAACATATTCTGGAGTCATTTGTCTTGATCGAACCTCTTCCTTTTTCTTTGCCCACCTGGCTTTCCATTTTTCTAATTCTCCCCATTTTTGTAACAAGTTTAGTAGTTCTCTTATCTGCACTTTTCTTCCTGACACATTCATGTTTTGTAACTCTTTGTCAGAGAATCCTGCTCGACATGACTTTTGTAATACTTTAGATTTACCAATGTCAATCCCCATGCTAGCTGCGGTGTCCATTAATTTTTCATGGTACACCCTTGTATTTCGAGTAATATTTTTACAAATGAATAATAATTCATCTTCACCAAGGGTATTTAGCCTTTCCAATCCCACATTCCCAGCCATCAATTCCTCCAATTCAATTCTTAATTTATATATGTCTAATGGCTTTGCCTGGGTTTTCGGTTTCTCTATGTCCCTTGTCCATAAATCTATCTGTTCAGGGGTCACTACAGTGGCACTTCTCGTACCTGAGGATGTCTCTATCTGAACTTCTCTTGAATTTAAAGGAGTGTTCTTTCTCATTGAACTGCCGTCTGGTTCTCTGATTGGTAAATCCATTAGTGAGATTACTTATTCACACTCACTGGCCTGATCATCGATTATCAATGATTCTTTTCTTGGCTGTACTACTGATGTAGTTATAACTGGAGCTTTTGGACTAGCTTGCTTATCCCCGTATAAAGGAACAACTGGGCCAATAGTTACTGGGATTGTCAGAGCTTCAGCACTTGTATTTAATTGAGAAATTTTCTGAATTAATTCACTTCTCTGTTTGTTTAAAGTCTCTCTTTCTCTGTCCTGTAGTACCTTTTCAATGGAGGTTTCGTGTATTATTTGCGGAATCAAGGGTGGGTTTAAAACCGGGGCACTTGGATTTACCGTACTCGGTCCCTCATTATAAGGAGGTTTAAAAAAGGGTTTCTCGGATTTACTGTTCTTGGTTCCTCATCATAAGGTGGTGGATTTTTCATTAATAAATCTTCCAGGTAATCATCGTCTGAATCTCCACTAGTCATTAAATCTTTAGTTTTCTCAGTACTTTTACCTCCCACGGGCTCCTCTACAGTTAGTACTGGGTAAAGCCCTTCCACCAACATATTCCAATTTTTCATTTGTTTATCTCTGGATACTCCTTTAACTTTAGGGTAGAATTTACTCAACCCTTTGTCAGTTCTAGGTCTGTCTCACTCAAAAGCCTCAATTTCCCATTCTTTTAGTGCCTCATATTGCGTTAGTCTAGGTCTGGGATGTAAATCATTCATTCGAGTCCTTAAATTGAACAAAATTCTTCCATTAAATGTGCCTTCTAAGGAAACTGTTAAATTCCATCATCTTTAGTGTAGTCCACCCAATTCTCTAACCATACACAGGTGTGGTAACCCCTGTCGAACATCATGAATGAGGCAGGGGTATTTGGTGGTGGAATAATGACTCCTTCTCTAGTTTTAATTTGCTTATCTTTTATAAAGTAATTCTTAACTCTGTCTATAAATGACAATTTGCGTTTGCTTCCATACATTTTGCAAGGTCTGCCTCTTATCATCTGCTCCCTAGCAAACCCTAAATATCTTGGACCAGGTCGAGTTTCTGGACTATTTAATTGCCACATATATTTTTCACAAAATTCAAGATCACTTAACTTTGTTTACAAATTACTTCTAATACTAGCGCGTCTTTTATTTTTCTGCAACCAACCAACAATGCGGTTTCAAATAATTTCAACCAATGAGTGCGCAGTCTTTCTCGTGCGACGAGTTCCCATGCTCTTGCGCTTACTCCTCCTTCACAATGCTGTCTCACCTAGATGCCCGCTGTCTCGAACAATACCAGCGCGGCACTGAATTTAAAGTGCGTTTTTCTTTTAATCAACAACGTAAAAACATTCGCCACTGTACCCGAGTGACTAGATAGGACAGATATGTTTCACTGCAAGCAAATCCCTTTCGCTTTCTTTTCATACACTACGAGTAGATCCCTTCCGCCTACCCTTCACGCAAGCATTAGAGAACCTGCTACTCCTCCAGACTTTATCCACTCCGGGATATATATTAAGATCAACGTTTCACCAGCGAACCCCTTTGCTATCAATCAAGCTCAGACGAACCTGCTACTCCTTCCGTGTGACCCTTACTAGGTGATATCACAACAGAAGTTTTGCCAGCGAACTCTTTGCTATCATTTATTCACACATTCATACAGAAAACCCTAAATAGTGCTTCCGGTTCTGCCCAGCCATGCACTAACTTCCTGCAGGTAAGCGGCCTCACTGCGATGTGGCTTCCATTTACCACCCGCTATTCTGCCCCTGGGGATTCCAGTCATACATATAACAGGTACGAACAATTTTTGTTAATACATAAAATCAATATAGCAGCAATGAAATCAATAAAATTTCAAAACATTTCAGATAACATTACATTTGATCGATCAACAAAAAGGTGAATCATAACCAACTAACTAACTACCTATCTTAACTAATCCCTAACCTTACCTCTGCTACCAAAGAAATATACTGATAAAGCGCGCAGAACACCCGACTATAATTTACCAATACTCACCTCGGCCCATAATTCAATTCACCATTTTTTCTCAATCGGGTAACCTTCGCTCTACTACCAGTCTATTTTATTTCACAAATTCCTATACCATTGATTTACCAATCCTTGTCACTGGTACCTATTGACCACAATGGATCAGGGAGTTTAGAATAATAAGCAAACAGTCATAAATACCATAACATTTGCATTCATATAATAACCCCAGACTCTGAGAAGTTTTTAAACTCTTTATCTAGTCATCATCAAAAGTCATAAGCCACAAATTAAAAGCAATTAGACTATCGATAACCAAGATTAGGAACAGTGTATAACTATGCAAAAGATATATTATGCCAACCATTCAGCAAATTTGAAATAAAGGGAAGGTAATAACAAGGAACATGCTATTTTGAGAACAACCTTTACCACTCAACTAAAGGAGGGCAACAACTTTCGTAAGTAAGTGACAGTTTGGAAAAGTAACCTTCTATGTAATATCGAAACTCAGTTTTAGCACATATCTAAGGGAAGGTAAGAAAGGAACACACTAGTCAAATTAAATCACTTTCAAGGGAGGGTAAAGAAAAAGGACACAATTTATGCAATACTTAGACGTTAAGAATTTAACTAAAAGGATGGGTAAGAAAAAATGGAACACGCTAATAAACAGGAAACACAAATTTTCAGTTACCAAGGGAAGGGTGAGAAAGGAACATATGCAATCAAAGCTTTTGCAAATTAAGGAGGGTAAAGAAAAGGACGCAAATTATAATGACAATTTCTCACACAGATTTATATTTACCTAGAAGGGTGTGAAGACCAACCCTGGCCATGGGTCAGTTAAAGGACAGTGAAGAACCCCAAAGAATATAGTCGCCAGTAGGCCTGCAGGAGCAGTATAGAAATCAGGACAGGATAGACCAGATTTGGATCAGGACAGGACCATCAAAGGCTAAGACCAGCACCCGCAGTTCAGTTGCAACGCCTGCGCTACTCCCTCTCTGCAAGGAATCGGCCAGAACCCCGTCTGGGTTACAGCATATACCAGCAAAGTGCTTCACCAGCACTTCACCTCCCCAGAACCCCGATTGGGTCAGCGATTCTGTCTAACAGAGTGCTCCGCAGCCCTCTGCTCTTAGTCACCTATTGAGTGCGTTGGGTCAGTGATAGGTCAGCTATTCGGACAAGTCGGACAATTTCTCTAGCTAAACCAACTCTAGTTATACTGTTTTCCAGGTCAGTGTACCACCCCCCAAATGTTGCAAGTGTAAAGATCCCCAATTTCGATTGGACAAAAGAGGAGGAGAGGTCATCACACCACCTAATAATTAGAAATTTTGCCGTCTACTATTCAAATTTATGTTCACGCCCATCAAATTCAGGTTCTTATGGCGTCTTCATTCCATATAACAATGGATGTTCTATTCACAAATACAATGTATTTTTCCAGAGTTTACTAGGTGAATTTCCTAGGAGCATCTTCTCAGTCAGTCAGCTCCTTGGCTAAAGTCCAAAGGTCACTGCTCTGGAGACTTGCGAATCTTGCGCATTCGCAGTTTGAACCAAGATGGAGTACAGCGTAATACGACAGGCCAAATTTCAAAGTGCAACATGAAATGGAAAAGAAACAGTTTTAGAACACAGAATAAATGAAGTACACTGTATACCATGAATTTCTACACTATACCCATTACTTTATAATAAACTATAGCATTAGGATTAAGCAGAACGAACAGCTTAGCAAAAGCAGCGGTGCAAGCTTCTTGCATGTGAGAACACAGAGCAGCCATATTAGCTCTAGTGCGCAGAAGCAACAGATTCCCTCCAAAGCTGCGAGTACGTCATGTCACGTGGGTATGACAGACGCATGCGCAGTAGAAATTCCCGCGTAGCAGCAGCCATTTTAAATGCAAGCGTATTAGATTAGTAAACACATAAGCAAGCTTCACTCGGACACCCAATAATGAAGGGAAAAGGGGCAAATTAGTAAGACAAACATATTGGTTAATTCGTTAAAGTTATTCGAGGTTCTTGAATACACGCAAGTCGCTTATTGTGCAAATCCTTGTTCCATCAGGGCCATAGCCTTGTCCTGGTTCAGTAATGTTCTTATGTTGTCCTTGACGGTAAGAAGAGTTGCTTCTGTGCTGCTGGTGGCCCTAAATCCGGTTTGTGAGGGGTCCAGTAGGCCGTTGTCCTCCAGGTAGCTGGACAACTGCCTGTTGACAAGCTTCTTCAGTACTTTTGAGAGGTACAGGAGTTGGGAGATTGGTCTGTAATTGACCGGGTTGGTCACATCTGCGCCTGCCTTTTTTAATAGTGGGGTTACTATGGCTTGTTTCTATGTCTCGGGACAGTTTGCTGTTTCTAATGATTTGTTGAATAGCTGCATAATAAAAGGGTAAGGGTGGATATGATCTGACTGAATATAAAGTGTGGTCAGGGGTCAAGGCGTGATCCTGATTTGACTTCTTCCATAGTCCTGACGACATCTACTTCAGTGATCGGGGCAAAACTGTCCAGTTTCGTGCAGTCTTCAGAATGAGGGTCTATTTTTCCCCAGTTAGTGAGGACTGCTGGGATGTTAGTGTTAAATGTTGAATATATTTTGTCTATTTTGTCTGTCAAAAAGTTACAGTTCTTTTCACAGCTCTCAGCTGAGGGGTGCAGCATTTGGGACGTACAGGTTGGTTTGCATAGTTCTCGTTTCATTTTGTATAATTCTTTTACTGAGTTGCTATTTTCGTTTATTCTTTGCGCAAAATATGTATTTTGTGCTTTTTTTATGACATTATTGTAGATCTTAAGATCGGTTTTGTAAGATAGTTTATCAGTGTCTGATCTGGACATTCTCCACTTGTGTTCCAGAGTTGTGCACTTCTTTTTTAGTGCCTTGAGTTCTGGTGTATACCACTTTTCTGAAATAGTTCTTTTTGTGGGTTTAGATTTGATTATGGGGACACATAAATTCAATGTGTGAGTGATCTCTGTTTCCAGATTCACTGCGCTTTTGTTGGTATGGAGGGTTCCTAGGTGTTCTAGATTGTCTATTGCCAATAAAGTTGAAATGAGTCTGGAGTGACAAGTTTCAAGGCTCTATATTATTTGTGCATGGGTATGGGGGGTCTAGTGGGTATTGCGGGTTGGGGAAATGAGAAGGAGATTAGGGAGTGGTCTGTCCACGTAAGGTTTAATCTCCTCAATCATAGTGGTTTTGATATTGGAAAACAGTAGGTCTAGTGTATGGCTTGTGTTGTGCGTAGGGCCTTGGATCCATTGTTTGAGTTGGAGGATCTGCATGTCGTTACTCAGGAGTGTGGCCACTGGGTTGTCTAACTTTTTAAAGTGCACATTAAAATCACCGATCACCATGAAGTTTTTATATTTTGGGCAGGTGGGTAATAGTTGTGTGAGTAGCTTGGCGCTGAATTCAGCATGGTAGCCAGGGAGGTTGTAGATCACCGCTTCTTCTAGTAGGATATGGTTTCCTTCAGACACTTGAAATGGTAGTAGTTTGTTTAATTCGTTTAATTCTTTAAAATTGTACTAACAACAACAATTTTATTTTCCTGTTTACAGGAAATGTCCAAGTGTAGTATCCAAGTATACTACAGTATGTAAGAAAAGTAATCTCTAAAGTAATTTACCTGTAATTTTACTCAAAATCCTATACAAAGTATATGTACTGTATTCTGAAAAGCATTGCGTTATCAGTAACACTATTGTAATCAAATCAAAGTACATTTACAATTGCAATCCAAACTGTGTTGCAATCTGTATATTTACTGCAAAGTACGTATCACTTACCTGTGCCAGGCTTGCTTGATTCTAGGAAATAAAATAAATAAAGGAATATTTTTTATAAAAAAAACAATTGGTCTGAGGTTCAGTCTTTAAGTGTGTGAATTCATTTGCTGACTGAGTGTGTACAACAAGTGCTTAACACTGTCCTCTGATAAAGCCTTACTGCTCAACCAGACTACCACATATAAATAGTAAGGTGCTATCTAACTTTACCTCTGCCGACCTTTGGGGTTACACTGGACTCTGTGCACACTATACCTCACTTTTGTACAGTATATACAGAGCCAGCTTCCTACACTCCTTGTCTGGGTCTTTGAATTAACAATACTCTTGGTCCTTCTGGACATCCTGGTCCTTTCAGGCCCAGTGCTCTCAGCTCTTCCTTTTCTTTCCTGATTCATATGACCCTTATTCATTTGACCTGGTCCTTCTGATCATTCTCACACTGCTTATCTGATTCCTAGTACATCAGTTTCGAGTTCTGCTGGTCCCCTCAGTCTACCTGCCCTCTTGTGTCTTGGTACTCTTAGGCCATACCCTTTTTGGCCATTGGCTTTCTGGTTTGGATTATCCTTGTCCTCATGGTATTTCGGGCACTACACCTAAAGGTTTGGGCTCTCTTGGTCTTTGTTCTCTTTGTTTGGGTCTTTCTGAGCCTCTCCATTGTGGTCTTGTTTTTCCTGGATATCCAGATCCAATCCCCTTAATCTTCTTGGATCTGTCACTTCTGATCCTCCTGATCCTCCTGATATTCCTCACCTGAGTCCTGCTAAACCTAAGTCGTGTTTTTTCTGCTCCACTTGGCACTCTGGTCCATGGCGCTTTAATCACGGGCCCCCTTGTAGTCCTAGGCCTGTTCCTGGTCCTCTTCATGCTGATCGATCTTGTCCTCCTTGCTCTGGTCCTCCTAGCTCTGGTCCTCCTGGTATTCCTGTTCCTAACCCTCTCATCCTGTTTGCTTATTCAGGCCAATGGTCCTACTGGTGTGAATCTGGTCTCCTGTATCCGATCCTCATCACCCTGTTCTTCCTATTCCTTGTCCTTGTGCTGCTACACAAACTCACCATTGTCCGTCTTTATCTGTTCTTCCTGAGTCTGGCCATCCTTTTGCTCATCTTCCTATGCATCCTGCTCTAAGCCCTGTCGCCTGGACCTCCAGGCTGTGATTATCCTAGTTCTGATGTCCCTGGTCCTGACTCTCCATACCCTAGTCCTGATTCTGTTTGCACTGGTCTTTATAGTCCCCTGCTACTTTGTTTCCTGGTCATCTTAGAACATATCCTTCTGACTCTGGTTGTTGCTGTCCTTGGCCTCAGCTACCTACCATTCCTGGCAAAGATCATGATATTATTGTTTTTCATAGTCCTTGTCCTTCTCGACATTCTGTGTCCATTGTAACTGATCCTCTTGGTACTGTTCCTTTTAGTTTGTGCTCTCCTGCACCTCGTTCTCCTGGACCTGATCCACCTGCCATCCTCAACTTGATCTCCTTGGTCCTGGTTGTCCTGGTCCTTCATGCCCTATAGTACTTTTTATCATATACTTTGCCTTTTTGGGCAACATGGCAGTTTTGGGTTCCACCGGTCTTGGCCCATCTCCCCCTGTTCCTTTCTGTTTCTCTTAGTCCTGGTTGTCCTCACTTTCCACCTCCTAGCAAAGGTCCCTGGTCCATCTTGCTTCTTGTGTCTTGGCATGCTTAGTCTTTGATCTCCTGATTTGGGTTATCCTGGTTCTGCAGCCATTGATCCAGGTCCTCTCGATCCAGGGTCTCCTTCTTCATGTACTCCTGAGCATGGAGATTTTGGTCCTGGTTATCCTGGTCGGCTCTTTCCAGTGCACTCGCTTTTCCAGATTCAGTCTGGCTTTCTTACATCTGATGCTCTTCACTCTCGTCCTGTTACTTGTACCGATTGCTCTGCCCCACTTGGTAATCCGAGCCCTGGTCCCCTAGGTCCTGACCTTCATGACCCTCTTAGCCTTGCTTCCAGTCTTGATCCCTTTAGTTTTACTAATCATCTTTCTCTGGTCTTCTGGGTGACCTTGGTACTGCCTTCCCCTAGTGTTACTAGTCCCTGGCCTGCTTAACCTAGTATATAGTACATTCTGGCATTGCCCTCTAGGTCCTGATCTTCGTAGTCCTCTTCAATCTGATCCTCCCAGCACTTGTCCTCCTGCTCCTTGCCTGCATGGTTCTGTAATAACTTGTCCTGTCACTGATTATCCTGTCTTTTCCTAGTTCTGACGTTACTTGACCCCCGCTTCATGCTAGTCAAAGAACTTCCCGGCTCTGTGCTTCCTGGTCCTGGTCTGACTGGTCATCATTCTCATGTGCTTCTGCCTTTGGATCCTGGTTTTCTTGTTTAACAGGCTGCCGGCCCTGGGCCTTTTCGTCCTCCTCATTCTCATTATCATCCATCACTTCTCCTGGTCCTGATACCCTGATTTATCTAGTCCCCTGGTTTGCCTGTCCTAACCACCTTTATGAAAGAGACTTTGCTTGCTTTGCTTACTTGCTGCAAGCCAGGCAGTGGATGGTGCAATATGTAGCATTGGGCAGAGCAAGTGGTGGGCCTGGGCTGCATCAGTGAGTTAAATATGTGCAGAAGCCCGAGGAAACTTTTAAGCATTAAGTCAGTTTTTCTTCTAATTAAATACTGCTATTTCCTCTTGGCAGCCATCTACTCTGCACCCCGTTAACACTCTATCTGCTGATAAAGTTTAAATTCCTGCGGCCAATAAGAACATCCAGCGTGATGAGCCAATTTTCCGTCTTCCCCAGGGCCCAGCAGATTCCTGTACATATAGCCCCAATATAATCACTTACAATTACCCCCACCCCACACTGCCCAACTAGCACCTTCCAGTGTCCTGTTGGACTCCAAAGCTTCTCTTGTGCCTGATGAACTTCAGAATGTCTCACCAAGGTATATCATGCAGCATGTAAATGTAAAGGAAAGCCAGTGTTTGTATTTTCACAGAAAAAAAACAAAACAAATGCCTATAGACACATTTTTCAATCACCCCTAGTTAGTATGATTGAACTTGGCATTGCTGGGTACACAGCATAATAAATTGTGTTTATTCAGCATCTATCTGAGTGAACTACATAGATGCATTATATACCCGTCTCCTGATTTCACTTCCCTTTCCACAGAAGTCCCATTACTCTGTCCTACTCAATTTACGTCCAGCAAGTGTCCCAAAGCACTGTGCCCCCCACACACTACTTGTCTACTGTAAGAATCCCTCCCTCTGTGGCCCATATACAACCAATCTGTTTGCATTCCCTTTTTGCTGCAGCTTGTCAACTGCTGTTGTGTTGGCAGGTTTAAAATACTCTGCAAGCAAAATCCCCATTAAAACGTAGCCTGCAGCTAGCAGCAGGCCTTCCATAAGAAGCCCAAGAAGAGCTCATCCCTCAAAAATCATCAAGAGGAGGATCACAAACATTAGAAAATGTATTTGCATGGGTGAATAAAACATTTCTGTAATATGCTTTGTAGCCATAATCATGATTCTTTGCAGACAGTCAAATACTCCAAGAATGCAGTGCAAACTATGTGTGCCATATCCCGAAGCTCCTAAAACAGAAGTGTGATACCTGTATTTAGTATTTCAATATTAAAATAACAGAAATGGTTGTATTTGTTGGACCTGGCCCTTTTGGCAGGTTCACCCCGAAACTTTTTCCTTTTTCCTAGCCTGTTTCTGTAACCTGGTGTTGGTGATTTTAGGCCTCTGCGCACTTTTTCACTGTGGTACAGTGTAAAGTGCGTGAGCTCTCTGTGTATGTGTGGTGAGTGACCTGCCCTCCCATGGGAATGAATGGGGAATATGTATGCCCATGGTAGTTCCTGATGTGTGGGGAGTGCAGGGTCGAGTTTGATATGTGTGAACTCGTGAGATTGAATGCTGCGTAATGGTGTATGTGGCATGGTTGTGTCTATTCTAGAAGTGCCACTTTTAGAAGTTGGCATATTTGTGTAATTTGTGCCTGGCGTGTGATTGGCTGGTGAGCCTGGCCCAGAGTGCCTGGGCCTGTTTGTGGATTGACTGTCTGGTTTGAGGGTGACAGGGGCTGCAGAGCCCCCAGGAGGTTGTCTGAGTCAGCCCGTGGATGAAAGGCAGCATCTGCTGCCAGGGAAGTGGGAGGAGATAGCACCTGATAGTGAATGAGGCTGTGCCTGCCTGCCACAATGCTGGCTCCACCTCCCCGCTGGGCGACTGTCATCTCTGTCCCTGATACTGAAAGGAATTCCCTATAACCAGTTCTAGCTGGTTCTCACACTGCCTGCACAAAGACTTCAAAGATTTTTTTCTGTATAAGAAGGGGCTGTGTCCCCTTCCAAAATTGTTCTTGTTTTCAACTTGAATCCTGCCAGGGGCGTGCTGCTGCTTGGGCCCGGGGGAATCCCTGGGCCCTGCCCAGCCCCTGGACACCTGATGGTCTTTCCTTCTCTGGGAGCTGCTGTGCTCCACCTTATGTCCTGGACTGCTGAGGTCCTGGACCCCTGAAGGACTTTGCTGGAATTGTGGACCTTTACTGGTCCCTAGCGCTGGGAGTGCTTTGCTCTCACCCCTAGCGCCTGGTGGTGCTGTATTTCAGCCTTTAGCGCTAGGAGCGCTGTATTTTTCTGTTGTAGCGCTTGGAAGCGCTTGATTTGCTATTTTTAGCGCTTGGAGCGCTTTAAATTTCCTTTAGCGCTTGGGGAGCGCTTTATCTGTTGATGCCGGTGCCCACCCGGCATTTGCCCCAGATTGCCGTGTCTTTGAAATTGCCGACGCAGCCTCGGCAGCGCGACCAGAGCCGTGGGCTCGTCAGGAGGGCCGCGCTGCCATTGGCTGGCCCCAAGAAGAGTTGCCGCGCCGTGATTGGCTGACCGGCCCGGGATTCCCTGATGACGCGTCCCCGGGCCGCGCCGTGATTGGCTGCCGGTCCGGGGAGAGAGAGAAAGATGGCGGCGGCCGCTGCGGGGCCCGAGAGGGAGCCCAGAGAGAGGAAGAATGAGCCTGGAGCCACGAGGGCTCCACCTTCCGAAGCCCTGGTCCTGAGATGGGGGACCGGGTGAAGCGTGGTGCGAACCCCCGCCCCGGAGAAGCAGCTGGTGAGTGGCGCTGCCGGGGAGGAAGGCGGGGGGAGGAGAGAGCACCAAGAGGCGCCCAGGGAGAGTCCCGGGGAGTGCGGGGAGCGTGCCCGCATTAGTTCTTGAGCGGCCCCCGCCTGATAGGGGCCGCTCCACCAAAGGGGCCACATTTGGATCTTGGGAGCCTGCGAGGCTCCGGGGGCATTTGGTGACTTTGAGTCCCCCGAGTGGGACTCCCAATGACGGGGCCATATTTGTTTTAGGAGCCAGGGTGCTCCAAGGCCCAGCAGTTGCTCTCCGAGCCCAGAGAGGCTCAAGGCGCCAGATGTGTTGGGAGAGGCTCATGGGCATTTTTTTTCACTTACTGAGAGCCTGAGAGAGGCTCTGGGGGCATTTGCAGTTTAGAGCCCAGAGAGGCTCCGTGGCATATATTTTGAGCCCTGCAAGGCTCCAACGTTTGGGGCATGTGATATGCCCAGAGCCTGTGTGGCTCCAACGATTGGGCGTAGTTTTGCCCAGAGGGGCTAGTGAGAGAACCTGTCGCAGTTTTTGTTGATTCCCAGCTGCCCAGCAATTAGTGGGCAGCTGCACTGTTTAGGCGCTTGGGATTGTCCACAGGTGCCCAGCAAGTAGTGGGCACCTGCACCGTTTAGGCCCCTGACATTGAGACACAGGGCGTTCTAGCCCCAACAAGGCCAGTTGGCCTAGGGACTGCCACAGGTAGTGGCTTATGTGAGGTTTTGCGCAATTGTGTGGTCTTTCCTTGCACCTCTGAATGTTTTAGGCATCATGTGTTTTTGCGCTATTGAGTTGTGTTTTCTTTCCTGGCATCTCTGAATGTTTTTAATGCATCATGTGTCTTCCTTGATTTTACACCTCTGAATGTGTTGGTTAATGCATTATGTGTTTCTTTCCCTGCACCTCTGAACGTGTTTTTGATGCATCATGTGCCTTGTTATTACACCGCTGAATGTATGTTCGATGCATCATGTGTTTTCCTTCCCTACACCTCTGAATGTTTGATGCATCATGTGTAGTGTGTTTTTGCTGATACCCCTAAATGTATTTTATTCTTAGGTGGTGGTGTTTTGCCTAGTATAGTTTATACTAGAGAGGTTATGTGTCCATGCGTGATCTAGGCCTATGGTTATTAGTATTGCGTAGTGTGTACCTACCTTTCCCAGTAGTTACTGGATGTGATTTATGACTGTTATTTTGTGCTATCCTTTTATTCTAATTTCTGACAGTATTTCTATTTCTAAAAGTGTTGATTCTGACAGTGGCCCATGTGGCCCTGTCTTGTAAATAATCCCTTCTGAATATTGCCCGTGCCAGTTGGCACAATGTACATGTGTGATTTCTATCTGCTGTGTTTTGACAATACAAAAGTTATTTTTACATAACCTTGTGTGGAGTTCCTTTTGTGGTGTGCCTAGGATGTTGTTGCTGTTGTGTGCTGGCGCAAATGCTTTACACATTGCCTCCGAGTTTAGCCTTACTGCTCGTGCCAAGCTACCAAGGGGGTGAGCAGGGGTTATCTTGGCGTGTGACTTCCTTGCCCTGACTAGAATGGTGGTTTCTGCCGGCTTTGGCGTCAGCCTTAGCCTACCAGAAATAGCCAGTTCTAACAGTATTCAAAATTGATTCAACTGTTTTTTATCAAAAAACATCTTCACTTAATTCATGCAATTATCGTTGTACAAACTACTTTTTCAGGGCCCGGCAGAATCATCATGTACATATAGCCCCAATATAATCACTTACACTGACCCCCACCCCACACTGCCCAACTAGCACCTTCCAGTATCTTGTTGGACTCCAAAGTTTCTCTTGTGCCTGATAAACTTCAGAATGTCTCACCAAAGTATATCATGCAGAATGTAAATGGAAAGGAAAGCCAGTGCTTGTATTTTCACAGAAAATTAAAAAAACAAATGCCTATAGACACATTTTTCCAATCACACTTGAGAAGTTTAAAAATCAATCACCTCTAATTAGTATGATTGAGCTTGGCATTGCTGCTGATACATTTCGCTGTGTCTTGAAAGGGCTGTTTAAAGGAGATATTTCCTAATTTCCATTAGCTGGAGAAAGGGTAAATAGGCATAGGTGAAATTCTTACCAAAAACTGTCAAAAGAAAATGAAAATCCGCATCTCTGATACAATTTGAACAATGAACATGAGCACAACCATAGATGGTGTATCTTTGAAAGGCATCTCTAAACCACTAAGCACTGCAACAAACCTGCAAGAGAAATAAAAATGGATGGATCACGTTGTTAATCATAGGCCCTTGTATCCTTCTTTCACCAACACTGGAAGCTGCTCCAAGCACTTTCACAGCACCCAACACAGACCTAATCTGTTGATGTCAAATGTGACTTTTCCTATACAGTCCAGTCTCACCCACATATTTACAAGGAACATTTTAAGTAACAGGCCTTGTCCTGAATTCCATCCATAAAGATATCGTTCTAATAATTGTATTTATCACTTCTCTAATGTCATGCACTTGATAGACCATAGATGAATGCTTTAGTCGAATTACTAATGAAGAAATAGCACCGTTTTATTACACTCCTCCAATGGCCCAAAGTAGTAAAAGCCATCATAGGCTGATCTCTATGTGTCTGCCCACCAGATTTAGATGGGGGGCATATAGGTATGTTTTCACTGCCTGTCACTGCCAGGGAAACCCTGGTGTCAACCTTAAGGTGGTCTTCCCCCAAATGTTTTGCTTTCTCCCCTCTTATTTTGCTGACTTTGTTGGCCTTAGGACTCTGTGAACTTTACCACTGCTAACAGTAGTAAAACATTGTAAAATTGGTTTACACATCATTTGCATTTTTGTATTTACTTATAAGTACTTAGTAAAGTGGTATACCAAATACCTAAGGCTGACAAATGAAATACCACAAGTGGGCCTTCAACACTTATTGTGTCGACCACTTATGTAGCCCCTGAAACCATGTCTCAGGCATGCTATTACAGCCTATGTGCAGTTTTAAGCTGCCAGTTTGTCATGGCAAAATAAACCTTTCACCAACCCTAAAGCTACCCTTTTAATGCATATAAGTTATAGGGCAGAGTGCATTGCATTTAAAAAGTTGGACATGTACTTTTAAGTTTTAAATGTCCGAGGATGGAAAAACTCAATAATAAATGTTTCACTACTGTGAGGCCTACCTCTCCCATGGAATAACATTGGTTTACCTCATTACATTTTATAAGTGATCACCTTTGTTTGGGAACAGGTAGAAATCTCAAGTTTGATGGCTAAGGATTTGTAATGATTTAAAACCCTCTTTTTGGGTAGCATTTTAGGTCACATTTCTGAAGATGCCACTTTTAGAAAACTGTCATTTTCTTGTCCTAACCATTTGGTGTCAGCCGCCTGTATCTGGGGTCACAGTATCAGGTGTAGTTGGCAGTTGGCCTTTGTGTATTGCTATGAAAACAAATGGAGAGAGCAAGCTTATTTTGGGGTATGTCCCTATACCCAAAAGTAGAGTACAAAAAACACAGTGGGCAGACCCACTAACAAAAACGACTCACTGATATTTCTATGAGTGCCAGAAACCCATTAGGTGTATTAAAAGACCCCCTCACCCACCAACCTAGTTGGTGACATGCTTCATCATTGGGGTCCCAACTGGGTAGCTGAGTGCCACCCAGTTGTGCTGCAATGCCTGATTACAGCGGAGCTGGATTTGTGTGATGAAAGAGTGGTGCAAAATAAAATTGTCTCTGAGAGTCCTTACTGACTAGTACTTTATTCCCAGCGGACCAGGACAATGTTAAAAAGAAGGGGACAACTTTAAGATAGATTGATCTTTGTTGTCACTGTGGTTGGTCGACATGTTTCAACGTCAATCAAAAATTGTGAGGTTTTCTTCAGGACCAGGTGAAATAATTTTATTCAACACACACGCTAAGGTGTGTTGTGCATGCAGTGGTGACTGTGTGCTTACGGACACACTGGAAAAACCTGTAAGAGAAAAAAGGAGAGGGGAAAAAACACAAGTAATATAAAATGCAATCTTATATACAGTATTAATATGCCAGCTTCTTTGTCTCTATCGGGGTCTCTGGTGATATGGCACAAGCGTGAGTCGATCAATAGTGCCAACCAGGTGGTCAGCGGTAGGTGCATACTGTTCAGGTATACTGTGCTTATCCTACATGCATTGTTCAACTACAGGTGGTGCTGTCGTTGCTGCTGTTTAGTATACCAAAGGAAATGAAGAGGTTAATGAGGCACTGAGAGTGCCACGTGGGTGAGATATAGTGCCATTAGCTCTACGATTAGCTGTTGAGTCATAAATACATTAAAATATTTTCAGCAGGAACACATATTTACTCCAGCTATGTGTTTGTTGTAGCTGTTTGCAGAACCCGGGAGGGACATCTGCCTGTAGTAACACCCTGGGGGGCAGAAAGAAAGAGAAATTAGAGCAGTCAAGCACTGGGGGATAAAACAGAAAAGACTCTGTGTGCCTCATATTCCACTGAGGTGCTCGGATGCAGTCCAGTGGCTGTGGCTGTAAAAGAAAGGTCTTACTTCATCAAGGCTGAGCATCTGCGGTCAGTACCTATTGTGGTCTCCTCAGGGTCCTGGATGCTGATGAGGACGCCATCTCACATCTATTTAAAATGGAGTAAACCCAGCCACTGTGTCAGGCTGTAGCAGAATGACTTCATTGCGTCCACACGGGTGCGAGCGACGCAGTGAGTGTCTAGTAACTGGAATGCTGACCTCTATGGATTATCGGTAATGGGTGGGGTAGTGGTATTCACTGCGCATGTGTTCAGAGTGGCATGATTATGTTGGGGTAAACTAGAAGTTAAATAAAAGATCTGAGTGTGGCATGCACTAGGTGTGTAACATGATGCTAAAGAGCTAATAAGCAGCGTGGGCATAAAGGCTAAGGTGCGACCCGACCGCGACCAGTGCCAGGAACCCTGGACCTCCTCAATGACAATGCTATGACCCAGCTGCACTCCACGCTCTTAACGCAGGACGCAATGCCAACTGCAAGCTAGCATCACCAGCGGACACCCACGGACCCTTCAGCTGTTACCACTGTCGGCACACACGCAGGCCCACCAAGACCACAGACCCAGTGCAACCCGCCCACAAAACCACAACCCAACCGAATACCCTGCAATGCATCCTCCTCAACGTCTGATCCCTCCACAAAGACACCACTGAAATCTGGAACCTCCTCGACAGCACAACCCTAGTCGTGGCGTTGTTCACTGAAACATGGACCAACACCACCTCGGGACCGGACATCGTCATCACCATTCCCCAAGGATACAAAATCTTCAGGAAGGACCGCCCCACCCGCCCGGGAGGAGGAATCGCCATCGTCCACAAATCCAACCTCTCCTGAGCACACTCGCTCACGAGCCCACAGACCTGATGGAACACCTTCACTTCAAGATACTGGCCATCCCTACCACCACCCTCCGAGGAACCCTCATCTACCGACCCACTGGACCCCATAGACATTTCGCCAACTCCATCACGGACATCATCGCCCGCATGTCATCGCGTCCACCAACTACACCCTACTGGGAGACCTCAACTTCCACCTCGACAACCAACTGGACCCTAGCACTGCATCCCTCCTGAACAACCTCCACATCTTGGACTCTGCCAGTTCGTGACTGAACCCACACACTCAGCAGGACACACCCTTGACCCCCTCTTCACGACCGATAACTCCATCAACTTCAGCCACACCACTAAACTCCCGTGGACTGACCATCCATGAGTCCACCTCACCCTCAAAACACCCACCATCCACAGACACCTGCACCTGCTCCCACGAAGAAACTTGACCAGAATCACCGACGACCAGCTAACCTCATCAATCAGCAACTCCACACCAACCGTAGTGGAAAACTACGACCCCCAACATCGCAGCCGGAACCCTGCACAGATGGATCTCCAACAGTGCCAACTCCATAGCCCCCCTCAAGAAAAACAACAACACCCACGCTGAGAAAGCCAGATGGTTTACCACAGAACTTTGAGAGTCCAGGCGCACTTGCCGCCACCTTGAAAAGGCCTGGAGGAACACCAAATCCACAGAAGCCTACCACAACTTTAGAGCCGCCACCAACATTACCACCAACTCATCAGAAAAAAGAGGAAACAAGTGATTGAAGACAGATTCGCCACTCACGCACACAACAGCAAAGAACTCTTTAACATCATCAAGGAGTTCCCCCACCCACCAGTGAGTCCACCTACATCCCTCCCTCACAAATCCTCTGAGACAAACTCACCACCTTTTTCCACCACAAAATCAAGAGCATCCATGACAACTTTGACGAAGACAACTAACACACTGTACCCTCACCAACTTCCCCCGACACCATGAAGCCAGTGATCAACAACTGGACATCCCTCACTACCAAAGACACACTGAAAACAATGAAGTCAATCCATTCCAGGGCCCCCACGGGCCCCTGCCCCACCACATTTTCCACAGAGCCGCCGACACCATCGCTCCCATGCTCTGCCACACCATCAACCGCTCCCTGGCTCTTCGACAGACCCCCCCCTTGATGGAATGGAGCCTGCTAACCCCCTCCCCCCCAGAGCCTTGAGACCCTTACAGGGTGAGTAGTCGTGCTTAACAAATGCCTGATTGATTGATTGATTGATGATTGTGGGCTCCGCCATGTGTATGTTAAGGCATGGGGGGTGCCACCCGCAAATACAGGCATCTGAAGGTGACCGATCCTGGAGACCCTCTAGTGGAATGGTGTTAGTCAAAACGATAAGCAGGTCTACAGTTAGGCAACAGGATAGGGATTTTAGTTAATCTGTGTTCATCCAGTGCCGCAAAGGTGGTGAGTGTTGGCATCCTTAAGGCTAAGGGATATGGTCTCATTGTAGGACCCCCGTAGTGGTACTATGGGGGTTTATTAAAAGCAAACCTAATGGGTTTCTGGCACTCATAAAAATACCAGTGAGTCAGTTTTGTTAGTGTGTCCGAACACTGTATTTGTTGTACTCTATGTATTGCTTCCAGACAGTAACACAAACGGGGACTATGTGTTGCCCGGACGGAACACCCTGACAGGATGGGAGGGGCAGTGCGGCGCACAGCCCCCTTACATTATCAAAGGAACTGCCTCAACAAACGCACAGAGAACTTCACACTTGCCTTGTGTGACCCCAGTGGGGCCTGAGAAGTGAGGCAGGAAATTCCTGGACTATCTGTGGTGGAGGGGGCACTCTAGAAGTTTCTTACACTTCAAAGTCGGCTCAAGCTATAAAAATGGGACTCGAAGACCCACTCTTCAGCACACTTCTGGATTTGTGAATACTACAGAAGAAGGACTGTTCTAAACTGTAGGGACACAATATGCTCCAGATGCCTTCCTGCAACTGTCCAGCTGATCAGCTGCACTGGACGAGGCCCTGTTACTGGTCCTGCCTGAGCCCTGCTGGATTGAGTTCCTCATCTTCAAGAGGTCCCTCCCCGGGTCTTAGACCCTGGGTGGGCATCAGAAGGCTCCTCATGTGAAGAAAAGGAGAACTTCTCAGGTTTTGGGCTCTTTACAACAAACTATGGTCCATTCTGTGCCAAGATCTTCCCACCTGCAAAGACCGCCAATTTGTAGTTCCAGTGTACCTGACTTTATGCGCTCCAGTGAAAGCCAGCAATGACTGGTAATGCAAGATCTACAGCATTGACTGCCCCTGGTGATCGCCAATGAGAAGCTCTAGCTTCAAATTACAGCGACAACAATCCACTATGCTAGGCCTGATCTTTGCACTACCGTGATATCCACCTACAACGCGCTATCTGCTGTTCATGCCTCCTCCACTGCAAACTGGACTTTTTGTGCCAGATTTGAGGAAGATAATTTTTTCAACAGGACTCGCCTGCTCCCTGTATATGGCCCGCATTGCATCACAGTCGGCCTGATCTTGTGACCTTCCACAGGTCTAGCATGACCAGATGACTTCAAGTAGTGCTTTTTGCTTCTCCGGACTATACTTCACTAAATCCTTGAAATTGAATAGCTCGAGTTCTACTGATTGGATTTTTGTCATTTGGTTTCAAAACAATTTATTATGTTTTGCTCTATTTTTCTAAATTGTTGTGGGATTTTTCTTGTGTTGTTTTTCACTTTATTACTGTTTGTGTGCAATATTAATAATTAATAATAGTTGTGCTTCCAATGTGTTTGGTAGCATCCCCCTATTTGCACTCTCCTTTTGTCTCTCTGTTAGAGAGCTTCAATAAAGTTCCAAGTAAGTTCAAAATAAAGTTCACGAAAAAAGGTCGTTTTGGTTCACTGTTTTTTTATTTTCATTCTTCCGATTTTAACTTCTGTTAGATTTTCTCTTTTTTCTTATTTTAGCATTTTATACATTATTATTATTCATAATGCTCCAATGCATTTCGAGCCGTAGAGCTCTTCATCAGGGAGCCACTCTATAACGAACAGAATAAATGCACTCATGTAATCACATATATTGTTGATGAAAGTAAAATACAATCAGATTCATAATAACATGACATTTTTCATCGTGTGTAGTGATATCTCAAGCAACCCCTTGCTCCCGCACACTTTTAGCATAATCACCTCGTGTTTGGCATGTATGATAATGCCGAAGAACGACTTGTGTTTTTAGCAATATTCGGTGCAAATTGGTTCGTCCCCCCTGTGTATCGACTACCGTGCATGTGAAAAATGAAAACTATGTTCATACATTAAATGGCCTTTGTTATGCATACTTACGGGATCTTCGTGGTGTCTGATCAATGCTGATCTATAAATCAAAGGATAGTAAAGCCAATTCTACATTTCGACCGGTTGCTTAAAAACATAGAGTATATTAACCAGAGTGGAGCAAATGTTTGTCTAACATCGCACCGTTACTAGTGTTAATCCTGTACCACGCACTTACTGTTGTTTGTTGTACGCAGACCCTGCATGTTGTTACTCTGTTTCCCGGTCCGTCCCCGTAGTTAGTGTAATCTATGTACGTCAAGCGTGTAGGTTTAAATAGAAATAGGACTACGAGTTCGGCAGCCATCTTGTAGTGGTAATAGTGTTAAAGTGAAAGCGATTACCGTGGCGATATTGATTCATCTTACATGGAGCGCGGACCCCAGTTTCAGCGACCATTTAATGACAATGTGTATATTTGTGCAGTTCATAAATTAAAACCAGATAATTGTAATGGATTCCCATATGATATGTATCTAGATATCATAATCATATTTGAAATGTATAATTTAAAATTAACGGCTCTGGTGATCTCTGGTATAAAATTAGAAATGTGTGCATATAACAGATGTATGGTGAAGAAATGATAATTATAAACAAAATTAATGTTCATCGGGGTTGACTCTGTTGCAATACATTCTATTGTCTTTAGGTAACCACCATGCGAACTTCAAGTCGAGAACATACATTAATTTAATTTCTCCGAAAGTACTACAAATAACATGCAAATTCCATTCTTTCATTCAGACCATTCGGTCTGCTTCACTGAAGTCCCTTAATCCAATAATTCTCCCTCTTAAGGAGGGACTTATTATTGTCTTTGCCTTCCTCTTTAGAAATTACTTCAAGGGCTAGAAATCTCAGTTGCGAAATGTTATGTTTTTCTTCCATGAAGTGTGCTGCAATTGATGATTTCATGTTCTTCGTTCTAATGTTTGATTTGTGCTCATTGATCCTAATCTTGAGTATCCTTTCAGTTTTTCCCACGTAAACTTTTCCGCAGGGGCACTTCAATGAGTAAATCAAATTTTCTGTGTCACATGTTGCTGCCACTTGAAGTTTTATTTCATCGCCTTTCATCGGATGGCTAATCTTGGTGCCTCGTATTACACCATTGCAATTACTACAATTTAATCACGGGGATGTACCCTTTGGTTTTGACATGAGTTTACTTTTGGTTTTCAGGATTTCTCCTATATTTTTGCTTCTTGTGTATGCCACAATAGGTTTCTGTGCAAAGCTTTGTTTAAAGTCAGGCTCCAGAGCTATCATGTTCCAATGTATGTTGATGATTTTCTTAAATTTGTGACTTACTGTCGAAAATTGTGTTACCATCACGAACCTGGTGTTTATTGGTTTTTCCTTGCTTTTCAGCAGATCATCTCGATTCAGTTGCAGATTTTTTGCTTCTGCTTTATTAACCAATGTTGGAGGGTACCCTCTTGATTCCGTCAATCTCATTGAGCATTTGTTTGGATCCGATACTATGCGTTTTATTCTCATCATTTGTGATGATGGCATATGTGTTTTTAGTGACATTTGGTGATGACTGTTGAAGTGCAAAGTATTGTTTCTATCCGTGCTTTTACGATAAATGTCTGTCTCCAAACCTTCATTAGTTCTTATGATCAGAACGTCTAAGAATGTAATTTGATCCTTTGATGTCTCGCTGGTAAATTGTATATGGTCATCTATTAAATTCCATGCTTCTAGCATCTCTTTAGCTTGATGTTATGTTCCTGCCCATACAAGGAATATGTCATTGATGTATCGATGATAAGCCTTAATTCGTTCTTTCCACAATGGGTGGGATAGAATGTTTTGTTCCTCAAATTTTTGCATGACCAAATTCGCGTAGGCGGGTGCTGTACAATTGCCCACTTGTTTTTCCCTTTTGAAATAGCTCTGATAGAGAGTTTAGTGTATGAGTCTCCAGATCTGTATTCACCAACGTATGTTCAATGGCTTCCAATCCCATTGAGTACGGAATTGAGGTATATAAGGATTTTACATCCGCTGTACAGAGGATTATATTTTCCCATGAGTCAGGTTGTAATTCATTGATTTTCGACAGAAAATCTGTGGTGTCTTTGATGTATGATCTAATTTTTTTAACACTCGGCTGCAGGTACTTGTCAATGAATTGACCCACTGGTTCATGGATGCTTCCACAGGTTGAGACAATTGGTCAATATGGGGGGTCCTTTTCGTTCTTGTGAATTTTGGGGACCATGTAGAGAGTTGGGCTTTTTGGATGTGATTTGATGAGAAAATTCTTTGTTCTCTCTTGAAAGATGCCATTCTCATAAGCCTTGATAACTATGTCCTTCAGTATGCTTGTAAATTCTCCAGTTGGATTACCCTTTAACTTCATGTATGTTTCTTCGTGTTGGTCTTACAATTGATCTTTGATATATCTTGAGTGACCAGCGTCTCAAATAGATCCAATGTTTTGTGGCTTACTGGGGCCATGTAAGTACTTGATTTCTCTGGGATGATGTTGTCGAAAAAATTCCTTAATCGTAGTTTCCGCAAAAGTTTATATAAACTTACTTCCAATTCCAGTTGGTTAGTATCAGTTGTGGGGACAAACGATGTACCTTTTTGCAATAGTTTGATTTCTAATGGCTTTAATTTATAGTCAGAAATGTTTATTACTAAGTTTCTTTGAGGATCTTCTTCTTGTCTTTCTTCGGGGTGGTCATACTTCTCGTGTTTGGGTGCTACTTTTCTTTTGGCCCTCCTGGGTCTTCTCTTTCTGGCTGGCCATCTCCTAAAAAGGCTGGTCTGAAGTTGATTGTTCTACATTTTCTTCTGTGGTGGTTCTTGATGTCTGCATCGGTCCTATTGTTTTCCTCTGTATGCTCCTCTGTTGTGATCTATCTGTCTCACTTCCTGATGAAGAGGTGTCCGTTTTCTGGGTATATGGTCTATTTCTGCGTCTTTGAGCATACACCTCTGCCCAGGTGTAGACTTCTCCTAGTTTGTAGTCCAGGGTGTCTCTACTGAACTTCCTAATTTTTCGTTCGTTGATTTCCTGTGAATGTTTCGACATCTGAATGTTTATATCTTCAAGTATTTTTGACCAGTCTTCTGCTTTAATAATTAACACATTGCCTCTCAGTTAAGCCTGACTGTTTTTGTCCCAAACTAACAGTGTTAAACACTGGTTAATTTAGTGACTTTTTATGTGTGTACCCTGGCAAGGATTGTGGTTGTTGCTTGAGTAGGGCTTCACCCTCTCTTCCACAACCAATAACCCCATTTTGCACACATAGCAGTAAGGGGCAGTGAAAAGTGTTGGTGAGGAGATGAACTAACACATGGTGTGGTGCATACTTTGGCTCACACGATTTATTCAGGCTAGCCAATTGTCATTTTTCAGCTCAATGTTCAGGATGCATGTCTCCCAAGCCCATGTGATCCCTGGGCCCCTCCCCATCACACCCGCTGTCTCCATGGTGTCAGATTCAGCTTGCGCCCACTTGGACAGTGCAGTCAGCCTGCCTTTAATCTCTGGGGCTGCTGGTACCTTCCATGTCATTGCTATGCTACGCTTGAACAGATTCCCAGAAGACACAACTCAGGGAAAGCCACCAATGTCTGATCAGTGATATCTGCAGTAACCCCTGTGACCTCATCCCAGGCCATTCAGTTCATTGTGTATTCCCATACCATGTGGTAGAACTCAGCATTGGGTACATTGCACCTAGTGCAGACATGCAACACTATAGAGAACAAGCGATGGAGACAGTATGGAGTCAGGTATGTTCATTGAATGTAATCAAATTGAGTGAAGCATAATTAAGCATGGGCGGATTTTGTGAATTGGCAATCCGCGAACTTGCGTATTTACGGATTCGCAATCCGCAAAATCCGCGAACTCTCGCGAATTTGCGGATTTTTTTTTGTGTGTTCGCAAGGATTTCTGGCAGTTCGCGAGGGTTCTGTACCAGTTCGCAATTGCGAACTTACTTGTCGGCTCGCAACGGCCGCGACTATGTTGTTTCTACATCTGGTTCATCATCACAGGTTCACAGCACCCTCTGTTTCATCACTGCCACCCTCTGGTACACCCATGCCACCCTCAGGTACATCACTGCCACCCTCTGGTTGGTTTATCACTGTAGATTATGGGGGTGAAAAAAAGCAAGCACACCTGCCCTGCTTCAACTGACATGAATTAATTTGGGGTTGATTAATGTGTCACTGAATTTAAACTTCCAGTCTGGCTTGCACCTGCTTACTTATCTGTAATTTGCTTTCTGTTGCAGTTTTTTTTCACAGGACCTTTGTGGCCTATAGTTGCAAGTAGGCAACTGAACTCTGAAGGGGCCCCTCAGGAAGCACTACAGGGAATGGTTACTAATGATAAGATTGAACTTTTGCACCTGCTGAGTGCTTTCAGTTTGGTCTGTAATTGCTTTCTGTTGCAGTGTAATTTTTTTAACAGGACCTTTGTTGTATACTTGTAGCTATTCTCTGAGCCTGCTGTGAGGGTCAGAGCAGGGTCATAGAATAGTTGCAAGTAGGCAAATGACCTCTGAAGGGGCCCCTCAGGAAGCACTACAGGGAATAGTTACTAATGATAAGATTGAACTTTTGCACCTGCTGAGTGCTTTCATTTTTGCAAAAATCCAAATATCCAGCAGCATCCACAAAAAGTAATCCTTCCAGGTCAAGATCCAAATCAAAGTGACCAGCACATGAAGAAAGCACTGGGAGGAGCCTGGTGGACAGGAACAGGAAGTTGGAGACTGTGGGGCACTTCCTTCCTCCCACCCCCACCCCCCAAAATGGACTCCTTGCAAAGAAAAAGTGCAGGCAAATGTCAACCTGAGGAGTTATTCTGATAAAAATCATAATTTTCAAGGTTTATGCTGCCTGCTGGTGGATTTCTTGTACGAAATTGCAAATTTTGCAATCTCGCAATTGCGAGATTGTCGCTGCCCGCCGCATCTACGTGTTCGCAAGTGTTTACTCCCGCGAAATTGTATAGTATTCTAGTTGGCAAGTGCGACCAAGCAAAAAATCCGCTTCGCACGGATTTTACGAATTTGCGGCAAGTTCGCGGATTGCGAATTTACCGAAAATCAGCAAAATCCGCAGCGGAACGGATTTTACGCCCATGCTTAAGCATAATCAACGGTTGCTCAGACGTGAGTTCCTTACTCACTTTGCCACTGGATTCAAGCAAGCCTGGCTGAAGACAGCTGAAATGCCAGAAACCGGTTCTAGGAAGCTTGTTTCCGGGCCAGGGAAGGCATGGCTTTGCAATTCGGGCTGGACTGTTCCCATGAGGCACAGGGTCAGACTGATTTGCATATGGCCATGTCTGAACTGGGGTGGCAGAGTGGGCTAAAGAACGGTGATGGATTAAACCCAGATCTGTTGACTGGGTGTGAGTGTTTGATTGGTTCAGATGCTCCGTCCATCACCACCCGCTTTTGTATCGCTTTGTTCGCCATAAGTTGGCAGGGTATGCTCAGACGTGAGTCCCTTGCTCACTTTGCCACTGGATTCAAGCAAGCCTGGCTGAAGACGGCTGAACTGCCAGAAACCAGTCCTAGGAAGCTTGTTTCCGGTCCAGGGAAGGCATGGCTTGGCAGTTCGGGCTGGACTGTTCCCATGAGGCACAGGGTTAGACTGATTTGCATATGGCCATGTCTGAACTGGGGCGGCAGAGTGGGCTAAAGAACGGTGATGGATCAAACCCAGATCTGTTGACTGGGTTTAAGTGTTTGATTGGTTCAGATGCTCCGTCCATCACCACCGCCTTTTGTACCGCTTTGTTCGCCATAAGTTGGCAGGGTATGCTCAGACGTGAGTCCCTTGCTCACTTTGCCACTGGACTCAAGCAAGCCTGGTTGAAGACGGCTGAAATGCCAGAAACCGGTCCTAGAAAGCTTGTTTCCGGTCCAGGGAAGGCATGGCTTGGCAGTTCAGGATGGACTGTTCCCATGAGGCACAGGGCCAGACTGATTTACATATGGCCATGTCTGAACTGGGGTGGCAGAGTGGGCTAAAAAACAGTGATGGATTAAACCCACATCTGTTGACTGGGTGTGAGTGTTTGATTGGTTCAGATGCTTCGTCCATCACCACCGCCTTTTGTACCGCTTTGTTCGCCATAAGTTGGCAGGGTATGCTCAGACATGAGTCCCTTGCTCACTTTGCCACTGGACTCAAGCAAGCCTGGTTGAAGACGGGTGAAATGCCAGAAACCGGTCCTAGAAAGCTTGTTTCCGGTCCAGGGAAGGCTTGGCTTGGCAGTTCAGGCTGGACTGTTCCCATGAGGCACAGGGCCAGACTGATTTGCATATGGCCATGTCTGAACTGGGGTGGCAGAGTGGGCTAAAAAACAGTGATGGATTAAACCCACATCTGTTGACTGGGTGTGAGTGTTTGATTGGTTCAGATGCTTCGTCCATCACCACCCCCTTTTGTACCGCTAACAAAAGGACGACACCAACTGGCTTGGCCCCAGCCCTACAGGCCTGTTGATCCTTGAACCTGCTCCTGATAAATCCCAGTGACTCAAGCGGACAGAAACCTTGAAAACCCCAGAGGACCTGCCTGCCCTGAACCTCTTAAAGACTGGGACTCCCATGAGCAGTGGTTCTGCTCAAACAGCAATACCCCTGGTGCCAGCCAGGAACTGCGAATCCAGCACACTCTGCACCTGCCAAGCCCGGCCTGTGCCTGAGTGGACAAAGACCCTGAGGATGTCCCCTCGGTGATTCTGACCTGGAATCCAGTCCCCAAGGATCTTCCTATACGACCCAGACGCCGCCTGCACACTCAGAACCAAGAACCCCTCCAACCTCGACCAGCAGAGGGTAAGATTTCCTGACGTCTAAAGACACCCCTGCACCCGGCGCCCCCCGGCCCCCTGTGCCCATCTCCTGGGTGCCTACCTATCCTCCAAGATTCCAACTTACCTCTCGAAGTGTTGGTCGCTCCTGAAGAATCTCTGTCCCCAAGTCTGCAGCCTTTGTTCACTTTCCAAGATCGCCGTTGAATAACATTGAGCGCCAGACGGCTCAAAAGCACCCTGCACCCAGCCGCCTGAGTGCCCTTGGCAGTGCAACCTTGGTCCTAACCTACTTCCCCATTTGCCCTGAGCAAGTCACCAGGAGCTCAGCTCCCACAGCCGCTTGGCCTGCTTGCCAGCAGCCACCAACTGAAGGCCCCCTGCTTCTCATTAGATAACATTGGGCCTAACTACCACTGCACCCCGCTGCCCCTGTGCCGCTGAGGGTGTACCAACTGTACCTACCTGACCCTGGGAGACCCCTAAGTCTATGCCCAGAATCTTAACTCTGCCAGTCAAGTGCTTACCTTAAAGCCGATAACTTACTTTTCTTCCATGGACTAACAATGACTGGTTTCACTTAGAAATTCTTCGAAGTGTGGAGTTTTGGAACTTTAAAATAATCATCTAAAATCAGCTGAACAACAAATTCCGATTTACTCACCTGTTATCAGGAGAGAACTCAGTGCTTCAACTTTTAGCCCAGCACTGACCCTGAAAAATAATCTTAACCGTACTTACTAGTAACTTGAATTTCCTTCCATAGGCATCCATTGTCTGGTTTTCATCAGAAAAGTTTCTGTGTCAATTTTTAGAAACTACAAATATTCCTTAAAAATCGCCTGTATGACATAAACGTATTATTTCAACTGTTTACAGGAGATGCACCAGGCCTGGATCCAGGATCCATCCCTGAGTAAAAGTAATCATAACACTACTTACCTGCTAAGTGAATTTCCTCCCATAGGATAACATTGGTGATTCCAAGTTAAAAAGTTTCTGTCAACTTTTATAATACAAAAATATCCTTGAAAAATCACTACCGCAACCAACACGCTTTTACTTAACTGTTTACAGGAAATGTCCCAGGAATTAATCTAGGATCCAATCCTGTGGTTAGAAAAATAATCTACAAAGTAACTAAATGCATTTAACTAAGAATTCCCATTGGGCTCAATGCTGCATTGTGTTTGAAATTGTGTTGCCTATTGCAACAACTGTAACTATTGTAATCAAAAAGTCTATTGCCTATTTGAAAAGTATCTAACTACAGTAACTCATTCTGAGAAAGTATATTTTGATACCTTGTTGGTTCTAAAATAAAACAAGTATATCTTTTGATACAAAACAATTGGCCTAGAGTTCAGTTCTTGAGTGTGTGAGACCATTTGTTGACTGAGTGTGTACAACAAATGCTTTACACTGTCCTCTGATACTGCCTTACTGCTCGACCAAGCTACCACTTAAGAGAGTAAGGTCATATCTACCTTTAGCCTCTGCCTAACCTCGGGGGACTGTGGACTCTGTGCACACTGTACCTTACTTTGGTCCAGTATATACAGAATCACTTTCTTACACACAGTTCATATGGCGTCTCAAAAATCGTGAGAGGCAATGAGACAGACAACACATAAAAGAACGACTCAATAATGGGATTAAAACACAGTAATTCTCCCGCAGTGGTGAATGCCGTCCACTGGCTATAAGGTCATGCCATGGGAGTACTAAGGACGTATGCAGCCTAACTCATCACCCAACAATAGTGCACCACCCCTGCAAGGAGAGGTCTAGACTATGGGGCTCGTCATGGTTGTTGTCATGTGAGCACATCAAGGTAATCACGCAATAGCCAGTATACATGGCGGTGCCGTATTTCAGAGAAATCTTGTGACTCAAGCAGCGCAGCGTGACATGCAGTAGAGGCGCAGGATTTAGGCTCTTACCTAGTTGCAGGTAGAGAGTTGCTCCATAGGCTAGCGCGTGTGGAAACCCGCACCGTAACAGGATGTAGTAGAAAGAATACATAAGGGACAAAAGAAGAGACACAGTCATCACCAGCGAACCACAGAGACTTACTGGGCTGTCAACGTGGCCGGGACACGGCCCGCAAGGACCCTTCTGTTAATTACTCACAGTTTTCCGCTGGGTGCACTGTCTCTCAGCACCTACCCTTCAGCACTCCTGCCTGCATGTTCAGTGCCCACTCAATAAGGATGCTAGAAACAGTGTTGGACTCTCAATTAGGGCGTGTCTTCCTTCCGGGGGTGTGGTGGGCATGGAGGCTAATGCGCACGTGCCAATCTCCAAGTGTCTTGAGTTGTTCATCGAAGTGATAGATATACGGCCCATGCGCAGGCGCCATATTTGAATGTCATGAGGCACTCAGGTGAGGTATAGTGGCACTGTGGGAACCTAGTGGTGCCATATTGGAATGGGTCCTGTTACTGGAAAAACATCATGGGACATACAAAACGAGCCCCAAAGGGTATTACCCAGGAAGGAATTAGGCAAACTCCATAACATATCTCAGGGAGACGAGTGTGCCGTGGGCACATAAGTAAGAAATGTCTCGGAGAGAGCAGAGTTGAGTAGCGACTGTAGTACTCCATGGGGGCGGTGCAAAGGATTGCTAATTAGCAATGTGTCAAAGGAGGCAATAGAGGGAGAAACGCAGCATGGGTGGAAGGTAGAAATGGCACCCAGCATCCAGGAGAGGGACAGGATTCTCAGTTAAATAGAAAGGGCACAAGCGAGTGTAAGGTCAGAGTTCTGTCCAAGATATTTCATCATTGAGGCCTCTCGTGTTCACCCAGAGATGGTGGACCCAGCGTTGTTCGCGTCTTAAAAGTGAGGCATTGTTCCATGCTTAGTTGGTTTCCAGGATGGTCCACTGGATGTCATCACATGAGTGTACTTTTTCAAAGAAGTGATTGCAAATTTTTGTCGCTGTGCGACCACAGTGAATAGTACTCTTATGCTCACTAATCCTGGTTTTAATTGGTCTGGTGGTCATCCCCACATAGATGAGGTTGCGGGGGCATGAGATCAAATAGACCCAATTCTTGGTATTGCAGTTTGTATGGTGACGTTGCTCCCCGGTAAGGTCTCCCAGTTGTTGTTTCTTGGTATGGAAAGGATAGTTCCCTGTCTCCGAAGGTAGGTTCCAAAGAGTAGTCTCCGAAGGTCTTTTACTTGGGCGTGGTTGAATAAATGGTCCTTCAGGTTTGTCATCCTTTTGAAGGTGAACCTGGGCTGCTCTATATTCTGAGAGCCAGAGTTTAAGATCTTCCGGTTGCTTCAGATTATGTTTTTTTACTTGATTGGACAGTGGAGTAAAGGTCGTGACACAGGTCATGTCATCGTCAGGCTGTCGCTCCCTGGTTTCCAGCAGGCTCTGGCATTCATTGTTTCTTGCTCTTTACCTGGCTTTAGGTATGATGTTCGATGGGTAGTTTCTCTCTCTTAAGTTCAGGGAAAGAGTGGTGGCTTTTTGGTCAAACTCTGTAATAGAGCTGCAATTTCCCTGGATCCTCAGGAACTTGCCAAAAGGTAGGTTCTCTCTCAGGGTCTACGGGTGGTAACTCTCAAACAAGAGGAGGCTGTTGCAGTCAGTTTTCTTCTTGTATGTCCTAGTGTGTAGGTGATCCCTCTACAGGGATATCAGCAGGTCAAGGACGGGGATCTCCTTGTTCGATAGAGTCCTGGTGAAGCACAGGTAGGGGCTCAAACTGTTAATCCAATCATGGAAAGCAAAACAGGTGTCCTCCGTACCCTTCCAGAGGATAAGGATATCATCGATGTACCTCTTCCACATCAGGATATTTTCCCAGAATGGGTTGGAGTCCGTAAAGATGTGAAGCGACGCGAAAACGGCCATGTACAGCCCCACCAGTCTAGTCGCAAATGTACTACCCATAGAGGTATACTGTACTTGATGGTAGGTAGTGGTCCTGTACATGAAGAAGTTATTTTTTAGAGTGATGGTGATACAGTTCAGGATGAAATCCACAGGGGTGTTGGTGGGGATGTCTGCATCCCGTAAAACATTCTCCTTGACCTGAAGGGTGACGTCTTGGGGGATATTAGTATACAGCAGAGAGGTTGAAGACACCATCCAGCCCCCTGCCAGGTTAGGGGTCAAGATGGTGCACTGTGGGCTTGCCAGGAAGTAAGTCAACATATTATGATGGTATGCACGGATTCAGTCCCACATAGTTTTGACTCTTATGTTGCCCAAATGCACAGTTTTACTGAGAAAGTAGTTTTCTCAAAGTGTGCCCAAAGACCGTAATCACCAATTAACCGGAGACGTCCGTGGTGTTAGGGAAAAATCTTCCTCAGCTGAATAGGGAGCCCCCTATTTCTGTCTGTAGGTTGCTGAAGTTTCAACCTTTCAAAGGATAAATCCATTATAGTTACCTTGTCTGAAATTCATAAAATAAAATGGCTAATGCAGCACCTGTTAACATACCAGTAAACTGCAGATATGTAGTATCACAAATGGTACAAAAACATGGGCTCACCCTTACAGGTGAGGAAGTTACCTTCATAGTAGAGGAACACAAAGCATACCAATGAGAGGTATTCTGTTCAGGGGTAACATTTCCAGCAGTAAATGCACAATGAAGACAGTTTCACAAGTAGACTGTAGCTACATTCCCCAACAACTACACAGCTTATGAAGAACTAGAAATACCATTAACATTCCAGGAACACCAAATGTGGTACCACGGTGCCCTACCACATACAAGAAAGAACATTAGACTGGGTCCCCTCAGCAAAGTAGGAGCAACATGGCCTGTATTAGCTGGTTATACACCTTATCTAGATATAGCAAACCTTACAGCACCAGAGCTATGTGCACTATACACTGGCATAGTTAGGTTACACAGATGTTTGACACAAAACAGGATTCAAACAATGACAATTAACCCAGTGAGGAATGCTCATGCTGCACAACCACATTTATCAATAACAGCAATTTGTCGATTGACTATTAAATCAGTAATGGGAAATGTCCCATTGGACATGAGGAAATCCCATCCTGGATCGCACAAAAACCAAATCAGCTTGACGCAGTATTTCCTCATACAGGACAGCAAGATCAACATAGGATTCTCACAATGTGCCTACTGATGGTTCCCCCTGTAGACTGTGCCACTTGGGGCACAGTATATTCTGTTATGTATACCACAATACATGGATAACTCAAAACAGGCATCTGAGTCTTTTAAAAAAATGCTGGGATAATAAAAAAAGAAAGAAAAGACTAAACCACAAGATGGATCTCCTCCACAACTATGACACAATTAAAAAGCCTGATAAGTATTAGAATACTCACACATGTCCTTCTCGTTCCTCTCAGGAGTCATCTGAAAAATCCAGAGGGAGAAGGAGGAGCAGAGAACAGAATAAGGAGTATGTAAACCCTAAGATGAACGCACAATGCTCTTCTGACTTCATAATAAAAAAGGAAGAAAAACTTCCACAGCAAAAACCTAAATTTAAAAAGAAGATAGGGGGTGGGCTAAAAGTTAAACATGATACACATATTGAAGACTCAATGTTTGGCGGCAGTAGCAACTAAGGACTATTCCCAGTGGAAACACTGGATCAGATACTAACTGTTCCAAGTCAGTTGTAAGAATTACATCTCCAAATGGAGGGTGATCTACCTGGCACTATTAACGTTCTCTTTTGGGAGAACTCATCATTTAGCTACAATATCCTCTTGGCCGAGTAAGATTGGCCACCTGAGTTTGTTTGACAAGTCCCACAAGGGCAAAGTATAATATTAGCCTCTTTCTCTGACCTAATTTTAGAATCAATCAAACATGAATACGCCAAGGTGTGGGCCCTTGCACAAGCACGGCATTACATCGCAATCATGTGGGCTGGGATGAACAATCTGGTTACCATATTATACCCATAAGGTCAAGCCAACAGTGCAACCAAAATACCTCATTAAACATGAGGCTAAACAACAGGTAAGAGAAATCTTAACACAACTTGAATATCAGGGTGTAATTGAAACATGCACCTCCCCAATGAACAATCCTTTGTTTCCAGTAATGAACTCAGATCATTTATAACACTTAGGGGATGATTAGACTATAGACAATTAAACAATGCTACTCACACGTTTGATGTACAAATGGGGTGACACTAATGAACCATATAGTGTGCTATAAATATAAATCCCATCCGCTGAAACATAAATCGCATAGAATATAATGGGATTTATATTTTGCGGGATGATCTATACATCACCTTTTTGAGAGAGTAACCCATCTGGCAAGATCTAAATCAGTCCCATAGCACCTGAAAACAGGTATTTGACTTTCTCTTGGGTCTGAAAAATAATTTTGTTGATTGCCACAAGGTAACAAGAACAGTCCTGGGTTGTTCTCAGTGTGTGTAACAGAACTGTTACAGTGCCTCATCAATCAATTAGGCATTGTCCTATGTCAATGACATATTTCTCACAGACAATGACTGAAACACACCTGGCCAGAGTAGATCACATCATTTTAGGATGTATTCATATTGGCTACAAATTAAATAAAAAAAAAAAAAATTGCCTATCTCAGTGTCCGTTGTTTGGGATATGAGTTCCAAAATGAAGATAAAAGCTTAGTGACACACTTCCTGGGGAAGTGTGCATTTTACAACCACCAGACACAATAAAAAGACTCCAGTCATTATTTGGTTTCCTACATTTTGGTAGAACATACATATCAGATTATGGATAATGGGTAAAACCGCTTGATGTCCTGATCCATCCAGACTTTTCAAGCACACATTGGGCACCAGAGCACACAAAACGTTGTGTGCTATACTGACATGTTAGCTGAAAAACACTTACACAACCATGTAAACACATCAAATTTGGCTCTCCACATAATTGCGGAGACCACTGGATATATATGTCACACTCAACAAAGGTGACACTGTACAAATTGCATATAAATCACGTTTATATTCAAATGCAGAGATGCATTTTGCACCAACAGAAAACATTCAGACAGCAGTTCAGACTGCTGCAGTGAGAGAAAGATCACTGACTCAGAGGAAACATATCATTTTTGTGACTTCAGTTTCATTCTAGAGGCTCTCAGAAAGGCCAACATTCCCAAAGCAAAAGCCTTACATCCTAGACGGATACAGTGGGCCAATTCACTAACAGCAACAGATGTTAACTATACATTTGGCTCTACACTACAAACACACGCTCACCTTCAATATGAACAAGAATACCCTCTGCCCAGTGAAATAATGTCTCTAGATCAGTATGACTTTATAGTTTACACTGATCGTCCTGCCTAGTTTGCAGTCAGAACAAGTATCAATACTACACTGTTTGAGCAGCAGTAAAGGGAAAATGAGGGATGGAGAATTCCAGCCTCTAAACAGTCACTAGGTAATTGCATGGCAAAGCTGACTGAACTAAAAGCTTTAATTCTAGCACTTGAGAATATGGATCCAGAATTCCCCACACAGTGTGTGAGATTTCTATCACTGTGTCCAGTCCGACGAGTATTTACACTACTGGAGCCTGAATGGATTCAGAGGCTCAAAAGTTTATATTATCCAGCATAAATTCCTTTGGGGACAGGTGGCATATCTTAAAACAAGTTTGCAATGAGCTCATATTATCCATGCACTGAGCACCAATGTGTAGGAATACACAATGCCGGGAATTCATTGGCTGATAAACCCACAACAGCAACCGTGCAGACTGCTATAGTAGTTGCAGTAACTCATGACATCATGATGGCTGTCACAGCTTCGTGCTGTGGTACCCCCTTACCAAAATCACTTTCAGCAAAATTCTCCCACCTATTGAGTGCAAAAAACATTCTGTTTGTTTGTCTCCCCAGAGTGGGAGATAGAGTAATAGCAAATTCAGACTGCAGGTCAGAATTAATCATGGCAGCACTTAAGGGTTTCACATCTGCTCTGACTGGGGTGGCGGCTACAATTTCATTACTGCAGCAACGCTATTGGTGGCCAGGTGTAAACAAACAGACTAAGGACTATGTTGGTAAATGTGACAATTGGTAACAGATAAAAGTTTCCACCACAGCACAACCACCACAGACACCTCTCTTTATATCAAACATGGGCTATTACACAGTGATTTCTCATTTAAAAGAATTCTGTTAGCAGTGGATTCCTGTTCTCGATTCCTATGGGTGTGTCTACAGTAATGGACTGACCCTCAAACTTTTATAAAGAACTTGTAAGTCTTCATCGGGATATATGAAGTAGCCCCATTCCATTCTGACCAGGGCCCATCGGTTGCCTCGCGGGCTTACCGGGAATACAAGGGTACCTTGGGATGGCTGTGCACTATTCCTCTTCATATCATCCTGAGGGAAACAGGATTTTGGAGAGGAAAAATCAGTCTTTAACAGCTAGAGTATTAGGTTCAGTTCGTAGTTGGATCAACCACCTGTATGGGATACAGAGAGCTTTAACTAATCTACCAAGAAAATCCTTGGGTGGTTGAACTCCCTATGAGGTCCTATTCAGGGTCAAGATGAGGGTTCCAGACCTTAATAATCCACGTATAGTGCTGGACGAAACGCCTTTTGATATCAGTGAACGTTTAGCTTACAGAAACTGAAAGACTTTGAGGACAAGTAAAGCATTGAGCTACAGAACTTTTCTGCCACTAACGAGGTGAAGGGTCAACTAGCAACTCTTGGCTCGATTTTAAAGATAGGAGAACTGATTCAAGAAAATATTGCAGACAAAAAAAGTTCAGCCCATCTTACAGAGAGCCAGTGCTGGCTGTTAAAGGTAAAATGTCAAAAAGTGAGGTTCCCTTTGGGTAATTTCATCAATCCACAACATTACTCAAATCGAAGAAAACCTGATTCACACCAATGTGATGAACAAAGAGGAAATGTAAAAATTATATTAAAAAAATGTATACAATTTATTCAGACAGATATTAGAAACATTTGAGACCTTCTAAAAACACATAGTCCAAACCTATCATAGGTGCAATATTACTTAATAACACAATATACAAAACACAATAATACAACACAAAATCGGAAACACACTAAGGAAAATAATTTCTATTGCACAAAGGGAAATACAGTAGTCATCCAGAGCTCAATTCTGATTAGTATTCCAATTTTCCGTCAGAATTATTGTCTCCATAGACTTAGAGTAATTATCCCTTGCTTTGGCATCGACGCGTTTCAGTGGGCAAAATGATAAATAGCCAACACCTTCTTCAGGAAAAAACGATATATATTCCCATTCACACATTAAATATCTGTAAAGACAAAAGTATATTAAAAACATATTACTTAGCAAATTCTAAAAACATCTACATCATATAGTTACAGAACCTCTATGTTCATGCTAAAAGTGCTTCACAGTGTAATAAATATACAACAACAATAACAACATCATTTCATATCCAAAGTTATTATTGCATAAAGGTGTAATTGAACCCTATATACGTATACTGCGGCCTCCACATAGATCCATAAAACTCATCCTACTACATTTGTTAGGAATTTACATGTGGGGCAGGGCCGCCTCCAATTGTTACACTTAACAGAATTTTATATTTCATAATGTATAAAGCTGGCTCACGGCAAATCAGCATGTTAGTTTAAAATCATTTGAAGCATAACATTATTATTTTATATAAAATGAGCCGCAATAAATAACTGCATTTTAGCCAAGGAGAAGCTACATACATAGTAACTAATGTAATTCTAATTCATGATGTGAATAGACACATCCTATATTCTACATGTCAGTTACTTCCCTTTTCGGTCCCTTAAGGTCCCTCAAAACCCAGGAACTAATTTACCTAAAGAAGCGGTAGCTAAGTCCTAATCTTGTATTTCACTTCCGCTTGGCGGATAGGTTCACCAAATCCCCACGTGTTAAAAAGCAATGAAGTCAACATTCTAAGAAAAAACAAAGACTCGCAAATTTCCAGAATGCTGTGCATGTTAAAGGTACCAGAACTGTACATTTGCCACCCCTAGTTGGTTATAAACACAAGAGATTTGTATCTATAGATCGCATCAAACTACACCATGTGGCCAGCACTATATAGTTGGCCAAGAGGGCTCCTGGTAGTTACCTACCTCTTCTCACTACCTTACAAAAAACAAAACACTATAAGCTTTAACAAAGACTGAGGTTTCTACTCCCCAGATGGGAACATCTGAAACAGAAGTCTTACTACTTCCAGTCACATCTACCAACACAAGACAAACACTGCTTGCAAATTCACAAGTTTCAATACCAGGTGCCAACAAAGAAGTTGTTTATTCTTATGAACTGCCATTGGATTTAGCCACTAGTTCAACACAACTCTGTGAGGTCCTGCTTTTACACAAACTGGTTACTTTGTGGATAATGATGAGTTTTCCTCTGTTTCATTAGACTGGCCACCGCTTGGAACTCATGCATTTATAATTTGGCTCAAAAAGTAATACTTTGTTTTTCCTTGGATTTCCATTTCGATTTCCATTTAATTGCCATTCCCTTTCCTTTGGATTTGTTTTGTGACAATATTCTTTTGCTTCTAAATGGACACTATCTCCTAGGATGCTCTGCTGTTGAACTGGTAATTGACGTCTTGAAGCCTCATTCTTCATCACACAAATTGTGAAGAGACCAGTCCCTTGTGAATGTTTCAGCGGTTTCTGCCATTGATGGAATTGTATAGGATTAGGTACTATTTGATATATTCTGACCTTCAGAGACTATACAATTTCGATATGTATTTAAAAGACTGTACATCCTGCCTCAGAATGGCAAATATAAAAGACATGAACACACCAAACATTCCCACATGTGCACATTTTGAAATTTGACAGCAATTTACAAATTATACAGAGGAAAACCTCAACAACATGCTCAAGAATAAAACATACAATTTGGGCTGGGTGGAGCGCATGGAGTTCTACTCCGCAGAATTCCGTGGAGTTATCTAAAAACTATGTGGGATTCCGCAGTTCCACCTACAGTGGAATACACATTCAGAAAGAAACTCAGGCTGGACACAAACAGTGCCATGCAGCATGCCACCAGAATGTCAGCTTTCTCCTTGTCGTTTGGGGAGCCATTGAACGCTCTGACCCCTCTCCCCACATTCTAAGAATTCTGCGACAAGCAGGAGGGTGACCGCCAGTTCTAGGCTTCCAATTATCTGCCAAGGGTGGGGACATTCATGATTTAGCAGTGCCACGAACCACACCCTCCTTTCCCTTCACTCCTGCACAGGAGTAAAGTGTAGTATGGCAGTGACATGCCCCTGCAACATGGACAGTGACATTGTGATACTGATGGATGCATGTTTAACTTAGCGAAGGCAAACAATGCACTAACTTCTCCAAGTCAACCTGTTCCAGCCATGCCGATCACACAGTCCTCAGTGGAATGAAAGAAGTCTACTCTTTTGTAGATTTTCACTGTTAGCAAGACAGCCGGGACCTGCCGTCTACCACAGGCATACTTAGGATGAAAGAAGAAGCCTTCTCAGCTCTACATTTTCACTGTTAATAAGGCATTTTGGTACACGTGTCTATCACAGGCCTCGCTAAAATAAAAAAAGCCTGCTCTGTTGTACATTTTCACTGTTATCTTGACAATCGGCATGCCATCTTTGGTATGTGTGTCACTAAGCTTTTATCTTCATTTGAGAACTCATATCCCAAAAACCGGACACTGAGATGGGCAATTCGATTTTTTTTTAAATTTAATTTTTAGCCAATATGAACACATTCTAAAATTATGTGATCTACTCTGGCCAGGTGTGTTTCAGAGTCATTGTCTGTGAGAAATATGTCATTGACATGGGACAATGCTGATGAGGCACTGTAACAGTTCTGTTACACACACTGAGAACAACCCAGGGCTGTTCTTGTTACCTTGTGGCAATCAACAGAATTATCTTTCCGACAGGCCTCCCTGGTATAAAATAGGAACCCTCATCTGTTCTAGATCTTCACCGTTTGTGAGATAATCAAGGCATGCCGTCTACCACAGGCCTCTCAGATATGAGAGCAGATGCCTCATCTGTTTGAGATTTCTGGATGACATTCTGGATCCGTCCCAAAATGGTTTTAAACCGGGCCACAGCACCGAGTCCGCCCTACTAGCCACGACTGAACATCTACGGACTATCCTTGATGCCGGTCAGAGTGCAGCGCTGATCTTATTAGATCTTAGCGCTGCCTTTGATACGGTGTCGCATGACATCCTTCTGTATCGTCTGGAGGCAGTAGGGATTACGGGAACCGCCTTAGAGTGGTTCAGATCTTTTCTACAGGATAGATCTTTCCGGGTATCGGCGCCGCCGTTCCTATCTCAATCCCATTCCATCGGTCAGGGGGTTCCTCAAGGCTCTGCATTAAGTCTGTCTCTGTTCAACCTATATGTTCAGCCTCTTGTGGATGTGGCAAAGGCATGGGATCTAACGTTGGTATCATATGCGGACGATACCCAGCTGGTTATCACCTTAGCTGAAGGGCCATCCACATCGGCCACGAGGTACAGAGACGGGTTGGCAGCAGTAGCCCAATGGATGGCAGACAACTGTCTACAGCTTAATGCAAGCAAAACTGAGGTCCTACTGGTTGGGAAGAACATCTCCCTTTGGAATGAGCATTGGTGGCCGGCCTCGTTGGGCATCATGCCTACGTCTAAAACTCTTGTTAAGAACTTAGGAGTCTGGGTGGATTCATCACTTAGCTTTCAGACCCACACGAAGAGAGTGGCAGCCACATGTGTTGGCCTGCTAAGAAGTCTCAAGCCCCTCCTGAAGTTCTTTGATTCAGCAGTCCAGCAGCTTATCGTCCAATCTACAATACTATCTCGTTTGGACTATGCCAGTGTGCTGCTTTTGGGGGCAAATAAAGCCGAGATACAGCGACTCCAACGAGTCCAAAATTCGGCTGCCAGAACCCTGGTAGGTCTCCCACACCGGTGTTCTACTAAAGCCACGATCGGAAGGCTGCACTGGCTTCCGATCAATTCCCGGATCCAGTTTAAATTCTCTGCCTGGCGTTTAAGATCTTAAAATCCGGGCGCCCGGAATTATTGCGTCCACTTCTGACCCCGTATGTTCCCCAGCGTAGCCTGCGCTCACTGGGACAACACCGGGTGATCGTACCACGGACCAAACTCTGCCGCATTGGTGGTCGCTCCTTTCGGGTCATGGCTGTCAAGCTGTGTAATTCCTTGCCGGTCCATATCCATGGAATGGAGGATATGCTGGCTTTCCGAAAAAAGCCATGAAAACCTTCCTCTTCCTGTTATCATAGAGTCTGCGACTATGGTTGGCTGGCTCCCAGTCGAATCTGTATCTTTTAGATCTAGCAGCGCCAGGACGCCTCTTTGCTGGGGCAGCTGCCCGCTTATAAATCATTTAACATAACATAACATTTTAATTGTTAGGCAGGAAGTCTTGCACCCAAGTCTGAGCTCTCATTTAAGACATCAATGCCCTCTGGTCAAGCCTAACTGCTTATAGAAGGACCACTGGTTTCAGTCGGGTCTATCTAGAGACAACTGACTCCATACTGCCAGGTCTGAGCACAGCAAACACAGATCTCTTGAGTTTCCCCTGGTCCATGCGTGAGCGGCTCAGAGACTAAAGGCCATGATTCCCTTTATATTCAGGCTGAGCATCTCCTCTCCAGTATCCAGTATTCAGGAAGGAATAAGCATGCCTTGCTCCCTGTGTAAATCAGATCAGTGATTTATTTTGCTGCACAGCTACACCGGGGGCTGCCAGAAACAAAAAACAAAAGCTGCCACAGAGTAAAGCGGGCACTGTGTTTTAAAGAAGAGGCGTCTCTCTGAACCATAATGCTGGGTGGCGTTAATGTTTTTTGGCCTGTTACCTCTGTTGCCGTCGCAAACATGAACAGTACCATTTCTCCAGCAAATAAAAGATGAGGGTCATGGGGGTGGGGGAGTCTAGCAAATCTATACACTGTTCTGAAATTGTACTCATCTTTAAGGGACACTTTACAGTCGGCTGGTGACAATTTGTAGTGAGAATGGCACATGGAATGTATGCTTGAGAGGGGTCGCTGAGGGGAGATAACTTTGGATGTGGTGCAAGACTGTTCAGTTTGGGTGTGACATTCTTTTGACATTCCAATGTGCACAGGACTTCCTTTGAGTGCCATGGATAAATTGCATGTATGTAGCTTTTACAAGGTGCTGTAACTTTAATCATTTATGTAAGATCCTCCTACAATGTAATATGCACAAATGCAGTGCTTGGTTCCCAGAAATACGTTTTGTCGGATCTAAATTTAGTGGATGCTGTGCGGGTTCCCATAGCAAACACCCTAGCACAGCTCTGTTTAATTAATTCATTGAACTGGCGGCTAGGCTACATGCCGGAGTGGTGCTGATATCTCCAAACCCCACCCTTTTCACCAGAACTAATTTCCAAGAGGAGCGCACCTTCCCCTTCTGGTGCTCCAACCCACAAGCGCTCAATCTGAGTTACCATTGAGCCGATTGTAAAGCCCAATCCACGTAATGATGGGGCAAATTATCAACGGCCAGTGATAATTATCGCTGTCCGTGCTTAGCAATAATTTTATTATCGCAGGTTATCTCTGGAATGTATCGCCCTGGTAGCGCATTAATAACAACGCGTTACTCCAGGGCGATAAAAATTCCAGAGATAGCGAGGTTATTGCCGTTTTGCAGGGAACATCGCTGGTTTTCCAGCGATGTTCCCTGCAAGACGGCGATAACCTTGCTGATACGGCCCACAGGGTCGTATCCGCATAATCTACCCCAATGTTAGAAATAGGTAAGTCTGCATTTTAGCAGACGTTAGTTTTTAGGGAAAACAGCGTTTTTCCAAAAACTAACATCTGATAAAATGCTGGGTAGCCTTGTAAATATCGAGATGTGAACATCAGCAATATTTGCAAGGTTGTCCATCCGGGGTATGCCCAGTGACGCCCACTTTGCATCTCATTAGAGATGCAAAGGGAGGCGTTGGTAAAAAGGGTGCTAACAAGCGATTATGCATGTTAGCACCCTCTTGTAAATAGGGTGATAGTTTTATCTCCACTTTTTTGGCTTTTTAAAGCCCTTGTAAATATGTCCCGATGAGTCTTGAGCTATGGTATACTCTGCCATGTGGCGTCAGCAGGGTGTTTGCTGAACTCCACGCTCCAGGCGTGGTACAGCAACAACTCAGTGGCCTTGGAAACAATTTTGCTTGGTGTAACCCATCATGCCTAGCTCTTCTGGCTTGGGCTGCTGGCATACTCCCAGACTGCATAGCTGTGGTGGCAATTACTAGTGCCTCTTTATTCCGATGGGGCCGGTAACCTCAGTTACCAGCTACATCGGAATTATAAGATCAGAGGAAATAGCAGCAGTCATTACAATTTCACCGCCTACAAATTGCAGGCCTTTGAATAATATTTAAATCACTTATGGGAAAGCGAAACATAGCAAACATATACTCCGGTTTAGGTCTGTTTTAAATAGTATAGTGCTGCTGCAATGCGTCCGTATGCATATGCGGATGTTGTTGTAACATACTGCAGTGGATACTTTTTTTATAGGAATCACACATTTAGGAGAGGCCTAAATGCCATTCTTAAATGACTTTATTGCTCCGTCATTTTAACCTTTTTTAACTTATTCAGAAATTGCAAAAATGTATCTTAATTGGATTTTGTAATTTGGTGATTTATATCGCTCCAGATGGCCCTCGCAGTGGTTCAGATTGTCAATATGAACGGAATGGAGATCTGAACGGTTTCACATCTTACAATTGCTGTCTCTCCATATTGCGCTGCTTCTCTCATCTCCAAGGCCTTTTATCTTTTTTGATCGCCGTTTATTAATTATACGCACCTCTATGCGGAATATAAAGAACACAAAAGCGAGGGAAGTGTTTTACATTTCCTGTAGGTCGTCCATTTATTATGTTCCGCATCGTGTTATTTTAGTTTGCTGTTTAGGGTAATGAGCAGCATAATGCGACAGAATTACAAAGGAGATATCGGGCTGAAATCTAAATGTGAATAAACAAGCTTCCATTTTCTATGGAAAATATGGCCTTCAAGTTTTTTAAACGAATGCACTTTAATTCTGCGCTAGGCTTCTTGAGATAAGTGCTTCGTTCTCCCAAAAATAATAAATATTATCAGGGCACATGTCCTCAAAAAGGAAGTAAGGGGACTAACCAAGTTAGGCAGCATGCAAGTGACATCATGGCATGTGACTTCCTGGTGCGTGACATCGCACGTGGCATCACAATCCATGACCTCACAGGAAGTGACATCACAAGAAGTAATACCAAATCTTACGACGTCACACATATGTTCAGCATGAACACATTTGAGCTCATTACAATGTTTTCCGAATTAGATTTTGCTTCAGGGTTGTGTCAAAAAATGTGACACAACCCCAACACAAAATCTGGGCCTCAACTATATTTTTTAAAACCCTGCCATGAATAAAGATTGTGAAACGTGGCAGTCAATGTGTTCTGCTTAACTGGTTGCAAAGTCTGCAGTTTTAAAATATCTTATTGGGTTAAGTCATTGCTGCAATGATATTTGTGTGGCAACTAATTCTCCGAAGTTTCCCCTTATTTGCTGGAGAGATCTGTGTTTTGTCCAGTTCTAGTTTTGATTCAAAGTAGCACAGAGGGTTAATATGTCTCCTGCATGGCACATTATGTAACACACAGATGACAGATTTTTATTGTTTGTAAACGGTAAGTGGGTTACTGCTTTTTAACACAGTGATCCTTTTGTTACTTGCAGTTCATAAATTGTAATCCTTCTACTATAGCACAGTAAATTACGATGGACGTTTGACTGCTACACCTTGTAAACCTCACTGTCATATGTAACACATACTGTACAGTCTTTTTGACAATTATATGATTTATTGTCAATGCATAATGTATATGTGTGATGTAAAGTGCTCTGACACCCTGCATTGGGATGGGTAGTGCTATAAAAGAAATAAAACAAAATAGCGGTATTTAAATTGTTATTTGTGTAAATTCTGGGACAGACCAACACATCCAACATTCTTACAGTACATGCATATTGCTTATAGACAGGGATTGAACAAAGTCAAAGCATACCTCTCTTAAATACCTGTGAAGGATAAGCTGTGCCTTAATTTCCCCTCCATTGCATTTAGGGGTGAGTCCCCCAATAGCCCCCAACACAGATACTCCAACAGAAGGAGGCCTGGTGGCCCCTTAACTTTGTGCTTTATTGCAGGCCCAGGTGGAATCTGATAAACCCCTTCCTTGCCTCCTCATTGCTTCATGGAACGAAAGCAGACAATGTGCAGGCACTGTTGAAAGTGTCCCGGTGTCTGAAAATTGCACCAGGACATGTTTCGCCAATTTTTGTGGGGCCCATCTTCTTGGCAGGGTAGACGGTGTCCACCCTGTGAAAAAAGTGGTTAGATACTGTCTGCTCCAAACTAACCTCAGCTTGTGCCCTGCATATAATGCTCTCCTATTTTGAATTATTAGAAAGGCTTTTCGGTTTTAGAGTACCATTTTAATTTCAAAATTGGCAGATGAATGGCACAAGTCATTATGAATGACCCGTAAACTTCTTTACTCCAGCTTTGCCTTCGTCGTATCTCATGACAGTGAGTCAGCATTCCATTGTAAGTGGATCGGGGAAGAATGTCTTCTTATCCTGTTCCATGATTATTGAATATTTTAATCTCTTTCCTCATAACAGTATTCCACTCCCAGGGATTCCCATTTTCTTCTGTCTCCATTTTGAGACAGTAATCCTTCACATAGTTTCATGTCTGTAATACACTATGAGGATTTATAAAGATCATGGTGACCAATAGGCACCCCAGCGATAAGTGAGGCAATAATACTTCAAGAAGATGCAGTAGAGGGTTAGTTGTTAAATTTATAAGTAGTTTACGAAACATGCATCCATTGCCAGTAGACCTTAAGACCAGCAGGAGCAAATTCCAAAGAGTGGGCTCAAAGAAGGCAAATGATCTTCCACCTCTTCTGGTTTTTTTAATACGAGGTACAGTTGTCTATGCACATTGGAAGAATGAAGGGCTCTCGTTGTGGTGTAGCGGGTTATGAGCTGACAAGCAATAGGAGACCCTGTCTTCACAAAGCTCTAAAAGCGATACAGAAAGCTTTGAATTTGATTTTGTCGAAGACTGGTAACCAATGAAGGTCCATAAGACCTTTTCTTACTGATGTGTGTCTCTGTATTTGTACCAGGACACATGCCACAGCATTCTGCACTACTTGTAGTTTACATCACTCCCCAGCACACGTCAAGTAGTAAAACAGGTTTCCCTATTGTGATTGAGAACACATTAGTATTTTATCTTCATACAACATAAATATGAACAATTCCGTTTGGTTCTTATTTTCAGGCTTTTATTTTAATTGTCTTGTATCTCAGTTTTAACAGCCATAGCCAACACATGTTTTGTCGCTAACGGGGCATGATCTCGCGACTTCCTCAAGACTATATCCTTCTAAACGTCGAAATTTGAAATGTGGTGATAATTCCAACCCACATTGGGGTTCCGATTTACGCTGCGTGTCCACAGTTGTCAGCCAATTGTAAAAGTATCCTAATCTATTCAAATTCTGGTTTCTACATGTGTATTCTATCTGGACATCAACGAGTATGGTATCAAGCTTGATACCATACTCGGTATTAGACAGGAGCGGCGTGATGTCCAGATAGAATACACACGGAGAAACTAGACTTTGAATAGATTAGGAGACTTTTACAATTGGCTGACAACTGTGGTCAAGCCACGTAGATCGGAACCCCAATGTGGGTTGGAATTATCACCACATTTCAAATTTTGACCTTTAGAAGGATATAGTCTTGAGGAAGTCGCGGGATCATGCCCTGTTAGCGATGAAACACGTGTTGACTGTGGCTGTTGAAACTGAGATACAAGACAACGAAAATAAAAGCCTGAAAATAAGAACCAAATGGAATTGTTCATATTTATGTTGTATGAAGATAAAATACTAATGTGTTCTCAATCACAATTGGGAAACCTGTTTTACTACTTGACGTGTGCTGGGGAGTGATGTAGATTATGTGTAGAGCTTAGGCTTTGTTTTGTGGAGTTTAGTGGTTCTCCACACCCTACAGCACCGTCTTTATATTTGTTTCAAACTCTATACAATTGTGTGATTCTACCAAGAGGCGCCATGATCCTATACTAAATACCATGTGTCTGAGGATTTATCTACTTGTAGTTTGCTTATTACAGCTTTGGGAGCTCATAGAAAAAGAGGTTTGCTGTAGTCTAGGCATGAAAGAATGAGCACCAGAACCTCTATTCTTCTAGATATCATGTAAAGCAGAGGGAGAATTTTCTGAAGAATTCAGAGAATTCCCATGCAACAGGCCAACAGTTTGGTAGCCTGACTCTCCATCGTGAGGGTTTTATTCAGCCAGACCCCCAAACCTTTTGTAGATGTTTTGGGGTGGGAAAAGGACCTAAACAGTCTGACCATCCCAGAAACCATTGGGGTGAATGATAGTTCCCCATAGTCATCAATTCGGTTTTGTTACCATTCAGCTTCAGACACGATTTGTCCATCCAGCCAGGGCCAGAGTGACTACCGGGCATTTTGAAATGCTGGGGGCTGATTTCACTGCGGTGGGGGCTCATTTTGTTGATGGAGACTTGCGTGTGCTTTGAAATAAACAAAGCAAAACGAATTTCGTTCAGCACACGCAGGTCCCCATCAACGAAATCATGTCCCAATTTAGCAGCATTCCAAAACACCCGGTAGCCAGTCCGATCCTGCATCCAGCTGGCCACTGCTTCAATGCAAGGTCCTAGGGCAGATGAGTATGGATCGTGATCGGGTATGAGCGAAAGGACCACTTGGGTATCATCTGCATATGATGCTATCAAAATCCCAAATGGTTTGACAATCATCACAAGTGGCTGGACTCAGAGAACAGCCCTGTTGGACACCACAGTGGAGAGGAAAGGTGCCTGAGAAGAAGGAGTTTCTCATAGACCTGAAAAGTTCTATCACAGATAAAGGACTTTAACCAGTACAGGGCAGTCCCTAAAACTCAAAACCTTTGGATCCTATCTAATACAACATAATGATGCATGGTGTCAAAGGCAGCTCTAAGGTCCAGAAGAATAATAGGTGCAATGTCACCGCGATCAAGTCTCATTTTAGTATCCTTCACCACCACAAAAAGGGCCGTCTTGGTACTATGTTTGGGCCGAAAGCTCATTTGAATAGCAATAAGTCTACTGTTAGATTGAATACATTCTGGGAGGTGGATATTAACATGTTTTTTCAATACTTTGTTCTACCCTGGGAGCAGGGAAATTGACGGTAGTTTGACGGGCAGGTGTGATCCCATTTTGATGTCTTTAAAATTCCTTTAACAATTACATGCTTCCACTCTGCTGGGACTAGTCCCTTCTTTCTATGAACAGGTTAGCCATCTTCAGAAAAATGGGAAAAATTACTTCCACGGCTAAAGAGACAATCCTGGGTGGTGCAGGATGAGCGAGAGAGTGCTACAGTTATTTTGCTCCTAATGGCCACCATCTTAGTTGGTTGGCTGTCCACCTTCACTCATTATTTCTGGGGGGAACATGTTTAAACCATGGGAAAAAGGACGCAGGCATGGGCATGGTGCTGACACGCCTGAGGCAAGCCCATCTGCACCTGTCCGCGCTAAGATTGTGTCGAGCGCCAGGGATGCTGCCCATTTTTCTATACCCCCCAACGGAGCACCAGTTATATTCTGGTATGGATTTGCGCAGTTTAAGTATATTTTCTGCTAGGAGGCCCAAAGATTGTGTTGCCTAGTCTTTAGCAAACTGGCATAGAGAAAGCAGAGGGTTGTTCTAACTGCGGCTTCTTCTTGAAGCTGGACCTGGTACCTCATACATCCTTCTCCTCCAACCTGCCACCAATATTAAATGTCATTAGTGCCCCTTGTGCAACACGCTGTTCTCTCATTATCTCTGCCTAAACATAGGCTAAACATCGCTGAGCTAATTGAGGCTCAGCAATTAGACCTACTTTTTGTCACCGAAAACTAGGTGATAAGGCGGCAGGACCGGATTTCTGCGTGGCTGTTCCACAAGGTTTCACAGTTTTTAAACATGATTCAACTGAGAAAAAACATTGCAACACCTTTAAAGCACCTTTGAGCCCATGTCTTGCCTACACTGTGAAGCTTTTCGTTTCAACCTAAAACTAGTTAATTGTCTTGCATGGTGCACAGTCAAAATATCGGTTCCTAATTATCGAGTTACATTAATATCGAGTTTAAAATATCGAAGGTGAAGAATATCGAGGTCAAGAATATCGTTGGACAGAATATCGACCCTAAGGTAAGTAATATCGATTTTTTTTATATCGATGTAAATAATATCAAAGTTAGTAATATCGTTATCAATTATATTGATGTTACTAATTTCAGTGTTACTAATATCGATATTTGTTTGTTGTTATGTATGTTGTTATGTATTTTATTATATATTTTATATGTATGTGTTATATGTTTTTTTAAGTACTTTATTTGTTTTAAATTATATGTGTACCATTTTTGTATATTCAAAATGTTATTTTTAATTTAAAAATATGTTTTAGTATTGGAGTGGGTTGTGGGTTTATAGGGGAATAGGGTGGGAAGTAATTTAATTGTAATTAAGTAATTTTTAATTTTTTATTGGTATTGACATTTTTTTGTTTCTAATTAATGATTAATTGGTAAATAATTATTTTAATTGCTAATTAATTTTTTTAATTGGTAATTAAGGTTTGTAATTGGTCATTACATTTTGTAATCGGCAATTCATTTTTTTAATTGGTAATTAAGGTTTTTAATTGGAAATTACATTTTTTAATTAGCAAATCATTTTTTTAATTGGCAATTAAGGTTTTTAATTGGATATTACATTTTTTAATTGGCAATTACTTTTTTAATTGGTAATACATTTTTTACAATTGGTAATAATTATTTTTAATTATTAATTACTTTTTATTAATTGGAAATTAATTTTATTAATTGGTAATTAATTTTTCATAAAACATGTTTTTAATTTAAAAATACATTTATTGTTTACCATTTTTTAATTATTAATCAATTTTTAATTATCAATATGTTTTTTGTTTTGAAAAATATTTTAGTGTTCAATATTTATTATTTGGTCATTTATATTTATTAATTCATATTTATTGGTATTTACTGTTAATTTAGTGTTAATTAGTTATTCAATTTTAAATATGTTTTTAGTAATTATAAATGGGTATTTGCAAATGATGTAGTTATTTCAAAATTACATTTTTAAATATTTTATTTACAACAAATATTTATGAGTATATAATACTTAACTTCTACGCTATCCAATGCTTTCCCTACTGTTGCACTCTATGGAGTTTGAATAGTAATTTTTACCCCTACGCTATCCAATGTTTTCCCTACTGTTGCACTCTCTGGAGTAGGAATAGTAATTTTTACCCCTACCCTATCCAACACTTTCCCTACTGTTGCACTCTCTGGAGTTGGAATAGTAATTTTTACCCCTACGCTATCCAACGCTTTCCCTACTGTTGCACTCTCTGGAGTTGGAATAGTAATTTTTACCCTTTACGCTATCCAATGTTTTTCCTACTGTTGTACTCTCTGGAGTTGGAATAGTAATTTTTAGCTCTACGCCATACAACGGTTTCTCTACTGTTGGAGTGGGAATGGTAAGTTCCATGCTATCCAACGTTTTTATTACTGTATTTTTTTTACTTATGGATTTTGAATAGTATTTTTATTTATTTCGTTTTTTAATTTTTTTGTATAAATTTAGATAATGCAGTATATAATACATTTTAAAAATATTAAAGGTATATTTAATTTTTTTAATTTATTAAACGTAATTCTTTACTTTTTATTTCTGTTTTTGTTTTATGTTTGTAAATGTATTTGTAATTTATAATATGTTTTTATTAATTTATAAATTATTAAATTAATTATTACAACTTATTAAGTATGTATATATTATATATTTCATGTATATGTTTAATGAATGTATTATTATTCTATATGTATTATTTATTAATTTTAAACATTATTAGATATTTTTTAATTATGTTTATTTTATTTATTAGTGTTATTTACTTTATTTTACATTTATATCTTTACAGGAAAAAAAACGATATTTTTAACATCTATATATTATTTTTGATATTTTTGTACTTGCCATGTTGTAGATAGGATGTTGATATTCTTGCCTTCGATATTTCTACATCGATATTCCTGTAGGTCGATATTTTGTAGTTCGATATTTTGACAGTGATTCGTCTTTCATTAAAAGGGATCTTACTCTATTGCCCGCCAGGGGGAAAAACAGAATTCCTTGACTCAATTAAATCCCTGCTTGAAACCTGTGCTATCGAGAATTCAGTCCTACTTTGGGTGATTTTAACTTATACCTCGAAGATGACTCTGATAGTTATAGGACCTACACATCAGGCTGGACACCCCCTAGATGTTTTTTTTACTTAAAGTAATTTCACTGTGATCAAGGAGATTTCGCCGCTAACGTGGACAAATCATTTAGCAATTATCTTTGAAGTGAACAACCCTTCCACGGACAAGGTCACTAATTTAAAGCAACTCACTAGGACCTATTGTAACTTAGCATAACTGGAAACAGGTTGATGACAATATGCTCAACTCTCAACTTCTAGTGCCCAAAATAAACTACCAGAAGATGTGGAATTAGCCTCACTCCAATTCAATAACTGGCTCTCATCTGTTGCCAACAAGGTAGCCCCTTATAAAATAAAACTCAAGTAAGAGAAAATCTCCAACTGCTCCATGGTTTTCTGAAACCCTTATAACTAAGAAACAAGAGTGTAGATGACAGGAGAGACGCTGGAGAGTCAACTGTAACCTCAGCAAACTTTCCAACCACAAATCCCTACTGGCTGAACACAAAAGCCTGATATTGATGGAGAAGCCTTCTACTTTGCTAAACAAATTGAAGAGGCAAAAAACTCCACCTGGGAACCTTTTCAAGTAGTCTCCAAACTGTCTGTACCTCCAGAAAATAATGCAACTGAGCATTCACAAGCTTTTTGCAACTCTTTAGCCCAACATTTGTTGAAGAAAGTGGAGCAAATATATGTCATTTTTTACACTGAGACATGCTTAGATCGGTGCACTTTAGCCAATACTGGCTCTTCTAATGTTTCGACTTTCTCTGATTTAAACGAATTACTAATGAGAAGGTCATACTCATAACTCCTATTCAACAGGCCAAATCAGGTTCTCTCCACAACCCTCTCCCCCACCCCCTGTTTGTTTACGCAAGCCCATGAGATTTTGAGCCCTAGTCTTACCACCACTTTTAACTCCATGTTCATACAGGGCGTGTTTACCTCCATTTGGAAAAGGGCAACTATTTTGCCACTGCTGAAAAAACCTAGCCTTGATCCCACTGAACCGAATAATTACAGATTCATTTTACGTCTTCCTCTCCCAGCTAAACTGGTGGAAAAAGTTATGACTGAACAGCTAACTTTCTATTTGTACAATAACAACTGTCGAGATGAAACCCAGTCTAGATTTAGGGCAGAACACAGTACCGAACCTGCCATAATTAAAGCCACAGACAAAAATAGAGCAGTTTTGGATGCAGGTGGCAATGCTACTCTGATTCTGCTCAACCTGTTGTCGGCCGATCACAAATTGCTACTTAATCATCTGCATTCTATTGGCATTTCTCTCACATTGGTTCCTTCCTTTCTGTCTGGAGCCATGGGCAGCTGCAATTCTCCTGCCTTTGTCCTTCCATGTGGGGTCTCACAGGGCTCTTCTTGAGTCCCACTCTTTTTAATATTTATGTATCTGAATTAGCAACACTTATCACATCTTTTGGATTGGCATTAACATCATATACAGATGATACACAATTTGTCTTGTCTGTTTTCAAAAATAATTTGCCACCAATGCAAAGATTTAAGGAGTGTATGTTGGCAGTCAGCTCCAGGGTGAGCTCACATTGTCTTAGACTGAATTCGGGTAGTACTGAAATAGTCATTTCTGGCAATTTCCCCCTGAGCTGGTCACAGAGTTGGTGGCCAGATGAACTGGGGACAGCATCCACCCCAGCCTCCAAGTGAAAGAACCTTGGTGTGATTATTGATAATAAACTAAACTTTGAGGCACAACTTCACACCGTCTCTTCACCTAGCTTTTTACTTCTTAAGGTTATCAAAAAAATCTTACCTTTTATCCCTTTGGACATCAAGAAAACAGTAGTTACTTCACTGGTTCTTGCCAAACTAGACTACTGCAACAGGCTCTATGTTGGTATGCCTGAGAAGCAACTATATAAGTTGAAATGATTCAGAATGAGGACGCTAGATTCTTGCTTGTAATCCCCAAGTTTCAATTAGTCGTACAACACCTGTAAAAGTTGCACTGGCTCCAGTTAAGAGCCGTATCATCTTTAAGGCCCTTTTCATTACCTATAGGGCACTTCATGACACTGGTCCTCAGTTCCTGAGACATCTGCTACATTGGTATGCCCCCAAAAGACATCTTCGCTCAGAAGGAGCTAAACTGATAGCAACTCCAAGATTGTGCAAAACTACCAGGGGTGGCAGAAGGTTTAGGGTGGCAGCCACTAAACTCTGGAGCAATCTTCCCTTTTCCATTAGATCACTTCCAACCTTGTCTGCTTTTAGGAAGGCCCTGAAAACCTGGTTGCTTAATAAATTGAGGCCCTTGCTTACTCAGGACCACCAGCGCCATGACACCTCTGGGTTTTTGTGCCCTTAATAAATCTATTAGCACAACATAACAATAGATCACTTCCGATTTTGTCTGCTTTTAGAAAGGCCCTGAAAACCTGGCAGTTTAATAAATAGAGGCCCTTGCTTACTCTGGACCACCAGCGCCAAGACACCTCTGGGTATTCGCGCCCTTAATAAATCTCAAGTCAAAGAAAGCTTTATTCGATTCCATGAGAAACCATAAAAACACATATAAAAACATTTAAAATTCAATTATGAATGGGTACAAACAGATTAAAAAAAGTAAAAAAAGAAAACAGGGCATGCTAAAATCTTTCTCTGTGATGCCTATAGTTGCATGAGATGCAGATCAACTACATCAATACATTACCAGTCTATTTAGACAAAGGTGCCAAATACAATTCAAAAATTCATAAGCCCATAGAAGATCTACATCTAATGACGAATTTTAAAAACTTCGATACAGTAATTATCGTTTCTTCATCCTGAAGTAAAAGAGTCTTAAAATGAGCAAGTCTACACTGTCTTAAGCCCCAAAGTTTTAACAGGGGGATTAAATATCTTGTTCATCCCCACCCGTAAAATTTACAAAAGAGAATGCAATGAATTGAAGACTGCACAGAAAGGTCATCGCATGGGCAGTTAATTAGGTTTTTAGACCAGTCATTTATGGCTGGAAAGGTGACCATCCTAAAAAAGTTACCCATTCTCAGCCTAGCTAATAGCATTCTGTCGTAACTAGCCAGCTTGGGGGACAAATAAACCTGCAATCCAGGCTCCTGCAATAATGAGTGATGGTGGAGAACGGTGGCCTTCTTCCTGAACAGACCAGCGTTGGTCAGCCAGAAAAACGAAACATTTTTCTTTAAGCTTTTTTTGGACATGGAAGATATCGAAAGGGGCGTATAGTAAAATTCTGGAAGCCCTATACTTGTTAGGAAAACCTTGATGTAAGAAAGCCACTGGATATTTTTAGACTCCTCAAGTCTCATGCAATCTGCAATGATCGCCCTGTTTAGATTAGTTTCAGTAGAGGTCCAGATCTTGTGCCAGAGCAGCACTGGACTGATCTTAATTAAATCACAGACATAGACCAAGGCAAGTTCCTTGTGACAGGCATAGGTTGAAGTAGATCTAGAGACGGCTAACATATGTCTAAGAAAGCTATTTTCCTTCACCTGGATTTCCTGACAGTCTGAGATACCCCAAATGCCAGCCCCATATATGGCAGTCGATACGCGTTTAGCTTTGTAAATATCAAGCAGAATGCGTACAGGCCTACCTCCCAACTTATTTGCGAACTGCATTAATGTCCCAATAGCTCGCGAAAAAGTGAAACACCTGGAAGTAATGGCCGTAGACCATGTACCTTTTTTGTTAAAAACAACCCCCAAATAAGAAAAAATATTTGTTTTTTCTATCTTTGACTGTTCTAAAAAAGTGTGGCAAGAGATCTTATTTTTTGATGAGCAGCACATAGTAAAAGTTTTCCCCGTATTAATTTTTAAGCCCCTAGATACCATGTATACTGAGAATCTACTTGACATAATGACCGCATCATCTGCGTAGAGTAGAATAGGCACTGCATTGCCATCAATTTGATGGTAATCCACGGCCAGTTCTATTAAATGGTCTGCTACACTATTGATATAAAGGTTAAAAAGAAAGGGTGCCAGAATGCATCCCTGGCGTACACCCTTCATTATTGGGAATTTTTCTGTGCATTCACCTTTCTTACCTTGACGCACCTTTGCACCTGCCCCTCTATATAATTATATTAGGAAATTTTGAATATTTGGATCCACTCCCAGCCGTAGCAAAGTGTCCCACAAGACATCGTGACTCAAGCAGTCAAATGCTGAACTGAGGTCAACAAATGTCATACATAAATTTCCCTTTTTGGCGATCTTATATTTGCTTATCAACATTGTCAGGTTAAGTCCTTGCTCGATAGTACCCAGACCAGACTTGAACCCATATTGAAATTTAGATAAAATGCCTTTATCCTTGGCCCATCCCTGTAATCTATTTAATATGACTCGACCTGCTACTTTCATTAGGGAGTCAAGCAGTGAAATGGTCCGGTAGCATTTAGGATCATTTTGATCGCCCTTTTTAAATATTGGCACTACTATTGCATCCTGCCAGGTGGACGGAAATCCACTTTTATTAAAACTATTTAACACATTTGTCAGGAGCGGTGCCCATAGGGCGATGTTTTCCTTATAGATGTCAATGGGAATCCCATTTGGTCCTGGGGCTTTGCTGTTAGAACTTTCTACAATGGCCAATCCCACCTCTATTAGGGAGAAAACTATGTCCAAGGGGAACGGTTCATGAGAGGCAGACTCTAAGATTACACACGCATTAGTAGTAGTGCTTCCTGATCTGACAGTATCATCTATCTTGTAAAGCTCAGTAAAATGATTGACCCAGACCGTCTCCTCAATGGCGATCTCCATCACATTACAATTCCTTTCCACAAAGAAGGGAGCGTTTACTGCTCTCCAAAAGGCAGTATTGTCTCTTAATGCACACGCCTTAAGCAGGGCTCCCCACGCAGCCTGTTTTAGTTCATTTTTCCGTTTCTGCAAGGCAAGTTTATAAGTAGCTCTTGCAGACTTTATTTCTAAGGGGATTCTTGGTACTGACTTTAAGGTTCTTTTAAGAAGGGAGTGCGCCTTGCTACAGTCAGAGTTAAACCAACCCTTCACTTTAAGACTTCCCCCCCCCCTGCAATCCCTGTTAATTTGCTGCTAATTTGTGAGCTAATTTTCTGAAACTCAGGAAAATGGTCTCCTACTAAACTTTGAAGGAACCCTGTAGGATCAACCTTGCTCCATTTTATTGAGTAGCCATTAGTTCTGTTTAAATGAATCCCATGGCTATATAGATTTTCTACTATGTTGAATCCTAGGCCTCGACTCGACCACCTGCTAAAAGTTGAGCTAATAGGGAAATGGTCACTAAGAGCAATGTCCTCTGTATTAAACGACCGGACATTGCAATGATAGCTAGTGGTGACCAGCATAAAATCAATCACCGACTTTAAACCCCTCCCATTAAAAGTTGGTAGAAACTCAACTTGGGGGTTACAGAGCTCATTAACGAAGCCTAAGTCATGCTCGAATAATAAGTTATTCAATAGATTCCCAAACGTGGAGTGCTCAAAGTGGGTACAGGGATCTCCCTTCAGGTTGACCATGCCACATATATCTAAGTTACTGTGAGGACATACGTGACAATTGAAGTCTTCTGTCACTATAGAGCACCTTCCCTCTTGCTCTAGGCCCGTTTCCCTACATAGATCTTCTTTTAATTCATCCATTAGCCTTATCCGATCATCCCCGGGGATATTATTATAAAGGTTAATCAGAGTGATATACTGGTTTCCTCCCACCATAAGTATTAGTGTCTGGTAATAATGATTATTTCCCTTGCCAGGTAAGCATTTAACTGACAGGTTGGCAGTGTTAGATATAAAAGTACATAGCCCCACCTGAACACCTACCCCTACTAGTCTGCTGCGCTGGGGAAAAGAAGGTACGGTAACCATTTAGATGTATCTCGGACTGTTCCCAGCATTCCTGGAGGCAGATTACAACAAAATTATCTATACATGCTAGGAAATCAGGGTCCTTTACTTTACTAGACAGGCCCGCTATGTTCCAAGATAACAAGGCCAGCCTATCCCTATGGTCAACCAGTGGAGGGACAACTGCTGCTATTGATGGATTTGTCACAGACGTACCATCTATCTGAGTTATAGTTACTATGCTATCCCCTACTATGTCACCAACAGCCTCTTCTACTGCAAACGGGCAGTTGTAACGGGTCAAAGCCAAAGTATTAGCTTCAATATCTCTAATGGAGTTAGTCACTAAATCAGCAATGGTAGAAACTACAGCTTTATCTTTAACCATTTGCGTATCTAACAGAATTGGGCAACCATTTATAGGCCCACTAGCTCTTTTTTTTGATTCTATAAGATACACTTTCTCACATTTTGAAAAACTAGTAGTTGTTGAGCGTCAATCAACCATTTCCATGCAGCTAAACCTATTAGTGATCGGAAAACCCCTCCAGTTATCCCTGAAAGCTAGCTCCATGGTAGGCTGCACCCCCCACATCCCCCAATCTCCACCCCGGTCTCGATGCCCTACTCTATGCCAATTCCTATCAAATTCGCGGTCACGTGTAGGACCACTCCTAGGGGGGTAAAAAAAGGAGAGTCGTTTGGTTTCAATTCCTTCATACCTGTCTTGAGTGTTCCATGAACAAACATGGTCAACAGTGTGAGGATCCGCGAAATTAATCAGGACGCAAACGCCCTGTACGGATTTCCTCTCATGTCCCACCCACGTCACCCTACGCACCGCCAAGATCTTACTCGACCGGAGGGTTGGTAAAGGCCGATTTAGATTAAGCCAATGTTGGACCTTGTTTTTTAGTGACCAGGTAGCTTCCTCTACGGCGTCAGCCAATTCCGGGACCCCCGTCATGACCACCACGTAAGGGCTTGCCTCGGGTAGCAAATTCACCACTCTTCTCCTATCTACACCTCCATCGTTCTTATTCTCTTTAGGTTGCAAAGTGTGTGCCCTAGATGGAATACTCGCCTCTCGAGGGGGTGTGGCACAAGCTTTGGTTTTACCTGCAACTTTCATCTCAGGGGCTAAGGCCGGCTTGGTTTTTGTGTTCGCCGTTGAGGCTGGTGGATTTTTAGTAACTTGGTCTACAGATTTAATAATATTTGGTTTATTTCCCCCTGCTTTTTGAGCCCCCGGGGGTTTTTGATGTTTAGGTATAGCACATAGGTTAACTAGATGTTTTTCAATATGGGATAGTCTTGTCTCAATGGGGGAGAGGTAGAGTTTGAGGAGCTCTCCTATCTTAGAAAGGAGTAAGATATCAACCTCATCGCCATTGACACTTTTCCTGACCAGGCTGTTTGAAGCCTCTGCATTTAGTATACTCAAGGCCTCTTTTGACGCAGCAATGTCTGTATGTAAGGTTTGGACACGATCCCCCCTGGTCTTTTTCGGTTGTTCGCCCCTTCCCCTTGATTTTATTAACTTATGTTTTTAGGGATGGCACCCTCCTTTCTTCCCCTCAGCTGACTAGCACTCACATCGTCAGGTGTGGTAATGGCAACTATTTCCGTTTTTTTTTCTAAATCTGAGCTAAGTTGGGAGTCAGATAGTAGGTGAGACGCTGATATATCAACCATATTAGGCAAGCTATATCTGTCAGCGTGAGTATCTATTGGACCCACACCCTTAGACTGTTCGGGGGTTTTCGCTGTTGCGAAATGGCCCATAGACGATCTTTTTGCCAAAGCAAGATCTTGGGACACTCTATGCTCCATTAGGGTAATCTCTTGGTCTATAAAAGAGTTTGCCCTTATGATGAAATTGTCAAGAGTGCCCGTTAATAGGACCCCCCCGCAGCCATTTTGCTTCTGCTCCAACGTGTACACATTATTTAAACGTAACACAAAGTTCATAGACAATGACACAAATGTATAGATTAATATAGTATAAGGAGTGCACGTACGTGCGAATCACTCGGGCTCAGAAGTCAGAGGGGGGGCCCAGCCCAGCCTCACACGGTCTCTAAACGGGCTTAAACTGGCCCGCCCTTGGCCCGGGCTTTGCCCGGCGCGCGCAGGCGCGCGTCCCACGTGCGCGTGAATTGGCGTTACTAAATGCGAAATGGAGGTGGGCGGGGAGAGGCACCAGGTGCGCGTGATCATGAAGGGCAAGTACCTCTGGTCCTCGCAGTCCCGCTCCCCCTAGGCAGCCCAAGTTCAATCCAGCAATGGGTCCGGGTCTGGGTCAGGAGCAACAGAGGGCAGCTAACAGCAGCAGTTCCAGGTACAATGCGAAATATGGGCTTTAAAATCGCACAATCACCAAAGCGTTCCTCGACTACGAGCGGCACCTCTTAATAAATCTATTAACATAACATACCATCCCCATAATACAAAGCTTCTGAGGTTGCTGCGGATGTCTTAGGGAGGTTTCACACCTCATAACACATATCGGCTGTGAAGAGTCTCCAGACATTCTGCTGACAACTTGCTCTGCGCAGGGCTTTCCAGCTAATTGTGAGCACACCTTGTAGTATCAGCTCCTCATTGAATGATTGTGTGGTGGGAGCCGATATGACACAAATAGCGGCACCATAAGATGTAAGGTTTGCACTCATGGGCTTCTACTGGAGCCTGTTGAGTGTTAATGCAGGCCCTAGTTCTGTGGGCTTTTCGCTGTCTCCACTGTGGAAATTCTATGCAAAACATAAGGGAAATATCTTGGCATGCAGCATGGTACCTGCCTGGCATGACAATGTAGTTTCTTGCAAGACTTGTGTGTCAGGTTGTTGCATCCACTTTCTTTCATTCTCATTGGGTCATCAACAGTTTATTTTGTTCCAGTAATAATTGGAAATTCATAAGTCTGGATATCCATGTTTTCCTACTTACTGCTTCCAGTTGCTGTGGGGCGGGAAGATTTGAGGAGTTTATGCAGATTCCCATCCCCAACTCCATCCTTCCCATTGTAGAATCTGGTTCCTAACCCACCTCTCAGGAGGTTACATTGAAAGATGCTCTAAGCAAAAGGTGAAAGGTGCTCTGCAGCACTCTTTGTTGCCTCTAATTTCTCCATCAATACAATACAGTACAGTACAATACAATACAATAAAATGTATAAAGCACATGGCTGCCTCCAAGGAGGTGTTCCTGTGCTAGCGGGACTGAGGTGTGCTGATGGATTAGTCCATGACGTAACGAAGAGCTTACTTATCAAACAAGTATGTTTTCAACAATTTGCGGAAGGTTGATTCAGAGGGTGGGAGGTGAAGGGTAGGTGGTAATGAATTCCAGAGTTTGGTGGTCAGGTAAGTAATTTAGCATCAACCTTTTCTTGCATCGTTCATCTTTGGGACGTATAAACGTTTTTTGCTCGTTAGACCGGAGTGCTCTCATCTGATGATAGGGAATTAATTTGTTCCTCAGATAGCTGGGTCCTTTATGCTCATATGCTCTATAGGTGAGTGTTAGGACTTTAAATGTAATGCAGCTAACTATGTACAGCCAATGAAGGTTGCGCAGGGAGGTTGTGACAGAGGCATGGGCAGAAAACTTCAGGATCAACCGTCCTGCCTTATTCTGGATGATTGTAAGCGGTGGAGGAGGTAAGCTGGCAAACCCAAATATGGGTGGGTTGCAAAGTCAAGTTTTGATGTTACCAGCTGAGATCAAATGGATCATTTCATTAACTCATCAGAGCTTGAACATGTACTATTTATGCTGTTCTGAACATAGTGCAATATTTCAAGAGCCTGTGTGCAGATATAGTGAACTAAGACTTTCCTATTGACATCTAGCATGATTTTTGGATTGCTCGTTTCAATACTGGGAAGGCCTTATGAGGTTGATAAACTGAGTACTATTAAACTCAATGAATGTACCACATGTTATTTTGAATAGTTAGGAATGTTAAACAATTCAGTACATTCAAATTAAAAAAAATACATAGCACTAGTAGAAATCATGAGTCTAAATAGGCGAAAATGGTTTCATTGTAAAACTTTATTGGAGATATCCTGGGAGCAGCAAATAACTGAAGGACAACCAGTACACTCCCAGAAGATGCGCTGTATCCTTTAGCCACTAGATGTCATACTTTTTTTAAATGAACAAATCTGCCTTCAGCACACCCCTCACTGTGGCAAATGATGGACTTCATTTGCCATTGCTCTAAAGGATATTCAAGGATGCACTCATCTACTTAAGCGAATCATTTTATTTCCTGATCTATATACATTAGTAATAATAAACACTTTAACATCAGAAATATTAGTATCTAACTTTGCCAGAAATCTTTTTTTGCAATTTCAAAGGAATCAGAAGAAGCATCTCAAATGGTCCTCAAAATTGTGAAGAACATGTGTTCGTTTTGAGGAAGTGGTTTTGATTTCTGTCTGCCTTCATTTATTTTTATATGTGATATGTGTAAAAAAAGAATTACTAAAGCATACACCTACATTGTTAAAATGCATCAGAATTTGCAGTTGACAGTCCAGATCATGGTACTTGCCAATTTAAACAAGCATAGACAAAGTCAAGAGGTCTGACAAGGACAGTCAGCCTTTAGGCTTGTCGATGCTTGATTTGTTTTGTCAACACTTTTGTAATTAACATTACCATGGGGCGCTGTCGAGCCCTCCCCAATATACCAAAATATTGGTAAAAACAAAAAAAACTCTACAATCCATAGGGCTGGAAGATTGTTTGATAATACTCCAGGGGCGGTGGGTGACATTTGAAAGTGGTGTGCCGCAAAGTGATTTGCATACAGCACCGTAGCGAGTGAGAGCAGCGAGCGAGCTCGAACCCCAAAAGAGGGGTTTGCGGGGATTACCTCCCCCAAGAAAAGTTTGAAAAAAAAAGAAGAAAAATCGTGCATTTTCAAGCAAATTTGAGAAAGCAGGAAGGTTAATAAAGCAATTGTGAAAGTGCAGTTATTACATTAATAGATGGCATAACATAGGCAGCTGCTTATTCAGTATAACCACAGAATGACCATGCAAGGTTCTACAGCATATTCTAAAGCAGAACAAAACAAGTGGAACTACCCCTCCCTTACACCATACAAAAGAGGATGAATTAACTAGTCAAATAGTGTCCACGAGGACACTAAATGAAGCACACCGATGTTAAGAGAAACCTGGAGCCACTACCAAAATGAAACTAGCCAGTGAATGAAAACAAAAAACAAGGAGGAGGGGTCATCACATGCTGTACAGTGTGATGGCCAAACAAAACCTTCTCTGAGTGAAATCGCCTGGGGCGGAATTAAGCAGCAAAGGAGGGGCATTTACACAAATGCAACAGTAACAATTAGGCATTTCTGAATGCCACAGATCGTAACCAATGGCTGTAGGGGGGGGGGGTGCCAAACCCCACAGAAGAGATATAACAGGTTGATCGAAGCTCGACTTAAAAATGGTGAGCGAGATAGAAGCACCTGGGAAGAATGGATAAGCAGCGGGTGAGACTGAGCAGATAGAGTGCAGGAGCCAATGATTGTGTGTGAGTTTCTACCTTGAAGGATGCCTACATCCGTGAAGTGCCATTGACAGATGTCAACACTGATGGAAAATCCTGGTAGCCAATGCCAAAAGTTCACTCAACCACATCAGCCAATGAATGAAATTGGCTGTTCAAAAACCCCTGCCTGTCTATGTATGTTTTATGTTGTGTTCTGTATTGTGTGTTGTGTCTGACAATATCTGTTACCATGCAGCTAAAGCTACCTCTAAGTACCACTTGAGGCCCGGGGAGATAAGATAACATGATAGCTTTCTCTTCCTCACTTAATGGATCTGTTCTCTGCAGTGTGCAACAAGTCCTGATGTACACTGCCTACAAGTTGGCATTGCTGTTCAATACCTCTGACTGCGCAATACCTCATTCACTGCACAAAATGTGTGCAATACAGTCGACTGTGCGTTAACTTGCGCAGTACCTATGAATGGGCACTGCTATGTGTAAGAGGCCGTGACGCCTGCCTCTGCACAAGCTCTTTAGTATTGAACGGCTCAAACAATGAGAGCAGGCATATCTCACCCACTCATAGCAGGCATATGCCACCCACTCATAGCAGCCATATCTCACCCACCCACAGCATGAGATACACATTTCACCCACTCATAGCAGCCATATGTCACCCGTTCATAACAGACACCTCACGCATTCATCGCTGTCACATCTCACCCACTCATAGTAGGCACATCTAACCAACTCATAGCAGCCATATGTCACCCATTCATAACAGACACCTCATGCATTCATCGCTGTCACATCTCAACCACTCGTAGCAGGCACATCTGACCCACCCACATCCTAGCAGACACATTTCACCCACTCACAGCAGCCTTATGCCGCCCATTCATAACAGACACCTCACTCACTCATGGCAGGCATTTCTCACCCACCCACAGCACTGAATACACATTTCACCCACTCACAGCAGCCATATGCCACCCATTCATAACAGACACCTCATGCATTCATCGTTGTCACATCTCAACCACTCGTAGCAGGCACATCTGACCCACCCACATCATAGCAGACACATTTCACCCACTCACAGCAGCCTTATGCCACCCATTCATAACAGACACCTCACTCACTCATGGCAGGCATTTCTCACCCACCCACAGCACTGAATACACATTTCACCCACTCACAGCAGCCATATGCCACCCATTCATAACAGACACCTCACGCATTCATCGCTGTCACATCTCAACCACTCATAGCAGTCACATCTCACCCACCCATAGCATAGCAGACACATCTCACTCACTATAGCAGCCATACGTCACCCATTAATAAGAGACAACTCACTCACTTATGGCAGGAACATTTCAATCACTCAACGCAGGCACAGCTCACCCACTCATAGCAGGCACATTTCACCCACTCACAGCAGCCTTATGCCACCCATTCATAACAGACACCTCACTCACTCATGGCAGGCATTTCTCACCCACCCACAGCACTGAATACACATTTAACCCACTCACAGCAGCCATATGCCACCCATTCATAACAGACACCTCATGCATTCATCGCTGTCACATCTCAACCACTCGTAGCAGGCACATCTGACCCACCCACATCATAGCAGACACATTTCACCCACTCACAGCAGCCTTATGCCGCCCATTCATAACAGACACCTCACTCACTCATGGCAGGCATTTCTCACCCACCCACAGCACTGAATACACATTTCACTCACTCACAGCAGCCATATGCCACCCATTCATAACAGACACCTCACGCATTCATCGCTGTCACATCTCAACCACTCATAGTAGTCACATCTCACCCACCCATAGCATAGCAGACACATCTCACTCATTATAGCAGCCATACGTCACCCATTAATAAGAGACACCTCACTCACTTATGGCAGGAACATTTCAATCACTCAACGCAGGCACAGCTCACCCACTCATAGCAGGCATATCTCACCCTCTAATAGCAGGCATATCTCACACGCTCATAGCAGTCACACCTCACCCAGACACAGTCCGCCTCTGCACTAACAATCCCTTTAATACCCATGCGTCACCCACCACCAGAGCGACATGCCTCACCGTGCCACTGCCGGCCTCGAGGAGACATTAGCTCCACTCGCTGTAACATTCATTATAACATTCATCGTAACTGACAGTCATTGAGCCCCTCCTGCCCGAAGTCGGAGCTGCCTCTAGCCTCTACCCTCACACTCTGACCCTTCCGCTCAAGAGCTCTCAATCCGCACAGATCTCACCCACGTCCAGCAGTCTAAAGCCCAGAGTGTCCTCGGCAGCGGTCTCACCCCCTGACACCCCCGAACTCTCCCCCCCCCACACACACACACACAGGGCATTCTCCAAAACCGGTGCACTAACACAGGCACAACCTGAGGCTAAAGAGTAAAAACATGAAAGGGCTGACTCCACCTTTCTTATAAAATCACTCAAACTCTACAATCCATTTAACTAAAAATACAATATTGACAAGAATAGTTCTAAATTCTAAAAAAACACATTTCAGTTACACTTATTTGTAAAACAGTGAAACCAAAAATAACTACTCATGTTATTATCTGATCCTGATTTCCCCTCTCCTGGGGCCTGAATTTCACTTTCATTCTGCACAGTTTTAAATCATGTTTTAGGAATGAGCGCTCAGGGAGGGGTGGGGGGGTGCTCTGATGCTCACAGGGAAGAGGGACAAGGCCTTACCGTGGAAAGAAGGTGCTGCTGTTTGCAAGAAGCCCAGTGCCAGCAGCAACCGGAGGGCAGCTCTCACGGACCCATGGCTGAAAGACAAGAAGGGACAGAGTTAGAGACGGCCTGCTAAATCTCTCTGATTTAGGAGGAGGAAGCAGACGGTTTTTCAGAGCAGGCCGCCTGCAGCTATCACACCTGTATTATTTGAATTATCTGTTGAGCATATCATCTGAGGCTATACTATTAAAGCGGATCGTGAACAAAAAGTACAGTCTCCAGAGCACGCTGTAACTAGCTCATCTATCACGCATTCAGGAGAGAGCACCCCAAGCATCCCCGCCTCCCACCAGCTCCATCTGACCCCAGTGCCTGGCAGGGCTCGCACTCGGACAGTGAATCTCTTACCCCCGCTGCTCTCACTCAGACAGGGGCCAGGACGAATCTCTTACCTGCTGGAAGCAGGGTGACTATACAGTGTGTGGCGAGGCCTCTCAGCTGCTGCTGTGCTCTCTGACCGGCGCCGTGCAGAGACAACAATCCCCTTGGTTTTAATAGACACAGTGACTCGTGACTCGGGGAAGTGACCCCCGCAGTCATCCCAATCTACTTTCCCGTGTCTCCGGGGGTCTTGCACAATGACGAGGATCCATGAACACACCCGCGCTGACGAGGTCGCTGCATCTTAACCTCACAGGAGCCCACACGCGGCATCCAATGATGGATGCTGCGTGGTGGACCAGCCAATCCTGGCGCTGCATGCAGCGCCAGGATTGGTTAGGGGGGCACATTTGCTGCTCGCCCTGTCGCCCCTTGGAAACCCGGGCTGTGGCAGGCAGAGAAGTACCCCTGAGTCCCGCTGGGGAACTTACAGTGCGCATGCTTGAGATAGTTGCCAGCCATCCCAAGCATGCGCACTGTAAGTTCCCCAGCGGGACTGCGCACTACGGTCTGCTGCAGCCTGAGTGTGTGCTGTGTGGACTGTCACTCAAGCTGCAGCATGCCACACCCCCTGCGCAATTTCCGGCGGCTGATTGTTGCAATGTAAAAATTGTAATGTAGATATAATTGCGGCCGGCGGCCACGATGCGGGTCCATGTGGCTGGTGGGGCTACGCCCCTACGCCCCAATGGACGCACCGCGGCTGTAATACTCATTAACCTTCTTTGGAGGGGTTGAATAATGTTTAGCCAATCGTAATTGTGTACACATTTGTAATTTTATGAATGCCTGCCTGAGGCTTGCCTTGTGGTAAAGCTTATGCAGAAGACATGATTTGGTGACAAGTCAATGAGAAAAGATTAAATTGAGGCCAGTGATTTACTTTTTCATCTGTTCCTTCTGTAGCTCTTCTTTAATTTCTTTCCTTCATCTCCTGATTTTAGAGAATCTGGCAGCTCTCTGGAAAGCCCTCCTGCCACTCAAATAATCTGCAGTGTGCTTCATCCTGTGCAGCTACTATTTCTAAAGTGGCCAACCATCTTGAAATGGACTTTGTCCTTGGTGTATCATTAACCACTGATCGAAGGACACCCTGTGTAGCAGCATAATTTTGAACACCTTGGATAAGTATAGCAGTGAAACACAATATACTTTAGCCTTCAAATTTGACCCCTCCCCACCACCTCCCCAGTGCAATGTTTTCTAAGTGGACATCCTGGAATGGTTTTATATATAGTATACTATTGTTTTAGTGTTCCAAGATGGCCAATATGTTGTTTTTAAATGTGACAGGTGTGTTGGAATGTTAAAACATCTGCATACCCTGTACAATACCAAGAGGGCCACCTCCTGCTCTTTTTAATTTTATTCTTGGAATGTAAGCATTTGCCCACCAAGTTTAGGTGGCAGCATATTTTGTTGTACTTTTTTTTCCTTCTAATTTAACTTCCATATACGTATTGAGTGTTTGTTGATGTTTTATTGGCGCTATGTAAGAGGTGACATACAAGGTTGAGTTAGTGGACAGAAGGAAGTAGAAGTGCAAGGACGATTTAATTTATGATTACTTATTGATTGTTTGAACTCATCAGTGACTGAAAAGGCCCTTGCATTTATTAAAGAAGACCTATTGCATTGCCAATGTTTGGTGTTCTTTTTCCATATACTGCTCGAAATAACTGATGGAGGGCAGCTCTAAAATGGGAACCAACATTTGAATAGTATGTCTCTTTGGCATCCAATGTAATCAATAATGGCTTGATTTAGATCTTGGCAGATCGGTAACTCCATCACAATGGTGATGGATATCCTGTTGGCTGAAACGTAAATCCCATAGGAGAGTCCGGCCCTAGATACGCATGCTATCGAAGGATGAAATGAGAGTTTTAGGTCTGAGAGGCCACTGCAGCTAGTTATCTGAACAAAATGTATAACTTTTAGGAACCTGAGGAAGTGGATGCCTTGTTAAAAAAGATGGGAGGAGCAGAATATAGGGGAATCTTCCCTCAGGTTCTCACGCAGTTATAACCTGATGAATCACAGATAGGACGTAGTCGAGGTCAGTTGGCAGGATAATAGTCAAGATAGGTTAGGACAAGGAACTGAGACATTAGAGTAACACGTAATTTCTAGCGAAAAACAGCAATTCATAATAATATGCAAGTATAAGTAATAGTGTCTATTAGTGTAAAAATGTAAATATGTATATATGAGATAGTTAATTTTAAGCTAGGTTGCTGGGCTCACCTTGTTAGCATAGGGGTATCTCTAAGGCGCTTGCGTCCTAAGAGATAGTGGGGGTTTCCCTGGGGGGGAGGGGAACAGGGTGTTGGGAGCATTTGGGAAAAAAGAGCAAAAAGTAGCGTCCTCAACCTGCCGTGTTTTGTATATCTATATGTTAAACTCTTTTGTTTTATGGTGAAGGGGGGAGTTTCTGCAATCAATAAATGAGTAAGAACTTAGTGCATCTCATCTCATCTTATGGAATGTGAACGGGTGAGGTATATGAAAAAATTGGCTCACATTATGGAGTTTCTTAAAAAAACATGGGCTAATATAATTCTTTTCCAAGAGACTCATTTAGGAGAGGATGAATGTTTAAACATGTTTAACAATTTGGTCTTGGGTTCAGGACATTGTTAGCTCAAATCAGAGAGGTAGTTCAAGAGGAGTTGCCATTATCATAAGATCCAATAGTGCTATTACATTGGAAAGACATTCTACAGACTCTTCAAGGAGGTGGATGATTGCTAATATTAAAATACAGAATACAGGAATGGTATGTGCAAGTTATTATGGCCCAAATCCAGATAATCCAGGCCCTCTGATTAAATTGGAGGCCGCTCTCTTGTTAGTTAATGTCCCAGTGGTTATCGGAGGCAATTATAACTTAGTTCAAAGTCCAGAATTAAACAGGGCCTCGAGGAGAAAGTACAACACCCCTTTAAATTCAAATACTGCACTTAAAAATTTGAAGCAGGAATTAAAGTTGGGTGATGTCTGGAGAGCCAAAAAAGGGAACGTCACATTATATTCAATAAGCAGGAATTAAATTTGGTCGATGTCTGCTATACACCATATTTGGTCGATGTTTGCTATATACTTTTTCTAGCAAAAAATATGGCCATCACTCCTGCATTGACTACTTTTTGATCGATCAGTGTCTATATGGAGAAGTTGAAAGGGTTTAACATCTGCCTGCTATCCTCTCTGATCATTCTGCTGTGTTACTCTCTTTGCGATTACAAGATAAGAGAGGAATTATAAGATGGACATTAGATTGAACTATTTTACTTGATGAAGCGGTCCAATCAAAGTTGCGGAAGGAGGCTACGTTTTTTTTCCAGATTAATATGGGTTCAGCAAGGATCCAGGTAATCTGGAATGCATTTAAGGCATTCTTAAGGGTGGAGATTACATCCGCTATGATTGGGAAGAATCGTAGTTTTAGGAAGAGAGAGAAGGATCTTCTTGAAAATATTCAAAGTAAGGAACAGGAACTACAAAGGGCTTCCTCGGAGTCCTTTTGTAGGGTACCATTCCTTACTAAGGAGCTGGAGAGTCTTCAAGCAGAAAATAAGAGTGTCTTGGATAATATCTTATTAAACAGATAGAAAGTAAGCAAACTTCAGAATTTCTCTTATGGAGAGAGGAGTGGCAGGCTTTTAGCCGAGAAGACTAAAACGGAGAGAGTCCAAAATCAAATTTGTAGTCAGAGAGAGGGTTCCACTGGTCAGATTTTACGCACGAATGCTGAAATTGGAGCCAAAGTGCGGGGATATATGGTCAAACTATATAGTGAGGAGATTGAGCCTGGGGCTGAAAAAATCAAGGATTTCTTGGATAGTGTGGAGCTTCCATCTCTTAATGATGATCAGAGCCTCTTTTAGCTTCTGGAATAACGGAGGAAGAAATTCGTCTACAGCTGAGAAGGATGGCAAGGGGAAAAGCGGCGGGCCCAGATGGCCTCCCGATAGAGTTATACTTATTGTTAGAGGCGAACCTAATATCAGGGTTTAAGGAACTTTTTGACAGTATATTGAGGGATGGGAGGATCCTCCGGCATCATGGGATGAGGCCACGATTGTTTTAATTTTAAAACGAAATAAGGACCCGCTTGTTGCCGAATCTTATAGACCTATATCCCTCTTGAACACTGACTATAAGGTGTTCACAGGATATTGGCGACTGGGGTTGCTAAAATCATAGAAACTGTTATTCATACTGATCAGAGGGGGTTCATTCCTGGAAGGCAGCGTAATGAGCTTACTGGCATAATGTTGGGGATAATGGATTTGGCAGAATGTCATAACCTTCCAGTAACTATGGTGGCAATTGACGCCAAAGCGTTTGACCAAGTCCACTGGCCATATCTAGGGGCGTCTTTGGAAAACTTTGGTTTTCCTAAGAATTTAATAAAAGCTCTCCACGCACTTTATAGAGCACCTAGAGCCAGAGTATTAGTTAACAGGGAATTAACTGAATGGTTCAAGATCATGCAAGGAACAAGGCAGGAGTGCCCGCTGTCACCATTGTTATTTAATATTGATATTGAACCACTGGCGGCATTGATTAGACAAGACCCTGTTATTTCCCCCGTTCAGATGTAATAACTTTGAGGTTAAGTTAGCATTATATGCAGATGATCTAATTTAATACACACAGAATCCAGCAGTGTCTACCCCTAAGTTGTTGGCTAGAGCAGAGTCTTTTGGGACTTCCCTGCTTATAGTGTGAATAGAGACAAAATGGAGGTAATGGAGAGGAGTCAAACCTCTGTGACCCCCGGGGTAACATCCCAGATGCGATATCTGGGTATTTTAATCACTCAAAAATTAGTTGACATTCCTGCTGCTAATTGGAGAAAGATTAGCCATGAGGTGGGGAAACTATTGAGTAGATGGGCAAATCTCCCTCTCAACTTATATGGTAGGGTCAATTTGATTAAAATGATTATCCTTCCAAAGATAACTTTTCTTTTTAATAATATACCTCTTCCATTTGACAAGAGTGAGGTTGCAAAGATGCAGGGTAAGATTGGTAGCTTTGCATGGGCATCAAAGGGTGCCCGTATCTCATGGAAAAGGCTTCGGAGGAGGTTGGAGAAGGGGGGCCTTGCGCTACCAGATTTATGGGTCTATGCACATGTTTTCCAATGTAAAGATTTCAGGATACTATTTAATAAGCCAGATGACACTCCACTGGGCCGTATTTATGGAGCAATGCTGAGCGAACCAGGGGATGAGCAGGGACAATTTCTCTTAAACTTTGGAGACCCAATTTTTTAGTTTAGACTCAAGATTCTGTTACAGCCAGTGAAAAATTGGGTTTATATACGAAATAAAATGGGAGTTCCTTATTATTATGATTATTCTCCAATTTGGGGTACCCCCGGCACCCCCGAATATTTGGATGATGTGCTTAACCTGCCTTTGAAGCAAGCAGGTTTTTCTTGTTGGGGAGATTTAAAATCGGGTGTTGATTTGATATCATGGGAATCTTTGACTTTATGTACCCAAGGAAAATTAACTTGATTTAAATACTATCAACTTTCAGCTTGGTGGGCCAGACAGCAGTGGGCAGAGAATGAGGATGATACTTGGTTAATTCAGGCTATGAAGATGGGAAAAATTAATAAAGAGGTAGCTTTGTGGTATTGATTGTTAATTGAAGCAGAGGATAATATAAATGAAGATATCCAAAAGCTATGGCAAAATGTTTTAGAGAATAAAAACATGAGTGAGGTCTGGCTGGCTTCCTTTTCATTGCTGCGTGAGACAGTTAAACCTGCTTATTTCAAGCGTAATCATCGTTTTACTCTTTATTGGGTCTATTGGACCCCTGCGAAACTGACACATGCTTTGGATCTCAGTATGTATGCTCAAGGTGTAAAGATCCCCAGGCAAATTATTGCCATATGTTTTTAACTTGACCAGTGATTGCTAAATTTTGGATTGATGTTGTTGAATTTCTGAAGGATGTTACAAGAATTCAGCTGGAAATCACACCGTTACTTATCTTTTTTGAAATATACGCCAAGATAATATATTGGCTTTAGACAAAAGGGCCGCTAGATTAATTTTTGATGTTATATTATTGGAAGACGAGAAATATGTAAAGTGTGGAAATTGGCTGCCCCGCCCCTTTTCTCTGAGTGTACAACTAATATCATACGAACCAGCCAGTCAGATCTAGCTTATGATTCCAGAAGACAGGAAAAGGTTTGGGTTCTGTTGGTTGACTGGTGTCAGAGGAACGGGGTCAAATGATTAAGTCAATTATAGTTGTCGGTCCTGATCCCCCCAATGCGTGTTGTGTCAGGGGTAGGAGTGGAAGCAGCTATATCTTGTGTGGAAAGGCTCTATTTTCATCGGGCCTATAGATTGGGAAATGGAGTATCGCCTACAAGTTAATTGACAGGATGAGGAGCAAAATTATTTTTTTTAAACGATATAATGGTATCTATATTTCAGCAGATGGGATATCCGTCACCATTGTGATTGAATAACCCGTCTGCTAAGATCTAGATCAGGCCCTAAGTCTTTAAATTTAAAGGCAAAACATTCCACTATAAGTAGTACACATCAAAATGAGTCTAGAATGCAATCTCTGATTGGATGCTGACAAAAAAATCTAATGAATCAATGACATGTTATTAGAATTAGAGGATGAACAGCAAAACACCATCATATAAATGCATATTTTGTATGCTGTTCATATTTTTTATTACTAGTAGTAGCAATATTTCGGCATTCACAATGCCTTCTGCTCAAACTGGACATGAATAACACCTCCTTGTGGCCTGTGGTCAATGTTATCGTTTCAGTATGACCATACAGGTAAAGCCTTTTAGTCGATGGCTGGTGATCCAAACCTGGCATGTTAATGTAATGTTGTGTACAAAATTAGACAATATTACTGCGTGATCAATATTCAGTTGATATAATTTTTTGATTGTTGTAATAATACTTGAATATAGGAAAGGGCAAATTGTTTTGCCTCCAAAGTAAATGTGGGTAATTTATTGGAACAATACATTTGTGACAAAACAAAATCGTTTTCTTTTTAAATCAAATTGTGAAAAAATACATCTATTTGTTCCAAAACAAGGTAGGTATGCAAACAGATCAAATCTATTAATGAAAAATCTACGCTTAACAGAGGAATAAAACATCACATGTCACATTAAAATCAGATAGATTGTTTACAGTTGGCACATCTGTGGGTGCGACAGGGTTAAAAGATAATTTACATACTATTATGTACTAATTGACAAGTTGCAAATAGACGTTGCAAATTGAGCACTGATGTTTGCGTTTTGTCTATAATTTTGTGATTGATACGCATTGGAAATTCTCATTCTCGTTAAGTTGCAGAACCACCTGACTATATTGAATATTAGTTTGACTGCTCCATCCACCAAGACTGACCGGACAGTAGTATTCCCAACGGAGAAACTGTGCAATCTGGACACCTTCCACATTCAGAATCGGGGAGGCGTAACTTTTCAGTGGTTTGTCACCTCAATTGTGGTGGTCACAAACCATTCATACATCTCAATTGGAATCGGATCACAAACCCATTTGGTTCCCAATGAAGGCTTTTTTTCACATCTCAAAAGAGTTTAATACGTAGCAAAATGTATTAACAGCATTGTAAACTACAATCCTGTTCGAGGCTCCTTTTTAATTTCACGAGATGATCCAACAAAATCAGCCCATGGCTGGTTGTGGCGCCATGCTGCGATTGGCTGCTTGTCTTTGACAGTCCACCTTTCAAGTACCTACCCAAATAGTGTGTATGGCATCAGTTGGCACTTTTAGGTATTCTATGGAAAGTGCTATGTTTGCTAGAACTTTTATTTTCCAAATTTATCACAGTGTTCCAAATGGATTTCACATGCTTTACGTCCTGGATTATGGAATAGAATTACATGGAAAGGGCTCCAAATACTGGGGCATATTATCAAGGGATTTATCTCCGCTTTTTTGGCTTTAAAAGCCAAGAAAGCGGAGATAAAATTATCTCCCTATTACCTAGCTGTCGCTAACACCAGTTAGCGACAGCTAGTAGGAGATAGCGACCATCTTGGGCCCCGCTTTGCATATCAGGGACATTTATCACTAATGACATGCAAAGCGGGCGTGCCAAGATGTTAGCGACTGGAAACAGTCGCTAACATCGCTATATCCTATTACCAACTTTTGGAGATATTCGCACTAAGCGCGAATATCTCCAAAAGCTAACACCTGCCCTGAGCAGTTCTTAGCCATGTTATCCAATGGGAGGTGGATAACATGGCTAAGAGCATTTGCTCGGTAATGCATGAATATCGCTGACTTTTCAGTGATATTCATGCATTTCGGCCGATTTTTATCGCTTAGGAGATAAACCTTGATAATATCAAGGCTCCTAAGCGATAAAAATTGTCGCTACACGGCATTAAAATTATTGCCGCTAAGCCAAACTAGCAATAATTATCGCTAGTTGTTGGTAATATGCCCCACTATTCTGTCAATGAAGTCTTATGCTTTTGGGTTTTTATGCGCACTGCGTGCCCGACAAAATGCAGTGTTTGTACTCTTCACATTTTAGGGAATTCTAGGTTAAATGGGATGCATAACATATTGTAACAAAATATAACCACAACATAAACACTGTCTGTGCCTCACACTGGATCCCAAGTATAGCTACACACTCCAGATTGCTCACAGATTAAATCATTTTATAAACACTAATAATAAAGTAGAACATTGTTTTCAATTAAATGGAAACCAGATGAAAAAGTATTCTGAACTGCCCATATCGGCTAAACACTGACTGTTCCACAATTAGGTTGCCTTTATGTTCTCCCATGCTCTTTACACGTACAAAGAGGTACATGAATAGATTAACAACACATTTTCAAATCAGAATAATCCACCCCTCCAAAAACATAGGCAGTAGTATTGTATCGCTCTCCCTCCATAATACACAAGAGCTACATGCTTCAGCACAACACCCTCTGTAGCCCACATGATCACACAGTTTAAAAGTTGATCATGCATCCACAACTCCAGAATCCCCTGAACCTACCCTCACACAAATGATTGAACGCCCTAAAACTTCACACACTCGCATCTCACCATGACCGCATCCCACATTGACATACATCTAAATAAAGCTCTGCTCCACAAACATAATGCTTCACCCTAATAAGCAACCTGCCCACGAAGAATGAAGTCCATTCTCACAACCACTCACAAACAACTGAACCCTTGCCAACTGTTTCTGCGCTAAAGTGCCTCTTAGCTGGTGTTCATGACGTGTAATCAAAGAAATGTCAGCCACACCTACGATGAATGCTGAAGTCCTTGGAGGCTGTGCTGCAGGTGGATGTCAATGGTAGCAGGTCTCAACTTTAATTTGCCATTTCTGGGGCTGCTGGTGTTCATGGTGTAAAGGTATGCCAGCAACAGTCTCACACAGACATTGAAGTGTCAGTCACTTGTACCTGGACAGCTGTCTTCGCATCCTTTTGCACAGGCACTTTCTGCCATACGGGAGCCATCCTGTTCTTGTCCTTCCTAAGTGTGTCTACCGGGATCTAGTCTAATACTTGATTAAAAGCATAATAGGGTACAGGATTTTTCCTCGAAAATTATTTCAAATGATCCAGAGGTGTGTGTGACTATTACCTGCAAGTGAGTAGATTCAAGTAGAATATAAATGGCAAAGGTTGGACACAATATTGCCCAGAGATCAACATTTGCAGCTATGGAATTACATGGGGAAATGTTCACTTGCCTCGTTTCTGAATCAAGCACTGTAAGTGTAACTGGCAACTCCATCTTCTGTAATCTCTAGTGGAACTGATTTCTTGAGGAACTGGGATCATCTATTTATTAAACTGGTTCAAGAAATGACACACTAACCATCTTTATTCAAACATCTGGTGAAGGTGGGATTTACAAAGGAAAGCTACATTTCCACCCCACTCAGGAGGTATCAGAACCCTTTTCAGAGGGCCATGGAGCAGGTAGGGTCTACTAGGCACAATGTGGGGAGTGAAGCCTTTTACTTCTTATAGCCAAGACTCAACTAGCATGGATCCAGACCAGCTAGGCTTTTTCCTAAACCATCAGTGTTTGACTCTCAGTTGTAGTATTTAACGAGCAGTCCAAGGCTTCTCAGGAATGAGGTAGCTGCAAGGCATACACAAATGCAAGACTCAAAGTATGAGCAGTAACCCAAATGAGCTGGTTGCTCAGTCAAATGCTCACTTTTGTGATAAAAGTGATAGTTAATACAAGCACACAAAGTATATCAAGAGCCCACTAAATAACATCCATAGTCTCTAAAGATTGGCCCACTAGCGATGTCCTTGGCAGTGTCACCTAGCTTCACCTTCTCTTCTAACCGGGCTGGTTATTCCTCATTTGTTCATGGGAGTGACTTTCAGATCTGACCTATGTGAGCTATCACGTGACAATGTCTTGTGGCCATAAGCTTCAATTTCTGCGGCACTACGCGCTAAGTTCCTGCAAGTCCCAGGAAGGCCTAATACCCTAGAACAGTCCAACCTGGCCTGGGGCAGCAAACAAGTTTAGGGGGGATGGGTTGTGTCTTCTTGGGCTCCAAACTCTTATTGCAGGAGAATTGCAGGTCGTTAGATGACACTTCAGGCTGCCAAAGTCTTGTGAATGCCTGTGGTGGTGTTGGATATCTCTTCAGTGACTTCCTCAGTGATCGATAAGTGCTACCATAGACAGTGGTCTTTAAGCCATAAGCTGTCTTGAGAGGCAGGCAGAACATTAGTGCTCCAAGCTCAGGACAATTGGTCTTGACTTTCTGAGTGATGGCCCCTCATCCAGCAAGAAGACTAGCAGATTGTGGCCCTCAGTACTGGTTGCAGCAGCTCAAAGTTTTGGTGATCCTCTCTCCATGATGAGGAATAGGTTGTGGGACTCATGCTCTCAGTTGTATAACCCATATCCAGAACAGATTTGAGTTTGTGTTTGGTCCTTTGAAATTTGTGTTGAGGGTGTAGACTCCCTTGAAGAGCCATCCCTGTTGGACTATTCATCGTCAAAGGGACAGTGTGCGACAGCAGGTGTTCAAGGGATTCTGCAGAGTCACAGAACTATGCTTGGGACCATAGAACCTTAGTAGGCAGGGACTGAACTATCCTACCACCTTAGTACTCATGACCTAGGACTGATTAGCTATAGTGTCTCACTTGCCCTCCTGCTCATTCACAGTGGAACAAGTGATTAGACACCCCAGAACACAACACTCTAGACTCTCTCAGGAAATGCTGTGAAAGGACACAGCCTTTTGCTCTCATCATCATACATTTCCATATTGAAATCTGACAGAGACACAAGAAAAGTTTAAAATATGTATTTTAAATTTCGTGCTGTAGTATGTAGTATACGTGCCAGAACAAGTACAAAGATGCCTAACACAAACCTGATCAGCATAGCGAACAATTATAAAAGGAGCTGTCATGATATTATACAAAACAACAGTTGATGGACAGAATGCAGAACAATGTCATACATTCACCCCAGTACAGAGATCTGGGCCTAAATCCATCGTTTTTTGCACTTCACACCACCCCAGTTCAGACATGGCCATATGCAAATCAGCCTTGACCCTGTGCCTCATGGGAACAGTCCAGCCCGAACTGCCAAGCCATGCCTTTCCTGGACCGGAATCAAGCATCCTAGGACCGGTTTCTGGCTTTCAGCCGTCATCAGCCAGGATAGCTTGACTCCAGTGGTGTGGAGAGCATGGGACTCACGTCTGAGCATACCCATCCCACTCGGAGTGACAAATGCAAAACCAACAGTTGATGGACAGAATGCAGAACAATGTCATACATTCACCCCAGTACAGAGATCTGGGCCTAAATCCATCGTTTTTTGCACTCCACACCGCCCCAGTTCATACATGGCCATATGCAAATCAGCCTTGACCCTGTGACCCCTGGAAACAGTCCAGCCGAACTGCCAAGCCATGTCTTTCCTGGACCGGAATCAAACATCCCAGGACCGGTTTCTGGCTATCAGCCGTCATCAGCCATGATAGCTTGACTCCAGTGGTGTGGAGAGCATGGAACGCACGTCTGAGCATACCCATCCCTCTTGGGGTGACAAATGCAAAACCAACAGTTGATGGACAGAATGCAGAACAATGTCATACATTCACCCCAGTACAGAGATCTGGGCCTAAATCCATTGTTTTTATGCGCTCCACACCATCCCAGTTCAGACATGGCCATATGCAAATCAGCCCTGACCCTGTGCCTCATGGGAACAGTCCAGCCCAAACTGCCAAGCCATGTCTTTCCTGGACCGGAATCAAGCATCCTAGGACCGGTTTCTGGCTATCAGCCGTCATCAGATAGGATAGCTTGACTCCAGTGGTGTGGAGAGCATGGGACTCACGTCTAAGCATACCCATCCCATCGGTGTGACAAATGCAAAAAAAAAGGTGATGGTCATGATATTATACAGCATAGAGTAACCCCCTCTACATCCACAGGAGCAAAATATTTATATATCAGAAGATCTCTGGGTGTTTGCAGCAGACTCTATGCCTTAGCATGCACAGATGAAATTTGTATATATCAGGTGTAGTTGTGATCTCTTCTCCAAAAAAAGATCTCTCCAATGCATGCCTATATGACAAAGAGTATGTGTTCTCACATAGCAGCTGCATTTGTGTTTTGTGTCTAGGTGCTAGAGCCTGACCAAAACAGAATAACAAGGGGCATTGTTGTTTGATCTTGTCTACCATGTTCAGAATAAATCCCAGGAAAGAACAGAATGTAAAAATAACAGCAGGTCTGTGTGAAAGTACAGCATGGCTTGAAGCAAAATACATTTGTAGAGTAAAGTGTGCAAAGCAGAGAGCAGCCTGCAATGTGCTCGGGCTAACATAAGGGAAAACAACAATGGGCCTGTATGGGACATATGACACACGAACATCTGAAATTCTGATTGATCTACATCACAGGCCAAGGAAGTACCTGGGGATGACACCTGACAGTCAACCTCCACTGAAATATGCCTCATAAAGGTTCAAAGGCCCAAGCCATTCACTCTATTACTACTCCCTAGTCATGAATTGCCAACCTTATTATTCCCACCATCTTGCATGACAATGAGACCAGGTCCCATTGATCAATAACTCTTCCTTGAATGGACATTCAAGACATTGGGCTACCAAAATGGAAACCACAAGCCTCCATGTTATGTACCCCACATATGCACAGCATGCACACACAAACATCACATGCTCCCTGGTGCTATATGCAGTTATCACGTAGGCCAAGGGTGAGTTAAGTACACAGCAGAGAGCTTTACATGACTGCACTACTCTAGCGACATGGGTATAAAGGCTTGCTCACACAACTAACTCTTCTGAAACACATGAAATGAAATGAAATGAAAATGCGTTTTATAAAGCGCAAATAGCTGCCCAGGGGGGTCCAAGCGCTGTGACTGAGAAGGTGTTCTTACAGTTGGGCGAATGACACAGAAGTTGAGAAGGACCTATTTATTAAACAAAAAAGTTTTCAAACATTTCCTGAAGGAAGTTAGGTCTGATTGGACCTTAAGTGGAGTGGTAAGATGTTCCACAGCCTGGCTACATTCAAGGTGAAGGAACGGCCTCCGGATCTGGTCCGTTTGACCTTAGGCACGACAGCAAGAAACGCATTAGCGGAACGTAGCTGTCTGCTGGGGAGGTAGGGGGTGATTAAGGGACGATTGATTGCTGGGCCAGTTTCCCAGAATGACTGATGGGCAATACAGAGGGACTTGAAACTAATCCTGTGCCTAACAGGGAGCCAGTGCAGTGTTATTAGGCCAGGTTTGGCTGAGAGCCTATGAGGAATTTGAAGTAGCATAGCAGATATGCTTCCACAACTCTATTTCTGGTTAGTGCAATTGTACTCTCCCTCTATCAGCTTAGAGCTTGATGCCGCCCTCTAAATCTAACAAGACCGCATTGCCATGTGAAAATCCTAGCTTGTTGCACAGACACACACATGATCTGTGTTCACCCCTGACCAAAAATCGCATGAGGTGTCCGAATATCCATGCAGCTGGGGCACTCCAGGTAGGGCTATATATCTGTTGCCATGCAGGGAACTTTTCCATCTCAACAGGAGGATAGATAAAGACATGGACCTTCTTCTGCCAGGAATCTTGCCTGAAGCCTTGCCAGTAACCTTTCTTTTGCTTGCAGCAAGAGCCTTACACGTGTCGGCTGTCATCGGCTGTTTTTCAACCACCATGACTGGGAAGGCCCTAGGACTAGGACTAGGACCCCCTGCTTGGCCGCTACTCTTGATCTCGTTTGTAGTGCTCAATGAAATAACGAACTATGTACCTAATGTGAATACCACGTGTACTGCCTCTTGATCCCCAAATACCTTTGAGTGTACATTAAATAGAATATGTTAAATACAGGATCTTTTTGACGTTCTCTTCTTGTCGGATACAACTATAATGTTCTTTCACTTATGAGGCAAATGTTGTTGTAGGACTCTGAACACTGGCCATTTAGTTTGATATTCAATGACCAAATTTGCATATTGCTCGAGTCTAAATACTAGAGTGCCGAGGTACAACTAATCTGTAATCTGTACTAATGCTAGCCCCTCTAGAAGGGGGAGAGCAAAAGGAGGTCTAGCCATGTTAATATCTGTAACTTCACTTTTAATTTTAAGGAAATCAAACATTAGTTCAAAGTATTACCAGTTTTAGAATCTCTATTTAGAAAGGAAACAACCTATAGTTATAATAAACTATTATAACAACATATTCGATGATACAAGATCCGGGGTGATAAACTTATTAGAAGCAGATCTTAAACAATTTTTAAAGGTCGTGGGAGGAGAGTACATGCTTATCTGGGCGGGCGATTTTAATTGTGAAACATGTGCTATTTTCATTCGAGAATCATGTGGCTGTTGTGACCATTTTGAGGAACGAATTCCATACTTTTCATATGATCATTATGGGGAGACAATTAATAATACCATCCACAAATATAACTTAACAGTTACGGAACCAGAAAATTGTGACGGAGAGATAGCCTTGTCCACTTACGTTGGCGTTAGATCATCTTCCAAAATAGATCATTTTATTGTGTCAGCTAACTGCAGGGGCCAGGTAGAAAAATTATCAATTAGTGCAAATTTGTTAAGTGACCATTTCTCGTTAACTCTGTCCCTGAAGCTTAGATCGACACGTCAACGGAGGTGCAATGCAGCAGATATAAATTTAGAACCGCAGGGCAACAATGGAGTCTCAAATAAATGGTCAGGTGCGAACCCTGCGACATTTATGGATAACCTCAAAAAGAAAAAACTTAACAAAGTAATTATCTGTCTGGATAGTTCCTCCATAGATGAAGAAATAATAGACGCTTTCTGTAAAATTAGGAGTGTAATCATGGGTGATCTCTCAACCCAAAATAAGAAAAAGCCCCGTAAGAAGAATCCCAGTTGGTTTAACCAAGACTGTTCTAGGTTAAACAGGAAATTAAAATGTGCACTGAAATATATACCCAGGGATAGCGCTTGAATAAGCACCCTGAGGAATAATTATAAAAATATCTTGAATCAAAGAAAAATAGAAATCCAAGAGGAGGCATGGGAAAAATTAACCCAGGCTGCTGAGACACAAGACACAGCCCTATTTTGGAAAATAATTGATCATCCCTTTTTTAGAGAGAACACAGCGGTGAGTATTGATGTTGTCATTCCTTCAGAAGGCTGGATAACTCATTTCGAACACATTTTTAACCATGATGCCAGTGAAGCCTCCATCTGTAATAGCGGTAACATCGTCCGGGTTGAGCCTGTAAACTTACTCCCAGAAGAAATTGAAACGGCCTTAAAAAAAAGAGCTAATGGAAAGGCCACTGGTCCGCACGGGGTACCCATCGATGTTTTTAAACATGACATCGACTTTTGGACACCAATTTTATTAAAGGTTTTTATTGCTACTTTAGGAGGGGTAATGCTTACATCCTGGGTTCAAAGTACTATTGTATCCATTTTTAAAAAAGGGGACAGAAGTAAGGCTAATTGCTACCACCCATTTTCCCTTCTTGATTCAACCTCCAAAGTGATGGGAAGAATCATGCTGGGAAGGCTGGAAACCTGGACTGAAGCTAATAACATCTTGACGGAGGCATAGTATGGTTTCAGAAGGGGTATTGGAACGGTGGAGTAATGTTTTAATCTGGAGCTACTGATTGGAATATACACCTTGGCCAAGGAAGGGGCTTTATATGTTTGCTTAGTGGACCTCACCTGTGCATTTGATTTGCTCAACCATGCCAAATTATGGCAAACTTTGAAAGACCTAGGTGGCCCAGTAGATATTATAATATACTTATTCCAGATTTACACTTACCTTACCGCAAGAGTAAGTTACGGCACCATGGGTGAATGTACCCCGGATCTTAGGGTCATGCGGCGCATTCGCCAAGGATGCATTTTAGCGCCCCTCCTTTTTTCTTTATATATTAATAATGTAGATATTTTTTTACAAAAGCAATTTTTTTCGATGTCCAAAAAATCAGAATGCGCCCCACTCCAGTACTTTTATATGCGGACGACACTGTATTTTTTATCAAGGACAGCAAATGGCCTTCAACGCCTAATAAATACATTTGCACTATTTATGTCAGAAACGGACCTCCAGCTTAACCTTAACAAGACATTCGTTATGACATGTGGAAGTAATAGGCAACAAATTTAGACAACATCAAGTGGGAGGAGTAGTGATAAACAGAGTTCCATCTTTTTCGTACTTGGGACTGCTTTTTAATAGAAGTGGCAGTTGGAATTCCCATATAGAACTATGTAATCTGAAATTTCTAAGAACTACAGAGGGCATTTTCAGATTTTCAGCTAAAATAGGAAGTAAACCGATTCAGAAAATTCTCGCCCTGTACAGAAATAAATGTATTGCAGGGGTCTGTTACAGGGCAGCTATGTGGGGAAGAGTCAACATTTATTCGCTGCAAATACAAGAAAATACATTTTTTAAAAGATTATTGGCAGTCCTAAGTTCTACAGCTAACCATATTGTGCATAAAGAATTGTCTGTACAAAATTTAAGTGATTCTATCCATAAAGCGGATCTTACTTTCTGGCGAGGGATTTGGGCAAAAGACGAAACTAAATTCACTAATGACTTAATTAGAAATTGCCTGATCCTCGATCACAGCAAGAGAATACCGTGGTTAGAACACATGGGCAACTTGCTAATAGACTGCGAGATAGATTTTGACAGGAAGAGCCCAGCACATGTTCTGGAGCATAGTAAAAGTGACCTGAAGCTTAAATATACTATTACTAAGGAATTAGAAAGAATGGAGGATGCTGGTACTAAGCGAAGTAATGTTGCCTATTGTGAATGCCCCCTTGAAGTGGGAATACAAACATACTTAATCTTGGTAAGAAATATACAACACAGATTTTATCTGAAAAGATTAAGGTTTGGTACTTTGCACAATTTAGTGGCATTGCCCGAACGGAAAAGTGGTCTAATATTCTACCATGTTGTCCATGTGATGGAAAATCGCTCCAGTCCACGTTGCATTTTATGCTCTTCTGTAGCTTTTATAAGGACATTTGGAAGTCAATTTTAAAACCACTTTTTTTTATCGAATATGCTTTTTCAATATACAAATGCTTTTAATTTTATATGTGGTTTAGATAATTTACAAATTATGAATTCTGTTACCAAATTCATACAAAGGGCTTTTAGGAGAAGAAGAGATCTCTCACATCTAGATGCATTAACATTTGAAAATCTGGAGGAATGAAATCACAAAACATCACTTCACCCTTTTAGATATTAACATGCACTCTGAAATAGGCAACCTTGTCTGTCGTTTTAGTCAGGCGAAGCATAACGTGTAGTTTTTTTGCCCGAATATATACCAACAATTTATCATTTATATTTACATATAGAAATGTTAACATTAGTATGAAATGTGATTTCTGGGTGGAAAAGGGTTTAATATGGTGGCGGTGTCTGTCAGACACGCCAGCCATATTAGAATATGGGCTGGAACAATGCTGCCACGGAAAGGCATGTGGAGTCTGCTTTCGGGGGCCCGTTGCGGGCCCCCAGGGACTCCAAGGGTGGGAGGTGCACTGCAGTTCCATGCACAACATGCCTTCCTGGCATTGTGGCGGGCGGTGCTGAGAGCACAATTTCAGGAATGCCGGATGCGCCCTCAAGTGTGGCCGGCGCATCCTAATGTCAGCAATGGGACCCCCGCACCAATGGCGAACGGTCCCATTCCACGGGAGGATGGCGTGCAAACAAAGTCCGCCCCCCATCCTAATGACCCCCTATGTATTTATATGATACAGGCTCTCCTGTTGCACCTTATGTTGTAGGCTGCTTTGCACATTGCACTTTATGTGAGCCTCATTAGCTAATTTAAACATGTCCATAGTTTTGTGCTTTATTGTGACGCTTAGATTGATTGTGAAACATTATTGTTTTTTGTTGGCTGCTTTGCACATTCCACTTTACATGATGTTTATTAGCTAATTTAAATATGCCTATAGTTTGTGCCTTATCATTATATTTAGATTGATTACGAAATATTGTCGTCCTTGCTTCTATCTTTTTATCATTGTGTACGTTCCCCATAATACTCTATTAGATCACTGTAATAATGTAACATTTCGAGATGGAAAATATAATTAGTATGCTTTTATGGTTGTTTACCTCATGCTGAATAAAGCCGTTTTGATTTGATTTGAGATAAAGACATACAAAAATGTAATTCTTCAGGGTGCTCTATGTTGTTCCCCATGCTGATGAAGGGTTCCAAACAGACCCGAGAACGAAAGTTAAAATAATTGCATGAAACAAGTCCAGCTGCCACTAGCAGACCAAATAATGATGTGTCTGAAAAAATAAAGGACAACAATGTTAAGGTGATTGTTTGGTTGCTATAGAGCCAAGAAAATGTATAAACCTGTCTGTGCAAACCCCATGTCCGTGGGCCAAGGGATTGGCATCTTTCTGATTAATTTGCAGCTAATTTCCCTATACTGGATTTGCCATTGTTCCATTACCAATTATCTGAAATTCTGCATTCGTTTAAGTGAACAGGAGGGATTGACAAGGAACTCAAAACTGCATCGCTTCTGTCTTCATGGACTTTAAAGGTAGTTTTGAAATTATTGACTGTGGCATGACAAGATTCTTCCCTTGCTTCCTTTGGGCATTTGGCTAGTCATGGGGCAATGTAGTGGAGAAGAAACTGTCCCTGTGCACATCCACCAGTAAGCAATTTTCAGTGTCTGACGATGCCTCATTAAGTCTAGTCCCATGTTCCATCATGGTGGCATCCACTGTCTGAGCATGCAAGCCTGGCACCGATATACCAACCTAAATGTCACCTAGTGAAACTCTCTGTCCCATGTATATTCCATCTGTAACATTTATTTAACATCTATTGCTGCACTGGTGTTTCCTTTTACTGGTATGATGACATGCAGATCATAAGGTGGGTGTATCAAGATGCAACCATAATCTATTTTGAGTCATGTCTGGTACTGGTCGACATATTTCCACGCCGCAGGCCTTTAAAGTATAATGATAGCAAAATGGAAGCGCTGCTACCATTTCATGAGGCCTCCATATTGTGAAATAATTTATCACCATGGCAACAGTGCATGCTACCATTTCCATTGGAAGCAGTAAATAACCATGTTGGGAAAATATGCCTAGGCATGGGAAAGATGTATTTGATTCTGCAGGTCACACAAGTTAGCTTTATTCAAACATTTTTTTCTGAAGTTCATCCTGCACCTCCTACTTGGTTGTACCAACTTACCATTGTAATATCTTTGGGACAGATGTAGGTAGCTTAATACCGGTTGGTAACGGCCGAAAATCTGTAACTTTCCCGTTACCAACAGGTATTTAGCCCTTTCCAAAGTAGGAAGCCCTAAATAAGGATTCGGTAATTTACTGATTCTTTATTTTAAGGAATCGGTAAAATACTGATTCCTTATTCTAAGGAATCGGTAAATTACTGAATCCTTAAAACCTATGTAGGAAGCACTCAAGTGAGTGCATTTCTGCTTTAAGGAGTCGTTATTTACCACCAACTACAAGTTGGTGTTAAATACCGAATACCTTTAAAAAAGCAAATATTAGCTTTTTTTAAAGAGCCATGTGGCAGACATGCATGCCCTTAGGGCATGTATTTACGCCACATGTGCACACACGCACGATTTATGGGTGCAACAGGGTGTCAATGTGACACTCTGCCACGCTTGAATAGGCTCCCGCTATTACCGATTCGGTATTTACCGAATCGGTATTAGTGAATGGCTTCCCATTCATTCCTATGGGCCTCCAGGCCCATAGGAATGAATGGGAAGGTATTCCTCATTACCGAATCGGTATTACCGATTTGGTAATAAGGAATATTACCGAATCAGTACATTTTACAGATTTATTACCTACATCAAATTTACAGATTCTTAAATACCGAATCGTTAAAATTTGGTTTTTAAGAATCTGTAAATTGTGATTACCTACATGCAGCCCTTTATCTCTTAGAATCTTGGCATTTTTGTTTAGTAGGATTCTCACTGAGGGGAACAAAAGTGATGTATTGTGCCTAAATTAATCCTAACCTTTCCATTATAGACAGGAAACGTTCTCATCCAAATCGGTATTGTCACACCAACAATGACTGGTTCAGACAAAATTGCTTAGTCTCATCCGATCTGCAGGGGAAAACAAGCAATTAGGCCTAGTCAATGATGACATAATTGTACCTTCAGACACAGCGAGATACAAGACCCATCTCTTGGCTTTCCAATGTCAGTTGGATTGATTCACTAAGAAAAACTAAAAGTGATGGATGGAAAAGTAGATAAACTGACAGACGGAATAGTAGAAACATCTCTGTATTTGGTTTTGTGCATGTGCTTAGTACCCTTATCCTCTTTTTATATTGGTGGGTATGTATGTATTAAATGGCTTCTGTTGTTGGTATGTTATTCAAGGAAATACATGAAGGAGCCTATTTACGAGCTGTTGTGTGTCGCTCTTGCACCACACAACATGGTGCAAGAGCGACGTATACCTTAAGTCAGATTTACACCTACACAAGGTTCCCCCTCATGCAAAAAAACAATCCTGCATATAACGCAGGAACCCTTGCATCCTGGTGCAAGGGTATCTGCATTGGTGCTAGACTGTCAGAAGGGTGCCAGCACAGAGGACAAGGCAGGAATGCATTTTGTTACCTTAACCCCTTCCACGCTCATGACGAGCTGGGCTCGTCATGAGGTAGCCTCCTCGCACGCTCATGACGAGCCCAGCTCGTCACGTAACATGCGTTTCCGCAAATCTCAGCGTGCGAGCGGAATTCCGCCCGCACGCATGCGGTTAAATGTAGTGCATTCCTGCCCAATCTCCATCACACAGTCAGCGCAGCAAGGTGACTTGCTGTGTTGCACTGCATGACTTTTTCATAAATAGGCCCCTAAGTATTCCGTATTTCAGTGTATACAGTCATAACACTCTAAATGCACCTAATTTTGTCTGATCTCAGAAGCTAAGCAGGATCAGGCCAGGTTAGTGGTTGGAAAGCCACATTTGATATTTACCATGCCTTCAGCTCCTGGACATTTTGGAGCTGGAAGCTGCTTCTGGTTACACAACTCAATATATTTTATCTTTTGTATCCACTTCAGAAGGATGAAAGGCTCAATCGACCTGCTAGGATCCAAACCGCTGACTACAAAGTCAAACACAGATTTTTGGAGTATATGCATGAGTCCGATGAGCCATCAGACCTGGAAAAAGGGAAGGATAATGTGTATTGTCACATGTGATTACGTGGACTAACCCAACCAAAATTTTACCTCAAAGATGGCTGAAAAGAGAAACCACAATCAATGGATATTAATGAAAGGGCAGGAGGGATGTAGAAGGAAGACCAGGAGTCGGAGTAATGAAGAATGCCGGTAAGTACCAAGTCATCCTCACGATGGTTTTCGGATTAAAAGAGTCTCAACTTTCAGCTCTTAGGACTTTAAACGACTTTTTGCTCGTTGTTATTAAAAGAAACGCACAGAATCTGACGAGCGACCGTTGTTTGAACGTTTGTCAAAGCTGGAGCTGGAATAAGAGCTGGAATTAGGCAGGGTCTTGGAGTTTGCTGTCGTATTGGAGGGATAAGAAGTTCTGGATCATTTTTGCGATGTGAGTAACTCTGACTGCTCAAGGACGTAAAGAAATGCACAGAAATTGCTGAAGCGGCTGCTGCATAAATCTCTTCCCTCACAATCCCCTACAGCCCCAACGATTGCTACCTCACCAGATAATAATGTACTGCCTGAAGACCCCGGCCCGATAAAAACTCTTTGCCATGATCAGGGACCTGACCCCCTCCTCTTACATATCCCGCACCCGCCCCTAATCTCCTCAAATGAGGTGGTGAATGAGGGGGACCTGGTGCAAGATTCTTCTTCATTTCAGAATGTAGGATCTGGGGTGGCACGAGTAGAGGGAGAAGAGGGAGAAGAGGTACAGCAGGGTGCTAATGAGAGTATTACGAGCACTAATGCAAATCTTATGGCAGGAAAAGATAGCCTCCTGGGATCTGAGGTGAGATACCGGCTAGACATTCGCGAAATGCTGAATTTAACCCTTGATGAGATACGAGAAATAAAAAATAATCAGCAAGTGGAGATAGCTGCCTTACATTTAAGAATGGACAAATTTGAGGAGTCAATGTTGACGCTCCCTAATAGAATACAGGAGGCAACGGCAAGGATCTCCGCCCTTGAAGATCATATGAACCTTGTCTCGGGGGAAGCTAGAGAGGCAGCCAAGAAGAAAAACTTTCTTTAAAACAAGCTTGAGGAGCTCGAAAACCACTCTAGGAGATCGAATCAAAGGATTGTAGGGGTTCCGGTAGGAACAGAAGGCTCTGACACTATTCAGTGGGTCAATTCTTTCATCCAGCTTACAGTTCTACCTGAATTTGAGGGGGACTTGACTATAACAAGGGCTCATCGGGTCCCGGCACAGCGCTTCCCAAATTCAACATTTCCAAGAACTATTCTATTGAATTTTGCTGATTATAGGATTAAGGAGAGGATTCTTTCTAGAGCCTTTAAACAACGCCAGTTTTCATTGTCAGAAACAGCAAAATGTAGGATCTTTTCAGACATGACCGCGGTAGCTGCAAAAAGAAGAAAATAATTTGTTAAAATCCTACATTTATTTAAAGCAAGTGGCGCTCAAGCCTCGATTGCGCAGCAGTCAAAGCTGAAGGTCCCGGTTAAAGGAAAATTGTACCTGTTTACTGACTTAGAACAAGCACAATCTCTTCTTAAGGAGATCTCTTCAGGAGCCAGGGCCTGAAAAGGAGGAAAAAATAAAACCTTTGGCTTTGCAATGCTTTACTCTTTTTTAATCTGTTTTATTTCTTTGTCTCCTCTTTTGTTCTCTTGTTTTTTTTCTAAATAAGAAGGATTGTCTAGCGTTAATCTTAAACAATAATAATATGGGCGGTCCCAGTTCTACGGGTCAATCAGGGTGTAACAAAAGGACACCCAGAATAGAAGAAGTGGGAGGAATGTGGACGGCGTGGCAGGGAAGGGAGTTTCCACATTCCCGAGTAGGGTGGGGGAGGGTGGGTAAATGCAGTAAAAAGTAACAGGTGCAATAGGTTCAGTATTTTTTCTCATGTTTATTGTCAGGTACTTAACAAGGAAAAGATCTCTTTTGGATGAAATTCAATGCATGTAATATCCTGTCAATTAATGCAAATGGAATGTTAAATAAACAGAAGTATGGGGCTCTTGTGAAATGGGTAATATCTCTTAGAGCCCAGGTGGTCTACTTTCAGGAGACTCATTTGAAGTCTAATAACCCTAAGCTGTTTATTCCGAGATACTTCTCTAATGCCATTTTCTCATCAGCAGGGATGGCCCAGAGAGGGGTTGCTATTTACTTTTCGAGGGATCTGGCCTGGGAATTTTTACAGGTTCAAAGAGATTCTAAGGGTAGGTGGTAGTAAAATTGCAGGAGAAAGTTATACATTTTGTGAACTACTATGGCCCCATCCTTGATGATATTTCTGGGCTGACAGAAATTTATGAAGCTGTAAGGGGAGTCCCAGGACATATTATTTTAGGAGGGGACATTCATTATATTCAAGATTTGTTAAGAGACACTTCTAATAAGAAAAAGAAACAGTTAAAACCTAAAACAAAAAGTTTTTTTTAAGCTCTCTTACATGAGTATCAATTAAGTGATCCCTGACGTTGTAGGAACATTGAAAAAGAATCTTATACATGTTATTCCCACCGGTTTCGGACTGCATCCAGAATAGATTTTTTTTTAATATCTAGATCTCTTCAGATCTCAAAAACTCTGATTGGGTGCAATCCATTTTCTGACCATGGCAGAATAGAATTAGAGCTAGTATTTGGAGGGGTGGATGGGGAGTGTCCCAGGTGGCAGCTGGATCGCACCCTGCTACAAAATCAGAATTGGGTTTTAGGATTCAGAGAATGGATTACACAATTCTTTGAAATGAATGATAACACAGCTGAACGCTTCTCAGTTTGGGGCGGATTTAAAGCAGCAGCATGCGCTCAGATCATTGCATATACTAGTGCCCAGGCGAATTAAAGAAAGCTAAAAATATCTAAACTGCAGTCAGCCGTAGAGAAGGAATATGTTCTACAGTTCCAACAACATTCAAGGTAATTAGAACAGGCTAAAGCTCTTTTACAGGATTTTTTTATTGTTGAAGAGACAAATAGCTCGAAAGCCTTCCAACAAAAGGTCTACGAAGATAGCCAGTTGGTGGGAAAATTGCTGGCTAACTCTACGAGAAAGAGGCAGGAGTCGTCAGTGATAGTGAAGATCCGTGACCCTCAGGGTGGACTGGAGGAGGTGGAGGGTGATAAGATCTCTAGGATTTTCCTGGACCATTTTGAAAAAATCTACTCTACGGACTATCAGGTAGAGGAAGTAATGATCCAGGAATACTTTGCAAATATAGAGATTCCCAGAATTTCTGAAAATCGGGCTAACCTCATCGGGCTTGAAATAAATACCTCTGAACTACAAGAATGTATAAAGGCAACATCAGGGGCAAAGGCTTCCGGCCAGGATGGATTCCCAATTGAATTTTACAAGGCCTTTTTTAAAGAACTATCAACTCCCTTGAAAAAGTTATTTAATTATATTAGATTAGGTGGGCATGTCCCTGTGGAGTTTAAGGAATCTACAATTATATGTTTTGTTAAAAAAGATAAAAATCAAAACAATGTTAATTCCTATAGGCCAATTAGCTTATTAAATTCGGATTATAAAATCCTCATGAAAATATGGGCGGAAAGATTTGTGTTTGCAGCCCAGGACGTTATCCATCAAGATCAGACTGGGTTTATTGCAGGACAGTATATGGCAGCAAACACCGAGTTCCTAATCCAGGCATTGGACTATTTTAATATAAACTCGACTCCAGCCTGTATTTTAATGATTGACGCAGAAAAGGCGTTTGACTTGGTCAATTGGGCAGCATTGTTTTATTCTCTGGGTCAATTTGGATTCCCGGCCTCAATCTCAATTATAAAGATGCTACATAATATCTATGAGGGAGCATCGGCTCAAGTAATAATTAATGCCAAACAGGTTGGGAAGATTAAGGTAAATCGGGGAACAAGGCAGGGTTCCCGTTGTCCCCGTTGCTCATTATGTTCTTCATCGAGCCTCTAGTGGTTAAGATCAGGGACAATGTGGCTATTCAGCCCCCCATCATCGGTATGTCTAAACTAAAGTTGTTTGCCGATGACATTATCCTTTACTTAACACCTAAAAAAGAAAATATTGAGAATTTAATGAGAGAGTTTAAGGACTATGAAAAGATTGGGGGCTATAAAATAAATGCCAAAAAAACTGAGGTCCTTGCTTTAAATACCGATCTGCATTTTCTCCCTATTTATTTGCAGGTCCAAGCTGCAAGAAGTGACCCAATTAGATACTTGGGTATTTTTGTAACTTCCGAATATGATAAGCTTTTTTCCATGAATTACATTAGAATGAAGAATAAAATTCGGAACCTTTTAGATCAATGGCTCTTGCTTCCATTATCAGTTATAGGCAGGGTATCATTGATTAAAATGTCAGTGCTGCCCCTGCTTATATTTCTGTTCAGCAATGTTCCCATTAAAAATAATTTAGGTTTCTTTAAAGAGTTGGAAGCAATGCTGAGAGGTTTTATTTGGGGCAATAAAGCTTCGAGAGTTAGGCTGCCAGTGATACAACTTCCAGTTGATCAAGGAGGTTTAGCTCTACCCCATTTAAGGACCTACTATGAAGCTGCATTTTTTGAGATATTGGCAGGATTATTGAGGGTTAATCAGACAAGAGATAATCTTTTTCTTGTAAAGATGTTACAAGAGACAGGTTCTCAAATTCCAATTTTTTGAAAATTGCAAAGCTCCCAAAAAGGTCAAGATGCAAGACGCTAAGAGAGTAAGGGCCATATGTATCATAGTTCCGTTTTGCGAATTCCAAATAGCGATTTTTAAGGAATCGCTATTTAGAATTCGCAAAACGGTACGTATGTACAAAATCGTAAATATGTTTCATACATACCATTTAGCTAATTAGCATTCGCAAAGGCCGAAATTCTGCGAATTTCGGCCTTTGCGAATGCTAATTAGCTTGATACATATGGCCCTATGCCTCAAGACTGTCGCTCCTTTTTAAAAAACATGGCACCGATGGCTCCCATTATTTAAGTTTAATTGAATGTACTCAAATAGGCCTCCCAGTAAGTTTGAATCATATAAAAAATTGGGAACTTTGCGGGCTTCATGAGTTGAGACATTTGGTAGTTCAAAACAGGATAATTAGTTTGCAGGAGGTAGTTGCTAGAACGAATAATCCCAATTTTTTTGATTATATACAGATCGTTTACTTCATCAGAAACGAGATAAGTGGCCTGCTTAATTCTCCTAATGCCATGTTAACAGCCCTGTACGGAGGAAAAAATAAAGGTATAAGGTATTGGTACAAGATGTTTTATTGTTCTGGATAAACTGTGCTAGTAGAAAATAAGACTCTCGACTCAATGTACTTTTTCTTCGAAGGATTGGGAGACCCTGTGTCAGCTCGGAAATAAGTCTCTACGTGCAGCCAATTATAAGAGGAGGTCCTTTTTATCGTGTTGGCTAGTGTATTATACTCCGGAGGCTCTAGAGAAGGTGTACCCTGAAGTTGAGAATAAGTGTTTCAGATGTATGGCAAGTGGACAGGGAGGATGGAACAATATTTTCTTCGCTTGCCCGCAGCTAGAATCTTTTTGGAAGGGGATATTTGCAGATATCGAACAGGCCATTGGGAAATCTTTTCTGCCAGTTGCAAAAGTGGCCCTGTTCGGTATATGCAAAGATAGGAGTGGGTTAAATAAAGCTGAAGAAGTATTCGTATTTATATCTTGCACTGTTGCTTGTTCTTTAATACTTCAAAACTGGAAATCTCGGGAGATTCCATCACACTTAAAATGGTTTAATAAAATGAGGAGAACCTGCCTTTTTTGAAAAGGCTTATACTGGCAGAGTGGGAGCCATTGGGAGATTTGAAATGAATTGGAAATATTTTGGGAATCTAGAACAATTGAAGGGAGGATGATTCAAGAAGAAAATTGAGAGTACACGATATAAGTTTTTTTTCTACTATTAACAGCCTTTTCATCTATGAATGTAAACATTTAAGGACATTTGCACTTTATCAGCACCTTTTGCAGTTTTGCACTAGATTGCACTAGATTGCACTAAGCACTTTTAAGATTGCACTTTATTATACTTTTTGCACTTTGCAGTAGCACTTTATTGCAGTTTTGCACTTTGGCAGATGCACTTTATAAATTGTAAGTGTTGTACATAATGTCCTGAAAGTTTTAATTATGTTTTAGGCTGTTTCTGTTATCTCGATGAATCTTGCTCCCTTTTATCTTTTTATCTCTCGTCTGATATTTTAAGTTTTTTTGAAATGTATTGATATTGAAATTTAAAGTGAAATATGTTTTGTACCTTTGGCTATCTATTGCTCTGTTCAATAAAAAAAAAAAAGTACCAAGTCATCCTGTTGAGTCTCGATGGAAAGTGCAATCATTGCACACTAGAGAGGACCGAGAAAGGCCAGGGCAGGAGCAACGGCATGGCACTATGAGAGAGCGATTGCTCCTGCTCTAAGTGAGGGTGCCTCAGTGTATGCCCCAGCCATAGTGGAGGGACTTCTCTTGAAAGGAAACATCTACTAGAGCAGCCTGCCCTGCATTATTTGCGCACGCAAAGATCCACTCAAGCCTGCACAATGGGGAAACCAAAAATCACGCAGAACCTGACTGTACCTGAGACTGCTCCGGAGAATCAGCCGAGTACCCGCACATTGGCTAAGCTGGCAACTATAGCTCACCAAATCCATGGGAACTTCTTGCCGAACTACCTTCCCCCTAGCCCTCCTCGCTCTACTCCTCTCCACTTACCTGCTGCTGACCTCTGCCTTCACCTGTCCTGGCCCTTAGTCCCCACACTGTCTATCTGTGAATTTTCCCTCGTCATTTGAGATCTAGCTATTTTGTCTGATGCCCGATGGAGCTACCTGGTTTAGATATAGGGGAGACAGGTCGGGGATTCCCTTCTTGGAGGTCACCTACCCAGTCGGTCTTCAGCCAGACTTCCTTTCGTCTCTCCTGTCGTCTCTTCCCGCATCCTCCCTCTATTCTTGTCTCTCCTTCTCTCCTCTCAATGTATTGAGACTGAACTATTTTGTCGAATGCCCGATGGAGCTACCTGGTTTAGCTATAGGGGAGATGGGCCGTGGACTCCCTCCTTGGTCGTCACCTACCCAGTCGGCCGTTAGACAGACTTCATTTCGTTTGTCCCTGTTGTCTCTTCCCCCATCCCCCCTTTCGCTCCTTCCATGCCCCCTCCCCTCTACGCTCCATTTATTTAGCCCTCCATGTTTCTATAATTGTTTTTCCCATTGAGACCGAGCTATTTGGCCAATGCCCGATGGAGCTACCTGATAGCTGTAGAGGAGATGGGTTTTGGGACTTCCCCTCGACCGTCACCCACCCAGCCGGACTTTGGACAGACTTTCCTTTCGTCTCTCTGCCCTTCCTACTATCCCTTTACCCTTACCCCCTTCCCCTCTACACTTTAATCATCTCGTCTTCTATGCTCTTGCATTTGTTTGTCTAGCATTTGATGTAAATTGGAACTGATGTAATCTTGTAATGTAATTTTTGTGGAACCTCATGTAAAGAGCTCTGATACCTCCGGGTCTAGCCAGCGCTATATAAAACTCTTGAATAAATAAATAAATAAATAAGCAGAAACAACATTAATTATGAATTTAAGACCAAACAAAACACACCACACCATGATGCAACACCTGTGATTTAATTATAGATGAGATCAAAGTTAAACAATTATGCAGTTGTAATGATCAACTGAAATCATCTGGATAAAGTAGATGAAGAATTAATACCTCTCCCGCTAGACCAAAAGTAACAAAGATGGAATCATTCCTGCAGATTGACGCAGGTCTGTCTCAGTAAATGGACAGAGGTCAGAGGTCTAAAGTGTATAATTCAGATTCCTTTGATGACTTATGCTTCGGATTTTTTTTTTAAGAATAATGTTCTCTGAACAATGGAAAACTGAAGGAATTTCAAGAAGAAAAGATGGGCTGGGTCGAAGGACCGATTTATGTGAAAAATATTTCAGACAGGGGAAGGATGCTTGCAAAGCTCCGATCTCCCCAATCATTTGTCCTGGAAAAAATGGAAACCAAGAATGAAACTTTGCCCAAAAGGATCTTTAAATTGATCATAAGAAGGGGATCAAATGGTTCCATGTGGAGAGCCTGGCGGGCCAAAGGAAGGTTTCAGGAAGGAGCGGGAGAGTGAATCAAATGACAATGAAGAAAAAACATAGTAGGTGTCTAGAGGCAAAGGGGCAACAGAAAGGGTGTCAGGACTTCTAGAGGCTTGAATGGTTGCCCCATGACTTCCAAAAGTCGAAACTGCTACACCTAAAAGGAAGCCATCTCTGAGGAAATCAAGGATTTTAAAAGCAGCACAAGTAAATGGAGAAAAATGTCTCGAGGTGCACCAAGCCTCAAACTTTTCAAATGCTCATTGTACGATTTGAGTGGATGGTTTTCTAGATACATGAATAGTTTCTGCATTCTTCTCCGAACAACCCTGAGATATTAAGGTCAACCTCTAAAATGCAAGACTCTCAGATTGAGGTGTTTAAAAAAAGCTGGGGTCAGACAAGGAAGCCTGAGAGGTGAAGGGCTGATTGGAACCTGCTAATGAGAGAACAGGTACATTCGCAGAGGAAGTGGGTACCATGAGGTTCTTGAACACCAAAAACCACCAACAGACTTTCAGCATGATCATCCAGGATCTTTCTCACTATGTGTGGAATCTACTGGAATGGAGGGAATGCATAAATGAGACCTTGAGGCCAAGGAATGAAGGACGCGTCAATCGCTGAAGGAACTGCCCCCGACCAAGTGGGTCAAGCGCGGTATTATATCACCCTGCAGGAGAAACAATAAAACTTTCTGCACCTTACTACTGGAGTCCCTGGCTCCTTATATTTCACAATCGGAGCCTTTTTGTCTGGTGGGCGATTTTAATCATCATTTTGATGATCCTGTAAATATAGAAACTAAGGGTCTGGTATCGGCAATGGAGTCATTAGGGCTCTCACAGAGGATCCATAAACCTACTCACAAAGCAGGTCACATCTTGGATATCATCTTTGCCAACTTTGGTCTACTAGCAGACCCCCCCTGGGAACTGACCTGTACTGACCATTGTGCACTTACTTTCACCGTGAAGGCAACAGGCAGAGGCAGCAAGCCCCATCGCAGAGTGATTCCTCAGAGAGCTTGTAGGAAGTCACCCTGGACTCGTTTAGCCAAGGTTTTAGATCCCAATCTTTTGATAAAGAAGAAGCTAATGACAAGGCCTTAGATATATGGGCGACCTCTATTGTAGACACTTTAAACATTATTGCAATTATTGCACCTTTTAGAGCAATAGGAACGAGGGATAGAGTGAGCTCAGCTCCCTGGTACTCCAAGACTCTTAAAAAGGAAAAGGCCCAGTGCAGAGGGAAAGAAAGAAAATGGAGGAAAACCAAATGGCTTGAGGATAAACAGGCTTTCTCAGTGGCGCACAGAGTCTATTTAAAAAATTGCAATATAGCAAGGAAAGATCATTTGGGTGTTCGAATACGTGAGATGAACAATTCCTCCAAGGAACCCTTTAAAATACTTAAGGAGTTCACAAATCCCACAGTAAACACACCATCCATTACCCAAACACAAATGAGATGTAATGATCTAGCAAACAATTTTAAGGAAAAAATTGATAAGATATACTGCTCTTTAGAAGTAGGAAAGGTGCCTAGCGGGATACCTCCTCTGAGGAGAGACCCCACACTACCCAGTTTAAACTCCTTCTCAACCATTACCATAGAGCAAGTGGAAACTTTGCTGGCACAAACTAAATCCAGCGCTGCAACAGACCCGGTGTTGCCAATGGTTGAACTAGCATCAATTTTAGCGCCCTCATTAACTGAGGTCTGTAACATCTGTAACATCTCCCTGGCTACAGCTACCTTCCCAAGAAACTGGAAAAAGTCGCACGTAAAACCTCTGCTTAAAAGGCGCTGGCAGATCCGACTGAGCTGCGAAACTATAGACCAATCTCCCTTCTTCCGAGTAGTTCGAAGGTCATGGAGACCTTGGTAAATAAGCAACTGACGCGATATTTGGAATAACATAGTCTACTCGACCACTCGCAATTAGGATTCCGTGCAGCCCACAGCACCGAAGCGGCATTGGTGGAGGTCACTGATACCATCAGGATGTCACTTGACAGAGGGACCCCCACCATGCTTGTGCTCTTGGATCTTTCGGCAGCCTTTGACACCATCTCCCACCGTGTCATGTTGGACAGATTGCAGGAGATTGGTGTCGAAGGTTCAGCCTGGGCTTGGATACAGAGTTTTTTGAACAACAGAACTCAATGTGTCCAATTAGACACATTTGTCTCTCAGACAATGGTAGTAGACAAGGGAGTCCCTCAGGGCTCAATCTTAAGCCCCACTTTATTTAACATCTATGTGGCTCCCTTGGCCTCCATTATTAGAGCCAGTGGCTTTGAGATAATCTCGTATACGGACGACACGCAGGAAGAATGACCTGAAGAGAGACCATCTTGAAAGTCTGATAAGGGATAAATATATGTTTACTTCCTTGAGATTGAATACCAGGCGTTAGTCTCCAGGTGCCTTCTGGGCAAGGAATACTGTAGAGTAGTAACCCTGGAGTCTCTTGTGATGAGGTACTTGAAAGGGGAGACGTAGCGTATTGGGAACTGAGACAACGCTACTCGGCGCACAGCCTCCAGGACCCCTGAACAGAGAGGCAGGGCAGCGTGCGAACAGCGTGAGGGACTCGCTGTCCCGTGAGGCACCAGCGCTGCACAGCCCCGCCCCTTCCTACCGGGTACTTGATAATCACCTCGCGTCTCCCGCTCCGCGGGAGACGCAGCGTATTGGGAACTGAGACAACACTACTCGGCGCACAGCCTCCAGGACCCCTGAACAGAGAGGCAGGGCGGCGGGCGAACAGCGCGAGGGACTCGCTGTCCCGTGAGGCACCACCGCTGCACAGCCCGGCCCCCTTCCTACCGGATATCTCCAGCCTCCCCCTTCCGCCCCGCGGGACGCGCGCGGGCGGCGCCGGGCTAAGCACGGGCAAAGGGCGGGTCGTCTGTGGCCGTCCGGGGCCAGAGGATGCCGGGCTGGGTCACCCCCCTAACTCTACCTACGAACGTGAGCAGCGCATTCAGCTGAGACTCTAGGTTAGTCAAGTGACTCTGTTGCATCTATAAATCGTCTTGTAAATGCTATTGTTAGCTGTGGATTGAGTGGAAGTTCTTATCATGATGCCCTTAAAGTTTGTAGGCAATTAGGTTGTAGTATTGCACTGTGTCATCGTCATTGTATCATTACTCAACTGTTTTATAATTATCGAGATCATTTGAGGAGGATTTAACATGACGCCTACTATAGGGAAAGGGAGAAAAAGCGTGACTAGCAGCATTTGAGGGTCTATTACTGGGACCCTGGACCAGTTTATTACAAGGGCTGCAGTCGTGTTGGAACGTGAGATAGCACTAACTGAAAAAGGACTTTCGTCAGAACCAATATTTTCTAAGCATTCCTCGCTCGCGTTGGGGATGATGTTACCCCTGAGCAGCTACCTAAGGATGACAACTGGCTGGACACTAGCCTGGAATTGGTGGCTACTGACAAATCTACTGCTTGTTCTATAGTTGACCCCATTATTCCGAGACCATCAACAGAGCATAGTTCTAAAAAAGGCTCTAACGCACCTACAAAGCCCGGGAAAAGAAAGCGTGGGGGGGTGCACAAAAGGGCAGGTGTCCTAAAGTAATTAAAACCACTATTAATGGAGGGGGTTCTGCTACATTGTCCCACTCGGCAATTAATAACATGCCTCCTAACAAAAAAGAGCTAGGAAAACGGATACCTGAGTTTCCACAGCGCTTGCCGCCATCAGCCCAGCTTCCTGATGGCATTTTTGGCCAAATAGAGCACCTTATGAAGTCGTTGATGCTACCCCTATTCGAGAGAATACAATTAATTCTTGAAAATTTGGGGAAGTTGGAAAGAATTGTCACAGCTAATACGAATGTCTTAGAAAAGACTGTGGACTGCACTTTGGTCCCCAATTGTATAGTCAAAGAAAGATCAGTGTCAGAACCTGGTGGTACCTTAGTAGTTAGCCCGCATGAAAATCTCCTAAGATCACCCAGGCATCAAAGTCAAAATGATAGTATGGGTATTACTGGGGTAAATAAGATTATTCACCCTAACAGCACGAGAGTTGAAGTACCAGTGTGTGAGGGTAGGAAGGAGTTGGTACCCTCTAAAGTGGCGGTAGAGGCAATTATTAAAGTGAAGGAGGCATTAGTTATAGAGGGTGGGAAGAGGAAACATCCCTGTATTGATCTCCCCCCTGATTCAGCACCTTATACTGTGATACTGACAAGGGTGCCTTACTGTGATACTGACAGGGGTGCCAGAGATCCAACAAGAAAAAATGGAAAATCACAGAGATTTGAAAAATAAAGTCATCTTTTGGCTCAGCAACCATAGACCACTCCCAGGCTATATTAATGGTGAAATTGTACATGTAAGGAGGGTAAGTTGGTTGGGCAAGAGACGTAGGACCAGGAAGGGGATTGTATAATTGTAAATTTTAGAGACCCTAGAGTTGTAAGGTTCATCTGTGAAGGAAGTGAGTTTAGAGGGGGGGGACCCAAACCCTTAATCTAAGTTATTTTTATCCTCAATCAGTTTCGGGCATCCCACTATTGTCACGAAATAGGATGGAAACACAATTTAGACACTCCAATTTTGCATATAGGGAGGAGTGTCGTCTCCCCCGGGTTAATCATTTCGATACACTATTCAATCAGCCTACACCAATATACAATCGATGTGACCCCTTATCCACCTTAGAGGAAATCGACTGACTTGGGGACGGTAAGGATTTGTATAGGTTACAGATACAGGGGGGTCTGGCTCTGATTCCTTTATGTAAATACCCCTAGTGTTGAACCAGTGTCTCAAGATTCTATCCCTTCCCAGGCCTCCTCTTTTATTAACGCTAGCACTCCCAAGGGGAGTCCTGTTCTCTGCCATACGGCGGTTAGCCAGGCGGTAAACCCCAGTTCCGTTACTCCCTTTGTGAAGGTTTCTTCATGGAATATTGCAGGCCTTGAATCTAAATTACATTTACCAGATTGGGCCTGTTTTATCGATGGGTCAGATATTTGGTCCTTTCAGGAGACGTGGGCAATTGCTCTCTCTTCTGCTCTGGTTATTTGAATTTTTTAAACCAGCAGCTAAGGGTATTAGGGGTAGACCGGTGGGTGGTTTGTCCATCTGGGTATGACAATGCGGGGGTGTGTCAGTGGTTGAGATTCTGATAGCTAGCCCGGATATTATGGCTATTAGGGTGAGTTCCACAAAGGGGCTTAACATCGTTATTATCAACATTTATGTAAGGGGCCTTCCAGGTGGGAGATGTTCTCCAACAGCCCTTTTATTGGAGAACTTTTTAAGTATTGAAACTAAAATTGCAAACAGGGTTGTGGTTGGGGACTTCAACACCTGTTTTGAGCCCCTTGACGTGGATGATGGGAAGCTTTCAGAGGCTGAGGACTCTATGTGGGGTATTCCCCACTTGGAGCTGACATTTATTAAAAATGGACGCAAGTTGCTCTGTTTATGAAGGGTTTGTGCCTTGATAAGGGCATGAGGGCAGTTAATGGTAGAACGAAGTCAGACAGGTCTGGGGCAGTGACATTCGATAACGGAAGATCCGGGTCCCGTATTGATAATATTTTGGCTAACCTGGAGATGTGGCCGGTCATTGCTGATATGGTGGTCACATGTCAACTAGAAAGTGACCATAACCCCTTAGTCCTGTCCATAACAGATAATAGTTTTATCGACCCCCTCATGATTGATGTCCCTATTGTACAGGCAAAAGTAATCCTTACTAATGATGAAAGAAGGGTACGCTGGCCAAAAATAGCCACTAATGAGGGTACACGGACCAGTATTAGGAAATTGCTTACAATCACAATGGACAAACTTAACAACCTTGAGTCCCAGGTTGAGATTAAAGAAAACATCCCCGGTATCCATAGTCATTTATTTTCAGTGCTCAAAAATCTTTTTGTCAAAAGGTTACCCCCCAACATTAAAAATAAAAAGTTGAGTTCTTGTTCCTGGTATGATAAATGATGTAGACAGGCCCAAAGAGCATTGCTTATGGCCATCAAATCCAGATCACCTGATGCTATTCGTAGTTGTAGGGCCACATATAAACTTGCCCAATTAAAAGGAAAGAGGAATTGGGATGAGGATCGCTGAAGGGGGTTACTCCAGGCTTGTGATGGGCAGAACATGACACAATTCTGGCACCTCCTTAAATTGGGTAACCGCCTGCAAGATATGAAACCCACAACCCATGTGGAGCCACAGCAGTGGGTCTCGTATTTTGAAAATCAGTTTAAGTCTAAGAGTAGGTCTGTAGTTGTAACACCTACCCTCATTTGTGAGGAAACCTTGGTATTCGTCACCAGTGAAGTGAAGTCTGTCTTAAAGGTGATTCAGAGTGGCAAAGCACCGGGGCCTGATTGTATCCCTGCCGATCTATTCAAACATGAGCAAGACCTGTGGGTCCCTTATCTGACAATGTTAGCTAATGCCCTGGCAAATGGAGTATCGGTTCCCGATTCTTGGCTAGGGGCAGAGATATTGCCAATCTACAAGAAAGGCGATCGCTCTGCCCTGGCCAATTATCGACCGATTAGCCTAATAGACGCGGTACAAAAAATTGTTGCCCGTCTACTTTTGGGACGTATTCAGGGCTGGATGGCCGATTCTGACATTTTAACACCGCTTCAGGCGGGTTTTTGGTCACATATTGGGACCCTTGACCAAGTGTTTAGGTTCATGCTTCTGTATTGGAAAGATTCCTTGGGGGTGGCATGCTCTTCGCGGCCTTCGTGGACCTAAGGTCCGCGTTTGATCTTGTTCCTAGGGTCAAGTTGTGGGAAGTTTTATTGGGGATGGGCATACCTAAAGAGCTGGTGGCATTCTTGATTAACATGCACAAACACACGCATGCTAAGGTTCGATGGGGAAAACCAGGGGAGGTGACTGAAAGGTTTGAGGTCTCCAAAGGGGTTAGACAAGGGTGTGTGCTAGCCCCCACCCTGTTTTCTTTGTTCATTACGGGGTTACGAATTATTTTCCAACTATCCGACAGACGCGCCCTCCCTTGCCTGTATGAAAGTCCCCCTGCTCATGTTCACGGACAATACACTCATAAAAGCTAAGACAAGACAGGGTTTACAGTCAGCTCTGTCTCGTTTTGAGCTTTTTTACCGCGAACATGAGCTGGAAATTAATGTAGGGAAGACAAAATTCATGGTCCTTCGTGGCCCAAGATCTGTAAGTGCAAGGGTTAAAATGGGTGGAGTTATCCTCGACCAGACAGCTGTATTTACTTATTTGGGAGTTACCCTTAGTGAAAACTTAAGTCGGAAACCCCAGATAGACCTCCTTACCCTTAAGCATGCCCAACTTGGTGGATCCTTGTTGAAGGAACATAGAAACTTTTTAACCAAACCATTGGCTCCCCTGAATAAAATCTACGGTTCTAAAATTCTTCCAGCAATTATGTACGGCGCGGAACTGTGGGGCTACAGCGACGTATCTCAACTAAAGGTTGCCCAGAATAAATTCCTTAGGTCAGCAATAGGGTTACCTCAATCAACACCTTGTATTCCCCTATTATATGACCTGGGTTGTCAGCCCGTTGAGGACATGGTACGGTATAGACCACTGGCGTTCTGGCGATGTCTGTGGACGACACCGGAACTGTCCTTGTATGCCAAGGCCTCACTAGAAGCTAAAGGGTTAAGGGGTTCACACAGGATTCCCTGGTTATCTGAAATAAAAGCCACACTGATTGATATGGGGATGGGGACCTTATGGGCCAACCCTGTCACTGCTGTTTTTCCCTCTAAGAAGCTTTTTAGGGAAGCTTATTGGAGCAGGATTAAGGCAAAGAGACTAGCATCTGTTCTGGGTAGCTCTATGACAGCATTATTCCTTGTTATTAAGGATGACTCCATTTATGAAGAATACTGGGACATTATAACAAAGCCATTAGATTGCAAACTGTACCACCAGTTTAGAGTAGGCTCTCTTCCGCTTCGAGGGCTAACGAAAAACTGGAATCTTTCTGGTAACGATAAATGCCCCTTTTGTGTGGATGAGGTAGAAACTGTTGACCACTTCCTCTTTTGCTGTCCAATGTATTTACAACCTAGACGTGTATGGCTAAGCCCCGTATGTCGTATACTGGGAACCAGATCCGCACAGGCCGCTAGAAGAATCTTGAAATCTGTCACTTCTCAACCTATTGTTAGAGGTGTAGCTAAATTCGTCAGTTGGGCCTGGATAATTCGGATCCGGAATATGAGTCCTTAATACAATAGTGTATATGATGATGGGTGTGGTTTTAGCAATACTGTCCACATTATATGAATACTGGACTGTGTGTAGATGGTTTTATTAATTGTATTAGTCGAGAATCTTTGTTATATATATTTAATATTTTTTTTACTTCTGGTTTTAGCATGTTATATATTCATGGATTTAATAGCCCATTTTATGACATTTTTAACTATGAATTGTAAAGTGTATGGCATAGTATGTCTTTTATGATGTAAATCGAAATAAAGCCCTTTTTGACTTGACTTGGTACTTGAATTATCACAGCTTTGTTCTGTAGAAGTTGAATTCCCTGTAGTGTAGTAAGGTTTGTCTCTAGACTGGAGACTGAGGCAGAGGCGTTTGACAAAAGAATCCTGGAGGCCAATATGGAACAGAATAAGATAACTGGTGGACACGACTTCCAGAGCCCACTGATCTGATATCGTGGAATGGCAAATGTCCTTTTAGAGAAGGAGCTGCCACCCACTGGAGAAGAAGCAGCAATTTTTATGCTTTTGGAGGGGCTGAGGGAGGGGGTAAGGAAGTTTTAGAAGGCTTGTATCTGGATTTATTTGCATTTGGGGCCCCCCAGATGTGACCACTACAACAAAAGTGCTGGTCTCTAGAAGCTAGTGGATGAAAAGTTGACTGACAACCAAACCCTTAACTCCTCTGGGAAGGACGGACTAGGGACATCCATTTTTTATTTCCTGCTGAATATTTAATCAAGTTTTATCATGACCAAATAATGTATTCCACTCAAAAGGCATTCTCATTAGGGATTCACTTTCTGGGAGGCAAAATATCTCATAAAAACAGACTTGTTGCTCCCTCATAGAAAGTCTTAATTTTCTCCATTCATTTGCTCTGCCAAAATGTCCATAAAAACAATGACTTTACTGAATCTGTGGTGTAAACATTAGCACAGATAGCAAATTAGATGAATCATATGATATTTTTACTGCACCATCTATCTTTTTATCAATTGAACGAGCTGAGAGGGCATCCTCCGCAATAACAGCTTGTAAACTTTTACATTCACAGAAAATTCCTCTGAAAATGTTTCCAAGAGATACTATTTTGCCAGAAAACGAGGTAAAGATTGTTTCACTGCATCATTCCCTTCATGGGAAACTACTTTTCGTAATGCTACATGATGCAGCTGTTTCTGGTTCTACAGAGGGGTACTGTGCCACAAAGTCTCACCATCAGGAGATGTGAAAGCAGGAGGAGAGAACACCAGATTATCCAGCAGGTGTTGGAGGACTTGTGTGTGGTCATTGTCCTGGACAGATCCCCCTCTGACCTCCTTCTCTAATGTGTCAGGATCAGTCATGTCATCAGTTCCCTGAAACCTTGGAAACTTTATCTCCTCTCACTTTAAACGCTGCCTCTATGACACCTTCGACTATCTCTACACCATTAGTTCAATAGAAGGAATGGCACTCAAGGACCAGCTTCCCCTTCCATTTTCAAGATTCTGCTGAAAGAGACAAACAAGAAAAGCGGCTAAAAAAAGGCCTAAAATAACCTGGCTGCCATGGAAATCAAACACAGGCCTTGCGAGAAGACACAAGCCCGCCATCTTCGATCGGGAAAAGAACACACCAACCGAAGAATTAAAATTTACCAAACTTAAAAAACTGACCCAGCGAGTCAGAAATTGTGACAGAGTACTCGCTGTGATCGCCACTCATGGAAGTGAGTAGAAATGGACCCATTGCAAAACAGCAAAGATTGAAGAAAAGCTTTCAACTGAACTAACCCAAGTTGGGTTCAGAATGGTTAAGGACAGATCCGCGGAGGATAAATGCCCCACTTGGACTCATATATAGTACAGCTCCTTCATAATCGATTATTGACTACACAATAGTCAGCTTCTCTTTTTGAAGTCAGATGAGCGATTTCAGATAATCCCCTGTGCCGAAAATGAGCATTTCCCACAAATAGTTAGTTGAACCAACCTTCGCAATACCTCTGTTGTCAGCGTCAAACAGCCCCCTAAATTGTGTCCAAACAGTACAACACGAGGCTAAAATAGAACCATCAGTCGATTCAGGGGATTAAATAACAATGTAGAATTCTGACAACTTATTGGATAATAGATGGAATCGATCCCTTACATGGCTGTTTAACGTTTACAAAAGAGCTTGTGTCTGAATTCCCAAACAATGAGTTCAATAAGGTCCTAAAGCTTGGTGCTCAAGGCCATCAAAAGGGATGGCAAACTAAGACAGTTTGCTCAAGTAAAAGGATGGTTAATAAGGCATTCAGGAGTTTTTGGAAAAAAACTGCATAATGAACAACTGATACACATCCTAAAATCTGTTGTGAGAAAATACAAAAAGATCTCTGGTTCGACAAGAAGCAGCATGAAGATCTGGTTTGGGCAAAGCTTTTTCTTGTAAACAAAGTCAACAATTCTAGCAAATTTTGGAGGATGGTAAATCAGATCAAAAAAGGGCTCCTGGCTGGCAATAATGCAAGTGTTGCAGAGTCAACATGGTTTCAATATTTACAAACATTATGTATGGAATACAGGGTTGAAGTGGAGGGCCCCTGTAATTTGAAGTATCCAATTCCTTGTCAACAATGTCAACATTGATTGATTACAGCCCTTCAGGGGAGCAGAAAAAAGTATCCAAAATGAATATAATTGAAGCAGTCAGGTCTCTGACATATCACCCTGGCCCCTGGCTGATGTAATCTCTCAGTCACAGTGACAATGCCCCTGGCCCAAATTGACTGCCACAATCACTGTTCAGGGTTAACCCAGATTTTTGGTCCACAAAGGAAGCTCTGTTGTATAAGTATGATCTCAGGAATCCTACAATGCTGACTACTGGCAAGGTGCAATTGTGAACCCTACTTATAAAGGGGGGGGGAGGTCATCAACAGCCAACTGCTGTCTAATTACTCCTTTAGACAATGACACCAACATGTTTGTATCACTCCTGTTGAAAGATCCTAACGATTGGGCTAAAATGAGGCAAATTGTGCCCATAAATCAATCCCGTTTCTACTAAGGTATTGGAACTATAACCAACCTTTGAGGTTTGTCATTAATCATTGATAATATCATGGTGACCAATTCCTCTCTGTTTACCTGCTTAGTAGTTTTTCAAATCTGCATTTGACATAGTACTGGGAAAAACTGACCTCCTAGTTGATTCCTGTTACCTTGCTCAAAGTGATCCAACTTTATATCACAACACCTGGATCGTTGTGAATATAGGCGATAGCCAGAGGATCTCGTGTCGTATTCAGGCTTCTATTGGGTTGAAGCAGGGTTGTGTGCTTTTCCCGCTGCTGTTTAATTTATTCATCTCTGATCTTTCCAGTGAGCCGGCACTTGTGAACAAGCATGCCTCCTAAGTTTTGTGGAAAACCCTTCTCCTATATAATGTACACGGATTATGTAGTCCCTATCAGCATGCCTTAAATTGGTTTGCTGGAGCTGATTGACAAGCCATATGACTACACAATACCAAACAAATTAGAAGTAATCACAAGGAAAGCAACAACAATGGCAATCAGCTAACAAATCAATAGACAATGTCTTGGTTCTTAAACAACAAGAATATCGAGAGAATACAAATAACTAGGATTAATTATTAACTGTAAAGGATCACCTCACATGCACAAACAGCACACCCAAGTGAGGGCCCAAACAGTATTATCAGCAGTCATCATGCGCTATAAAACTCTGAAGGACACACTTTTAGATCTGACAGTGAAAGTCAGTAAGGCAAAGCTCTTATCGACAATCAACTAGGAAAGTGAAGGCCTGCATGGATGAGATGCACCCTTATTAGATAAGATAGTTATAAAGATTTACAAACTGTTATTTTACCTGCCAAGGCCTCCTTCCCTGCGAATGTTCAGTTGGAGTTTGGTGTACTAAAGCAAGTTGTTGCAAGGTGGGAGTTACTGGGTTACTAGTTGAGGAGGGTGAAACTTTACTCAAGCAGTAACCCCAATCTTTGTCAGGTTGTGGCTCAAGCAAACCTCAAATAAGTCTGTGCTCAACCCTCTGATAGCTGGGCACAGGGAAGTAAGGCTTAGCTTAGAGGCAATGTGTAAAGTATTTATGCAGCACTTCAAACAGCAATAAAATGAAAATGCAACACAAGAAAAATTAGACTCAAATTTATAAAAATAGAGTAAAATGTGATATATAAATCAAGGCAAAATCTTAAAAAATTAAGCCAGTTGAACTGAAGACATGCAGGTTTAAAGATTTTAGTGAAAATAAAACCAAAAACAACAAAGTGTCACCTGTGGATATCTGGATGAGCTAAACCAGGAAAAGTTCAGGCTGACCGCAATGGGGCGTGGGTCGGCTACAGGGACCCAGTTAGGCCCACTGAACAAGGGTACCTTAAGTCCTGATCACAGAGCTTTTTGAGGTCCCACGTCAAGGATGATGCGTGCAGCCTAGGCAATGGGTCAGTTCTGAGGAGCTGCAAAGCTGCAATGCAAGACCTTGTGTCATTGTCGAGGATCCTGTCATTGAGAGTTTATGAAGTAAAGTCCGGTGTTGAGGATGTGTTTTGCAGTCGAGGTGATGTGTCGGTTCCGAGGAGCTCTGAGGGTACAAATCAAGAACCTGCATCATCATCAAGGCTGCTGTCGACAAGCGATTTGTTTTGTGAGGGCTTGGTTCAGAGATGCGTTGCATAGCAGCGATTCCACTGTGGGTTGCAAGATCAGTGCAGAATTCATGCACTGTGAAAATTCCGGCAGCAGAGGGTATGCCTTGGTTCTGCTCATGGTTGGTCACACAGCAGAGGAGATGCATTATTTCTCAGCATCCACAGATGGGTTGTCAGAGCACCTTGTTGTTCACTTCCAAGGGACAAGGACTGTGGTGGCACCACTTGGCAGGGTGGGAATCACAGATGACAGTGTCCAGGTGCTGGGTTCAAGTTTTTTTTTACCTTCTATCCCAGAGGCTGTAGTCAGCAGGCCACCCAACTAGCTCTAGGAATCAGTATTGGTTCCTGGGTTGAACAAATGCAGGTCCAGTCCTTCTCCCCAAGGGAAGAGGGCAGAAAGCAGCAGGTCAGCACAGTAGGGAAGCAATCCTTTAAAGCAGCAGTTCACCAGGGTGGCAGTTCTTTCAGCAGCACAGCAGCCCTTCTCCCTAACAGAGTCCAGAGGTCCAGAAGTAAACTAAAGAGTTGATGTCTAAGGTGCAATATTTCTACCAGGTGCCAGCTAGAATGTCGTCCAGGGAGACGCCTGGCTGCCTAAATCTAAGGCCAATGCGCACTGCTGACGTTCAACCCTAGATTATCTGGCCATAGATTTCTTCCGGTTGGTTGATGTTCACACCCATGCCTGACAGCTTCCGGATCTATGCATAGAACCATGTAGAAGGATTCTTCCTCTGCCTGTTGGGCCTGGCATTGTTTGAAACGCTCATTATTAAGGTTGAGCTGCGGTTCAAAATTTATTTTCAGGGTCACTACTGCCATTTCAAAATCAATGTCCCCCCGTGTTGGGCAGGTTCTCAAATAAATCATACAGCTCTTCCCTGCCAAAATGCATCAACAATAACCTCTTCACTGCTCCGTTTGTTTCTCTGTGGCATGAAAGTAGTGTTGTAAGCATACGATCCATGAGCGCCATCTCGGTGTTGCTGTGGCTGGATCAGGTAGTTTGCCAAACAGTAATAGCGCTGTAACAGAGGCATGTGCATATGGGGCTGGAGGCTGCAGTGCTGGGGGTGGTTGTTGATCCTACATCATGACGGGCGCTGTTGTCAAATGGATGTGCCCTTCCCCCCACTTGGACACCACAGAAGTTTACCTTGGCCTTCACAGCTTCCAGACGAGTCCATCGATGTGGTGCTGTCTCTGTTCTATTGTTTCTTTTTGGCTCTTGTCTAGTAGCCCACACATTTATTGCCTTCTAATATTATCACCATTTCACCATTTCCTTTGCTGCATACCTCAAACAAATTATCTGGTTCTCCTCCCTCTTTTTTATTTCTTCCGGTGCCCCCTCCAATACGTGGCCTGTCAAAGCTTTGCCGGATTTTCTCTTTAGTTGTGTGCCACACTGCTGTGTAAATGTTGCCAGCCTTTCAACCACATGGTCTGTTGAGGAGTATTGACTGCCAGGTGATACTGCAGCCACTCTCCTATGCCACATGCCCATTCCTCACTCACTCAGGGTCAAACCACCCACGCAGAAAGAGGTTAACGGCTACTAGTGGTACACACCACCGGGTGGGGAGGGTTGGTGCACCGACCTGGCCAAAAGCAGGGTTCACCTCTGCCACAAATGGGCACACCAGTTGCCGGCCAGTCACCGGTACACACAGCAGCTCACTCCCAGCATATCCACTGACATCTCTTCATGCCCAGTGAGGTGAATATTAGAACAAACGCAGAACTCCTACTGTTCCCCAGAACATTTGGACACCGCTTGCTTCATCACCAGTGTCATATTTGCTGGCAGGCAAATACGCAATTACACGCAATAAGGCATGTGGCGCTGGCGTTTTGCTATGAGGTACTGCACACACACTCACTGCATATATGTCATCAGTGGTCACGAGCGATCACTAGCCCATTTATTTATACCTTATAGGCTAAGCCCAGCCCTAAGGGTGCGTGTGGCTATATTGTATGGTCGAGGCCGGGTGGCACTCTACTTTGCCCTGCTACAGCACCTCTCTGTCATGTTGTGGTGTGGAAGGCTCTAGTGAAGACACAATTGTAGTGAGCATGTGCAATATGAGATTATAGGCCTGTATAAATGATTATCTATATTTGTTGATGCACCTTGTATGTACAGGTATGCTCTTCAAACAGAAAGCAGTTATTTATGTACATACCCTGTCTGCTCACAGGCCAAGTATCTGTTATCCTGCGTGTTTTGAATTGGTTGTCAATAAGTGTGATCTATATGAAGTTCTTCATGGAGAGTGCAAAGGTTAAGACAAATACCCTAGACAGACGTTCATAAAGCTTACATCCCAAGCAGCACGTTTGTCAAGTAGTTATGGTTTGTTTTTTGTGTCCTTGGGTCGAATCACAAATGTGTATGGTAGGCTCAAGCAGACACATTTATGCACGTATTTATACCGTTGCATTGTCTACTAAGTATACTTTAAACCTGGAATTTTTCTGACAACACATCGCGCAATAATTACACTCTCACACTGTTACTTTGAGCGTAAAAGGCCATTTATTAGGACAAGGTTGTTAACACAATACTTTAAACCAAACATTAATTTAGCTGTCACAATCCCCAACATTAAACGTCTCGTTCATTCCATCCATCTTTCCCATCATTCACCTGTTGTCCCTCTCCCGAGGGGTGAATGAGCCCATCTGTGACTCCCTACCCCTCCAACGTACAGCCAACCCCACAACTGGCAACCTGTCCTAAACTGAAATGTTACCACCAACCATCACCTTTTCCCCAAAAACGTGTAGGGTTGGTGAGCGGGCAAACTCTTTCTTCCCTCCCTGATGGTGCCAGGTGCAGGAAGAGGAAGAACCCTCCTCCCCTGCACCCTTATATTCTCAGCATAACCCCATCCCCTGGCCAGCCCCTTGACCCCCCCAACTGCTTGTCCTTCTGCCTTTGCGCAAACACTCTGGGGGAAGACTGGTCTGCGACCTTACTTCCCCTCAGGGCCTCATCACGCAATAATTACACTCCCAGGCTGTTACTTTGAGTGTAAAAGGTCATTTAATAGGACAAGGTTGTTAACAAAATACTTTAAACCAAACATCAATTTAATTATAACAATCCCCAACATTAAACGTCTCATTCATTCCATCCATCTATCCCCTCACACCTATTTCTCTGAGTGGATGAGCCCCTCTGTGACTCCCCACCCCTACAAAGTACAGCCAACCAGGAAACCACCATAGGACAGTTACCTGGTTCACAGTGCACCTTTGACCATCATTCCTTATCCTACCTGTGACACCAAATAGATTTATTCCACAAGTTGCTGATCACGTCTCGTATCTCCATCATATAATAAGCGTTAACCAGTGCAAAAGGTGCACCCCATCATCTCTAAATACCAAAGGATCCTCCTGCTTGAGCCCGACATGAGCAATCACGTTAATATTTCTTGCACTGCAAAAAACTCTCATTGCCCTATTTCACTTCCTGCGTGCTTTTTCCACCACAGCATGTTTCACTGCCCCTTTCCACACTTTATGTGGCACAAATTCCGTCCAAACTAAGAATTTTCCTGCCAGGTTAATTTTTATGACTTCCAGATCTCTCTGCATCTGTTGTAAAATTGCCAAACCCGACAAATGTATCGAGTCATTTTCGGCCAAATGCCGGATCAGCATATCCGGACATCCTCTTTGCGATACCATCTTCGTCAGCCAGGGCAGTAATGCCCCCATGCATCCTTCATTTTCCTTACCAATGCACCTCATGATGGCTGCTCTCCAGCGTCGAAATCACTGCCACTGTGAATGAGACAGAGCATCCACAATGTCATTACTTGCCCCTGCAACATGCTTTGTGCAGAATATTACATTCAACTGTAAGCATTTTAGCATAAAACTCCGCAGCAATCGCAAGATCCTCAAATCCTTTGATTTCTGTCTGTTAATTAACTCTACTATCGTCATGTTATCTACCTGGAACAGCACCGACCTATTCTGAAATTCCGTGTTCCACACCGCCAAAGCAACCAGCAGCGGGAAAAATTCAAGGAACGCTATGCTTCTCCCTTGTCTCAACCAGTGTCGGGGCCATTGTTCAGCACGCCATCGCCCGTCCCAAAAAACACCAAAGCCAGTGGCCCCTGCTGCAGCAGGGAAAATATAAACCTGCCAAATCATCCTATCTTCCACGAAGTCCAATGCCACTCCAGTAAATTCAGTCAGGAACGTCTGCCACACCCTTAAATCTGCTCTGACCCCCATTGAAATCCTGACTCTGTGGGATGGTAGCACTGTCCCGGACATGGCCTTGCCGAGACACCTGCAAAATATCCTCCCAGCTCTCACCACCCAGCATGCAAAATTCAGAAAACCCATAAGTTGTTGAACCCGTCGCAAGTAAATTTTCTTCTCCCTGATCACCCCCAACAGAAAGGCCTGCATGTCTTTCATCTTCCCAGTGGGCAACCTGGCCATCCACTGGACTGAGTCCAACTCAATGCCCAGAAACGTCAATCTGCAGCTGGGATCTGCTGTGTTTTTTGGTGCTAGGGGGACCCCAAAATCCTGCACCAATGCTTGAAACTGTTGTAGTGCTCTCCTGCAGTCTCTGCAATTTCCTCTTCCTATGAATAAGAAGTCATCCACATAATGGGACACATCCCAATGACGCAGCCCATTGGCATGACCTTGTCTACAAAAATGGCCCCCTCAAACTGCATCCCCAGGAATGAGAAATCCGCAGGGTGTATAGGCAGTAAGGTAAAGGTCAATATCACATTTAGCCATTTCTGCCCCGCCCACATAACCTCATCAAATGGATTTCTTCGTCCACTGAAGTGTACAGAACCCTTGAATCCACCTCTGTCATGAAGTCATTAACTGACCTCCCTTCGGGCCAGTATAAATGATGGATCAACCTGTACTCCCCTGGCTCCTTCTTAGGAACCACACCAAGAGGTGATATGGTCAGGTCTTCTATTGACCAACTCTCGATTGGGCCCATGATCCTCCCTTCCTTAACTTCCTTTCTCAATTTTGCTGCTACCGCTTCCGGTAATTCTTTCGCTGACTTCAAATTTTCTGCCTACCTCTGCTCCTTGGGACCTTGGTATCCAACCCGAAAAATTTCAGTAAACCCCCATTGAATCCTCACGCTGCCTCTCTGCCAGGGTACACGAGAGCCACAGGCCCATGGCCTTGATCCTAACTGGGGTACGAGCCCTTTGACTCAGACTGTCCCCTGCCCTTAGTGGCCCTTCACTGTTTGGTTGGTGTGACCAAGGTAAAGCACTGTGTGAGCGGGTGGCGTCCCCGCCCTTGGAGCAGTCATGCTTACATTTACAAGGATTTCTTGAGCCGAACCCCTTACTGAAATTCCAACAGGCTCCTGTAGGGCCTCCTCCCTGCTTTTCTGGTGGACCTGCACTGACATTTACCACCCCACCCCAATCTGGGTGGGACATGCCTGAAAGGACCGGTACCTCACTGGCAGGCCGCTCGCAATATGAGTGGAGGCCGATGACTGAGTGGATGACAGCCATTGCATCCACAACTCCTGGTCCTCCTTCCCCCCACGCCTTACACTTCTCATCCTAGCTGTACCCCGCAAACTCTCCGAAATGCATTTACGCCTTTCGGATGATGTACATGTCTTTCAATAAGGCTATGGCCATGTCTATGTGCTTTTTCACTATAAATGCTGTCATATATGAGAAAAGTCAAGTTCTCCATGTTAATGGGTACCCTGGGCCTCCTCGGTAACTCCCACTCTTCTTCTTTTGACCCTTCTTTTGCCTAGATTTCCCTATGTTATAGTTTAAATACATCCACGTATTCATGCCTCCAAATCCTATTTCTCGTTTAGTCCGATAAGTGAGACCACAGTGGCATGGACCAACCCATATAAGGAAGTTTTTTATGACGTTTGTCATCTTCCTTGTCTTCCTTCCCTTCCATCCCCTCCACTTTGTCCACCTGGACACTCGTGCCTACCAACTGTTTAATCCCAGTCTCCTTCCCCCCTCTGTAGACGCTGCTACCCTTGCTGGCACCCCTGTGTCCCTTACAGACTCCTCCCCCACACCTATCAACCGGCAGGCTTTTCCCATTCTACTTTTGGACCTTCGTCCCAAGCCTCCCACCAGGCACCCTCACCTGATACGCTTGCTTGTGTTTCTCTTTCTTTGCTCTTGGTATAGGTCTTTTCTGTCCGACAGTCTTCGTCTTGCTTTTGGCCACACTTGCCTCCTGAAAAACACCAACGTTTCTGGTTGCCTTCCCCACACCACACACAGCCCCACAAATAGGCTCCTCATCATCTCACAATGCGCCTTCCTCAAACTCATCACTCTTGTCACCATAGTCCAACTGCAACTCCGACTCATTCACTGCAGGCGCCCACATCACTTCATGCACCACCCTCTTCTGCCCTTTCCCCTTTCTTACAGACACACCACTACACGCTGCTAAATTTGCCGTCGGTGCCCGATCCCTCGGTGGAGGGTAGGTTGCCCCTGGCCCCCCTGCTGCTTCTTGCCAGCGTGTACAGAGGCACCGTGCCGAGAGGGGCCTGTGGGGAGCGGGAAACCCATCAGCCTGGTGTCCAACCCACCAACAGCAGCTCCCCGGCCTGAGCCGCTTTGAAACGGAGCCCGGGCTCCCCGCACCCCCGGGGCCCGGAGCAGCGCCGGAGGCTCCTCTCCACACCAGGGATTTATGGTTCTCCCGGACCTGCAGGATCACCATGCTGCCCCTGCCAAGATAGGTGAGCCCTGGCCGCGCTCCCCGGCCGCCCCACGTCTGCAGCAGCCCCCGCAATTCTGGGCCAGCAGAGAGGACCCGTGCTGATCAGCCCTCGGGGCACACACACCCCTCCCCAAAACAAAGCAGCAGGGCCGTGAAAACACCAGATGCAAGCAGCAGCTCTGCAGCCACATTCGAATGAAAGAAACTATGCCACTGACTCTCATGGACTTATTTACTTTATCTTTTGCCCTGGCCGCCATTTTGCTGTTGCTGATGGCCGCTTTTCTCTGGACTCTGACCCGCCATCTTGTCCATTCCCTCGTCCTTTACCCTTTTCCCTTGTGTCCCCTTTGACGATCCTCAAATGTTTCTTCCCTTTTCTGATTTGACTTTTTTCTCCATACCCTTGTATCCCTCCCACCCTCCTCTGGTGCTGTGACTGGGTCCCCCCTCCGACCCCACTTAAAGGCACTCTGCTCTTCTGGGTTTTTTTGTTTTTTTTTTGGTCTGGTCTTGTCCTGAGAAAATCTACTATGTGTATATATGTATATAGAGATAACTCTAATCAGCAGTATATATGCAGTAGACAATTGTACTCTCTACCATTCCTATGTGACTCTTAGAGTATATCCATTTGTATCTCTTCCTTGAGTGACTTTTTTATTTGTACATTTGCAATTTTTTGTTCTGTTTGTATCTCTTCCTTGTGTGACTTTACATCTTGTACATTTGCATTTTTTTCTGTTTGATTCTTTTATGTAACGCATGTAATGCTAAGTCCTTATATTTTGCAACTTGTTCTTATGTAAAGCGCTCTTACACCTTAGGGTAAAGTTTGCGCTATATAAAATCGCATTAAATAAAATAAATAAATATAATTAAAAAATCTGAGGCCGTTTTGTGCCCCACCAACGCCCCTTCAACTCTACCGGCTACTCTTGCCAGTTTGTGCTCCCCCAGGCTGCTCCAACCTGAGGGGGACCCACCACCACCGGCTCTCTCCACCGTCCCGACTGTCCCTGACCCTGCCCTCACTTGGCTCTCCTCCTCTACCCATATCCATTTTCCCTTGGCACCCTCAACCCGATGGGAGACAGTGGCCCCTACTGCCCGCTTCCTGTACCACCACTTTGGGTAAGGTGAGGCACCCTGAACCCCCCTGAAGACGTTTGCTATGTATGAGCTGGAGGGTCCCCAGTCCTCCCAACTGCTGTGAGGCCTGTAACCCCGGCCTCCATGTGAGCTCCATGGGTGACTCATCCCCTTGCCTGATCTCTCCTGCCATTCCCCTGGCTATTCCAAACGAGCTGGTGGCTTGAACAATTCCCAGGCCCCCTTCCCCACCTCCCAGTGCAACAGGCATCATGCCTCCCCGTCCCCCACATCCCCCACATGCAGATGAGCCAGATCAGCAGTGCCACACCCCTCCCCCTGATTCCCACTCGTGCCATCTGCAGAAGCACATTGCCCCTGCTGTCTCTCTTCCACCCGACTAGGCTAAATCAAACCGCATCACCTGAAATAGTCTCCTTTTTGGACTGGCCCTGCCCCCCACCGCAGTAAATTTTTTGTCCGGCGGTTGCTCCTTGAGACACTACACCACTGCAGCTGTCACTCCAGCAGATGCCGATCACGGGGTACGGGCCATACGACCCACGCTTGTTCGAGAATGCCGGGTCACAGGAGGTCATCAAAACCCGCCTGGCCCAGCACCCTCAACGCGGCCCTCAATGCGGCCCGGGCATCCTCCACATCAGGAACCGCCATCTTTGCTTCTCCCCGGTAAGCAAACCACCCTGCCTAAAAATTACTATTCAGCCCCCCACCAACCGTCGGATTGGTGCCTACTCCTAACTAGGCCAAACTGTCTAATGCTCCTCAAACTTTTTCCTCCTTCCCCGATGGTGCCAGGTGCAGGAAGAGGAAGAACCCTCCTCCCCTGCACCCTTATATTCTCACCCTAACCCCACCCTCTGGCCAGCCCCTTGACTCTGCAACTGTGTGTCCTTCCGCTTTGCGCGAACACCCCAGGGAAGACTGGTTTCTGCCCTTATTTACCCCATGGGCCTCATAACGCTGCAGACGTATTATCGAATGCCAAAATATCGAATTCCTATCTACAAACAGGTAAGTACAAAAATATTGAATCCAAAACATTGTTGTAAAAAATATAGTTAGTCAAAATATCGAATTTTTAAAATGTCTTTAAAGTAATTTAAAATTAATGAAATAATAAATATACATTTTTATTTTTTAACCTAATATTGATAAAAAATATTCAATATTTTTAGCGTAGGATAGCGGGAGGGTAACATTTACTATTACCCCTCCAGTGAGTGCAACAGTAGGGAAAGCGTTGGATAGCGGGAGGGTAAAAATTACTATTCCCACTCCAGTGAGTGCAACAGTAGGGAAAGCATTGGATAGCGTAGAGGTAAAAATTACTATTCCCATTCCAGAGAGTGCAACAGTAGGTAAAGCATTGGATAGCGTAGGGGTAAACATTACTATTCCCACTCCAGAGAGTGCAACAGTAAGGAAAGCATTGGATTAGGGGGAGGGTAAAAAGTACTATTCCCACTCCAGTGAGTGCAACAGTAGTGAAAGCGTTGGATAGCCTAGAGGTAAAAATTACTATTCCCACTCCAGTGAGTGCAACAGTAGGGAAAGCGTTGGATAGCGTAGGAGTAAACATTACTATTCCCACTCCAGAGAGTGCAAGAGTAGGGATAGCGTTGGATAGCATAGGGGTAAAAATTACTATTCCCACTCCAGTGAGTGCAACAGTAGGGAAAGCGTGGGATAGCGTAGGGGTAAGAATTAATATTCCCACTCCAGAGAGTGCAACAGTATGGAAAGCGGATAGCGGGAGGGTAAAAAATACTATTCCCACTCCAGTGAGTGCAACAGTAGGGAAAGCGTGGGCTAGCGTAGGGTTAAACATTAATATTCCCACTCCAGAGAGTGCAACAGTAGGGAAAGCGTCTGATAGCGGGAGGATAAAAAATACTATTCCCACTCCAGTAAGTGCAACAGTAGGAAAGTAATTATTTAGTATTTTAATAAAAATAAGTCATTTATCAATACCATTAAAAAATTAATAATAATATTTACCAATTACATATTATTTAATACTTAATCAATTATAAATACAAATAAATATTAGTTATTACAAATTAATTACCTATTCATAATTACTTAACAACACATTAATTTTCAATACCCGAAATTAATAAATAATAAAAAATATACCAATTAATAAATAATTAACGGTAAAATAATTACGAACACGCAAAAATAATTGTAATAATTAATTAATTACAATTAAATTACTTCCCACCCTATTCCCCTATAAACCCACAACTCTATGAATAATAAATTAATACAATTAACATAATTATCAATTAATCAATTAATACCAATTAATAAACATTAATTAACAATTAATAATTAATTAACAATACATTCATTATCAATACCAATAAATAAAAAAAATATTATTTACTTAATTACAATTACATTACTTCTCACCCTATTCCCCTATAAACCCACAACCCGCTACAGAACTACAATGCAAAAATACATTAAAAATAATTAATAATTCCTAAAAATTAATATTTACCATAATTAGATTACTTCCTACCCTATTCCCCTATAAACCCGCAACCAGCTACGGAATTAAATTACGCAAAAATTAAATAACATAATATTCTTTATTTTAATTTTTTTTAACATACATTACCCAAATAATATACACTTTTAACACGTATACTAAAATACAAAAAACTCGATATTATTAAAAATTCTATATTTTGAAAGACGATATTACTTACCTACATTTTGATATTATTAACAACTATATTATATCCATTCGATTTTATGTCCATTCTATATTTTAGATTCGATATTATGTTCATTTGATATTTTTTGGGGGATATTGTGTCTAGTTACCGCTGCATACAGCAAAAATTGGAAACGGTGAGAGGCGGACGCTCAAATATGATTACAGTGCTTCTATTTGCTTCCTGTGCGCGTAGGGGGATTCTAGCTAGGGTTGCAATGACAGTGACGAGCTTTTTCCATATCTGTTTTCCCTCCTCTGTAGACAGCCATAACTTTACATTTGAACTTCACTTTATTTTGTTTATTTAGCCTGTCTATTTTCTCTGTGCCGACTCACATGGGCCTGTATACAAACCCAACAAAAAAATGAACATGTAGTTCTTAAAAGCTCAATAATGCAGACCGTTTTTGATTCTGTACTGGATATTGAATTGATACACAAAAAGCCGTCAAAAATACCTTTTAAAAGCCATTTAAAAAGAAAAGGCTATTGAAAAGGAGTGCAATGAAAAAGACAGCTTGTGCAATGAAAGTCTCTCGCCAGTCTCGAACAGTGGCTTCCAAAGAATCAATGAATGAGGAAAATAACCTCTAACGAATGTGTTCGTATCCGCTTTATCATATCCTGGCATTCGATTCCTTTAGTGTTTACCTCTGATGCACATAGATCACATCTATCGTTTGTTAAAAAATATATTTGAAAAAATCGAAACGATGAACACGTTTTGAATATAAACAAAGTAGTGTACAGATCATTTAATTTGGAAGAGAAGAAAGAATTAATAATATTTTATACCTAAATATTTGTATAACTGCCTCGGTCAATGTCTGTAAAACCTGGGTCGGCCACTACTGCAGTAAGATTATAGGTGCATAATTATATCCATTTACTTGCTTCTGTTTGTCATTTTACAAGCATTGTCCCCACTGCAGGATCTAGAATCAATGAGTCAGTAAGTTTGATTTATATTGTGCCTTTAACCAGACTGCTGCTGAAGGCGCATTAGAAGGCTGTATAATGAGAAGGTGCTGAAAGCTGGCTGATTTCAAAAAGATAAATTGGCAAAGTTGGAATTGTAAAAGGAGGAAAGAAAATAGATTGAAAGTATTTCACGTTTTTAGTTTGTCATTTGAGATTAACTGGGGGGCTTCAGAGCAGGCTGTAGTGTATGGTTGGGCCAATGATTTCGAGTTATTAAGATTAATTGTGTGTGATGACGCTCATTTAACTTATTTGGGCTAATTAACAGGCTGTTATGTAAACTGTAAGTGCCTGAATGGGTGACCCTCCTCCTGAGACATTTACTGTTGCCAAAAGAATGTTGACAATATGCTTTCAGCTGAATCACAGATTACCACAGATGACTGTGAACAGTATGTGTTATTCATACAGTCAAACTCTAGGTACAAAGCTATGGAGCAATCTGCAAGAGTGAGGGATTTACAATGGAGAAGAAAAAAGAGAGGAATAGAGTCGCAGGCGGATCATGCAAGGCAGAGGATTCCAAAGAATCAACATTTTCCTGAGGCAAGCAGGGCCAGACAGGCATCTTATTCTACTGGGCATTCCCCTGGTGGGCCGGGAGCCATTGGCGTTCCGTTTGGAAGCCCAAGACCATGCTTGGCGCCTCTGTCACTTTCCCTGGCTACCTGAGGTTAATTGGAATTACCACAGTGAGGCTTAAAGAGAGAGAGGAAGAGTGGGAAAGAGGGCAAACATAGGGCTCGATTCCGATCCGGTAAAAAAAAACGGCTTACGATTCGTATTCGTAGCCGATTCCGTACGATTGGGAAACTACCGTCCGACCAGCGAATTCCGATCCGTTACCGTTGATTTCCGTACGATTTTCTAAGATCCGTACGATTGACATTCGTATACCCGTACGAATAAGCCTCGGGCAGACCACCGTACGAATCGTAATCAGTCCGTACAAACTCACTATTCCGATTCGGAACGACATGCCTGAGCGAGATACGTACGGGCCTAAGTATTCACGCTTCAACATTCAGTCGTATGGGACATTCGCCTCACTGCAAGCTCCACCAATACATACTACACGCACACCCCTCGGCCAAGCCTACGCGAACACCCCCACCCGCCAACGGCCCGTACTACTCACTCGCACGCACAAGTACGACACGCACACCCCCCCAACAAGCCTACGCGAACACCCCCACCCGCCAAGGGCCCGTACTACTCACTCGCACGCACAAGTACGACACGCACACCCCTCGGCCAAGCCTACGCGAACACCCCCACCCGCCAACGGTCCGTACTACTCACTCGCACGTACAAGTACGACACGCACACCCCTCGGCCAAGCCTACGCGAACACCCCCACCCGCCAACGGCCCGTACTACTCACTCGCACGCACAAGTACGACACGCACACCCCCCCCAACAAGCCTACGCGAACACCCCCACCCGCCAACGGCCCGTACTACTCACTCGCACGCACAAGTACGACACGCACACCCCTCGGCCAAGCCTACGCGAACACCCCCACCCGCCAACGGCCCGTACTACTCACTCGCACGCACAAGTACGACACGCACACCCCCCCCAACAAGCCTACGCGAACACCCCCACCCGCCAACGGCCCGTACTACTCACTCGCACGCACAAGTACGACACGCACACCCCTCGGCCAAGCCTACGCGAACACCCCCACCCGCCAACGGCCCGTACTACTCACTCGCACGCACAAGTACGACACGCACACCCCCCCAACAAGCCTACGCGAACACCCCCACCCGCCAACGGCCCGTACTACTCACTCGCGCGCACAAGTACGACACGCACACCCCTCGGCCAAGCCTACGCGAACACCCCCACCCGCCAACGGCCTGTACTACTCACTCGCACGCACAAGTACGACACGCACACCCCCCCAACAAGCCTACGCGAACACCCCCACCCGCCAAGGGCCCGTACTACTCACTCGCACGCACAAGTACGACACGCACACCCCCCCAACAAGCCTACGCGAACACCCCCACCCGCCAAGGGCCCGTACTACTCACTCGCACGCACAAGTACGACACGCACACCCCTCGGCCAAGCCTACGCGAACACCCCCACCCGCCAAGGGCCCGTACTACTCACTCGCACGCACAAGTACGACACGCACACCCCTCGGCCAAGCCTACGCGAACACCCCCACCCGCCAACGGCCCGTACTACTCACTCGCACGCACAAGTACGACACGCACACCCCCCCAACAAGCCTACGCGAACACCCCCACCCGCCAACGGCCCGTACTACTCACTCGCACGCACAAGTACGACACGCACACCCCTCGGCCAAGCCTACGCGAACACCCCCACCCGCCAACGGCCCGTACTACTCACTCGCACGCACAAGTACGACACGCACACCCCTCGGCCAAGCCTACGCGAACACCCCCACCCGCCAACGGCCCGTACTACTCACTCGCACGCACAAGTACGACACGCACACCCCCCCAACAAGCCTACGCGAACACCCCCACCCGCCAAGGGCCCGTACTACTCACTCGCACGCACAAGTACGACACGCACACCCCCCCAACAAGCCTACGCGAACACCCCCACCCGCCAAGGGCCCGTACTACTCACTCGCACGCACAAGTACGACACGCACACCCCTCGGCCAAGCCTACGCGAACACCCCCACCCGCCAACGGCCCGTACTACTCACTCGCACGCACAAGTACGACACGCACACCCCCCCAACAAGCCTACGCGAACACCCCCACCCGCCAACGGCCCGTACTACTCACTCGCACGCACAAGTACGACACGCACACCCCTCGGCCAAGCCTACGCGAACACCCCCACCCGCCAACGGCCCGTACTACTCACTCGCACGCACAAGTACGACACGCACACCCCTCGGCCAAGCCTACGCGAACACCCCCACCCGCCAACGGCCCGTACTACTCACTCGCACGCACAAGTACGACACGCACACCCCCCCAACAAGCCTACGCGAACACCCCCACCCGCCAAGGGCCCGTACTACTCACTCGCACGCACAAGTACGACACGCACACCCCCCCAACAAGCCTACGCGAACACCCCCACCCGCCAAGGGCCCGTACTACTCACTCGCACGCACAAGTACTGCAAGCACACATAACGCCAACACCAAAACGACCACAAGGACCTTGCTAACAAGTCGCACTACCACACTGAACATGTCTCCTGTGTACACACCTTTGACAATCAATGTCCTGGTCACAGCCAAGCAGCCAAACAGAGGACAAAGCCAACACCCACCCCATATAACACCCACACAAAAAATTCAAATTAAGCCACACCCACGATTTGACCAATAAAAGGGACCACACATACAACCCATCATCCTTTGCAACATACCCATGCTTGCGAGGAAACAGAGAGCACACCAACAATTCCAGCCACATACCTTCACACATACACCCTATCACATCTACACCAACACCACCTCCTTCACTATCACAAACACACACCCTAATCCATACACACCATCACACCCTCAATCACATACACCTCACACCATGAGCACACCCAAGAATCCAAAATTCACCAACCCGGAGATGGAGATACTTACTGATGAAGTCATCAGAGTCGACCCACAGCTGTTTGGCGCATTGGTCAGACAGACCAGCATGGCAGAAAGAACACGCCTGTGGGAGAGGATTGTAGACCGGGTCAATGCTGTTGCACCCATCAGGCGCACCAGGGAAGAATGCCAGGCCAGGTGGTACGATCTGCGGAGGATGGTGAAGAAGAAGATGGCACAGGATTACGCCAATGCACACCACACTGGAGGCGGTGGTCCCCGCAGACCTCCTGTATACCAGCCCTGGGAGGAGAAGGTCATGGTCCTACTGCCAGCGGTGGGAGTACATGGAATAGAAGGAGCCATTGAGTCTGGTGAGTGTACAAAAAACACAACTTACATGGGTAGACTAACAACAGTGCCCAGCAGCATGGGGTGGGTGGCCATGACTCCAAGCAGTACACAACCAAATGGTGGGAGTTGCAAGGGGGAGGCACATAGGGTGCAATGTGTAGGGTAAGAGGCTGCTCTCATGCCATATGTCCCAGGGACACACACAAGCATAATGCCCAATGCACAGGGATAGGTAAAGATCACACAAGATACTAGACCACAGCTGCTAAATATTAACATTTTGCTGACACACCTTTCAGAGATGCATCATTTTGTGACAAAGTAAGGCAGTGTAGCAAGAGAGCAAGCACAATCTACCTGTCTCCATCCCTGTCTCGCCCTCTGTCTCTGTCGCCCTCTCCCTCTGTCGCCCTCTCCCTCTGTCGCCCTCTGTCGCCCTCTCCCTCTGTCTCCCTCTCCCTCTGTCTCCCTCTGTCTCCCTCTGTGGCCCTCTCCCTCCCTCTCCCTCTGTCTCCCTCTGTGGCCCTCTCCCTCCCTCTCCCTCTGTCGCCCTCTGTCTCCCTCTGTCTCCCTCTGTCGCCCTCTCCCTCTCCCTCCCTCTCCCTCTGTCGCCCTCTGTCTCCCTCTGTGGCCCTCTCCCTCTGTGGCCCTCTCCCTCTGTCGCCCTCTCCCTCTGTCTCCCTCTGTCGCCCTCTCCCTCTGTCTCCCTCTGTCTCCCTCTGTGGCCCTCTCCCTCCCTCTCCCTCTGTCTCCCTCTGTCGCCCTCTCCCTCTGTGGCCCTCTCCCTCTGTGGCCCTCTCCCTCTGTCGCCCTCTCCCTCTGTCTCCCTCTGTCGCCCTCTCCCTCTGTCTCCCTCTGTCTCCCTCTGTGGCCCTCTCCCTCCCTCTCCCTCTGTCTCCCTCTGTCGCCCTCTCCCTCTGTCGCCCTCTCCCTCTGTCTCCCTCTGTCGCCCTCTCCCTCTGTCTCCCTCTGTCTCCCTCTGTGGCCCTCTCCCTCCCTCTCCCTCTGTCTCCCTCTGTGGCCCTCTCCCTCCCTCTCCCTCTGTCTCCCTCTGTCGCCCTCTCCCTCTGTCTCCCTCTCCCTCTGTCTCCCTCTGTGGCCCTCTCCCTCCCTCTCCCTCTGTCTCCCTCTGTCTCCCTCTGTGGCCCTCTCCCTCCCTCTCCCTCTGTCGCCCTCTGTCTCCCTCTGTCTCCCTCTGTCGCCCTCTCCCTCTCCCTCCCTCTCCCTCTGTCGCCCTCTGTCTCCCTCTGTGGCCCTCTCCCTCTGTGGCCCTCTCCCTCTGTCGCCCTCTCCCTCTGTCTCCCTCTGTCGCCCTCTCCCTCTGTCTCCCTCTGTCTCCCTCTGTGGCCCTCTCCCTCCCTCTCCCTCTGTCTCCCTCTGTCGCCCTCTCCCTCTGTCGCCCTCTCCCTCTGTCTCCCTCTGTCGCCCTCTCCCTCTGTCTCCCTCTCCCTCTGTCTCCCTCTGTCTCCCTCTGTGGCCCTCTCCCTCCCTCTCCCTCTGTCTCCCTCTGTCTCCCTCTGTGGCCCTCTCCCTCCCTCTCCCTCTGTCGCCCTCTGTCTCCCTCTGTCTCCCTCTGTGGCCCTCTCCCTCCCTCTCCCTCTGTCGCCCTCTGTCTCCCTCTGTGGCCCTCTCCCTCTGTGGCCCTCTCCCTCTGTCGCCCTCTCCCTCTGTCTCCCTCTGTGGCCCTCTCCCTCTGTTGCCCTCTCCCTCTGTCTCCATCAGTCAGTGTTTGTCCCTCGGTCACCTCAACGCACATCCCTGAGGCACACACACAGTTGCACACAAGCACTGCACAGGCCTCACAAACTCCATAGAGCTGAATGTTAAGGGATGTCTCACAAGTACCAGCAAGCATCTGCCATGTGCCTGTAAGACAGCCACCATTTCCTGTCAACACTGTACTGTGTCAGGACACACATCTCAGAAAGCTCAATAGTACACAATGGGCACAGGTGTAGGCAGCACAAGTCCCTCCTGTGCTCATTGCCAACACAAACATCAGGACAAGGTCACACATGCTGTGCATAAACACAAATCCAACATAATGGCAGCATGCCACATGAGGGGACAGCCAAAACATGAACAATGGACGCTTGCAATTTGCAAACAAAGTAATAGCATGGCGTGTTGTACACACCCCTTACATAAACTCATCCCCGGGAGACAGGCGTTGTATTGCAACACTGTCCCAATTGCCATGTACCACAACAAAACACGTACTCATATGAATATGCATACAACTCTTACATGCACATAACAGAAGCTCCAGTCCATTGTGGCCCTCTAAAAAAGCTAGTGCCCCATCTCATTACCTTTGTGGATGTACATAAGCACCAACATGGACATGGGTATTGACAAGGTGATGCGTCTCAGAGAAGTGCCAAGTTCTAAAGCCATGATCTCCAAGTGGGTGTACAGGTCCAGCGGTGTTGCCATTGTTTTGCCAGTATGGAACAGCAAAAGACATCCAAAGTAGTAGCTGACATGCTAAATAATGATGCTCTGTCTCTTACATCAACATGCTGCATCTAAACTCTGTGCATGCTTGCCGCACACATAAGATTTTTCACCACATCCAGGATGTTGCGTGAAACTTACAAATTCTTTACACGTGTGGTGCCGGCAACACAAGACACAGCAATGGCTGTGTCAGTCATTGTCAAGAGATTGGAAGAATGTATATACCCCATCGTACTATTGTGTTTTTCTACCACTAAATACACAACTGTACAATGTCAACTATGTATAGCTTGTGGAACAGTGATGCTGATAATGGATAACAAAACCACATGTCACTTGATATAGCCCTAACAGTGTCTCTCTCTCTCCCACACACAGGGCAACGTGCGGATCGCCCCCCCAGCCAGGGGGGCCAAGGATCCCAGTCCCAGGCTCAGCAGGACCCAGACCCCACCGCCAGCGCCGTCCCTCAACGCACTGTGGATGACCCCAACCAACCTGGCTCCTCTGGATCCCAAACCCCTGCAGCAACTATACCAGCTACATCTCTGCCAACCACCGGACCTATTCCACCACATCCCAGCAGACAGGTCAGAGCCCTGCCCATGATTCACAAGAGAGCCAGTCTGAAAATGAGGGACACCCTTTGTCGGGCGCCCCTGAGGTTGGTGACAACCTCCACCCTCCCAGCACTCGGGGGGCCCGTCGATCGGATGTGCCCACAAGCGCAGGCCGTGCTCATGTGGGTCAGGGTGGTGGGAGTGGCGCAAGGCGGAGGCGAGAATCTGGCCAGTCAGCTGCAGGGACCGGTATGGCTGAACTCGATAACATCCTTGAGGCATACCGGCGGGACACCAGTGAGGTAAACCAGCTTGCGGAGACCCTCAACCAGCTCAAAGAACAGCAGGCAGAGCAAATAGCCAGGCAAGACCTGCATTATGGACGGGTGGAGGCACACCAGGCTCAGCTCTTGATGGTGCATAGGGACATTGTCCATGTGCTACGTCAGATGGCTGCCAACATGCAGCCCCCTCCCTGTGTCACAAGGCCAGCAACATCACGGCAAAGTGCAACACCAGCCACAGGGAGGGAGGAGAGGGAGGAGGTTGAACCCTCTGACGTAGCGTCCCATGCACCGTCCATGCCTGCACATGAGGGTCCCCCAAGGAAGGCGGGTCGTCCACGCCGAAGGCGTTGAGGGCCTGTGGCCCATGGACTTCTCCCAGGACACTGGACCTGGCATATAGCCCCTGGGTGCAACAGCATCCCCTACGAGACTCTCCCACAAGGACTTGCTGGTCACAGTCTGCCCAATGATGTCAGGCACTGTGGGCTGGACTCTGTTGACTGAAACAGTAAGCCATCTCATCTCCAGCAGTGAATTTTGGATTCCCCCCCCTTTCTGTACAGCACCTATTCACGTTTCATGCACTAGAGCACCCAATAAATAATTTAAACATCATACGCATTTGGTGAGTAATCTTTGAAACAGCATACATGTATATGTGTCAGCAAATGTCATAAATGCAAGGTATACAACAAACAGCAGTCATCCACACACTTGGATCAGAATCTGAGTGAGGACACACATTGGTCAGAAATTTCCACAAACTACATACATGGATGGTAAGACACACCTGTGTGGGACAGTCAATGCTGGAGGGGGGAATGAATCCCAAACAGCTAGCACAGGCAGGCCCAGGAGAGTCACTTTGAGGAGTACATGTCAGTGTCACAAAAGTAGTAGTCCATGTAGGGAGTACCTACAACTGTGTCCTCAGGTATGTGAGCTACCATCAGCATGATGCATTACTGTGTATGTGATTAATGCCGCACAGGATGACGGTGGCAGGACAGACTGTGGGCAATGGGCTGGAGCACTCTACACAGGCACACCTGATTAGGTGACCTACCCCTATGGAGCTACAAGTACTATACTACTGTAATGGGAACAACGCATACAGAAAAACAACACACACCAGACAAATACCAACCCCGGAACCGCCAAATCACACCACACCCAAGAGACAGGGTCATGGTGTGTGTCCCATGTGCCAACTTGACTGACTGTGACAGCAATGTTGAAGTGGTGTGAGCATGTTGTGTTCTGGCACGTGACTGTAAGCTAACAGTTTTCGGATCTAGTGGTGTTGACAAGCTAACACTCTACAATAGTGTGCCAATGTAAGGTGTGTGTGTGTTGGACACGCCACATGACCTGGTGGTACGTAGACCCAATGTCATGTGAATCTGCATAGTTGTGCCAGTATGTGTTGCACACACACGCATAGCAGCAGCTATGACTGAGTACACAGCATTTTCATAGCACGAGGGTGAATGTCTGGTGTTGTCTGTGTGTAGGGTGGCCGGAGCATGCTCTATTAATGGATGGAAGGAGGGTCATCCTGTAGGTGTCTGTGTTCCTGGATAGTGTGCGCTGCATGTTGGCTGTGTATGCAGCTGCAGCAATGAGTGAATAAATGACGGCAGGAGGGGTGTGACTAATTGCTAAACAAACACATAACACAAGGGCAGCCGCAATGCGCAAAGTGACATGTGGATGTGAAGGCAGGAGTGTCTGCCTCACTCAGGATCACTGACTACTAAATGGCACAGTAAACACCACACATCACAGTCAGTGGATCAGGGCCCTTACGGTCAAGTGGGGCACAAGACACACAGCGTCTGCAGGTGTATACAAGAGCTAGTGTGTTCAAATCCAAACTGCACCAACAAAGACATCTACCTCACACACAACATAGTATTATAGCCTTCACCCACCCCATGTGTGTGGACAATACACAGTTACACACCTAACAAGCATGAGGTAACTAATTTGAAAATAGTATATGTGCACATTAGACGGACATGTGTGTAGAGACACAAGCAGGCACTAGATTCTGTAGGAGTCAGACGTCATGCACAACATGATAATCTACATTGTGAGCCCATGGAGCTATCACAATCATACATGTGCATTGTCAATAAGTCCAATTTACACTAATCATGATGTCACCTGTAATGCCGCTTTACGAATACCTACAAGGCTGTCAACGACTGGCCGTACCTTTCTTCATCAGACTGGTGTGATGCTCTAAGGGTTCCACCTCCAAATAGCCCATTGGTCTGAGTACAAACAACAGACACAAAAGGGTGATCAGGCGAGGGAAGGAGAGGATGGGAACTGCTGGGAGGGAGACCTGAAACAGAGGCAATTAAGCATTAGGAAAACATTCTCATGTCACAGACACTTCAAAAACCTCATTAGCTACACTCTACCAGTCACACCTGTGAAGTGTACTGTCTGGTGACAAATAATGATGATTAATCATGCCATCACATCAGATTCGATGCTGTGACACAGACACATAAAAACTGGGACAGTCTGTCATCCATTAGAGTCATGTGTAACGCTCACAAGTGAGCACCCATGCAAAAAGATCTATGTAGTATAAACACATTCCCAGGCACAGATGAGGTAGACATCAGTAACAAATGGAAACATATGGAAATCAAACTACCGCTAACTCTAAAGTCTGTATGTGATATTGGTAAGCCATAAGGGCCCTGTAAGCTAACTTGAGCAAATCCACTCCAGCTGTTAGTATCACATATGACGAGGAAGTTAATGATCGACATGCAATGAAGGCACTCTGTAGCCAGTCTTTTGGTGTGGCAAGTATGCATCACAATGCTAAACATGATATGCATGTACAACAAATATTAAGTGCAAGTGATGTCCATCCAAGCTACATAATCAGACCCTACCATAGCACAGTCATGGTGCCGGCGACCAGAGATTCATGTGAATGACCGCACTCCACTGGTGCTACACAGAAATTCACATATGCATCTTTCACACTTTTTACTTTGTCATGCTAAACATACATGGCATCATGTGCATCTAAACATCACGGCTACTCACTGTGAAGGCTGGCGTTGCAGTATTCTCAACCTGCACTGAGGTAACGACATGACAGTGACATGATATACTGCTGCAAGGGGCAATGCATCCATGTTAACTGATTCACGGGACAGTTGTCTTAAGATGTGGAACATACACTGGGCAACACCAACACCACATGCTTTCATGGTACTCACACTGGACTGGCCCACAAGCTGGAGGTGAGGATCCAGTCACATTCTAATGCACACAGTGAGGCTGCAATCCCCCACAGAGTCCGTGGTTGTGACCTCTGACACAATGTCATGCCATGGTATGTGCAATGTTGCTGTGGCAATGTCTCCACACATTGATGCATTCACCAGAGTATCAAAGTACAACAGATGACAGAAGGGGTGACTATCCTGTCATGGGAGTGGCCATACATGTCATGAGGTACATAATGGAGTAGCATGTATGCAAGATGACACCACATGCACATGAACATGTACCACACATTTCTACACATACCAATGCTAAACAGCCTCATATGAGTCCTTACCCAAATTGACTCCTCCACATGTTCAAGCATGCTCCGTTGATGTGGCTGACGGTGCAATCATAATGAGCAGTAGCAGGATGACCACGATGTACCCCAACGGACAACAGGCAGGGCGAGCTGTGGATGAGAGTGGCACACAAGGGGTCACGGTCGGTATAATGTCATTTTGACAATGTCTGTTGAATAGCCAGATGTAGTATGACACCTGTACATTCCGAGTGCACTCATAGCACGTATGTGTGTAGCATTCCAACTGAACATGTGACACAGCACAACACACATCCAATTGATCTTGCTTACAGTCTGTTGCATACATAGCATGCTACCCATGCTACTCTATAGTCCATCTTTTACTGAAAAGATGAAAGGACTCACCATCATGAAAAGAAGTTGCGGATGAGGTGACCGCGGATATCATCTTCACCCTCCTCATCACTGGCATCCTGGCCAAGGCCTTCATCCTCAACGGGCGGATGTTCCAGCTCATCAGGATCCAGGTAGAGTGGCACAGCCTTCTCCACTGCCATGTTGTGTAGCATGCAGCACACGGTGAAGATGTCACACACCTTGCGTGGGCTGTATTGGAGGGCTCCGCCTGTCTTGTCCAGGCACCTGAAGCGGCTCTTCAGGAGTCCAAAGGTCCGTGCGATCACCTGCCTGGTCTTCACATGTGCATTGTTGTAACGCTGGTCTGCAGCTGTCCTGGGGTTGCGTAGCGGAGTCATTAGCCATGGCATGTTTGGATATCCAGCGTCTCCTGCAATTTGACAACATGTACAAGAGTCAATCATATGATGCAGATCATGAAGTTGTGACATACTGACATACAGAGCTCACAGTGTATACTCACCAACTAGACATGCCCGGTGGTTGTGCAGCTGCAGCATCATCTGTGGTACCCTGCTACGCCTCATGATGAAAGCATCGTGGCACGATCCTGGATAACGTGCACAAACATGTGAGATAATCATGTTGGCAAGACACACCACCAGGGCATTTATCGAGTGGTAGTGTTTCCTGTTGCGATACGCTTGCTCCTGAGCCTGTGGTGGGACAAGAGTAACATGTGTACCATCAATTGCACCAATTACATGTGGCATACGGCCCAGGCCATAGAATTGCCCCTTGACATCTGTCAACTCTTCTGGAGTAGGGAATGTAATGAAATCATCAAGGTGGAGCAACATTGCTCCCAAAACATCACTCAATACCCGGCTAAACATGGTCTGAGACATCCCTCCCACATCAGCTATGGTAAATTGGAAGGTACCTGTGGCAAAGAAATGGAGGGCTGCCATCACCTTCACCTTGGGTGTCAGTGCACTTGGATACCTGTGGCGTGGTTGTAGGTGAGCCTCAAGCCTGCCCGTCAGGTCCTTGATCAACTGTCGGCCGAAGCGATATCGACGGATGCAGTTGCGCTCCCTCATGGCTTCCAAGTCAGGCAACGGCCTTTCCAGAGGGGGTGCCCTGCAAGACACAATTTTAAGGAAATGTCTACAACTGTCTGACTAAGACTATAACAATGTACATGGCACAAGCAACACCTCTTCAAATGATGTAGACAATTTGGAGTGTGGTGTGGGATACACACAGATGCCAGCTCCCACACACTCCTCCGTGGCGAAGGTAAATACCTGTAGTGTGTGGAATGGATGTGACATGCATACAAGCCTTCAGATGTACAGGTCTAAGTGACCATGACAATGTATCATGTCAGTGAGACACGTCATGTCAATGTCAGTAGGAGGTTGCACACCCAGAGGGCAGACTGCAATACACACACACACCACATGTGCAATCATTTGCACTGTTCAGCCTTAGTCATGTCGCGGTGTGTACTTTCAGTGAGAATTACATGACCATCATCATACATCATGATAATTACATTTGTCACTGACGGTCTGTAATGCCATCACACATGTGAACGGGTCATTTACACACGTGGCATGGTGTGTGTACATTAGTCACCCTGCCATCACAGCAAGGACACAACATATATGCTCCTACAGCAGATGCACAGTACTTTCAAGGACTAGTTACTTACCTTTTGTGAACCAATATCTGTAAGGAACAGTAGGCAGTAGCAAAGTGTCACATTTCTATACATACATAGCTTAGGACTAATTAGCCTCCCTGGGTGTCATTGATCTGACCAGTGAGTGGTGGCTATCCAGGCCACACCGGAACAAAAGTAGTGTTGTTGATTGGCATCCGACAAGGGCGTGGCCACGTTTTGGCTGTACCTACAACGCATACACTGGCAGCTGTTACACAAACATATCCCACAGAGAGTGTGGGTAGCAGGCAAAGATGCATGTCAAGTAGCTAAACATCACTCCCAGAGTCAGGGAGGATGATGACATCTTTGCGTAGTGCCTGTACCTCTTGGATACCCTCTACAGCGTAGGTAACGTGAATGTGTTCTGTGGTTTTGAGGGCTGCATGCAGATGCTTCCTGGGATGGGGTGGTAGGACAGGGAACATGGTCAGTCCGGGTAGGGCAGTGGGGGTCTGACAACGTGCCTATGTACAGACAAACATGCTGCGTGGCTGTACAAGCTTGCAAAAATACATACAGTACTCTCATCAAGATGAGCCTGCAGAGGCTCAGCGTAGCGTTAGTGTAGTTGAAGGACCTGAGTGACAAGTTGGTCCTCACCGCAACAACAGGGAGATGAAGGGCCATGGTTACAACCGCCCACATAAACACTACACTGAACGTTGCCAAATCATCCAAATACATCTTTTGAGTTGAGACATCACCTGTGTCTGGCTAGGTGTCCACAACACTCGCATCCCCCAGTCCACCTGTCCTGTGGTGTTGGGACTGACACTCACGTGCCAGTGGGTCTTCTTGACCCTCCCAATACTCATTAGCGCCAATTGTAATGAGGTGTGGCCAGCTCATTGATGTTTACATTCCCATGCAGCATTAAGAGCGGTGTTCTGCCACACAGTTACCACGGCGGAGCCGTACAGTGTGTGTTATCGGGGCCAGCACCACCCCAGAATGGCGCCACGGCTGACACCTGGGGGAGATCTGGCAGTGAGGTTGTGAGTTGCACCAGCGGGGACCTGGATGAACATTCCGATCATGTCTGTCACAGCGGTTCTGGGACGTATGCACCGCCTGCGTCCGTCACTCAGCGAATGATGGCGTCAGGGGCATATCAACTGAGGCGCAACTGCCCCCTGACGGGTACGGTGGGCCAGAAGCTGATGCAGAGTCACTGGCCGGGGTGAAGGACATCATGGACATGAGGAAGTGCAGTTACTCCTCCTGTGTCACATGCAGGGCTGGGACCGTAGGTCGTGGTGCTGGCTACGATGGCTGCTGTTCTGATGGAGCCGTGTGGTCGCCGTCACCCTAATCCCATGCAGCATTGCACTTGCATCATGGTTATTTGTCAATGCAATTACACATCTCTGACTTTTGTTGTTTACCTGACGAGTGTCGCCTGGGGAATGATGTACTAATGAGGGGCTCACATGTCTCCACACCCACACACATGCACTGGTCCTACATCCCAACCATGAGCTATTGTGCTGCTGTGCCAACTGCTGGAGTCTAAGTGGCTTGTGGGACATATCACACCTGGATTCATATGTCAGCTCCCCGCAATTGGAGCAGCTCTTGTTGTTGTGCCTGACGTGAAAACCGTGGAGACACAGACGGTGAGGGTCACTCACCAACATGAGGCCTTTTCATTCCTCACAGGCTTTGTAAGTGACATCCCTATTGGCACGGTCTTGAGTATGACAATAAAAGGTAAATGTTCTGAAGTGTTAGTACAATGATTTAGGGTACAAAATGTGTAAGCTTTAACTTAGACCGGAGCTGCGTTGGTGTTGACAAACAAACAGAGGACCTGACGTGTGGACGCAGAGGTGACATATGACTACTCAGATAACGTCATCAGGGCAGACACAACGCCAAGGATACTTGCAGAGCCAGAGGAATTACACACCAACACACAAGTGTACGGTATTACGGAAATTGCCATGTCCAGGATGACATGTGTGGATATTCTGAGGTGAGTAATACTTTACTGACCTCTTCATGGCATATGCTAACAGCATGCACAATGTAGCACAAGGCACACACATGACGTGGTCACACAGGGTCATGCTGTGCGGCTATGACACCTCTGTGACAGTGGGCATGTTCCTGTCATCATGTGGCAGTTCCCTGTACTGAATTGTGGCCCATTCGAGTGTTCATGTGCCACGCTACATGTTGCAGACGTCAATCGTGTTGAAATTGTTGAATGCATGTGATGCACATGTGCATCATGAATGATGACATGTTGTGCAAGCTATTTACACATCAACTGAGGCACACGGTCACAATCCCTGTGCTTCTTTAATGTCTGCCAAACCTGGCACATACTGATGTATGTGTGCCATGCTGATGTATGCATCCACATGGTTGACATGAGTGTAGACTACATCCCTGCTGTGTGATTTCCTAGTGTGACTCTGCCAATGGTGACATGAAGGTGGACAGGGACGCAGCCTACACAATCGTTCACTTGACCATGTCTGACTCAATGTACCCCAATGGTAGGGGCCTGTGTACGCATCGTTTCCCTATCGCCTTTAGGCTCTACGCGAGCTGAGCGTACCCCAATGGTACGGGCCTGTGTACGCATCGTTTCCCTATCGCCTTTAGGCTCTACTGAGCGTACCCCAATGGTACGGGCCTGTGTACGCATCGTTTCCCTATCGCCTTTAGGCTCTACTGAGCGTACCCCAATGGTACGGGCCTGTGTACGCATCGTTTCCCTATCGCCTTTAGGCTCTACGCGAGCTGAGCGTACCCCAATGGTACGGGCCTGTGTACGCATCGTTTCCCTATCGCCTTTAGGCTCTACGCGAGCTGAGCGTACCCCAATGGTAGGGGCCTGTGTACGCATCGTTTCCCTATCGCCTTTAGGCTCTACGCGAGCTGAGCGTACCCCAATGGTACGGGCCTGTGTACGCATCGTTTCCCTATCGCCTTTAGGCTCTACGCGAGCTGAGCGTACCCCAATGGTAGGGGCCTGTGTACGCATCATTTCCCTATCGCCTTTAGGCTCTACGCGAGCTGAGCGTACCCCAATGGTAGGGGCCTGTGTACGCATCGTTTCCCTATCGCCTTTAGGCTCTACGCGAGCTGAGCGTACCCCAATGGTAGGGGCCTGTGTACGCATCGTTTCCCTATCGCCTTTAGGCTCTACTGAGCGTACCCCAATGGTACGGGCCTGTGTACGCATCGTTTCCCTATCGCCTTTAGGCTCTACTGAGCGTACCCCAATGGTACGGGCCTGTGTACGCATCGTTTCCCTATCGCCTTTAGGCTCTACTGAGCGTACCCCAATGGTACGGGCCTGTGTACGCATCGTTTCCCTATCGCCTTTAGGCTCTACGCGAGCTGAGCGTACCCCAATGGTAGGGGCCTGTGTACGCATCGTTTCCCTATCGCCTTTAGGCTCTACGCGAGCTGAGCGTACCCCAATGGTAGGGGCCTGTGTACGCATCGTTTCCCTATCGCCTTTAGGCTCTACGCGAGCTGAGCGTACCCCAATGGTACGGGCCTGTGTACGCATCGTTTCCCTATCGCCTTTAGGCTCTACGCAAGCTGAGCGTACCCCAATGGTACGGGCCTGTGTACGCATCGTTTCCCTATCGCCTTTAGGCTCTACGCGAGCTGAGCGTACCCCAATGGTACGGGCCTGTGTACGCATCGTTTCCCTATCGCCTTTAGGCTCTACGCGAGCTGAGCGTACCCCAATGGTACGGGCCTGTGTACGCATCGTTTCCCTATCGCCTTTAGGCTCTACGCGAGCTGAGCGTACCCCAATGGTACGGGCCTGTGTACGCATCGTTTCCCTATCGCCTTTAGGCTCTACGCGAGCTGAGCGTACCCCAATGGTACGGGCCTGTGTACGCATCGTTTCCCTATCGCCTTTAGGCTCTACTGAGCGTACCCCAATGGTACGGGCCTGTGTACGCATCGTTTCCCTATCGCCTTTAGGCTCTACGCGAGCTGAGCGTACCCCAATGGTAGGGGCCTGTGTACGCATCGTTTCCCTATCGCCTTTAGGCTCTACGCGAGCTGAGCGTACCCCAATGGTACGGGCCTGTGTACGCATCGTTTCCCTATCGCCTTTAGGCTCTACGCGAGCTGAGCGTACCCCAATGGTACGGGCCTGTGTACGCATCGTTACACCATTCAATGTGTAGCAATGGCAATGTCACCGTACTTGTGTGTGGATTTTTAAAATTTCATAGGGAACAACTAAGGAAACAGTGTACTGTTCCAAATGCAACCAGGTTGTCATGGATACGGAGTTTTTTACACTCCTACAGGTGTCCTGGAAGATTCAGTTAGGAAAAAGTATACAATGTTGCGAAAGTTGTTGTTCAGCTCTGGCTCTATTTTCAAACCATGCATATGTGTGTAATGGGCTTAGGTGTGATGTGATTGGATGGAACATAGGATGCAAATTATGGTGGCCTATCACACACTACTCCTTGGACTCACAGACCCTCTGCAGCACAGATATAAGGCATCATGTGGCTGTGGGAGGGCACTTGCCTGCACAACATTGGTGTGCTAACCACAGCTGCTGTCTCTGAATCCTCTGGCCCTGATTAGCTGAACATGGAGAGGGCACCTGCATTCACTGATGGTGAGAACAAGGCCCTTCTGGATGCCCTCCTGCCCAACTTCAGCAAGCTGTATGGGAGACCAGGGGATCAGGTGAGTGATGTGTGCAATACCTTGGAGTGTGCACCTGTTGTGTGTGTGACATCATAGCCACTGTGTAGTAATACTGGATAGATGCAATGTTGTTGTGAGTGAGTGCCAGGGTGCACAGTGTTGTTAGAAGAGAGTTATTTGTTGTAGTGTGGTGTGTGACAGCATGTCACGTGCTGCATTGCACCCAGATATAGCATGTCTTGTTCAGTGAGTGTCATGCTCAAAGAGTGTTTTACAGCCCTCATGTAATCTGTAGATTTACAATGTAATGCTAAGCAGTTTTGTTAGCACACAGGCCACATACTCCTGGACAATGATGCTAATGTGTGTGCCATACGTTGCCCTATTGTCATCATGTATTTTGTGGACATATGGGTGTCTTGGGAACATGCACCAGGTATACTGATGTTCTGTAACTTTACATTTGTGACAGGTATCTGCCTATGAGAAGGGTGAAATCTGGGTGGACATCGCCAGGGCTGTCCGGAGCGAGGGGGGGCCTCGCAGGAGGCTTCGAAACATAAAGAAGAGGTGGCAGGACATCCGGTGCTGGAGCCGCCGCATCGCCCGAGTCCAGCTGAAGCTGGAAGCTCCACGCCGGCATGGCGGCAGCCGGCAACTCACCCCCAACATGCTCCGGGTCCTGGAAGTGGTGTTCCCAGACCTCCATAGGCAGTTGCAGGAGGGACAGCAGCACGAAGGGGGTAGGTACATGTCTGTTTGTAGTCATGTGTGTGAGAAATGGTACCTGAAGAGCTCTACGGCATGGTCACACTCCCATAGTTTGAGTGGTGTAGTCAGACAGGCAGTTCATGCATTGGAATTCGATTGTCCCTCTGTCAGCAGCTGCTTCTTTACATGCCTTGCCCTACTCCACAGTAGAGGTTTGCTTTGGCTAATGCTTGTTTTTGACATGTACTCCTATGGTGCAGTGTCTCAAGTTGCATCTTCCTTTGCACATCTTCATGTTGTAGGGGGGTATGTCACACCTGTTCGTACCTTAAATGTAGCACCACATGTGCACTATGTCTGCCCTTCTTCATATTGTGGCACTGTTCTTGAGTCTCAACAAGTGTTTTGTGCACAAGTCAGCCTCAGTGGCCTTTGTCCATGGTACACTTTCTAATTATCTTGTGTTAGCTGCAGGTGCACAATGTACATGTGCTATATTTTGGACTTCTGCATACTCACACTGGGCAGTGCGTGTGTGCATATTCTCTCCATCTGTGGCATGTTCTTTGTACATGGTATTGATGGTTTGCCACACAATGTGACTTTGGATGTACAAAGCGGTGATGGCAGTGTGAGGTGATGGAAGACTTGTTTCAGGTCCCAGGACGGCATCACATGGCAGTTTGCCCAGGACTTTTCTAATGTGGCACAGAGTCAAAGCTAATCAAACATGACCAGGTCTTGATTTGGGTGGCAGGGTTGGGTAATGAACTGTTATGCATCATCAGCTATCCTGTTGTCAGGCAGTGGATCATGATTGTGTCTCTCATACAAGTATTTTACTTGCCTATACCTTGTCTCCTACCTTACATTGAGCTGTGTGTCTCTGACATTTCTCCACAAGTAGAATTGTCATTATGAAGAGTTATGTGTCATGTGACTCATGATGCATGCCATGTTGACGAAAGAGGCCATATGATTTGCAGCTGATATGTCTGATGTGTACAGGTGACTGATATGTTTTAATTCTTCTCCTTGCTCACAGCATCATCATCTGAATCTGGAGGAGACAGAGGCGCGGACCAGGCGGAGGGACACACCGACAGTGCCACCTGCTGGGAGGTGTCAGAGGGAGGCAGTGGCACAGAGTGGGAGGAGAGTCTACAGGCCGCACGACATGTGACTGACACATCGTACCATGCCGACGAATCCGAGACAGACTCTCAGGAGGGGGGGGAATATGCAGCAATGGTCACTCATACATCTTTGGCTGCCCTCCCCTCCTCCAGTCCCATCTCCAACCTCCCACTCCTTGGTGTGCCTAGGGTCCGTGCTAGCCCCCGTGTCTCCTTTGTTCCCGGCACCGCAGCCCCTGCCCTGTGTCCCCTGCTGCCCTCAGTGCTGAGACAGTGGACCTACTCCGGCAGATTGCAGTAGGTCAGGCATCCATGCTGTCTGTCCTCCATGGACATACACAACTGATTACACAGGTGGTGTCGTTCATGGAGGGCATGTCATCAGCCATGTCTGATCTGCGTCGGAGTGTGGCTGCCATTGAATCAACGCTGACGGCAGCTATGTACACCCAGCAGCATCTGTCCCCCCCCCATCCTTCCGAGCCATCCACCTCTGCCTCTCACATACCTACACAGCATACACGCACACGCCACAGGTCAGACACACCCAGCGCACACACACAGCATAAGAAGCTCAAAGCTCCACGCACACAGTCTCAAGGGCAAGTAGGCACACCCACAGGGAGAGGGGAGACACCTCACACACACATCCACACACCCAGTAGGACTGACTCACAGCCCTGTACCTCCACCCCCAATGTGTCCCCGGGTTCTGGTGGTAGTTTTTCCGCCCTGGCTGAGGTGTGCAGCCAGGTTTTTGAATCTACTTTCGGCGATGCCCCAACCAGTGTGGATGAATCCACTACACCTGCACCCACTCCACCTGTCCTTCCCTCTCCTGTCCATGCGGTGCCGGAGGATTCCACAGATGGTGCCCCCATAGTCAGCACAGCTGATTAAACGCCATGTGCAGGCATGTTTGGGTGAGATGACACCCATGGAGGCACAAGCTATTGCTGAGACTCTATTGGACTGGCCATTGCCCTTTAATGAGCGAGGACTCTCATTTGCTTTTCTTTTGTGATTCCGCTGAATAAAGCTGATTTTTTCTTTTCAGATTTGTAGTTTGTGTGATGATGTCTGTGACTGCTGGGTGCCTGGGAGCTGGTGTGATGTTCACATTTAGGTCTACTAAAATGTGTCTATCTCCTGAGGGTAATGAGGTTGACAATGGTATGTTTATGATGTACGAGCTGGGCAGTGGTGGGCACTCTGATGCTGGGCACTCTGATGCTGGGCAGTGGTGGGCACTCTGATGCTGGGCAGTGGTGGGCACTCTGATGCTGGGCACTCTGATGCTGGGCACTCTGATGCTGGGCAGTGGTGGGCACTCTGATGCTGGGCAGTGGTGGGCACTCTGATGCTGGGCACTCTGATGCTGGGCAGTGGTGGGCACTCTGATGCTGGGCACTCTGATGCTGGGCAGTGGTGGGCACTCTGATGCTGGGCACTCTGATGCTGGGCACTCTGATGCTGGGCAGTGGTGGGCACTCTGATGCTGGGCACTCTGATGCTGGGCAGTGGTGGGGACTCTGATGCTGGGCAGTGGTGGGCACTCTGATGCTGGGCACTCTGATGCTGGGCAGTGGTGGGCACTCTGATGCTGGGCACTCTGATGCTGGGCAGTGGTGGGCACTCTGATGCTGGGCACTCTGATGCTGGGCAGTGGTGGGGACTCTGATGCTGGGCAGTGGTGGGCACTCTGATGCTGGGCAGTGGTGGGCACTCTGATGCTGGGCAGTGGTGGGCACTCTGATGCTGGGCACTCTGATGCTGGGCAGTGGTGGGCACTCTGATGCTGGGCACTCTGATGCTGGGCACTCTGATGCTGGGCAGTGGTGGGCACTCTGATGCTGGGCACTCTGATGCTGGGCAGTGGTGGGGACTCTGATGCTGGGCAGTGGTGGGCACTCTGATGCTGGGCACTCTGATGCTGGGCAGTGGTGGGCACTCTGATGCTGGGCACTCTGATGCTGGGCAGTGGTGGGCACTCTGATGCTGGGCACTCTGATGCTGGGCAGTGGTGGGGACTCTGATGCTGGGCAGTGGTGGGCACTCTGATGCTGGGCAGTGGTGGGCACTCTGATGCTGGGCACTCTGATGCTGGGCAGTGGTGGGGACTCTGATGCTGGGCACTCTGATGCTGGGCAGTGGTGGGCACTCTGATGCTGGGCACTCTGATGCTGGGCAGTGGTGGGGACTCTGATGCTGGGCAGTGGTGGGCACTCTGATGCTGGGCAGTGGTGGGCACTCTGATGCTGGGCACTCTGATGCTGGGCAGTGGTGGGCACTCTGATGCTGGGCAGTGGTGGGCACTCTGATGCTGGGCACTCTGATGCTGGGCAGTGGTGGGCACTCTGATGCTGGGCAGTGGTGGGCACTCTGATGCTGGGCACTCTGATGCTGGGCACTCTGATGCTGGGCAGTGGTGGGCACTCTGATGCTGGGCAGTGGTGGGCACTCTGATGCTGGGCACTCTGATGCTGGGCAGTGGTGGGCACTCTGATGCTGGGCACTCTGATGCTGGGCAGTGGTGGGCACTCTGATGCTGGGCACTCTGATGCTGGGCAGTGGTGGGCACTCTGATGCTGGGCACTCTGATGCTGGGCAGTGGTGGGGACTCTGATGCTGGGCAGTGGTGGGCACTCTGATGCTGGGCACTCTGATGCTGGGCAGTGGTGGGCACTCTGATGCTGGGCACTCTGATGCTGGGCAGTGGTGGGGACTCTGATGCTGGGCAGTGGTGGGCACTCTGATGCTGGGCACTCTGATGCTGGGCACTCTGATGCTGGGCACTCTGATGCTGGGCAGTGGTGGGCACTCTGATGCTGGGCACTCTGATGCTGGGCAGTGGTGGGGACTCTGATGCTGGGCAGTGGTGGGCACTCTGATGCTGGGCAGTGGTGGGCACTCTGATGCTGGGCACTCTGATGCTGGGCAGTGGTGGGGACTCTGATGCTGGGCACTCTGATGCTGGGCAGTGGTGGGCACTCTGATGCTGGGCACTCTGATGCTGGGCAGTGGTGGGGACTCTGATGCTGGGCAGTGGTGGGCACTCTGATGCTGGGCAGTGGTGGGCACTCTGATGCTGGGCACTCTGATGCTGGGCAGTGGTGGGCACTCTGATGCTGGGCAGTGGTGGGCACTCTGATGCTGGGCACTCTGATGCTGGGCAGTGGTGGGCACTCTGATGCTGGGCAGTGGTGGGCACTCTGATGCTGGGCACTCTGATGCTGGGCACTCTGATGCTGGGCAGTGGTGGGCACTCTGATGCTGGGCAGTGGTGGGCACTCTGATGCTGGGCACTCTGATGCTGGGCAGTGGTGGGCACTCTGATGCTGGGCACTCTGATGCTGGGCAGTGGTGGGCACTCTGATGCTGGGCACTCTGATGCTGGGCACTCTGATGCTGGGCAGTGGTGGGCACTCTGATGCTGGGCACTCTGATGCTGGGCAGTGGTGGGGACTCTGATGCTGGGCAGTGGTGGGCACTCTGATGCTGGGCACTCTGATGCTGGGCAGTGGTGGGCACTCTGATGCTGGGCACTCTGATGCTGGCCAGTGGTGGGCACTCTGATGCTGGGCACTCTGATGCTGGGCACAGGTGGCCAGGGGGGGGTGTCTCAGACACACACTCTCATACTTACACATACAATTACTTAGCAGACGTATGTCCCACACGTCTATTGCACTGGTGTTGTGCGGTGAGCTGGATGACGTACATCGAGCTGGATGACGTACATGCAGCACGTATAACACTGGTGGAGTGCGGTGACGTACCGTACCCCGAAGTCGATGACGTAGGTGCGGTACGTCTCCGTATGACACTGGTGTTGTGCGGTGACGTACCGTACCCCGAGCTGGATGACGTACATGCGGCACGTATAACACTGGTGGAGTGCGGTGACGTACCGTACCCCGAAGTCGATGACGTAGGTGCGGTACGTCTCCGTATGACACTGGTGTTGTGCGGTGACGTACCGTACCCCGAGCTGGATGACGTACATGCGGCACGTATAACACTGGTGGAGTGCGGTGACGTACCGTACCCCGAAGTCGATGACGTAGGTGCGGTACGTCTCCGTATGACACTGGTGTTGTGCGGTGACGTACCGTACCCCGAGCTGGATGACGTACATGCGGCACGGTGCGGTACGTCTCCGTATGACACTGGTGTTGTGCGGTGACGTACCGTACCCCGAGCTGGATGACGTACATGCGGCACGTATAACACTGGTGGAGTGCGGTGACGTACCGTACCCCGAAGTCGATGACGTAGGTGCGGTACGTCTCCGTATGACACTGGTGTTGTGCGGTGACGTACCGTACCCCGAGCTGGATGACGTACATGCGGCACGTATAACACTGGTGGAGTCCGGTGACGTACCGTACCCCGAAGTCGATGACGTAGGTGCGGTACCTCTCCGTATTACACTAGTGATGTGCGGTGACGTTCCGTACCCCGTGGTCGATGACGTAGGTGCGGGACGTCTCCGTATTACACTGGTGTTGTGCGGTGACGTTCCGTACCCCGAAGTCGATGACGTAGGTGCGGTACGTCTCCGTATGACACTGGTGTTGTGCGGGATTGTGTGGTGCAACGTACCCAGACATGACAGTCGTGCAATGGAGATGTGCTCGTATGGCAACACGTACAGGTATGTTGGTGTTCGTTGTACTCACCTTCTGCGCCGTCGTCGGTTTCTATATACGAGGTGGTGGGCGTACAGGATAGGGCTGACACGGACGATGGCGTTCATGTCTTGCTTGTCGTGTACCGGGTGCCGGGTTTGACGGAGTGTGGGTTTACGGTAGTTTAGAGCTCTCGTAGCAAAAGAGCCGTACGGTGTGTGTTCGACACGGATCGTACTTCCTGGGTCGGAAGGCGCGGTCTATTTACGTACGGACGCTGCGTGGTGCGTCAGCCGACTGCAAATCGTACGGATTTTCGATTTGTACGGTGTTTTGTACGAGTCGTACGGAGCCACGCATTTATTTGTGATCGTACTTGCTGAATCGTACGGGGACGCCTACGGGTGCTATTCGTACGGGGAAAAACGCTCCGAACTGCAATTCGGAGCGCTTTTTACCGGATCGGAATCGACACCATAGAGACAGAGAGCAATCAGAGAAGGAGGGAAAAGAGAGAGAGAATAGATGGATGGAAAGAGGACAATATTCTGAGAAGGCAAAGGGAATGGACTTGTTTAAACATTTTTGTAAGGTCAGTGCTTAATTTGAGCAGGTGATGAACGGTGTTGACACCAGCATTTAACTGCCAACATCCGCACTTATGACAGTCTGCCACATGGTGGGGTTTTTGTACAAATTAGAGATGAGTGCAAAAACAGTTGTTTATTGATTCCATATGCATAAAAAATGACTAATACCTGCCTCCCAAGTCATTCGCTTTGGGGGCCTGGAATAGTCTAAATTGTCACACTTGTAGGAGTGTGATGGTTGTGGCTGTGTTGGTACTGCCATTGTAAGCGATAGCAGGGTCAATGGGTGGGGTAAGCAGCTGTGGCCTCCGGACAAAGGCACTGGCACCTATTTGTTTCACACTTTAAGCACTGCCAGGGCTGCTTTAGGATCCCCAGTCTGGCCCTTGAAGTAAGGTTTACATAGAGGGTTACAGTAGAGAGTGAAGTGGCAGATATTAGGTTACATGTGAGTTTTGCTGTGGGAGAAGGGTGAGTGCTGAAACACGTCAAGATTTGTGAATTTATTGGGTGGTTACTTTGGACGGAGATGTTTGTAGAAGAGATGGGCGTTAAACTCTTTCCAGTAGTGGAGGAATTGTGGAACCCAGTGGGCTGCAATAGTGTTTGATATATCCAAATCCATGTCAGCTCCTACATTTGAGAGTTGTGAGTTTCTAAGAATTGAGGGGCATATTACCAACAAGTAGCGATATTTATCGCTAAATAGGCTTAGCGACGATGTTTTTATCGCTGCCAATCGCTGGATATGTTAGCAGAGAAAACATGCTATTAGCAACGTTTTTCGCCATTGTGCTAAAATATCCAGCGATAGCGGCGAAATGCTTGAATATCGCTGAGAATACAGCGATATTCACGCATTAGCGACTTAGCCATGTTATCCACCTCCCATTGGATAACATGGCTAAGAACTGATCTGAGCAGGCGTTGGTTTTTGGCGATAGCGGGAATATTTCCATCGCTAAGCCTGCCTTGCTAATAGGCGATAGCGACGTTAGCGACTGCTTTCAGTCGCTAACAGGTTGGGTACTCCCACTTTGCATGTCATTAGCGATAAATATCGCTGACATGCAAAGCGGGCCCCAAACCGCCTGCTATTGCCTAAAAGCTGTCGCTAACATCAGTTAGCGACAGCTTGCTAATAAAGCGATAGAATTATCGCCGCTTATTGGCCGTTCGGCGATAATTGCCTATCGCCACCCTTGGTAATATGCCCCTGAGTTCTATCACCTACAGACATATAACAAGGTTGACATATGATATAGTCTATTATATATGAGGCAAGAAGTCTTTGTCAGAAATTAGACCTTTGCTGGAATGACAGGAGTTAAAAGCAGCATATGCATTGGATAACTAGCTGACAGCTGCAGTAGTCTAAAGAGGTGGCTTAATATTGTGCTTCTTTTTGCAGTGTTGTTTCTTAGGAAAAAGAGAGTTGTTGTTATCTTTGAGGGCTGAAAGGGAGTGGAAGTTGTGGTTCCCTGGGGTTTTGCGTAGTTGTGCGAACAAAAGATATGTTGCCAAATCAACTCAGCTAGCATGCTTCCTTCAAATTCAATGCTTTTGCAGGCATTGGTGCATCTTGCTTCAGAGGTAGGAAACTCCATTTGACACCTTGAGAAACCACAAAAAAGGCAAACATTGTATGTCTCATCCATGTTCCCTCACCCTTCTGCCTAGTCTTGTGAAGTATCATGAAGCCCAGAGACCTCAACGTTTCCACAGATTCCTTTTAGTTTATGTGTGCCATGCATCCCCTCTGCTTTTCTTAGTACATATAGTATCATACTTTGCATCATGCTTTAAGAGTTTTGCCCAGCTTTTGTTGGCTACACAAAAATTCTATGAACATTCAAACGTAATAATACATTTTTTAAGTCTGGCTGTAAGAAATGGAAGTATTAGTTGAATAGGTTGAGTGCCCACTTCAAATAATCACAATCCATGTCAGAGTGAACTATTAAGGTCATTAAATTAACCTGTGCTTAACCATCTGGTAGCTTGGCACAAAGCAGTGAAGCTTAATTTAGAGACATTTTGCATAGTATTTATACAGAACTAAAACAGCAATAAAGTGAAAACACAACACTACAAAAAAACTATTTAGAAAAATGTAGTACATTTTTATTAAATACAATGACACTCAAACAACAAAAATCCAATAAGTAGACCTGGAGATATGACTTTCTAAATGTATGAATTAAAAATAGCACCAAATAGAACGAGCTGTGGTTATCTGGTTGTGCTAGACTGGGCTAAAGTTTCGAAATGTTCTGGAAGCCAGACCTCATTCAGCAGGGCAAACCAGCAAGCTGAGGCCCACCAGTGATTTGACATCAATGACTGAGGCTTTGACGATGATCCCAGTCTCCACTGGTTTACAGGACAGGGCAGAAAGGTGGTAAAAAAGTTTTTAAGACCCAGTATGCCAAACAAGAGGTCAACCAAATTACCCTTGGGGTCAGTACTGGGATCCTAGAACCAAGGAAAGAAGGTCCAGTCTTCCTTCAAGTTCTTCAGCAAAAAAAACAGTCCTTCTTCTCATTCTCTACAGTCCAGGAGTGCTCTTAGAAGAGGTCTGTGGGTCCACTTTCATGCCCAGGTCCAGCCTGTGGGTGGAGGCAAATCTTTGTTTTCCCTCCTGAATCACTTCTGGTCATTTGCTCTATCCTCATTGGGTTTGGTGCACCCTGTTTAGATAGACAAATGGGAGTCAGACCTAGGTGTGGGCTTCATCTGTCAGTGACAAGGTAGGCATCCTTTAAAGTTTAGGAAGGGGTTGGGCACTGCCCTCCACCCATCCTGTCAGGTGAGGACTCCCTACCCCCACTGCCAGGGTAGTATGTCCACTGTATGGGAACACTATACACCTTGTTCTTAGGCAGGACAATGACACATTTCTGAAAGTCTAATTTCCACAACAGTAATGTAAAAACCAAATTAGCCATTAAATTGGAATTTAAATTACTATTTCAGAGAGTACTTGAACCATTTTTGTAGCTGACCCAAATAAATGTTCATGTGACCACTGATAGGAGGATGAATGTTCATCCAGGCAGCATTACGGCGCTGCACTTGACTAGGTACAGGCAAGAACCAGGGGAAAGAGGTGTTAGAGTTATTTATAATTGTCTACTGGCCAGCCCCAGTCTGTCAATCACACCATCACACTTACTCCAGTAAAGCAATGTGCATTGACAAATTATGGATTTATGTGCCAGTCACCTTCACGTTGCTTTTCCTTTATTGACATACACCAAAAAATTGAAGCTAAGTCTCAGAGTCCCTGTAGCACTCCTTTTTTCCCCCTACCCTCTGTCCAAGTGCAGACCTTGGAGCTGCACCTCATTTAGCCATCCCTGCTTTTGTGGTGCTGAGCTTGGGAACAAGCAGATTCTAAATAGAAGGTTCGATGAGTGCCTGCAGCATGTGTGTCCCCTTATGTTGCAATTCAAAAAGTAAACACATTTGCTTCTTAGATTTATATCTATGGACCTTTGTAGGCCTCATGGAGTAAGTATCAGACAGTACCTTTCTCTGGGCCAGCAGCATCACTGACCTTTGTGGTAATTGACAACTCACAGCTCTGTTGTGCTTCTCTCCAATTTCAGAGGTCATATAAACAGAGCAGTCAAGTTCCAACATCTCTTGCAGAGTGAAGGGCTCCATAAAGACATAGCTGCATCGCATTTTCAATGAGTTGGTGTGTAGTCATTTATGCTGCTGTGACATCTCTATATTTCCCTTCTGTGGTCTCTTCTTCCTCTGCCTAAATACATACTCTCTAACGCAAGCATTAGGAGTTTAATGGTATGAGGATTACAACTCAACATTGTTTCTGGCTGATTTCTCTTTCTTGACACGGCTCAAGCTGCTATTGGCACAGGATTGTTTTCAGAAGTAGGAAATATCTGACTATGCCTGTTCAGGACAGTGCCAGTAACAATTCTGGAAGGGGACACATATTTTCAATTACGCCAATGCTCTATGTAGCAGAGTTCAGGTGGATTCTGCTGGATGTTCTGTTATAGCTCTGAGATACTAATTGTCTTAGCCTACCTAGTGATTAAGCATAAGTGAGGGTTCCAGGGCTAGTGCAAGGAGTTTTGCCATTCCAAGTGAAGTACAATTGCACCTACTACCTGAATCCCGTTTGCCAACCCCCCAAACAAATTGAGCACCTATATTCCTCCAGCCTCCGCTCTCCAAGCAATGGCCTTTCATCTGTGCCAACAGTGCATATCAAAAGAGTGCACATATGCTTATCTGTTTGATGTCCCAAGAAACCTTAGTCTGTACTGCACTCCAGCCTGTGACAAAATGATGTGAAACACTTACAGTAACCCTGGATCTGCAAAGGAAGGGTTGCGGAAGCACACAGTTCTCCATTCTTCCTTGCGCTTCTCTGAGGGCCTAACATGTTGCTGAAGGTCTGCCCACGTTAAGGTGGCACCAGACTTCAGCTGAGTTAATTTATCAGCTATTGTAGATAATAGTGTACTTCAATCCAAAAATACCTCGACAGTGGCCTGTCCCAGGTTTAAGAGATTAAAATGGGGAGGCAGTTGTTTTACCACTGAAGCCCCTGTCCAGTGGAACAGTTTACCTATAAACATCAAGGCAGCTCCAACATTGCTGTGTTTCAGGAAGCTAATAAAAATCTGGCTTTTTAACCTTGAGGCGCCTAGTAATCTCTAAGCACCTAGTACCCTCAACTGACTGCCATTCAACCAGCGCCAAGACACTCATGGGTATTTGAGTGCTTTGGAAACCTTTTTAACATTGTAAATGGTTCAACAAAGAAGGTGAGTGACACCCTCATCCTGTTATTTTGCAGTCTTAGTCTGCGAGGCTGGCACGTGGCTATGGATTTCTGATCCACTGCACATACTGACCTGCAGTGGAAAAAGAAATAAATGAAATCATGACACGATATAACTCCACTACTAAGACAAACTAGGTTTCATGAGAACCCTGCAGTGATGGCCCCAAAACTCTGATAAGAACCAGTTTTTCTATTTCTTGTACCTGCTCTGTAGGCTCACTTTAGTGGGTATAGATTTTACATCTGCTAAGTACAGTCTATAAAGGCAAAAATAGTTGAAAAGGGCAATCATGTTGGTGCTGGCATTTCTTCATAAAGGCTGAACCAACAATTCACTAATATCACTCAGCTCATTCCTGTTCATGATAGCTATGCAAATGATAGCAGAAAAATATTACTTTATTGACATGATTTTTTACACATGCATCAGTCATTATGTGTTCTGGTTTGAACATCATTTGTAGGTCTTAGTTATGGATTTTTAAATGTTTTGACATCCAAATATCATCTTGGCTTGTTCATAAATACAGTTGGCATTTCGACAAATGTTCATGACACAACAATAATAGGTTAATCCCCCACCCGTAATTATTCTTTTAATTGCAGGGATGTTAGTTTGTGTTTTATTCAAATGTCCGTAGTGTGTATATACAACACATTTAGTTGTTACATTGGGAACACTTGCCTTGCCTGTTTGCTGCAATCAAGACCGCTAGCAACCTTGCTGCCATTTCTGCCGGCTAGCAACCTTGCCGCCATCTCCGCCACCGCTGCTGCCGCCAGGACTACATCACCCGGCAGCACTTGCGGCGAGCATGCCGCCACCGCGTTCAGGAAGCACCAGGAGGTGCACATAAGGGTTACAAGGCTCCCGCGTCGTGGGACGCGTGCGGACAGCGCCGGACGAAGTTGAACTCATTCTAACCCGTCCAATTACTGGTAACTATTGTCACTCTTAACAAAAACTTAACTCTGAGCCTAGGCTCCTAGATATCCGGGACATTCAAATTGTTGGTCATTGTTTTGTCGACTGTTAGGGGGTTGGCGACTAATTCATTGAAAGGTATCGATATCCTATGAACGTATGGTCGTATTCATAGATCTCCTGTGACTCTAGCTATGGACTATACACTCCGCCCACATTTGCGTTGAAAGAAAGGGCCTTTTTTGTTAGCCGAGCTTTGCTATTCAGGAAGTTCCGAAGTTCCGAAGAAGTAGCTTTGCACCCCCTTATCAGGAAAGGTGTCATACAGGGGGTACGCAATGGGGAAAAGAAAATTGCATATCAGTCCACCTGGCCAAAAAATGAACAAGGTTAAAGATTCTAGTACATTCCTCGTGAAATATTTGACTGGGGCAGTGGGAGTACTAGAAAAACAAATCTCGAATGTTGAGGAGAAGCTGAATAAAGAGTCGTCCGGTTCGACCGGTACTAGCTTAAATAATCCTCCCTCCCGGGGACAACTTGTTGAAGCTGTAAAACCAACACCAAACGAGAAATTACCTGATTTACAAGATGGCTGAGTACAGTCAGTAAGCGACGAGATATCTGTAATTGATTTGGAGGGGGCATCATTACCCCCCATAATAGAGTATGTGTACCTAAGAAATTTGTTCTTACAGCATTACATCCATGAAGCTCCCCGGACACAAAAAATGTAAAGGCCAAGCATGGAACTCTATCTGAAAAGGATTGTCTAGTTAAAACACTGTTCAAAATAGAACAAAAGTATGTGCAAAAAGTACAAATAATCAAAGCACAAATAAAGGCCAAAATAGTTGCGACTTGGGTGAAATTACGAAATCTATTGCAGACTTAACTCTTTTTTATTAACCCCTTCCACGCTCATGACGAGCTGGGCTCGTCATGAAGTAGCCTCCTCGCACGCTCATGACGAGCCCAGCTCGTCATGATGGGTGGGATTTCCGATTTCTCAGCACAGCAGGGGAATATGCTGAGCATCCATGGGGTTAAAGATGCAATAGCCACCCTGGGGAACAGACTTGGCTTAATGGAGTCTAGTCTGGTTTCACTCTCTGGTCACATAAAGGACGCAAGCAAACAACAACCTGAGCCAGGTTGGGACAGGGGGTCAGACATAAATAACAGACAGTCCATAGTAGATTGTGTCCCTATCAACGGCAAACAGATAAATAGCAGGGTTAGTTGCATGGGGTATCGGGCCGGAGAAATTAATATCCCCAAATGTCCAGGTGTCAAGGATGGCAACAGAGAGGGGGGGTATAAACGAGCTGAATAGAACATGCTGTTACAATTCTTTTACTACAGATAACTGTACTAGACTGGAAACATAACTACTCATAATCAGTCCCACAGTAATATTCCCACCAGCTTGAACCTTCCACCAGCAGCAGCCCCATATACACTGGTTTTGGCCAATGTCCCTTCGTCTAATGAGGGAGATAGGGAAACTAGGGTAACGCTGAGAAATAAATCCCTACATTTCTTAGGACTTAAGACTGGCTTGACACCAGAGATGCTTAATACTTTTTAAATGGTGAGACTTGTCAGGTGGCTAGGTCCTAGCAGAAAATCTTTTAAAAGGGATTGTATAGTTCTATCACTAGGTTCCCCACCCCTAGTACAAGAAATTCTGACCCGGTTAGCTTCTAACAGATTGATGGTAGAAGGGATAAACGTGCTTCCTCTTGGTTTTTTCTATCAGCCTAACATGTTTGACAAACATAATATAGTCCTGACTGGGATTCCTCATAACAATCAAATGAGATATAACTTAGAAGTGTCTAACAGGTTTGGCTTGTTATACTCACTGGAGGATGTAGAGTGACAAATAAAAGATAGTGCTGCCCGAAAGCCTATAATAAGTGATGGCCACACAGCCCTCTATAGTCTTGATGGACGGGCCCTCCTGGGGGAATTAGTGAAAAACTATCCCAGGACTCTGACTGAGGTCTTTCTACCTGTAGCCTCGCCCCCGTCGGTCCATGTTAGTACGAGCCTAAAGAATTGTTTGGCTACACATAAAACGGGTGACATTTCGATTATGGGTATAGTAGAACAGGAGCAATATGCCCAAATGACCATGACGACACAAAATGAGCCGGTAATAGCTGGAAGTCATGATAGAAGAGCTTCTGCCTTCCAAGAGTCAAGGAAGGGTGAAGGCGGGGAGGGGAGGGACTCGGCGATAGAAATTCAACCTAAGTACATCCAGGGGCGGGTGAGAATAGTTTATTGGAACATCTCTGGGCTTCAATCAAAGGTCAACAACCCAATATGGGTAGACTTTATTAAGAATTTTGATATTCTGTGTCTGCAGGAGACCTGGCTATTGGATGAACTACACCTTGATGGTTTTAAAACGTTTCATATTCCTGCATGTCGTTCGATTCACAGGAGGCATAAAGGGGGGCCTTGATTTCAAATTTATTGGGGGGTTTGTGGATAAAATTGGTAAAATCGACTAGCTATTATGACGTTGTTGTCATTAATCTCTCAACATCGGTGGAGTTGGTGGTTATTAATTTATATAAGATTAAAGACAGGGGTACCGTTATCGATATGCTATATGGCCTCAATGAGGAAATTAAGAAGTTAAGCGATGCATCAGGGAAGGATCCCATTATTATATAGGGTGGGAACTTTAAGATCTAACATTTGCACCCAGTCCTCGTGTGGGTTTGGGGTTAAGGAGGATGGGGACTTAGGTCATATGGCTCACTTTGCTCACTCAAATAGGGGTGATAGTTTTAACAAAGTTATGGCAACGCATGACCTTGGATTTGCTAATAGGTTATGTTCCCCACCTGTTGGAATCAGCCCGACATTTGTAGGTCGAGGCCATAGCACATTGATTGATTTTATTATTTTTCCAAATCGCTATGCAACATGGGTGAAGGAATTCATCACACACCCAACTGGGATTAATGATCACCTTCTACTAAACATTAATATCCTATTGCCCCATAAGAGTACCTGCTCCATGGTTCAGAGTCTAGCCTGGACTCAAGGCTGTGTGCTTCATCGACAGAACAGATATTCACTACGTTGGGCCAAGAGTGACCCTGTGGTCACGAATTTGAAAATAATGCTACAGGCAAAAATCCCTATAATTGAATATCTGCAGGAAGAGACCTCCCACACTGAGATATTGAGTGCCTTTTCCCAAATCACCGTGATAATTCTAAAAATTCTGAATCACCCATGCAGGGACCAAAAAATTTCAAAAAATGGCTGGTTTGAAACCAACTGTACCAAAGCTTATTCCCTATTAAAAGCGGCCCTCCACAGATCGGAGAAGGACTACGAGGAAATTAGGGGGCAGAGGAAGGCTTATAATTTAGCTAGAAACAAGCGCAAGAAGGACATTAAGGATAAGGCCTGGACTAATTTGTATGAAGTCCCTTTTTTGGGGGGAAGTGAAGGCCCCTTTCTTTAGGACTAGGGAGGGAGCAAGGTTAGAGGTGGCAATAAGCGAAGATTCCTGGGTAGATTTCTTTTCTTCGGTGTATGATACTGGGGGTAATGATACTGTAAAAGGTAGTGAGCAAGTAGTATAGGATAACCATGCACATTTTTTATTTATTGATATACATGTTACGCATGAGGAAGTAATTGCGGCCATAAAAGAGAATAAAGGAGGAAAGGCTCCTGGCCCGGATGGGACTCCGATCGATCTGTATAAACATACAACCATTATTAACTCGTGCCCTTGAAGCCAGTTGTGACAAGGAATGTATTAAATCCTGGTCAGAGTCCATAATTATTCCTATTTTTAAAAAAGGGGACCGGGAAAATCCTGCTTGTTACCGACCTATCTCCTTGCTTGACTCTCTCATGAAAGTTGCAGGAAGGGCTATCTTGAACTGACTGCAACAGTGGGCTGAAGACAATAAGGTCTTAAGCCATGTTCAATACGGGTTCAGCAAGGGGAGGGGCACGGTCGAGCAAGTTTTAAACTTCTCCATACTACATGAGAAATATACCCAGGCTAAGCGAGGTAATTTATACGCGGTCTTTGTACATCTCACCGTGGCTTTTGACTGCGTAGACCACAACCGACTGTGGCAGATTTTAGAAGGATTAGGTAGAGCAATCACTTATATTATTTTTGAGACAACTTTATGCGGGTGCCAATGCAAAGGTGAGGTTAGGATTAAAAAGGGAATGCACCAAGCCTTTCCATGTGAGAAAAGGTGTAAGACAAGGTTGCGTTCTAGCCCCGTTCCTCTTCACTTTATACACTAATGAATTGGAGGAGGCACTGGTGGCTAGTGTAAGAGACTCACCTCAAGTTAATAATAACCAGATTGTCTCACTTTTATATGCAGCTGATGCTGTTTCAATGGCCAGAACCCAGCTCGGTCTGCAGACGGCGCTAAGCACTTACATTGACTTCATGGACAACAGGGGTTTGAAGCTCAATGTTAAAAAACTTTTGTTATGTCCTGTGGTAAGGGCAAGAATAGATCTTGTACCCTTGTAGCTGGGAAAGATAAAATCGAACCCATTAAAACATTCTCCTACCTTGGCATCTTATTGGAGGATTCAGGTTCTTGGGGATCAGCTATAAAGAATAGGGCATTTCTATTCAAATGATCGACGGCGGCAGTAATGATTTTTGCTAAAAAGATGGGTAAGAGGCAGCCGGAGATTTTATTGAAAACATATCAGGCTAAGTGCATTAGTATAGCCATATATGGAGCAGGGGTCTGGGGGTTTCATGACGTTTCGCCTATTCAAATGGTAGAGAATGCCTTTTGAAGATTTATTTTAGCTACTCCCCAAAGTGCATCTGTTTTTAATTGTTATAGAGAACTAGAGATTGGATATATTACCGATATGATTAAAATGCAACCCATGCTATTGTGGCATAGAGCCTGGACCTCACCTAATTTAAAATTAAATGAAGAAATATTAAGACTCCATGGGTCTGGACCAGGCTAGAAAGATCCCGTGGCTGAACTACATTTGTAACCTTTCTAAGGATATGGGCAGACCTGAGTTTTATAATAACCCTGACTCCCTACTCACCATATCTAGAAAAGATTTAAAGGTATTGTGTCGGTATCACTTCGAGTCATTAAGATTGGGGTTGGAGCTAAACAAACAAACTGTGATTCAACACCAACTTACCCTGGTCTCAACCTCCATTCAACCTTATTTGGTATGGTTTCTAGAGGGGTATGATAGATATATCTTGAGCAGGTTTAGGTTTGATTGTTTCTTTCGCCTGGTCACTTTCCCTAAAATTAATGACTGGTCCAGACAGCTTAAAAAATGTCTGTGTGATAATCTATCAAACCAATCTACATTACATGTGATCTTTTTTTGTACATTTTACTCACTAGAAAGGGCTAGATGGATTATACCCATTCTAAAGCAGGGTACATGGCGGCAATGCCGTCAGAGACCTTTTATTTCTACAATTAATGAATGATATGTATTATGTAGGAATCATGATTGTTTTTTTAAAAAGCATTTTGAGGAAAAGGAAATGTTTAATTTGTTCTTAACTTTTCTATGTCTGTATAATTGCAATGAATTGCCACTTTTGTGACTGTATCAATTACTGAATGAATTGCTGCTTTTATGATTTTATCAATTTTTTAAATCGAATAAAGCATTTTCTACTACTAGTAGGGTCACTTATTTTGTCTTTAATTACTGCTGTGTACTTCATTCAACTGTATTAAATGTAGGATGAAACATCAAAGTAACATAAGTAAAAATAACAATGTTGTGGGGGAGAGACACCAGTTGCTTCTCTTAAGCCCTAGTGTGTTAGCCGTTGGGTTTAATGGAACTGGACATTCTCAGAGTTTGATTCCTGAAACCTTACTTATGCCTTCATTATTTTCTTTGTAACAGCATTCTGGGCCACACCTCAGAGTTAAGATTTTGGTAGTTGCAGATTAAATCTTTTATTTTACTAAAAGCATCAGTGAAAATATATATGGGACAAAGTACCCCCCTGCTGCACACAACAAAGATTTTGCAAGTGACTGAGGAGTTCTGTGACCATGTGGAGGAATGATACTGAGGACAGAGATTCTTTATAAGATCATGGAACTCTGAGGTGACATGCAGTGGCTTCATCATATATGTTGCGCTACTGTATTACTTATAATATATGATCGCAACTCCATTCTCACAAACAGTTAAAATCCATGGTGTGTACCACTTTTGTTTATGAAAGAGACCGTTTTGTTACATGCTTCATTGGCTTTGCAGTGCTGCTGGAGTGCTCTACCTGCTCTGTGGGGCCCAACAACTGGGGGTTAAGCTGCTGATGCCTGGGCTGCTGGGGATCACAAGTCACATTACCATTCCCTGCAACAACACTTCCTGTTCCCTGCAAGTGCTACAAAAGTGCACTGTGGTCCCACTAAATGTGGGGCCCCATTTTGTTACAGCCTGCATCAGATAAGTGCTGCTGAAGTGCGCTAACACAGGTCTCTCCTGATGGTGTTTTGCTATGCAGCAACCTTTTCACTCATTTGTGTGAATTTACTATAAGCAGGTTGCTGACAGCAATTCAGAGCATATACCTGTGGCACCTCTTGCATCTGTTCCTACCTCTTCCGATCAGGCTTACTACATTTCAATCATACTGGATTTGAAAAGCTGAGCTAGGGGTGTAAAAGTCTAAATCAGACCTCTTGCTGTTCCAACTAATTTAGCAATGATTTCTTCATACATGCCCCCCTCCTTCCCTTGGGTCAGGCCCTCACTGAAATCCATGACCAGTACCCCCAAGGATCTGTGGCATTACAGAATCCTGGGAATAATTGGACATCCACCATCACTCCCAGCACCCAGTCTCTGAATACCCATTCTGGTTACATCACACCTGGTAGCTGTTTTACTCATGGGGCCGTCCACGGCTGCACATTTAACTCTATTGTGTGCAATACCAAAAGCAGACATATCCCTGCTGATTCCATCATAAAGACTAATGTCCCTAAGTTGACCTCCCAAGCCAGCAACCAAGGGGAGGAATCCATCTAAAGAAAGGTAACACATTGGATTCAACAAGTATGGGGTGGTTGTTATAAAGGTCTGAGATTACATTATCAGTGCCAAAAGGATAGTAAATCCCAACTCCAACTTTGACACAATCAAACAAATCTTTAGGAGCAAGGACTTGGTTGATAATATGGTGGCCCTTTATGCTAGGACATGCCCCCAGCCACTCAAACATCCAATTTAAGTATTATAGTACATCCCACCACACTGATGAAGTCGTCTTGTCTGGTGACATCAAGCTGCACCTCACATCTCAGTGACAATGACTGATTTAGGGGTATAGTTGACTCATCCTCTAGGATATAATTAAGGCAGACGCTTTGCATATGATTTGTTGGCTTTATGAAATCAGAGCATTAGTGGTAAACATGGGCATGCAAGATTTATGGGAAAACCTTATGAACAATCCAATTCCATCTAAATAAATTTTAAAAGAAAGATACTGGAATATGGTCTGTTATAATACCTATAACAAATCTGATAGCTCATCCCAAACAGGGTTTTTCTTAACAGTGAAACCCCAACCTAAATTAGAGATGTACAGGGATATTATATCCAAACCTTATGACCGGAAGATCTACTTCCAATTTAGAGTGGTGACCTTGCCCTTGCGAACCTTTACGGCTAAGTGGGCAAGTGAGGGCGACAGCAAATGCCCTTTTTGCGAGATGTTTGAAGAGTCCTATGCCCATGTCCTTTTTGTGTGCCCAGCATATACAGCTCTTGGATGGCTCCAATTTGCAGATTGCTGTCTACCAGAACATGTGGCACTGCAATGAGGATATTGCGTAATGATACTCTCCCTTGTATTGCAGTAGATGTAGCCAAGTATCTGAGCTGGATGTGGGTTATAAGATCAAGATATCTCTCAACCAATTGTTCTATTGATATGTACATCCATGTATGTGGCTTTTTCTTTTAAATCATTGTGCATGTTTAATTACTTATTGTATTTTTAACTAGGACAAGCCAACACTTTTATCTAATGCATTATTCTAGTTGTTTAATATGATCTTAACCAAGTGTGAGATTGATGTATATTTATTAATCTTTTGTATTATATTTTTAAAATGTCTGCACTGAAACCTTTGTAACAAAAATTAGTTTTATAAGATGTATTTCACTTTTATGACATTTATTTGCCGAATAATGCTTTTTGTATAGGATTGGACTCATCCTCTAATCCACCATTTCCCCCGCCACCAAATTTCATACAGCTTAGTATAGTAGAGGCTAGCGAGTTGCTTGCCTCCTCAGCCTATCTCCCCGCCCACTTAAGGTTCTGCCTAAAACCAACTCTAATCTTCTGATTACTGTTGAGTCTAACTTTTATATCTCCAACAACTGTGACTCTTTTCTAACTAATAGTCCCGTCTTGCATGAGATGACCCAGAGTTGTGCCCAAAATAAGATATCAATAAGCTCCGAGCCCAGTGGAATGCTCCTGTCTCTGAAAATCACTTTAGGGACGATTATGACATCTGTTTATTTCAAGAGACCTGTTCCTCGGACCTGATCCACAAGCTGGGCTATCTTCATTTGTTCACTTCTGCAATTCCTAGCCAGAGGAGTAGAACCTTAGGTGGTTTAGTTACATGGGTTAGAGCTGTGCTGAATTGTCAAATACACCAACTCAATATTGACTCTCCTGACATTTTAGGCATCCAGATTAACACCACAACCAAGTCTGAAAAATTATATCTGAAGTTTATGCAAGAGGGGTAAGAGGAGGTATGGTATCAAATACCCTCCAAGTGCTTGAAAGTTGTCTTGAACTGCATTCCCACCATCACTACCTCATTGTGGTGTGTGATTGCAATATAACATTCGAGTCCCTTGACATCGATGATGTTCATTTAACTAGAGACAAGGATGCTGCATGGGCTGGCCCCCCTCTGGATATTCAACCAATCAACAGATGGTCACAAGTAGCCCTTCTACTAAATGTATTTACTAAGGAGCTTGGGCTTAGGGCCCTCTCAATGGAAGAACAAAATCTGACCAAAATGGAGCTGCCACGTATAATAAACCAATCCATAGGAGTAGAATCAAATATATTCTAGTTGACTATAGGCTGTGATCATCTGTTACTGACATGATTGTACTAGAAAGATTAGAAAGTGATCACAACCCTCTCAGTCTGTCTACGCAAGCTCTAAGTGAGATTACTCCTTCTGATCCAGGTCTGATTTCCCACACTAGGGACATTGTTCTGACACCTTGGAAATGTCATATAAAATGGCACCAGGTGGCAGCTCACCCTCCTACACTGTCAGCTGTAGATAACAATCTTATAACAGTTCTTGCACATGTTGAGGGAGGCCAAATCATCACCCCAGACCAATTGATCTCATCCACAAGGCTTTCTTTGAACGTATTTTAGCACATTTCACTATTTCTGGTACACCCAAAGGAAATGGATATTAGCAAGAATTGGTCTTGGTTCAACAAAGAATGTCATGCACTTAATCGCTCTTTAGCCAAAGCCATTAAAACGTAGACTATGGCATGCATTCCCTTGATTAGGGAAGCTTGTAAGGAGGCTATCAATAATGCCACAATGAACTGAGATCAGTAGAGGTGGAGAGCTCCCAAGGATGCATGTTCAGCTAATGATTTTTCCAAATTTTGGATACTGGTGGCACAGGATGGCACTTCTACTGCCCTGGAACCCACAAACAATGTTGTTCCCTCCAATTGGTTTGATTATTTCAATATCTTATATTCTGATGTTTCTCCAAGGACACTTCAGGATACCACTTCAGCTTCATTGTTTTCTATTTGCTCTACACAAATGTTTGACATCTCTGTTATTGTCCAATCCTTATATGCTGTTATGAAGGACAGGGCTGTTGGACCAGATTGTGTCCCAGTTAACATATTTTTGTCAGACATGGAGGCTTGGTGTCACTACATTCTAATCATTGCCAATGCTATTGCTGAGTAGGCTCCAATCCCTGACTCTTGGAAGGGTGCAAGAGTACTATGTATTAACAAAAAAGAGACAGATCCCAACCAAGCTACTATAAACCTATTAGCTTAACAGACTGCCTTCAAAAAGTTTTTAGCTGTTGCGTGTTGGCAAACCTCCAACTCTGGATATCCAATGAAGATGTTTTCAGCCCCTTCCAAGCCAGTTCCCATAGGAAAGCTTCTACCATTGATCAGGTCTTTAGTTTTTTAAAATTTATTGGTGGACCATTGTAATTGGCAAGGGCAACCTTTAAGTTGCCTTTATTGATTTAAAATCTGCTTTTGCTTTAGTCCCCTGGCCTGGTCTCTGGAAGGCTCTACTGATCTGACAATGCCACATGACATACTATCATTAGTAATATGCCAACACAAGGACAACTATGCATGCATTAGGTGGGGGAAACAGGGTCAGTTGACTGACAGGATACCAGTTCTCAAAGACATCCGCCAGGGCTGTGTACTGGCACTCACACTGTTTTTGTTATTTATTAATGATATTCTGCAGTTCTTGCCCCAGGTTGACATGAACACCCCTCGTTTGGCCTAAGTAAAAACCCTGATTCTTGTATTTGCAGATGACATCTTGTTGATCTCCAAGACCCCAAGCGAACACCAGAAAGATCTTACCTGCTTTGATAAGTTTTGACTTGCTCGCAAGTTGGAAATCGCCACTTTCAAAATCAAAGTGATGTTGTTTAATTCACATAAAACGCACAAAAGGAGCATAGTTCTCTAGGGGGTTCCCCTTGAGAAAATTAACTATTTTGCCTACCTTGGTGTGATATTCTCTGGTGGCATGACCTGGAAATTTCATGTCAACACTCAAGCAGATTTCAGGTGCATTACTTAAAGAATATTATACTTTACACACCAAACCCATAAAACCTGCACTCCAAAGCAAATGCATATAAATACAAACAGTAAATATACATGTGCATAATAACTTGAATACAAATCGCATTGTCAATCAGTGCCCAATCACAGCAGTGATTCACGGACCATAAAAATACAATATAAGGTAGGTTTAAAAATAATCAGGAGAATTCAAGTATAACAATATTCAAATACGTAGTGAAAAAAAAAATCAGTGCAAGAACGACTGGTTTGTCAGGTAACCAATTATCACTGCAATCGGAATCAAAATTGAAAGACTCATTTGCTATGATTAGGATTTATTCATGGAGAGGATTCAATCATCATTGTTCAAAGTGCATGTGCAATGAGAATACAATCAGTACTAATTCTATCTGGTACAACAACCTCTGGATGCTTTACCTTAAAAACAGTAGCAAATAAAGCTCAGGGCAAATGTTGCTAAATTATTAATCAAGACCCACTCACAGCCACAATTCGTACATCAAAGACAAGGCATAAAGAGGGAGCGGTCAGCATTTTTCAAGTGCTTGTGCAATAAAAGTCGGAATCAATCAATCCTTTTTACACCTGATGCAGTCCTCATAAAAAGGTAAACTAGACATAGAGAGTGTTCATTTAAAAATGTTCAAAGTGCTTTTGCACTAAAGATTATAATCAATCCTGTTTACACCTAATACAATAACCATAAAATATTTCAAAACAGTTCACAGTAGTAAAGCACATATAATGCATCCCTCCTAGATGTTGCTCTTGCCTAAAATTTGTACATCTCAATCGTCAGGTGTAAAATAAATTTCTATTGAATGCAAATACAAGCCATTCTGTGCTATCACATTTTAGTATTCTGATAACATTCGTTAGATGTGCGATAGATAAATTACGACAAATATGGAAAATCCAGGTCTTCCTCAGTTTGGTATGGGAGGACAAAAAAACATAAAGGGCTCCTCTGAATTTCAGTCGCCTCTCACCATGTATCACATTACCAAAGCCCAAGAATCACAGGTTAATCATAGTTAATCATAGTTGTATCCAGGCATCATTCTCCTCTATTTCCTCTATTTTCTCCTCATAGCTCCCTCAAACAAAATCAAACAGAGTCAAGTCACAGTGAGGGTGGATACTTTATTACGTTTTCTTTTCTTTTGCCCGTTTTGTCCTCATTGCGCTGCCTTTGTCCTGTTAATCCTGGGTGTTAATTTTTTAAATTACAGTTTTCTCCCCTCTCTCTGCCGTAACCGCTCTGCTCCCAGAAGCTGGCCGAGCCGACTGGGAAAGGCTGAAAGACGGCCGGCTTCGGCACCATTTCCCCCCCTGTGCTTGGCTCAGGCTTGCAGATGCCGCATTTGCGTTCGCATCCAGCACCCTGCTGCGCTAGACCCTGAGAATCTACAGATTCTCCTCCTCTGGCAGTGAAACCTAGCCACAGAGCTTGGCGGGAGCTCTACGCGGAAAAAACTTCTATATAATTGTGAAATCTTTTTCTGGAGGCAGAAAGAGAAAAAAAGAGCATTAGAAGAAAAAGTAGTATCATGATAGTTCATAATTCAAATGCCATTAATAGTCATCTTGTAAAATGTAATTTGTTAATATTTGGGGGAGGACATCTAGACCTGAGTATTAATATAAATACAATGAAATAAATAGATCATAAGACCGGACTGAGTAGGTGTGAATTCTTATAGCTGCGACCAATTGTCAACATCTATTTCTTTATTTATGCTATGTTCTAGTACCCATCTCTATTGGCTTTATTCTGCTCCCCATATTTGTACAAATTTTTGGATAACCCCTATCCTGTGGGAATGAAGTTGTTCTCTTTCTTTCATGTTTCTCATTTTGATTACCCAATGTGCATGTTTTGGTGGATCAGATGATTTCCAATTTAGTAAGATCAATGATCTAGCTAGTGACGCATTGAACACAAATTGTTTTTGTCTCACCGTTGAAGTAGAGTTAGAGATCCCAAATAGAAGTACGATAGAATTGGTGTCAAGCGGCATTCGAGTTGTTGGTTAATCGACGGAAAGACCCTAATCCAGTAGACAGTCAATTTCGGGCAGGAACAAAACATATGCAGCCAGTCTCCTTTTGAGTGATTACATCTAGGGCAATCTGATGATGTTTCTGGGAACAATTTGTGCAAATTGGCAGGGGTATAGTATAGTTGCCATTTTGAAAAAAATTTCATTTGTTTATAATTTGCCCCTAGAATGGCCTCGGTGGACCATTTATTATAGTCTCGCCTTTGGTTTGCGTCAATGCAACAGCCCATAGTCTCCTGTATTTTTGGAAGTGCGCTCAGGACTATGTAGTCATATATATTTTGCTGCAAGATATGGTACCAGTTTCCGAACGCATAGGTGACGGCTACGGAAAGTGGACCCGCCGGGAGTCTCAATTTCTTAACTAGGCTTGAGATTTGAAGTTATGAGAATATTAGGGTCGAGAATTTGTCCCCAAGATTTAATCTCTCCTTGTAATTCTAAATCTTTAATTTGATAAGTGTGTATCAATTTAGTTTTTGGGTGTAGAGGTGTGAATTGATACTACTCTTATATTGGTAACATTTGGGTAGCTTAGGTATTTTAATAAAAGATTTTAAATCTGTATTTTTTTCCGATTACATTTGATATAGATAGAAGTTAGGACCATAACCGTGTGCTGATAATGAGGTCCACACCAGTCCAAGAGAGCAGCTTGGAAATATTTTTGTACATGCCTTAACCGCAGACCACCTTCTTTTCATCGCAATTGGAGTCCGTGGTTTTTTCCCTCTCCAAATAAAATGTTGAACTACTTGATCTATTTCGATAAAATAACTGCGAGGGAATTTTGATGAGAACATTTGAGAAAACAAAAATAAATACGGAAGTACCATCATTTTTATCAGCACCATCCTTCCAATTATAGATAGAGGTAATTGATCCCAATTATTGAGGCTCTTGGTAACTTTATTAAATTTTGTAATATATATAAGTGTGAAAAGTTGTTTAAAAAGATTTGAGACCCAAATATCTAGATAGCGAATAGGATTATGTGTTGCCACCCAACTTTGAAGGACCTGAGGCAGGTCTAGGTGTGGATTCCTCTACACAACCTACACTGCTAAACTGCCCGAATACCTCCCCAAGCCTTGAGCCAAGGCCTGTGACCAGCAAACAGCAATCAGCGATCAGGAGACCAGACCAGAGTGTGTACCAGATTGATGCAACTGATGTGACAGTTTTCTGTGAGTCTCTGATCAAGGGAGAGTAATATTGATCTACACATTACTACTACACTGCCATCCTCTCTCCTACCCCCCCTTTCCCCCCTTAATTTTCTTTTCTTTTTCAAAGGCATCTGTACTTGTTGTCTAGTGTCTGGCACGCTCTGGGCCTGTGCTGTGTTTCATTAAATATACATAGTGACACAATCGGCTCAATGGTAAAAGAGGGGGGTGGAAGGGGGCAAGAAGAAGGAAGGAAGGAGAAGGTGAAGAAAGGGGAATAAATCTTCATGATGGCTAGGGCTGGCTGGTCCAATGAGATTTGATAAATGAAAGTTGATCAATAATCGATTAGCAATTGGTATTGGTACAAGGGTTGATTAGAAGATATAGGAGACCGAGAAATTGGAAACTGAAACCACTAATAAGGGGTGTTAGATGACTCAGAGAGCAAGCTCTAGGCACCCCCTGAGTGGATAAGGGCAAGGTGGTTGAGGAAGCGGTTCTCCTACTGTGGATGTGGCTTGGGACCAACTTGTGCTAACTCCACGTTCCCTTCCTCATTATCAAGTATCCACGCATTCTGAAAGCTACGATAAGTAGCAACAATACGCGCAACATGCACTGAATGAAGCGCATATCAAGGGATCCCTCGGCATCAAAAAAGAAAGACTTAACTAGAAGGAGGAGGAAATCTCATTCCAAACAAAACACCATGTCCCGATTGTGCGAGGCACAGAGCCATGCGGGTTAGAAAAATCAAAATGGATCTGGTTAAAACATCAATAAGGATAGCCCTTCAATGGATACAACACACTCAGTAGGGGCTGATTCAAGCACTTTATCTAAAGATGTGAAGGCTCCCAGAACTCCAGGGGGAAGGATAATCAACAGGGCACACCCCAGAAATCAGAAAAAAAAGGAAATGGGGAAATCAATGTACCCTCTTTTCTCTTTGGTAGGGCAACAAAAATGGCAAAATCCAATCTCCCCATACCGAGCCCCCCACACTCGATACCCACAGGGGAGGATTCCAATGATGCGACTGCAGAACAAGACATATCCGAGAACCAAACAGGGGCTGCGGTTCCAGCGGCTCATTACAATTTACCATGCCAGAGGGAGAAACGACAGCAGGAGCAAAGCTGGCCTATCATCCGCCATCCATGACTATTGAAATTTCTCAAAATCAAATATTATGTGTGCTTCATGACATGAAGCTCTCCCAGGAAATAGCCCATCGGAAGACCAACAGACAACTGGGCCAGCTCAATGAAAATTTTCATTAGCTTTCAACTCGCTTGACTCAGAAGGTTTCTTTACTAAAGTCAAAACATTAAGATCGTAGAAGCAATTTGAGTACATTGCAGACAGAACTCGAGGACATGCAATTGAAATTAAACAACTTGGAAGTTCGAGCCCAGCATACAAATTTAAGATTTATTGGGTTTTCCGAAGACCAAGAAGCGGGCAAATCGCCAGTCCAATTCATAAATTAATTGATACAGAAAGTTGTTTTTCCAAAAAGCGCCAAAGACATTGGGGATTTGGCCATCAATAGGGCCCATCGAGTACCAGGAAATTGCCCTTCTAATCCCAAATGTCCAAGAACAATTATGTTTAGCTTCGGTGACTGCCAAATCAAAGAACAGATTCTACCTAAAGTGTTTCTAAAAAAATAATTCATTTCCCTCGAGAACTTCACGTTCAGAATGTACTCCAATATGTCTATTTTAGCTGTGTGAAGGCGCAAAGATTTTGTGGGAATGATTGACGAATTCAAGTGCTATAATGCTCCGGCAGGGATAATACTGCAATCCAAGCTCAAAGTGCTGTTCAAAGGGAGGTCATATATATTTCATTCAGTGGAGTTGGCCCATGACCTGTTTCATTCAATTAATGATTGGATAGAGAGAGGAAATAGCAAGTAGCACTTGGGCCAATAATAGGGCCTACAAAAGAGAAATAGAGGGAGGGGGATTTATGCAAGATCATAATTATAATGATGTATTGGTTATGCCTATCCATCTTGAAATCATCCAACAATTATATCCTCCGTTCCTTGTTATTCTGCTCTTCTGGCTGACTTCTCCAGGGACAAAGCTTTTAGTACCATGGCAAGGTAGGGGTAAGGGGGCCTCGTGGGGGGGATCAAGGGCAGGCAAGGGTCTATGGCTGACAAAGGCCCAATCCACCTGGAGGGAAAAGAGAGGGGGGCGCTCCAGGATGGGTGGCAGGGAAAAAAAGAAAAAAACAATCACAGATCAAATAGGAGCAATTTTCACAAGTATAAGGCTGGAAATAATGGAAACAATGGAAACTACTTTCTAAATAGAATAAGAAAAATAATATATATAACAGAGAGAAGTCAGATAAAAATAACCAACATGAATGGCTGAATGAGAGGTGTCACGTATTGTTTCATTTAATTTGAATGAGGGCAATAATTTAACCAAATTAAGAGCCAAGCTTCAATGGTTAACGGTAAAGCAACCTCAAGTTATTCTTCTCCAAGAAACACATTTTTTTTTAAAGTAAGCCTTAACCCATATGGCCAAAAGTTACAAAGCGTGTCTTCAGCTGATGCCGCCGGTAGGGGGTTTGCAATTCTTATCACCTGTCATTATCAAGGGGAATTCATTGAGAATATGAGTGATTCCCTAGCCAGATGGGTGATGGGAAATTTGAAATTAGGGGGCAAACTATCCACTTGATCAGCTATTACAGCCCCATATATGATGAAACTCTAGTATTAGAAAAAATGGCTGAACTTTTAATCCCTCTAAAAGGAGTCATAATCATTGGAGGGGATTTCAATTTTATTCAGAATTTAGGTCTAGACACCTCCTGTAAACAAAATCCTAAAATAAACTGTCAACTGCCAAATACTTGAATAGTATGATGCGGGGCTTGACGCTAGTCAATCCATAGCAGTTACAGCATCCTGCTAGTAAGGAATTCATGTGCTTTTCAAAAAAATACAATACCACATCCAGATTTGACTTTTACTTATTTTCCCATCAGTGCGAAAAAGGGGAATCTTGGACTATTCCTAACCCCTTTTCGGACCATTCGGTCCCAGTAGTCGAGATCATGACAAAAATCGGTCCAAAGGAGCGACCCAGATGGACATTGGATAAAACCCTGCTAACTGACAAGGGCTGGATTAAAAAAATGCAGTCACTGCTTGCTGAGTTTGCAATCAGAAATTTGGAATCTGCCTCACCTTTTGTAGTATGGAATTCCTGCAAGCTTATATAAGATGGGAGGCAATTTCATAAAAAGCCAGAATCATCAAGGAAAAAATAGAACTAGCAAGGCATCTTCCACACAATTTCAATGAGACAAGTCAAATCAACCTTTTATGTCATTCCAAAGAAACTTAATTCAATCTAAAACAGGCCAGAGTAAATATTAAAAACTTTTCTGAACATCAGGAAATAGTAAATCAAAAAAACATGCATTCACAATTAGTATGAGGAAAGTGAGCATGCAGGCACATTTTTAGCATGGGCAGCTAAAATAAATTGTTATAATGCCATGGTTAAATCCATCTTTGATGATGCGGAAGGTTAAAATATACACCAGGCCGAAGAGATCAATAACGTCTTTCTCACACATTATAAAAGACTATAAACAGCTCCAACATCCAACTCATTAGCAGAAATTGATAATGTCCTGAATACAATCACACTACCATATGTAAGTCCCTCGCAGAAAACACAACTGGTAGCACAAATTTTAGAAACAGAGATCAATGCAACCATAAAAATATACCTAGCGGGAAAGCCTGTGGCATCGACGGAATACCCATCGATTTCTATAAAATCATTTTTCCACAGCTAAATAGTTTGTTATACAATGCTGCCTTGAAAGGTTGCAGTATTCCCAAGACTTTTGCCAAAGCAGTGGTAGTTAGCTTTGTAAAGAAGGGGAAGCCACCAGATATACAAGGATCTTATCGGCCCATCAGTATTTGAAGCACTGACTATAAAATCCTCATGAAAATAATGGCAATGAGAATTTCCTCAGTCGCCCAAAGTTTGGTCCACACGGACCAATTTGGTTTCTTACCAGAAAGATTTCTTACCAACAATATAAATTCCTTCACTCAGGCCATCGACTTTTTCTCAAATAATAATACACAAGCGACAATCATCATGATCGACACGGAAAACGATTTCGATGTGGTCAACTGGAATATTCTCTTCACAGTTCTAAATAAATTTGATTTCCCCAAAGCTTCAGTGGACCTACTTATGAAATTATATATCTAGGTCCGGGTGAAAATAGTTATTAATGAATATACTGCTGGTACAGGGGACATTCAGAGAGAACCCGGCAAGGTTGTCCTATGTCTCTGGTCCTTTTTGCCTTGTACATTGAGCTGTTAGTGAATTTGATACGCCACAACCCCTTAATCACACCTCCAATAAAAGGGGCACCTAAATTGAAATTAATCACTGATGATTTAATCCTCTTTCTTGAGGCAGAAACGGCAACCATTAAACATTCTCGAAGCTGGGGTGTATAAAATTAATGACAGTAAATCGGAGATTCTACTATTTAATTGTCACTACCAATGTTCCCTCTAATTGTGTTCCTCTGTGTGCGGCAGTGGAGGGTCTGTGTGCGCTGCAACCATGGCAATGTGTGCCAGGAACTAGACCGCGCAAGTGTGCAGCGCCAAATGTCACAAACGTTTACTTGAAAAAGTGAAAAGATGGTGCATTTCCACAAATACAGTGCCACATTAAGGGTCTTAAAGCAGGTTTGCAAATTGGATAAACACGCCATGACATTAATTGATTACACAGACATGTACACTTCAGGTTTAAAAAAGCACAAGACGCCAACTGTGGTACCATCATAAGATTTTACTAAGTCAGAAACGCCACCTTTCCCTGCTCCGTTCTGCCATAACCCTGATTGTTCACTGCTGAATTTATGTTAATCACAGCCCCTTCATGAGCTGTGATTAACATGAATACTTAGACAAATGCACACAGTGTGTGCCGCACTGCGCTTTACTATCAAAACAAACAAGTACAGCAAGTGTAAGTACACGCTGTGTTTTTAAACTTGCGGTACTCCTGTAAGTAAAGCGTGGTGTGGGGCACATTGTGTGCCTTTGTCTAAGTATTCATTTTAATTACAGCTCGTGAGCGGCTGTGATTAACATGAATACGTAAACTAAAGCGCACAATATGCCCCGCACCACGCTTTTCTAACAAGACTACAGCAAGTTTAAAAACACAGCGTGTACTTTTGGAATAAATTGAAAGAACACGCTGTGTTTTTAAGCTTGCGGTACTCTTGTAAGTAAAGCGTGGTGTGGGGCACATTGTGTGCCTTTGTCTAAGTATGCATGTTAATCACAGCTCGTGAGGGGCTGTGATTAACATGAATACTTAAACTAAAGCGCACAATATTCCCCACGCCGCGCTTTCCTAACAGGCCCAAGCATCAAACTCCAAGCCAGATTGCCAGCCTTACTTGCACTCCAGAGTTCAAACGCCACATCCAGGAAGTTTTTCGCGCCGCTCATTTTTTTTTAAAGCGACGGCGCGATCTCTCTCGTGATGTCTGGTGTGTGCGCGCCCTCCACACGGCAGTGCACGCTTGCAGGCAGAGAGAGGTACACACGTGCGCTTGAGCACCTTAAAGGGAACAGTGGTCACTATCAGATATGATTATATAGATTGATCTGTGATTTATACAATTTTTAAAAAAAAGGGTTTCTTTGACTTAGTGCTTGCCTCACATAAAGGGCAGGAAGATGAACTTTGATGTTCCATCCATCTGCTTTAATATTTATTTACAGGCAGAATTTCATACCTCAATTTTAGGAAAATTGATCTGGCTTATGATGGTTCAATTCTATCCAGAAACAATTCGAAACCCAGGTTACTCTTAAAATCTAAAAACCACTTGGACAAAGCACCAGTATCAGGCTTAAGGCTTACACAACCAGTCCTCCTGAATATAGTTCCAATATCTACTCTTTTCCTGGCCAGTCAGCATATCTTTCTTATTCCGGTCAGGATTGTCCCAAACTTCATGCAATCCTAGTTTACACATCCAGGTGGTAATATGCTGAAGCCATAGTAAAAGCCCAGAGTTATCCACGGTGTTCACGTCCAAATAGACTTGCATCATAGGAATTGGAGAACTGCCAGTCCAAATCCTGAGCCAGTATAACAAGAGTTTAAGAACTGCCACATGCTTTGCATTGTTGAGGCCAAGATGTAATCAAATGGGTGCAAGAAGGGCACTCTGAGGCAGCATGAGTACAAATTATCTAACCCTATTTTCAGTTTTCTCAAGCCCCTCCCCACATTTAGTCCATGACCAGATCTCCGCTCCATATAGAGCTGGTCCTAGTCCTCTTGCATGTTAAATTTCTAGGGCTGGTAATATGGATCTGTTGTTTGAATTATTTTGTTTTTTCACAACTGTTGACCCTGCATGTTGTCGAGTTAAGTAGCACTTGGCTATTTGTGGCAGTCACTATAAAGTATTAGTAGTTCCCACACCCAGGCAATCAAAATGGTTGTCTTGTTCCAAATAAGCTAATCCTATCTTAACCTTCCCTCAAACGCCTTATGTAGACGAAAATGTTATGAATTTTGTTTTGAATACTTTAACTTCCAAGTAATCTTTTTCACTGGAAGATGAGAACCAATTAATTATATTCTGCAGGCCCATATAAGTTTTAGAGATTTGAAGTGTATCCTATGCAAAAAGCAGAGCCAGTATCCTTTGATCTACCAATTTCAAGGGATCACCATTGTAGTCATATAGTGTCTCAAAGAGTCTGTTAATATATAGGGTGAACAAAGTCAGAGCTTATACTCTTCATTGTCAAGCCCCCCTATTAACATGTATATGTTCTGTTAGCTCACCTTTCCCACCTTTTTTTACGTGAACATAGTTGTCACTATATAAGTGCATTATGATATACAGTAAATTGGTTGGCATTACCATTACTTTAAGTGCTGTCCAAGGTTTCTCCCGAGGAATTAGATAAAACGTTGCATAAAGAACAATGAAAATGAAATATTTATGTTTCTTATTTAAAGGCCGTATTATGACTTTGGCTGTTCTCCTGCGGGCCCCCATGCCAGCGCCCCATGAGAGGACCACCAAAGCTGTGCCCACACTGCCTGCTGAATTATGATTGTAATCTACGGCAGGTGGTGGTAAGGCGGTGCCGCAATTGAGGTGGTCTGAAAGCCTCATTGGAGAGCCTTACAAGCAGACTGCTGCAGTGACAGTGCCATCTGCAAGTTCCTGCATGGTGCGGCATGCACCATGTGGTGCATTTTGACCATGCAGGAACAGGGGTGCATAAATACAGGGGGGAACATGTGCCCCTGATTGCACACCCAGGGCTTGGAGCGGCTGGGGGCCCTGTTAGGTCACCCTTTGTTGCAAACCTGCCACCTTTTTGGTGGTGCAGGCTGCGGCACTGCCAGCATACTTTTCCCAGGGAAAGACTGCCGGCCCAGTGGGATCCTTGATCCTGGAGGAGCCTGCGGTCTGGTGGTGATCCGATTGCTGCAGTTGTAATATTGTGGGCGGTCCCACATTGCAGCAGTCATTGAACCACCATATTGCCTATGGCGATCCAATGGACCGCCGTAGTCGCAATAATGCCCTAAGACCACACATTTCCAAAGTACTCAGATAAACTGGAATACCTGGTCAATAGTGCTTGTCTTTGATCTAAAACTCGCCTGGATATATTCCTCCCCTATCCAAATTTGAATCCTCATCAATAACTACCAGTCAAAAAACTTCTGTGAATTCGCTATCAGGCTAATAGGCTGATAATTGGTTGAATCCCCTTGGTCTCCTTTCCTGTGAATCGGCACTAATTTTGGCACCTTTCCAGGTATCCGGAATTGTTGGCCCTTTTGGTTTGGCATTGGATATGTGGTTCAGAATATAACCCCAGAGAACAAGTTTGGAAAATAATGGCATGGTATTTTATCAAGGTTTGGGGCTTTCTCTTTTTTCTTGTTATCTATTGCTGACAATGTCTCATCCACTGTGAAAATATCTAAAGTGTAATTTTACTCTTCACTGCCACTGGCTAAATGACCTTTAGCCACCTCAATACTCACCATGTAAGACTGTTTTGAATATGACATGTTAAAATAATTAATCTATATTTCTGGTGCACATTTGGTTAACAGGTGCCAAAATTACCATCTATCTGTTAGTGTGACTGTTCTAAACAATTCTTGCCACATCTTATCATCCAAGTCTTCCTGGCCCTTAGTTGTATAGTTTTGTACTGCTTTCTTCCTTCAACTATTGCATCTCTTTTGATAGCAGTCATCAGTTTTGTCCTGGCCAACCTGCAATGTGAGTCAAACCATAAGGCACCATTGGGATTAATCAGCTTTCCCTTGACATCTTAGAAAAGGTATTCCCTGATCGATTCCATTAGTTTATTAAAAATACACGTGACAGAGTGATCATCCTTTACTTGGATATTAATCAAAATTATCTAACGGTGTACGTCCATTACAAACTTTCAACCCATACAGTAATGTTAAAGATGCAACCTACATTGTTACCTTGGACCTCTTAACCCCTTCGCTGCAAGGCCTTTTCCCCCTGTGCTAAGCCTTTTTTTGGCTATTTGGGGTTGTTTGCGCTTAAGCCCTTGTAACATTTTGACCACATAAGCTATCCACTCCAAATTTGCGTCCTTTTTTACAACATCATGGGGATTCTAAAGGTACCCAGGGTTTGTGGACTACCGTGGAATGGGACACAGAAATTACCCAAAATTCAGCACAATTTTGTTTTTTGGGGGGAAAATGGGAAAAAAGGGCTACAGATGAAAGTGTCTGGTTTGTTCACTGAAAATTGTATCAAAAAGGGGTTATGATGCCGAAATCACCATCTTCCCTGCTTTCAGGGACAAGCAGACTTTTTCAGAAAATGAACATTTTTTACACAGTTTTGGCATTATTCTGGAAATAGAATATTTTTGCTATTTTTTGTGCTTTCAAACTCTTTCACGTTAATGGTAGAAATGGGTAAAAAATCAATAATGGATCCTGGAAAGCTATACATTTTATAAAAGTAGACAACATTCTGCAATAAGCAAGAGGTCATGTGTGTAGATCCTTCAAGGTTTATTTATAGAAACTAACCGTTGAATATAGGAGCATTTTTAAATTAGTTAAAAAAACAGCCATTTGTAACTTCTTCTAATTATGACAGCTGTTTGAAAGCAATATACTGTTACATCCACTGGACCTTTCTGGTTGTGGGGATATCTAGGACTTGTAGGTTCACCTAGAACCTGACGAACCCAAAGCCAATAACTGAGCTGCGTCTTGCAATGTATTTTTATTATGTACCGGGTATATAGCAATTAATTTGGGAAAATACATACATGGAAAAATCGGTGTGAAAGACATCTATGTACTTATGAAGTTGGAACAAAACATAGAGTTTAGAAATAGTAGATATTTGCACATTTCTGCACGTGTGAGTATCCATACTAGCATGAGAATAATAGGTAATTTTTCAAAATGACTTCTTTTTTACACATTGTCTTTCATTTGCAAGGCAAAATTGCATCAAAAGTCAATGGGTAATAACAGTTGCTCTACAATTCTGCGTTACCCTAAGTCTCCTGAGAAAAATGGTACTTCACATGTGCGGGTAGGGCTAGTGCCCGCGACAGGAAACGGCCCAAAACACAACGTAGACACACTTCATATTTACAGTGAAAACGGACCCTTTTTTGCAAAGCGCCTAGCTGTAGAGTTTGAACCCTAGCTCTGCCGGCACCTAAGGAAACCTAGCAAACCTATATATTTTAAAAAACTAGACACCCAGGGAAATCCAGGATAGGGTGACTTGTCTGGGTCTCACCAGGTTCTATTACCCAGAATCCCTTGCAAACCTAAAAATTTGTAAATAAAATCCATTACCTTACATTTCTGTTGTGGAAAGTTCTGAAATCTGTGTGGATCCACCAAATTCTACCAAACCCGCATTCCCCAAAGTCTTCCGAGAAAAATGGTACCTCACTTGTGTGGGTGGGTCAAGTACCCACAACAGGCAAGGGCCCAAAACCTAGTGAGGCACATCAAAATTACCTTTCATAAATCAACCTGGTTTACAAGGGGGGGGTCCCATGAGTTTTTGGCTCTGTGCTCAGCGGCCATGTAGGGAACCCTACCAAACCCACACATTTCTGAAAACTAGATACCCGGGGATTCCAGGGAGGTATGGCTTGCATGGATCCCCCAACATTTTCTTACACAGAAACCCCTGTAAAGCTCAAATTTAGCTGAAAAAAAATCACTTTTTCAACACATTTTTGTGTGGGAAAGTTGTGGTATCACCGTGCTGACACAATTACTAAATATAAGTCAGTGTCTTTTTGGCTTTCTGACACCCTGGGGGGGAACTGTGGGGGGTTTGCCCTGATATGGCCCCCAGGGGATCAGAAAGACTGTGGCTATTTTTTGGGATGGTGGGGGCATTGGTATGCTCATTCTGGGCAGCTCCCACCCCCACACATAAAAAAGACAGCATAATCGTTGGTGCGTAGTGGGCTTTCTGCCCTCCTAGGGGGCAGATCAGGGGCCACTACCCTGGAATTTCTCTGGGGCGGTGGGGGTATTGACATGCTCATTTTGTCCCAATTTGGGCAGCCCCCACCCCTACATGAATACAAAAAAATACCTGGGTTCTAGTGGGTTTTCTGCACCCGGAGGCAGAACGACTGCAATTGTTTTGGGGGGTGTGGGGGCATTGGCATGCCCATTTTGGACAGCCACCACCCTAAGTAAAATTGCACAAAAAAATCCCTGGCATTTAGTAGGCTTTCTGCCTCTTGGGGGGCAGAAAGACTGTAATTTATTTTGGGGGGGTAGGGGCATTGACATGCCCATTTTGGGCAGCCCCCACCCTAATTTCAATTGCCCAAAATAAATCCATGGCATCAAGTGGGCTTTTTGTCCCCCCGGCCGGGCAGATTGGGGGCTACTGTCCCATCTGCCCCCAGGGGGATAGACAGGTTGTAATGTTGGTGGGGTGGGGGTGGGGTTATTGGCATGCCCATTTTGGGCAGCCCCCACCCTAAGTAAAATTTGAGGAAAATACCTGCCGCTACTGGGCTTTCTGCCCCTCTGCCCCTTAGGGGGGCATAAATACTGACATTTGTTTTGGGGGATGGAGACATTGGCATGCCCATTTTGTGCAGCCTTCACCCTAATTTAATTTCATTTGCCTAAAAGAAATCCCTGGCATCTAGGGGGGGCAGAAAGACTGGAGCTAGTGGGTGGATCCCTGCTTGGGGATTGCCCCTGGGGTGATCGCCAAGCAGGGATCCACTAGGGAAGGGTACCATTGGAAAGAGGAGATTCTCCCCTTTCTAACAATACCTCTCCCATGTGTTTCGGTGCTCAGGGCTGAGATAGCCCACGAGCACTGAAACACTGAAACTGAAACTCAGTTTCAGTTTCGTTTTCAATGTAATGACGACAGCGCGCCATGTGCACGATTGTCATTACTTTGAAAACTAAGGATTGGCCTCAGGATTGGGGAAGCTCTTCCCCACCTCCCGAGGCACAAAAAAAATAGAAATCTCTCTGCTGTCTACAGCAGAGGAATTTCCTGTCCCTGTCCTCATGACGGAATGGTTCTGTCATGAGCACAGGAGCACCGGTGCTCATGACGGAAGCATTCCATCATGAGCACCGAAAGGGTTCACTGCTGGAGAAATCATCAGTATTACTCCTCCGTGATAATTTGCATCACATCCAGAGGCCCAAAAGTTCATTCAAATCAAAAGGCAAAATAGTATGACTGGTTCTATTAGACTGTTCCATACATTGTTCCAAGATAAGTAGAGTCAGGGAGTCATGATTCAGACTGGGGAAATAATGATAGCAGCATTGTTAGAAATCCTTTACTTGATGAGTACATTTTCAAATCCAAAATATCAGCCGACTTAAGATTAAGCCGACTTACTCTACATTTTAATGCTGTCTTTGGTCAAGGTACCAACCCACCTGACAGACTGCTTGCTAGTGAGGAGATGGCCTCGATACTGTAATTCATAAATCCAACTCTATGAAGTAGGTGTAATGTCCAAGATTCTTGAAATATGCAGTTATGGAAACCATCTACAAATGTTCCCCACCCCGCATCATTCTGTTGTTTACTCTGTTCTGCTATTTCCATGAGAGTATCTTAAGATTTGTGGAAACATCTATGATCGCGGTTGCTTGAGAAGTTTGAGATAATATCCCTTGTTACCTGAGGTCAGGAGTATCTATTCACACCCTGAGTGCTCTAATGAGGTAATACTAGCCACAGTCTACTGGAGTGAGTTCTCTAGTTTGGTATTGGTGGACCCTCTGCATGTCAATTCAACTCCCTTGACTCAGCAGCAGCAGCAATTCCTTCTCCAATTTCAACCTGCTCTCTTGCCTGCTGGTGGGTAGTTTAGCCTCCAGCCTTGTTACCAGTTAGACTTTCCTTCTGGGGAGGATATACTTGAATTGAATTTCAGAACCCTTAGGGTGTGAAGTGCACTGACCTAAATTCACTAAGTCTGTTGTAAGTTCCTCTTTAAATAAATCCATGACTATATAGTCACATTCCTTATCATACTCATAACGTTTCAAAGCAAGGAATTCAGATCTTATCTGAAATAACAATGCCTGTAGTGCCTAATTGAGTATATAACTTTATTTGCTAATGAATCATTGTGCTCTCTTGCTCTATCTAACAACCTAGGGACATTAATCGTGCTCCATTTGGTACCATTACCCTTGTGTGCCTCACTCCAACCATGAAACTCCTCTCTCCTACTGCTTGCACCTTTACCCAATTTCCCTTCCGGATAGCTCCACTTCCCTGGTCCCATATTGCCCCTTTTTGGTCATCTTGCATAGCTTGCGGTCTACATATGTGTTTAGTAAAACAATGCTCTCTATTATGGGTTCCTAATTCAGGAGTCATGCTATAGCTGGTATGAAGGTCATATGAAGTGAGCGGTTTGAAATTAGGTAGACCATTTCTTTTGACTCCCCGGTCTACTCTGAATAGGTATAATTTGCCCGGTGAATGTAACACTATTGTTACCCAAGCTTGTGCACCCATTAATAAGAGGCACGCTGTCATTTCTCAACGATCTCTTTGCTGGTCACATCAGGGGAAAAACTGTGATCACAAATTCCAGGTATGTCTCTTAACAGAATCAATAGAACGATTAACACAGCTGCCTCTTCCTGTCTCAGACAGGCCTGTCTTGGCCTGGAATTTCACCTGGGCATGGCCTGAGTGAGTTCTGCACTGTAGGGTATCCAGTCTCCCCCCAGTGGTACCCTTGATGGCCCTGCAGGCAAAAGTCTCCTGCATTGCTGGGTGTGTCGTCACGCTTTAAGTGCTCAGGCAGCCCTCCTCTAGGCAGACAGGAGGGAAGCATGGGGGATGTACTCTTTCCCCTCGACGGTGTCCTTGATGGCACTGTTTGCATCTCCCTTGATCAAGTAAGGGTACAAAGAAGTCCTTTTTCTAAAACCAGCAAGGAAAGTGAAGTGATGTCCCTGCAGTATGGACAGCGAGCGCCTCAGGTTTCATGCTTTCTTTTCAGGCGTCAGACAAACAGGCTTCCTCCACCTCCGGTGACTCCCTTCGCTTAGTTACAGTTATTACAAGGTTGTTTTTGATTTGCCATCAAGACCGAACCATGATCAAAGAATGCTAAATCTGTAGTTTTGTTAATTGTAATGCATTAATTGTGCATAAAACACCCTGGTTTTGTCAATTTGGCGACGACTTTGCATTTTCCTCACGAGACTCTGTAGATTATTTTAAGACTTTCTTTTCCTCTTTTAAGATACTGTCAGCACTTGCGTTTGATATTAGAATCCGAAGAGATGTAGGGCCAGATGTACGACCCGTTTTTGTATATGCAAACGGGGATCACTAAAACAATATCGACGTCAAGAATATCGAATTACAAAAATATTGAGGTAAAAATATAGAATACCAAAATATCAACCTCCTATCTCCAAACAGGTAAGTACAAAAATATCGTATCAAAAATATCGATGTAAAAAATAGTTAGTCAAAATATCGAATTTTTTAAAATGCTTTTAATTAATTAATAAATAATGAAATATTAAATATAATTAACTTAAACATACTTAAAATACTTAAATAACCTTAAAATGTATAAATAATTAATGTAAGTAAAAAGCATACAAATTGATTTGTTAATACATATATATATATAAACGTAATATTAATAAAAAATGTACAATATTTTTACCGTACGATAACGTAAAGAATAAAATTTACTATTACCACTCCAGTGAGTGCAACAGTAGGGATCGCGTTGGATAGCGTAGGGGTAAAAATGACAATTCCAACTCCAGAGAGTGCAACAGTAGGGAAAGCGTTGGATAGCGTAGGGGTAAAAATGACTATTCCCACTCCAGAGAGTGCAACAGTAGGGAAAGCGTTGGATAGCTGGAGGGTAAAAATTACTATTCCGACTCCAGAGAGTGCAACAGTAGGGAAAGCGTTGGATAGCATAGAGGTAAAAATTACTATTCCCACTCCAGAGAGTGCAACAGTAGGGAAAGCGTTGGATAGAGTAGGGGTAAAAATTACTATTCCCACTCCAGAGAGTGCAACAGTAGGGAAAGCGTTGGATAGCGTAGGGGTAAAAATAACTAGTCCCACTCCAGAGAGTGCAACAGTAAGGAAATCATTGGATAGCGTAGGGGTAAAAATTACTATTCCCACTCCAGGGAGTGCAACAGTAGAGAAAGCGTTGCATAGCGTAGGGGTAAACATTACTATTCCAACTCCAGAGAGTGCAAGAGTAGGGAAAACGTTGGATAGTGGCAGGGTAAAATTTACTATTCCCACTCCAAAGAGTGCAACAGTAGGGAAAGCGTTGGATAGCGTAGGGGTAAAAATTACTATTCCCACTCCAGAGAGTGCAACAGTAGGGAAAGCGTTGGATAGCGTAGGGGTAAAAATTACTATTCCCACTCCAGAGAGTGCAACAGTAGGGAAAGCATTGGATAGCGTAGGGGTAAAAATTACTATTCCAACTCCAGAGAGTGCAACAGTAGGAAAAGATTTGGATAGCGTAGGGGTAAAAATTACTATTCCAACTCCAGAGAGTGCAACAGGAGGGAAAGCGTTGGATAGCGGGAGGGTAGAAATTACTATTCCAACTCCAGAGAGGGCAACAGTAGGGAAAGTAAACACTTCATATATAAATAAAAATAAATTAAATATTAATACCAATTAAAATTAATTAAAAGTGATTAACAATTTTATATATATACAATAATTAATCAATTAAAAATACCAATAAAAATTAATTTTTAAAAATGATTACCTATTAATACAAATTATTTACCAATTAACAATTAATTAATTAACAATCAAAAAATAATTAAAAATTAGAACAACAAAAAAATTAAAATATTTAATTAATTACAATTAAATTACTTCCCACCCTATTCCCCTATAAACACACAACCCACAACAGAAAATAAATTAATAACATTAACATAATTATCAATTAATCAATTAATTAAAAAAATTACCAACTATATTTTAATTAATTAACAATTAATTCAAAATAAATACCAATAAATAAATTAGAAAATGTAATTAATTATAATTTAATTACTTCCCACCCTATTCCCCTATAAACGCACAACCCGCTACAGAAAATAAATTAATAAAATGTACATAATCATCAATTGATCAATCAATTAAAATTAATCACCAATTATATTTGAATTAATTAACAATTAATTAACAATTGATTCAAAATAAATACCAATAAATACATAAAAACATTGTATTAATTATAATTAAACTACTTCCCACCCTATTCCCCTATAAACCCACAACCCGCTGCAGAATTATAGTACGCAATAATTAAATACCATAAAATTAATTAATTAAAATTAATTATAAAATAAATATACACTTTTCACACATAAACTAACATAATAAATCACTTTAACAAATTGGATATTATTAAAAAATTTAAATTAACTTACTTACCTCAAATTCGATATTTTTGTTGTCTATATTATGTCCATTCTATATTTTTGTTGTCTATATTCTGTCCATTCGATATTTTTGTTGTCTATATTCTGTCCATTCGATATTTTGTCCATTCTATATTTTGAATTCGATATTACTGCTATTCTAGTCGATATTTTTTTGGTCTATATTCTGTCCATTCGATATTGTGTCCATTCTATATTTTTAATTCGATATTAATGCAAATCGATATTAAAACTCGATATTTTGAGTGTATACCTGCAAACGGATTTGTGAACCCATTTGCGCATGCAAAAACATATTGGGCCATGTATATAGCCTATTTAGTGAGTCGCAATTTTTTTGCGAGTCGCTAAATAGGTTTTGCGACTCGCTATTTGGAAGAGGAGCCTCAAAACAATGTAATAATATTTTGCAACTGCAATTGCAGTAAAAAAAAACTCACAATTACCACCTACTTCAAGTAGGTGGTAATGTATTTGCAAATGGGAAGGGGTCCCCAGTGGGCCCTCTCCCCTTTGCAAATGCATGCAAAATAATGTTGTAAGAGCAGGCTGTTGTCCTAGGGACCACTGCCTGCACTTAAAAAGAGAAACAGAATTTTTTCATTTATTATTTTTTTAAATGCATCCTATTTTCCTTTAGGGAAAACGGGCTGCATTTACAAAAAAAGCTGCTTTATTAAAAAACAGACCCAGACATGGTGGTCTGCTGAGCCCAGCAGGCCACCATCCCTGGTAGGGCTGACATTCACAATGGGCTCGCAAATTGTGAGAGGCTCATTAATATCAATGAACCTGGTGATTTGCGACCCCATTGGGAATGGTAAAACTGTGTAAACACACTGTTGTACATTTCCTTTAGCGCCTTGCAATTTGCGACTCGCAATGTGTCGCAAATTATGAGGCGCTAAATAAAAGGGTCGTACATCTGGCCCGTAATTGCCTATATAGGGAATTTATTTTGATTTATGATTCTACTTTCCATATTTGAGCCTTCGTAGCAAATCATTCTCTTTTTTGTTTTTATCACCAACTCTGTGACAAATCTTTTTAAAATCTATATTAATCTAGAACTTAGGGGCATATTACCAAGCTATAGCGATAATTATCGCTAAGCTTGGTTAGCGGGCATTTAAATATCGCCGCGCTCCGACGATTTTTATCGCTTAGGAGCTTTGATATTATCAAGGTTTATCTCCTAAGCGATAAAAATCGGCCGAAATGCATGAATATCGCTGAAAAGTCAGCACTATTCATGCATTAGCGGGCAAATGCTCTTAGCCATGTTATCCACCTACCATTGGATAACATGGCTAAGAACTGCTCTGGGCAGGCGTTAGCTTTTGGAGATAATCGCGCTTAGCGGGATTATTTCCAAAAGTTGGTAATAGGGGATTTCGATGTTAGCGACTGTTTCCAGTCGCTAACATCTTGGCACGCCCACTCTGCATGTCATTAGCGATAATCATCGCTGACATGCAGAGTGGGCCCCTAAATGCCCGCTATCGCCTATTAGCTGTCGCTAACTCGCGTTAGCGACAGCTAGGTAATAGGGCGATAAAATTATCGCCGCTATAGCGGGAATTTTTCCCGCTAGGGCGGCGATATTGCCCTTGGTAATATGCCCCTTAGTTATTAAAAAGTCTTAGCTTCTATTCTGACATTTAGTCTGCTAAATTATTAATTCATTGCTGGGCAGGGTCGATTTTTGCCACTAGATCAATGGGAGATCCCAGAGCCAAACTGCTGAAAGTAAAAATCGGGGTACATAAGATTTTTGAGTTCAGAATATCTTTGGGGTTCAGCTCCCACCAAATGTATTAGCAGAGATGGTTTGCATAAAGCACCTCCTCTTTAAGAAGCCCCCAAATAATGTTTGTAGTTTTTGAGCTCCTAATCCACAGATCAAAAGAGAAAAGAGTTTTTGGAAATTTACCATCTTTCCAGTGCCAGATGCTCATCGGAAGTGACTAGCTGAATTGGCTGTGCATTCCTTAACAAATACGGAGTTGAATATAATTATAAACAGGGAGAAATTCAGTTTGTGAATGTCTCTTGAAATATGAGTTTATGATACTGGGTTTCTGTTACTGTGTTGAGTTTCTAAGATATGTGATGATGATCATGGGTGCACTTGGTGGATTACTTTCTGTTGTATTAATGTATCATTCATATTTGTTAGCCCATTTGATTGAGTTGGTTATCAGATTCATCATAAATCCAAGCCCTGTAGATATTGATTATTTATCAATATTGTGCTGTATAGTGTGAGGCGCTGCATACATGCACATCTATAGGGAATCTGAATTAACAATTTTCTTTTTAGGCTTGAAAATTTAACTTGAGCTATTGTGCTTAGCCTAGATACAGAGTTTGGGGTACATTACTGTGGAGGTATATTTCTGCTGGTCAGAGTTTACTTAAGAAGAACTTTCATGGGCTGTGATGGTATGTTATGTCATTCATTCTTGTTTATAATTTTGATTTCCTCATTTGGCTCGTTATGAGTATCTATAGTTTGTGATTGAATTATTTTGCTTAATAAACTGACTTTTATTCCTTTCTAGAGTAAACAGATTAAGGGTTTATTGATTTTAAGTGAAGTAGGGTGGTTCTGTAAATGTTTTCCTGTTCAAAAATAAGCCAAACTGTGATTTGTTGCTTGGTCATGGAGTCCCCCTGGGATTGGTGGGACATCACCACAAAGATGTGCTCTGTTAAGTAGGTTGGTGGCATAGCTGCACTGTGATCCTGTTATTTGCTATTGTTCTCTACATTTGTTTATAGCTTTTTATTGTGATTTGAGGTTTGTTTTAAGTTCATTTAGGTGTAAAACATGGGTGGTGAATTTACTAAGCCCAAAGCTACGGATGATATACCTAGAGAGGGTCAGAAATTGACTAGGTGTCCATTAGGATGGCGGGCGGACCCTAACGGAGAAGTGGACCGCCCGCTAACAGTGCGGGGGTCCCGACAATGGCATTAGGATGCGCCCGCCACACAGGCGGGCGCATCCTGTATGTTTACCATTGCGGCGGACGGAGCAGGAATCTCCGCCCGCCGCAATGGTAAAAGTGCACGTTTTACTTTTCAACGCGCAACATGACAGGCACCGCGCGGTGCCTGCCATGTTGCAATCTGAAATGCGGGGGGGGTACCATAGGTACCCCCCATGTGCAACCCCCAAGCCACGGACTCCCAGGGGGCCCGCAAGGGGCCCTCGCAGGGAGTCTCCGCATGCCTTTCCGTGGCGGCAATGCGAAAAGCACATTGTAATATGGCGGGCGGTGTCTAAAAGACACCGCCACCATGTTACAGGTTTTCCGCCCCGGCCGCTAGGCGACCGGAATGGAAAACAGGTGGGCGGTGTTTCACACCACCACGGTCCCCTCCGCCATCCTAATGTGGCGGAGGGCAATTGGGCTGATGATGTCGGGTGGAAATCCGCCCGACATCGTAATGGACCCCCTAGTGTTGGAGCACCAGGATATTAATTGCTGATAGACGTCAGGTATTATACTTGCACCTGGATATATGTTAGAAATAAATACACAGTCCAATGAATTATATGAGGCTAGCTATCAGAACAACACAGTTTGAGGTACTTAATAAGTGGGATCACATGGTGACAAAAAGAAGAGGGAAGCGAAAGATACTATAAAGTAGTCATTCAAGAGTTAGCTAGAAAGTAAATTAGAGTGTCAAGAGAAAGGATAGAGAAAATATATAATTGAATGTGTAAAAATAAAAACCTTTCCTGCTGTAGTAACTGAAAAAGAGCAGACTAAAGGGAAAAATAAAAAAGGATGAAGAGTCAGATGACAATGATGACACATTTGTAAGTAAGCTATTGAGTTCTAGACCTCCTCCACGTACAGATGGATCAATGGAGGCAACCCGAATGTTGTAGGGGTTGACAAGGGTGTTAGGGGAGATACAGTAAAAGTACCAGCTCCTTTTGGAATAGTAGCAAGTGCCCACAAATAAGTTACAGTGACAATGGCAATGCCCAGTACACATGAAAGTGGACTCTCAGGTTACATCTAGTGAGAAAAGTGGTAATGGAGTTACCACCTAAAGAAATTTGTATTGGAATTTTAAAAATAGAATTTGGTGAAATGTTCAAGACATTGCGACTTGAACAGACTGTTGTCCTACAATGAGGATTAAATGAGATATTTGATAAAAGAAGCAGTCTTGTGTGCTAATAAAGTGCACCAAAATGTGTAAAATTAGCTGATGAGTTAGAGGTTTACATTAGCAAATTGAAAAATGTACAATAATATTTTAAAAGGATTTGACACATGATACAAGCAAAGAAATCGGCATAATTTCCTTAAGGGCTCATATTAAAGATTTAATTGAGAAAACACAGACCTGGAATGGCTTCAAAAAATATTCAGAACGATTGAAGAAAGGAACAGCAAATAAAAAGAAAATGAAAGTGATTGAGGGAACAGCAAGAAGTATTGCGATCTATTAAGAAGTAGGCACACATTTGGTGACAGAGTTCCCTTTAAAGGATGTTAATGAAGGGGGTTTGGTGCATGTTTCATGGAAATGTGCTGATTTGTTTGCATTTACAAATAGCTTTTTAAAATTGTGAGAAGACTCAGCAAAGTGATAGATGAAAAACAGTTGACACTCATGTCCCGCAATGTTATGGATTCATTTAAATATATTATTTGAGATTGTAGTTCCTGGAGATCTGCTGTTAGAATGAAAGGTTGTTGTTGGATGGCAAACACAAGAACCAGCTAGACGAGGTCCTAATAATGCATCTGCAACTGAGATAGTAATCAAATATGATGCTGTGAGTGAGTATTTGGAAACATGAATCCTTGAAGAAGTTATAACTTGGGATACGATTTTTGAGAACAACAAAGCAACCCAAAGAATTAGTGCAGTGCATTCCTATTATGAGAGGTTGATGTATGTTCGCAAGAAACACAGCTGAGATAAAAACCTGCCAATTATGGAATTAGGGATTTTGTTTCTGCCTTTGTCAATGGGTTGTGATAAGAGAATATTAATCATATTCAACACTGTGAATTGTGTTGGCAGACGAAGGACATTGATAAGATCTTAATGTTGGGGAAAAATAATAGTGACTGTAGGAAGGTGGATACCTGACTATGGTTACCCCTTATTTTTTGCCTTGTGTTTAGCTGGTTTTTGACTTAGTTGGCCTGGTATCCTGCTAATCAGGGCCCCAGGCTATCTGCTCTCTCTTTAAATGGACTCCGTGTACTATAGGTACATCACCAATTTGGTACTGGACACCTTATCAGCCCCTGTACAGTGCACTATAGGTGCCCAGGGCATAGGAGCATCCAAGGCCACCAGGGGCTGCAGCATATCTTTTGCCACCCCTGGCTGGTACTTAAATCGACACAACTGGCTGTTCACACAGCTGGGGCAAGGTGGTGTACTCACCCCTTGCTTAGATATAGTATACCTATGTCTAAACCTATATCTGGACACATAGACACCTATAATTCACTCCTATGGCAGGCCTTTACAATCCTGGAGGCAGAGTGCTTGGTTTTATGTGAGATGGTGCTCTAGCATGAGCTGAGCCTGTCTGCAGTGTTTGGAACCATTTCCTTACTGCTGTTCCAGTGATACTGCCATACCATATACTCTTAAGTGCATTATAATCCATGCGGTTAATACTAACTTTGGTTTGGCTTTATCAAAACATGTTGTGTTTGGTGTCATACACTTTGGAATACTACCCCCTTGCCAGTCCTGGTGATGGGGATAGCATCCCACCCTTCTAGAGGGAGAAGACATGTTACTGTACTGAAAACGCGGTTAATCCTAACCAGAGCCCCAGCATCACAAAATGGACGCTGCTGCCACAGACACATGTCTGACCTCCTGCTGCTGACTGAAACTTGGCAGAGGACGCCTGGACAAAGGGTTTCCTGTCACAGGGAGGTGTCACACCACCCCAGACAGGAGATAGTGGATTGTAGCAGGGAGGGTTGAAAGAAACTAGACACTGCCTGGGGCGCACAAGGTGTCCATGGGCAGATTCCAGTCAAACCGGTTCTGGGGCCATCCAGCCCCAGTCCTGGCGCGAAACTGGACAAAGGGAAAGGGGTGTAACCACCCCCTTCCTGGGTCCCACCCATAAGAGGGACCTAGCAGGTAATCCAGCCCCTTGATTTGGAATAAAGGTAGGAGCTGTGCAGATGCACATCAGATTATCCTGACTGAAACTTATGAAACGAAACTCTGGACCCTTCGACATCCCACTCGACATGGAAGACAGAAGAATCTCCCTTGTGGTCAAGGAGTGACCACCCTGTGCAAACAGGCACCATCCAGCACCTCGACGTTTGATTTGTTGCAGTTCCTGCCAGAACTCGAGCAACAGAGATCCACAAGACCCTGCGTTCCTGCCTTCTAACAGCCCGATCCACAGTCCCTGCAGAGCTGAGACCCGTGGAGGCAACCTGAAGCGTGGGGCTGGCCATCTTGGAAAAACTACAAAGCGCTGACCGTGCAGCATCCGAGTGTTCTTTGAAGCTGTGCATTGGAATTTGAAAAGCTCCAGCCCGAGCAGATTTTTCACCAAAGCTCATCCCGCCACACTCCTCGAGTGCTGCGTGGGGCCCTTTTGCATTTTCCTGCTTGATGCGTTGGTCCAGTCGCTTGCCCGTTGGCTAGTGGCCCCAGTACCGATGAACCTTTGAATTTGCTCTGCTAGTCTGGTTGCTCCAGATTGGCCCTCGCTCCCCTGAACAGGAGCTCCCGCTCAGACCTGGCTGGTCCGAGTAAGAAGCCATCTTCGAATCCTGCATGGGTTGCATTTGCCAAGGCCTGTTGACTCCGATCTTGAAGCCGACACGGCAGACAGCGAGAGCCTTTGTGGGACAGCTCGTGATTCACTCCAGGACATCCTCAGTGCCCCAGAGACCACGTGGCAGAGGAGACAAGCTTCACGACAAGCACCTGATTGCGCCCGACATTGCCTGGTTCCTTCCTGGTTCCTTCCTGGTCACTGGCTAGTGACCCAGACTCTGTCCCCTCTGCTTTCATGTACTCTACATCTTCGATCCACCCTTGGATCACACCGGACACTTCTCTTCTGGACGCCTGCAGCATCTTCATCTCCAGGCACCATAGATCTTTGTGACAAAACCTGACACATCTTTGCACCTGTGCACCCGCTTCCTGTGGGTGAGGTAACTCTTGAACGCCGGTGCTCCTGTAGTGGTTTACACCTCTAGTGTCTAAGTCTAAAGTTTTGTCCTTCTAGTCCAGTCGGAAGACTCTTAAAACTGTAACTCGATAACGTTTACGCACCATTGACATGCGTGTGCTTTCTGCACTGCACCCGAATCCCGCGGGCTACTCCCGTCCTAACTGGTGTTAGCCCAGTGTAGTCCCAGCGATTCCCAAGGCCCTAGGCCTTACCCCTGATCGATTAGTGATTGTTATACCACTTTTTTGATATATGGTTTGAGTGGCCACCGGCCTCATCCATAACTGTGCAACTTGTATATGTTATACTGTGCTTTTGTTTAAACACTTGTGCTTCATTGCTCATAAAGAGTAGTGGGGATTATTCTGAGAATAAATACATATATTTTTATAATATATAACTTGTGTGGTGTCCTTTCATTTGATATTACAGGATTGCATATGGTAAAACAGCTGGCTTCACATGTCCTCATTATTTAAGCCTTTAGGCTGCTTAGTCCATGCTACCTCTAGGATAGCTTGTCTTTAAGGTTGACTTACAACCTCCACCATAAGGGATTGTTTGGACTGATATAAGGTGCCCCCAGAATTGGAGACATCATACATCAGGCCAACTTCTCACATTGGTGAGCAGCGGTACGGATTTGAGCTTTGCTGTTGTTTTACCTTTGCAATCTTATATCAAATTGAAAGATCACATTAAGTACCATAGGTACATATAAATAAAAGCTTAGCATATTTAAGTTCTACTGAACTAAGTAGTTGTAGGTAGAAGGGCTTAGCACACCCTGACTACAACTCACTAGCAAGGTACAGTAGGAAAACACTTAGTGTAGGTAAGTGCATCACTTACACCTCACTAGAGTCATGTCTGGCACAGGTGAAGCTATAAGCTCTCTACCTTTGGTGGTTGACCCTCCACAGGCAACCTCAGACTATGCCAAGTTCAGCCATAGGGACTTGAGTGCCTTGTGCACTGCAAGGAGGCTGAAAAAGGGCCACAACCCTACCATTCCTATCCTGATAGCCATCCTGTAGAAGGATGATCTTGAGAAAGGCAGAACAGTCCCCTCATGGTCAGGAGAAGGAGTGAATCTCCCAGATAAAGAGAACACCTCCCCCGAAGTAGAAAATGAGGAGGCAGACCCTGAATCAGAAGGTGAAGAGTCAGATCATGATAAGAGGGATACCCAGGTACCAGTGGTAAGGCTTAGCCAAGCCAACTTGGTCCTACATGGGAATGGAGAAGGGAATCACTTCCCCAGACCCAATAGCAGAATTCTCCCAGGCAATAGAAGAGAGAGAACTCCTTCCAGGGATTCTCACATTTCTAGTGCCTCAAGAGAATCTCAGAGGGGGATGCCTTCTCCTCAGAGGAAAGAGCATAAGGCCAGGATGAGAGCTGTTAGACTCCAAATAGAGAGGGAGGACGTAGCCCTGGCCCAAGCTAGACTTGCCTTGGCAAGAGAACAGAGATTGAGTGGGGAGACTCCCACTGGTGGCAGCATTATCCCTAAGGATAAAGACAGGTCCAATGAACATAGAAACCTGAGTAAGATTGTGCCCCCCTACAGAGATGGGGATGATATCCACAAATGGATAACTGCTCTGGAGAGGGCCTGCATGGTACAGCAGGTCCCTCAAGATCAGTGGGCAGCAATCTTGTGGCTCTCCTTTTCTGAGAAAGGGAGAGATAAGTTCCTCACTGTTAGACCTGAGGATGCTAAAAACTATACAGCTCTGAAGAGTGCTCTCATTGATGGGTTTGGCTTAACCACTGAGCAATACAGGTTGTTGTTCAGGGATACCCAAAAAGCTCAGACTCAGGACAGGACTGATTTTGTAGATTGTGCTACTAAGGCTCTGGAAGGTTGGCTACATGGCAGCAAAGTACATGACTATACAGGATTGTATAATTTGATTATGAGGGAGCAGATCCTAAGTAATTGTCAGAACCAGCTTTTACACCAGCACCTGGTGGACTCAGATCTGACCTCTCCACAATAATTGGGTAAGAGGGCAGACAAATGGGTCAGAACCAGGATTATGCCTAAGAATCAGGGTAATGACCAAAAGAAGGATACTTCCAAGGCTCAAGAGAAGGGTGGGGATAAATCTAAAGAAAAGTCTCCCAAAGGGCCCCAAAACTCCAAGGGTGTGGGTGGGTCCCAAAACACTTCCTCTGACCAGAAGAAACCTTATTGCCATGTCTGTAAACAGCCTGGCCACTGGAAAACTGATAGCAGTTGTCCCAGGAATAAGAATAAGGAAAATATTCCTCCAAGTAAAGCCCCAACACCTCCTGTTACTGTCAGCAGTAATCCCCCAGGTGGAGGGAGCACCCCAAAGAATTTGGGTGGGTTTACTTTTGGAACCCAGGTGGATTCTGGCCTAACCAGGTCCCCTAATACAGATACTCTTGTCTATGAAAATGGCCTGGGGTTTGCCAACTTCACTGATTGCCCAAACACTTGGAGCAAGTATAGACAGGAGCCCATCATCAATGGTCAAAAAGTTGAGGCCTACAGAGACACAGGGGCTAGTATCACTATGGTGACTGAGAACCTAGTCCCCTCAAGGCAACTTTTACCTGGTTCCACATATCAGGTGACTAGCATTGATGGGGTGCAGATAAATCATCCCATGGCAGTAGTAAATCTCAGCTGGGGAGGTGTCACTGGCCCAAAGAGAGTGGCAGTGTCAGCAAACTTGCCTGTAGATTGTCTACTTGGGAATGATTTGGAAATCTCAGCCTGGGCTGAGGTTGAACAAGAAACCCATTCTAAAATTGTAAACGTCCATGGAAAGGTTAGTGTGGATGTGATGGCTACAGCCCCAATCCAAGATGTCCTTCCTGAAAAGGTTGGAAGGGCTGTGCAAGACTCGGCCCCTTTTTCAGCAGAATCCCTTCCTAAACAGATCAGCAGGGCTGTGATGGTAACAGCCCATACCCAAACTGAGTCCCTTCCTGAAAAGGTTGGTGGGGCTGTGATGGCCACAGCCCAAACTCAAACTGATTCATGTGTTGTGAAGCCTGAAACTATGGATCACTCCACAAAAACAGAGAGCATTGAGGAGGAAGAGAAAACTCCCTCCCACCAGACATTAGGAAAGGATCAGCCTCCTCAGGGAACTGATCTTACCCCTTGTGAAGAAACTCCCCCAGAGGTAGTCAGGCCTAGCCTGGCAGAGCCCCTGATGTCAGTGGACCCTTCCAGGGTGGGACCCAGTTTGGAGCAGGTAGCCTGCCCCTCTCTACCCTGCCTCAATCAGCCCAGGGCTGCAGAGGTCAAGGAGGTCAGTGAGCCCCAAAGGGCCCCCTGTCACATAAAACACCCCCATCAGCAGATTAGGGGCACCAAAGCTAGCAGCCCTAGCAAGGTAAAAACTTTAAAAGTTCATGAGGGATCCCCCTTAGAACTAGTTAGGGACCTCCCCCAATTGGACACTGTTGGGCACAGCCAAACCTGGGACCCCAAGGCCACAAACCTAACCTGTCCCTCCAGTAAGCCAACAGAAGGGACCCAGCCTCCAGCTGTAGGCAGCCAGAGGTTGACCCTGAGAGCGCAGTGCAACTCAGTCAAGGAAAGAAAGGAACACATGGTGGAAGATGATTGGAGGAAGCTGAGCCCTACCTTAGTGGAGCCTCACTTCAGTACTCCATCTCAACACCAGCCTTTTACTTTGCCAAAACACACCACAGGTAATGATTCCCTATGGTGGAGACCCTCTGATACCCCTAGGGTGAGGGATTGCTTACTGGACCATGAGCCAGGCGGGAAACCATGCTAGTGCAGGTACATCCTTATATGGCCACTTAGGCAATATAGGCTTACCTGGTCAAGGATAGCCTTATCTCCTTTCGTTTGGGGGGCTATGTAGGAAGGTGGATACCTGACTATGGTTACCCCAGATTTTTTGCCTTGTGTTTAGCTGGTTTTCAACTTAGTTGGCCTGGGATCCTGCTAATCAGGGCCCAGGCTATCTGCTCTCTCTTTAAATGGACTCCATGTACTATAGGTACATCACCAATTTGGTACTGGACACCTTATCAGCCCCTGTACAGTGCACTATAGGTGCCCAGGGCATAGGTGCATCCAAGGCCACCAGGGGCTGCAGCATATCTTTTGCCACCCCTGGCTGGTACTTAAATCGACACAACTGGCTGTTCACACAGCTGGGGCAGGGTGGTGTACTCACCCCTTGCTTGGATATAGTATACCTATGTCTAAACCTATATCTGGACACATAGACACCTATAAGTCACTCCTATGGCAGGCCTTTACAATCCTGGAGGCAGAGTGCTTGGTTGTATGTGAGATGGTGCTCTAGCATGAGCTGAGCATGTCTGCAGTGTTGGGAACCATTTCCTTTCTGCTGTTCCAGTGATACTGCCATACCATATACTCTTAAGTGCATTATAATCCTTGCGGTTAATGCTAACTTTGGTTTGGCTTTATCAAAACATGTCGTGTTTGGTGTCATACACTTTGGAATACTACCCCCTCGCCAGTCCTGGTTATGGGGATAGCATCCCACCCTTCTAGAGGGAGAAGACATGTTACTTTACTGAAAACGCGGTTAATCCTAACCAGAGCCCCAGCATCACAAAATGGACGCTGCTGCCACAGACACATGTCTGACCTCCTGCTGCTGACCGAAACTTGGCAGAGGACGCCTGGACAAAGGGTTTCCTGTCACAGGGAGGTGTCACACCAACCCAGACAGGAGATAGTGGATTGTAGCAGGGAGGGTTGAAAGAAACTAGACACTGCCTGGGGCGCACAAGGTGTCCTTGGGAAGATTCCAGTCAAACCGTTTCTGGGGCCATCCAGCCCCAGTCCTGGCGCGAAACTGGACAAAGGGAAAGGGGTGTAATCACCCCCTTCCTGGGTCCCACCCATAGGAGGGACCTAGCAGGTAATCCAGCCCCTTGATTTGGAATAAAGGTAGGAGCTGTGCAGATGCACATCAGATTATCCTGACTGAAACTTATGAAACGAAACTCTGGACCCTTCGACATCCCACTCGACGTGGAAGACAGAAGAATCTCCCTTGTGGTCAAGGAGTGACCACCCTGTGCAAACAGGCACCATCCAGCACCTCGACGTTTGCTTTGTTGCAGTTCCCGCCAGAACTCGAGCAACAGAGATCAACAAAACCCAGGGTGCCTGCCTTTTAACAGCCCGATCCACAGTCCCTGCAGAGCTGAGACCCGTGGAGGCGACCTGAAGTGTGGGGCCGGCCATCTTGGAAAAACTACGAAGCGCTGACCGTGCAGCATCCGAGGCTCCCTCGAAGCTGTGCATTGGAGTTTAAAAAGCTCCAGCCCCGAGCAGCTTTTGCACCGAAGCTCACCCCTCCACACTCCTCTACTTCTGCATGGGGCCCTTTTGCATTTTCCTGCTTGACGCATTGGTCCGGTCGCTTGCCCGTTGGCTAGTGGCCCCAGTACTGATGAACCTTTGAATTTGCTCTGCTAGTCTGGTTGCTCCAGATTGGCCCTCGCTCCCCTGAACAGGAGCACCCCCTCAGACCTGGCTGGTCCGAGTAAGAAGCCATCTTTGAATCCTGCGTGGGTTGCATTTTCCAAGGCCTGTTGACTCCGATCTTGAAGCCGACACCGCCGACAGTGAGAGCCTTTGTGTGACAGCTCGTGATTCACTCCAGGACATCCTCGGTGCCCCAGAGACCACGTGGCAGCGGAGACAAGCTTCATGACAAGCACCTGATTGCGCCCGACATTGCCTGGTTCCTTCCTGGTTCCTTCCTGGTCACTGGCTAATGACCCAGACTCTGTCCCCTCTGCTTTCAGGTACTCTACATCTTCGATCCACCCTTGGATCACACCGGACACTTCTCTTCTGGACGCCTGCAGCATCTTCATCTCCAGGCACCATAGATCTTCGTGACAAAACCCGACACATCTTTGCACCTGTGCACCCGCTTCCTGTGGGAGAGGTAACTTTTTAACGCCGGTGCTCCTGTAGTGGTTTACACCTCTAGTGTCTAAGTCTAAAGTTTTGTCCTTCTAGTCCAGTCGGAAGACTCTTAAAACTGTAACTCGATAACTTTTACGCACCATTGACTTTGCATTGGTGCATGTGTGTGCTTTCTGCACTGCACCCGAATCCCGCGGGATACTCCCGTCCTAACTGCTGTTAGTCCAGTGTAGTCCCAGCGATTCCCAAGGCCCTAGGCCTTACCCCTGATCGATTAGTGATTGTTATACCACTTTTTTGATATATGGTTTGAGTGGCCACCGGCCTCATCCATAACTGTGCAACTTGTATATGTCATACTGTGCATTTGTTTAAATGCTTGTGCTTCATTGCTCATAAAGAGTAGTTGGGATTATTCTGAGAATAAATACATATATTTTTATAATATATAACTTGTGTGGTGCCCTTTCATTTGATATTACAGGATTGCATATGGTAAAACAGCTGGCTTCACATGTCCTCTTGAGTTAAGCCTTTAGGCTGCTTAGTCCATGCTACCTCTAGGATAGCTTGTTTTTAAGGTTGACTTACAACCTCCACCATAAGGGATTGTTTGGACTGATATAAGGTGCCCCCAGAATTGGAGACATCATACATCAGGCCAACTTCTCACAGTGACTATTTGAGACAAGGCAAAATAAACCAAAGGAGAACATGATTGCTCAAAAAAGCAATCTGAGAGAGGGTCGCAGAATTAAAATGGGTTTAAATGTGAACTTTGGGTAGAATGGAATGAATCAAGAAATGCAAGAAGGGAAAGGAGATGGAGTGAACACAAATGTTGAGATGTGGGAAAAGAGTACAGTATACCATTGTTGTGGAAGAATCAGACACTGAAAATTATGGTGTACACCAAGCCTAATTGGATTCAGGTCAATTCAGTACAAATTCAGCAGACACAGAAAGGCAATGTCATATCAAACACGCAGAATTCAGCAGAATATGCAAAATCAGATATCATTTCACATGCCCAGACCAACAGCCCCAGTAATGCAACTAAATATGAGAAAATAAATGCCATATGATTCAGGGAACCAACAAAATACTTTGATTTTAAATGATGAAATGGCAGGAAGTAGTTCATAATGATGGTGCCTGAAGAGGGGGGTAGATTTGCTCGCCTTGAGCAGTCCTGGAGGTAGACCAGAGCCCATATATTGAAGGAGAAGTCAATGGCTATCCTGTTTCATTTCAGGGCTATATGTTCTACAGTTTTTTGTGCAGAAGTCCCAAACCTACCGCTCTTAGGAAGAGAAGTCCAAGTTGTAAGGATCAGCAATAAACAAATTGTTAATCAGGTTACAGCAGATGTTTTGGTTAAAATAGGCTTGTTGAAGAATAAACATCATTTTATATTTTGTGATTCAAATCCTGTGAGTTTACTCGGAATACACCTTCTCTGTAAGATAAATTGCATCATATATTATACACCAGATGGTGCTACAATTGAAATGCATGATGAGGATTAAGTTTCTAAACTTAGTTCAGAAGATCTAACGGTTGAGCTCCACCCAGTTTTGACAAAAGAGGATCTATTTCTGGATTTTAGACATACTGTCAAAGAAGAGGTATGCTATTCCACAGTTAGGGATATTGGATTGATTAAAAGAGTGGAATCAGTTATAATAACAATGCAATATTTCCTAGAACAAGGCAATATGGACTTACAAAAGATGCAGAGGAATGAACTATACCAGTGATTGAGAAAATGATCAAGCAAGAAATTCTCCAAAATGTGCTTAGAGTCCTTGCAATTCTCTGGTGATTGGAATGAAAAGCTGAATGGCAAATGGAGAATCAAACAGGATTTCGAAAAGACAAATACAACAATTGTTCCTTGTTGTCCAGTGGTACCCAGTCCAACAGTAATATTGTTTAAAATTCCATAGAAGCAGAATGGTATACAGTCATTGACTTATGCCAAGTATTCTTCTCAGTTCCATGAGGACTCACAATTCCTCTTCATATTTCAAGTTTTGCATAGTTCTTGTATGGTGCAGAATCCCACAATTGCAAACTGAAAGTCATTAAATTTTATCTCAAATATTGAAGAATGATTTAGAGAGTCTATAATTGCCACATAACTCAGTCCTAGGCCAATATATTGATGATTTGCTAATGGCATCTAAGATGAAAGAAGACTGTGAACTGGATACAATTGCCTTTTTAAACCATTTGGCTGAAAATATGCATAAAGATTCCCTGACACAAAATGCAGAATGGTAAAAACAAAGGGGCATATTACCAACAACTAGCGATAATTATCGCTACGTTGGCTTAGCGGCAATATTTTTATCGCCGAGCTGCGGCGATTTTTATCGCTTAGGAACCTTGCTATTATCAAGGTTTATCTCCTAAGCGATAAAAATCGTCCGAAATGCATGAATATCGCTGAAAAGTCCGCGATATTCATGCATTACCGAGCTAATGCTCTTAGCCATGTTATCCACCTACCATTGGATAACATGGCTAAGAACTGCTCTGGGGCAGGTGTTAGCTTTTGGAGATATTCGCGCTTAGCGCGAATATCTCCAAAAGTTGGTAATAGGAGATAGCGATGTTAGCGACTGTTTCCAGTCGCTAACATCTTGGCACGCCCACTTTGCATGTCATTAGTGATAAATTTCACTGACATGCAAAGCAGGGCCCAAGATGGTCGCTATCTCCTACTAGCTGTCGCTAACTGGTGTTAGCGACAGCTAGGTAATAGGGAGATAATTATATCTCCGCTTTCTTGGCTTTTAAAGCCAAAAAAGCAGAGATAAACCCCCTTGATAATATGCCTCAAAGTAATTTATCTTGGAAACCATATTGAAAAGCTTGTGAGAAAAATCTCTAAAGAGCATGTTTCTGCAATTCTGAAATTAAGTTTACTGACCACCCAGAGGGAGGTTCAGATGATTCTTGAAAGTTTTAGGAACTGTCGTCAGTGGATTTCAAACTTGTCCCTTAATTGCAACGCCTTTAGTAAGGTAAATGTGCAATGATGTATAGGATCCGGTACCATTTAATGATGAGTGTCTTCATGCTCTCAGAAATTGAATGATAGTTTTTGTCATGCGCCTGCACACTGTGATGCCTGATTGAAATATGACGTTTTTCATATTTTTCCATGAGAAAGAAGGATGTGCACTTGTGATTGTCACTCAGAAAACATTATGTACCCAGTGGCATATTTTTAAAGTGTGTTGGATCCAGTAGCTTTAAGTCTTTCAGTTTGTTTGAAATTAGTTGCAGCTGTTTGGCTCTTGAGCAAAGTGAATGAATTGTGATTGGCCATACATTAATTTTTCAATGTCAATAAGTCTGCTGAGATTCATTTTTCAAGGACAAGAACACAGCATATAGCAAACAGTAGATTGATGTATTATGGACAAAACATTCTTGCTGCAGAGAATGTCTTAAATCCACCAACAATGCTTCCAATTTAAGACGAGACTTGTGAAGACAAGGAGGACGAAAATTATGATGCATTGGAGCATGATTGTATCGAAGTGACCAACTTATGAACCAAACCAAAAAAGATATAAAAGAAGTTCTATTGGAAATAGCAGTTCTGACAATATTTGTTGATGGTTCTTGTTTAAGAGACCAATACAGAGAACTAAAAGCTGCCTATGCAGTCTGCTGTGACCGAGAGACACTTGAAGCATCCTCTTTACCAAATGTGACATCAGCGCAAGTGGCAGAATTAATTGCTTTTATGAGAGCTTGCTGTTTATCAGAAGATTTGAATGTGACAATCTATACAGAGCCAATATGGTTCTGGTGTTCTTTATGGGTATGTACAGCAAGGGTCACAAAGGGAATTTATGACATATTCAGGAGGTTTGATTAAAAGAAATTGGACGGATGAATCAAATTTTGACACAGCACAGCACGACACAGCCAGACAACTTGCTGTGCTCCGTCAAGTGTAGCCGGTAGGAATGCACCATATCTATCAAAATATGGTGCATTCCTGCTTTCCATTTGTACTGGAGCACTCAGTGCAGCCTAATGCCAATGCAGGCATCCTAGAGTCATTGTGCAAGGGTGCTTGCATTGCTGGCACAATTGTTTTTGTGCAGGAACGGTCACCTTCCTACACAAAAACAAACCTTAGATGTGTTTCCTCTTTCTAAGTGTGCAAAAGAAAGAGAAATAAGGATAACTAAATATATTTCTCCTTGCTGTGCCTCTATCAGGAAGGCGTAGCATTTTGACACATTCCCAGGTTTACCAATCTTGGAAATGCACAAAAATCCATCAGTTGACGTGTGAGAGCACTCGTGCTCCCCTCATGGAATGGCTTCCCAGTGCAGAGTACACAAGGCAGCAACTTGCGCTGCATTGTGTTACTCCAGATTTATCAAGTAATGCAGGGCCACACAAAGTGGCCTTGCTGACTTGGTAAATCTGACTTAAGAACTGTGTATCCCTTGTGATACCATGCATGACGTAAGGGCTATGCAATTCAATGATAAATCAGGCCCCAAATATATAAAATGGATTTTTTGGGATCAATCCAGAGACCTAAGAAGTAGCCATTGTTAATTGTACAGTCCATAAGGCTGGCAAGGACATGGATACATGAGGAAACAGATATGCGGATAAGATGGCAAGATACCGTGCCTTACAAGAAATGTCCATTGTTCAAGAGAATGGAAGTGATGATTGTACAACTGATACTATAAAGAGTTTAAATAATGTGAATTGTTTCTTTATGGATTCAATGCAAACATCTTTGAGTGAATGAAGAGATGTACATGAGGGTGCTACTGAAAAAAGGAAAAGGAAATGGGAGAAACTGGGCTATAAAAAGAGTTATCAGGATTTGTATGTAATTCAGAACAGGAATTTGTTCTACCAGACTCAGTTTTGCACCCCATGTGTTTATAATTGCATACTCAAATTCATGCTAAAAGAAATAGTTTGGTTAGGTTCGTTAAGACATTTTGGGAAAACACAGGATTCAGACTCTTCTCAGAAAATCTGTGTTGTTTTTGTTTGATGTGACATTTATAAAATCAGGGTAAGAAAAATGTTATAGTTATGAAACACATTGAACAATTATAAGGCCCTTTTAAGAGACTTGAAATATGTCTTAGAGACCGATTCACAGAAATAACTTAAGACAAAATTCTAAACTTACTACTTTTGGTATTCACAGAAGACATTTAGTAGTAATAAAGTTAGGATTTTGTCTTAAGTTTGACTTAAGACAAACTTAAGACAGACTTAAGACAGACTTAAGACAAACTTAAGACAGACATAAGACAGACTTAAGTTAGGATGTCTTAAGTTTGTCTTAAGTCTGTCTTAAGTCTGTCTTAAGTTTATCTTAAGTCAAACTTAAGATAAAATCCTAACTTTACTACTAAATACCTTCTGTGAACACCAAAAGTAGTACGTTTAGGATTGTGTCTTAAGTTAGTTCTGTGAATCGGGCCCAAAGTTATTGTCTGCCTATTCTTCAAATGGATTGAAGTGTTTCACACAAGGAGAGAAGATAGCCTTAAAGTTGCCAAATTGTTGGCGAGGGAGTTGATTATAGAAGTCAGAAGTGGATTTGGCCTTCTGACTTCCATTGAGATTGATCACGGTGCACATTTAAAAAAAAATGAAGTGTTACAGATAATCTGCAAAACATTTGACATCAATCAGAGATTTCATTGTAGTCATTGACCACAATCCTCAGGTTTATTGGAGCATGCAAATGGCACTCTCAAGAATACATTGGTGAATGTCTGTGCTTAAACTGATCTGAAATGGCCCAATGTTCTTTCTCTTGTTTTGATGAACATGAGAAGGACTCCTGACAGGAAAATAGGGTTATATATGCATGTAGTAGTGATAGGCTAAGGCAAAGCAATTAGACTTGCATATGTCCCTTCAAATGCAGTAGTTTCAATAACTGATGACATTGTCCTGAGTTATTTTCGTTTGTAAAGCTTTATTTAGATCACCAGGATCATAAAAGCAAATTACAATAATAACATTTCTGGGTTATTATAAAGGTGGCTGACAAGGTGAAATCTATCTCTCATCAGGTGAATGTGGCAACAGAACATTACAAAGATACACCTTGCCATGGTTTGAATGGCGGAGATTGGTTGCTAATTTGCAAACATGGTCGGAAGGGCTGTCTTGTCGAAAGATGGCGAGGGCCTTTCTATGTAATTTTGATAACAAATAGAGCTGTCAAGTGTTTAGGTCTGCCTTATTGGATGCACGCTGCTTATAAAATGAGAGAAAGTGTAGCTAAAGCACTGGATAAGGTGAATTATTAAAATACACAGTCTGTTCATCAAACGCAAAGGCAAAATCCGGTTTCACAATGTGAATCCAGAGGAGAGAGATTTGATGATATGTTTCTGGATCTGGTGAAGATAAAGTGCAAAAACAAGAACAAAAGTTTCAGGTGACTGAAAGATCAGATGAAAAACCTGAAGACTCCTGAAGTCCAGTTACAGTGTGTTCTGAGTGAAGAGCTGTTTCAATGCAAAAGAGCAAACCATGAGTGGTAGAAAGAAGAAGTCGCCTCTGATCAAAATAGTTACAGTTGAAAATTAGAGTAAAAAAAGCCCTCATGGAAAAAAGAAATTCACTGTGAAAAAAGCAGATAGATACGAGTTTGAGCACAGTGCAAGTTCGATTTTAAGAAAGAGCTCATAATTGCCCTTAAGTCAAAGTGTTGAAGAATACAAATATCAAAACACTGCTGTTGAAAAAGAAAAGGTTGAACAGATTCTAAGAAAGTGATTGTGCAAAGGAAGTCATTGAGAGTCAGAAAGAGATTTTGAGAAACAATCAAATTCAGAAACTAGTGGGAGTGAATCACCAGTTGTTAAAAGATCAACCAACAGCACATAGTTCCAAATAGAAAATATGCCTCACCTGAGTGGGTGTATTTAGGACCAGTATCAGAAGAAGAAAAGCACATGAAATTGAAAAGGATTATTTGCAAATAAACATGTGCCAATATAGTTCTGAGAGTGGCTCAGATCCTGAGTCTGAAACTGAAGAAAAGTCACCCTGAAAAGTGACCTAGAGAATTTGAATAGCCACTATGATGAACACATGAACAGAATCAGAATGAGTTTTGCTTAAGAATTGAAATAACATCTGAGTCTAGTCAATCTATGACGGAATTGCATTACATTTTGAAATGCTAACTTTTATAAGCCTGAAAAGTTGATACTGACTTTTGTGTCATATTAAAAAATATATATATAATTGGTTTAATGACATGAAAAAAGAAGAGAATTTTGATTAAATTTGATATTTTGTCTCAACAGGATTTTTGGTCTTAAACGAAAAGATGGGAAACAGCAGATACTGTAAAATTATAGGGATGATGCTTTTAAGCATAACATTATTAGAATTAGCTGATCTGTTGGTGTGCTTACTAACTCCTGTGGGAAATGTTTCAGATTGTATAAATAGTAAAGTTGAAATTAAAACTAATCATAAAGAATTTAAGCAAATGATACAAGTACATGAAGAACATTTAGTTAGTGGTTTCAAGGATAATGTGCATACTAAAATGAGGAAGGAGTATATTAACATAATGACAATTACTAGGGACTTCATATGTACTTACTTTGCCACATCAGCTGGAGAAGGTTCAACACATGTACAGTTAGAGGTGTCATATGCATTATTATGTAGTGTTTTCATGAATCAGGAATATTTTGTTTTTTCTTCTCTGACTGATTCTAATGTGTCTCTAGAGAATCTGCTTATTGATAAGATTAATAGAGAAATTGAATATGGTGAGTATTTGAGAGTAATTACACAAAAAAGATACAATACTAATTTAGGTAAAGATTATTTGTATCTATTTAGTAATGAAGAGAGTGGTTTTATTAGAGCATATAATGAAAGAGGAGTGAAAATAGTAAAAAATTCAGAGGAGCAGAAGATTGCTTTGGAAGAAATAAAAGAAGAAGAATTTAGAATTTCAGCAGTGGTGGCTGCCACAAAACTGAATTGGGGAAGCAGGGAAAGGGGGGTGGGATAAGGGATTAGGGAACTAATTATGAATAGAGAATAAAAACGTACCTCTTCCAAGGCTGCCGGTCACCTCGGTGCTCTTCTTCTCTCCTGAGGGTGGCTCAACAGTCGCTAGGACACCAGCACATGCGCCCCACTCAATCTGGCACTGCTCTCAATAGCATGAAACAGTTGCCAGTATTGGTCTGAGTGGCTTGGGTTGCAGCTCAGACAGTGCATGGGAGTCTGTGTTGTTTCTCCAACACGGCAGGCCAAACCTCATGCACACTTATAGTGTGCACTGCTCCTCCCCTGCTGGCTGTGACAACAGTCAAGCCTTGCCCTTCCCAGACTTGGCTGGCTCTGGAGGGAAACGGGAAAAATGAAATCATAAGAAAACTAATTTATTACCATTTTATTTGCCTTGTTTCCCTCAGCTGGCTCTCAGCGGGGGTCGATGCTCATCCACCATATTGGATGAGCTGCCGTTGAATTTCAGGTTTAAACCCAAGATTGAAAATGGATCAGGAAAGAAAAGGTGACTTGCGTATAGTAAGGTGTAGTCATATGGAAGAGAATATAGTAGAGTTTGTAGGTGACAGTGTGTGTGACAAATCTTATGATATCAGTGAATATAATGTTTTGGGAGGAGAACCCATTATGATGGGAATTTATTATGATTGTGGAAAAACTGCTTATTTAAACCTACTGAGAAACTGGGCTGGTTAATGATATTTGGTTTTAGTTTTACCTAAATGTTATCATGAAGGTGAGTTGGATGGTAAAAATAGTTTGTGGAGAGCAAAACAAAGCTATGGAAACATGTGCCCTCCTTTTTGGGATTTTTGAGTATGGAAGCACAGCAAGTCATCTTGATGCGCTCCCTATGCCAAAGTGAAAGGGCAGGAATGCACCATATTTATGCAATACAGTGCATTCCTGTCCTTTTTCACTGTGCTGGTGCCAAAAAACAAGGAGACGATGGACGGAGCACTGAAACTTTTCAGACACTCACCCCCAGTCACAGATCTGTGTTGAATCCACCATCGTAATTTAGCTCACTTCGCCATCCCTGTTCGGACCCAACCATATGCAAATCAGTCTTGACCCTGTGCTTCATGAGAACAGTCAAGCCGAAACTGCCAAGCCATGTCTTCCCTGGACTGGAAGCAAGCATCCTGGGACCTGTTTCGGTGTAACACCCCTCATCAGCCAGGCTAGCTGGAATCCATTGGCAAAGTGAGTAAGGGAACCACATCTGGGCATACCCTGACAACTTAGGGCAAAAAAAGCAAACACAAGGAGATAATGGACAGAGCGCTAAAACTTTTCAGAAACATACACCTAGTCACAGATCTGGTTGAAGCCATCATCTTCTTTAGCACACTTCGCCAACCCTGTTCAGCCCCAGCCACATTCAAATCAGTCTTGACCCTGTGCCTCATGGTAACAGTCCAGCCCAAACTGTCAAGCCAGGTCTTCCCTGGACTAGAAACGTGAATCCTGGAACCAGTTTCTGGGTAACACCCCTCATCAGCCAGGCTAGCTTGAATCCAGTGGCAAAGTGAGCAAGGAACCCACGTCTCGGAATACCCTGCCAACTTAGGGCGATCAAAGCAAACACAAGAAGATGATGGTCGGAGCGCTGAAAATTTCCAGACACTCACCCCCAGTCACGGATCTGGGTTGAATCCATCATCGTTCTTTAGCTCACTTTGCCACCCCAGTTTAAACTCAGCCACATGCAAATCAGTCTCGACCCTGTGCCTCATGAGAACAGTCCGGTACAAAAGGGGGTGGTGATGGACGGAGCATCTGAACCAATCACACCCAGTCAAAAGATCTGGGTTTAATCCATCACCGTTCTTTAGCCCACTCTGCCACCCCAGTTCAGACATGGCCATATGCAAATCAGTCTGACCCTGTTCCTCATGGGAACAGTCCAGCCCGAACTGCCAAGCCATGCCTTCCCTGGACCGGAAATAAGCTTCCGAGGACCGGTTTCTGGCATTGCAGCCGTCTTCAGCCCGGCTTGCTTGAATCCAGTGGCAAAGTGAGCAAGGGACTCACGTCTGAGCATACCCTGCCACACTTATGGTGGCCAAAGCGGTAAAAAAGAGGTGGTGATGGACGGAGCATCTGATCCAATCAAACACTCACACCCAGTCAAAAGATCTAGGTTTAATCCATCACCGTTCTTTAGCCCACTATGCCACCCCAGTTCAGACATGGCCATATGCAAATCAGTCTGACCCTGTGCCTCATGGGAACAGTCCAGCCCGAACTGCCAAGCCATGCCTTCCCTGGACTGGAAACAAGCTTCCGAGGATCGGTTTCTGGCATTGCAGCTGTCTTCAGCCCGGCTTGCTTGAATCCAGTGGCAAAGTGAGCAAGGGACTCACGTCTGAGCATACCCTGCCACACTTATGGTGGCCAAAGCGATACAAAAGGGGATGGTGATGGACGGAGCATCTGAACCAATCAAACACTCACACCCAGTCAAAAGATCTGGGTTTAATCCATCACCGTTCTTTAGCCCACTCTGCCACCCCAGTTCAGACATGGCCATATGCAAATCAGTCTGACCCTGTGCTTCATGGGAACAGTCCAGCCCGAACTGCCAAGCCATGCCTTCCCTGGACCGGAAACAAGCTTCCGAGGACCGGTTTCTGGCATTGCAGCAGTCTTCACACCGGCTTGCTTGAATCCAGTGGCAAAGTGAGCAAGGGACTTACGTCTGAGCATACCCTGCCACACTTATGGCAGCCAAAAGTGGTACAAAAGGGGGTGGTGATGGACGGAGCATCTGAACCAATCAAACACTCACACCCAGTCAAAAGATCTGGGTTTAATCCATCACCGTTCTTTAGCCCACTCTGCCGCCCCAGTTCAGACATGGCCATATGCAAGTTCGGGCTAAAGAACGGTGATGGATTAAACCCAGATCTTTTGACTGGGTGTGAGTGTTTGATTGGTTCAGATGCTCCGTCCATCACCGACCCCTTTTGTACCACTTTGGCCCCCATAAGTGAGGCAGGGTATGCTCAGACGTGAGTCCCTTGCTCACTTTGCCACTGGATTCAAGCAAGCCGGGCTGAAGACGGCTGCAATGCCAGAAACCGGTCCTCGGAAGCTTGTTTTCGGTCCAGGTGTAATAAGATGATCTGTAGCCGAGTAGTATTGATTGAAGATAGTTTATTGATGGATTTCAAGGTTAGATCATGTAATCATTTAGGTATCATTTAAGTCTTTTCTAAGCCCCACCAGGAGCAGCTCTCTTGCTACTCAGCCCTCTTTTCCAACTGTCATTCATCCACACACCACACATTCCATATTACCTCACTCACTCAACATTCCACTATTCACCCAGATAGGGCTGAGCTGCAAGACAGGATAATAAGAAAGGTAGTGTTTTCCAAACCAGGATACTACATCACCTTCCCTCTTACAAATGAACAAACAAAAGAATAGCGTAAAGTATGAGAATGGTCATTCTAAAATTGGATCTTACATTGTAGAATAGAAATTATGAATAAATACATAAAAATATCTATAACGACCACCCCTTCTCCCTTTACACATAAAACAGGAATAGATTGATAATACATGAGGCACAGGGTCAGACTGATTTGCATATGGCCATGTCTGAACTGGGGTGGCAGAGTGGGCTAAAGAACGGTGATGGATTAAACTGGGTGTGAGTGTTTGATTGGTTCGGATGCTCCGTCCATCACCACCCCCTTTTGTACCGCTCATGAGAACAGTCCAGCCTGACCTGCCAAGCCAGGTCTTCCCTGGAATCGAAACAAGCATCCTGGGATCGGTTTCGGAGAACATCTCTCATCAACTAGCTTGAATCCAGTGGCAACATGAACAAGGGACCCACATCTGGCCATACCCTGCCAACTTAGGGTGAACAAAGCAAACACATTTCTGCGGCCTAACGCCAACTTAGGCAACATTGCACCATGGTGCAAAGGTGCCTCTGTTGCGCACAGGATTGGTTTTGTGCAGGAAGGGGCCCCTTCCTGCACAGAAAGCATCCTAGGAGGCATTTTCCTCTTTCTGTGTGTGCTGCAGAATGCAGCACACATAGAAAGAGGAAAGAACAATGAGAAATAAAGATATTTCTCCTCGATACGCTTCTCCTTGGAAGCATAAGTATTCCCCAACGCAAAGAATATGGAACGCCTCCCGAGCACAGAGAAAGATGACGAAGCAATTTGCACTGCTTTCCCTTACTCAGTGTTTTTGAGGCCACTCAAAATCATGAAGGGTGGCTTTAGATGTGTCAGGAACCCCTATAAAGGCTCAAGTGGGGCTCACAAGAAAGATGCTGTGGCTTTTATGAAATTACCTGACTGCAAATATCTGCTCTGGAAACAACGGTTTCCATGCTGGAGATCCTCCCTTCACTTGGTATTGCAAGAATTGTGACGTTCCGCTATTTTGGGAAAAGAGCCGTCTGCTCCCACTTCCTGTAGTGGTGCGCGGTCTAGTTGATCTTCCCAGAAATTAACGTTAACGGTAATGTGCCTGCGCCACTATCACACGGTGTACTTCAACTGTGGTAAACCTTCTGACAGGAGCTTCGTTTTCTCATGCTCAGTGTTAACTCTTCAATTTTCCACAGAGAGGTCTAGAATGTTTGCCGCTGCCTGTCGTACCAATAGCGAAGTAATAAATTATATGTGAGCTTGTGTTTTCAGAGTGATTTTAACCATTGTAAGTCTTTCCTCTGCAGTTTTTTTACTTCACTGTTCTTGTGGGAGCAGTCACCGGTTCGTCATCCAGAATTCAGGACCTGAAGGAGTGGTTGATTCTGGGAGTAAACTTCAGTCAAGAGAAGTACTCCAATAATGTTCAAGTAAGCGTGTCTAGTTGTTTTTGGCCATCCACTTGCTGTGCCATGAAGAGCTCAGAATTTGCGAGTGGATAAAGACAGAGACAGCAACTAGTTAAATAAGCAAAGAGGCAAATGAAAGTTGTTCAGAGACTGAGAACAAAGTACTTATGAGGAACAACAATATTGAGAATAGTCTCCACAGCAAATCACAGAGTATTGAACCTTAGAAGAGAACATTTTCACTGGAAACTGTGAGAGTGGTTTACCTATATTTTCTGAAGAGAATATCTGGAGAGACTTGTTTTGCTAAGGACATAAAATACTTACTAAGGATAGACCCTGTCTGGCAGAGCTCAAAGGAATTTATTATATGAGTGAACTATGAACATTCTGGGTTCTTCCAGTAAATCAGAAGTTCCCTAAATATTTTGTTTTAGACAAAATAGTATAGAGAGGAGCTAGCTTCTAATAAGACACAGGTAAGAGACATCCTAGTATCCATGATACACCTACTTACGTCCAGTCTCACCAGCCCCATACCGCCCCCTTTCCTACGCACATTTCGCACCCACATGCTTCTTCCCCTGGTTCATACCCCACACGTTTCTTGCTACTGCTAGCACATGGACCACAAGGACCTGACCTACACGCCACTGTTCCTCCATCCTCGACCTCCACTGTTGTTTATGCAACCTGTAGTGTATATGTTTCATGATATGGTCTGTATTGTGCAATATCGAAAAGCTAATAAAAACAAGTTTAAAAAAAAAAATGAGTGAACTATGAACATTCTGGGTTCTTCCAGTAAATCAGAAGTTCCCTAAATATTTTGTTTTAGACAAAATAGTATAGAGAGGAGCTAGCTTCTAATAAGACACAGGTAAGAGACATCCTAGTAGAGAAAGAGAGTGTCAGAGGAGTCTCACAGTCAAAAGGAAGGGTAATTGTTTTGTGTTTATTTTCCAGAACTTCCTACCAAATTCCTGAAGTAGGAGCCAGTGTCCAGAGGTTTGTCTCTCTTGTTTTGTCTTCCACTTCCCCTTTCCCCCGGCTAAGGTTAGTGACAGTGGTCATCCCTGTTGCTGGCTTTAATTGGAGGGATCTGGGACAAGATCATCTGTTCCTGAGGGGACTGCCCTAGAGTGTATCCAGTTCTGACAACGTGGCTTCATAACTGATTCAGAGCTCTGCTTCAATCTAATGTTATTTCTATTTGATTATCCTCTTTTAAAAATAGCTTGCATATTGTTTCTTTAGGCAATTTGCATATTATGCTAATGATATATGAGCGCAGTTTTAGTGGAGACATTAGTACTGTTATTTTGATTATAATCATTGAATAAAACCAAATAGTATGAAGAGACCAAGTGAGCGCATTTGATTGAATTCTTTTTTAGCCAAGTTTATGAATCCACTTTGCCTCCCACTAGTTCAGTAGATCAACTCTTCTTGGTAGAATAAGAGCATTGACAGTCTGACGTACATTAACGAATGGGGCAACATCAAACAACCCGCTAATGAAAAGGTTTTGACAGCAGCACAAACTTCGTCTCTGCAAGAACAAACATGGTGCTTTCCCAGACTCTAAATGGAGCAGAGAAATCACAAGTTTGGTGGAGAAAACATCCACCATATTTTTTTCAGAGATATACTAAACCCTCCAAACTTTAGCAATCGTAGTTTTTCCTTTTACTATTAGTCCAACCACTAGTAATCCAACCTCTAAGTAACCACATATAGCTCTACAGCCTTTCCTGATTAAAATGCTAACATTTACATTCTCAATCATGGTTGAAAGTTAATTCACAAACTATAGTACCAGAAACCCCACATACATTTAGCACATATTTGGTAATTTTACTCAATTTAAAGTACTGGATTTGCAGTAAACACACAACTAACACATAAAACATTGCCTAAAGGTTGTGAAAATAAGAGTGGCCAACAGCTCTCAAGGTAGCAGCTTGTATATTTTGACATGCATTTAAGCATCAGCAAACACTAATATCATTGTTAATAGCCAAGAACAATTTAATTCAGTTACTCTCATCCACATACATGCATGCTCGCTTAAAGACTCAGGGCGATATTTATAACCCTGTCTGCATGGCTCTTGCACTGTGCAGGAGTGATGCAAACCTTAAATCATATTGTTGAATCTACGCAAAGACACTTTGTGTGGCCCAACAAATATGGAATAACCCAATGCAGCACAAATCATTGTGTTGCATTACTCTGCCCTGGGTAGGCATAACATGGGTGTTGCATACATGTTCCCACACAAATCCTATGTTTTTTTTAAGCATTCCGAGATTTACAAGACATTATAAACCTGGGAATGTGCTAAAAAGATACACCTGCCAAGGGGAGGGGCAATAAAGAGAAAAAAAAGTATTTCTCCTCCCTATTTCCTCTTTCTCTGTGCGCTGCATTCTGCAGCACACATAGAAAGAGGAAAAGGCCTGTCAGGATTGTTTTTCTGCAGGAATATGTCCATGGCCCATGGCGCAAGTGTGCCTGCATTTGCGCTAGCCTGCCAAAACTGTGCAATCGCAAGGGAAAAGGAAAGAAATACACCATAGTGTACAAATACTCTGAATTCCTGCCCTTTCCTTGAGACCCAGGGCATCTTGCTGCATTGCCCTGCACAACTAAAGTTGTCAATATGTCCCTTAAAGTTCAGGTATGTTCTTGGACAGTCTTTAGTGCTGAATTGGTTGCAACTTCTAAATGTCCAGATGTTTTTCCTTTTTGCATGTGTTTTCATAAACAAGTTGCCTGAACAGTTTTTTTATGTCCATATTATTGCGTGTGGTGCCAGTGTAGTTTCTGCACATAAATTATATTGTATATTTTTGCATGGCCCATTAATATATTCAAGATGTTATTCTAGTTCTGACAACCCAGAACCAGTAATGCTAATTCTACTTACAACTATGTAATGTAATGCTCCTAAGAACCAAAATGAGTCTGATTATGGTTCTCAGAGTGGTTTCTTGCTCAGAAATGTTTCAAAACATTTTTTCACTGCTGCATTTATCATTACAGCTGGTATAAACTTGTGTTTAGGCCTTGTGCAAATGCCAGCTTTACTATTTACCAGAGTTTACAAAATGAGGAAAAAAATAATAAAACATATGTAATGAGATCCGCTTTGAGGCAGCATCTTTCAGGCATTGCTTTTTGGAAGTGCTATTTATATTTTATGCAATATCAAAGGGGATGATGTACGGAGCTTTTGAGCAAATCAAACACACCCCAGTCAACTTATCTGGGTGTAATCCATCACCATTCTTTAGCTCACTCCACCACCCCAGTTCAGACATGGCCATATGCAAATCAGTCTGACCCTGTGCTCATACGCTCCGTCCATCATCCCCTTTGGTATTGCTTTGTTCGCCCTAAGTTGGCAGGGTATGCCCAGACATGGGTCGATGTGCTAACTTTGCCAATGGATTCAAGATAGCCTGCCTGATGAGGGTTATGAACCTGAAACCGGTCCCATGATGCTTGTTTCCGGTCCAGGGAAGACATGGCTAGGCAGTTCGGGCTGGACTGTCCCCATGAGGCACAGGGTCAGACTGATTTGCATATGGCCATGTCTGAACTGTGATGGTGGAGTGAGCTAAAGAATGAAGATGGATTAAACCCTGATCAGTTGACTGGGGTGAGTGTTTGATTTGCTCAAACGCTCCATCAATCATCCCCTTTGGTATCGCTTTGATCGCCCTACGTTGGCAGGGTATGCCCAGACGTGGGTCCCTTGCTCCCTTTGTCACTGGATTCAAGATAGTCTGGCTTATGAGGGTTATGAACCTGAAACCGGTCCCTGGATGGTTGTTTCCGGTCCAGGGAAGACATGGCTTGGCAGTTCAAACTGGACTGTTCCCATGAGGCACAGGGTCAGACTGATTTGCATATGGCCATGTCTAAACTGTGGGGGTGGAGTGAGCTAAAGAATGAAGATGGATTAAACCCTGATCAGTTGACTGGGGTGAGTGTTTGATTTTCTAAAACGCTCCGTCCATCATCCCCTTTGGTATTGCTTTGTTCGCCGTAAGTTGGCAGGTTATGCCCAGACGTGGGTCCCTTGCTCATTTTGCCAATGGATTCGTGATAGCCTGGCTGATGAGGGTTATGAACCTGAAACCGGTCCCAGGATGCTTGTTTCTGGTCCAAGGAAGACATGGCTTGGCAGTTCAGGCTGGACTGTTCCCATGATTCACAGGGTCAGACTGAATTGCATACGGCCATGTCTGAACTGGGGCTGTGGAGTGAGCTAAGGAATGATGATGGATTCAACCCAGTTCAGTTGACTGGGGGTGAGTGTTTGATTTGTTGAAACGCTCCGTCCATCATCCCCTTTGGTATCACTTTGTTCGCCCTAAGTTGGCAGGGTATGCCCAGACGTGGGTCCCTTGCTCACTTTGTCACTGGATTCAAGATAGCCTGGCTGATGAGGGTTATGAACCTGTATCCGGTCCCAAGATGCGTGTTTCCGGTCCAGGGAATACATGGCTTGGCAGTTTGGGATGGACTGTTCCCATGAGGCACATGGTTAGACTGATCTGCATATGGCAATGTCTGAACTGGGGTGGTGGAGTGAGCTAAATAATGATGATGGATTAAATCTAGATCAGTTGACTGGGGGTGAGTGTTTGATTTGCTCAAAAGCTCCGTTCATCATCCCCTTTGGTATCGCTTTGTTTGCCCTAAGTTGGCAGGGCATGCCCAGACGTGGGTCCCTTGCTCCCTTTGTCACCAGATTCAAGATAGCCTGGCTGATGAGGGTTATGAACCTGAAACCGGTCCCAGGATGGTTGTTTCCGGTCCAGGGAAGGCATGGCTTGGCAGTTCGGGCTGGACTGTTCCCATGAGGCACAGGGTCAGACTGATTTGCATATGGCCATGTCTGAACTGTGGTGGTGGAGTGAGCTAAAGAATGAAGATGGATTATACCCTGATCAGTTGACTGGGGTGAGTGTTTGATTTGCTCAAACGCTCCATCAATCATCCCCTTAGGTATCGCTTTAATCGCCCTAAGTTGGCAGGGTATGCCCAGAAGTGGGTCCCTTGCTCATTTTGCCAATGGATTCAAGATAGCCTGGCTGATGAGGGTTATGAAGCAGAAACGTGTCCAGGATGCTTGTTTCCGGTCCAGGGAAGACATGGCTTGGCAGTTCGGCTGGACTGTTCCCATGAGGCACAGGGTCGGACTGATTTTCATATGGCCATGTATGAACTGGGGTGGTGGAGTGAGCTAAAGAATGATGATGGATTCAACCCAGATCAGTTGACTGGGGGTGAGTGTTTGATTTGTTGAAACGCTCCGTCCATCATCCCCTTTGGTATCGCTTTGTTCGCCCTAAGTTAGCAGGGTATGCCCAGACGTGGGTCCCTTGCTCACTTTGTAACTGGATTCAAGATAGCCTGGCTGATGAGGGTTATGAACCTGTATCCGGTCCCAAGATGCGTGTTTCCGATCCAGGGAATACATGGCTTGGCAGTTTGGGATGGACTGTTCCCATGAGGCACAGGGTCAGACTGATTTGCATATGGCCATGTCTGAACTGTGATGGTGGAGTGAGCTAAAAAATGATGATGGATTAAACCCAGATCAGTTGACATGGGGTGAGTGTTTGATTTTCTAAAACGCTCCGTCCATCATCCCCTTTGGTATCGCTTTGTTTGCCTTAAGTTGGCAGGGTATGTCCAGACGTGGGTCCCTTGCTCACTTTGCCACTGGTTTACAGATAGCCTGGCTGATGAGGTTTATGAACCTGAAACTGGTCCCAGGATGCTTGTTTCCGGTCAAAGGAAGACATGGCTTGGCAGTTCGGGCTGGACTGTTCCCATGACGCACAGGGTCAGACTGATTTGCATATGGCCATGTCTGAACTGGGGTGGTGGAGTGAACTAAAGAATGATGATGGATTAAACCCAGATCAGTTGACTGGGGGTGGGTGTTTGATTTGCTCAAACGCTTTGTCCATCATCCCCTTTGGTATTGCTTTGTTCGCCGTAAGTTGGCAGGTTATGCCCAGACGTGGGTCCCTTGCTCATTTTGCCAATGGATTCGAGATAGCCTGGCTGATGAGGGTTATGAACCTGAAACCGGTCCCAGGATACTTGTTTCTTGTCAAAGGAAGACATGGCTTGGCAGTCAGGCTGGACTGTTCCCATGATTCACAGGGTCAGACTGATTTGCGTATGGCCATGTCTGAACTGTGTTGGTGGGGTGAGCTAAAGAATGATGATGGATTAAACCCAGATCAGTTGACCAGTCCCTGCCTGTTTACATTCCAGGGAAGACATGGCTTGGCAGTTCGGGCTGGACTGTTCCCATGAGGCACAGGGTTAGACTGATTTGCATATGGCCATGTCTGAACTGGGGCTGTGGAGTGAGCTAAGGAATGATGATGGATTCAACCCAGATCAGTTGACTGGGGGTGAGTGTTTGATTTGTTGAAACGCTCCGTCCATCATCCCCTTTGGTATCACTTTCTTCGCCCTAAGTTGGCAGGGTATGCCCAGACGTGGGTCCCTTGCTCACTTTGCCAATGGATTCAAGATAGCCTGGCTGATGAGGGTTATGAACCAGAAACCTGTCCCAGGATGCTTGTTTCCGGTCCAGGGAAGACATGGCTTGGCAGTTCGGGCTGGACTGTTCCCATGAGGCACAGGGTCGGACTGATTTTCATATGGCCATGTCTGAACTGGGGTGGTGGAGTGAGCTAAAGAATGATGATGGATTCAACCCAGATCAGTTGACTGGGGGTGAGTGTTTGATTTGTTGAAACGCTCCGTCCATCATCCCCTTTGGTATCGCTTTGTTCGCCCTAAGTTAGCAGGGTATGCCCAGACGTGGGTCCCTTGCTCAATTTGTCACTGGATTCAAGATAACCTGGCTGATGAGGGTTATGAACCTGTATCCGGTCCCAAGATGCGTGTTTCCGATCCAGGGAATACATGGCTTGGCAGTTTGGGATGGACTGTTCCCATGAGGCACAGGGTCAGACTGATCTGCATATGGCCATGTCTGAACTGGGGTGGTGGAGTGAGCTAAAGAATGATGATGGATTAAATCCAGATCAGTTGACTGGGGGTGAGTGTTTCATTTGCTCAAAAGCTCCGTTCATCATCCCCTTTGGTATCGCTTTGTTTGCCCTAAGTTGGCAGGGTATGCCCAGACGTGGGTCCCTTGCTCCCTTTGTCACTGGATTCAAGATAGCCTGGCTGATGAGGGTTATGAACCTGAAACCGGTCCCAGTTTGGTTGTTTCCGGTCCAGGGTAGACATGGCTTGGCAGTTCGGGCTGGACTGTTCCCATGAGGAACAGGGTCAGACTGATTTGCATATGGCCATGTCTGAACTGGGGTGGTGGAGTGAACTAAAGAATGATGATGGATTAAACCCAGATCAGTTGACTGGGGGTGGGTGTTTGATTTGCTCAAACGCTTTGTCCATCATCCCCTTTGGTATTGCTTTGTTCGCCGTAAGTTGGCAGGTTATGCCCAGACGGGGGTCCCTTGCTCATTTTGCCAATAGATTCGAGATAGCCTGGCTGATGAGGGTTATGAACCTGAAACCGGTCCCAAGATGCGTGTTTCCGATCCAGGGAATACATGGCTTGGCAGTTTGGGATGGACTGTTCCCATGAGGCACAGGGTCAGACTGATTTGCATATGGCCATGTCTGAACTGTGATGGTGGAGTGAGCTAAAAAATGATGATGGATTAAACCCAGATCAGTTGACTAGGGGTGAGTGTTTGATTTTCTAAAACGCTCCGTCCATCATCCCCTTTGGTATCGCTTTGTTCGCCCTAAGTTAGCAGGGTATGCCCAGACGTGGGTCACTTGCTCACTTTGTAACTGGATTCAAGATAGCCTGGCTGATGAGGGTTATGAACCTGTATCCGGTCCCAAGATGCGTGTTTCCGATCCAGGGAATACATGGCTTTGCAGTTTTGTCTGGACTGTTACCATGAGGCACAGGGTCAGCCTGATTTGCATAGGGCCATGTCTGAACTGTGATGGTGGAGTGAGCTAAAAAATTATGATGGATTAAACCCAGATCAGTTGACTGGGGGTAAGTGTTTGATTTTAAAAAAACGCTCCGTCCATCATCCCCTTTGGTATCGCTTTGTTCGCCCCAAGTTGGCAGGGTATGTCCAGACGTGGGTCCCTTGCTCACTTTGCCACTGGTTTACAGATAGCCTGGCTGATGAGGTTTATGAACCTGAAACTGGTCCCAGGATGCTTGTTTCCGGTCAAAGGAAGACATGGCTTGGCAGTTCGGGCTGGACTGTTCCCATGACGCACAGGGTCAGACTGATTTGCATATGGCCATGTCTGAACTGGGGTGGTGGAGTGAACTAAAGAATGATGATGGATTAAACCCAGATCAGTTGACTGGAGGTGGGTGTTTGATTTGCTCAAACGCTTTGTCCATCATCCCCTTTGGTATTGCTTTGTTCGCCGTAAGTTGGCAGGTTATGCCCAGACGTGGGTCCCTTGCTCATTTTGCCAATGGATTCGAGATAGCCTGGCTGATGAGGGTTATGAACCTGAAACCGGTCCCAGGATACTTGTTTCTGGTCAAAGGAAGACATGGCTTGGCAGTTCAGGCTGGACTGTTCCCATGATTCACAGGGTCAGACTGATTTGCGTATGGCCATGTCTGAACTGTGTTGGTGGGGTGAGAAAGAATGATGATGGATTAAACCCAGATCAGTTGACCAGTCCCTGCCTGTTTACGGTCCAGGGAAGACATGGCTTGGCAGTTCGGGCTGGACTGTTCCCATGAGGCACAGGGTCAGACTGATTTGCATATGGCCATGTCTGAACTGGGGCTGTGGAGTGAGCTAAGGAATGATGATGGATTCAACCCAGATCAGTTGACTGGGGGTGAGTGTTTGATTTGTTGAAACGCTCCGTCCATCATCCCCTTTGGTATCACTTTCTTCGCCCTAAGTTGGCAGGGTATGCCCAGACGTGGGTCCCTTGCTCACTTTGTCACTGGATTCAAGATAGCCTGGCTGATGAGGGTTATGAACTTGTATCCGGTCCCAAGATGCGTGTTTCCGGTCCAGGGAATACATGGCTTGGCAGTTTGGGATGGACTGTTCCCATGAGGCACATGGTTAGACTGATCTGCATATGGCCATGTCTGAACTGGGGTGGTGGAGTGAGCTAAATAATGATGATGGATTAAATCTAGATCAGTTGACTGGGGGTGAATGTTTGATTTGCTCAAAAGCTCCGTTCATCATCTCCTTTGGTATCGCTTTGTTCGCCCTAAGTTGGCAGGGTATGCCCAGACGTGGGTCCCTTGCTCCCTTTGTCACCGGATTCAAGATAGCCTGGCTGATGAGGGTTATGAACCTGAAACCGGTCCCAGGATGGTTGTTTCCGGTCCAGGGAAGACATGGCTTGGCAGTTCGGGCTGGACTGTTCCCATGAGGCACAGGGTCAGACTGATTTGCATATGGCCATGTCTGAACTGTGGTGGTGGAGTGAGCTAAAGAATGAAGATGGATTAAACCCTGATCAGTTGACTGGGGTGAGTGTTTGATTTGCTCAAACGCTCCATCAATCATCCTCTTAGGTATCGCTTTGATCGCCCTAAGTTGGCAGGGTATGCCCAGACGTGGGTCCCTTGCTCACTTTGCCAATGGATTCAAGATAGCCTGGCTGATGAGGGTTATGAACCAGAAACCTGTCCCAGGATGCTTGTTTCCGGTCCAGGGAAGACATGGCTTGGCAGTTCGGGCTGGACTGTTCCCATGAGGCACAGGGTCGGACTGATTTTCATATGGCCATGTCTGAACTGGGGTGGTGGAGTGAGCTAAGGAATGATGATGGATTCAACCCAGATCAGTTGACTGGGGGTGAGTGTTCAATTTGTTGAAAAGCTCCGTCCTTCATCCCCTTTGGTATCGCTTTGTTCACCCTAAGTTGGCAGGGTATGCCCAGACGTGGGTCCCTTGCTCACTTTGTCACTGGATTCAAGATAGCCTGGCTGATGAAGGTTATGAACCTGTATCTGGTCCCAAGATGCGTGTTTCCGGTCCAGGGAATACATGGATTGGCAGTTTGGGATGGACTGTTCCCATGAGGCTCAGGGTCAGACTGATCTGCATATGGCCATGTCTGAACTGGGGTGGTGGAGTGAGCTAAAGAATGATGATTGATTAAATTCAGATCAGTTGACTGGGGGTGAGTGTTTGATTTGCTCAAAAGCTCCGTTCATCATCCCCTTTGGTATCGCTTTGTTCGCCCTAAGTTGGCAGGGTATGCCCAGACATGGGTCCCTTGCTGTCTTTGCCACTGGATTTAAGATAGCCTGGCTGATGAGGTTTATGAACCTGAATCCGGTCCCAGGATGCTTGTTTCCGGTCCAGGGAAGACATGGCTTGGCAGTTCGGGCTGGACTGTTCCCATGAGGCACTGGATCAGACTGATTTGCATATGGCCATGTCTGAACTGGGATGGTGGAGTGAGCTGATGAATGATGATGGATTAAACCCAGATCAGTTGACTGGGGGTGAGTGTTCGATTTGCTTAAAAGCTCCGTCCATCATCCGCTTTGGTATCGCTTTGTTCGTCCTAAATTGGCAGGGTATGCCCAGACATGTGTTCTTTGCTCACTTTGCCACTGGATTCAAGATAGACTGGCTGATGAGGGTTATGAACCTGAAACCGGTCCCAGGATGTTTGTTTCCGGTCCAGGGAAGACATGGCTTGGCAGTTCGGGCTGGACTGTTCCCATGAGGCACAGGGTCAGACTGATTTTCATATGGCCATGTCTAAACTGAGGTGGTAGAGTGAGCTAAAGAATGATGATGGATTAAACCCAGATCAGTTAACTTGGTGTGAGTGTTTGATTTGCTCAAACGCTGCAGCCATCATCCCCTTTGGTATCACTTTGTTCGCCCTAAGTTAGCAGGGTATGTCCAGACGTGGGTCCCTTGCTCAATTTGCCACTGGTTTACAGATAGCCTGGCTGATGAGGTTTATGAACCTGAAACTGGTCCCAGGATGCTTGTTTCCGGTCCAGGGAAGACATGGCTTGGCAGTTCGTGCTGGACTGTTCCCATGAGGCACAGGGTCAGTCTGATTTGCATGTCTGATTTTCATGTCTGAACTGGGGTGGTGGAGTGAGCTAAAGAATGATGATGGATTAAACCCAGATCAGTTGACTGGGGGTGGGTGTTTGATTTGCTCAAACGCTCTGTCCATCATCCCCTTTGGTATTGCTTTGTTTGCCGTAAGTTGGCAGGGTATGCCCAGACGTGGGTCCCTTGCTCATTTTGCCAATGGATTCAAGATAGCCTGGCTGATGAGGGTTATGAACCTGAAACCGGTCCCAGGATGCTTGTTTCCGGTCCAGGGAAGACATGGTTGGCAGTTCAGGCTGGACTGTTCCCATGAGGCACAGGGTCAGACTGATTTGCATATGGCCATGTCTGAACTGTGTTGATCGAATGAGCTAAAGAATGCTGATGGATTAAACCCAGATCAGTTGACTGGGGGTGAGTGTTTGATTTACTAAAACGCTCCGTCCATCATCCCCTTTGGTATAGCTTTTTTCGCGCTAAGTTGGCAGGGTATGCCCAGACGTGGATCCCTTGCTCACTTTGCCAATGGATACAAGATAGCCTGGCTGATGAGGGTAATTAACCTGAAACCGGTCCCAGGATGCTTGTTTCCGGTCCAGGGAAGACATGGCTTGGCAGTTCGGGCTGGACTGTTCCCATGAGGCGCAGGGCCAGACTGATTTGCATATGACCATGTCTGAACTGGGGTGGTGGAGTGAACCAAAGAATGATGATAGATTAAACCCAGATCAGTTGACTGGTGATGAGTGTTTGATTTCTCAAACGCTCCGTCCATCATCCCCTTTGAAATCAATTTATATTTTATGTCTTTCCATAGGACAGCTTTTCAGCATTGAAATGTCAGTCATTCAGCATATTTACTGTCTGAATCCTCATATGACATGCTAATGAACCAAGGACCTGATTTAGAGGTTGGTTGATGGAATAGTGTCCATCAGGATTGCAGAGGACATTTTCTCGACCATAACAGCTGTTACTTTCAATGTACTTAATGTTTGGTGTATGATCACTATCACTTTTGAAGGCTGTATACCAAACTTTTTAAAACTAAAACTTTTTGGTTTAAAAAAAAAAAAAACTCACACAGTGGGAGTTTGATTTTGAAAAACTAATGATCCCACTCTGTGGAAAGTTTCTCCCTGGGTGTAGGAGTCATTTTGTTATCCCTGTCCCTTACCTCTTGATTTTACCTGGTGTTGACGGATAAAAAACAAAAGGCATTACATCATCCACCCTAAATAGGGTGGATTGTGTTATGACCTTCATCTGATGGTACCTAGTCAATCAGACCATTGGGAGGAAGAAGTCAGTCTATGGAACCAATGAAGGCTCCATCTACGGAATACTGAAGGTCTGCTCTTCTATAAATGAGGCCTGCCGATTAGCCATTTGGCGGGCAGGAGACTACGTCATGTTTGCAATGGAGTAGCTTGGCTGCCAAAATCTAAATCATGACCCAAGAGTCAAAATGCGCCCCACCAAGTTTTCCAGATCCAACCATGATGAGCAACTCTAGTCCAGGTTTTTGTTTGAATTCTTGGACTTCTAGTCTTATTATAAATGTAGGATTATAACTCCCTAGAGAAAAAATTTACCCACACCTCCATTCATTTAGGATTGAAATTGCGATCACAACCAAGAAAGACCAAATTAATTATTTCTCTCAAGGCAATGACTTTTGCCTATTTTATTTTTATTTTCATAGAAAAAAGTTTATCAATACTTTTGAGGCCACATCAGAAATACACCATCGGTTACACAGAAAATCGTATTGATGTGAACCTAATAATTACAAAACACAATTGTTACCTACTATACAAAAATCTCTGCTGAAATTAATGATGAAATTCCACACACATAACAGAAACAATGCATCAATATTGATACATTCAAAATTGTAAGTATGTCACAAAACGTTGTTATCCAAACAAACTATTTATATACATTCAAATTCATCATATTATGATTTAAATCTAAACAACTCGAAAACAAGTTTCTAACACCCAATAGGTTACTAATCCAAATTCATAGGTGTTACGCAATCTAGTTATGATTCAAATCTCATAATGCCGACGCGTTTCGAGTTCGGGTTTTGTGAATTCCCAACTCTCATCAGGGCAGGTTGAATCTTGTCTTGAACAACAGTTTCTGACAAAAAAGAAAAATAATTGGGATTGTTTAGAATAGCTTCTTTAAGTCTTCCAGCACCTAACTCTCTAGTTAGTTCGCTACAAAATATCATACCTTTATGGGGCCAGAGGATGCATCTGGCTTTCGGTTATTCTCATGCAGGGTGTCTGCAACAAAGTAACAAGCCCCTATTTAGTGTGTGACCAAGCCTGACTACTGGTCGTAAATCAGCGTATGCGTGGACTAAAAAAATATACCTTAGGCCACCAGCATCGAATTAGGTCCAAAACACGGATCAGTCGTGGTCTTCAAAATTCGTGATTTCTAGAAAGAATGGGAGCAGTTTTACTCTTTCTTACTGACAACTTTCTATGGTGTTTGGCCAACGAGTTCGAACTTACTTACTTAATTTGGCAGTATACACTTTCACGTTACACCAAATTAATGTTAGTTCATGGCGGTCTTTGAGGGAAACTGAAAAACAAAAAACCGGGCTGTAGTGAGTGCCGCATTCTGTAATTTAGCTTAAGGAATTGACATTATTTTATGTTCATTCCTACGCGCTTACCGAATTCAGCAAAAAGGCGCTTGGCATTAAATGTTCCTCCTTCCTCGATCGGTTGTTTGTGAAAAGGGTTCCTTTCCCAGCACAAACGTGTGATGACACGTAAATGGATCACATGGGGTATGTCCACCAATGGTGGAGGGGCCATGGAGAGCAACCAGTAGAGTGCATGCTGGGCATTGTATTTTACTGAGGTTAGGGAAAATTCAGAAACCGATCATTTTGGGTTTTAAATTCTGTTTAACTCGCTCATGCAATTCAGCCCATTATTGATACTGTCGAATTTCATGATTAAGTACGCCTCTTTGCGTAATAACGCAATTTCAATATTAGTTGATCGGTATTTAGAGTCTATCACAGCCAGCACTCTCCAGTTGAAATCATTTTCCGAATGGTTGGCAGACATAAAATGCTCAACCATAGGGGCAGTTAATATCTTGCGCCTAATGCGGGATCTGTGTTGTGTGATCCTCGTGTTGACTTGTTGGCAAGTTTTGCCAATATATACTTTGTCGCATCTGCATACCACTGCATAAATAACATTTTTAGTTTTACAATTTGTAAAACTCTCATGTCTCCATTTGATGTGGTTATGTTCAAACACATTTCCCTCCAACGTTGACGGGCAGGCCACGCAGCACCCACATTTGTGGTGCCCACATATCGGTTTCAAATTCCAATGGGTGATCAAATCACTTTTTGGTTTTGGAATATAACTGTCAGCTCGCACCAACTGTTGACCTATGCTGCGGTTTTTGCGCATTGCAAAAATCGGTTTTGGCATAGGGTGCTCAAGGTTCTCCAGTAAATGCCAATTTCGCAAGATGATTTGCCTAAACTTATTTGTGTGGGAACCATAGGTAGACACACAAACAAGTTTATCCAAACCTGTCTTGTCTTTTTTCTGCAGTAAACTCTCTCTTGGAGTGAAACTCGCTCTTTTCTTAGAGTGCCTCAGTAGTTTTTTTGGATAGCCTCTCTTTGTCATTTCCTCACAAAATGATGTGGCATGGGACTCGAATTCAACCAACTCCGTGCAGTTCCTTCTAATCCTTAACAGTTGGCCATACGGGAGATTATCCTTCAGGCACTGGGGATGTGAACTCCTATAATGGAGGATGGTATTTCGGTCTGTCTCCTTCTTGTACAGTGTTGTATTAAGTGCTTGTGCCACAGGACCTACTGACACATCCAGAAACGTCATTATGGATTTACTTGACTGCATGGAAAACTTAATGTCCATGTGTCTCGTGTTGATCCAATTGGTGAAGGCATCCAATTCTGCCTGGCTCCCCTGCCACAGGAGCCAGACGTCGTCGATATACCTCAACCATTGGAGTATGTTATTGGAAAAAGGATTGTTATTGAAAACAAACCTTTCTTCATATTGGGCCATAAACAATACGGCCATCTCCGGCACATAAGGACACCCCATTGCTGTGCCCTTCACTTGTACAAAAAAATCGTTCTCAAACTTGAAATAGTTGTTTTTCAATGAAATTTCAGCTAGTTCTATAATGAACGATGTGGGGACCTGATGTGGTCTTTCCCTCATATCCAAGTAGAATTCCATTACTTGGAGAGCCTCATCTTGAGGGATTTGGGTGTACAAGGATGTTACATCCATTGTCACCATAATTTGATCTTCTTCATCGAAAAATGTGCCCTCCACCTTTGTGGTGAAGTCCATTGTGTCCCTCAGATAGGACTTGACACCACTTATGAACGGTTTCAAAAAGAAATCAATGTATTTGGAGACTGGCTCCAATACTGAGTCACAGCCTGAAACAATCGGGCGTCCGGGAGGTATTTGGCTATTGTTGTGAATTTTTGGTAGAAAGTACAGGATTGGTGTTCTTGGTGTTTTTCTATTCAAAAATTCAAATTCCTTTGGACCCAGAAAACCCTGATCTAGGGCAGTTTTCGTTAAGTTCCCAATTTTATGTTGGATTTCTTTTAAGGGATCTTCCTTCAAAGGTCTATACCATTCGCGGTTTTCTACATGGGTTTTACCCTCCTCCAGATACATTACGCGGGGCCAGATGACAACTGCCCCGCCTTTGTCAGCCTGCTTTATTACAATTGAGCTGTCAGATTTCAGATCTTGGATAGCTTGAATGTGATCCTTCTTTAAATTGTTATGAACAAAGTGTTTTGTTTTTTCCAACTTTGTGATAGAAGATAAAACAGCCCGCTCAAAAGCATAAATTTGCTTAGGTATATTTTGGGTCGGGGTGAATTTAGACTTGACTCTAAGGCCAGTAATTTCTTGAGTGTGGGGCGACTCACTCCCTGCAAAATGGGATTTTAGTCTTATTTTTCTGCAGAAATCTAACGCCTCCAGTTTTAGTTTAGTAAAATCAGTGCGTCTACTGGGTACAAACTTAAGACCTAAACTGAGAATCATTTTTTCATTCATAGTAAGTTGTTTATTGGAAAGATTCACGATGGCAGAATGGTCTAATTGTTGTAGTACCTGCTGCGTGTCCTCATTTCCCATGGTTGCTTGAAGCGAACCCTTGTTTGCCCTCCCCTGGCTAAAAAAGGCTGATTCGAATTACCTTGTTTTTTCGCAGTGCCCTGCCTTGTGTCCGGAGACGAGTCTGATGATGATGAAGTATCAGAAAAACCAATGAATCTGTTCTTGGATCGTCCTTGATAGTTAGTTAAGGCTTTTCTAGATTCCACCTGAGTGTAGTAATCTTCTTTTAAGAACGGATAAACCTGTTCTATTTTGAAAGATTTTGAATCCCTTTCAAACTGGGTAGTTTTGGCATTTACTGTATAATCCTTGAAAGTCTGGATCTCTTTCTCTATTTTCTCAATTAGTGTCTTAGCATCGGTTATTGTAGGATTCTCTGAAATAGCTTTGATCAAATCATGGATTTCTCTTTCTTCCTGACTACAGAGTCTTTGAGCAGTCTCTATGGTATGCAAAAAGGAATTTGAATTTTTTAATAGAAAAACACCAAGAACACCAATCCTGTACTTTCTACCAACAATTCACAAGAATAGCCAAATACCTCCCGGACGCCCGATTGTTTCAGGCTGTGACTCAGTATTGGAGCCAGTCTCCAAATACATTGATTTCTTTTTGAAACCGTTCCTAAGTGGTGTCAAGTCCTATCTGAGGGACACAATGGACTTCATCACAAAGGTGGAGGGCAAATTTTTCGATGAAGAAGATCAAATTATGGTGAAAATGGATGTAACATCCTTGTACACCCAAATCCCTCAAGATGAGGCTCTCCAAGTAATGGAATTCTACTTGGATATGAGGGAAAGACCACATCAGGTCCCCACATCGTTCATTATAGAACTAGCTGAAATTTCATTGAAAAACAACTATTTCAAGTTTGAGAATGATTTTTATGTACAAGTAAAGGGCACAGCAATGGGGTGTCCTTATGCGCCGGAGATGGCTGTATTGTTTATGGCCCAATATGAAGAAAGGTTTGTTTTCAATAACAATCCTTTTTCCAATAACATACTCCAATGGTTGAGGTATATCGACGACGTCTGGCTCCTGTGGCAGGGGAGCCAGGCAGAATTGGATGCCTTCACCAATTGGATCAACACGAGACACATGGACATTAAGTTTTCCATGCAGTCAAGTAAATCCATAATGACGTTTCTGGATGTGTCAGTAGGTCCTGTGGCACAAGCACTTAATACAACACTGTACAAGAAGGAGACAGACCGAAATACCATCCATAGGTGCATACCATAGAGACTGCTCAAAGACTCTGTAGTCAGGAAGAAAGAGAAATCCATGATTTGATCAAAGCTATTTCAGAGAATCCTACAATAACCGATGCTAAGACACTAATTGAGAAAATAGAGAAAGAGATCCAGACTTTCAAGGATTATACAGTAAATGCCAAAACTACCCAGTTTGAAAGGGATTCAAAATCTTTCAAAATAGAACAGGTTTATCCGTTCTTAAAAGAAGATTACTACACTCAGGCGTAATCTATAAAAGCCTTAACTAACTATCAAGGACGATCCAAGGACAGATTCATTGGTTTTTCTGATACTTCATCATCATCAGACTCGTCTCCGGACACAAGGCAGGGCACTGCGAAAAAACAAGGTAATTCGAATCAGCCTTTTTTAGCCAGGGGAGGGCAAACAAGGGTTCGCTTCAAGCAACCATGGGAAATGAGGACACGCAGCAGGTACTACAACAATTAGACCATTCTGCCATCGTGATTCTTTCCAATAAACAACTTACTATGAATGAAAAAATGATTCTCAGTTTAGGTCTTAAGTTTGTACCCAGTAGACGCACTGATTTTACTAAACTAAAACTGGAGGCGTTAGATTTCTGCAGAAAAATAAGACTAAAATCCCATTTTGCAGGGAGTGAGTCGCCCCACACTCAAGAAATTACTGGCCTTAGAGTCAAGTCTAAATTCACCTCGACCCAAAATATACCTAAGCAAATTTATGCTTTTGAGCAGGCTGTTTTATCTTCTATCACAAAATTGGAAAAAACAAAACACTTTGTTCATAACAATTTAAAGAAGGATCACATTCAAGCTATCCAAGATCTGAAATCTGACAGCTCAATTATAATAAAGCAGGCTGACAAAGGCGGGGCAGTTGTCATCTGGCCCCGCGTAATGTATCTGGAGGAGGGTAAAACCCATGTAGAAAACCGCGAATGGTATAGACCTTTGAAGGAAGATCCCTTAAAAGAAATCCAACATAAAATTGGGAACTTAACGAAAACTGCCCTAGATCAGGGTTTTCTGGGTCCAAAGGAATTTGAATTTTTGAATAGAAAAACACCAAGAACACCAATCCTGTACTTTCTACCAAAAATTCACAAGAATAGCCAAATACCTCCCGGACGCCCGATTGTTTCAGGCTGTGACTCAGTATTGGAGCCAGTCTCCAAATACATTGATTTCTTTTTGAAACCGTTCATAAGTGGTGTCAAGTCCTATCTGAGGGACACAATGGACTTCATCACAAAGGTGGAGGGCAAATTTTACGATGAAGAAGATCAAATTATGGTGACAATGGATGTAACATCCTTGTACACCCAAATCCCTCAAGATGAGGCTCTCCAAGTAATGTAATTCTACTTGGATATGAGGGAAAGACCAGATCAGGTCCCCACATCGTTCATTATAGAACTAGCTGAAATTTCATTGAAAAACAACTATTTCAAGTTTGAGAACGATTTTTTTGTACAAGTGAAGGGCACAGCAATGGGGTGTCCTTATGCGCCGGAGATGGCCGTATTGTTTATGGCCCAATATGAAGAAAGGTTTGTTTTCAATAACAATCCTTTTTCCAATAACATACTCCAATGGTTGAGGTATATCGACGACGTCTGGCTCCTGTGGCAGGGGAGCCAGGCAGAATTGGATGCCTTCACCAATTGGATCAACACGAGACACATGGACATTAAGTTTTCCATGCAGTCAAGTAAATCCATAATGACGTTTCTGGATGTGTCAGTAGGTCCTGTGGCACAAGCACTTAATACAACACTGTACAAGAAGGAGACAGACCGAAATACCATCCTCCATTATAGGAGTTCACATCCCCAGTGCCTGAAGGAAAATCTCCCGTATGGCCAACTGTTAAGGATTAGAAGGAACTGCACGGAGTTGGTTGAATTCGAGTGCCATGCCACATCATTTTGTGAGGAAATGACAAAGAGAGCCTATCCAAAAAAACTACTGAGGCACTCTAAGAAAAGAGCGAGATTCACTCCAAGAGAGAGTTTACTGCAGAAAAAAGACAAGACAGGTTTGGATAAACTTATTTGTGTGTCTACCTATGGTTCCCACACGAATAAGTTTAGGCAAATCATTTTGCGAAATTGGCATTTACTGGAGAACCTGGAGCACTCTATGCCAAAACCGATTTTTGCAATGCGCAAAAACCGCAGCATAGGTCAACAGTTGGTGCGAGCTGACAGTTATATTCCAAAACCAAAAAGTGATTTGATCACCCATTGGAATTTGAAACCGATATGTGGGCACCACAAATGTGGGTGCTGCGTGGCCTGCCCGTCAACGTTGGAGGGAAATGTGTTTGAACATAACCACATCAAATGGAGACATGAGAGTTTTACAAATTGTAAAACTAAAAATGTTATTTATGCAGTGGTATGCATATGCGACAAAGTATATATTGGCAAAACTTGCCAACAAGTCAACACGAGGATCACACAACACAGATCCCGCATTAGGCGCAAGATATTAACTGCCCCTATGGTTGAGCATTTTATGTCTGCCAACCATTCGGAAAATGATTTCAACTGGACAGTGCTGGCTGTGATAGACTCTAAATACCGATCAACTAATGTTGAAATTGCGTTATTACGCAAAGAGGCGTACTTAATCATGAAATTCGACAGTATCAATAATGGGCTGAATTGCATGAGCGAGTTAAACAGAATTTAAAACCCAAAATGATCGGTTTCTGAATTTTCCCTAACCTCAGTAAAATACAATGCCCAGCATGCACTCTACTGGTTGCTCCCCATGGCCCCTCCACCATTGGTGGACATACCATATGTGATCCATTTACGTGTCATTACACGTTTGTGCTGGGAAAGGAACCCTTTTCACAAACAACCGATCGAGGAAGGAGGAACATTTAATGCCAAGTGCCTTTTTGCTGAATTCGGTAAGCGCGTAGGAATGAACATAAAATAATGTCAATTCCTTAAGCCAAATTACAGAATGCGGCACTCACTACAGCCCGGTTTTATGTTTTTCAGTTTCCCTCAAAGACCGCCATGAACTAACATTAATTTGGTGTAACGTGAAAGTGTATACTGCCACATTAAGTAAGTAAGTTCGAACTCGTTGGCCAAACACCATAGAAAGTTGTCAGTAAGAAAGAGTAAAACTGCTCCCATTCTTTCTAGAAATCACAAATTTTGAAGACCACGACTGATCCGTGTTTTGGACCAAATTTGATGCTGGTGGCCTAAGGTATATTTTTTTAGTCCACGCATACGCTGATTTACGACCAGTAGTCAGGCTTGGTCACACACTAAATAGGGGCTTGTTACTTTGTTGCAGACACCCTGCATGAGAATAACCGAAAGCCAGATGCATCCTCTGGCCCCATAAAGGTATGATATTTTGTAGCGAACTAACTAGAGAGTTAGGTGCTGGAAGACTTAAAGAAGCTATTCTAAACAATCCCAATTATTTTTCTTTTTTGTCAGAAACTGTTGTTCAAGACAAGATTCAACCTGCCCTGATGAGAGTTGGGAATTCACAAAACCCGAACTCGAAACGCGTCGGCATTATGAGATTTGAATCATAACTAGATTGCGTAAAACCTATGAATTTGGATTAGTAACCTATTGGGTGTTAGAAACTTGTTTTCGAGTTGTTTAGATTTAAATCATAATATGATGAATTTGAATGTATATAAATAGTTTGTTTGGATAACAACGTTTTGTGACATACTTACAATTTTGAATGTATCAATATTGATGTATTGTTTCTGTTATGTGTGTGGAATTTTATCATTAATTTCAGCAGAGATTTTTGTATAGTAGGTAACAATTGTGTTTTGTAATTATTAGGTTCACATCAATACGATTTTCTGTGTAACCGATGGTGTGTTTCTGATGTGGCCTCAAAAGTATTGATAAACTTTTTTCTATGAAAATAAAAATAAAATAGGCAAAAGTCATTGCCTTGAGAGACATAATTAATTTGGTCTTTCTTGGTTGTGATCGCAATTTCGATCCTAAATGAATGGAGGTGTGGGTACATTTTTTCTCTACTGATTTTGAGTCCTACCCCCCTCCTTCCCCTTCTGGACCAAACCCCTCCCATTTTTTGTATAGGATTATAACTCCCAGCATTAAAAACAGAAAGAAAGCAACTGGAGCAACTCATTACACATGGAGTTTAAAAACTTGGCAGCTATCAAATAGGGGATTAGTAGACAACGGTAGGTGGGAAAGCCAGAGACAGCAACAAGACCCACACGTTCTGAGAGTATATGCAGTAGCATGTGCAGATCTCAGTGCTGGAGCAGCATCTGAGGCAGTCTCCAGTGGAGAACAACTACTTGACTTCATTCACTTTTTTGCCAATGGATCCTTATACTCAAAAGTGAACTGTCATCCTGAGCCAGGTCACTCATGTAGTTATGAGGCCTCTTAAGTTTGGCAATTTAATTAAAGGTTTAACAAAAAAGAGGGATTGTTTTAGGAAAAAATAATTCCTGGTAAATATTTCACCACACCAGTATGACCATTTTTATCACACTCTTACAGGAGGTTACACAACTACATTTTCCACTGCAATATTGTAAGTAACTTTACAACTGGATTTCAGTCCTATGCCTGTGGTCAGAGTTCTGCATAGCAGACATCTCTGCCAGTGCTATGTGGAACCATGAAAAAATATGGAAACAGCATTCATCTAAGCAAACTCAAGTACACGTGGGAAATATTAACCCTCAAGCTTGTAAAAGAAGCATACATCTTCGCCGTGTACTGCATGATCTTACTGACAATTAGTTTTTAAAAGGTACATTACAGAATGTGTAACGTTAAGATCCAGCAGATTTAATTTAAATGCATTAAGTCTTTGACATGAAGGCTCTCAATAATAGGATAATACAAAATAATATGCACAATTAATAATAGGCTAAGCCCCAAATGTGCCGCAAAATCGGTACAGTAAAAAACACAGAATCCCTAGTAGCACACAGAAATCATCTGTCTCACCTCCAAAATTCAAGAGGTAATATAGGAAATGTTCCCTAAAACAGTGTGGAAAGTTCAGAATCAATGTGGTGTGAATAAATGATATACATTTTCAACAAATCAGAATAAACGTTAGAATCCTTATACAGCCTTACCACCTAAGCTCTAACCCACTATATGAATATCGACTTAGCCCCCTATGACCTAATGTCAGCACAAACCAGTTACAAAAGCAACAGTGAACAATTGTGAATGATTGCAATAGTGACTGCAAGCTCAAGATCCTTGGAGAACTGTTACATTAGTGAGTCCATGCTGCAGTCTTCTTTGAGAACAATGTCATTGAGAAATAAACAAAGACAACTTGCTTGACTAGGGGAAGCAGAAATAATAACAAGTGAATGTGGCAATCATGTTAGACAAGATGGTATCGAGGCCTAGTTAGCATAATTCAGAAAAGTGCACATTACCAGTTATATAAAAATCTTTTCAAAGGCAATAGCATCATGTCAATGTACACATGTGAATTTCGAATATACACTGCTAGTCTGCACCCTATTAAATGCACAATTTTGACTAATGCACAATGGCTTCATTAACAACAAGGTCAAAAGCCGAGAAATATTATTCCGAATGAGGAGTGAATTACTCCTGAATGGGAGGGATTGCAATACCAACCAAACAACAATTAAATTTACAGGATTTATAAAGCATTGTTCATCACTCAATTGATTAGGGTCGGTGTTGGGAGAAAAAGAACTAGTGAATTAACAGTTAGATAGACTTACTATTTTTTGGTGTGCAAAGAAGCACACCAATGGGAAAGAAGAAAACAGTGCAATATTTACAAATGTATGGTGGTGTTTTTCTCTCCCCTAGTGATGGTGCACTTTTGACTGCCATGCACCAATGCAGACATAAGGTTATGTTTATTTTTTTCAAGCATGAATTTTATAGTAGAAGGGGACCTTTTAAATACAAAACTTAGCTTTCCTACTTTTCTCACTTTTTGTGTAGGTTGTGCAGTTCAGCAAATATACAAATTTTGAAAAGTTTGGGGGAAAGTTTTCTATTCCCAAATCTTTTGCTTGCATAAGTTTTAGGCGTAAATGCCTATCCACCAATGTTAATAGAAAGAGATCTGCTTCAGTACTCGTGCGTGGTTGAACGAAAATGCCTACGTACCACTCATGAAATGCCCTCATAATGCTAAGTAGATAAACTGACACAGATCATTTCTTTGCTTTACTTTAGGCACCCACCCAATGCAAAACAGAATTTAAACGGAAAGTAAATCTCAGCAAAACATTTTGAATGTGGCGCGTTACTTTGATGACACAAACCTGGCCCAAAGTGTTGATACATATTCCCCAATGTGTCAACGGTCCGACATTCTGAATCAGCAATAGATTTCTGAATTCATGTGAGAAGTAGGATGACTCAGAAAAAGGTAAACGACGAGCACAAAAAAAACGTTATGTACTAACAATGAAATATATCAAAACATTTTTTAAATTAAATAAAATATGATAAACGAAAGAAGTCTTTGTCTGGTTATTATGACAAAATCAGTCTTTTGGATTCCATAGGTAAACACATAAAGACAAAAACAAAAATATCAGTTTAGATTGGAGTCTTTGGGAGAGGATGCATGGTCGCTCTAAATCTGGGCCAAAAATTGGGATTTCGATTTTTTTACGGTTCATAATTTCGGAACATGATATTGTAAACTATTTTTACTCCTTCAGTACACATTTCAGAAACAGCTTATGGTTGCAATTGAGTGTAAAGAAAAAAATGTGTTTTCATAATTTAATTGATAACTTCAAGTGCAGTATTTGATCTCGTGGTTTTCTGAATCCTTTCCCTATTAAGGTTTTGGCACGGACCTTGATACAGTAAGTGCTCGATAAAATAAAACGCATCTAACCTTCTAGCTGGAAAATTAAATAAGTCTGCCAATATTTTCTTTTCATATCAAACTGTCAGCAATATTCACTGTACATAAATAACTGCATACTGTACAGAAGTGTGCCAAGTTAAGGTTAAGGAAAGCTACAAAATCAATGATTATATTATTTCATGATAGATACAGATGTAGGAATGCAGCGCTAGGCAAATACTTTAAACATGAATTATGCTAAAGTCAAAAGGGCTTAACAATTGAATTTCCAAGGAAACTGAAAAGTATTAATTCTTCTTTTTCATCAAACACACTGAGGCTGGTAAACCAGCTTGGAAAAAAAGTTCTATTTTAATCATATTGTTGCACAAAATAGCCGTAACTATGATATCTGAACCAGCCGAATGTGGCATGTATCAGAGCCTAGGTGTTTAATGCATACATTTTAAGTATTTTATATCTATATACGCCGATATGAACAGATATTTTGCATCTAAATTTAAATTAGGACCCCAAAAATCATCTGCAAATGCCATTACGTTTTTAAACGTTAGCATCAGTGGCAGCCGGTAATTTTAGGATGGAGAGGACAGACGAGACACACACGCACTGTAACACACACATATGCTCTCACAGCCCTGCATTCACACACGTGCGCACACGCACACACACATTAATTAATAACACTCATTACCAAATATTCAAATATACATGCATGCACGGACGCTTCAGGGCTTAAAACTGAAGCGTCCAGGTGTGAGGCAATGAGTGACACTACGCCTCGTCTCTGAGGGGAGGGCCCAGGGATCTTAGCTGAGCTGAGGAGGTCACACCCACAGGTGCTGTGACTTGCTCAGCCCAGCAAATTTCAACTCAGGCAGCCAGGAGCCTGGGCTTTTAGCGCATATCTTGCTCCTGGCTGCCAGACCTAAAAATTAACAGTGTCTGTCAGGCTGACCTTTGTTTAGCCTGACAGACACTGTTCGTGAGGGGCAAAAGTTTGGGGGGTGTGGCCCTAACTTCCAGTGGACCTGCTGCGGCTGGTAGGTAGAGGTTAAGACCACAGATAGAAACCAGCCATCCAGAAAGAACAACAAGGATGGTGTATTTTCTGCATCTGATCAGGAAAGGGGTTATGAAGTACGTGGCTAGCCAAGAATACAAGCAACACCCATACATGTGTATATTAGCGGCCATTTACAAACACTTTTGAAGTACATATTCATCCTGCAAAGAAGATCAAATGTACTAAAGAGGGTTGCAGTATATATTTTGCTTTGGTACTGATAGAAATGGAACACACCACAATATCTCACTGATGTGTAGGAAGGAATTTTTCCACAGCAAAATATATGGTAGACCTGGGGATTGAAGCTGGCCTCCTCGAGTCAGAGAACACTTCTTCATGAGATGCTGTGGGTGATTTTTCACCTGTGATTGATTTCTTCAACACTGCAGCCTTTACTTTCAGGAGTTAACCTTTACCACGCCGTAAATCCATTGCGGACCACCATTTAAGGGGATGTATCCGGTCTGTACCTCACCCTATGTTGCCCCCCCTCCCCCGTCCTTAGGAACACCCGCCTGCAGAGGATATCATTTACCATCATTGCACCAGGGTCGAAACGTCAACACTCTCCCCCAGTGGGCCTCTACCTGACATCATCCCAGCCCTGCCTTTTCACTGATGAATGTTCTCTGTGCACCATCAGAAAATCATGAAATGAATATGTGTAATTTCATAAGGGACAGGCCTATCTGTAAAACGGGTGCCACAATGAACCACGACCAGTTTTACCAAGGATACCGGAATATATCATTGATTGGTTATTAAATTTGCCTGTTGGATTCCCCTCCTTTATATCTATCCTACCACACAAGCACTTTTCTTTTTCACACTCCCCTTGGAGCAACCTCTTTCTCTATTTGGAGCATTGTATATGGTGATCTGTTATAAAAGTCACTAAATAATAAATGGTCCCTTTTGGAGCGATATTTTGTGCCCTTGTGTTTTTCGAGGATATACTTGTTTGCATTATAAGGAAAATGGTGGTACATTAATGATACAAATCCCAATTCTATATGTACCTGATGCCTTTCAACTAATGAAATATCTTTTATAACTGAATTGTAACTTCAAAGAAGTCTAGGACCATTGTTTCCTATACCAGGCATATGGTACAAGGCAGTAATCAGGCATACTCCTACTGTGCAAACCCTACTCTGCATGTACCTTGAGTGTGTGTAGGTGTAATGCCAAGAATTCCTCCAAGAGACAAACCAAGCCCATTACCTGGCAGGAGAGAATATAGGAGCCTATCTTGGTCATGGACTGAACACCCCCGACACAGAGATGTCAGACCACTGCATGGTGAAGTTTTAGCATGCAGGGACCCTCGGTGTCAGCTGAAGTGCATCCTCTGCTACTGTTTTGGGATGTTCTTCATTTAGTGATTTTATGGAAATGTAGATATCCCTGTCACCACGTGGAAGAAGATAGAATGATATTTGTACATAGTGCGTAGAAGGGCCATGTGCATGATGTTCGAAGGCATCGTGATAATGTTGTGCGAAGCTAGATGTGTAAACAAAGTAGTTTCAAGAGAAACTAATCCAACATTGTTGTGCACACAAATATGTGCAAAAGGTCACAGCAGAAATGTTACTGTGAAAAATAGGATGATATAAGAAAAGAGTCACTTCGCTATATGGGTCTAACCCGGGCAGATAACAATCCTTTTTACAACCTCTGCTACCACTCAAGACATAGCAATCATTATTCATTCCTTGACACCCTGAGTTTTTCAAGAAGACTTAAAAAATACATACATATTCCCATTATGAATCGAAACAAACCTGGACATTCAAGATCCAAACAACTACAGACACATTGGAACAGACCGTTCCACAACAAACTAATAGAAAGAGCAGTATTCACCGAGATGTCTCAATATATTTAAGATAACTCCATACTTTCCGACTTCAAACAGGATTCCGTCCAAGATGAGGCACAGAATCTGCCCTAGATGCCATCTGAGATGACATTAAAACCACAGTAGACCACAACAGGGTCACTGCACTACTTCTCCTGGACCTTTTAACTGCCTTCAACATAGTTGTTCATGGCATTGTAATACAAAGACTCTGCGAAGCTAGTATAGAGGAGAGTAGTCTCGACTGTATCACATCCTACCATCAAAACAGAACAAATGTCATCCATACTCCTCCTTTCTCATACAAACCATATATCATAAAAGCAGGGGTCCTTAAAGGCTCTATCATCTCACCTATGCTATTCAGTATCTACATAAAGTAATTTCCGGCAATGATGAATGAAGTTCAGCTCACCTGCTATAACTGCGCAAGGGGCACACAAATACTTCTTAAATTGGAAAGCCCTAAAGACATTTGAAACTTAAAAATGTACAGTTGCCTCCAATCCATAGATCAGTGAATGAACATGGATCCATCTCAAATGGAAAATTGCCCAAAACTCATATACTCATCTGCGGTAATTGGAAACATAATAACCCACTATACGCCTGGCCTAAAAAGTGATGACTACCTCCTAAAGTATCCAAGGAAGTAAGAAACTTTTGAACTACCATGGACTCTAACCTATCAGTAAATGCCCAAGTGGTTAAGATAACAAGATCAAACTTCATTTCTATGAAACCTCTGTGATGCATCTTCCTCCACCTATGAGTTCCACAAAAGGTCCAAGTGACTATCTCTCTTGCACTATCTAATCCTGATTTCTCTAATGGCCTCTGCCATGGATCATCTCTATCAACTATGAAAATACTCCAACAAATTCAAAACACTGCCGCTAGGTTACTCCTACAAATAAAGCCACAAGCCCACATTTCTCCTGCCTTAAGGGGTTTACATTGGTTGCTGGTTTCCATAAGAAGCATGGTCAAGCTGTTTTGTATCACTCACAAGGCAATACATGGAACAGGACCAATTTTTATCAAAAAAGAAAATCACAAAATACAGACAACAAAGAAATGTTTTTTCCAGATTGGTGACTAGCCTCAAAATGCCAGTATACAAGACATAAAACATGGGTGGAGCATCTTTCTCTTGTTATAAGGTTCCTACAAATATTGCAGGACTGTGTATTAGACCAGCATGAACTTCATAGTATAGAAACGTAATCCACATGTACCATTCATAAGTGTTGGTGGGTTTTGACTAGTTTGCAGTACCACACCCAACCCCTAAACTGACCAGGGTAACAGATGTTGTTGCCAACCTTAAGCATTACACTCTGATTCCAAGGAATCAATGGAAACAGATCTTACCCTTTCGTCTGGTCACTCTTGCACCACCCAAGGTAAACATAAGGAAAATATGCATTTTCAAACATTTAGGGGTCGATTCCGATTCGGGAAAAACCACTCCGAATAGCAGTACGGAGCGTTTTTCCCGTACAAATCAAACCCTGCAACGTACCCCGTACGTACGACAAAGTATGATTCGTACCAGGAGCAGGACTCCGTACGAATCGTACAGTGTCCGTACAAATCAAATCCCCGTACGAATCTCCCTCGGAACCCGCTGTACGCCACATTCGTACGGTTCGCGGCTGGTTTTTCCGACCCAGCAAGTACGAATCGTGTCGGGTACGCACCGTACAACACTTTTTTTATGGGAGCCGAAAACGTCCGGAGAAGCAGAGTTCGCCGGGTACGGGTACGGAACAGGTACGGAACGCCCCCCCGGGTACGGTGCATACACACCATGATCGCAGGGGTATGGTGCGTACCCCTGCGATCATGGGGTGTACGTACTGTACCCCGCAATCGCAGGGTGTACGCACCGTACCCCATGTCCGCTGGGTGTACGGTGCATACACCCTTCGATCGCAGCATATGGGGCGTACACCCCATGATCACAGGGGTACGTACCGTAGATGGCCACCAGAGACAAAAAAAAACAAATGTAGCCCAAATATCAGCCAGATGTAGCCCAACTATAGCCCAATGACAGAATGTCCCAGAGTGTTCTAAAGAACAACTAGAGCGCTAACAGTCTTACTTATGACAAAAGTATGGCACACCTGAAGTCATCTTGATTGGAATAAAGTGTTAACACTTAAAACATTTAATTTGCAAAGGAACAAAATGAGGGGGTTCATTTTGCCATAGAAATTATGATTAGTGCTGAAGAAAGAAAAATTAGGGCACATTTTGAGTGACTTCTCAAATCCTCTTATATTTCATTAAAAAAATTCTGATATGCAGTCTCCCAAGATGGCCACCAGAGACAAAATAGCCCAAATGTAGCCCAAATATCAGCCAGATGTAGCCCAACTATAGCCCAATGACAGTAGTTAGGACCTACTTTCCATAGGAAATCCGCAACATTCTATTGAGCATAACTTTGGCACCGGTGGACGAATCTTTGCGAATTTCTCAAAGAAGATGGCCTGCTCCGCTCCGCCCCTTCCCTGAAAGTTTGGGGTGGATTCGTCAAGTGGGGGCTGAGATAAAAGGGGGTCCCAAAACGTGTTTTCCCCATGTTATTTTCCATAGGACGTTTAGACACGGCTACAGCTCGAACGGTTGAATGGATTTATAAGAAATTTGGTAGAAGGGTAGAGTCCGGCTCGCAGATTACGATTTTCTTTGAATGGTGTAAATCTGTTCAGTAGTTGCTGAGAAAATTAACTTTGAAAAAATATATATTGGGCTACATTGGGCTATATATATGTTAGAGCCCAAATGTAGCCCAATGTAGCCCAATGTAGCCCAATGTAGCCCAAAGATGGCCACCAGAGACAAAAAAAAACAAATGTAGCCCAAATATCAGCCAGATGTAGCCCAACTATAGCCCAATGACAGAATGTCCCAGAGTGTTCTAAAGAACAACTAGAGCGCTAACAGTCTTACTTATGACAAAAGTATGGCACACCTGAAGTCATCTTGATTGGAATAAAGTGTTAACACTTAAAACATTTAATTTGCAAAGGAACAAAATGAGGGGGTTCTATTTGCCATAGAAATTATGATTAGTGCTGAAGAAAGAAAAATTAGGGCATATTTTGAGTGACTTCTCAAATCCTCTTATATTTCATGAAAAAAATTCTGATATGCAGTCTCCCAAGATGGCCACCAGAGACAAAAGAGCCCAAATGTAGCCCAAATATCAGCCAGATGTAGCCCAACTATAGCCCAATGACAGTAGTTAGGACCTTCTTTCCATAGGAAATCCGCAACATTCTATTGAGAATAACTTTGGGGATGGAGGCTGCAGAGTTCCACGCCTCTGCTTAGCCCGTGACCCATGATCCGAGACCCCGCCTCCGTAATGGCGTCCGCACTCTGGAGACGCTTGCAGAGACGCTAGCAGATTGTCGGGAGCCGGGAGCCGGGAACCGGGAGCCGCGAGCACAGAATCAAGCCGCGAGTGAAGGAATGTGCGCGTGAGCGGCGAAGGATATTAGAATGGTTTTAGACTCTGCCTCACTGCCCCACTGACTCGGCTTTGTCTGGGGAGATAAACTACAGCGTGCAACTCGTTTTTTTCCTTTGGCTGTCTACCCGAGGTGAGCTCATGTAGCTGCTGTTTGCTGCTGGATCAGTCGGGCTGGGTTTAAAGGCTCTTGCAGGCTCTGGACTGAAGGGGAGAAAGAAAGTACGCTATAACGCTATTGCTGTCTCAGACACCCAACCTCTGCTAACTGTGAAGAACTATTAGGGGTGAAGAAGGAAGAAAATAAAAAAATAAAACTTTGGGCAATTATTAAAGTCCATAAACGACGGTTATAGCTATATCTTTTTTTTTTTTTTTCTTTCAAAAAACTTTAAGAGGAACTAAAAAAAAAAAAAAAAAAAAAAGTGTACCTTTCTGAAGGAAGAAAGGGAAGGGAGAAGGGATAAAGGATAAAGAAAAAATGGGCAAACCACAGAAGGAGGGAGATGACGCAGCCAAACTAAGTAAAATAGAAGCAGCTGCCCGACAGAAGGCTAAGACTCGACTTGCCCTGGCTAGAAAGGCTGCACGTAAAGCGGCCAGAGACAAAAACAAAAATGGCAACCGGGAGGAGAGCTCTGTAGTTGAAGATACAACACCTGAATCTTCAGATGAGGAATCACCCCCCCTCTACTCCCCTGCAGCACGAAACACAGCAAAAGACAGGAATGGAGGGGGGTAATTCGGATGACATCATTGCTATAGCCTCGCTCCCTCAATCAGAGGTGGAAGAGCATCCCCAACCTCAAACTCCAACTCCAAATCCTTCTCCAACAACGGTTCTTCCAACACCTCAAGTAGAAGAAGCGAGGGGAGAGAGGAGTACCGTCGGGAAGGAAGTGAAGGACTTTCCGCTTTTTGCAACAAGAACAACTCCAAAATCTCTCACTCCTCATCCTCATCCAGCCCAGCTTCCTTTGGTCTCTATTACGTTGGATTCACCTGCGTCTAGTGCCCTATCTAAAGGCCCTGACATGATAGATACACTACCTCAAACCCAACTCCCAACAGCAGCTGAGGTAATGAGTGATAGCGATATCGGGCAAACTATAACTCCCGGGAATGTGGAAGAAACAGGTCTCGACTCAAGTTTATTGGGCTCTGAAGCAAGAACTGAGGCGAAATATCAGCTAGATATACGCGAGATGCTCAATCTAATCCTCGACGAGATCCGCGAAATTAAAAATAATCAGCGAACAGAGTTAGCTGCCATCCACATTAGAATAGATAAGTTGGAAGAGATAACTCTGGCACTCCCTAATAGAATACAGGAAGCTGAATCAAGGATATCAACATTGAAAGATCAAATGAATCTGGTATCTGGAGCGACGAGAGAGGCTACAAAGAAGCGGATCTCCATGGAGAATAAACTCGAGGAGTTGGAGAACCACTCTCGTAGATCGAACCTGAGGATTGTGGGTGTTCCCGAAGGAACTGAAGGTTCCGACACGGTACGCTGGGTTAATACCTTCATCCAGAAAGTAGTCCTGCCAGACTTTGAAGGAGACCTAACAATAACTAGGGCACATAGAGTACCAGCTCAGCGTTTTGCGAATTCTCCTTTTCCCAGAACTATCTTATTAAATTTTGCAGATTTCAGGATCAAGGAGCAGATTCTTTCTAAAGCCTATCAACAACGTCAGTTTTCAATCTCTGAGACTACTAAATGCAGGATCTTTTCGGACATGACAGCAGCTGCGGCCAAGAGAAGGAAAGAGTTTGTAAAACTGCTGCAGCTATTCAAAGCCAATGGCGCCCAGGCCTCGATTGCGCAGCAATCAAAGCTGAAGGTTCTTGTAAAGGGAAAATTCTTTTTGTTCACCGACTTAGAGGAGGCTCAGACTCTTCTCAATGAAATATCCACAAGGGCTTAGGCTTAAAAACTTAACGGAGTTACAATGTGAGGAACCCAAGGTTCTAATCTGAAGGGGATGCGATAGCTAAAAGAAATTGTTTGAAGGCGGGTGTTCCTGGGTTATTGGGTCACACCAGGGTGTACTACGAAGACACCCGAAGAAGAAATCAGAGGGTGGGATGTGGACAGTGTGGAAGGGGGGGGATCCCACGTTCCAGGGGAGGGTTCTGGGTGGGGGGGGGTAAATGCAGCAAAAATTACAAGCGCAGTAGGTTTGTTATTTTTCATATTGTTTGGTACAGAATATGTTTAGAATTTTACAGATTTAAGGAAGAGATTTGATACATGTAATATCCTGTCCATTAATGCGAACGGGCTGCTTAATAAACAGAAGTATGGAGCCCTGTTGAAATGGGTAATTGCCCTAAAACCCCAGGTGGTCTTCCTCCAGGAGACACACCTGAAAACAAATTCTCCAAAGTTGTTTCTGCCAAGATATTTTTCCCATGGGTTTTTTTCCTCCGCTGGGGTCGCCCAGAGGGGGGTTGCTATTTATTTCTCTAGGAATCTACCCTGGGAAATTCTACGGATGCAAAGAGACTCTAAAGGTAGATGGCTTTGGGTTTTAGTAAAATTGTCGGGAAAAGTATTCAACTTTGTAAATTACTATGGCCCGATTTTTGATGACACCTTGGCATTGTCTGAAATTAGTGAAATTCTGAGGGGCACTATGGGACAAATTATAGTAGGAGGCGATTTTAATTACATCCAGGATCTAAAGAGGGATACTTCTAACAAGAACAAGAAACAATTAAAACCAAAGACAAAAGGAGTACTGGAGGCTTTTAAGATAGAATACCAATTGAGGGACTCTTGGCGCTCCTTTAATCCCAATTCAGAGTCTTACACATGTTATTCCAATAGGTTTCATACAGCCTCCAGAATAGATTTTTTTTTGTCCTCTAAATCACTTCAAATTTCCAACGCATTGATAGGTTGCAATCCCTTTTCAGATCATGGGAGGGTTGAGATTGAACTGATACTGGAGGGTATCGAAGGGGTGCGTTCTAGGTGGCAGTTGGATCGCACCCTTTTACAGAATATGATATGGGTAGAGGGCTTCAAAGACTGGATAAAAGATTTTTTTCTAGTAAATAATGACTCCGTAGAGCCTTTTGCAGTATGGGGAGCATTTAAAGCAGCAGCCCGGGGTCAGATTATAGCATTTTCTAGTAACAAGGCTAATACTCAAAGGGAAAAAATATCTGCCCTTCAGTATGCTGCTGAAAAGGAGCATGCATTAAAACTGAATCAAATGCCTAATAAATGGGAACAAGCCAAAGCAATGCTTAGGGACTTTTTTGTTTTAGAAGAGATAAACAGCTCAAAGGCCTTTCAGCAAAGGCTGTATGAAGATAGTCAACTGATGGGAAAGCTCTTGGCTAATTCAATCAGAAAAAAACAAGAGTCCTCTATCATTTTGAAAATTCAAGACTCTCTGGGGGGAACCAACACCCAGAGCGAGGGGATTGCGAAAATATTCCTTGATCATTATGAGAGAATCTACTCTACAGATATTCAAGTGGGCGGAATGATGATCAAGGAATATTTTGATAATTTGGATATTCCCAAAATCTCCGATTACAGGAGTAATCAAATAGGCTCAGAAATAAATTTACTTGAAATTCAAAATAGTATAAAAGAAACAGCAGGTGCAAAGGCTTCAGGCATGGATGGATTCCCGATCGAATTTTATAAGATCTTCGTGAAGGAATTGGAGGATCCATTAAAAAATCTATTTAATTTTATTAGAGTTGGTGGAAAGGTCCCATCCGAGTTTAAAGAGTCCACAATTATTAGCTTTGTGAAGAAAGATAAGAATCCGGAGGATGTGAATTCCTATAGACCTATTAGTCTTTTAAACTCTGACTACAAGATTCTTATGAAGATCTGGGCTCAAAGATTTGTGTTGGCAGCCCAGGAGGTAATACACAAAGATCAGACGGGATTTATAGCTGGGCGATATATGGCAGCCAACACAGAATACTTGATACAGGCGTTAGACTATTTAAATGTTAATTCGATCGCTGCATGCATCTTAATGATTGACGCTGAAAAAGCATTCGATTTAGTTAATTGGTCAGCACTATTTTCTTCCTTAGGCTACTTTGGTTTCCCTGCCCTAATTATTAGGATGATACAGAATATTTATGAAGGAGCGTCAGCCCAGGTGATAATTAATACTAGGCAAGCAGGGAAGATAAAAATAAACCGCGGCACTAGGCAAGGTTGCCCCTTATCGCCCTTGCTTTTTACTTTTTTTATCGAACCCCTGGTAATAAAAATAAGGAATAATGACGCAATTTACCCTCCAATTGCTGGAATGTCAAAGTTAAAACTGTTTGCGGATGATATTATTTTGTATCTGGCTCCTGATAAAGAAAATATTTTATGCCTCCTGAAAGATCTTAAAGAATATGAGAGGATCGGGGGTTATAAGATCAACGAGAAAAAAACAGAAGTTCTTATTTTAAATTCAAGTATAGATTTTCTTCCGCTAGATCTTCAGTTCCAAGCACAAAAACGGGATCCAATAAGATATCTAGGGTGTTTTGTGACCAGCGAGTATCAAGAACTTTTTCGATTGAACTATATAAAAATGAAGAACAAAATCAAGAGTCTACTGGAACAATGGGACCTATTGCCCTTATCTCTGATTGGCAGAGTAGCTCTGATAAAGATGAATGTATTGCCTTTGCTTTTATTTCTGTTTAGCAATATCCCAATTAAAGTCAATACGGCCTTTTTTAATGAACTCGAATCTATGTTGAGGAAGTTTATTTGGAATAAAAAGGCCTCAAGAGTCAAGCTTTCGGTAGTACAACTATCTGTAAATCAAGGTGGGCTCGCTCTCCCCCATTTTAAGACATATTATGAAGCAGCCTTTTTTGATATAGTGGCAGGATTATTAAGGAACAGACAGACAAGAGACAATTATTTTTTGGGATAAAATGTTGAAGGAATCAGGTTCTCAAATTTTTTTCTTTTTAAAAACTGCAAAACTTCCTAAGAAAACAAGATACAAGACATTGATGGGGTATTCATCCAGATTACGTTTTTTATTTAAAAAATACGGATCAAACAGATCCATTTATTTGAAATTGTCGGAATGCACTAAAATGGGTCTCAAGATATCTCCGAATCACTTGGTAGAATGGGAATCTGCCGGATTTTGTGAAATAAGGCACCTACTCATTCAAAATACAGTAATCAGTTGGCAGTTGGTTATAGATAGAACACACCCCAGTAGGCTTAGGTTTTTTGAGTACTTACAACTGATTTATTTTATAAGAAAAGAAATAGGAGGCTTAAATACAACACCCAATGTCTTGTTAACAGCTTTATATGGGGAGAAACACAAGAGTATTGGATTTTGGTATAAAAAATTAATGCCTTCCGGTTTATCTCCTATAATTACTGATCATTTAGAAAAGATAAGCCTCTCGCTACAGTGCGTTTTATCAGATAAAGATTGGGAGCTAATATGCCAATTAGGAAATAAAGCCCTCCGAGCAGCTAATTATAAACGTATGTCTTTTCTCTCTCGCTGGCTGGCGTACTACACTCCAGAAACCTTACAGAGAATATTCCCTGAATGTGAAAATAAATGTTTTAGGTGCAAAACTAGGGACCAGGGGGGTTGGTATCATATCTTCTTCTCTTGTCCAAAGTTAGAATCCTTCTGGAAGGGGATCTTTGCAGACCTGGAGATTGCAACAGGGAAAATTCTATTACCAGAAGCAGAGGTGGCCCTTTTCGGTATCTGCAAAGAAAGGAATAGGTTTAATAAATCAGAAGAAGTGTTTATTTTTATTTCTACTGCAGTAGCTCGGTCTCTGATTCTACAAAATTGGAAATCTATGGTGATCCCATGCCAGTTGAAATGGGTTAATAAAATGAGAAGAACATGCAATTTTGAGAGAGCTTATGCAGGTAGAGTGGGCGCGATAGCCAGATTCGAAAGGAATTGGAAATATTTTGAGAATCTTGAATTGATAAAAGGAAGTTGATTATTTTATTTGAATCGATTTTTAGTGATTACTGCATCAGCACTTTAAAAACCGCAAATACATATTTATGTTGTTTTGCTAGTTGTTCATGTACTTTTTCGTATATACTAGCAAATTTTGCACGATATTGCATTCGCACTTTAAAAAAAAAAAAAAAAAAAAAATATGTAATAATATTTCTGCTGCTATATATTGATGAAAGGTAATAATATTTTTCGCTGCTATACATCGGCTCTTTCTGCACTTTATTGTACTAGTCACTTTATATAAGCTAATTTTGCACATTACTACACTAGCACTTTGAGAATTACAATAATATTTGTGCTACTTTAAATCGCTGGTTCTCGCACTTTATTGCACTAGCACTTTACAAACCGCATAGTAATCTCGATGCATTTTATTAGACGTTTATATATTAGTCAATTCAGCACGTTTTTGTACTAATATTTTAAGAATAACAATAACATCTTTGTATATCCTCATTTTTATGGGGGTAGGTTTATATGAATGTTTATATGAATTATAGTAGAAAGTTTGATGCATAATATCAGTTGTTTCTCAGGTACTAGCACTTTAATATCGGTATGTTATTGCAGTTATTGTATTTCCGCTGTGGTATTTTATTATCTAGGGTTGTCTCTTGTATATTGTTTGTAAATTTTTGTCCAACTATGAAGAATTTAATGTACCAATGTTTTCCTACGGCTTGTTCAATAAAAAAAATAAAAAATAAAAAAGAGAATAACTTTGGCGCCGGTGGACGAATCTTTGCGAATTTCTCAAAGAAGATGCCTGCTCCGCTCCGCCCCTTCCCTGAAAGTTTGGGGGGAATTCGTCAAGTGGGGGCTGAGATAAAAGGGGGGTTCCAAAACGTGTTTTCCCCATGTTATTTTCCATAGGACGTTTAGACACGGCTACAGCTCGAACGGCTGAATGGATTTATAAGAAATTTGGTGAAAAAGGTAGAGTCCGGCTCGCAGATTACGCTTTTCTTTGAATGGTGTAAATCTGTTCAGTAGTTGCTGAGAAAATTAACTTTGAAAAAATATATATTGGGCTACATTGGGCTATATATATGTTAGAGCCCAAATGTAGCCCAATCTAGCCCAATGTAGCCCAATGTAGCCCAAAGATGGCCACCAGAGACAAAAAAACAAATGTAGCCCAAATATCAGCCAGATGTAGCCCAACTATAGCCCAATGACAGAATGTCCCAGAGTGTTCTAAAGAACAACTAGAGCGCTAATAGTCTTACTTATGACAAAAGTATGGCACACCTGAAGTCATCTTGATTGAAATAAAGTGTTAACACTTAAAACATTTAATTTGCAAAGGAACAAAATGAGGGGGTTAATTTTGCCATAGAAATTATGATTAGTGCTGAAGAAAGAAAAATTAGGGCACATTTTGAGTGACTTCTCAAATCCTTTTATATTTCATTAAAAAAATTCTGATATGCAGTCTCCCAAGATGGCCACCAGAGACAAAAGAGCCCAAATATCAGCCAGATGTAGCCCAACTATAGCCCAATGACAGAATGTCCCAGAGTGTTCTAAAGAACAACTAGAACGCTAACAGTCTTACTTATGACAAAAGTATGGCACACCTGAAGTCATCTTGATTGGAATAAAGTGGTAACACTTAATACATTTAATTTGAAAAGGAACAAAATGAGGGGTTTCATTTTGCCATAGAAATTATATATATATATATATATATATATATATATATATATTCACTGAAAAAACCATAGGTTTTAAACACGTTATAGTTAGGAAGTAGCATTTAAAAAACCTATGAAATTCACTGAAAAAACCATAGATTTTACACACGTTATAGTTAGGAAATAGCATTTACAAAACCTATGAAATTCACTGAAAAAACCATAGGTTTGACACCAGTTATAGTTAGCTGGAAATTTTACTCGCATAAAACCAATTAAATTCCCACGTTATAGTTAGTTGGACTCACTATAACTTGCGCGTGCAATGCACTGCTGATGACGTCACATATTGCATCACTCATGACATGGTCAGTGACATCAGTCATGACATTACTGATGACACCATCCTTGTGACAGAGTGACAGACCTCTTTTCACTGTAATGTAACCATTGAAACACATATTCAAAAATAGAAAATAAAATTTTCGAAAAAATGGAGATACCCATACCAGTTACAACAACCAATTCAATAATTCCACCATCTATATACACATCCACTCATTGATCAACAGTTCTATATAGTCACTCGTACATATACTCACTCATGATATGTAGTGATACACCTATACATCCTGTTACACACCGACAGTCATCCAAAAGATACTCTCACACATATTCACACATGCAAATAAACTATTGAACATCAATTTATTTGCATATACAGCTATACACACACAACCACCTTACTTCTATGGAAACTTACACATAGTTACTCTCTTAAACAATCACCTATAGAAACACATACTTATCTAAACAGGAACTCTTACAATCTCTTTCTCTCACATATACTCACTTATATACATCAATATTCACATATATTAGATTAAAACATATGTAGTTACTGATAAAGACACTAGTGAGACAGTCATTCACTCACTAACACACACATATACACACTCTTCCACCCATACAGTCCTGCACATATGCTGTCTTCAAAACACATACAAAGAGAGAGTCAGTCATTCATGCATCTATGTGTTAAGTAATACCCCCACCAAACCATACAAACACTCATACTGATACTAACAAAAACATCTAATAACCCATATACATACACATGTAGCTACTCACCAACCCATGCAACCACTTATACACAAAGTGAAACACTAATACATATATTTAAATATTTAAACATTACTCTCTAATATATGTATTCACTAAGATACACTTAATACACAAGTTAACCAATCAATTTTTTTTTTAAAACATCCAAGTAATCACTTATTTAAACATTTATTCTTCCATCAACTTTTACATATACATATATAACACATATTTATTTTTTTAAAAAGACACACATTCACTGGATAGTGTCATCTGTGATGTTATGACTGATGTCACTGACCATGTCATGAGTGATGTAATATGTGACGTCATCAGCAGTGCATTGCACGCGCAAGTTATAGTGAGTCCAACTAACTATAACGTGGGAATTTCATTGGTTTTATGCTAGTAAAATTTCCAGCTAACTATAACTGGTGTCAAACCTATGGTTTTTTCAGTGAATTTCATAGGTTTTGTAAATGCTATTTCCTAACTATAACGTGTGTAAAACCTATGGTTTTTTCAGTGAATATATATATATATATATATATATATATATATATATATATATATATGAGGATGGACTTAAGGCAGTTGGACACTTTTTAGGTAAACGATCTATCCACATGTACCGCCATAATGAAATGTTGTTGTGTATGATAAAGTGGTGTTTATGTAATAACATATTTATGTTTAACAACACAGTATTCCAGCAATTGCGGGTTGTGGCCATGGGGGCATGCTTCCCGCCAAGCTATGCATGTTCACATGTGGGCTTGTGGGAGGAGCATGTCCTCAAGGTACAACACGCCAGAGAATGGTCGGAACACATTATAAATTGGTGGCGATACATCGATGATATTTTTGTCAATTGGAGGGGAAATAAAGATCAGGCCCAGAAATTTGTTAACGGCATTAATGTCAATAATCTCAATTTACAGTTCACTGCCCATATTGATCCAACCAGTGCCAGTTTTTTGGATATTAATGTACAAGTCACATAGGGCCAATTACTACTAGCCTCTATTGAAAGCCAACATCAGGCAACTCGGTATTGCATGCCAAGAGCTTCCATCCCCGGCACACCATAGCCAGCATTCCATACGGTGAGTTTTTACGAACGCAAAGAGTGTGCAGCACTGAAGCAATCCACGATTTACATCAGGAGGAGGTTACGGTGAGACTAATGGCTAGTGGGTATGATGGCAAGAAGTTGGACATGGCAAGGAGAAAAGCCAATGTTAATGATAGAGCAGCATTACTCAACCCTCAGAGAGTGACAACATGCACCTCTGACACTAACCAGAAAACTGATGCTGAAGGAGGCGAGTTCAGATTGATTACTACGTATAGTAAACAAGCAAAGGCCATTACTGCCATCATTAAGAAAGAATGGCCAATATTTATGACTGATCTGACTCTTAAGAAAGTGCTCCCTCAACATATGACAGTTACATTTCGCAAAGCCTTTTCGATGCAAAATGGTTTGGTGAAAAGCAGTGCTGAGAACACCAAGTCCACTAATTGACAAACTCCCAAGAAAGGTTTCACCAAGTGCAGCTCATGCAGAGCATGCAAATTTGGCTTTAATACCACCACGTATCGTACACCTTTCTCTGATTTTGAGCATAAATTAAGAGAACACTATGGGGCCGATTCTGATCCTGGATTTTTATTTTCCATACAAATAGGATTTGTATTTTTTTCCATACAGTAAAACTCCCTTCCAACCCGTGTAGTACGATTCGTACGGTAAAAATACACACAGATCGGCCCGATCCTTACAAATCGGATCGGGAAAAGCTGTACGACACGGACTTGTAAAAAAGACCATACAATTTGTAAAAAGGCTGTCCAACCCGTCAAGTACGATTGGTACAGGGTTGTCAGCATACGATATGTATGGAAAATGGCCTGTATACGGGGAATGACTCGTAACGGGCAACAAAGCGAACCCCTATACGCCTCGTACCCAGGTATGACTCGTTCTGGGGGTACGACTCTTACCGGGGTACGGGTCGTATAGGGGTATGAGGCATACAGGGGTCCCCCCACATGCGAGGCTTGTGTATGGTGCGTACCCCAACATCGTGAATGTATGCAAAGTACGTACGCAATTTTTGGGGTACAGTGCGTACATACATGATTTTGGGGTACTGGTCGTGTATGCACCGTACAAGCACAGTACCCCAAAATCGCGTACGTACGCACCGTACCCCAAAATCACGTACGTACGCACCGTACCCCAAAATCACATATGTACGCACCGTACCCCAAAAACACGTATGTACGCACCGTACCCCAAAATCGCGTACGTACGCACAGTACCTCAAAATCGCGTATGTACGCACCGTACCCCAAAATCACGTTTTTGTGATATGGTGCGTACGTACGCGTTTTTGGGTTACGGTGCGTACATACGCGATTTTGGGGTACGGTGCGTACGTATGCGATTTTGGGGTACGGTGCGTACATACGTGTTTTTGGGGTATGGTGCGTACATACGTGATTTTGGGGTACGGTGCGTACGTACGTGATTTTGGGGTACGGTGCTTGTACGGTGCGTACACGACCAGTACCCCTTCATCACGTATGTATGCACCGTACCCCACTTTCCGTGCCATCCGTACACACCGTACATACGCACCGTACCCCTGTATTCATGGGGTGTACGACGCGTACATGAGGGGGTCTGTCTCGTACTGTTTTCGGGGCGTACAAGGTTTTTCCAGCACTTTTTGGCTCTTGTAAAAAAAGAGCTGTATGGAGTGCCGTTTGTACGAATCGTACTTGCCGGGTTGTAAACTGCTGCCGGGAATACATGGGATCGTCGTGTACAGAGCAATCCGAATCGGAATCGCTTGTATATACGATTTGTATAGTTTTTTTAACAATTTGTATGGAGTGCGTCTATTTGTACGGATCGTACTTCCTAGGTTGTAGGGGCCTCCTTACAAGTACGAGTTGCATGGGGAAAACGCTCCATACCACGATTTGTACAGCGTTTTTCCAGGATCGGAATCGGCCCCTATATGTGTAGAACTGACCACGCTGTATATGTACTGAGGTGCAGTTGCGACTTGTGCTATATTGGGAGCACTAAGTTGCCAGTGCATATGCACATATTACAGCATTTGGCTGCAATCGTCAACTCAGATCCAGCACATCCAGTCGTTAGACATTTCAAAGTGGAACATGAACGTAATCTTAAATGTCTACAATATTTCGTTATTGATTCAGTACCCCCTAATAAGAGTGTAACTACATATGTTTTAAACTAGTATATGTGAGTATTGATGTATATAATTGAGTATATGTGAGAGTGAGAATTTGAAAGAGTACCTGTATAAATAAGTATGTGTTTTTATAATTGATTGTTTAAGAGAGTAAATATGTGTACGTTTCTGTAGAAGTAAGTGTAGTGGTGTGTATACAGCAGTATAATCAAGTAAATGGATTTTTGATAGTTTATTTGCATGTATGAATATGTGTGTGAGTAACTATATGGATGAGTATTAGTGTGTAACATGATGTATAGGTGTATGAGTACATATGATGAGTGAATACATGTATGAATGACTATATAGGACTGTTGTTGAATGAGTGGATGTGTATGTAGATGTTGGAATTACCTAATAGGTTGTTGTAATTGGTATTGGTATCACCATTTAAAAAAAAATGTAGTTTCCATTTTTGAATGTGTGTATCAAAGATAATATTAGGGTGAGAGGAGGTCTGCTACTCTTTCAGAAGGATGATGTCATCAGTGATGTCATTTAAGATGTCATGAGTGATGTCATGAGTGATGTCACAGACCATGTCATGAGTGATGTAATATGTGACATCATCAGCAGTGGATTGCGGGCGCGCAAGTTATAGTGAGTACAACTAACTATAACAGGGGATTTTCAATGGTTTTGTATGAGTGAAATATCCAGCTAACTATAACTGGTGTGAAACCTATGGTTTTTTCAGTGAATTTCTAAGGTTTTTTCAATGCTAATTCCTAACTATAACGTGTGTTAAACCTATGTTTTTTTCAGTGAATTTCCAAGGTTTTTTAAATGCTAATTTCTAACTATGACATGAGTGAAACCTATGGTTTTTCAGTGAATTTCCAAAGTTTTTAAAATGCTAATTTCTGTATCAATGTTCATATTTTTTATATATTTATTTATCCACAAACTGCCTTTGTATATTGTATTGTAATAGATTGACTGTATCCAGTAATATGCAATGGCACAGCTAATGTTTATGATTTGGATAATGTTGAACAGTATAGTCTACATCTTCAATCAACATATAAACACTCAAATTTGTTATTTAACTTTTTTTTGTGTGTTTTTTTCCACCTCGCGAGAAGGTCTAGCGGGTCAGAGAGTCTCTACTCTACCCCCTATTCACGTTCTCCACTTTTGTTTTTAAGTCACTTCTGCCTCGAGGGTGCGTGCACCGTGCGCGTACCTCGCGATTTTTTAATAAATTTTTTTTTTTTTTTTACCTTCGGGGTCCTTCAGGGACCGCCTGAGAAGGCCTAGGGGGTCAGGGAGTCTCTACCCTGCCCCCTTTACACGTTCTCCACTTTTATTTTTGACTCACTTCAGCCTCGAGGGTGCGTGCAACGTGCGCGCACCTAGCAATTTAAAAAAAAAATGTTTTTTTTGCTCTTCGGGGTCCTTCAGGGACCCCATGAGAAGGCCTAGGGGGTCAGGGAGTCTCTTCCCTGCCTCCTTTTCACGTTTTTAAAAGTATTTACGAAAATCGGGTAAAACGTCATTCATATGCGGCGGTCGCGCAACGTGCGTGCACCCTTGCCCGCACCCGTGCGCGCAAGTAAAGTCATGTGACTTGAAAACAACATTTTTGATTGGTTTATAGTAGTTTCTTTACCTTACCAGAATCTTCAAAAACTCCCACTTCCCTCACTATCTCTTTGACTTTCCAGAGAGAAGGATCTTTGGAGTTTTGTTCCTGATTTTCAACTTCAAAAATGGCAGAGCAAGATACATCATCTGACTCTAATGTGGAGTTTGTGGAAGAAGAACCAGTTGCTAAGAAGAAGAAGAAGGAGTCTTTCATCTGGCAATTCTTCACTTTTCCTGAGGGGCAGAAATAAGTTAAAGCCCCCAAGGTAACCTGCAGGCTATGTGTAAGTGTGCTTTCGAGGAGAAATCCGACCAAGCATTATTCATTTAGCATCCACACCATGATGCGACACATTAGAAATGTGCATCCTAGGAACTTTGCAAGGGTTTCTACAAAAGCCTTTGCTTCCAATCCTCCTGCTGCTGTCCCCAGCACCTCTACAGCAGGAGCATCTCCTTCAACGTCAAATTTTGATCTCCGGCCATTTTGGCCAATGTACATATTCGTTGTAATTTCTGCAACAAAATCCTCACCTATGGAGAGCAGAGTTTAAATTTGATAGAAATTAAAGTTACCCAGCACACATGCCGCCGCACCTAATTTTTTTCATTTATTATTTTTGTTCCAGTTGAACACTTTTTCGTTACCTGTTTACTTTTTTGTTTAAAAAAATCCCCCAAAAATATAAAATTGTTAAAAAACTACAAAAAAAATACAAAACAAAAAAGACAAAAAAAACAGTTATTTTCAGAACTAACTTCAGTTCTCCAAGAAGAGCTATATCTGTTATATACTGTGTGTAGGAGAGTAGGGTCTGCTATCCTATGGTCACCCTAATTTTTGCTTTTTGCTTCACTGGTTTTCGACTTAATGTGGCTGTGGGCCTGCTAATCAGACCCCCAGCCTGCTGTTCTCTCTGAATTCACAGACATGTACTATAGGTACATAACCAATTTGGTACTGGACACCTTGTCAGCCCCTATCCAGTGCACACTAGGTGCCAAGGGCATAGGTGCATCCAAGGCCTACCAGGGGCTGCAGCATATCTTTTGCCACCCCTGGCTGGTACTTAAATCGACACAACTGGCTGTTCCCACAGCTGGGGCAAGGTGGTGTACTCACCCCTTGCTTAGATGTAGTATACCTATGTCTAAACATATATCTGGACACATCTATACCTATCAGTCACTCCTATGGCAGGCCTGTACAGTCCTGGAGGCAGAGTGCATGGTTTTATGTGAGATGGTGCTCTAGCATGAGCTGAGCCTGTCTGCAGTGTTGGGACCAATTCCTTAATGCTGTTCCAGTGATACTGCCATACCATATACTCTTAAGTGCATTATAATCTTTACGGTTATTGCAACTCTGGTTTGGCTTTATCAAAACATGTCGTGTTTGGTGTCATACACATTGGAATACTATCCCCTTGCCAGTCTTGGTAATGGGGATAGCAACCCACCCTTCTAGAGGGTGCAGGCATGTTACCTTACTAAAACGCGGTTAATCCTAACCAGAGCCCCAACATCACAAAATGGATGCTGCTGCCACAGACACATGTCTGGCCTCCTGCTTCTGACCGAAACTCGGCAGAGGACACCTGGACAAAGGGTTTCCTGTCACAGAGAGGTGTCACACCACCCCAGACAGGAGATAGTGGATTGTAGCAGGGAGGGTTGAATGAAACTAGACACTGCCTGGGGCGCACAAGGTGTCCCTGGGCAGATTCCAGTCAAACCGGTTCTGGGGCACTCCTGCCCCAGTCTTGGCATGAAGCTGGACAAAGGGAAAGGGGTGTAACCACCCCCTTCCCAGGTCCCACCCATAGGAGGGACCTAGCAGGTAATCCAGCCCCCAGATTGGGAATATAGGTGGGAGCAGTGCCAATGCACATCAGATTATCCTGACTGAAACTTATGAAACAAAACTCTGGACCCTTCAACATCTCACTCTTCGTGGAAGACTGAAGAATCTCCCTTGTGGTCAAGGAGTGACCACCCTGTGCAAACAGGCACCATCCAGCACCTCGACGTTTGCTTTGTTGCAGTTCCTGCCGGAACTCGAGCGACAGAGATCAACAAGACCCAGCGTGCCTGCCTTCTAACAGCTTGATCCACAGTCTCTGCAGAGCTGAGACCCGTGGAGGCGACCTGAAGCGTGGGAGCGGCCCTCTTGGAGAAACTACGAAGCACTGATCGTGCAACATCCAAGGCCCCCTCGAAGCTGTGCATTGGAGTCTGAGAAGCTCCATCTCCGAGCAGCTTGTGCAACGAAGCTCACCCCTCCACACTCGACGAGTGCTGCGTGGGGCCCTTTTGCATTTTCCTGCTTGACGCGTTGGTCCGGTCGCTTGCCTGTTGGCTAGTTGCCCCAGTACCAATGAAACCTTGAATTTACACAGCTAGTCTGGTTGTTCCAGACTGGCACTCGCTCCCCTGAAAAGGAGCACCCGCTCAGACCTTGCTGGTCCGAGTGTTAAGCCATCTTTGATTCCTGCGTGGGTTGCATTTGCCAAGACCTGTTGACTCCGATCTTGAAGCCGACACCGCCGACAGCGAGAGCCTTTGTGGGACAGCTCGTGATTCACTCCAAGACATCCACGGTGCCCTAGAGACCACGTGGCAGCGGAGAGAAGCTACACAACATTGACCTGATTGTGCCCGACATTGCCTGGTTCCTTCCTGGTTCCTTCCTGGTCACTGGCTAGTGACCCAGACTCTGTCCCCTCTGCTTTCAGGTACTCTACAACTTCGATCCACCCTTGGATCGCACCCGACACTTCTCTTCTGGACGCCTGCAGCATCTTCATCTCCAGGCACCCTAGATCTTCGTGACGAAACCCGACACACCTTTGCACCAGCACACATGCCGCCGCACCTAATTTTTTTCATTTATTATTTTTGTTCCAGTTGAACACTTTTTCGTTACCTGTTTACTTTTTTGTTTAAAAAAATCCCCCAAAAATATAAAATTGTTAAAAAACTACAAAAAAAATACAAAACAAAAAAGACAAAAAAAACAGTTATTTTCAGAACTAACTTCAGTTCTCCAAGAAGAGCTATATCTGTTATATACTGTGTGTAGGAGAGTAGGGTCTGCTATCCTATGGTCACCCTAATTTTTGCTTTTTGCTTCACTGGTTTTCGACTTAATGTGGCTGTGGGCCTGCTAATCAGACCCCCAGCCTGCTGTTCTCTCTAAATTCACAGACATGTACTATAGGTACATAACCAATTTGGTACTGGACACCTTGTCAGCCCCTATCCAGTGCACACTAGGTGCCAAGGGCATAGGTGCATCCAAGGCCTACCAGGGGCTGCAGCATATCTTTTGCCACCCCTGGCAGGTACTTAAATCGACACAACTGGCTGTTCCCACAGCTGGGGCAAGGTGGTGTACTCACCCCTTGCTTAGATGTAGTATACCTATGTCTAAACATATATCTGGACACATCTATACCTATCAGTCACTCCTATGGCAGGCCTGTACAGTCCTGGAGGCAGAGTGCATGGTTTTATGTGAGATGGTGCTCTAGCATGAGCTGAGCCTGTCTGCAGTGTTGGGACCAATTCCTTAATGCTGTTCCAGTGATACTGCCATACCATATACTCTTAAGTGCATTATAATCTTTACGGTTATTGCAACTCTGGTTTGGCTTTATCAAAACATGTTGTGTTTGGTGTCATACACATTGGAATACTATCCCCTTGCCAGTCTTGGTAATGGGGATAGCAACCCACCCTTCTAGAGGGTGCAGGCATGTTACCTTACTAAAACGCGGTTAATCCTAACCAGAGCCCCAGCATCACAAAATGGATGCTGCTGCCACAGACACATGTCTGGCCTCCTGCTTCTGACCGAAACTCGGCAGAGGACACCTGGACAAAGGGTTTCCTGTCACAGAGAGGTGTCACACCACCCCAGACAGGAGATAGTGGATTGTAGCAGGGAGGGTTGAATGAAACTAGACACTGCCTGGGGCGCACAAGGTGTCCCTGGGCAGATTCCAGTCAAACCGGTTCTGGGGCACTCCTGCCCCAGTCTTGGCATGAAGCTGGACAAAGGGAAAGGGGTGTAACCACCCCCTTCCCAGGTCCCACCCATAGGAGGGACCTAGCAGGTAATCCAGCCCCCAGATTGGGAATATAGGTGGGAGCAGTGCCAATGCACATCAGATTATCCTGACTGAAACTTATGAAACAAAACTCTGGACCCTTCAACATCTCACTCCTCGTGGAAGACTGAAGAATCTCCCTTGTGGTCAAGGAGTGACCACCCTGTGCAAACAGGCACCATCCAGCACCTCGACATTTGCTTTGTTGCAGTTCCTGCCGGAACTCGAGCGACAGAGATCAACAAGACCCAGCGTGCCTGCCTTCTAACAGCTTGATCCACAGTCTCTGCAGAGCTGAGACCCGTGGAGGCGACCTGAAGCGTGGGAGCGGCCCTCTTGGAGAAACTACGAAGCACTGATCGTGCAACATCCAAGGCCCCCTCGAAGCTGTGCATTGGAGTCTGAGAAGCTCCATCTCCGAGCAGCTTGTGCAACGAAGCTCACCCCTCCACACTCGACGAGTGCTGCGTGGGGCCCTTTTGCATTTTCCTGCTTGACGCGTTGGTCCGGTCGCTTGCCTGTTGGCTAGTTGCCCCAGTACCAATGAAACCTTGAATTTACACAGCTAGTCTGGTTGTTCCAGACTGGCACTCGCTCCCCTGAAAAGGAGCACCCGCTCAGACCTTGCTGGTCCGAGTGTTAAGCCATCTTTGATTCCTGCGTGGGTTGCATTTGCCAAGACCTGTTGACTCCGATCTTGAAGCCGACACCGCCGACAGCGAGAGCCTTTGTGGGACAGCTCGTGATTCACTCCAAGACATCCACGGTGCCCTAGAGACCACGTGGCAGCGGAGAGAAGCTACACAACATTGACCTGATTGTGCCCGACATTGCCTGGTTCCTTCCTGGTTCCTTCCTGGTCACTGGCTAGTGACCCAGACTCTGTCCCCTCTGCTTTCAGGTACTCTACAACTTCGATCCACCCTTGGATCGCACCCGACACTTCTCTTCTGGACGCCTGCAGCATCTTCATCTCCAGGCACCCTAGATCTTCGTGACGAAACCCGACACACCTTTGCACCTGTGCACCCGCTTCCTGTGGGTGAGGTAACTCTTGAACGCCGGTGCTCCTGTAGTGTTTTACACCTCTAGTGTCTAAGTCTAAAGTTTTGTCATTCTAGTCCAGTCGGAAGACTCTTAAAACTGTAACTCGATAACTTTTACGCACCATTGACTTTGCATTGGTGCATGCCTGTGCTTTCTGCACTGCACCCGAATCCCGCGGGCTACTCCCGCCGTAACTGCTGTTAGTGCATCGTATTCCAAGCAATTCCCAAGGCCCTAGGCCTTACCCCAGATCGATTAGTGATTGTTATACCACTTTTTTGATATATGGTTTGAGTGGCCACCGGCCTCATCCAAAACGTGCAACTTGTCTATGTTTAACTGTGTTTTTATTTTAACGCTATTGCTTCATTGCTCATAAAGAGTAGTGGGGATTATTCTAAGATTAAATACATATATTTTGATAATATATAACTTGTGTGGTGTCCTTTCATTTGATATTACAGGATTGTATATGGTAAAACAGCTCGCTTTACTCGCCCTTTGAAGTTAAGCCTTTAAGGCTGCTTAGTCCATGCTACCCCTAGGATAGCTTGTCTATAAGGTTGACTTACAACCACCACCATAAGGGATTGTTTGAACTGATATAAGGTGCCCCCAGAACTGGAGACATCATACATCAGGCCAACTTCTCACACTGTGTCATACTTTTTTTGAAAGAATGTGTAGTGTATGAATGAATGACTGAAATGACTGAGTAAAAGGGAGGAAGGAACTGATGGAATGAGAGAGGAAAGGGTAGTATGGTGAGTGAGGAAAGGGGCGTCAAAGAGTGACTGAAACAAGGGGACTAAGGGTAGGGGAGTGAGGTAAGGGGAGAGAAAGAGTAAGGGAAGGGCAGTAAGGAAAAGAAAGTGAGGGAGGAGGAGTGAGAAAAGGGGAGCATGGAACTGAGACAGGGAAGGGGAGTAAGAAATGGAGAGGGTGAAATAGAGCAGAGTAAAGGGAGTGAAGGTAAGAGAAGTGGAGTGACGGTGAGGGAAGGGGTATGAGGATGAAAACAGGGGAGTAAGGGAAAGTGAGAGATGGGGAGTGAGGAAGAGAGACATGGAGTGAGGGGATGGAGGGAGTTAGTAAAGGGAAGTGAGAGAAGGGGAGTAAGGAATAGAGTGAGAGAAGGAGAGAGAGAGGGAGTGAGGAAAAGGGAACGGGAAATTGAAAGGGTAAGAAATACAGACATGAGGAAGTGGAGAGGGGAAAGGGAGTGACGGTGAGTGAAGGGCAGTGACAGTTAGGGAAGGAGTATGAGGGTGAGGGAAGGTGAATGAGGGAGCTGGAGGAAAATTAAGAGAGAGGGAAAGTGAGTGAGGAAGAGAGGGGGAGTGATAAAAAGAGAAAGGAAAGGAGTTTAAGAGTAAGGGAGAGAGAGGGACAGAATGAGAGAGAGGGCGAGCAAGGAACTGAGAAGCAGTGAGGCAGTTAGAGTGAGTGAGACTGAGGGAGACAGGGAGACAAAAATGGATGAAAAAAAGTGAGGGAAGGAATAAACAAACAGGGGTAAGTGAGATGCAGTGAGGGAGTGAACAAAGAGGAGTGAAGGAAGGGGAGTGAGGGTAGGTGAGTGAAGGAAAAGTACTGAGGGTGAGTGAAAGGCAGTAACAGTGAGAGAAGGGGTATGAGGGTGAAGAAAGAGGCATGAGAGAGAAGGAAGGATATTAAGAGAGAGGAAAGGGGACTGAGGGATAAATTAGGAGTGAAGGGAACAGAAATAGAAAGACAGTAAAGGTGAGGGAGAGAGAGAGGGAAAGTGAGTGAAAAAGAGAGGAGGAATGATAGAAAGAGAGAGGAGAGAAAATTAAGGGTAAAGGAAAGAGAGGGAGAGAGGGAGAGAGAGGGAGAGCAAGGAACTAAGAAGGAGTAAGGCAGTTAGAGTGAGTGAGACAGAGGGAGACAGGGAGAGAAACATGGATGAAAAACAACTGAGCGGGGTAGTGAACGAAGGGGAGTAAGTGAGATGGAGTGAGGGAGTGACGAAAGAGGAGTAAAGGAAGGAGAGTGAGGGAAGGGGTGTGAGAGAAGCAGAGTGAAAGGGAGTGAAGAAAAGGGAGCGGGAAAGTGAAGGGGTGAAAAATACAGATAGGATGACGTGCAGAGGGGGAAAGGGAGTGACGGTGAGTGAAGGGCAGTGACAGTTAGGGAAGGAGTATGAGGAAGAGGGAAGATGAATGAGGGAGAAGGAAGAAAATTAAGAGAGAGGGAAAGTGAGTGAGGAAGAGAGGAGGAGAGATAGAAAGAAAGAGGTAAGGAGTCTAAGGGTAAGGGAGAGAGAGGGACAGAGGGAGATATAGGAAGAGCAAGGAACTGAGAAGGAATGATCCAGTGAGAGGGAGTGACACAGAGGGAGCAAGGAAGGGAAAAATGGATAAAAAAAGTGAGGGAAGGAACAAGCGAAAGGGAGTAAGTGAGATGAAGTGAGGCAGTGAGGAAAGAGAAGTGAAGGAAGGGGAGTGAGGGAAGGTGAGTGAGGGAAAAGTACTGAGGGTGAGTGAAAGGCACTAACAGTGAGAGAAGGGGTATGAGGGTGACGAAAGGGGAATGAAAGAGAAGGAAGGAGATTAAGAGAGAGGACAGGGGACTGAGGGATAAAGTAGGAGTGAAGGGAACAGAAATAGAAAGACAGTAAAGGTGAGGGAGAAAGAGAGAGGGAGAGAGAAAGAGAGGGAGAGCAAGTGAGTGAGCGGGAGTGAGGCGGTTAGACTGAGTGAGACAGAGGAAGAGAGGGGGAGAAAAATGGAGTGAAGGGAAGTGGGGGACTAAACGAATGGGAGTTAGCAAAAGTGAATGAGGAAAGTGAAGTAAGGGAAGAGAATTGACGGATGGAGTGAGGGAAAGAGAGCAAGGGGGAGTGAGAGAATGGAAGCAGGTGAAAGAGAATAGGAGTGATGCACAGAGAGGAGAATATGAAGTAGGAGAAGAGGAGTGATATTGAGTGAAGGGCAGTGACAGGGAGGGAAAAAGAAGCATATTAAGAGAGAGGAAAAAGTAGTGAGTGAGAGAGAAGGATTTATGGAAAGAGAGAGGAAAGAAAAAGAAGATTGGTGGAGAGAGAGGGAGACAGTGAGAGAGACAAACAGAGGGAGAGTGAGGAAGTGTGAAGGAGTAAATCAGTTATAGTGACTGAGACAGAGGAAGAGACTTAGAGACGGATCAAGGAAAGGGGAGTGGGGTAGAGAATAAAGGATGGGGAGTGAGCGGAAGGGAGTGAGGGAGTGAGAGAAGTGGAGTGAATGAAGGTGAGTGAGAGATGATGTAAAGGAAAGAGAGTAAGGGGGGAGTGAGAAGAGAATGAAGGATAGAGCAAGACAACGGTAGTGATGGAGGAAGATAGGAAAGAGAAGTGAGAGACAGAGAGGGGAAAGAGGTGAAGAAAGAGTAGTGATAGTGAGAGAAGGACTGTAAAGGTGAATGAAGTGGAGTCATGAGAATGAGGAAAGCTGACGAAGATGAGTAAAGGAAGGGTGAGTGCGTTGTAAAAGTTGCGTTCTAAAGGTTGTTTCCCGTGCAGTGGTGTTCAGGCAGTATAGGGGCTCAAAATTAGACTGAGAATGTAGAAATGAGAATTCACTGAAATAATTTCTACATGCTACTGAAAAAGTTGGTATGTAATTTCTACAGCACACTCAGGATCTTTATTACGCAGCATAGAGACTATTTGGGAATTCAGAGGCCTGACACACATGCTGCTTTGGACTTTATAGCACTAACTGGCCTAAGGAATGACTTACTCCATGACTACATCTTTTGCCATATTTTAAAACACATTAACAAAGCAAATTATTCTGACACATGACAGTATGCCTTGCAATTCCGTAAAATGATTACTACAGTGAAAGAGAGTCTTGCTGGGAGTGCTGTTTCAGATTTTAGGACAGTGCAGTGGGGTTGTATGACGTTTCAACGCATACTTTTACAACGCACACCTTTACAAAGCATTTTTTACAATGCAACATCCATTACAACTCATTTCATTACAACACATTTTTTAAAACTACCTTTACAACACATTCCATTACAACGTATACTACCTTTACAACGCATACCATTACAACGCATAACATTACATTGAATGTATGGTAAGTATTGCTTAGTGTAGGGGTAAAAATTACTATTCTAACTCCAGGGGGTGCAACAGTAGGGTAAGTGTTGGATAGTGTAAGGGCAAAAATTACTATTCTAACTCCAGGGGGTGCAACAGTAGGGTAAGTGTTGGATAGTGTAGAAGAAAAAAATACTATTCTAACTCCAGGGGGTGCAACAGTAGGCTAAGTGTTAGATGGTAATGGTATGCATTGTAATGGTATGCGTTGTAATGACTGTATTGTAATGACATGCATTGTAATGGTATGCATTGTAGTGCCATGCGTTGTAATGGTTGCGTTGTAATGGCATGCTATGTAACGGATGTTGCATTGTAAAAGTTTTGTTGTAATGGTAGTGCGTTGTAAAAGTTGCGTTGTAAAGATTGTTTCCCGTGCAGTGGTGTTCAGGCAGTATAGGGACTCAAGGTGGGACTGAGAATATAGAAATAAGAATTCACTGAAATGATTTCTACATGCTACTGAAAAAGTTGGTATGCATTTTCTACAGCACACCCAGGATCTTTATTACACAGCATGGATACTATTTGGGAATTCAGAGGCCTGGCACACATGCTGCTTTGGACTTTATAGCACTAACTGTCCTAAGGAATGACTTACTCCATGACTACATCTTTTGCCATATTTTAAAACTCATTACCAAAGCAAATTATTCTGCCACATGTTTCTGAAATGAAGTCTGACTCACACTGTGATCTTAGACACATGACAGTATGCCTTGCAATTCAGCAAAATGATTACTACAGTGAAAAACAGTCTAGCTAGGAGTGCTGTTTCACATTTTTGGACAGTGCAGTGGTGTACAGGCAATGCAAGGGCTCAAGGTGGGACTAAGAATGTAGAAATGAGAATTCACTGAAATAATTTCTACATGCTACTGAAAAAGTTGGTATGCAATTTCTACAGCACACCCAGGATCTTTATTTCACAACATGGAGACTATTTGGGAATTCAGAGGCATGACACACATGCTGCTTTCAACTTTATAGCATTAACTGTCCAAAGGAATGACTTACTCCATGACTACATCTTTTGCCATATTTTAAAACACATTAACAAAGCAATTTATTCTGCCACATGTTTCTGAAATGAAGTCTGACTCACACTGTGATCTTAGACACATGACAGTATGCCTTGCAATTCAGCAAAATGATTACTACAGTGAAAACAAGTCTAGCTAGGAGTGCTATTTCACATTTTTGGACAGTGCAGTGGTGTACAGGCAATGCAAGGGCTCAAGGTGGGACTAAGAATGTAGAAATGAGAATTCACTGAATAATTTCTACATGCTACTGAAAAAGTTGGTATGCTATTTCTACAGCACACCCAGGATATTTATTACACAGCATGGAGGGATCACTGACAGAATATCGAGGAGCAAAATATCTACCTGCCAAAATATCGTGGAGAAAATATAGAATGCCAGAATATCGACTTCCTATCTACAAACAGGTAAGTACAAAAATATCGACTCCAAAATATCGATTGTAAAAAATATAGTCAGTCAAAATATCGAATTTTTTAAATGTCTTAAAAGTATTTTAAAATTAATATAATAATAAATATAATTAATTTAAACATACTTAAAATAATTAAATACACTTAAAATTAATAAATAATTAATGTAACTTAAAAAAATAATAATAATTTTAATACATATATATATATATATATTTATATATATATACATATTATTAACAAAACATATACAATATTTTTACCGTAGGATAGCGAGAGGGTTACATTTAAAATTACCACTCCAGTGAGTGCAACAGTAGGGAAAGCGTTGGATAGAGTAGGGGTAAAAATTAATGTTCCCACTCCAGAGAGTGCAATATTAGGGAAAACATTGGATAGCGTAGGGGTTTAAATTACTATTCCCACTCCAGTGAGTGCAACAGTAGGGAAAGCGTTGGATAGCGTAAGGGTAAAAATTACTATTCCTACTCCAGAGAGTGCAACAGTAGGGAAAGCGTTGGATAGCGTAGGGGTAAAAATTACTATTCCCACTCGAGAGAGTGCAACAGTAGGGAAAGTATTGGATAGCGTAGGGGTAAAAATTACTATTTCCACTCCAGTGAGTGCAACAGTAGGGAAAACGTTGGATAGCGTAGGGGTTTAAATTACTATTCCCACTCCAATGAGTGCAACAGTAGGGAAAGCGTTGGATAGCGTAGGGGTAAACATTACTATTCCCACTCCAGAGAGTGCAAAAGTAGGGAAAGCTTTGGATAGTGGGAGGGTACAAATTACTATTTCCACTCCAGTGAGTGCAACACTAGGGAAAGCATTGGATATCGTAGAGGTAAAAATCACTATTCCCACTCCATAGAGTGCAACAGTAGGGAAAGCGTTGTATAGCGTAGGGGTAAAAATTATTATTCCCACTCCAGTGAGTGCAACAGTACGGAAAGTGTTGGATAGCGTAGGGTTAAAAATTACTATTCCCACTCGAGAGAATGCAACAGTAGGGAAAGCGTTGGATAGCGTAGGGGTTTAAATTACTATTCCCACTCCAGTGAGTGCAACAGTAGGGAAAGCGTTGGATAGCGTAGGGGTAAAAACTACTATTCCCACTCCAGAGAGTGCAACAGTACGGAAAGCGTTGGATAGCATAGGGGTTTAAATTACTATTCCCACTCCAGTGAGTGCAACAGTAGGGAAAGCGTTGGATAGCATAGGGGTAAAAATTACTATTCCCACTCCAGAGAGTGCAACAGTAGGGAAAGCGTTGGATAGCGTAAGGGTAAAAATTACTATTCCCACTCCAGAGAGTGCAACAGTAGGGAAAGCGTTGGATAGCGTAGGGGTAAAAATTACTATTTCCACTCCAGTGAGTGCAACAGTAGGGAAAGCGTTGGATAGCATAGGGGTTTAAATTACTATTCCCACTCCAGTGAGTGCAACAGTAGGGAAAGCGTTGGATAGCATAGGGGTAAAAATTACTATTCCCACTCCACGGAGTGCAATAGTAGGGAAAGCGTTGGATAGCGTAAGGGTAAAAATTACTATTCCCACTCCAGAGAGTGCAACAGTAGGGAAAGCGTTGGATAGCGTAGGGGTAACAATTACTATTTCCACTCCAGTGAGTGCAACAGTAGGGAAAGCGTTGGATAGCGTAGGGGTTTAAATTACTATTCCCACTCCAGTGAGTGCAACAGTAGGGAAAGCGTTGGATAGCATAGGGGTAAAAATTACTATTCCCACTCCAGAGAGTGCAACAGTAGGGAAAGCGTTGAATAGTGGGAGGGTAGAATTACTATTTCCACTCCAGTGAGTGCAACACTAGGGAAAGCGTTGGATAGCATAGGGGTAAAAATCACTATTCCACTCCGGAGAGTGCAACAGTAGGGAAAGCGTTGGATAGAGTAGGGGTAACAATTACTATTCCCACTCCAGTGAGTGCAACAGTAGGGAAAGCATTGGATACCGTAGGGTTAAAAATTACTATTCCCACTCCAGAGAGTGCAACAGTAGGGAAAGCGTTGGATAGCGTAGGGGTTTAAATTACTATTCCCACTCCAGTGAGTGCAACAGTAGGGAAAGCGTTGGATAGCGTAGGGGTAAAAATTACTATTCCCACTCCAGAGAGTGCAACAGTCGGGAAAGCGTTGGATAGCGTAGGGGTAAAAATTACTATTTCCACTCCAGTGAGTGCAACAGTAGGGAAAGCGTTGGATAGCGTAGGGGTTTAAATTACTATTCCCACTCCAGTGAGTGCAACAGTAGCGAAAGCGTTGGATAGCGTAGGGGTAAAAATTACTATTCCCACTCCAGAGAGTGCAACAGTAGGGAATGCGTTGGATAGTCGGAGGGTAAAAATTACTATTCCCTCTCCAGTGAGTGCAACAGTAGGGAAAGTAAATACTTCATATATAAATAAAAATAACATAAATATTAATACCAATTACAAATGAATTTAAATATTTAACATTTTTATATATTATTAATCAATCAATTATAAATACAAATACAAATTAATTTTTATTAATAATTACCTACTAATACAAATAATTTACCAATTAACAATAAATTAATTAACAAAATAAAAATAATTAAAAATTAGATAACATTTTTTTTTTAATGTAATTACTTACAAATAAATTACTTCCCACCCTTTTCCCCTATAAACCCACAACCCACTACAGAAAATAAATTAATTAAATAAACCTAATTATCAATTAATCAATTATTTAAAATTAATTAACAATTATATTTTAATAATAATTAACAATTAATTCAAAATACATACCAATAAATAAATTAACATATTTAATTAATTATAATTAAATTACTTCCCACCCTATTCCCCTATAAACCCACAACCCGCTACAGAAAATAAATTACTAACTTTAACATATTTAACAATTAATCAATTAAAAATAATTACCAATTATATTTGAATCAATTACCAATTAATATTTAATTAACAATTAACTCAAAACAATAACATTTAATTAATTATAATTAAATTACTTCCCACCCTATTCCCCTATAAACCCACAACCCGCTACAGAATTATATTACACAAAAATTAAAAATAATATTAACTTACTTTCCTAAAATTCGATATTTTTGTTGTCTATATTCTGTCCATTCGATATTTTGTCCATTCTATATTTTTGAGTCGATATTAATGCTATTCTATTCGATATTAATACGATTCTATTCGATATTTTGGTAGTCTATATTCTGTCTAGTCGATATTATGTCTATTCTATATTTTTTACTCGATATTATTGCTACTCGATATTAAAAATTCCATATTTTGACTGTACACCAGCATGGAGACTATTTGGGAATTCAGAGGCCTGACACACGTGCTGCTTTCAACTTCATAGCACTAACTGTCATAAGGAATGACTCACTCCAAAACTACATCTTTTGTCATATTTTAAAACACATCAACCAAGCAAATTATCACATTATTTTTAACAACAGCACTGTACTGCAAAAAATATCTCCTCAAACACACCAACATACCAAATACTCCTTTCACAATATTTTTTCCCAAAGCAGACACATTCAAAATTAGACTCTGTTCAAATAATCCCCTGCTTCCACATTAGAATACATTTTTCAATTTAATTTAAACTGCACAACATAGACCCCCTTACAAATTAACACCTCACCTTTAAAATGCTTTTGTAGTTTTAGAACAGTGTCAATCACACAGCAGTTTTTCTTAAGCAGAATCTCTGAATAGTGCACCACTCAGAGCAAGCATAAAATGGCATAGCTTCCCTCTCATTTTACACTCTAATCTTGAAGATAACCAATGAAATATCTTCCCACAGAAATTCAAAACAAAACTAACATTTTAATTTTTTCTACATTGAAACACTTTAAATCTCACATAAAATTCAACCTTCCCCCACTGCTCTCTCTGCCTATTACCATGGTAACACTCCATAGACACCTAACTGAATACACAGGTGAAAAGTTCATCTGCAAAACTAACCAGCAAGGGTGTTTGACTTTTCAAAACATCAGCAAATCCCGTGCAATGTTCCTTTCAATCACTTTCTCTCAACCATTAGCATTTCTCCTTAAAAAAAACAGTAGCATGCACCCTAGTTTTCAATGTTGAATTTACAGAAACCACCAATCATTTATTCTTTTTCAAGTGAACTGAATCTCATCCACATTTTTTTCTAAACTCCTACTTTTCAAACTGCCATTTCATTTCCAGAGCCCATCTGAGTACAACCAGATCTCCCTTCAAGATGCTTAGAGTGTGGATTGTAGGACACAGCTATATATTCTGGAGTGAAAGGTGTGCAGCAAATAGATGCTTTCTCAACCTTGACTTACCAAATGTGGATATTATGTGGATTGGCCAAAGAGGATTGAGATGTCACCAATTGATGCCATTGGTAAAATCCTTTTTGCATCTCCCACTCCCTGACCTCATAATTGTGCACTGTGGTGGCAATGACCTAGGCACTTTGACTGGGGTAGGTCTGGAAATGCGTTTAAAGGACACCTTTGGGCAATTGATGTCACTTTTTCCACAAACTGCCTTTGTATATTCTAATATATGCCAAAGGCAAAAATGGAGCTGGTCCAACCAATATTGTCCACAGATTGAGAAAGCAGGAAAACATGTGAATAAGTCTGTTTCTGCTTTCCTCAGACACTATGGCATGTGTTCTATATACCACAGCAACTTGCGTTACAACATGCAAGACATTTATAGAGGAGACGGTGTACATTTCACAGGTGAGGGAAACAGAGTCTCCGTCTTGAATTTTAGACTCTGCATTGGTACTTACTTGTAGGTACAAAAAACACTCAATGAACGCAACAGCTCTTTTTAGAGCCAACCAACATCTAAACACTCAAACTTGTTATTTAACTGTATTTTTCGGGGGGGTTTCTGACGTGCGCGCAACGTGCGCGCACCTTGCGAATTTTTGCCTCGAGGGTGCGTGCAACGTGCGCGCACCTCGCGATTTAAAGAAAAAAAAGTATTTTTTGACCTTCGGGGTCCTTCAGGGACCCCCTGAAAAAACCTAGGGGGTCAGGGAGTCTCTACCCTGCCCCCTTTTCCTGTTCTCCACTTTTGTTTTTCACTCACTTTTGCCTCGGGGTGCGTGCAACGTGCGCGCACCCCGCAATATTTAAAAAAATATATATTATTTTTTGGGCCCTCAGAAGACCTAGGGGGTCAGGGAGTCTCTACCCTGCCCCCTTTTCACATTTACACTTTTGTTTTCCGCTCTCCTCTGTTTCGGACACAAAATGGCGAACAACACTTCCTGATTTCGACCAATTGGAATGTTGACAGACGTCTAACAGCAAATCAGAATTCCACTCGTGCACACCCGATTCGCACACGGTGCGCGCTTATAGATATATATTTTTTTTCTTTTGATTTTCTCAGGAACTACTGGATCAATTTACACCATTTGAGCAAAAGCGTGATCTGTGAATCAGACTCTACCATTTTGCCAAATTTCTTGTAATTCTGTTCAGCCGTTCGGGCTGTAGCCATGTCTAAACGTCCTATGGAAAATAACATGGGGTAAACATGTTTTGGGACCCCCTTTTTTCTCAGCCCCCACTTGACGAATCCCCCCAAAACTTTCAGGGAAGGAGCGGAGGGGAGCGGAGGGGAGCGGAGGGGAGCGGAGGGGAGCGGAGCGGGCGTTCTTCTTTGAGAAATTTGCGAAGATTCGTCCACCGGCGCCAAAGTTATTCCCAATACAATGTTGCGGATTTCCTATGGAAACTAGGTCCTAATTATAACTACCTACTCGCGACCGCCAGTAGGTAATATGTATATATATATATATTTGTTGTGTATATTACCTACTGGCGGTCGCCAGTAAGTAGTTATAGTTAGGACCTAGTTACCATAGGAAAATTGCAACATTCTATTCCCAATAACTTTGGCGCCGACTGACGAATCTTTGTAAAATATTCAAAACTTATGTCCCGCTCCAGTCAGCTCCTATCTTAAAAGTTTCGGGGTAATTCGTCAAGGGGGGGCCGAGAAAAAAGGGGGTTCCAAAACCCCATGCAATTTTCCATAGGACCCTTTAGACACTGCTACAGCCTGTACTGCTGAACGGATTTACACCAAATTTGGCAAAAGGGTAGCCCTTGGTTCAGAAAGAGCCCTTTCTGTTAAATGGTGTAAATCCTTTCAGTAGTTTTTCAAATATTAATGGAAAAAGAAATATATATATCTGGGCGGAGCCTAACCACACATCTCTTTTTTTAAATTTTTAAATTTTTATTTTTTTTATTAAATCTTGGTAAACAGAAGACATTTAATGGCAACATAATAATCATGGCAAAAAAAGAAACATTCCAAAGGCAAATATGGAAAATACTTATATAAAATCAAATAAAAATATACATAAAGAAACATAGCTAGAGGGCGCATTAAATCCAGATATGACCATAAACACATAGCGAGAGCCAGATGGCTTCTATTCACTAAGCCACTCCACCACTGGAGCCCAGATCTTCTGGCCCCATTCCCGCCTCTTTCTTCCCCACCTCCACCAAACTGCTGACTCCAGATTGTAAATAGCCAGGATCCTCACTCTCCAGTTAATAAAGGTTGGCACATCTGGGCTGATCCATTCTGATGTAATACAGAGGCGGACTAAGGACATCGCAGTAAGCAGGAGGGTTGATGCATGTCGGGATCTCCCAGGCGGTCCGTTGTTTTCAAACTCACAGACAACCATCTCAGGTGAAAGGATAACTGATATCATAAGCCTGGAGTTAATAAACCGCTCTACCTCCAAAAGAAAGGGCCCCAATTTGGGACAATCAAAAAACATGTCTATATCATTTGCAGCTAAGAGTCCACATCTCGGGCATGAGTGTCCCCCACTACACACCCATTTAGAGATCTTAGCCGGAGTATAATATAAATCAAATAGGGCCATAAAGCATTGAGAGCGTAAGCTTCCAGAAATTAAAATCTTACTGGACAGTTCAAGTGCCTGAGTAATATCCACACCTGACACCCCTAGCTTAGCCTCCAATTTAGCATTCTGCAGCGGGATATCGTCCGGAAGGCCAGATAATAGTTGTTGATAGACAGCACCAATTTTAGACCTCCTTAAAACTAATCCAAACAAAATAATCCTATCAAATATAGTGGTTGTTTGGACCTTCGTTCTATCAACAAAGCTTCGAATCTGCAAATATATGAAAAAATCATGTATATTAAGATTAAACTTATCCTTTAAAAAAGAGAAAGGGGCCATAATCCCATCCAGAACTAAATCCCCTAGAGCTGCCAGCCCAAGGGACACCCATCTAAAAGTAGTCTGATCTTGAAAGACTAAGGGTAGGAGTCTGGCAGCTGTGAAGGGTGTATAGAAATTAATATTAGGAATAGACCACTTACGTCAGATCTTGCGCCAAACAGAGAACATTGTCCCAATAACCTTGAACCTGGTCTTCTTATAGTAACTGGGCTTAAGGATTCGCAACAAAATCCCCTTAGCTTCCTCTCCTAGTCCTATTTCATAAATTGAGGGTCTACAAGACAGTGAAACCACTGCCCTATTCCCAAACAGTGGTATGCCAAAATGTTGGATCAGTGAAGACCAGAAATAAAGCAGTGGATTAGGTACTGACCAGCCACCTCATTCTATCGGAAGGCACATCCACTTTGCTGCCCAGCGAGGGCGATGATATCCCCAGAGAAATCTGTTACAGGTCCTCTCTGCCCTAGCCATACTAGATTAGGAAAACTCGAGGGGAATAGTTCTAAAGAGGTATAAAAACTTTGGTAGAACCAGCATCTTTAAAACGTTGCACCTACCAAACAGAGAGAGAGGTGTAAATTATTCAGTCTTACCAAGGTAGAATTAACTGACTCAATCATTGGTACGATGTTAAAATCTGGAATGTCACTTACTAGAGTAGTAATTTTAACTCCTAGGTTTGTTGCAGAATGGATCACAGGAGCTTGAGAAGGGCCCGTAGCGGAAGATTGAATAACTTGGGTTTTGGTGACATTAAGTTTATATCCAGAAAGCTGACCATGTTGTTCTGCTAGGGTCTGTAAAGTAGGGAAGGCCGATGCAACATTATTGGTCAGTACAACAATGTCATCTGCATAGGCCAAAACTTTATAATCTGTAGAATTTACCCTAACCGGCACGATATCTAATAAATGTTCAATTTTGATTAAAAAGGGATCAATATATAGGGCGAATAGCAGAGGTGAGCAGGTACACCCCTGCCGAGTACCCCTACTAATACTGAATGGATTTGATACTAGCCCACATATAGATAGGGTAGCTACTGGAGCAATATACAGTGATTGAATCACCCAAATAAACTCAGAGCTAAAACCCTTCCATCGAAGAACCGCCGATAAGGATCCCCAGGCGACCCTGTCAAACGCCTTCTCGGCGTCCAACAGGATCAAACCGATGGGAGAGCCAGTGACCTGTGCCCAGTCCAGTAATGCAATAACTCAGTGGATATGATTGGCCGTATCCCTACCTGGGATAAACCTGTGCTGACGCAGTGATACCAGAGGAGTAATGACCAAAGCTAATCTAGTGGATAAGATTTTAGCATACATTTTGCTATCAGTAATTGTAAGGGATATGGGATGGTATGAGGAAGGGTCAAGCTCCGGCTTATTTTTTTTTCTTAAAAAGAATGATATTGGTCTGGCGCCAGGAGTCCGGGACAGAGCTGTGCTGTGCATCTCTGAGAACCAACAGAAAGTCCTGCCAAACCTCTGCACGAAACAGCTTATAAAATTTCAGAGGAATTGCGTCTGGACCGGCAGCCTTTCCATTGGCTAAAGAGTTAATCGCAAGCTCGGCCTCTTCCCATTCTATGGGCGCAGAAAGAACTTCATTCTGTTGGGATGTGAGATGGAGGGTATTGATATCCCGAAAAAAAATTCCTGCGTCCGCCTCTATATCTATGCCAACTTTGTCCTCAGTATATAATGCAAGATAAAAATTTCGAAAAACTCCCATAACCCCTTCTGGTGTATCCTGAACCCGGTCTAAATGATCTTGTATCTTGGTAATGTGATTAGCCAAATTCCTCTGCTAGAGCCGTTAGGCCAGAACCCTGCCAGATTTTTCACCCAACTCAAACATCTCAGTACAAAACTGCAAAAATTTGGCAGCAAGGTCCTGGCCGAAGAACTCCAGCACTCTAGCCCTAGTCTTGGCAACCAATACCTGGCTTTCAGCTATATCCTGTCCATCCTTAATAGCATCTAATAACTGGACTTCTGCTAATCTGAGCTCTTCCATACGACTAGTGATTTGTTCTCGAATCATCTTGCGCCGAAAAGCAGAAAAGCTCTTCGTCTCTCCGCGAACAGCAGCCTTAAGTGTGTCCCAAACCGTGGTCCAGAAGCTGTCCCCCTGTTAATATTTAAAAACTCAGATTTCCAAATCCTCATATGATCTAAATAGGGCTGCTCCATTAAAACGTCCTTGGAGGACCAAGAATTTGGGGAAACGGGCTTTCAACAATCAGTGGATTATGGTCTGATAAAATTCTTGGAGGGGCTGAGATGGAGAAATCCTCAGCTAACTGATCCGTCATAAAAAAATAATCCAGCCGGACCATTTTGTTATGGGGGGCCGAGTAGTACGTGAAGCCGTCTTGATTCTTGTTATGGTAAAACCAAAGGTCAGTCAGGCAATGCTCTTGAATCAGGGCTTGAAGTGCACTAAAAACCCTGGGCTTCTTACCCCCATATCTTAGATCACACGATATATTAAAGTCTGTGGGCAAATTAATATTCATGTCACCACACAAGCAAATCGGATGAGGGTATGATGCCAGCTCTACATTCAAGTGATGGAAAACTTCGGGGTCATCCACATTTGAGACATACACTGTGCATACTGTTAAGGGTCTGCCATTAATTATCAGCTCTGTAATAACCCACCTCCCGGAATTATCTTGGCTGGTTTTCCTGCATACAAAAATCCCCCTTCTCATTAGAATTGCAAGCCCTCTAATCTTAGATGTCTGACGGGAACACCCAACTAATTAAAACCCTGGAATTCTGAGATGGTCCCAATCATTCCAAGGGACATGAGTCTCTTGCAGACAGAGTAAGTCGATGTGCAAACCCGGGACAATTTTTGAGAGCAATGCCCTTTTTTGGCCGCCATTGAGCCCACATATATTCCAGGAGGCTAAACAAATCTTACCTTGTGCCATCTGCTTTCCATATAGAACCAAACCCGCCAGGTACATACAAAACAAATTTAAACCACCCTTGTAGCATTAAGCATGCCATATTAATGCAAATGCTTGCAGAAATGCCACAATTGTAGTATACATTCAAGCAATTTTTTAATTTTAGAACCAAACCCCCACCCCCCGCCCAGGAACCCTGCCCCAGGACACCCTCCCTGAAATCACTCACCTGAGACCCCCCAACCCACCACCCCCTACAGGACCTGGGTCCTTGTGATGGAGGAGCTAAATTGAACACAAAATCCCCCGGTAGCCTCACCAGGCAGCTAATAACAATAAGGGGTACAGCCCTGGGATAAGACAAGGAGGAAGAGAGGAAAAGATCCGGGGAAAAAAAAACGGCATTCATTCTCCTTTCTACTCAAGAACTACACCCCCCTGCACATTACATATTAAGGATCCCAAAAAATAAAATAAAGTAAAAATAAGAAACAACAAAGCAATATAGCAACATTACCCTCCTAAAGAGAGTTCAAAAAGTCTTGAGCCTGAATTTCATACATAGAATCTGGTTTGGCCCTGATAGATAATTTTCAATTTAGACGGGAAGAGCAAGAAAGCTTGAGCTCCCTTAGACTGAAACGGTGCTATTAGCTGGAGGAACTGCCACCTCCGCTCAACCGTAGCCGGACACAGATCGGGTCTAACGAAAAACTCACATCCCTCGCCCCTCCGCTTCCTATCAGGCTGGGCCAGGTCATAGATTTTCTCCCTGGCCAAAAAATTATTTAAGCAAATGAGAATAGCACGAGGCGTGTCCTCTTTTCGGCCAGTCCGCTTCTTTTGCTTAAAAGAAAAGTGGTGAGCCCACTGAATTTCAGTTTGCCAGTCCCATTGCTTGACCTCGGGGAATACTTCACTAAACAGTTCAACCATAAACTGCCTAATGTCCGAGCCTTCAATCCCTTCCTGGACTCCCAAGATTCTTAGGTTATTCCTCCGAGCTCTGTTTTCAAGGTCCGTGAGCTTCCAAACAATATCTTCTCTTTTGTACTTTATGAGGTCTGTCATTCCTCTCAGAGTGGCCATGTCATCTTCAAGAGTAGAAATCCTTGCTTTCGCTTCCGCAATTCTAGAGGCAATATCTGAGCATGTCTTTGCTACTCAGCGGATAGAATTTTGTACCTTGCGACATGCACCCTGAGTGCCAGCGCTTTCTTGCCGAGTCTCTTCACGGTGGGCCATGATGGAATGATAGATAACCGCCAGTGTCATCTCACCAGGATGTACATGAGAAAGATTGGCTCCATTCGAGTTCCTTACCTCAGTGGTATCTCCCTCCATACCAGGCTGCGTGGAGTAAGAATAATCCCAGGCTAATGATCCTACGTCAGGACCGGATGTTGGGGCCCCCGGTTCTCTGGTTACTTTACGAACTGTACTAGGCCCAGAGAGTGAGTTCAGTACTTCGCTGGTTCGCCAGTCCCCCAGCTCACAGTCATCGTCTGTCCAATACTTGTCCTCCCCAAGATCTTCCTCAGATGAGCCTGTATGATCAGAAAGAGAATAGAATTTATCACCGCCCTCAGGGTCCCCATTTGAACTTGAGCCTGCCGCCGGTGGAGTTGATTGTGACCCTTGCCTGGCGTAGTTTTATTTAGCTGAAACAATAATGGCTGGCACTCCCCTAACTCAGCGAAATTTACTGTAGTTCCCGTAACCAGAGCTGAACCTACAGCTCCCAGAGTTCCACTAGTTTGTGACATATGGACTGCATTTTCAAAGATAGCTCCAGGCTCAGGGTTAATGTCCTTCCCTCCTTCAATCGGAATTGCAGCATTATTTGCAGATTCCCCCTTGCTACCGGGAGAACCAGCAGACACTAATGAGCTCCGGGGAGGAGGAGAAAGGCCAGCATCCATTTTATCTAAAGCTGATGTTGCTGGGAGTTTTGACGATACTGTTGCACCAGTAGTTACAGTAGCAGACTGACCTTTTTTAGCCTTAATAGGTGGCTGTGGAGTCTTGTTCTTGTCTGCCAAATTTTTTAACATAGTTGAAACTGTGTGCTTTGACTTCTCTGTGACTGGAGCCAGCGTCTCTACAGAAACTTGCCGGGTATTCGACGTTTCCTCAGGGGTGGCTGCTCTCGAAGTCGGAGCCATCACAGCACGATCCTCCTTGGTGTTTACCTTCGAGGACTGCCCTGCCGGACAAGCGAGGCGCGTCCAGTGATGCCAGGAGCCGTAGCGGTGCTCTTCCACTTTGGCGGCATATCCTCGGGCTGAGAGACAGAAGATTGCAGTGAAAAGAAGCCGCTACTAGAGCTGCCGGAACAACGGGCAGAGGATCCTGCACGCCAGGAGAGAATCCAGCAAGTAAGTTGATTCCTTGAGACGAGGAAGCGCAAGCATTCCGTTGCGCTGAAATTTTTTTCCAAACACGGAGGAAATGTTGCAAAACTCTAAAATCTGAGTCCCGCTATACTGAAAGCCTCAGGATCCATTACAAAAGCAGAGTGGTGAGTCAGCTGGGAGAGAGTGTCACTAGCCAGCTCGCCCGGCCGATAGTCCGGCCGCCATCTTGCCGCCTAACCACACATCTCATCGTGAGATCTGATAGGCTGTCAGCACTTCATCCAAGAAGTGTTGGCAGCCATCTTGGGACCAATATACATGATAGCACCTCATTAAAAAGCATTGCAGTTAATAGAAGGTTTTAAGACTTTAGTTACATTATAAATCATTAGTTGATGGTGCCATACTCATTTTAGGAATCGTGGTGTGTTCAAAGGTGATTTTACCATGTGAAAAAGCCTTCTGCTGGGATATCATGAATCATGTTTGAGAGAAAACTATTTTCTCATGCTTTTACCACAGTGGTTTGGAAGGTGATCTATAAGCTAAACTGAGATCATATTTTCTGTAAATTCACATTAACTTTCTCAGTCATGTGAGAAAGAAGTCTGACATTCTCAGTAAGACATGTACATCCAACAAGGGCAGAGATTGTCAGTTGATTACTTTGTATTCTACTGCAGCTTCCCAGAGTGTTTTAAAGAACAAATAGAGTGCTAACAGTCCTACTTATTACAAAGGTATGGCACACCTGAAGCCATCTTGATTGGAATAAAGTGGTAACTCTTAAAACATTTAATTTAAAAAGGAACAAAATGAGGGGGTATATTTTGCCATAGAAAGTATGATTAGTGCTGCAGGAAGAAAAATTAGGGCACATTTTGAGTGACTTCTCAAATCCTCTTCTATTCCATTAAATAATTCTGACATGCAGTATCCCAAGATGGCCACCAGAGACAAAAGAGCCCAAATGTAGCCCAAATATCACCCAGATGTAGCCCAAGTATAGCCCAATGACAGAATGTCCCAGAGTGTTCTAAAGAACAACTAGAGCGCTAACAGTCTTACTTATGACAAAAGTATGGCACACCAGAAGCCATCTTGATTGGAATGAAGTGGTAAGTCTGAAAACATTTAATTTAAAAAGGAACAAAACGAGGGGGTTCATTTTGCCATATAAAGTATGATTAGTACTTCAGAAAGAAAAATTAGGGCACATTTTGAGTGACTTCTCAAATCCTCTTCTATTTCATAAAAAAAATTCTGACATGCAGACTGAAACATTTATTTTATTTATTTAAACTTATAAGGCGCACAGCTACCCGCAGTGGGTTTCCCGGCGCCAAGGGACAGACTAAAGAAAGGAAGAACTGCCAAGCAAACTACTAGAAAAGACTGCTCGGATCACTGCTGGAAAAGCCAGGTTTTTAGTCCCCTACGGAAGCGAAAAAGATCCGTCTCCAACTTCAGGGTTGCGGGCAAGGCATTCCAAGACTTAGTTCCTAGGTGAGAAAAAGAGCGGCCGCCCATCTTCACCAACTTAAATCTAGGAACAATTAAATCCCCTTTTCCCGAGGATCTTAAACAGCGGCTAGGCTTATAAGCCTGAATGAGACCCTGTAGGTACTTCGGGGCTGAGCCCTGTTTAATCTTAAAAATGTGGCATAAGGCTTTGAATTTAATTCTGCTCATTATTCTCAGCCAGTGCAGATCGCGAAGGGCTTGAAAGGCGGATGTTCTCCGAGGAACATTACGTAGAAGCCGTGCAGCCGCATTCTGAACAACCTGAAGTTTATTCACTGTTGTCGAATCAGCACCAAGGTAGAGTACATTACCGTAGTCCAGGCGGGAAACTACCAATGCCTGGACCACGGTCCTCTGTGTGGAGGTGGGGAGCATCCACAAGATTTTTTGAAGCCATCTTAAGGTGGCAAAACAGATGGAGGCCACCCTAACAGCCTGTTGCCGCATCGTAAGCTTTTCATCAACGAGGAATCCGAGATTGCGAACCTGAGCAACGGGTTGAGGGGTAGGGCCCATACTCTCGGGCCAATGTTGAGGACCCCATAGATCTTTGCCCTTGCCCAGGATCACAACCTCGGTCTTATCCCCATTTAGCTTGAGGAAATTACTCTGCATCCACTCAGAGACTCGGGTCAAACCCTGCTTCAAGGCCGAGCTGTTATTACCTTCCGTATTGGAGAGGGAGAAAATGATTTGCGTATCGTCGGCGTAAGAGAATAAAGTAAGACCGGCTTCCTCCACAATAGTGGCCAGGGGTCTAACATAGATGTTGAATAATAGTGGACTGAGGATAGACCCCTGGGGAACGCCGTGCGCCGATGAACAAATTGTAGAGGATGCTTTAGCTGAGAAAACTTGAAAAGTACGACCACTTAAAAAAGAGGCTATCCAAGCCAAGTGCAGATGTTTTCCCCGCGATCGATACCATGCCGTAAACTCTCAGTAACTCCTAAAAGTGTGGTCTCAGTGGAATGGTGCGCTCTAAAGCCAGATTGAGATGGATGCAGGAAGCCCGAACTCTCTACCAGGAGAGTCTGCTGTAAATTGACATGCCTTTGAATACCAGCAGCAGACTTCCCTGGTGAGCAGTAGCTTTACTACAGTGATCTAATGAGCAACTAGAGTGCTAGCATTCAGAATTTATGGCAAATGTGTGACACATCTGAATGCCTTCTTGATGGAACCAAAGTAAACAAGCATTGAAAATGCAATAGATCTCGCCCTCGTTTAAGTTAAAGCCATTCTGTTAGTAATGAGGTGGCTTTTTAGCTTTGCTTTTATTAGTGTTTTTAAAACTTTCATGTAAATAACATGCATATGTATGCATATATGTATATGCATGCATGCATTTATATTTGTATTTATATAGATATGCAGATTATATATGTTTATATATGTATGTATATTACCTACTGGCGGTCGCCAGTAGGTAGTTATAGTTAGGATTGATTTCCATAGGGAAATCGAAACATTCTATTTGGAATAACTTTGGCGCCGGTTGAGGAATCGGCCTGAATTTTTCAGCAACTTTGCCTCGCGGCGCTCCGCTCCTTCTGTGAAAGTTCGGGGGGGATTCGTCATGTGTGGGCCGAGATAAAAGGGGGGTCCCAAAACATGTTTTCCCCATGTAAATTTCCATAGGGCGGTCGGTCGCACTTTTAGCTCGAACGGCTGAATGGATTTTCACCAAACTTGGCAAAATTGTAGGGACTGGTAGCCCGATGTGCCTTTGCTATGTCTCAAGATATGTGCTCCAGAGGATTTTGAGTAATTTAAGTTAAACATTATTTTATATATCTATGGCAGCGCCCCGGTACGCGCACCGGGGAGCGCTTCGGGCGCGCCACGCGACTTGCGCACGGGAAGCTGATTGGCTCTCGGTGTGTCTGTAAACATTCAAAACAGTCCGGAGCGGCCGCTATCTTGTGTCTCGTTAGGACCGAGACACAAGAGGTGGCTAAAAAGAAAAAGGGGGAAATGACCAAAAGGGGGCAGGGTACACCCCCCCTGACCCCCTAGGTTTGATGTGAGGGCCATAAAAGGGTCCCGCGGGACAAAACATTTACATTTTTTTACTTTTTTTTCGATTTTCGCGGGGGGAGCGCCCGGTACGCGCCCCGGGGAGCGTACCGGGAAGCGTACTTTGGTGAAAAATAGTGAAAATAATAGTGTAAAATAATCATTTTGAGTGATTACAGGTAGGGTAGCTCTGAAAAGAGCTTTTGGGTTCTGTGGCTGTTTTAGGTACCTACAAGTACGTCCCACACACACCCACACGCACACAACCCCACACCCCAACACCCACACACTCCCCACACACACCTCACACACGCACACCTCCACCCACACCCAAACACCCCACACCCCCACACTGACACCTTACACATCCACACCCACACCCACATCCCACACACCCACACTCACACACACACCTCACCCCCCAACACACACACACACACGCACACACAGATACCTCACAGACACACCCCACACATCCCTCACATACACCTCCCCCCCACACACACACACACCTCACAGACACATCCACACATCCCACACATACATACACATCCTACACACATACACCCCACACCCACACACACCCCACACACACCTCACACACCCACACTCCCACCTACACCCAAACACCCCACACACCCACACCCACACACACACCTTACACACCCACATCCCCACCCACACCCACATACCCCACACACCTATACACCTCATCCCCCCAGACACACACACACACACATACACACCCCGCACATCCCCCACACACACCTCCCCCCCACACATGGGGAAAACTCAGTGAAACACTAACATAATAATTTAAAGTGCTTAGAGGTAGGGTATCTCTGAATAGAGTTGTTGTGTTGTGTGGGTGATTTAAGTACCAACATGTAGGTACCAATGCAGAGTCTTAAATGCAATGTACACCGTTTCCTCTGTAGATCATTTGCATGTTGTTATAGAAGTTATTGTGGTATATGAAATCCATATGATAGTCTGTCAGGAAAGCAGAAAGAACATGGAGGCAGAAGATGAAAAAGAGATGTCAAATACACACTGGAGATAATATAGTGGGAGAAAGGAAGTATCTATGAGCAAAATTACTATGTAACACAAAAAAGTTGCACAGTATACTATAAGTCTGACTTTACATTATAATCAATTTGGTACTAGTTTAAGAATTACATATAAAAATGAATAATGTCTCAAAGAATTTTTAATTATTAAATAAAAATGTATTGGTTTGAATTTTCATAGTTCAATAAAACTTCCAGCATTACATCATCTGGAATCTCCTCAAACATGCATGATTCTATATCTTGTAAACATTCAACAAATTGTTGATCCAAAGACTGATCCATAAATTCTTCATCAAAAAAAATCTTCATTTAGAATATCCTCAGATGTCATCTCGAAGGAAATATTGATATTGTCTTGCTCCCCTTCCATTTTCTTGCTGTAAATTGCATAAAAAATCACTATATCAGTAGAGTTAGGGCACTGTTGGGTTTAAGTTGAGACAGGTAGTTCAGATTTTTTAACAGTGAAGTTAACTTTGGGCAGTGTATGGTAACAGGCAGGAAGTAGAAATATAAAAAAGTGCCTGTGAAGAAGCGTAAGTAAATTCCTAAGTATAGCAGAGAAGCCTAAGTCAATCCATAAATATAACAGAGGAGCCTATCTCTATCTATAACTATAGCAGAGGGACAGTAAATAACTATCAGAAAACGTTTTTACAAATTAACTTAATGTGCCCCTTACAAATTATCAACTTACTTTACAGAGAGGTGAAGAAGACAAAATGCGAAAATCCTTTCAAGATGTACCTCAGGTAGTTGTAGTCAAAATGGCCTTGTTTCCCTCTCATTTTTCATTTATATTCATGTACATAACCAATCAAATGTCAGGAAAAAAAGTAGAAAATGAAAGTAACATTTTAATTGGTTGTAAATTCTAACACTTCAGATGTGTTTTTGTGAAGTAATTTACCTCAGGGTATTTAGAGAGGTCTACAGGCTAAATGGCTCCAAAGAATTCCATAGAATTTGGGAAAATGGTAGGGATTGGTATGTAGTATGAGCTATTCTATATTTGGTGAAAGTGTCTCCAGTGGTTTTTATGTAAATTAACTTTTAACATTTTTTTAGAGCGCTTCCCGGTGCGCGCCCCGGTACGCGTACCGGCAGCACTACGGCAGTCCTCCATTTTGTTTTCGGTAGATTTAAGACAGAAAATGGAGGACAAACAATGTTGGGAATAGGTATAAGGGGGCATCGTAGGCACTCCTTGACCCTCTAGGTTTTCTGAGGGGTCTTAGGAGGCCCAAATAGGCAAAAAATTAATTTATTTTTCGCGGGGGGAGCGCCCGGTACGCGCACCGGGAAGCGTACTGGGGAGCGTACTATGGTGAAAAATAGTGAATAAAGTTAGAAAAAGATATTCATTTGGAGTGATCAGAGATAGGGTAGCCCTGAAAAGGGCTTTTGGGTTCTGTGGCTGATTTAGGTACCTACAAGTAGGTACCAATGCACAGTCTTAAATTCAGGAGGAATATTCTATTCCCCTCATCTGAAAAGTGCACACCATCTCCTCTGTAGATATCTTGCATGTTGTAACGCAAGTTATTGTTGTATATTGAACCCATTCCATAGTCTCTCATGTAAGCAGAAACAGATTTATTCACATGTTTCCGTGCTTTCTCAAATTGTGGACAAAATTGATTGGACCACTTCCATTTCTGTCTTTGGCATATATTGGAATATACCAAGGCAGTTTGAGGAAAAAGTGCCATCAATTGATCAAAGGTGTCCTTTAAAAGCATTTCCAGACCTACCCCAGTCAAAGTGCCCAAGTCATTTCGTCCACAGTGCACAAATAAAAGGTCAGGGTGTGGCAAATGCAAAAAGGTTTTTACCAATGGTATCAATTGGTGACATTTCAATCCTCTCTAGCCAATCCATTTAATCTTCACATTTGGTAAGTCAAGGTTGTGAAAATTTCTGGTAGCTGCATACCTTTGAGCCCCGTGGATATAGCTTTGTCCAATAATCCAGACAGAATACATGGTGAGAGGAGGTTCTGGTGCAGTCAGATGAAGTGTAGAAATGAAATGGCAGTTGGAACAGTAGGAGTTTGCAAAAAAAAACCTGTGGAGTTTCAGTGCTCTTGAATCACAAGCAATGATTGGTAGATTGAGATAGTTGAAAACTGAAAGATAGGGTGCTTGGTTGTGTTCTGTGTAAGAAGTAATTTGAATGGTTAAAAAAAAGTTATTTAAAGAAACATTGCTCCAGATAAGCTGGTGTATTGAGTGGTCAAACACCCTTGCTCATTTGATTTGCAACATTGTAGAATAAACTTTTAACCCCGGGTGCTCAGTGAGGAGGGAGTTGCTATGGTAACAGGTAGAAAGGGCTGAGGGGGGGAAGGGTGTTGATTTGAAAATAGAGAGGGAAGAGTTTTGATTGGTTACCATGAGGAATATGTGTGTACAATTAGAGGTTTTCTGTGCCATTAATGGTTCCAGTGGCTGGAGAACATACCTTTTGCTCTGCTAAAGAAATATTGGTGTGTGTATCTGACACTGTTGTGAATCTCCTAGAGCATTTGTAAAGGTGAGTTATGATTCATTTATTATAGATAGAGACTTGTATACTCTATGGAGAAGATTTGGAAGCAAATTGTGGTTTTTTAATGTTGCTTTGTGTCATGCTTTTTGATAATGCTTGTAAAAAGTTTTTACTGCATAGAGGAATTGTATTTTGTAAAATTGTGAAGTTTTAGTAGTGACATGGAATGCTTGTACATAAGACCTGTGCTGTGTTTCTTAAATGTGATGTCAAAAACGATTTTGGGAAAATTTAATGGCTTTTACATTTTTTAAAAGGAATAAAGAATGTGTGCATGTTTAAAGAAATAAATTTGAATCTTTACAATGATGTTACCTGTGTTAACTCAGTGTAGGAAGCATATTGAGTTTGTTTGCATAGAGGTATTGTATTTTGTAAAATAGTGAGGTTTCAGTAATGACATGGAATGCTTGTACATAGGACCTGTGCTTCCTAAATGTGATGTCAAACACGATTTTGAGGAAAATGATTGGCTTTTACATTTTTGAGTATAATGTGGCGCAGAGGTTTAAAAAGTGACGCATTTACCTACATGCGTCACTTTTTAAATATGGCGGAAAAAGGTACATGTTTGTGCTTTCCTGGGGAGCGTAGGTGGTGAGGCTTGTGTCTAAGAGTGCAGTGGACTAGACTTCATGAAGCCTATCCCCGACTGCACTCTTAGACACAGGTGTCAATTTGACTCTTTACTATGATGTTACCTGTGTTAACTCAGTGTAGGAAGCATATTGAGTTTGTTTGCATAGAGGAATTGTATTTTGAAAAATAGTGGAGTTTCAATAATGACATGGAATGCTGGTACATAGGACCTGTGCTGTGTTTCCTAAATGTGATGTCAAAAACGATTTTGGGGAAAATGAATGGCTTTTACATTTTTGAGTATAATGTGGTGCAGAGGTTTAAAAAGTGACGCATCTTCCTACATGCGTCATTTTTTAAATATGGCGCAAAAAGGTACATGTTTTATGCCGCCGATGCGTCACAAAAAGTGACGCGTCAGCAGTGCAAAACTGATGCAGGGCCTCATAAATGAGATTCATTTTTTTTTGCACACTACTCCAGTTTAGTCCTGTCCACTGCACTCTTGGACACAAGCCTCACCTTTTGTGCTCCCCTGGACAGTCTTCATCTCATCTGCACTCCTTCTTAGGTGTCAGAATCGTATCACATGGGGAAAGCTCCATGTGAAAGCGTTTGCCTCAGTCTTATCCCTGCTGTGAGGCACATGCTTGTACATAGGACCTGTGCTGTGTTTCCTAAATGTGATGTCAAAAACGATTTTGGGGAATGTACCTTTTTGCGCCATATTTAAAAAATGACGCATGTAGGTAGATGCGTCACTTTTTAAACCTCTGCGCCACATTATACTCAAAAATGTAAAAGCTATTCATTTTACCCAAAATCGTTTTTGACATCACATTTAGGAGACACAGCACAGGTCCTATGTACAAGCATAGGCTTCATGAAGCCTAGTCCACTGCACTCTTAGACACAAGCCTCACCACCTACGCTCCCCAGTAAAGCCCAAACATGTACCTTTTTGCGCCATATTTAAAAAGTAACGCATGCAGGTAGATGCGTCACTTTTTAAACCTCTGCGCCACATTATACTCAAAAATGTAAAAGGCATTCATTTTCCTCAAATTCGATTTTGATATCACATTTAGGAAACACAGCACAGGTCCTATGTACAAGCATTCCATGTCATTTCTGAAACCTCACTATTTTACAACATACAGTTCCTCTATGCAAACAAACTCAATATGCTTCCTACACTAGTAACACAGGTAACATCATTGTAAAGTACATTACACTTGACAGAGGTATAATGTGGTGCAGAGGTTTAAAAAATGACGCATCTACCTACATGCGTCACTTTTTAAATATGGTGCAACAAGGCATATGTTTTATGCCGCCAATGCGTCACAAAAAGTGACGCATCAGTAGCGCAAAACTGACGCATGGTTTTATAAATGAGGCTCATCTTTTTCTTGCACACTACTCCAGTTTAGTCCTGTCCACTGCATTCTTGGACAGAAGCCTCACTTTTTGTGCTCCCCTGGACAGGATTCATCACATGAGCAGTCCTGCTTAGGCCTCATAATCTTTTCTTTGGGTGAAATTTGAAAAACAGAGATAAGGTGATATGTATAAGCTTTTCATTACACTACTGAAACATTTATAGGGCAAAGTAATGTGTTTTACATTTTTGAGACAGAATAAATTGTGTGTGCATGATTACATTAAAAAAAATTGATCTTTTCACAATCATGTCACATGTTTCACCTGAGATTAGGAAGTAGATTGTGCAGATGAGGTGAGGCATATCCAGAGAGACAGAGGAGGTGAGATCTATGTTCAAGACTGTAGTGGGAGAGAGGCCTTTCCTGGGAAGCATAGGTTGTGAAGCCTGTGTATAAGAGTGCAGTGGACTAGACTTCATGAAGTCTATCCCCTACTGGACTCTTAGACACAGGTCTCACCTACTTTGTACCTGTGGACAGAGCTGTGTTCCACTACACTCTTCAATACAGGCCTCACCTCTTCTGCACCCCTGGAGAATCCTGACTTGATCTGTAACCCTGAATAGACTGTTTGGTTTTTGTCATTGCTTTGTTGTTTGGTAATAGTGATCTATAATGTGCTATTTTTTTCTTTAACACAGATTGGAATCAAGATTTTAAGAGTAAGACAAAATGCCTTCAAGGGAAAGGCGAAGAAAAGAAGATAACCGCAAAAAAACAAAAAGAGCAACGGAATTACAGCACTCTTCCACAACAAATACTTCAAAAAACAGGAACAAAGCTCCTGGTAAGAGAACTAAGTCTTTCATACGTAACATATGTACATCGCAAAAAAATGATGGACAGCATGTAGAAAAAGAGAATGAGAGAGTAAATTTGAAAAGGAAGGAGAGACCCTCAAAGAATTCTACAACTGGAGCAGGAGAGAATAATATGTATAGGAATAGAAGGCAGAATCAGTTTAGAGACATTCGTAAACGAATGTTTCGCAATAGGGTGGTTTTAAATTTGTTAAAAAATATTAGGAAAGGTAAACAGATAGCTGCTTTTTATAAGAAAAAGAAAAGTGTAGAGAAGATTGTTGATCAGGCTTTTGAAGTTAAGAAAAAATTATTTATTTTCATAATCAATAGAATTAGGACACTTAACAAGACAATTGATGTTTTCAAATCAAACAGTAGATGGAAAAGAGTAATTAATTGGACTAATTTTTGTAAAGTTTTTTCGGGAGAATGGATGCACAGTTCAAGTTGTGAGCCATTTTTTAATGAGGAGAGTTACTTCCAGGATAATGATTTAGTGCATGCAGTTGACACCTGTGGTCGAGCGTATAAAGTGAAAGACAGTTGTCCGATTGAAAAAGAGAAACTTGTGCCTAGAGAACCAGAAGAGGTGTTAACTGATGAAGTTTTAGGGAGACGTACTAAGGGTCCAGTGTACACTTGGAAGTGTAGTAGTATTTGTAGTGTGCGACAGGAATCAATTGATTTGTTTTGTAATTTCTTACGTACATATAGTAAGAAAAGTCTAAAGCAGAAAGTGAAGTTGTTGCAAGACTTAGATCCTTGCAGAGTGAGAGAAAACACAGGTTTGCAAGGGCATTCACTGGCTTGTCTTTCTAGAAAAGTCTGTCAGAGTGTTTTTCATCATTTTAGGATGTTAGCAGTGCATCATACCAAAATGAGGAAATTAGTGAGAATGTTGTATTATGCAAAAAGTCCAGCACTTAAGCTTAAACAATTAAACAGTGCTCTTTTGCATGGAACTGAGTTAGATGTGAAGAAGATTTGTGAAGAAATTGAGATTTGTTATTTTTGTGAAAAAGAGGACAGTGTAGAAATTGACACAGCAATTCAAGGTAATGTGGAAGACAATGTACAGATTTCAAATACAGAAAAGTTTGAGCAGGAAATTACCAGGTTTAAGGTGAAATCAAGTGAAAGGCCGAATTTTACTTGTGTGTGTTGTCGACGAAGTCATTATAAGCATCAAACTAGATTAGTTGATTTATATGTAAAAAGTGAAAAGATGAATAATTATGAGTGGAAAGATTTTGCAACTTATTTGTGGGTGTAGAATTGTTTTGATTTGAGTTCTGATCAGCGTATTTGTAAATATTGTTATGATAAATTAAATCAAAACAGAATGCCTGCTAGAGCTGTTCATAATAATCTGGAGTTGGTAGACATTCCCCGTGAATTGATGGATTTAAATACATATGAGTCTATTTTGATTCAATGTGTCCATCCTTTTCAGGCAATTGTTCGCATGGAGCCTAAGATAGGGAAATTGCCTCCTACAGATTTGCAGAGAGGATTAAAGGGAAGAGTTGTTTATTTGCCCCTAGATTTCAAAAAAAATATTGATACAATTGGTATAGAAAAAGTAGAAGAGGAACCTTTAGTTATACTAGTTAATGGCGTTCCGACAAAGAGTAAAAAAATCTGGCAAGATTTAGTGGATGTTAGGAAAGTCAAAAAGGCAACGTTGTATTTAGTCAAAAACAATGAGTATTACAAAGATGTATGTGTTGCAGCAGAGGAAACAGCTGCAGATGAAGACAGTGATTGTTCAGGCGGCCAAATTGAAAAAGTTGATGTGTCTAGAAGTGAAGAAATATAATGACATTATACTGTTCATCCTTTGCATTCCAAAGAAGTAATGGGGAATGCAATTGAATTGTTTCAAATGAAAGCAGCAAAAGGAAGTCCCATTAGTGTATGGGAACAAAGTTTGGAAGCTCGTTGTTTTCCACAGCTATTTCCAACAGGTCGAGGTGGACGATATGATGATCGACCACTTCAAATTCCTGCATCTGAATATCAAACTGTAAGATTATATGCTGAAGATCCAAGGTTTCGTCAATGCATTCCCTATTTGTTTCATCTACTGTATGAAAGTGACTTGTCTGGGATTTCTTATGCAGTAAACCATATACTGAAAAGTGGAGCACATCTGCAAAATGTTTCGGCGAGGGACTTTATGGAGAAAGTGAATCTGCAAGATAATATTTTAGAATCTCATCTAGTCAATCTCATGGCATGTCAGCGTGGTACAAAAGAGTATTGGTACCGTCGTCATGGGGAATTGAAATGTATGCTAAGAAACTTAGGAACTCCTACATGGTTCCTCACTCTTAGCTGTGCCGAGTATGCATGGGACGACTTACTTCAATTTCTACGAGAGGCAAATGCAAATATACAAAATATAGAATTCAAAACTCCTGGAGAACTGTGTTCTTTGGATCCAGTGAATGTATGCAGATATTTCAATCATAGATTTGAAGCTATGATGTCTTTTATTACCAACAAACAAAATCCTCCCCTTGGAGAGGTTTTGGATTTCTTTTGGAGAAAGGAGTATCAAGCGAGAGGTGCTCCTCACATACATATGTTGTTATGGATTGAAGATGCACCCAAATTTGGAACAGATTCGGATGAGACAGTGATGAGCTTCATTGAAGAGTATTCAACATGTGCTGTTCCGAAAACTACAGAGGAAAACAGTTTAAGGCAACAAGTTTTACGCTTTCAATCCCATCGTTGTGGATAGTACTGTCGTCGAAAATTCAGTAACAAGGACAAGTTCTACACAAAATGTCGTTTCGGCTTTCCACGACAAGTGATTTCTAAAGGAAGAGTAAATAATTTGATGTCTTCTCTGCGACATACTGTGACGAGGAAATCACCAAAAAATACATACAATTTAAAAAGAAACGAAGAGTCCAAGTACATCAACGACTACAACCCAGTGACTTTGTCCATGTGGAATGCTAACATGGATCTTCAGTTCGTTGCTGACAACTCTATTGCTGTGGCTCGATATGTGACGTCTTACATCACAAAAAAAGAAAAGACAGAACTGAAGGAAATGTGGGAGGACATTTCAGATGAAAAGGGTCTAAGCAAGAAATTATCAGTTACAGTCTGAAGATGTTGTCGCATCGAGAAATTGGAGCATATGAATGTTCTGATCGATTATCATCAGCAAGTCTCTATGCCAAATCTAGAACCATCATTTGGGTGAGTCTAGGTCTTGCTGCAACACGAAATCGAGTTTTGGAATCTGTACAAGAGATAGAGTATTTGGCGGAGAAAGAACCAGAAAGTACAGATATTTTGAAGACAAACATGTTGGATACATACTATCCAAATAGAAGTCCTCATCTTGAGAACGTTTGTCTCTATGAAGTTCTTCAAAGCTATATTTATAAGAGGAACATCAGAGAAGATATCAATATTGGAATATATGCTGTCATTGGATGTGAAGGATGTCTAGTGAAACATAGAAAAGGTCATTTGATTAATCATCGAAAATTGAGTTGTGAAAATCCAGACAAAAGAGAATTTTACTATTTGGCTCTTTTGCAACTCTTTAAACCATGGCGAGAAGAAGAGGAACTACTTGGAGATTTTCTCTGTTATGAAGACTCTTTTAATGCTACGAAGGATACCATAGAATGGCCTGTTTTTCCAAATTATCTGCAAATGTTGAATGAAGAAATAGAGCAAGAAGCAAAAATTGCTGCAGAGATTGTGAGAGACAGTTCTCAAGGCAGTCAGAGTTCTGCTTCATTGAGTCAGGATCCACTAGGAGGACCAATTATCCAAAATGAAGCTGCCACTGCCATGGATGAGGTGGAAAGAGCTATGGAGAAAGCTCAAGAGGATGTAATTAATTTAGAAGATTTGGTGAAACAATTAAACGTTGAGCAGAAACTGATATATGACGAAGTCACAGAACAGGTTGAACATGGATTGAGTCATGAGAAGAAAGAGTGCTCATGAACATCATTTAAGCCTGTCCGACTGTACGTGAGTGGAGAAGCGGGAACTGGAAAAAGTTTTCTGATTAAAGCAATTGCATCTTATCTGCAGAAGAGGACTGAATCACCGCTGTCTTGTGTTGTTACCGATCCAACTGGGCTGGCAGCACATAATATTAAAGGGATTACTTTACATCGTTTACTGATGCTGCCAGTGGAGCATGATAACAAATTGCAATATCACAAGCTATCTGGAGATGCGTGTTCCGAAGTTTCGAGAGTCCTGAAGAAAATTAAACTTCTTATCATTGATGAAGTAAGCATGGTGTCAAATATAATGCTTGCTTTTGTGCATTTGAGAATGCAAGAAATTCTTAGAACAGGCTATGATGTATTATTTGGAGGAAAACATATTGTTTTTGGAGATCTTCTGCAGTTGACTCCAGTGAAAGGACAACCTGTGTTCAAAATGCTCATGCATGAAGATCCCAGGAAGTGCCTAGGCAGCATTGGAAATGTTAATATATGGTTAAACTTCAAATATGAAGAACTGCTTCAAAATATGCGGCAGGCAAAGGATGAAGATTATAAAAATATTTTACAAGACGTAAGAGTAGGGAAAATAAGTCAGCAAGGGAAAGAAGCTTTACATGGACGGTTAATTTCAAATTTGTACCCAAATGAAAACATTCTTCCAGAGAATATTTTTAAGAAAATTATCGAGAGGAAATCTGCCATATGTTTGATGCCAACTCTGAAAGAATGTTCCATGTTCAACAACAAAATGTTAAATTTAGAAAATGAAGAGATAGTGAAACTGGAAGCTACAGATAAAATAGAGCATATGGGAGCAACAATGGTTTTGTCTGAAAATTTGAAATCAAAATTGGATTCATTAGAGAAGAGTTTATCTAAAACTGCTGGTTTTGAAAAGACTCTGAATGTGTGTTTGAATTGTCGTGTCATTTTGCGAAGGAATTTAAATGTTGAAAGAGGTCTGGTAAATGGAGCAATGGGTCATGTTGTTGGTTTTGTGAATTACAAAAATAGAGATGGAATTGAAATTATAAAAATTAAATTTGATGGCATTGATGAAATAGAACAAATTTGTCATTGTTCAGCTAGATTTTTGCTCGTGAAAGACTTATATGTTCGCCGAAAACAGTTTCCTATTTGTTTGGCATATGCAGTGACAATTCATAAATCTCAAGGTTTAAGTGTAGATAGTGCTTTGGTGAACATTGGAAGTTCTGTGTTTAAAGAGGGTATGGCATATGTGGCTTTATCAAGAGTCAGAACTTTATCAGGATTGTACTTGATTGAGTGTGATGAAACAAAGATTTGTGCTGATCTAGATTGTGTTAAAGAATACAATAGGTTAAGAAGAGAGTATGCTCCACATTTGCCTCAATATCCTCTGATTGAAAAACGTGTGGTAGGCCGAAAAAGAAGAAAGGAGAGTAATTGCAGTGAGGTAGTAGCAAAAAGACAAAAAGTAGATGAAACTGTAATTGTAAGCAGAAGGAAAAAGGATTCTGTTGAGGATGTTGTTGGATTTCAGTTTGAAAACAGTTCTGGTGTCAACTGCTATGCTAATGTAGTAGTTAATGTTGTTTTTTTTCTTCAAAATTTACAAAAACAGATTGTCGAAAATCGGGAACAAACATTGTGCTGTTTATTGAATTCTGTGTTAGAGAAATGTAGTAGTGATAGAGGAAAAATAGAAAGTGTTTCAGAAATTAGGAATCTTGTAGACATATGTTCAGGTCAAAATCAATTTTCACAGATAATTCAGCAGGATTGTCAGGAATTTTTAATGTATATGTTTGATGTATTGGAAGATGAAGGAGTAGATATAAACAATCTTTTTAACCTTTCTTATCAATGGCAACATGACTGTCATAACTGTGCTTCATCAAGTAGTACTAGAATAGACTCTGAAAGATTTATATAATTGACTTTACCAGACTGCAAATCAGTGTATTTTAATAATCTAGTTAAAGCAGCGGATCACAATATGGTGTGTACCCAATGTAAGTCTACAATGCTGTCCACATTATTTCTACAAAATGATGGCCACTATGTCATTTTAATGTTCCAACGATATAGACCTGATGGAACTAAATTGACAACTTCTATTAAAAATTTTGTGGCTTCTCAGTTATCGATATCAGGAAGAACCTTTGCAACTGCAGCTATTATTTTTCATGATGGTCCTTCTACAACATCAGGGCATTACACATGCTATTTAAAAACTTCTAAAGGTTGGACCCAATGTAACGACACTCATTTGACTTTCAAACAACGTTTGCCTTTTGGCTTCATAAATTCATACCTAGTGTTTTTACAGCCAAAATTTTGGTAAAAGTAATTGGCTAATGAAGACGGGAGCAGTTAATAAAGGTTATTTTGCTGTTTAAAAATATATTCTGAGTAAAAGTGATCCAGGCAATATAAAAAATTGACTTGTCATATAGGTACTGTAAGTGGATGTCATAGTAAGTGATGTTAGTATTATACAAAATGATGAACATGAGTGAGTCAGAGAGGGTTTTACAAATACTTAAATATTGTGAAAATGTTGTAGAGCCTTTCTTTCAGAACGTCAGGAAAAAGGTCATTTCAGAGTGCCTTAGAATTAATTTAAACATATACTCATACATCTGACACTATTTGGCCAAATGGAAAGGTGCAGGAATGAGTAAAGAGTCATGACTGAAAAAAAGGAGTATATGAAAATATTGAAAATATTTCAGATGTTCTTGGAGCTTTTCTTATAGAAAGTCGATGAAATGAATTTTTAAGTGAACAGTAAAGTACTTTCCAACGAGAAAAGGACCACCATGATACAGTATTTGGCCTCAAGGAAAAGTAAGTCAATCTAACTTTAGCGTACATTTCTAATTTGTCAGTATTTAAGTTTTTTTTTTAAACACAATCTTTTAGATTGTGTTTTTTTTTTCCCGCTGTCCTATGATGAGTAATTTGAACTCACTGTTTTAAGTGAAATTCAATTCATTCTGAGAACAGCAAAAATAAACTATGTAACATGTTGTACAAGTTATTTTATACTTTGGATTGTGTAAATTAAATTGTATTCCCATTCTGTGACACTTACTTTCCTTTTCCCATCCTCTTTCAGCTCTTTTTACTCATTTATAATGTCTTTCTCTCACTCTCTGTAACCCCGTTCCCTTACTCCACTTCTTTGACAACCCCTCATTCTCATTTCAACTGTGTGTATCCCGTCTCTCCCTTGCATAACTTTTCAGCGTTCAGTCTCTCTGCTTTACTTCTCTTTTCCGTATTTTCCTCCTTTGCTCTTTTAGTAATTCCTGTTTACTCACTCAGCAGTATTATTGCACTCTATCACTATAAATAACCCACTCTCCCTAGCTTATCTTTGTTTGCTCCTTACTTTTGACCTCTTCTCTCTATTTTTCGTTCACTACTTTTATGTCCTCAGTGCCTCACTCTACTTGTGTTATTTTCACTTGTGTTTATCTACCTTCTATCACTTCTTTTACAACAACTTCACTGCTCCTCTCTCATCGTTCTTCATCCCATTTCTTTTACTCTGGTTCCATTACTATCCCTCATTTCCTTTCTTTCAATGTCCTTCTCTTTACTTTCATCACGAAATTATTTTCTCTCAGTACCACTGGTTTAGTCGTCTTCTCCTCTCTTTCCTTTTTTTTGCTCACTTACTCATTTCCTTTTCTCACTCATTGTACTCCACCTCACTCAGTTTTTTATCTTAGTGTGTCTACCTTATAACTTCCTCAGTCCATTTCCCTCAATCGTTGTATATTATCCTGTCTCCCTTCATCCTTTCACTCTATGACTGTTCTTCACTTACTCTTAGTTATCTTCTATACCTCAATCTTCTAAATGCATCCTTAATTAGACTGTTTTCTGTCTCAGTCATTATCTTTTTACTTAGTTCTGTTTCCTGATTTAGTTTTGCTAACTCACATTGTTTTAGTATCTTTCTTACCTTCAGTTCATTTCTCTGTTCTTCTCTCTCTCTTTGTCAGTGAATCTATATGCCTTACTCTTTGTAATTTGCTCTCCTTCTATTTCTTTTTCTCTCTTTTTGTCCTTCTACCTTAGTTTATTTCCCTTTCTGTGTCCTTCACTCTAACTTTATTTGTAAATAGAGCGTTATGATTTTTAACCTCTTCATTTGTATCTTTTAATTTAAAATACATATTTTACTAATTATAACTTATTTTTTCTTCTCTCTTTCACAGATACAAACTGTAGTAAAAAAAAATAATTAAAGTTACATTTATTATATGGTAAGTATGACTAAAAAAATGTAGTTTGTCATCACCCTTTGCTTTAAGGTCACTAACATTTTCTCAATCTACCTCACTCCTGTGTATTTACTCTGCTTCTCTCACTTATTCTTATTCTACATGTTTACTCCCCTTTCCCTATTTACCCTCTCATATTCAACTTCTTTCGATCCCTATTCTTTACTTCACTTACCCTCTGTTCCCTTCCTTTGCTTCTTCACTCATTCTCTTTTTTTTAATTATTTACCTTACTCCTACACATACACCTCATCCCCTCCCAACACATACACACACCTGTAACATACACCCCACACACACACCACACACACACCTCATACACACAAAAAAACCTCCCACACACACTCCTCAAAAACACACACACATTCCATACACACACATACATCGAACACATATACACCCCACACTCATACACTTCTCACACATATTTCACACACCCTCACCTCCACCCACACCAAAACACTCCACACAACCATACCCACAGACACACCTTACACACCCACACTCCGACCTACACCCACTGACTCCCTATAAGTAACACACACTGCATTACTTATCTTTTTTGCTGTTTTACTCAAGCCCATTCAGGTGCTGTTTCCTTTACTCTCCTTGTCCTCTCTCTTTGTCACTCCCCATGTGTTATCCTAATTCAATTTTTCTCCCTCTTTCACCCCTCTTTACTTATACAACCTGGTCTTTTCTCACTTTCCCTCATCGTTCTTCATTTATCGTGGTTCCGCCACTACCCTTCATTCTCCAATTTTTACTGTCCTTTCTTTTTCTTTTAACAGCCAATCACAGTCTCACACTATCTCTACTTTAGTGTTCTTCCTCTCTCTTCCTTTCTTTCGCTCCTTTAGTCATTTTACTTTTCTCAATTTCATCCAAATACACCTTCTCTATTTTTTACTATGTGATAAACAATCCCTCTGTGGTCATCTTGTAGCTCTTTTTCTCTTAACATAACTCTCTTTGTGTCCTTCCCTCATGCTAACTGCTTCATTACATTTTTTTTTTCTATTTTTTTGCGGGGCGCGCCCCGGTACGCGTACCCTAAGGACAACAAATTGACAGAGATCCTTTAAAAATATAGGTTTAATTTTATAAATGAAAGGTAGTTCTGAAAAGAACTTTTTTTTAATTCTTTTTGTTGTTTTATATTTTTTTAATGTTTTTTGAACATTTTGTACTTTTTTTGGCTTTTCAAAACAGTTTTATATTTTTTTTGTATTTTTTATGGGAAGAAACAAAGAGAAAGGGAATTGAAAATGGCTCAACTGGAGCAAAAAACAAAAAACAAAAAAAATTACTTCCTTTGTTTGGGGCAAATGTGATTCTGACCAGCAAGGACGATCAGCTTTACGCTCTTTTCACCATAGGCGATGAGCTTGCCACATTCAGTACAAGTGATTCTAAAAGTACCAAATTGTTGCTGAATGCAAGGCATCGTCTCCGTTGTTTCTGGGTCCGATTGACTGGGTTGCTTTCTTTTTGAGCTGGTCCTTGAACACTGGGGGAGGTGACTGGCCAGGTCCCTGATCTCTGCACGAGAATAGTTAGCAGGATGCTTCCGGGTCATATGCCGAATCATGGTATGATTCCCAAATGAATATTTTTTATCTGGATTGCCCCTTGAGAGTTCTGCACCACAGATTCGACATGTTACCTTGGCCGCATTAACTTTTTTCTTGCCCTCTGGAAGAGAAAAATCTCCCATACAATGTGTTCTTTTGGCTTGTATGGGGTAATTTCTTCCGGCAGCCATCTGCTCCCCTCCTCCTCTTCCTCTTCCTCCTCATCCTCTTCTCCACCAGCAATGTATTGTTGTGGTGGTCCTCTTGGTGGTTGTGGTGGTGGTGGTGGTGCAGATGCTCCAGCTGCTGCTACAGTAGCCATTTCAAAGTACAAAAGAATTGTCTCTGTAGATGAAACAGGTCTTCGTCAGTCAAAAGACAAAGTCAGAGTGAGGAAGAAAGGTGGGGTTTTTTATCATTTGGAAAAAAAACTGTGCTGAACCAATCAGAGGTGTTATTTTCAGGTCACAAGACCCAGGCTTTACTCATTTGGAAACCAAAACTCTTCTGCACCAATAGAAAGTGTTATTTTCAGGTCACAAGACCCAGGCTGGTCACAAGACCCAGGCTATACTCATTTGGAAACCAAAACTGTTCTGCACCAATAGAAAGTGTTATTTTCAGGTCACATGACCCGACGCACTTACGCTACGCGCACCGGGGCGCGCCCGTAGTCGCGCTCCGGGGCGAGCCCGTGGGTGCGTAGCGTAAGCGCGTCAGGATGTTTCGCGATCGTATGCGATCGCGTGCTTTCGGTTGCGATTACGCTGTGCGTCATATGACGCATCACGCGGTTACGCGAAACGTCACGATGTTGTTTTCGTTCGCGAGAATAGCGCTAACGGGACGCTCCCCGGTACGCGCCCCGGGGCGCGCCATAACATTGCGCTTACCCGTGCGTTCACCGGTACGCGCCCCGGGAGCGCCCCCGGGTTACAAAATAAAATAAAAAAAATAAGTGTTTTTTTTACATATTTATACAATATAAAATTCGTTTTAAAATGTTTCACTTTCCATACCTATTAAGATTTGCTATTAAAAAACCATTGAAATTCACTGAAAAAACTATAGGTTTCACACCAGTTATAGTTAGGAATTAGCATTTAAAAAACCTATTGAATTCACTGAAAAAACCATAGGTTTTACACCAGTTATAGTTAGCTGGAAATTTTACTCGCATAAAACCATTGAAATTCCCACGTTATAGTTAGTTGGACTCACTATAACTTGCGCGTGCAATGCACTGCTAATGATGTCACATATTACATCACTCATGGCATGGTCAGTGACATCACTCATGACATCACTGATGACACCATCCTTGTGACAGACTGACGGACCTCCTTTCACTGTAATGTAACCCTTGAAACACATATTCAATAATTGAAACTAAAATGTTCAAAAAAATGGAGATACCCATACCAGTTACAAGAACAAATTCAATAATTCCACCATCTATGTACACATCCACTCATTCACCAACAGTTATATATAGTGACTCATACATATACTTACTCATCATATGTAGTGATACACCTATACATTCTGTTACACACCGACAGTCATCCAAAAGATACTCTCACACATACTCACACATGCAAATAAACTATTGAACATCCATTTATTTGCATATACAGCTATACACACACTACCACCTTACTTCTAAGGAAACTTACACATACTTACTCTGTTAAACAATCACTTATAGAAAAACATACTTATTTAAACAGGAACTCTTACAATCTCTTACTCTCACATATACTCACTTATATACATCAATATTCACATATACTACATTAAAACATATGTAGTTACTGATAAAGACACTAGTGAGGCAGTCATTCACTCACTAACACACACATATACACACTCATCCACCCATACAGTCCTGCACATATGCTGTCTTCAAAACACATACAAACAGAGAGTCAGTCATTCATGCATGTATGTGCTAAGTAATACCCCCACCAAACCATACAGACACTCATACTGAAACTAAAAAAACATCTAATAACCCATATACATACACATGTAGCTACTTACCAAGCCATGCAGCCACTTATACACAAAGTGAAACACTAATACATATATTTAAATATTTAAATATTACTCACTAATATATGTATTCACTAAGATACACTTAATAAACCAGTTAACCAATCAATTTTTTTTTTAAAACATCCATGTAAACACTTATTTAAACATTTATTCTTCCATCAACTTTTACATATACATCTATAACACAAATGTATTTTTCAGAAAGACAGACATTCACTGGATGGTGTCATCAGTGATGTCATGAGTGATGTCACTGACCATGTCATGAGTGAAGTAATATGTGACACCATCAGCAGTGCATTGCACGCGCAAGTTATAGTGAGTCCAACTAACTATAACGTGGGAATTTCAATGGTTTTATGCGAGTAAAATTTCCAGCTAACTATAACTGGTGTAAAACCTCTGGTTTTTTCAGTGAATTTAATAGTTTTTTTTTAAATGCTAATTCCTAACTATAACTGGTGTGAAACCTATGGTTTTTTCAGTGAATATATATATATATATATATATATATATATATTCACTGAAAAAACCATAGGTTATAGACCATATATAGTTAGGAATTAGCATTTACAAAACCTTATTTTACTCACACAAAACCATTGAAATTCGCATATATAGTTAGTTGCACTAACTATATATCGCGCACCCGCAATCCACTGCTGATCATGTCACATATTACATCATTCATGACATGGTCCGTGACATCACTGAGGACATCACTGATGACATCTCAAATGACATCACTGATGACATCACTGATGACATCTCAAATGACATCACTGATGACATCTCAAATGACATCACTGATGACATCACTGATGACATCACTGATGACATATCTGATGACATCACTGATGACATCACTGATGACATCTCAAATGACATCACTGATGACATCTCATTTGACATTACTGATCACATCACTGATGACATCATTCATGTGATAATACGATGAACCTCTTCAGACTCGAATATAACCTTAGATACACTCAGTGTACACAGACACTCACAGACTGTCACTCATCCATGGAGTTACTCACACACCTAGTCAGTCATGCAAAGAATCAATCACACCTCCATTTCCTCAACTATACAGTTATACACACCTTACTTATTCAAACATATACTAACACATATTTACTCTCTTATACAATCCCTGATACAAGTTCACAATGATCCATACAGCCACTCACACATTCACTGGCTCTTATGCACAGTTATTTATATATGTCAACTCTCACATGTACTGTGTTTTACATATGTACTTACTTTGACATGTAGCACTGAGATATCCATTCACTCACCAATACACTCATGCACACAGTCAACCGCCCATACAGCTGTTTCCACATGCACTTTTGAACCCATACATCTAGTGAATCAACTGCTCACACATCTATGCAGAGTCATACACCTCCCAGCCACCCACACACACACTCAGTCTCCCATACAAATACTTGGGCAACCAATCAATAACCCATATAGTTACTCATATAGCTACTGATCAACACATGCAGCAGTTTACAGAACAACAGACATAATGATGCACAAATTAAGACAGTTTAGTCACTAACCCATGCACTCAGTGAGACACATTTAATCACTCACTCATACAGTCAGTCATGCACCTACTAAATCCTTCATCCAGACACTTATACATCCACTCATTCTTCAATATGTAAGACATATTTTAACTTTACAGAAACATACAGTCACTGGATGTTGTCATCAGTGATGTCATCACTGATGTCATTTGAGATGTCATTAGTGATGTCATCAGTGATGTCACTGACCATGTCATGAATGATGTAATATGTGACATGATCAGCAGTGGATTGCGGGTGCGCGATATATAGTTAGTGCAACTAACTATATATGCGAATTTCAATGGTTTTGTGTGAGTAAAATAAGGTTTTGTAAATGCTAATTCCTAACTATATATGGTCTATAACCTATGGTTTTTTCAGTGAATTTTCAAGGTTTTGTAAATGCTAATTCCTAACTATATATGGTCTATAACCTATGGTTTTTTCAGTGAATTTCAATGGTTTTTTAATAGCAAATATCAAAAGCTGTAAAATGTATTCTTCTTTTAAAGGAAAAATATATTTTATATGTATTTAATATAATTTTTTTATGTATATAAATTTTTTGAGGGAACGAATTTATCAACTATCATGCTGAAGAAGAGTGTGGGGAAAAAAACCCAAAGAGGAGTACTAAGAGGAAAGAACAATCAGTTCAAATATACAATTGCTTTAAAGCATGAAGTGCTTTTCCACACATTTACATTTAAATAACCCATATTAGAACATACCAAATATCTACAGAGGAGACGGTGTACATTGAATTTTAGACTCTTCATTGGTACCTACATGTTGGTACTTACATCACCCACACAACACAACAACCGGGACGCTGTCACAGATATATATATTTTTTTTAACGTTAATTTCTCAAAATCCACTGGAGCACATATCTTGAGACCTAGCAAAGGCACATCGGGCAAACAGTCTCTACAATTTTGCCAAGTTTCATAGAAATCCATTCAGCCGTTCGAGCTAAAAGTGAGTCCAACCGCCCTATGGAAAACTCAATGTTAAAAACACGTTTTGGGACCCCCCTTTTTCTCGGCCCCCGCTTGACGAAACCCGCCCAAACTTTCAGGGGACGCTCAGAAACAAAATGTGCCATTTTCCTGATAATTTCAGCCAATTCCGTCCATCAACGCCAAAGTTATTCAACATAGAATTTTCAGAAATCCCTATTCAAAAAAATCCTAACTATATATACCTACTGGCGACCGCCAGTAGTTAATATATATATATATATATATATATATATATATATATATATATATATATATATATATATATATAACATTTCTATTGCAAAATGAAACCCCTCATTTTGTTCCTTTTCAAATTAAATGTATTAAGTGTTACCACTTTATTCCAATCAAGATGACTTCAGGTGTGCCATACTTTTGTCATAAGTAAGACTGTTAGCGTTCTAGTTGTTCTTTAGAACACTCTGGGACATTCTGTCATTGGGCTATAGTTGGGCTACATCTGGCTGATATTTGGGCTACATTTGTTTTTTTTTGTCTCTGGTGGCCATCTTTGGGCTACATTGGGCTACATTGGGCTACATTGGGCTACATTTGGGCTTTAACATATATATAGCCCAATGTAGCCCAATATATATTTTTCAAAGTTAATTTTCGTAAAAACCACTGGAGCATATATCTTGAGACATAGCAAAGGCACATCGGGCTACCAGTCCCTACAATTTTGCCAAGTTTTGTGGAAATCCATTCAGCCGTTCGAGCTAAAAGTGAGTCCAACCGCCCTATGGAAAACTCAATGTTAAAAACACGTTTTGGGACCCCCCTTTTTTCTCGGCCCCGCTTGACGAAACCCCACCCAAACTTTCAGGGGACGCACAGAAACAAAATGTGCAATTTTCCTGAAAATTTCAGCCAATTCCGTCCATCAACGCCAAAGTTATTCAACATAGAATTTTCAGAAATCCCTATTCAAAAAAATCCTAACTATATATACCTACTGGCGACTGCCAGTAGGTAATATACACATATATATATATATATATATATATATATATATATATATATATATATATATATATATATATATATATATATATATATATATATATATATATATATATATATATATATATATAAATGCATATGCATACATATGCATATATATATGTGTATATGTGTGCGTGTAGAGAGAGGTAGAGAGGTAGAGGTGTAGAGGTAGAGAGGTAGAGGTAAGAGAGGTAGAGACTAGTAGCGAGAGAAGTAGAGAGAGGTAGAGAGCTAGAGAGTAGAGAGTGAGTAATAGAGAGTAGAGAGTGAGTAGTAGAGAGTAGTAGAGAGCAGTAGAGAGAGTAGCAGAGTGAGTAGTAGAGAGTAGTAGAGTGAATAGTAGAGTGAGTAGTAGAGAGTAGTAGAGAGTGAGTAGTAGAGAGTGAGTAGTAGAGAGTAGTAGAGAGTAAGTAGTAGAGTGAGTAGTAGAGAGCAGTAGAGAGTGAGTAGTAGAGTGTAGTAGAGAGTGAGTAGTAGAGAGTGAGTAGTAGAGAGTAGCAGAGAGTGAGTGGTAGAGAGTGAGTAGCAGAGAGAGAGAATAGTAGAGAGTAGTAGAGAGTGAGTAGTAGAGAGGTGTAGAGAGAGAGTAGTAGAGAGTGAGTAGTAGAGAGTAGTAGAGAGTGAGTAGTAGAGTGAGTAGTAGAGAGTGAGTAGTAGAGAGTAGTAGAGAGTGAGAAGTAGAGAGTGAGAAGTAGAGAGTAGCAGAGAGTGAGTAGTAAAGAGTGAGTAGTAGAGAGAGAGTAGTAGAGAGTGAGTAGTAGAGAGTAGAGCGTAGTAGGGAGTGAGTAGTAGAGAGTAGTAGATAGTGAGTAGTAGGGAGTGAGTAGTAGAGAAAGAGTAGTAGAGAGTAGTAGAGTAGTAGAGAATGAGTAGTAGAGAGTGAGTATTAGAGAGTAGTGGAGTAGTAGAGAGTTAATAGTAGAGAGTAGTGGAGAATATTCCAAAGTTTGGCACAGCACCACTTGCACAATACGTCCAATCAAATCATATCACTTAGAGTCCTTATTGAAGCGCTGAATCTTGGTGTATATTCAAATGATTTTATTTTCCTTAAGTTTATGTACCACAGCCAGCCGACGCGTTTCGTTCTGTACAACAGAACTTCTTCAGGGCGTTCTTATTTCCTTCAAGTTATGTCGGTATCCTGTTGTCATATAACTAGATATTTCTTCCAAATGTTGGACGAGACCTAAGTACATTCTTATTCAAAATGACTAGGTATCAATTTTACCCACACAATTCGGGCAGACTTGAGTAATTTATAGCATCCTCAAAGTCAGTCTTTCAAAAATTCCAAAGTATAGGACATGATAATCCAAATCCAAATGTTTCTCAAGAAAAGTCATTTTCAATTGTTCGGAATATCGGCGTTTGGGCAGATATGACCCAGGGACCCCCAGTATGCAAGGGGAATTAGTCCCCCCTCTGCAAACGCGCCAGTGGGCTGCGTTGCAGAGAGGTGTAAAAAGGGGCATAGCCTTATTACACCTCTGTGCAATGCAGCCCCCTGGCGCATACTGGAGGTTCCAGGTGGGCTAGTTGGCCCCCAGGGACACCCAGTATGCAAGGGGAATTAGTTCCCCCTCTTCAAACATGCACGGGGGCTGCGTTGCAGAGAGGTGTTAAAAAGGGTGTGGCCTCATTACACCTCTCTGCAATGCAGCTCCCAGGCGCATACTGCAGGTTCAAGGTGGGCTAGTTGGCCCCCAGGGACCCCCAGTATGCAAGGGGAATGAGTTCCCCCTCTGCAAACACGCCCGGGGGCTGCGTTGCAGAGAGGTGTAAAACGGGGTGTGGCTTCATTACACCTCTCTGCAATGCAGTCCCCTGGCGCATACTGGAGATTCCTGGTGGGCTTTCAGGTCTTATATAGTTAGAAATAAGCATTAAAAAAACCTTTGAAATAAACTGAAAAAACCATAGGTTTCAGGCCTTATATAGTTAGGAATTAGCATTTAAAAAAACCTTGCAAATTCACTGAAAAACCATAGGTTTCAGGCCTTATATAGTTAGGAATTAGCATTTAAAAAACCTTTGAAATTCACTGAAAAAGCCATAGGTTTCACGCCTTATATAGTTAGGAATTAGCATTTAAAAAACCTTTAAAATTCACTCAAATAACTATAAGTTTTAGGGGTGTTATAGTTAGCTGGACATTTTACTCATACAAAACCATTGAAATTGCTCCTATATAGTTAGTTGTACTAACTATATTTCTCGCACCCGCAATCCACTGCTGATGATGTCACATATTACATCATTCATGACATGGTCAGTGACATCACTGATGACATCTCAAATGACATCACTGATGACATCACATATATATATATATATATATTACCTACTGGCGGTCGACAGTAGGTATATATAGTTAGGACCTAGTTTCCACAGGAAATCCGCAACATTCTATTGGGAATAACTTTGGCGCCGGTTGATGAATCTCCGCGAATTTCTCAAAGAAGATGGCCCGCTCCACTCCTTCCCTGAAAGTTTTGAGGGGGTTCTTCAAGTGGGGGCTGAGAAAAAAGGGGGGTCCCAAAACGTGTTTTCCCCATGTTATTTTCCATAGGACGATTAGACACGGCTACAGCCCGAACCGCTGAACGCAATTACACCAAACTTGGCAAAATGGTTGAGCCTTTTGTTTAAATGGTGTAAATCCCTCCAGTAGTTGTTGAGAAAATTGAATTAGAAAAATTTATATATCTATATAAGCTTACTGTAAGCTTACTGTACTCTGTACCTTCCCGAGTACGAGCTGCATTCTGATTGGCTGCTAATGTCTGTCAACACTCCAAAACAGAAATTGTTGGCAGCCATCTTGTACCTCGGTAGACTGAGGCACAGGAAAGCAGAAAAACAAACAATTAAAACTCAAAAAGGGGGCAGGGTAGAAGCACCCTGACCCCCTAGGCCAGCTCATGGGGTCCCGCAAGGACCCCCAGGCACCAAAATAATTTTGGTACGCGTACCCCGCAATTTAAAAACATGTTTTTGGGGTCTGGGGGGTCCTTGTGGGACCACCTGAGCAGGTTTAGGGGGTCGAGGTGCTTCTACACTGCGCTCTTTGCGTGTTTTCCACCTTTGTTTCACTGCTTTCTTGTTCCTTGGTTCTACCGAGGCACAATATGGCTGCCAACACTTCCTGGTTTGTAGTGTTGACAGACAGTGGCAGCCAATCAGCATGCCTTCCCGAGAAAGCTGCTTGCTCATTGGCTGTCAACACTTCTAACCAGGAACAACTAACTATATAAGAGCAATTTAAATGGTTTTGTATGCGTGAAATGTCCAGCTAACTATAACACCCCTAAAACTTATAGTTTTTTTAGTGAACTTCAAAGGTTTTTTAAAAGCTAATTCCTAACTATATAATGCCTAAAACCTATGGTTTTTTCAGTGAATTTCAAAGGTTTTTTAAATGCGAATTCCTAACTATATAAGGCCTGAAACCTATGGTTTTTTCAGTGAATTTGCAAGGTTTTTTAAATGCTAATTCCTAACTATATAAGGCCTGAAACCTATGGTTTTTTCAGTGAATTTTAAAGGTTTTTTAAATGCTAATTCCTAACTATATAAGGCCTGAAACCTATGTTTTTTTCAGTGAGTTTGCAAGGTTTTTTAAATGCTAATTCCTAACTATATAAGGCCTGAAACCTATGGTTTGTTCAGTGAATATATATATATACATATACATATATATATATTCACTGAAAAAACCATAGGTTATAGATTATATATAGTTAGGAATTAGCATTTACAAAACCTTGAAAATTCACTGAAAAAACCATAGGTTATAGACCATATATAGTTAGGAATTAGCATTTAAAAAACCTTATTTTACTCACACAAAACCATTGAAATTCCATATATAGTTAGTTGCACTAACTATATATCGCGCACCCGCAATCCACTGCTGATGATGTCACATATTACATCATTCATGACATGGTCAGTGACATCACTGATGACATCACTGATGACATCTCAAATGACATCACTGATGATATCTCATTTGACATCAATGGTCACATCAATGATGATATCATTAATGTGACAATACAATGCATCTCCTCACACTTTAATATAACCTCTGTTACAACCCAGTGTTAAATACAGAGTATAATTTTTGAAACCATTGACACACCAATACTAGTTACTACATACGCACTCACTGATTCCTACGTCTACACACACATTCACTCATTCACCCATACAATCATTCATACATACAATCACTCATCTTTACAACACTATCATATGCACTCATACACCTATACAGACACTCACACTCTGCCACTCATCCATGGAGTTACTCACACACCTAGTCAGTCCTGTAAAGAATCAATCACACTTCCATTTTCTAATCTACACAGTTAAACATAGAGTACCTTACATTTTCAAACATATACTAACACATACTTACTCTCTTATAGAATCACTGATACAAGTACACATTGATCTGCACAGAGTCACACACCTCCCAGCCAGCCATACACACACTCAGTCTCCCATACAAATACTTGTGCAACCAATCAATAACCCATATAGCTACTTATATAGCTACTGATCAACACATGCAGCAGCTTGCACAACAACAGACATACTGATGCACACTTTCAGACAGTTTAGTCACTAACCCGTGCATTAAGTAAGACGCATTTAATCACTCACTCATACAGTCAATCACGCACCTACTAAAACCTTCATTCAGACACTTATACATCCACTCATTCTTCAATATGTAAAACATATTTAAACTTTACAGAAACACATAATCACTGGATGTTGTCATCAGTGATGTCATTTGAGATGTCATCAGTGATGTCATCAGTGATGTCACTGACCATGTCATGAATGATGTAATATGTGACATCATCAGCAGTGGATTGCGGGTGCGCGATATATAGTTAGTGCAACTAACTATATATGGAATTTCAATGGCTTTGTGTGAGTAAAATAAGGTTTTTTAAATGCTAATTCCTAACTATATATGGTCTATAACCTATGGTTTTTTCAGTGAATTTTCAAGGTTTTGTAAATGCTAATTCCTAACTATATATAATCTATAACCTATGGTTTTTTCAGTGAATTTCAATGGTTTTTTAATAGCAAATATCTGTAGCTGTAAAATGTATTCTTCTTTAAATCCAAAAATATATTTTATATGTTTATTAATAACTTTTTTTTTTTAAATTTTTTTTTCTTCGTTCCCACTTCGCGAATCGGGAAGCTTCCCGTTAGCTGACCTTGATACCGCGAAATAGACCGCGAGCCAGTAAACGTTTCTTTACCGCAACTGCCGCGTTAGAAAACAACATCGTGACGCCTCCCGTCCGCATGACGTTTCGCGTTGTCGCGTGATACGTCATATGACGTACTACGTTAGCGAACTGGTACGCTTACCGAGTCGCAAAGCAAAGGTTTCTGGAAGCAAACCGGAAGGCCCTGCAAAGCGTGTAACATAAACACAGCAGGTCATGTGACTTGGTAATAACACTTTTCATTGGTTCATTTCACTTTTGGTTTCCTAATGATGTAAGACTAGGTCATATAATCTAAAATGAACACTTTTCATTGGTTGAGAACTATTGTTTTTCCCAAATGATGAAAATCCCTCTTTCTTTCCTCACTCTGACTTTCATCATTGTGAGAGAAAGACCCTTTGTTACCAGTGAGCAATGGCTTCTTTAGTAGCTTCAGCTGGTGCTTCCCCACCACCTCCACCACATCCAAGGAAGAGTGGAGCGATGTGTGAATGTGTTCACTGTATGCAACAACTTTGACACTTACAGAAGCCTCACCTTCTCCATGCCTCCTACACAGTTCTACATGTACATCATAAATGCAAACAGAACAGAATTAATTATACATGTTAAATGGTTTATTTTTGCTGTTCTCAGAATGTATCAAATTTCACTAAAAACAGTGACTTGAAGGTATTCATCATATAACAGCGGGGAAAAAAAAACACAATCAAAATGATTGTGTTTAAAAAACCCATACAACATAACAAATCAGAATTCAGAACTCCTTAAAGTTAACTTACTTTCCATGACGGCCAAGGATGTCCTATGAACAGCTTACACTCTGTTGTGCTGTTATTACTTTCAACCCGCCACTTTCTGAAAGAAAACCTCCATCGTTTTCAAAAACATGTTACATACAATAAATGACTTCTTGCTCTCTACCACAAGTTTCCACAAGGCCAAATCTTGTCAAAGCCATTTATAACTCTTGGATTTCTTGTAAGCCAATCCCGTCTTTTCGCATTTCCGCAACTTTCAGAATTAAAATGTTGAAGATCATTTACACAATCCTGGACTAGTAATATCTTCCCCTTCTTGCTCAATCATGTTCTACATTTCCTATCACACTGATACTGCTTACTATGAAGCAGACTTACACTACCTTTATGACTAGTACAATTATTTTATTCTCTACATCACTTTTAATCACAAAGCAATGTAAAACAGTAGACAGCATTGCAGACTTACATTCCCTCTACTCCATGTTTTGATTGGCTGCTTCAATTAGCTTATAAAAAGAAATAGTTTTTCTGAACTCATTCAAAGTGCACGTATTTCTCAATAACGTCCAGTGTTATGGTAAAAAGTTATGTCTCTGTACTACACTTATCCTCAAGGCCAAATAGTGTAGGAGCCATGAGAACTTCTTGAAATTCCTCAGAGCACATCCCGAGATTCTTTCCCTAAAATTTTGGTTTTAAAAACACCAGGTAAGAGTTTTTAAGGTCATATGGCAATTTTTTTTTGAAAATTAAAACAGAATCATTGCAGAATGACCAGCCATTTCTACACTTTAAATAAGCTGTATAATGTCCTGATGTTATTGAAGGACCATCATGATATATAATTGCTACAGTTACAAAAGTCCTTCCTGATATTGACAACTGTGAAGCCACAAAATTTTTAATTAAAGTTGTCAATTTTGTTCCATCAGGCCTACATCGTTGGAACATTAAAATGACATACTGGCCATATGTTCGTATAAATAATGTGGACATCATTTCAGATTTACATTGCCTACACTCCATATTGTGATCAGCTGCTTTTACTAGCTTATTAAAAGAGACTGATTTACTGTCTGGCAAAGTTAAATATATAAATCTTTCTGAGTCTACACTAGTAGTACTTGATACCCTACAGTTCTCGCAGTCATGCTGCCATTGATAAGAAAGCCCAAACAGGTGATCTACATCTACACCTTCAGCATGCAATACATCAAGCATATACATTAAAAACTCCTGACAATCTTGCTGACTATTTTGAGAGAATTGTGTTTGGCCTGAACATCTGTCTAACAGATTTCGAATTTCAGACACACTTTCTATGTTTGTTCTATCAGTGCTACATTTCTCTAACACAGAATTTAACAAACTGCAAAATCTTTGATCAGAATTGACCACAATCTCTTCTTTTACATTTTCTAGAGAAAACAAAACATTAACCACTACATTAGCATAGCAGTTGACACCAGAACTGTTTTCAAATTGAAAACCAACAACATCTTCAACAGAATCCTTTTTGTTTCTGCTTATAATTTCAGGTTCATCGACTTTTCGTCTTTTTGCTACAACCTCCCCAGTATTGGTCACATTTCTTCGTTTCCGGCCTACCACACGTTTCTCAAACAAAGGATACTGAGGCAAATGTGGCGCATACTCTCTTCTCAACCTATTGTATTCCTTAACACAATCTAGATCCGCACAAATGTTTGTGACATCACACTCAATCAAGTACAATCCTGATAAAGTCCTAACTCGTGACAATGCCACATATGCCATACCCTCCTTGAACACAGAACTGCCAATATTCACCAATGCACAGTCTACACTTAAACCTTGCGATTTATGGATTGTCACCGCATATGCCAAGCAAACAGGAAACTGCTTACGACGAACATATAAGTCTTTTACAAGCAAAAATCTAGCAGAACAACGAGCAATTAGCTGTACTTCCTCAATGCCATCAAATTTAATTTTAAAAAATTCAATTCCATCTCTATTTCTGTATTTCACAAAATCAACAACATTACCCATTGATCCATTTACCAGACCTCTTTCAACATGTAAATTCCTTCTTAAAATTATACGGCAGTTCAAGCACACATTCAGAGTCTTTTCAAAACCCGCAGTTTTAGATATACTCTTCTCTAATGAATCCAATTTTGTTTTCAGATTCTCAGACAAAATAATTGTTGATCCCATATGCTCTACTCTGTCAATAGCTTCCAATTTCACAATCTCTTGCTTTTCTAAATGCAACATTTTGTTGTTGTATTTGGCACATTCTGCAAGAGTTGGCATCAAACATATTCCAGATTTTTTCTCAGTAACTTTCTAAAAAATATTCTCAGGCACAACATCTTCGTCTGGATATAAATTTGTCAGTAATCGTGCATGTAAAGCTTCTTTCCCATGCTCGGTCACTTTTCCAATTCTAACATCTTGTAGAATAGTCTTGTAAACTTCATCCTTTGCCTGACGCATATTTTCATGCAGTTCAGCATAATTGAAGTTTAACCATATATTGACGTTGCCAATACTCCCTAAGCACTTCCTGGTATCTTCATGCGTGAGCATTTTGAACACAGGTTGCCCTTTCACTGGTGTCAGCTGCAGAAGATCTCCGAAAACAATGATGTGTTTGCCACCAAATAACACATCATACTCTGTTTTGAGAACTTCTTGCATTCTCAAATGCACAAAGGCAAGCATGACATTGGAAACCATGCTTACTTCGTCAATGATAAGAAGTTTCATTTTCCTCAAGACTCTTGAAACTTCAAAACAAGCATCTCCAGATAGCTTGTGATATTCTAATTTGTTGTCATGCTCCACTGGCAGCATCAGTAAACGATGTAAAGTAATCCCTTTAATGTTATGTGCTGCCAGTCCAGTTGGAGCGGTGACAACACAAGACAGCGATGACTCTGTCCTTTCCTGCAAATAACATGAAATTGCTTTAATAAGGAAACTTTTTCCAGTTCCCGCTTCTCCACTCACGTACAGTCGGACAGGCTTCAACGACGTACATGAGCACTCTTTCTTGTCATGACTTAATCCATGATCAATTTGCATGGTAAGTTCGTCATATATTTTCCTCTGCTCAACGTTGAGTTGTCTTTCCAACTCTTCTAAGTTAACCGCATCCTCCTGAGCATGTGCCATGGCTCTTTCCACTTCATTCATAGCAGTGGCAGCTTCATTTTCGATAAGAGGTCCTCCTAGTGGATCCTGACTCAATGAAGCAGAACTCTGACGGTCCTGAGAACTGTCTCTGGCAATCTCGGCTGCAATCGTTGCTTCCTGCTCAATTTCCACATTCAACATTTCTACATATTTGGGAAAAGCAGGACATTCTATGGTCTCCTTGGCAGCATTGAATGAGTCTTCGTAACAAAGGAAATCTCCAAGCAGTTCCTCTTCTGCACGCCAAGGCTTAAAAAGTTGCAAAAGTGCTAAATAGAAAAACTCCTTTTTTTCAGGAGATTCGCCACTCAATTTTCGATGGTTTATCAAGTGGCATTTTATTTGCTTGACCAGACATCCCTCACTTCCTATTACAGCATACACTCCTTTCTCAGTATCTTCTTTGATGTTCCTCTTGAATATGTAATTTTGCAGAACCTCATACAGACAAACATTCTCGAGGTGACTGCTTCGATTTGGATAATATGTATCCAACATGTTGCTCTTCAAAATGTCGGTACTGTTTGGCTCCTTTTCCGCCAAATACTCAATTTCCCGCACAGGTTTCAGAACTCGATTACGCGTTGCAGCAAGACCAACACTCACCCAAACGATACTCCTGGACTTGGCATAGAGACTTGCTGAAGACAACCGGTCAGAACATTCGTAAGCTCCGATTTCTCGATGCGACAACATCTTCAGACTGAAACTGTACAACTTCTTGCTGAGGCTCTTTTCATGGGAAATGTCCTCCCACATATCCTTCAATTCTGTCTTCTCTTTTTTGGTGATGTAAGATGTCCCATACCGAGCCACAGCCATACAGTTATCAGCCACAAACTGTATATCCATGTTAGCATTCCACATGGACAAAATCACCGGGTTGTAGTCGTTGATGTACTTAGACTCTTCGTTCCTCTTCAAATTGTATGTGTTTTTAGGTGATTTCTTCATCACATTATGTCGCAGCGAAGACATCAAACTGTTCATTCTTCCTTTAGAAATCACCGATCGTGGAAAGCCGAAACGACATTTGGTGTAGAACTTGTCTTTGTTCCGGAATTTACGACGACAGTACTTTCCACATCGATGGCTTTGGAAACGTAGAACTTTTTCTCTTAGGCTTTTTTTCTCCTTTGCGTTTGGAACAGCACACGTAGAATACTGTTCTATGAAACTCATCACTGAGTCGTCTGCATCCGTTCCAAATTTAGGTGCATCCTTGATCCACAGCAACATATGTATATGAGGAGCACCTCTTGCTTGGTACTCCTTCCTCCAGAAGAAATCCAACACCTCTCCAAGAGGTGGATTCTTCTTATTCATGATAAAAGACATCATACCTTCAAATCTATGATTGAAGTACCTACATACATTGACTGGATCCAAAGAGCACAGTTCTCCGGGTGTCTTGAATTCGATGTTTTCTACGTTAGCATTTGCCTCTCGTAGAAATTCAAGTAAGTCTTCCCAGCCATACTCAGCACAGCTCAAAGTGAGGAACCATGTGGGAGTTCCTAAGTTCCTCAGCATACATTTTAAATCACCATGACGACGGTACCAGTACTCATTAGTACCACGCTGACACGCCATGAGATTAATCAGGTGAGAATCCAAAATACTGTCTTGGACATTGACTTTATCCATAAAGTCACTTGCCGAGATGTTTTGCATGTGTATACCACTTTTCAAGATGTGGTTCACTGCATATGACAGTCCAGACAGATCGCTTTCAAACAGGAGATGAAACAAATAAGGAATGCATTGTCGAAACCTAGGATCTCCTGCATACAATCGCAAAGTCCGGTATTCAGAAGCAGGAATTTGATGAGGTCGCTCATCATATCTTCCTCCCTGACCTGTTGGAAAAAGCTGTGGGAAACACCGAGCTTCCAAACTTTCCTCCCAAACACTAATGGGACTCCCTTTCGCTTGTTTCATTTGAAACAACTCAATAGCATTCCCCATGACTTCCTTGGAATGCAAAGGATGAACACTATAATGTTCATATATTTCTTCACTAGTACAGGGTTCTACTTTCTCAATTTGACCAGCACACAAATCGCTTTCCTCTTCCTCACTTACTTCCTCTTCTGCAACATACACATTTTTATAGTATTTATTATTTTTTTCCAAATACAATGTTGCCCTTTTGACTTTCCTAACATCTACTAAATCTTGCCATATTTTCTTATTCTTTGTCGGAACCCCATTAACTAAGATAACAAGAGGTTCCTCTTCCACTTTTTCTACTCCAATTGTGTTAATGTTTTTCTTCAAATCTAGAGGCAAATAAACAACTCTTCCCTTTAATCCTCTCTGTAAATCTGATGGAGGCAATTTCCCTGTCTTTGGCTCCATTCTTACAATAGCCTGAAAGGGATGGATACTTTGAATCAAAATAGATTCATAAGTATTTAAATCCTTCAATTCAGAAGGAATCTCAACCAATTCCAGATTATTATGAACTGCTCTAGCAGGCATCTGGTTTTGATTTAATTTGTTACAACAATAAGTACACACACGTTGATCCAATCCCAAATCAAAACAATTTTCTACCATCAAGTATGTTGTAAAATCCTTCCATTCACTATTATTTTCCCTTTCACTTTTTCCATATAAATCCACTAACTTAGTCTGATTCTTATAATAAGTGCGTCGACAACACACACAAGTGAAATTTGGCCTCTCACTTGATTTCACCTCAAACGTCGCAATTTCCCTCTGGAAATTATCTGTACTGGAAACCTGTACACTATCTTCCACATTACTCTCTTCTTCTTGGTCAATTTCAACATTCTCCTCTTTACTTCCAAAGTAACAAAACTCAATTTCTTCACATATATTCTTCACATCTATTTCAGAACCATGCAAAAGAGCAGCGCATAATTGTTTAAGCATAATTGCTGGACTCTTAGCATAATACAACATTCTAACTAATTTCCTCACTTTATTATGATGCACTGCTAGCATCCTGAAATGATGAAAAACACTCTGGCATACTCTCCTGGAAAGACAAGCCAGTGAATGACCATGCAAACCTATCACTTCTCTCACTCTGCAAGGATCTAATTCTTGCAACAACTTCATTTTCTGCTTCAAACTTTTCTTATTAAATGACCGTATAAAATCACAAAGCAAATTGATGGAATCCTGTCGTACACTGCAAATACTACTACACTTCCAGGTGTACACAGGACCCTTAGGACGTCTCCCTAAAACCTCATTACCTAACACCTCTTCTATCTCTGTTCTCACAACTTTTTCTTTTTCAACTGGACAACCATCTTTCACTTCATAAGCTCGACCACTGGTGTCAACTGCATGCACCAAATCATTATCCTGGAAATAACTCTCCTCATTAAAAAATGCCTCAGAGCTTGAACTATGCATCCATTCTCCAGAAAAAACTTCACAAAAATTACTACGATTAACTATTCTCTTCCATCTACTATTTCTTTTGAAATCATAAATTACCTTGTTTAGCTTCCTAATTCTATTGATTGTCAAAATAAATAACTTACGTTTAATTTCAAATGCCTGATCAATAACTTTCTCAACTATTTTTTTTCTCTTATAAAAAACCACTTTCTGTTGACCTTTCTTAATATTTTTTAACAAATTCCCAATTATCCTGTTGCGGAACATTCGTTTACGAATATCCCTAAACTGTTGTTTCCTTCTACTTTCATGCATAGAGTTATCTCTTACTCTAGCAGTAACATTTCTCATTGGCCTTTCCTTACCATTTGAATTCTTTCTCCTTTTCTGGACTGAAACATTTTCTGTAGTAATATTTTTTTTACTACACATATTTCTTATGACTGTTTTTGGACTCTTACCCGGTGCTTTCTTGGTGACTTGACAAATCTTTTTGTTAGAGGACTGCTGCATTATTCCATGGTCCTGCTGTCTTTGACGTTTTGCAGCCTTTCTCACTCTTTCTTTGCTAGGCATCCTAAAATCTTGAAATAATCTGCAGTTGAATCTGTGGTAAAATATAATAAAAAATGTTATTAACCACTATTACCCAACAGTAAATTAATAACAGTCATCAAAAACTTAACACACTACTTAAGTATATAATATACTGAAGCCTATCTCCAATTTTTCACTGAACAGGACTCATCTCTTCTTAACCTTGGATAAACCTCACCTACTCTGTGTCCCCTGCACATAATTAAATGTAAAGGGACAGATTTATATTAACTAGCACATCCCCAGGGATGCACCAGTTAACGTGCACCGCTGCTCTGCCACCCACGGTGTGCCGCATTTACAATCAGATAGGACAAAGCTACATCAAAACCCTGCGCCTGCTTGAAGCAGGCATAGATCTTGACGCAGGTAGGCTGAAAGCTAAAGCAACAACTAAGTGTCGTGTGCAGAAGTTACAAAAAAGGAAAAATGGCGTTTAAACCAGTAATGAGACCATGCTAACGTAACACAGAGTAAAAATATCCAGGATCTACATCAGTTTGGGGTTCACGAACCTGGCAGGTACAAGGCACTGAGGCTTTCCACCGTGCATGTCTCATCCCAAATCATATGTTGTTTGTGAATGAAACAATTTCCCAGACCAAATGCTTTGGATTGGCTACTTCTAAAAAATTAAACACCCCTACTATCCCGGAGTTAGAGGAATATGATGGTTGGAGTAATTTTACTCGTTGTCCATTAAAGATTTACAGGCCCTACTCCGTAATTCTTCCTTTAACATTTCCAGTATAAATCCAAAAGGTTGACTGCTTTGGCAACGTGCCTTATCCACGGTTTAATAACGCTGCCTTTTGCTTTATATAAGTTTTCAAATTGTATGAAATATATACCAATAGGTCGTTATTAACCTTTAGGTAGTGGTTTTCTTCATGAGGTCTGGTCGCTTCCATACACATACAGATTTTCAAAGATGATCAAGAACTTTATCTGAATGGAGAGGAATGCACTGAGACGCCAGATCATTCACTAATGTGTAGGCACATACAGTTACACGGTTCATGCAACAAACACCGACCAAATATGGCTTGCGTGTTGCAAGGCACACCAGTTCCTGCTATCATCCCCACGTTCAAGTTCTTGGAAAATGGTAGTTATTTGATGCTCAATAATGAAGATTGTTCTGGGTTAATTAAAAGTATTCATTTTATCGTAACAGTAAATGAACGGGTTATTTGCTGCAGAAATGTTCTATTTCCTCCCACACATGAACATAGGGAGTTTTCAATCTGGCCACAAATACCAACCTTGGGAGCACATTTCAACGGCATGGCAAGAATAAGAGCTCTTTTGTCTCAGAGAGAGGTGGCCTTGAGTTCGGCCCGTGAAACTTTCGTGCTTCACATAGCGAACACCCGTACAGAGGTGCAGACCCTTTTAAATACAGATTCGCCTTTCCATTTCAGCAAGATGGTTCGGACTATCTCTAACGCGTCCTCCACAAAGGGCCTGGCGCACTTTTTTAAAGTTGTTACCAGTGGTCTCGTGACTTCATTTGAGAAAATCTTTGGAGTCATCCCTGCTTTCTTTCATTCTATTTTTTCCACTCTGCTTCGTGGATTCCCATTTTTACTTGCATTACCAGCGGACGCTCTTGTGCTTTTTTACATTTTTAAATATGGATGTCCCTCCTGTGCAAGCTCCCGCCCTGCAGCTGCTGACACTGTTCCGCAATCGCATGCTAGAATATTATGGCACAATGCCGTTGGCGATATTAAGCACGGCATATGGATTATCTTTTCGATTCTCCTACTTCACCTGTGTCCAGCCTGTATTTCACTGCCTGACCTGTGATTTCGATTGGGCCATTGATTTGTGTCTCTGCGGACCGGTTTCTCCTGACGTCGACTTTAATCAGCTGATGACTCCTATCATTACTCACGAGTTGGTTTGTCCTGGCGAAAGGATTATGGCTGTGGCATTGATGCATGGACTAATTGGTCCCTGGAATTTACTGGCGGCAACACAGTCTTTCTTGGAACAGAGCTTTCTTGAAAACCCACCGAGCTGTCCTCTGATGTTGATAGAGGATCCGGTGCTGGGAGAGCACTTATGTTCTTTTCCGCTTTTAAATTGGATGGCTGAACTGTTTTCGGATGAAGACGGTGACTTCCTATTGGAGGCTGTTGCAGCTTATTTTGCATACACAGTTATGTCATAGACCTTTTTCATGTTTGATATGCTGAGTACTAGCATTTCATTGACAATTCATTGACTTATTTGTCAAGTTTTTATTATTTAGCTTGCCTATTAGCTTAAGACTCGATAAAGTACTTGGCTGTTTTATTTTTCTTTAGCATTACATTTTCCTAGTTTTTAATGTTTTACCTTGCGGACCGTCCACATATAAAGTTGCAATCTGCTCTCATGAGATGGCACTTCTATTATCTTATTCAGTTCGTTTCCGGATCATGGGGAGGTGTCATCTAGGTCCTGGATATCTTTACACCGTGTTAAGTTAGCATGGACTCATTACCGGTTTAAACGCCATTTTTTCCTTTTTTGCAACTTCTGCACACGACACTTAGTTGTTGCTTTAGCTTTCAACCTAATAGTTCATCGTGATTTACATGAGAATAATATGTTATTGCTCTACTATCTGCTTTACTTCTTAAACTATATCTGTACAGCGAGTGCTGAAGTTTCAAGAACAACACGATACAGAATTGTTATGAGGTCTGATCTCCACGACTTCATACTCATAACATAAGTGCAGCTTCTCCCAATTCTGGGCATGAGGCGGGTTTTATATTGCTTTGCCGAACACACATACACAACACTTGATGCGGTTCACATGAAGAGAGAGCTGGTGTATGCTGATGTGATTCCTTCAAATCTAAGACACTAAAGTATCGGCACGCCCTAAACCAACACAAAGAGACCTTCTTAGCAAATAATATATTATGTGTATTAGGGAGGGTGAGATATAAGCAGCCGCGGGCCGTGGAGGGAGTTACGGTGGGGCAGGGAGGCGGGGAGGGGAGGGGCAGGGTGGAGCCCTCTCCACCCTGCCCCTCCCCCTCCCCGCCTCCCTGCCCCACCGTAACTCCCTCCACGGCCCGCGGCTGCTTATAAGTGTTGCTAACTCTTATTCATTTACAGCATGTTAACATACTGTCACCATTCGCTTTTTATGTACTACTGACTATGCTGGTAATTTTGCTACTGATAATATGTGTACTTGTATAATCTAAGATACTACGCCTGAGAAGACGGCATTAGTAAATAAACATTTCAAATACACATGTGTTCTTCTTAACTCCATGTTCTGGTTTCTAAGAAATATATAACGACCGACTATTCATGAGTTCCACGTATCCTGAGGTACTATAAGTTCATATTCTGGATTGTCTAAACATTGAGAGTTTGTTATATCCAATGTGACACTGTACCTAGCTTGCTAAGGGGTTTTGATTACTAAGGTGAGTTTTGGGACACCCTAATTCGCCGAGGTTCCAATCCTCTGTCCACAGTTCTGTGTGAGAACAGAAACCCTGCGACAGGGGCACCCCTCAGCCTTACTGGAGCTTCATCACACTTGCGATACAACTCCAGCAATGCGCCAACTTTACGGCACAAATACGTCACGCATCTGTGCTGTTTTTGCCCCATGATGCGCCGCATTGTAAATGCAGCACACCATAGGTGACGGAACAGCGGCACAGAATGACTAACACATCCCTGGTGATGCGCCAGTCATCATAAATCTATCCCTATGCTTCTTATCTTGTTAGAGATGAACCGCCATAAGTATCATCAAAGTTTTTTGCATTTCCTAAATAGCGAACTTTAAGGAATAAATAGCGATTCTTTACCATTCCTAGTTTGCGATGACCTATTTGCTAATTACAAATTACCCATTCATTTCCATGCAGCAGGAGGCCCATAGGAATGAAGGTGCAATTTGCGATTAGCAATTACCTCATCGCAAATTACGAATTTTTCCGACGGTGCAGGGGTGTCTCAAGAACACCCTGCTGCACCCCTGAAAAAGAAATGACTTAAAATGTCCTTAAGACACATGAAAGTGTTTTTTGATTGCCTTTCCAGCATGGTTGGGTCACTTTTAACATGGCTATGTAACACAAACATTTAAAATCTAAATTTGCCATGCACAGGTGGGACCATATTTACAAGCAATTTGCGCCACAGAGAAAGGTCTTACATTAAAATGGGAAAAATAACATCAGGGACAGTCAATTGCCGTATAAAGAAGCATACACCATTATGTCCTTGTCATAAATTTAAAAACAATTCCTTTTCCCCAAAAACGATTTTCAACTCATAATTTGAAAACACTGCACATGGGGAAATGACTTAAAATGTCCTTAAGACACATAAAAGCATTTTTTGATTGCCTTTGCAGCATGTTTCAGTCACCTTTAACATGCCTATGTAACGGAAACATTCAAAATCTAAATTTGCCATGCACAGGTGGGAGCATATTTACAAGCAATTTGCTCCACAGACAAACTTCTTACATTGAAATGGGAAAAATAACATCAGAGACTCTCAATTACCTTATAAAGAAGCAGACACCATTATGTCCTTCTCATCAATATTAAAACCATTGCTTTTTCTCAAAAACGATTTACAAGTCATAATTTGAAAACACTCCACAGCTCCTATGCACATAAAAGCCCTGTCAGTACTAATACTTCACATTTTCTCCAATTACAATTTCTCAAAGAAACAAAATCTATTTGTGAAACACTTGAGACAAAGCAACATTTGAAAAACACAACTTTCTTCATAATTTTCTCCTTAAAGCACACTATTTTCTATCTAAATTAAAGAAATCTTTTCTCACCTTAGCAAATACTTTGAGTTTCAAAACAGTCTCAGAAACACACCAATTTGTCTTCAGCAGAGCAAAAGGTATGCACTCCAGAGTCTGCAGCTATCAAAAGCACAGAAATGCTGTAATTCCTCACACATATCTCTCATGTCACCCAATCAAAACTCTTCCCTCACTTTTTTTCAAAGCAAAACCCTTCCCCCCTCTGCCCCCTCTCTGCTTTTTCTGCATAGCAACCACCTCTTGCAAGACCTCTCACACAACAATGTTGCAATTGAACTCTGAACTCTCAGTGCACCTGCATATCCAGAGCATTCTTTCATTTAATGATTTTTTCTTCGCCACTCAAAAAACATCTTTTAACGAACTCATCCATGCACACTAACTTTCTGTTTTCAGCAATCAAAATCCACCAATCACTCTTACTGCTTCATTAACACAGAAACTCCTCAGTTTTTTTCATTTTACACTCTCATTTTTTCAACTGCCATTTCATTGCCACACTTCATCTGACTGCAGCAGAACCTTCTCTCACCATGTTTTCTGTCTGGATTGTTGGACATAGTTACATCTATTGGGCTCAAAGGTACGCTGAAAACAGGAATTTACCTAACCTCAATTTACAAGATGTGGAAATTAAGTGGTTTGGCCACAGAGGATTAAAATGTCACCAATTGATACCATTGGTGAAAACCTGTATGCATTTGCCAAAACCTGACCTGTTAATTGTGCACTGTGGAGGTAATGATTTGGGCACTTTGACTGGGGTAGGTCTGGAAATGCTTTTAAAGGACACCTTTGAGCAATTGATGGCACTTTTTCCTCAGACTGCCTTGGTATATTCAAATATATGCCAAAGACAGAAATGGAGGTGGTCGAACCAATTTTGTCCACAAATTGAGAACTCGAGGAAGCATGTAAACAAATCTGTTTCAGCTTACATGAGAGACCATGGAATGGGCTCCCTGTACAACAATAACTTGCGTTACTACATGCAAGATATCTACAGAGGAGATGGAGTTCACTTCTCAGATGAGGGCAACAGAGTTTTCACTCTGAATTTAAGACTGTGCATTGGTACCTACTTATAAGTACCTAAATGTACCATAAACCCAAAAGCTCTTCTCAGAGCTACCCTACATCTGATCACTCACAATTATTATTTTACTCTAACTTTTTTCACTAATTTTCAAGAAAGTACGCTCCCCAGAACGCTTCCCGGTTCGCGAACCGGGCGCACTCCACGCAAAAAAACTAAAAAAACTGTATATTTTTTTTTTGCCCTGCGAGACCCTTTCAAAGCCTCCACATCAAACCTAGGGGGTCAGGGACGATCTACTATGCCCCCTTATGGTCATTTGCCCCTTCGCTTTGGCCTCCTCTTGTCTCTCGATCCTACCGAGAGACAAGATGGCGGCCGCTACGGACTGTTTGGAATGTTTACAGACGCCGAAAAACCAATCAGCTTCGCAAACCTCCGTAACGCGAAAAGTACGCGAAGCGGAGCGCTGTTACAGATATATATCTTTTTTTGAACGTTAATTTCTCAAAATCCACTGGAGCACATATATTGAGACCTAGCAAAGGCACATCGGGCTACCAGTCCCTACAATTTTGCCAAGTTTCGTGCAAATCCATTCAGCCGTTCGATTATTATTATTTTATTTTTTTTTGCCCCGCGGGGCCCTTTTAAAACCTCCACATCAAACCTAGGGGGTCAGCGACAATGTACTATGCCCCCTTATGGTCATTTGCCCCTTCGCTTTGGCCTCCTCTTGTCTCTCGATCCTACCGAGAGACAAGATGGCGGCCGCTACGGACTGTTTGGAATGTTGACAGACGCCGGAGAACCAATCAGCTTCGCTTCACAAAGCTCCGTTGCGCGAAAAGTACGCGTCCTGGAGCGCTGCCCGGTCCGCTGTTACAGATATATATCTTTTTTTAAACGTTAATTTCTCAAAATCCACTGGAGCACATATATTGAGACCTACAAAAGGCACATCGGGTTACCAGTCCCTACAATTTTGCCAAGTTTCGTGCAAATCCATTCAGCCGTTCGGGCTAAAAGTGAGGCCAACCGCCCTATGGAAATTAACATGGGAAAAATGCGTTTTGGGACCCCCCTTTTTTCTCGGCCCCCCCTTGACGAACCCCCCCAAAATTTTCTGGGGCTGCTCAGAAACAAAATGTGCCATTTTCCTGAAAATCTCAGCCAATTCCGTCCACAAACGCCAAAGTTATTAGATATAGAATTTTCAAAAATCCCATAGAGAAAAAATCCTAACTATATATACCTACTGGCGACCGCCAGTAGGTAATATATATATATATATATATATATATATATATATATATACCAAAAGGAGTGCCACACAGTTGCGAGGGACAGAGAGAACAGCACTCAGCACTTCACTTTCAAATTGTTTATTAGCAGGTCTTCGTCACAGCGAATTTGAAAATAAATAAACATATTTAATAAACATCAATAAATAAATTATACATACATATTTGTATGTCAGAAGCGAGCATCCTGATCCTCAAGATCGCTGGAGGGCAATCCAAGTGCCAGGTAAGATTGCCATTGTGGTCTGTTGGTTTTTTAGAGTCCCCCCAGGTGGCTTATGGCAGAGGTAGTCACATAATCTGTAAATAAGGGCAGTGGGTGTCAAAGACAATTCATAGTTTCATAAGATGGCCGAGGATTGGGTTAGGGAGCGGGAAGAAGTAGCCATTAATATCTTCAGCGATGCTGATAACAGCGCATCCCTACTATCTATGAGTAAAGAACACAACCGGCAATGGCAGGCAGCAACCTTAGAAAACTGGCAAGTGAGCTTGAAAAATTACGGAAACATGAAGTATCAAAATGGTGGGAATATACATCATTAAAAAGATACCTGTACTGTCTCAACTTCAGTTTTACATGTACAACTAGCAAGGAACCTATCATCTTCTTAGATATAGAACTGTACATAGAGAACAACCAAGTACAATCCAGGACGTTCAGGAAACCCACATCTGGCAACTCCATCCTCCATGCTGATAGCTTTCATCCGACTAACCTCATTGAGAGCATCCCTTGCGCTGAATGCCTGAGGCTGAAACGTAACTGTAGTACACAGGACAGTCTCCGAAAATCTACTGAGGGTCTCTTCAAGAGGCTCAAGAATAAAGGCTACAAGACTAGATCACTGACAACAGCAGAACAAAAGTGTAGTAACATCAAAAGAGAAGACCTAGTCTACCTTTAAACAAAAGAGACAAGAGACACACCAAGTCACAGACACAACTCCCAGACTAATTACAGGATACAACACCTATCACAACAACCTAAGAAAGATATTGTACAGACACTGGCTGTTAGTCCGCAGTGATTCCAAGGTTGGCCCTACCTGCACCAAGCTCCCACAATTCAGAAGAGCAAAATCAATGTGACAAGAATTAGTCTGCAATGCACCGACACAAGACAAAGGAGCCAGTTGGCTAAAACCACTGAGAGGTTTTCACAGGTGCTCAAAATGTAAACCCTGTAAGCACAGTGTTAATATTAGAACAGTCCCTCTTCCCCTCAGAAAAAGCCCTTTTGAAATCTGGGGCAGCTACTCATGTAAAACAGAGTTTGCAGTGTACGTTCTTCGTTGCACTTGCCATAAAATGTACGTGGGACGTACCATACACCCCGTACATGTGCAGCACTTAAGCCCATCAAAAATGATGACCCAGCATATCCTGTAGCGAGACATATAAACGCACATCACGGAGGCAGAACAGAAAAACTTTCTTACTTTGTGATTGATAGCATCCTGAGAAACATAAGAGGGGGTAACAGACAACTGTCACTGAGGAGACTGGAATCTAGGTATATCATTTTATTAGATTGTAAAATTCCGAACGGGATGAACGCAGATGAGGCACTCAATGTACACCTTTAATTAAGTCTCTACACAACATCTTGATTGGTGCTGCTGTCCTTGTACCTTAACCCAGTCCGCAGCATTAGCTTTTCTTTCTTTTTGTCTTAATTGTAGTTAATATTTGAAGTAGGCACATGGTCATAATTTTCATTTCATTGTTTATTATTTGTCATTATTAATATTTTTTAACAGCTAGTTCCACACTGACACACGAGTATATATCTAAGTTAGCGTAGGCTTGGCAGTAAATTCTCGGGCTAAAGTTAGGAGACAAGTTACACCATATTTACCCACTTGGGCTTTATAGTCTGTCTACCGTCTCCAAAAAACATATCTCTATAGCCTGAGTCAATACACCTAACCAGACTAGGTGGAGGTGCTCCTACCTTTTAGCATTCAGCAGATAATAATACGAGCGCTTCCCGTACTGATTTACACCACTCTGGAATAACATTAGTATGTCATACTTCCAATGAGACCCAGGCAGCATTAACAGAAGTGCATTATTAATGCACCTTGATGATGATGGTAATTCCGGCAGCAGGTATTTTTCCAATGTCTCCATAACACAGCCTTGAACACCCAACAAGACTGCAATGCGTTGGTTTTCTTACTTGCATCTCATGTGTTTGTGGTTGTATTTTTAATTGTAAAACCCTTTTTCACAACATTTGTATTTTGTTCTCAAAATAGCACAAGTTTATGTGTTGTGATTATAACAATTTATATATTTTTCATTTATTTTTTGGAACCAAACTGTGTGCATTAACAGAGGAACATACTAATTCTTCTATGTCCTTTGATGAATGACGGTTGCTGTGACAACCATTTTCCTCGGTGCTCAAAACATGTGGATAAAAGCAATGCATTACAGAGAAACCTGATGTAGTGAGCAAGGTGGTTTCAGCCTCCGAAACGCATCTAGGTGATCTTTATGGAATAAACATTATCTTTGATGGCACCTCCCACGGAATTAGCGCCTGCTTTTGATTGCTTGAATCAGGACTGGTACGATATTTATGATATCTATCTATCTATCTATCTATCTATCTATCTATCTATCTATCTATCTATCTATCTATCTATCTATCTATCTATCTATCTATCTATCTATCTATATATTCACTGAAAAAACCATAGGTTATAGACCATATATAGTTAGGAATTAGCATTTACAAAACCTTGAAAATTCACTGAAAAAACCATAGGTTATAGACCATATATAGTTAGGAATTAGCATTTAAAAAACCTTATTTTACTCACACAAAACCATTGAAATTCCATATATAGTTAGTTGCACTAACTATATATCGCGCACCTGCAATCCACTGCTGATGATGTCACATATTACATCATTCATGACATGGTCAGTGACATCACTGATGACATCACTGATGACATCTCAAATGACATCACTGATGACATCACTGATGACAACATCCAGTGACTGTATGTTTCTGTAAAGTTAAAATATATCTTACATATTGAAGAATGAGTGGATGTATAAGTGTCTGGATGAAGGATTTAGTAGGTGCGTGACTGACTGTATGAGTGAGTGATTAAATGTGTCTCACTGAATGCATGGGTTAGTGACTAAACTGTCTTAATTTGTGCATCATTATGTCTGTTGTTCTGTAAACTGCTGCATGTGTTGATCATTAGCTATACGAGAGGCTATATGTGTTATTAATAGCTTGCCCAAGTATTTCTATGGGAGATTGAGTTTGTGTGGGGGTGGCTGAAAGGTGTGTGACTCTATGCATAGATGTGTGAACAGTTTATTCACTAGGTGTATGAGTTCAAGAGTGCATGTGGAAACAGCTACATGGGCAGTTGACTGTGTGCATGAGTGTATTGATGAGTAAATGGATATCTCAATGCTACATGTCATAGTAAGTACATATGTAAAACACAGTACATGTGAGAGTTGGCATATATAAATAACTGTGCATGAGAGCCACCGAATGAGTGAGTGGTTGTATCGATCATTGTGAACTTGTATCAGGGATTGTATAAGAGAGTAAATATGTGTTAGTATATGTTTCAATAAGTAAGATGTGTTTAACTGTATAGTTGAAGAAATGGAGATGAGATTGTTTCTTTGCATGACTGACTGGGTGTGTGAGTAACTCCATGGATGAGTGGAAGTGTGTGAGTGTCTGTATACACTGAGTGTATCTAAGATTATATTAGAGTCTGAAGAGGTTTATCGTATTAGCACAAGAATGATGTCAAATGAGATGTCATTAGTGATGTCATCAGTGATGTCATTTGAGATGTCATCAGTGATGTCATCAGTGATGTCACTGACCATGTCATGAATGATGTAATATGTGACATCATCAGCAGTGGATTGCAGGTGCGCGATATATAGTTAGTGCAACTAACTATATATGGAATTTCAATGGTTTTGTGTGAGTAAAATAAGGTTTTTTAAATGCTAATTCCTAACTATATATGGTCTATAACCTATGGTTTTTTCAGTGAATTTTCAAGGTTTTGTAAATGCTAATTCCTAACTATATATGGTCTATAACCTATGGTTTTTTCAGTGAATTTCAATGGTTTTTTAATAGCAAATATCATAAGCTGTCGAATGTCAAGTACGTGGTAAGTGAAAACATTTTCGTGTTTATGCACACTGATCTGCTTTGAATGGTGCCCCCCCCCCTCATTTCTATTAGGAGTACTCTCTCTTTGCAGATAGTGAAAGGTAGTTAACGCAGGTCTTTGCCCCCATTGTAATCCGTCGTGCCTGCTTCTCTCTCCATTTGATTCATTGTTATCCAAGTATTTACTGTTTTAGAATTAGTTCTCTTTGGTTCATTCTCTATTTACAAACAAACACAGAGTCGCAATACTCTGTTTAGTCTTTGCAGATAACGAAAAATCGTGTAAAAAAAAGAAAAGGAATCGAGCAAAATCAGTAGGCCACTAATGGGATCTCTTTTTGACCTCGCTAAAATAGAAACATTAGGAACAACCCCTCATGACAAATACAAAACTAGTGAGATGAACTGAACTCCACACAATGATGGCTGCAAAACAGCTCGGCTCCGCCACCCACCCCGCCCAAAATAACGATAAAGAACGGCTGCCATGATTGGTTGCGGAATGACCACGACGGAGCTACGAAATGGTGCTGCTCTCATGCTAACCCCAGCTTCAGTCTGAAACATCCAGAAACACTGTAGACTACCAATTCGATCAGTTCCGGTAGCGCCCCAATGTAACCCGGTAGAGAAGAACTAGCCCTCCCCTCTTTGACTGATGGTTCTTGTTGCCTGTCCCTTCTGTTGTCATTTAACAGAACTATTTAGCCTGCTGAAAGGGGTTGTGTTCCGACCGCTGGTTGGTGGAGACATTTTGACTATATTCTGTACCTGCGTTGTCGCGTCATTCGTCATATGACGCGCCGCGTTAGCGCATCCGGAAGTCATCCGGGGCGCGCAGCGCGTAACGTAAGCATAACAAGTCATGTGACTTGTTAATAAAACTTTTCATTGGTTCATTTTACTTTTCTTATTGTAATGATGAAAGGCTTGGTCATATGACCTAAAAATTACGCTTTTCATTACTTCCGAACATTATTTTTTCTTAAATATATGTTATAATGTTCCAGGCTAATGTACTTTCCCGGAAATTTTACAACTGTCCTGCAAGTAAAATATATTCTTTTTTCGAGAAAAAGAGCGTTTCTTCGTCCCATGACGGAGCCGTTGAGCAAAAGAGGGTCGACCTGCTGTCTTAGTCGCCGATACACCTGAATATGAGATTCTTATCGATCACTTTATGTTGCAGGAATAGAAAACACAACAGCCCTTGACCATTTATCTTTACTGCGTTCCTTCGTATTATACCTTTTACCCTTCATGTAATTGGTCTGCTTTATTTCACTTGCCTTTTAATGATTCTAAAACAGTGACTATTATTAAAAACTTTACCAATGTATATACTACTACCATGTTTTCTTTTAAAAACCTTTATTGTGAAAATTTCATTATACAAATACGAGCCTATAACCACGTGGGCCGGCCACGGAGCAAACTGTAATCGTATATGATGAATAGACATTTACACTGTAGAGGAACGTAACGGGCGGGCCATTAGGTTGCAAGAACTAAGGTGTCTAACAGTTACGGAATCGGTGGACGTACATTTTATAATTAAAATACGACAGGGCCAGTTACAATAAAATTATCTAGATATACATTTGCGGGCAAGTACCATGGGTGACGTTAATTCGAACTTTCAACAGTACAGTAATCAATAACACATCAGAACTTAATATCAATAGGGATGTCGAAATATTCAATCAATTCTCGTCCCCGCCCGCCATGTGCTTCAAAACTGCATACGTATCTCGTGATTTCAAGGTTCTGCAACCAGTACACAACAAGGAGTTACGAGTCCCATTTATTCTGGCGCCATTTTGGGCGAGGACGGGCAGGTCCAGGATATAGTCAAAATGTCTCTACCAACCATCGACTATGATGATGTTCATATGCTGTATTTATTAGAGTAACACTCATCTGTCCACATGAAATTAATTTGCCACAATCTAAACATGTCATTTTAATCTTTCCAAAGTTCTTCTAAATATTTGGGACCGTTTCCCTTGCCTCTGAAGCTCTCAGTGCCACTTCTTTGATGAATGTACTAGCAGGTCAGGGGTTCTCCTCCAAATCTCTCTTTTATGCAGCACTATAATTAATTGGTGCCACCTCTCCATATGACGATGCATGGTATAGTTACCACAACTATATTTTTTTTCGGTTCCTCTGGAGAGTTCATCGTGGCAGATGAAGCGTGTAACGTACCGGGCATTTACCTTTTTTTGCATGTACAGGAAAGGAAAAAAAAATCGAGCGTCCGAGTTCTAAGGTGTCCCAGGGCCATTTTGGTGGACCAGGCCCAAATCCAAAGAACAGCTATCTCACAGGCTAATGGGGCGACCCACGCCGAGTTTCAGCATTGTAGGATGACCACACAAGTACAGCAACTTGCTAGACATCACCTCGGTGCCATCCGGATCTCGGCGCCCCACTGCAGATGAAGTGCCTCTCAACTATGAAACCACCACGGTGACATCCGGATCTTGGCGCGTTGTGCTGCCTTCGGCCTATTCGCACATCGGTCTGCTACTGACGCCATCTCACAGGCTAATGGGGCGACCCACGCCGAGTTTCAGCATTGTAGGATGACCACACCAGTACAGCAACTTGCTAGACATCACCTCGGTGCCATCCGGATCTCGGCGCCCCACTGCAGATGAAGTGCCTCTCAACTATGAAACCACCACGGTGACATCCGGATCTTGGCGCGTTGTGCTGCCTTCGGCCTATTCGCACATCGGTCCGCTACTGACGCCATCTCACAGGCTAATGGGGCGACCCACGCCGAGTTTCAGCATTGTAGGATGACCACACCAACTTGCTAGACATCACCTCAGTGCCATCCGAATCTTGGCATCTCAACGCCTAGTGGTATCTTCCATACAAAAAATATTGTTACGCTGCCTTTGGCCCCATTCGCACATCAGTCCGCAACTTAGACATCACCTCGGTGCCATCCGGATCTTGGCATCTCAGCGCCTTGTGGTGTCAGTCAGAAAATATTGTTGTGCTGCCTTCGGCCTATTCGCACATCGGTCCGCTACTGACGCCATCTCACAGGCCAACGGGGCGCCCCACGCCGACTTTCAGCATTGTAGGATGGCCACACCAGTGCGGCAACTTGCTACACACCACCTCGGTGCCATCCGGATCTTGGCATCTCAGCGCCTTGTGGTGTCTTCTACACCGGAAATATAGTAGAAAATATTGTTGCGCTGCCTTTGGCCCCATTCACACATCAGTCCGCTACTGACACCATCTCACAGGCCAACGGGGCGCCCCACGCCGACTTTCAACATTGTAGGATGGCCACAGAAGTGCGACAACTTACTAGACACCACCTCGGTGCCATCCGGATCTTGGCGCGTTGTGCTGCCTTCGGCCTATTCGCACATCGGTCCGCTACTGACGCAAACTCACAGGCCAACGGGGCGCCCCACGCCGACTTTCAGCATTGTAGGATGGCCACACCAGTGCGGCAACTTCCTACACACCACCTCGGTGCCATCCGGATCTTGGCGCGTAGTGAAGCTGCAGCAGCTGCAAATAAGCTTCAGACAGTGTTACAACCGCTGCTCAGAACTCTCAACTATGACACCACCTCGGTGCCATCCGGATCTTGGCGCGTTGTATTGCCTTCGGCCTATTCGCACATCGGTCCGCTACTGACGCCGCCTCACGTGCCAACGTATTTTCTCCGCATTTTATACCCTATGCCGCATAACAGGTCATGTGACTTGTTTATAAAACTTTTCATTGGTTCATTTTACTTTTGGTTTCCTAATGATGGAAGGCTTGATCATATGACCTAAAAACAACACTTTTCATTGGATGAAAACTTTTTTTTTCCCCCAAACGATGAAAGCCCCACCTTGTTTCTGGATGTTTCAGACTGAAGCTGGCGTCAGCATGAAAGCACCACCATCTCGTAGCTCAGTCGTGGTCATTCCGCGAGCAATCATGGCAGCCGCTCCCCACCAGAAGCCTGCAGGAGTCGGAGCCCCCAAAACTTTTGATGAATTCTCAAGGCGGAGGGGACGCTTTCGAGAATGGGGTCCAAGACCTAGCAGACAAGCGTCCGATTTCCAAGGTGTCCCAGGGCCATTTCAGTGGACCAGGCCCAAAAAGGAAACAGCCTGCCGCCATTTTGAGAGTCCTGTGACAGCCGCCTATCGCTGCACCGCAAGAGTGGGCGCAACTCAGCTGAATGGCGGATTTTGACACAGTGGACCAAAAGCGGACGGAATGGCAACTGAAACGGTAAAGGGGCGCCCCACTAAAACAGATGAGACTCCACCTGGAGAGGCCCGTTCACGCCGCCTCCCCCGGGGCGCTCCACGCCGTTATTCGGAGCAGCATTGTAGGATACCAAAACCAGTGCGGCAACTTACTGGACATCACCTTGGTGCCATCGTTCTGCTGCCTTGGAACTATTCGCACAACAGTTTGCTACTGATGACCCACCCCCCGCGACGCCCCACGCCGTTATTTGCTGGGTGGCAACTTACTAGACATCACTTTCGTGTCATCTAGATTTCGGCGCGTTCTGCTGCCTTGGAACTATTCGCACAACAGTTTGCTACTGATGACCCACCCCCCGCGACGCCCCACGCCGGAAATCTGGACGTTGTGCTGCGTTGGGACTATTCGCACAGCCGACCGCTACTTCGTTGTTTTTCTCTAAAAATGTTTATATGTTATTACTATTTTTGTTTTCTTGTATATATTTATAAATTATTAAAGTTTTATAATCTTACTACTTTGTCGGAGTGCTATATATTTTTAATGTGACACATAATTGTAAAAACTTTGATGTACAAAGAGTCATCCCTGGAATCTTCCGCTTCACGCTCGGTCCCCTCCCCAATCACAATACAGGATGGTTTTCAGATAATAGCAACGCTTCTGCTGTGACGGATCTCATCGAGTGTGGGCCTTGATCTACTATAACTCCTTTGAAGACGGGTGATTCTTTACAGCTGTGGCCATAAACTACATCTGCAGGGCTAGCTGATAGCCTAGGACCGGCCTGGACAATCGGACACAGAGGAAAAGGAGTGTCAGAGGGTGCGGTAGTGAATAGGGCGAAAGGGAGGTGTCGGGCGGGCACAGGGTGTGATTCTCAGGGAAGAACAGCGCAGATGGGGGGAGGTTTATTACCCATGCATAAAACAGAGAGCGGGGGTGACCACTGCCTGGGGGAGATGCTTGCGAGGGTGGGGAGCCATGCTAAGGATCGACAGCGTGCACAGAGTGGATCTGGTCAAGGCATCTAAAATGGCTGCCGTGCACGACAAAAGTGTGGCATTTGAAAAAAGACAAGATGGCGCACACAATGTTTTTCAACAATTCCTGATTTCCTTCGAATCGAACGTTAACAGACGTTGGGGCATATTACCAAAGTTAAGCGATATTTATCCCTAACGATGCATTGCAAAGATTTTTTTACCGTCAGAAATTATCGCAGATAAACCTTGCTATTATCAAGGTTTATCGCAAATACGATAAAAAACGAGCGCAATGCATTAATATCGCTGAAAACTCCGCGATATTCATGCATTACCGAGCTAATGCTCTTAGCCATGTTATCCACCTCCCATTGGATAACATGGCTAAGAACTGCTCAGGGCAGCTGTTACTTTTTGGAGATATTCGCGCTTATCTCGAATATTTCCAAAAGTTGATAATAGGAGATAGCGATGTTAGCGACTGTTTCCAGTCGCTAACATCTTGACATGCCCACTTTGCATGTCATTAGTGATAAATATCACTCACATGCAAAGTGGGACCCAAGATGGTCGCTATCTCCTACTAGCCGTCGCTAACTGGTGTTAGCAACAGCTAGGTAATACAGATATAATTTTATCTCCGCGAAGCGGAGCGCTGTTACAGATATATATCTTGTTTTTGAACGTTAATTTCTCAAAATGCACTGAAGCACATATATTGAGACATAGCAAAGGCACATCGGGCTACCAGTCCCTAATATTTTACCAAGTTTCGTGCAAATCCATTCAGCCGTTCGATTATTATTATTATTTTTTTTTTTTGCCCCGCGGGGCCCTTTTAAAACCTCCACATCAAACCTAGGGGGTCAGCGAGGATCTACTATGCCCCCTTATGGTCATCAGCCGTTCGATTATTATTATTATTTTTTTTTTTTGCCCCGCGGGGCCCTTTTAAAACCTCCACATCAAACCTAGGGGGTCAGCGAGGATCTACTATGCCCCCTTATGGTCATTTGCCCCTTCGCTTTGGCCTCCTCTTGTCTCTCGATCCTACCGAGAGACAAGATGGCGGCCGCTACGTACTGTTTGGAATGTTTACAGACACCGGAGAGCCAATCAGCTTCGCTTCGCAAAGCTCCGTAACGCGAAAAGTACGCGAAGCGGTGCGCTGTTACAGATATATATCTTTTTTTGAACGTTAATTTCTCAAAATCCACTGAAGCACATATATTGAGACCTAGCAAAGGCACATCGGGCTACCAGTCCCTACAATTTTGCCAAGTTTCGTGCAAATCCATTCAGCCGTTCGATTATTATTATTATTATTTTTTTTTGCCCCGCGGGGCCCTTTTAAAACCTCCACATCAAACCTAGGGGGTCAGCGAGGATCTACTATGCCCCCTTATAGTTATTTCCCCCTTTGTTTTGACCTCCTCTTGTCTCTCGATCCTACCGAGAGACAAGATGGCGGCCGCTACGGACTGTTTGGAATGTTGACAGACGCCGGAGAACCAATCAGCTTCGCTTCACAAAGCTCCGTTGCGCGAAAAGTCCGCGAACCAGAGCGCTAACCGGTCCGCTGTTACAGATATATATCTTTTTTTAAACGTTAATTTCTCAAAATCCACTGGAGCACATATATTGAGACCTACAAAAGGCACATCGGGCTACCAGTCCCTACAATTTTGCCAAGTTTCGTGCAAATCCATTCAGCCGTTCGGGCTAAAAGTGAGGCCAACCGCCCTATGGAAAACTCAATGTTAAAAACACGTTTTGGGACCCCCCTTTTTTCTCGGCCCCCACTGGACGAACCCCCCCCAAATTTTCAAGGGCTGCTCAGAAACAAAATGTGCCATTTTCCTGAAAATTTCAGCCGATTCCGTCCACAAACGCCAAAGTTATTAGACATAGAATTTTCAAAAAACCCATAGAGAAAAAATCCTAACTATATATACCTACTGGCGACCGCCAGTAGGTAATGTAGATATATATATATATATATATTGCCTCACGAACTCCCGACTCAACCGCCACCAGGACGACCAGAAATCAGGACACGGACCACACAGGTAAGAATAAAGTGCTTCTTTTTATTTCTCTTATGCAGACATGACGCGTTTGTCCGGTGCTCCCGGACTTGATGACATATATATATATTTATATATTTGCATCAGAAAAAAAGAGTTCCCAACATGGAGAGCCACGCACAGCTGAGTATAGATCTTTTATTCAGCTGGGCAGCCTTGCTCAAGAGTCTTTGAAGCACACAGGATTCAAAATTGCCATAAAGTCTTTGCGCGTTTCAAGCGTGCTTGCGCTCTTAATCACAGGTATTGGCAGTTTGGAAAAAGGCAGAGTACTGCCGCTCGTTTCCATCAGCTTTTCAGGTTCCGCCCAGTGGGCGTGTAAGCTCAGTACATGCTAGTGGATGGAGTCCGTATCACTGTTAATCATAGGTAAGTGCAGCTCCATTTGTCCATAACATATTCAATCACCACAGTTGGGCTGTGTGGTTCTCAGAAATGCCACATGACTGAAATGCCCCCGCCAAACACACATCGTTTCGTTACCTGAAGTATGAATGACTCCAGCGGACCCGCACTTTCTCGGGGGGCTCACCGCGACCTGGGAGGACCGCACTTCAATTTGCATCACAAAAAAGAGTTCCCAACATGGAGAACCACACACAGGTGAGTATAGATCTTTTATTCAGCCGGGCAGCCTTGCTCAACAGTATATATTTATAAAACATATATATATATATATATTTTTTTTTTTCACTAGAAAAACCATAGGTTTCATGAGTGTTATAGTTAGCTGGACATTTCACTCAAACAAAACCATAGAAATTCTTGTGTTATAGTTAGTTGTGCTAACTATAACTTGCGCGCCTGCAATGCACTGCTGATGATGTCACATATTACATCATTCATTACATGGTCAGTGACATCACTGATGACATCACGGATGACATCTCAAATGACATCACTGATGACATCATCTAGTGAATGTGGTTTTGTTTGAGATTTAAATATCTATTATATATATATATATATATATATATATATATATATATATATATATTACCTACTGGCGGTCGCCAGTAGGTATATATAGTTAGGATTTTTTCTCTATGGGTTTTTTGAAAATTCTATGTCTAATAACTTTGGCGTTTGTGGACGGAATTGGCTGAAAGTTTCAGGAAAATGGCACATTTTGTTTCTGAGCAGCCCCTGAAAATTGGGGGGGGGTTCGTCCAGAGGGGGTCGAGAAAAAAGGGGGGTCCCAAAACGTGTTTTTAACATTGAGTTTTCCATAGGCGGTTGGCCTCACTTTTAGCCCGAACGGCTGAATGGATTTGCACGAAACTTGGCAAAATTGTAGGGACTGGTAGCCCGATGTGCCTTTTGTAGGTCTCAATATATGTGCTACAGTGGATTTTGAGAAATTAACGTTTAAAAAAAGATATATATCTGTAACAGCGGACCGGGCAGCGCTCCAGGACGCGTACTTTTCGCGCAACGGAGCTTTGTGAAGCGAAGCTGATTGGTTCTCCGGCGTCTGTCAACATTCCAAACAGTCCGTAGCGGCCGCCATCTTGTCTCTCGGTAGGATCGAGAGACAAGAGGAGGCCAAAGCGAAGGGGCAAATGACCATAAGGGGGAATAGTAGATCCTCGCTGACCCCCTAGGTTTGATGTGGAGGTTTTAAAAGGGCCCCGCGGGGCAAAAAAAAAAAAAAATAATAATAATCGAACGGCTGAATGGATTTGCACGAAACTTGGCAAAATTGTAGGGACTGGTAGCCCGATGTGCCTTTGCTAGGTCTCAATATATGTGCTTCAGTGGATTTTGAGAAATTAACGTTCAAAAAAAGATATATATCTGTAACAGCGCACCGCTTCGCGTACTTTTCGCGTTACGGAGCTTTGCGAAGCGAAGCTGATTGGCTCTCCGGTGTCTGTAAACATTCCAAACAGTCCGTAGCGGCCGCCATCTTGTCTCTCGGTAGGATCGAGAGACAAGAGGAGGCCAAAGCGAAGGGGCAAATGACCATAAGGGGGCATAGTAGATCCTCGCTGACCCCCTAGGTTTGATGTGGAGGTTTTAAAAGGGCCCCGTGGGGCAAAAAAAAAAAATAATAATAATAATCGAACGGCTGAATGGATTTGCACGAAACTTGGTAAAATATTAGGGACTGGTAGCCCGATGTGCCTTTGCTAGGTCTCAATATATGTGCTTCAGTGCATTTTGAGAAATTAACGTTCAAAAACAAGATATATATCTGTAACAGCGCTCCGCTTCGCGGAGATAAAATTATATCTGTATTACCTAGCTGTTGCTAACACCAGTTAGCGACGGCTAGTAGGAGATAGCGACCATCTTGGGCCCCACTTTGCATGTGAGTGATATTTATCACTAATGACATGCAAAGTGGGCATGCCAAGATGTTAGCGACTGGAAACAGTCGCTAACATCGCTATCTCCTATTATCAACTTTTGGAAATATTCGAGATAAGCGCGAATATCTCCAAAAAGTAACAGCTGCCCTGAGCAGTTCTTAGCCATGTTATCCAATGGGAGGTGGATAACATGGCTAAGAGCATTAGCTCGGTAATGCATGAATATCGCTGAGTTTTCAGCGATATTAATGCATTGCGGTCGTTTTTTATCGTATTTGCGATAAACCTTGATAATAGCAAGGTTTATCTGCGATAATTTCTGACGGTAAAAAAATCTTTGCAATGCATCGTTAGGGATAAATATCGCTTAACTTTGGTAATATGCCCTAACGTCTGTTAACGTTCGATTCGAAGGAAATCAGGAAGTGTTGAAAAACATTGTCTGCGCCATCTTGTCTTTTTTCAAATGCCACACTTTTGTCCTGCACGGCAGCCATTTTAGATGCCTTGACCAGACCCACTCTGTGCACGCTGTCGATCCTTAGCATGGCTCCCCACCCTCGCAAGCATCTCACCCAGGCAGTGGTCACCCCCGCTCTCTGTCTTATGCATGGGTAATAAACCTCCCCCCATCTGCGCTGCTCTTCCCTGAGAATCACACCCTGTGCCCGCCCGACACCTCCCTTTCGCCCTATTCACTACCGCACCCTCTGACACTCCTTTTCCTCTGTGTCCGATTGTCCAGGCCGGTCCTAGGCTATCAGCTAGCCCTGCAGATGTAGTTTATGGCCACAGCTGTAAAGAATCACCCCTCTTCAAAGGAGTTATAGTAGATCAAGGCCCACACTCGATGAGATCCGTCACAGCAGAAGCGTTGCTATTATCTGAAAACCATCCTGTATTGTGATTGGGGAGGGGACCGAGCGTGAAGCGGAAGATTCCAGGGATGACTCTTTGTACATCAAAGTTTTTACAATTATGTGTCACATTAAAAATATATAGCACTCCGACAAAGTAGTAAGATTATAAAACTTTAATAATTTATAAATATATACAAGAAAACAAAAATAGTAATAACATATAAACATTTTTAGGGAAAAAACAACGAAGTAGCGGTCGGCTGTGCGAATAGTCCCAACGCAGCACAACGTCCAGATTTCCGGCGTGGGGCGTCGCGGGGGGTGGGTCATCAGTAGCAAACTGTTGTGCGAATATTTCCAAGGCAGCAGAACGCGCCGAAATCTAGATGACACGAAAGTGATGTCTAGTAAGTTGCCACCCAGCAAATAACGGCGTGGGGCGTCGCGGGGGGTGGGTCATCAGTAGCAAACTGTTGTGCGAATAGTTCCAAGGCAGCAGAACGATGGCACCAAGGTGATGTCCAGTAAGTTGCCGCACTGGTTTTGGTATCCTACAATGCTGCTCCGAATAACGGCGTGGGGCGCCCCGGGGGAGGCGGCGTGAACGGGCCTCTCCAGGTGGAGTGTCATCTGTTGTAGTGGGGCGCCCCTTTACCGTTTCAGTTGCCATTCCGTCCGTTTTTGGTCCACTGTGTCAAAAGCCGCCATTCAGCTGAGTTGCGCCCACTCTTGCGGTGCAGCGATAGGCGGCTGTCACAGGACTCTCAAAATGGCGGCAGGCTCTTTCCTTTTTGGGCCTGGTCCACTGAAATGGCCCTGGGACACCTTGGAAATCGGACGCTTGTCTGCTAGGTCTTGGACCCCATTCTCGAAAGCGTCCCCTCCGCCTTGAGAATTCATCAAAAGTTTTGGGGGCCCCGACTCCTGCAGGCTTCTGGTGGGGAGCGGCTGCCATGATTGCTCGCGGAATGACCACGACGGAGCTACGAGATGGTGGTGCTCTCATGCTGACGCCAGTTTAGTCTGAAACATCCAGAAACAAGGTGGGGCTTTCATCGTTTGGGAAAAAAAAAAGTTTTCATCCAATGAAAAGTGTTGTTTTTAGGTCATATGATCAAGCCTTCCATCATTAGGAAACCAAAAGTAAAATGAACCAATGAAAAGTTTTATAAACAAGTCACATGACCTGTTATGCGGCATAGGGTATAAAATGCGGAGAAAATACGTTGGCACGTGAGGCGGCGTCAGTAGCGGACCGATGTGCGAATAGGCCGAAGGCAATACAACGCGCCAAGATCCGGATGGCACCGAGGTGGTGTCCAGCAAGTTGCAGCACTGGTGTGGCCATCCTACAATGCTAAAAGTCGGCGTGGGGCGCCCCGTTGGCCTGTGAGTTTGCGTCAGTAGCGGACCGATGTGCGAATAGGCCGAAGGCAGCACAACGCGCCAAGAACCGGATGGCACCGAGGTGGTGTCTAGTAAGTTGCCGCACTGGTGTGGCCATCCAACAATGCTGAAAGTCGGCGTGGGGCGCCCCGTTGGCCTGTGAGTTTGCGTCAGTAGCGGACCGATGTGCGAATAGGCCGAAGGCAGCACAACGCGCCAAGATCCGGATGGCACCGAGGTGGTGTCATAGTTGAGAGTTCTGAGCAGCGGTTGTAACACTGTCTGAAGCTTATTTGCAGCTGCTGCAGCTTCACTACGCGTCAAGATCCGGATGGCACCGAGGTGGTGTCTAGTAAGGTGCACTGGTGTGGCCATCCTACAATGCTGAAAGTCGGCGTGGGGCGCCCCGTTGGCCTGTGAGTTTGCGTCAGTAGCGGACCGATGTGCGAATAGGCCGAAGGCAGCACAACGCGCCAAGATCCGGATGGCACCGAGGTGGTGTCTAGTAAGTTGTCGCACTTCTATGGCCATCCTACAATGTTGAAAGTCGGCGTGGGGCGCCCCGTTGGCCTGTGAGATGGCGTCAGTAGCGGACCGATGTGCGAATGGGGCCAAAGGCAGCGCAACAATATTTTCTGATTTGAAGACACCACAAGGCGCTGAGATGCCAAGATCCGGATGGCACCGAGGTGGTGTCTAGCAAGTTGTGGCACTGGTGTGGCCATCATACAATGGTAAAAGTCGGCGTGGGGCGCCCTGTTGGCCTGTGAGATGGTGTCAGTAGCGGACTGATGTGCGAATGGGGCCAAAGGCAGCGCAACAATATTTTCTGACTGACACCACAAGGCGCTGAGATGCCAAGATCCGGATGGCACCGAGGTGATGTCTAAGTTGCGGACTGATGTGCGAATGGGGCCAAAGGCAGCGTAACAATATTTTTTGTATGGAAGATACCACTAGGCGTTGAGATGCCAAGATTCGGATGGCACCGAGGTGATGTCTAGCAAGTTGCTGTACTGGTGTGGTCATCCTACAATGCTGAAACTCGGCGTGGGTCGCCCCATTAGCCTGTGAGATGGCGTCAGTAGCGGACAGATGTGCGAATAGGCCGAAGGCAGCACAACGCGCCAAGATCCGGATGTCACCGTGGTGGTTTCATAGTTGAGAGGCACTTCATCTGCAGTGGGGCGCCGAGATCCGGATGGCACCGAGGTGATGTCTAGCAAGTTGCTGTACTGGTGTGGTCGAAAGTCGGCGTGGGGCGCCCCATTAGCCTGTGAGATGGCGTCAGTAGCGGACTGATGTGCGAATGGGGCCAAAGGCAGCGCAACAATATTTTCTGAAGAGAAGACACCAAAAGGTGCTGACATTCCAAGATCCGGATGGCACCGAGGTGGTGTCTAGCAAGCTATGCAGTTGAGTTGTGTGCGCACTTGCGGCGAATAGGTCGAAGGCAGCATAACAATGTTTTCTGAATAGAAGACACCACAAGGCGTTGAGATTCGGTTACCACCGAGGTGATGTCTAGCAAGTTGCCGCACTGGTGTGGCCATCCTACAATACTGCTCCGAATAACGGCGTGGGGTGCCCGAAGGGGGGGGGAGCCGGCGTGAATGGGCCTTCCTAGGTGGAGGCTCGTCTGCTGTAGTGGGGCGCCCCTTTACCGTTTCAGTTGCCATTCAGCTGAGTTTCGGCTGCTCTTGATGCTACAGCGACAGGCGGCTGCAAGAGGACTCTCAAAATGGCGGCCTGTTCTTTGGATTTGGGCCTGGTCCACTAAAATGGCCCTGGGACACCTTAGAACTCGGACGCTCGATTTTTTTTTCCTTTCCTGTACATGCAAAAAAAGGTAAATGCCCGGTACGTTACACGCTTCATCTGCCACGATGAACTCTCCAGAGGAACCGAAAAAAAATATAGTTGTGGTAACTATACCATGCATCGTCATATGGAGAGGTGGCACCAATTAATTATAGTGCTGCATAAAAGAGAGATTTGGAGGAGAACCCCTGACCTGCTAGTACATTCATCAAAGAAGTGGCACTGAGAGCTTCAGAGGCAAGGGAAACGGTCCCAAATATTTAGAAGAACTTTGGAAAGATTAAAATGACATGTTTAGATTGTGGCAAATTAATTTCATGTGGACAGATGAGTGTTACTCTAATAAATACAGCATATGAACATCATCATAGTCGATGGTTGGTAGAGACATTTTGACTATATCCTGGACCTGCCCGTCCTCGCCCAAAATGGCGCCGGAATAAATGGGACTCGTAACTCCTTGTTGTGTACTGGTTGCAGAACCTTGAAATCACGAGATACGTATGCAGTTTTGAAGCACATGGCGGGCGGGGACGAGAATTGATTGAATATTTCGACATCCCTATTGATATTAAGTTCTGATGTGTTATTGATTACTGTACTGTTGAAAGTTCGAATTAACGTCACCCATGGTACTTGCCCGCAAATGTATATCTAGATAATTTTATTGTAACTGGCCCTGTCGTATTTTAATTATAAAATGTACGTCCACCGATTCCGTAACTGTTAGACACCTTAGTTCTTGCAACCTAATGGCCCGCCCGTTACGTTCCTCTACAGTGTAAATGTCTATTCATCATATACAATTACAGTTTGCTCCGTGGCTGGCCCACGTGGTTATAGGCTCGTATTTGTATAATGAAATTTTCACAATAAAGGTTTTTAAAAGAAAACATGGTAGTAGTATATACATTGGTAAAGTTTTTAATAATAGTGACTGTTTTAGAATCATTAAAAGGCAAGTGAAATAAAGCAGACCAATTACATGAAGGGTAAAAGGTATAATACGAAGGAACGCAGTAAAGATAAATGGTCAAGGGCTGTTGTGTTTTCTATTCCTGCAACATAAAGTGATCGATAAGAGTCTCATATTCAGGCGTATCGGCGACTAAGACAGCAGGTCGACCCTCTTTTGCTCAACGGCTCCGTCATGGAACGAAGAAACGCTCTTTTTCTCGAAAAAAGAATATATTTTACTTGCAGGACAGTTGTAAAATTTCCGGGAAAGTACATTAGCCTGGAACATTATAACATATATTTAAGAAAAAATAATGTTCGGAAGTAATGAAAAGCGTAATTTTTAGGTCATATGACCAAGCCTTTCATCATTACAATAAGAAAAGTAAAATGAACCAATGAAAAGTTTTATTAACAAGTCACATGACTTGTTATGCTTACGTTACGCGCTGCGCGCCCCGGATGACTTCCGGATGCGCTAACGCGGCGCGTCATATGACGCATTACGCGACAACGCAGGTCCAGAATATAGTCAAAATGTCTCCACCAACCAGCGGTCGGAACACAACCCCTTTCAGCAGGCTAAATAGTTCTGTTAAATGACAACAGAAGGGACAGGCAACAAGAACCATCAGTCAAAGAGGGGAGGGCTAGTTCTTCTCTACCGGGTTACATTGGGGCGCTACCGGAACTGATCGAATTGGTAGTCTACAGTGTTTCTGGATGTTTCAGACTGAAGCTGGGGTTAGCATGAGAGCAACACCATTTCGTAGCTCCGTCGTGGCCATTCCGCAACCAATCATGGCAGCCGCTCTTTATCGTTATTTTGGGCGGGGTGGGTGGCGGAGCCGAGCTGTTTTGCAGCCATCATTGTGTGGAGTTCAGTTCATCTCACTAGTTTTGTATTTGTCATGAGGGGTTGTTCCTAATGTTTCTATTTTAGCGAGGTCAAAAAGAGATCCCATTAGTGGCCTACTGATTTTGCTCGATTCCTTTTCTTTTTTTTTTACACGATTTTTCGTTATCTGCAAAGACTAAACAGAGTATTGCGACTCTGTGTTTGTTTGTAAATAGAGAATGAACCAAAGAGAACTAATTCTAAAACAGTAAATACTTGGATAACAATCAATCAAATGGAGAGAGAAGCAGGCACGACGGATTACAACGGGGGCAAAGGCCTGCGTTAACTACCTTTCACTATCTGCAAAGAGAGAGTACTCCTAATAGAAATGAGGGGGGGGGGGCACCATTCAAAGCAGATCAGTGTGCATAAACACGAAAATGTTTTCACTTACCACGTACTTGACATTCGACAGCTTATGATATTTGCTATTAAAAAAACATTGAAATTCACTGAAAAAACCATAGGTTATAGACCATATATAGTTAGGAATTAGCATTTACAAAACCTTGAAAATTCACTGAAAAAACCATAGGTTATAGACCATATATAGTTAGGAATTAGCATTTAAAAAACCTTATTTTACTCACACAAACCATTGAAATTCCATATATAGTTAGTTGCACTAACTATATATCGCGCACCCGCAATCCACTGCTGATCATGTCACATATTACATCATTCATGACATGGTCAGTGACATCACTGATGACATCTCAAATGACATCACTGATGACATCACTGATGACATCTCAAATGACATCACTGATGACATCACTGATGACATCTCAAATGACATCACTGATGACATCTCATTTGACATTACTGATCACATCACTGATGACATCATTCATGTGATAATACGATGAACCTCTTCAGACTCTAATATAACCTTAGATACACTCAGTGTAAACAGACACTCATAGACTGTCACTCATCCATGGAGTTACTCAGACACTTAGTCAGTCATGCAAAGAATCAATCACACCTCCATTTCCTCAACTATACAGTTATACACACCTTACTTATTCAAACATATACTAAAACATATTTACTCACTTATACAATCCTGGATACAAGTTCACAATGATCCATACAGCCACTCACACATTCACTGGCTCTTATGCACAGTTATTTATATATGTCAACTCTCACATGTACTGTGTTTTACATATGTACTTACTTTGACATGTAGCACTGAGATATCCATTCACTCACCAATACACTCATGCACACAGTCAACCGCCCATACAGCTGTTTCCACATGCACTTTTGAACCCATACATCTAGTCAATCAACTGCTCACACATCTATGCAGAGAGTCATACACCTCCCAGCCAGCCAGACACACACTCAGTCTCCCATACAAATGCTTGGGCAACCAATCAATAACCCATACAGTTAATCATATAGCTAATGATCAACACATGCAGCAGTTTACAGAACAACAGACATAATGATGCACAAATTAAGACAGTTTAGTCACTAACCCATGCACTCAGTGAGACACATTTAATCAGTCACTCATACAGTCAGCCATGCCCCTACTAAATCCTTCATCAAGACACTTATACATCCACTCATTCTTCAATATGTAAGACATATTTTAACTTTACAGAATTATACAGTCACTGGATGTAGTCATCAGTGATGTCATCAGTGATGTCATTTGAGATGTCATCAGTGATGTCATCAGTGATGTCACTGACCATGTCATGAATGATGTAATATGTGACATGATCAGCAGTGGATTGCGGGTGCGCGATATATAGTTAGTGCAACTAACTATATATGGAATTTCAATGGTTTTGTGTGAGTAAAATAAGGTTTTTTAAATGCTAATTCCTAACTATATATGGTCTATAACCTATGGTTTTTTCAGTGAATTTTCAAGGTTTTGTAAATGCTAATTCCTAACTATATATGGTCTATAACCTATGGTTTTTTCAGTGAATATATATATATATATATATATATATATATATATATATATATATATATATATACCAATCTTTATTGAAGATTGAGTGGATATATAACTGTCTGGATGGAGGACTTAGTAGCTGTCTGACTGTTTGTTAAAGTGAGTAATTAAATGTGTCTCACTAAATATATGGGTTAGTAACCAAACTATGTGAATGTGTGTATCACTGTCTCTGTTGTTGTATAACCTGCTGCATCAATTGATCACTAACTACATGAGTGTCTATATTAGTTATTGATTAGTTGGCTGAGTATTTGTAACGGAGACTGAGTATCTGTGGTTGGGTGGGAGAGTTGTAACTCTATGCATAGATGTGTGAGTGATTGATTGTCTAGGCATATGGGTTTAGGAGTGTTTATGGAAACAGTTGTTTGGGTGTCTGATTGTGTTTATTTGTGTGTCGGTAAGTGAATCTATGTGTCAGTGGTACATCTCCAATAAAGTAGAAAAATAAAAGGCATTGTATATGAGAGTTGGTGTATATAAATAAGTATACGTAAGAGTCATTGATTGTGAGAGTAACTGTATGAATGAGTGTATAATTGTAATAGTGATTTTTTAACATAGTAACTATGATTTACTATGTGGATGTATAAATCAGGTTATGTGTGTATAACTGTGTAGGTGAGTAAATGTAAGTGTGATTGATTCCTTTCATAAGTGAGTAGTATCACTGCATAACCGATTAGGATGACTGCTGATGTGTCAATGTCTCTATAGGTGTATGAGTACATTTGATAGTGTTACCATTGATCAGTGACTACATGTATAAGTGATTCTGTGGGTGAATGGACAGTTGTGTGTTTAGACTTAGGAATCAGTGGGTGCGTAAGTAGTAACTGGTATGTGTGTGTCAATGCTTTCAAATATGGTACTCTGTATTTTACAGTGAGTGATCAAAGGCTATACTAGTGTGTGATGAGGTGTATCAGATTGTCACGTGGATGATGTCATCAGTGATGTCACCAGTGATGTCATTTGAGATGTCAAATCAATTCAATCAGCTTTATTCGATTAAAAATGAATCATAAAAGCACAGTAAAATGTTAAAATGAAGTATACACACAATAGAATTATATTAATTCATACAATAACTGTGCAAGTCATATCCAGAGGAATTAAAAGAGAAATATATATATGTATATATATATACATGTTTTTACATCATGATTGCATTTCTACATTTTATCACCAACTTTAAAAATATTAAAATTGAGATGTCATCAGTGATGTCATCAGTGATGTCACTGACCATGTCATGAATGATGTAATATGTGAAATCATCAGCAGTGCATTGTGGGCGTGCGAGGTATAGTTAGAACAACTAACTATAACGGAGGAATTTCTATGGTTTTGTATAAGTGAATTGTCCAGCTAACTATAACACTCATGAAACCTACGGATTTTTCATTGAATTTCAAAGGTTTTTTTAAATGCTAATTCATAACTATAACGTCTCTGAAAATTATGTTTTTTTCAGTGAATGTCAAAGGTTTTTTAATTGCTAATTTCTAACTATAACGTCTCTGAAAACCTATGGTTTTTTCAGTGAATTTCAAAGGTTTTGTAAATGCTTATTTTTAAGTGCAATAGTAGTTATACCTATTTTTTTTTACTGAATTTCTACAGTTTTTTAACTGTTTATTTATAAATATTTTATTTATTAAACAACATTATATATTTTTCTGAAAATTGCACAAAATAAAAAAATAAATAAACTGAAATATATTTTCACTTATTTAGTTTTTTTGTATTTTAATATATTTATATAATTTTCTTTTAAAAAAAAATTCACAATTTTTGGAGTAGTTGAGACCCAAAGCATACCTACTGCAGCGGGTCCGCGTGTTCTAGCTGCCATTTTGGAAAAGTTGCAAAGGATCTGCGTATAGTGACTGACGAGTGCGTGTTTTTTTCAGTTACTTCATCTATGTACAATGTTACGTGGTGTGCGCGACCGGTATGCGACCGGTCCGCGACTCCTGCTCCCGTGCACGAAACACATGCGTATTACGGTACGCGACGCTTGCGCAGTGGTGGGCCCAACGTGACATCATATACGTGCTGGAGCACGCTGGGTGCGCGACTCCCGTGAAATTTTTTGTGTTCTAACATGATATGTACGTGTCTTTAATGTACATTAGGGGGCAAAAGATTATCTAAGGTATTGATTAAAATAATATATTTCTACTTGTAATAAACGTATATTTTTTTAAATATATTTTTGCAAAGCCGTGTTGGGTACGTGCTTCATGAGCACACAGTGCGCGGATCCCATGTGACCTAAAAAAAAGAAAGATTTGATTGGTTCAAATTTCCCACTGTAACTATTGAAGGACCCCACCCATTTTAATTATTCTGTTTGGAGCAGTTGATGAGAGAAATCTCTTCTCCTTCCATAGCTGGATTTGGAATTTTGTGGGTGTGTTTAAAAATTGCATTGGAGAAATGGCATCTGGTTCGAAAGCTCCTCATCATTCTTCAGATGAAGATATCTTGGAGGACGATCCACGCAAGCAGAGGCCGGCATCAGTGGTATGGATATTTTTCACCTTTCGTGCTGGAGAAAAAAGGTCAACGCAAGAAAAGTCACATGCTTGATGTGTGACAGGGTTCTGTCACAAGACAGTGACAAGAAATACTCCTGTGGAACATCGAGTATGTATAAACATCTGTGGACCATTCACCCGAAGAATCTGGCACGAGAGGAAATGAGGCGTGCAGCAAAATATCCACCGCCAGGCATTGCTAGCACCTCCGGAGCATCCACTTCAGCACTACCAGTAGACATTCGCCCAGAATTTGCTTTCCTGCAGCAACACTGCACTAAGCGCAAAACCATAATCTGTTATGGTGAATAGTCAGAGGACGCTATTTGTGCAGCTCAACGGAACCAACAATGCAATTTTTTTTATGTTTGGAATTATGTTGAATTCCAAAAGCTAACTGTTTACGTAGTTCATTTTTTTTTCAAATTTTAAAAAACAACAAAAAAAGTACAGAATTGTTAAAAAACTAAAAAATAAAATAGAAAACAAAAAACAGAAGAAAACAAAAAAAGTTCAGAACTACCTTATCTGGTTTAAAAAAAGAATTATAATTGCATGGTAATGTCTGAAAGTTTGGTTGAATATATGTGTAGAGCATGATTGACTGAAAGAATGCATTAGTACTGTATGGGGAATTTATAGGAGCAGATCTATGAGGAAGTGCTGCAGCGTGACACTGCAAGCCCTTTAGCTGCACCGTGCTGCGGCACTTCTGAAGCACAGGGATGTGACATTTTTACATGAATATGTCGTAATTCTGTTCTCCCTCTGCACTAGCACACAGACTGCAGCCATGCAGTGACGCAGACACCCTTGGACCATGGTGCAAGGATATCTGGGTCATGGGGAGATTGTTTTTGTGCAGGAAATAGTCCCTTCCTGCACAAAAACAATCAATTAATGCATTTTCCTCCTTCAATGTGTGCTCTGGAATGCAGCATGCATTGAACGAGGAAAAAACAAGGAGAAATGAAAACATTTCTCCTTATTGTGCCTCGCTACCCCACCTCTAGGGTGGCGCACCATTCACACGTATCTACAGATTTACACTTTCTCGTAAGTCTTGAGATGTGTTTTTCCATGGGTGTTGTTTGGGAACAGACACAGCAACACCCATGGAATGCCCCTTCAACGCAAAGTGCTGCGTTTGAATGGGTCGTATTTTCAAGGAGAGGAAAAGCCATGCAGGGTGGCTTTTCCTCTCCCTGTAAATATGGAGGAGTCCCCAGCGCCATCACTACGTTACAAAAAGGGACGTACTGGTGGCGCAGGGGGCTTGTAAATCTGCCCCATAAGAGCTTAGGTATTGGCAAATTGATACAATAAGAACATAGTGCTGGATGGCTGATTGACTAACTGCATGAGACTGACAGGAGGTATCCTAGGCTGCATGAGTAGTACTTCAGTATTTAGTGGAGTGTACCAATAGTATGTATCTGTTAGTAGGGATTGTGGAGAGAATATTGCACTAGAATGATGACAGTGCTGCAAACAGAGTGCTCAGTTAATTTATAAGTGCTTGGGTATTGTCTCAATGCCTGAGTCATTCTGCAAGTGCATAGACAGTGAATGGGTTCCTAGAGTGCTAGTAGTTGAGAACAGGATAAGTTTATAACCACGTATGTTTCAGCAGAGTGATTAGATAAGGACAAGCTTCTGTCAGGATGATTGTAGAAGTGGACACAGACTCACAGTGTGATTCCAGACAATCATGACTATTACCTGGACTTTTGCAGGACTGACTCAGTAGTCTGCAAGGGTTTAAGGGACTGCATACATTGTGCACATTTGACTGTAACACTGGTTGTCTCAATGCCTGAGTCACTCTGCAAGTACATAGACAGTGAATAGGTTCCTAGAGTGCTAGTAGTAGACAGCAGGATACATTTATAAGGACTTATGTTTCAGCAGAGGGATTAGATAAGGACATGCTTCTGTCAGGATGATTGTAGGAGTAGACAGAGCTGCTTTAGAGCCATTGAACAGGTCAGCAGAGCTGCTTTAGAGCCAGAGAACCAGGTCAGCAGAGCTGTTGTAGAGCCAGAGACCCAGGACAGCAGAGCTGCTGTAGAGCCACAGAAGCAGGTCAGCAGAGCTGCTTTAGAGCCATAGAACCAGGTCAGCAGAGCTGCTTTAGAGCCAGAGAACCAGGTCAGCAGAGCCCTTGTAGAGCCAGAGAACCAGGTCAGCAGAGCTGTTCTAGAGCCTAAGAAGCAGGTCAGCAGGGCTGCTCTAGAACCAGACACCCAGGTCAGCAGAGATGCTCTAGAAACAGAGACCCAGGTCAGCAGAGCTGCTCCAGAGGCGGAGAACCAGGTCAGCAGAGTTGCTGTAGAGTCAGAGAAACCAGGTCAGCAGAGTTGCTTTAGAGGGAGGGAACCAGGTCAGCAGAACTGATTTAGAGCCAGAGAACCAGGCAAGCAGAGCTCTTTGGAGGGAGAGAACCAGGTCAGCAGAGCTGCTTTAGAGCCATAGACCCAGGTGAGCAGAGCTGCTTTAGAGCCAGAGAATCAGGTCAGCAGAGCTGCTCTAGAGCCTAAGAACCAGATCAGCAGAGCTGCTCTAGAGCCAAAGAATCAGGTCAGCAGAGCTGCTGTAGATCCAGAGAAACCAGGTCAGTACAGCTGCTTAAGAGTGAGAGAAGCAGGTCAGCAGAGCTGCTTTAGAGGGAGAGAACCAGGTCAGCAGAGCTGCTTTAGAGCCAAGGGACAAGGTCAGCAGAGCTGCTCTAGAGCCAGAGAACCAGGTCAGCAGAACTGCTTTAGAGCCATAGAACCGGGCCAGCAGAGCTCTTTCAGAGCCAGAGAACCAGGCCAGCAGAGCTGCTTTAGAGCCATAGAATAGGTCAGCAGAGCTGCTTTAGAGCCAGAGAACCAGGTCAGCAGAGCCGTTGTAGAGCCAGAGACCCAGGTCAGCAGAGCTGCTGTAGAGCCACAGAACCAGGTCTGTAGAGCTCCTTTACAGTCAGAGAACCAGGTCAGCAGAGCTGCTCTAGAGCCTAAGAACCAGGTCAGCAGAGCTGCTCTAGAGCCAGAGAACCAGGTCAGCAGAGCTGCTGTAGAGCCAGGGAAACCAGGTCAGTAGAGCTGCTTTTGAGGGCAAGAACCAGGTCAGCAGAGCTGCTCTAGAGCCAGAGAACCGGGTCAGCAGAGCTGTTGAAGAGCCAGAGAAACCAGGTCAGTAGAGCTGCTTTAGAGGGAGAGAACCAGGTCAGCAGGGCTTCTCTGGAACCAGAGACCCAGGTGAGCAGATATGCTCTAGAGCCAGAGCCCCAGGTCAGAAGAGCAGCTCTAGAGGCCAGGAATCAGGTCAGCAGAGCTGCTGGAGAGCCAGAGAAACACGGTCAGCCGAGCTGCTTTAGAGGGAGAGAACCAGGTCAGCAGAGCTGCTTTAGAGCCAGAGAACCAGGTGAGCAGAGCTGCTTTAGAGCCAAAGACCCAGGTCAGCAGTACTGCTTTAGAGCCAGAGAATAAGGTCAGCAGAGCTGCTCTAGAGCCTAAGAATCAGGTCAGCAGAGCTGCTCTAGAGCCAGAGAACCAGGTCAGCAGAGCTGCTGTAGAGTCAGAGAAACCAGGTCAGTAAAGCTGCATTAGAGTGAGAGAACCAGGTCAGCAGAGCTGCTTTAGAGGGAGAGAACCAGGTCAGCAGAGCTGCTTTAGTGCCAAGGGACTAGGTCAGCAGAACTGCTCTAGAGCCAGAGAACCAGGTCAGCAGAACTCTTTTGGAGCCAGAGAACCATGCCAGCAGAGCTGCTTTAGAGCCAGAGAACAAGGTCAGCAGAGCTGCTTTAGAGGGAGAGAACCAGGTCAGCAGAGCTGCTCTAGAGGTTGAGAACCAGGTCAGCAGAGCTGCTGTAGCGCCAGAGAAACCCGGTCAGCAGAGCTGCTTTAGAGGGAGAGAATCAGGTCAGTAGAACTGATTTAGAGCCAGAAGCCAGGTCCGCAGAGCTCTTTAGAGGGAGAGAACCAGGTGAGCAGAGCTGCTTTAGAGCCAAAGAACAAGGTCAGCAGCATTGCCTTAGAGCCAGAGAATCAGGTCAGCAGAGCTGCTCTAGAGCCTAAGAACCAGGTCAGCAGAGCTGATCTAGAGCCAGAGAACCAGGTCAGCAGAGCTGCTATAGGGACAGAGGAACCAGGCCAGTAGAGCTGCTTTAGAGTGAGAGAACCAGGTCAGCAGAGCTGCTTAAGAGCCAAGGGACCAGGTCAGCAGAGCTGCTTTAGAGGGAGAGAACCAGGTCAGCAGAGCTGCTTAAGAGCCAAGGGACCAGGTCAGCAGAGCTGCTCTAGAGCCAGAGAACCAGGTCAGCAGAACTGCTTTAGATCCACAGAACCGGGTCAGCAGAGCTCTTTTAGAGCCAGTGAACCAGGCAAGCAGAGCTGATTTAGAGCTAGAGAATGAGGTCAGCAGAGCTGCTCTAGAGCTTAAGAACCAGGTCAGCAGACCTGCTTTAGAGCCAGAGAATCAGGTCAGCAGAGATGCTGTAGAGCCAGAGAAACCAGGTCAGTAGAGCTACTTTAGAGCGAGAGAACCAGGTCAGCAGGGCTGCTTTAGAGGGAGAGAACCAGGTCAGCAGAGCTGCTTTAGAGCCAAGGGACCAGGTCAGCAGAGCTGCTCTACAGCCAGAGAACTAAGTCAGCAGAAGTTCTTTAGAGCCATAGAACTGGGTCAGCAGAGCTCTTTTAGCGCCAGAGAACCAAGCCAGCAGAGCTGCTTTAGAGCCAGAGAACCAGGTCAGCAGAGCTGCTCTAGAGCCTAAGAACTAGGTTAGCAGAGCTGTTTTAGAGCCAGGGAACCAGGTCAGCAGAGCTGCTGTAGTGCCAGAGAAACCAGGTCAGTGGAGCTGCTTTAAAGCGAGAGAACCAGGTCAGCAGAGCTACTTGATAGGGAGAGAACCAGGTCAGCAGAGCTGCTTTAGAGCCAAGGGACCAGGTCAGCAGAGCTGCTCTAGAGCGAGAGAACCAAGTCAGCAGAAGTTCTTTAGAGCCATAGAACTGGGTCAGCAGAGCTCTTTTAGTGCCAGAGAACCAGGTCAGCAGAGCTGCTTTAGAGCCAGAGAACCAGGTCAGCAGAGCTGGTCAGGAGCCAGTAAACCAGGGGAGCAGAGCTGCTTTAGAGCCATAGAACCAGGTCAACAGCACAACTGCTCTAAAGCCTAAGAACCAGGTAAGCAGAGCTGCTCTAGAGCCAGAGAACCAGGTCAGCAGAGCTGCTGTAGAGCCAGAGAAACCAGGTCAGTAGAGTTGCTTTAGAGCAAGAGAACCAGGTCAGCAGAGCTTCTTTAGATAGAGAGAGCCAGTTCAGCAGCGCTATTTTAGAGCCAGAGAACCAGGCCAGCAGAGCTGCTTTAGAGCCAGAGAACCTGGTCAGCAGAGCTGCTTTAGAGCCAGAGAACCAGGTCCGCAGTGATGTCACAGACCATGTCATGAATGATGTAATATGTGACATCATCAGCAGTGCATTGCGGGTGCGCGAGTGATAGTTAGCACAACTAACTATAACGGAGGAATTTCTATGGTATTGTACGAGTGAAATGTCCAGCTACCTATAACACTCATGAAACCTATGGTTTTTTCAGTGAATTTCAAAGGTTTTTTAAATGCTAATTCCTAACTACAACGTCTCTGAAACTTATGGTTTTTTCAGTGAATTTCAAAGGATTTTTCAATACTAATTTCTAATTATAACGTCTCTGAAACCTATGTTTTTTTCAGTGAATTTCAAAGGTTTTAAATGCTAATTTTTAAGTGCAATAGTAGTTTTACCTATTTTTTGAACTAATTTCTACAGTTTTATAACTGTTTATTTATAAATATTTGATTTATTTAACAACATTATATTATTTTCTGAAAATTGCAAAAAAAATTATAATACATTTAAAACTGATATATTTTTTATTTGTTTTTGTATTTTAATATATTTATATAATTTCCTTTTGTAATTTTTTTTTCAAATTGTTTTGGGGAGTTGCGCACCCAAAGCTTACTTACCGCAGCGGGTCTGCATATTCTAGCTGCCATTTTATAAAAGTCGTGAAGGATCCGCGTATGGTGAGCTACAAGTGCGTGTTTTTTCCAGTTACGTCATATACGTACAATGTTACGTGGTGTGTGCGACTGGTATGCGACTTGTCCGCAACTCCTGCTCCCGCTGGGTGCTCGACTCCCGTGAAATTTTTTATGTTCTAAAATGATATGTACGTGTCTTTAATGTGCATATTAGGGCAAAAGATTATCTAAGGTATTCATAAAAATAATATATTTCTACTTGTAATAAACGTATTTTATTTATGAATACATTTTCGCGAAGTCGCGTTGGGTGCGTGCTTCATGAGCACACGGTGCGCGGATCCCATGTGACCTAAAACAAAAAGATTTGATTGGTTCATAACATTTCCCACTGCAACTATAGAAGGACCCCACCCATTTTAAGTATTCTGTTTGGAGCAGTTGATTAGAGACATCTCTTCTTCTTCCAGAGCTGGTTTTGGAATTTTTGTTGGTATTTTTAAAAAATTGCATTGGAGAAATGGCATCTGGTTCACAAGCTCCTCATCATCCTTCAGATGAAGATAACTTGGAGGAAGATCCACCCAAGCAGAGGCCTGAATCAGTGGTATGAACATTTTTCACCTTTCCTGCTGGAGAAAAAAAGGTCAACGTAAGAAAAGTCACATGTTTGCTGTGTGACAGGGTCCTGTCGTGACACAGTGACAAGAAATACTCCTGTGGAACAGTGAGTATGTAAAAACATCTGCGGACCATTCACCCGAAGAATCTGGCACGAGACGAAATGAGGCGTGCAGCAAAAAATCCACCACCAGGCATTGCTAGCACCTCCGCAGCGTCCACTTCAGCACCACCAGTAGACATTCGCCCAGAATTTGCTTTTCTGCAGCAGCACTGTACTAAGTGCAAAACCATCATCTGGTATGGTGAACAATCAGTGGACGCTATCTGTGCAGCTCAACGGAACCACAAATGCAATTTTTATTTTTTTGTTGTTTTTAGAATGATGTTGAATTCCAAAAGCTAACTGTTTACTTAGTTCCTTTTTTGTTCAATTTTTTTAAAAAACACCCTAAAAAAGTACAAAATTGTTAAAAAACTACAAAAAAATAGAAAACAAAAAACAGAAGAAAAAAAGAAGTATAATTGCATGGTAATGTCTGAAAGTTTGTTTGAATATATGTGTAGAAAATGATTGACTGTAAGAATGCATTAGTACTGTATGGTGAATTTATAGGGGCAGATCTATGAGGAAGTGCTGCAGCGTGACACTGAAATTTCTTTAGCTGCACTGCGCTGTGGCCCTTCTGAAGCACAGGGATGTGACATATTTACATGGATATGTCTTAATTCTGTGATCCCTCTGCACTAGCACACAAACTGCAGCCATGCAGTGAAGTAGGCACCCTTGCACCATGGTGCAAGGGTATGTGTGTCGTGGGGAGATTGTTTTTTGTGCAGAAAGGGACTATTTCCTGCAGAAAAACAATCACTAAAGGCATTTTCATCCTTCAATGTCTACTGTGGAATGCAGCATGCATTGCAAGAGGAAAAAACAAGGAGAAATGAAAACATTTCACCTTGTTGTGCCTCACTACACCACCTCTAGAGTGGCGCACCATTCACATGTATTTACAGATTTACACTTTCTCGTAAGTCTTGAAATGTGTTATTCCATGGGTGTTGTGTGGGAACAGACACAACAACACCCATGGAACGCCCCTTCAAGACAAAGTGCTGCGTTTGATTGGGTCTTATTTTCAAGGAGAGGAAAAGCCACGCAGGGTGGCTTTTCCTCTCCTTGTAAACATGGAGTCCCCAGCGCCATCACAACGTTACAAAAAGTGACATACTGGTGGTGCAGGGGGCTTGTAAATCTGCCCCATACATGCTTAGGTAATGGCAGAGTGATAGAATAAGAAAATAGTGTTGGATGGCTGATTGATGAACTGCATGAGACTGACAGGAGGTATCCTAGGCTGCATGAGTACTACGTCAGTATTTAGTGGAGTGTACCAATAGCATGTATCTGGTTAGAGGTTTGTAGGGATTGTGCACAGAATATTGTACGTGTACTTGTGTTGGTGCCTAGGTCATTCTATAAGAACATCCCTAGCAACCTGAATGATGACAGTGCTGCAAACAGAGTGCTCAGTTAATTTATAAGTGCTTAGGTGTTGTCTCAATGCCTGAGTCATTCTGCAAGTGCATAGACAGTGACTGGGTTCTTAGAGTGCTAGTAGTTGACAGCAGGATAAGTTTATGAGCGCGTATTTTTCAGTAGAGTGATTAGATAAGGACATACTTCTGTCAGGATGATTGTAGGAGTGGACACAGACTCGCAGTGTGATTCCAGACAAGCATGACTATTACACAGACTTTTGCAGGACTGACTCAGTAGTCTGCAAGTGGTTAAGGGACCACGTATATTGTGCACATTTGACTGTACCACTGCGTGTTTTAATGCCTGAGTCATTCTGCAAGTGCATAGACAGTGACTATGTTCCTAGAGTGCTAGTAGTTGACAGCAGGATACGTTTATATGCGCTTATGTTTCAGCAGAGTGATTAGATAAGGACATGCTTCTATCAGGATGATTGGAGCAGTTGACACAGACTCACAGTGTGATTCCAGGCAAGCATGACTATTACCTGGACTTTTGCAGGACTGACTCAGTAGTCTGCAAGTGGTTAAGGGGACGCATACATTGTGCACATTTGACTGTACCACTGCTTGTCTCAAAGCCTGAGTCATTCTGCAAGTGCATAGACAGTGACTGGGTTCCTAGAGTGCTAGTAGTTGACAGCAGGATACGTTTATATGCACTTATGTTTCTGCAGAGTGATTAGATAAGGACATGCTTCTGTCAGGATGATTGTAGGAGTGGAAAGAGCTGCTTTAGAGCCAGAGAACCAGGCCTGCAGAGCCGTTGTAGAGCCAGAGAATCCCTCTCTATTAGATAACCAGTCTGTTTTGATCGGAGTCTCAGGCATGGATCTATCTAGAGTATCCCTCATGGATGGAGCGCTCCTGTATGTAATGCTAGGGGAGTTCTCAATTTCAGGTGCCAAGGTCATATCAGATTTTGCCTTGACAATTATATGTAGTTATAAGTCTGATAGGTACCTTTTTGATTGCTACTCCCTCATCATGCATGTCTGAGACTATTACCTGGCTCTCATTTAGATTTAGTACATCTTGTGGAGTCTCCAATTTTGAGAAGGATTTCTTAAAATCCACCATTTTATTACCTCTTGCTAGAAATCTCTGCGCTACTTCCTCTAGGCAGATCGCTAAGTCCTCTTTGTTGCTTCATATTCTCTTGATTCGTAAAAATTCTCCGTAGGGTATAGTTTTGATTAGGTGTCTAGGATGGGTGCTACTTGCATGGAGGATCGAGTTTTCCGCAGTTGCTTTTCTGTGTAATTTTGTATTGATAATTTTATCAGAGACATATATTTCAACATCGAGAAACTCTACCCTTTCCTTACTCACACTGGCCATGAACTTCAGGTTAAGTTCATTATCATTGATGATATTGATAAATGTCTGAGCTGATTCGACAGAGCCCTGCCAAATCATACAGACATCATCAATGAACCGCCACCATGCAATTATGTTGTCAGGGAATCTGTCCTCCAGGACGTGGCTTAGGACTTGCTTCTCCCACCATCCTACATGCAAGCATGCAAAACTGGGGGAAAAGCATGCCCCCATTGCCACGCCCCGGAGTTGTTGGTAGACTGCCGAATTGAACAAAAAGAAATTGTTCCTGAGACATTTGTGAATCATTTTCAACAGCATTTGTTATGTTCATGAAATTTGATGTCACGATGAGATAAATATTGTTTCACAGCCTCCAGACCTTGTTCATGATGAACGCTGGTAAACAAAGAACACATGTCCATGACACCAAAACAATAGTTATCACACCAGGTCATTTTGCTGAGCTTTTCAAGGAAATGACCCGTGTCTTTAATATAAGATGCAAGGGTTTCTACATAACCTCTAATAAAAAAATCTACATATTTAGACATGGGTTCCAGTAGGCCTCCCTGGGCTGATATAATGGGGCGTCCTGGTACCGGATGGATTTGTTTATGGACTTTGGAAATGAAGTATAACGTGGGAGTAATTGGATGCTCTGTTTTAAAAAAAAAACTATACTCCTTCTTGTTAATTAAACCCACTCTTTTGCATTGAGCAAGCTCCTTGAACACTAGTTCCTTGACTATCCTTAACTCCTTAAAAGAAACCTTTTTATAACTTGAAACATCATTTAAGTGTCTATTAGCTTCTTCTATATAAGTCACTCAAGGCCAAAGGACAATATTTCCCCCTTTGTACGCATTTTTAACAATGATGTTATCACTTTCCTTGATCTTCTTCATGAGTTTGGTGTATTGCTGTTCACTATAACTTATGTTCTGTTTCTTGTTGATAATGTCTCTATTGAATTTTTTCAAGTCCTCTATGACAACTTCACTGAAAATGTCAATAGCATCGCGCGGCATGACAGGAATAAATGTAGATGCAGATTTGAATGGGCTTGTGACAGTGCTAGTACTTGTAATACCCATTCCACCAAGTTCTTGTTGGGTATTTGCATTTTCATTTTCTTTTGTCAATCTTGCCAGCGAATGTGCTGTTCTTAAGGTGGGAATGTCTGGCACCTGAAATTGCACAATAGGTATGTTTTCATCCGAAATAGTGGTTGCCAATTTGTTGGCTTCGCTCAGTTGGTGGAATTTGACCAGCTTGAGTTTGCGAATAAACTTAAAAACATAAATTCTCGATTGTGTGTACTTGAAGCCTGATTTCTGGAAAAAAAAAAGACCTAAAGACAAGAGTTGAATTTCCGCAATGTCGAGGTCAAGTCACTCAGATTAATAACAGTGTTGTTATTGGCTTGATTGTCCATATTTATTGATCTGCCTGGGTTTTCCCTTTCCCTGCTTTCCCTCTCCAATTGCCTCTTGCGTTTCCGCCTTTGGTTATGTCGCCTGTTTCGTTTGGACCTTTGTTTTTCAGCGGTACCCTCGGCCTCAGGGTTTGTCTCCGATCTTCCACGATAGACCCCAACTCTTCCGACGGGGTAAAACTGGCAGAATATCCCCCTCCTGCATTTGTTATTGAGTCATCATCTGATTCCACACTGCTACTTAATGAGTTAGTAGAATTTGCCTCTCTGTCAGTTGAACTACTAACATTCAGGGGTCGATTCCGATTCAGGAAAAACCACTCCGAATAGCTGTACGGAGCATTTTTCCCGTATGAATCGCACCCTGCAACGTCCCCCGTACGTACGACAAAGTAAGATTTGTACCAGGAGCTGGACTCCGTACGAATTGTACAGAGACTGTACGAATCAAATCCCCGTACAAACCTCCCTCAGAGACCAGTGTATGCGACATCCGTATGGTTCATGGACGTTTTTTCCGACCCAGCAAGTACGATTCGTGTCGGGTATGCACCGTAGAACGCTTTTTGTACGGGAGCCGAAAACATCCGGAGAAGCAGAGTTCGCCTCGAAACAGGTACGGATGCCCCCCCCCCGGGTACGGTGCGTACACCCCATGGTCGCAGGGGTACGGTGCGTACCCCTGCGATCATGGGGTGTACGCACCATACCTCGCGATCATGGGGTGTAAGCACCATACCCAATGTTCGCTCTGTGTACGGTGCGTACACCCTGCGATCACGGGGTATGGTGCGTACACCCCATGATCGCAGGGGTACACACCGTACTCCTGTGATCATGGGGTGTACGGACCATACGGTGTGTATGTGATTGTGTGCTTTTCTGTACGAATCGCCCTTACCTGACGTGGACCGTACAAATCGCGTCCTCATACCCCGGTCCGGATCGTACTCGTTGGGTCGTACGGCATGTTTACAATTCGTATGGAAAGGGCTCGGGATATGAATCGTACGGACGTTTTTTTCCAGGATCGGAATCGAGCCCTAAATGTCGGAACTGACCTGCTTATTATCTTGGGAGTCAGAGCTTTCCTTTTTACATTGTCAAACTTTTTAGAAAAAGTGAATATTCTTCGAATTTCATAGTCTTTTTTATCCCTAGCGAATTTGAAGACTTTCCGCTCCTTAATTACAGTTTCATGTTTTTCCAAACGTTCCTTAATATTTTCTCTCTCTTTCTTGATAAAATCTTGTTGTTCTGCAGTGCCCAATTATTCTATTACTGCATCAATTTGTTTTACCACCTCCGCTCGATCTATCTCCGCGTATTTTATAAGAATGCATATCATGTTTATTGATGCATCCAAATTATTCGTGGCCCACTCTTGTAGCATTAGGGGGTTGGGGTTTTCAAAAGATGGAGCTATCAACACTCTCAACCCCCTAGGCACTCTCCCGGCTTCTTTGTATTTTTGTAGGGACTTACTTTCCCACCATTATGTTAATTCCGTTTTTTGTAGTTTTTCTAGTATTTTTAATAAAGTTTTGACATTGGTCTGTTTATTATCTGCTTCAGCATTGCCACTTTCTTTATTTTTTGTCACTGCAGGTAAATTCGAGAACAATGCATCCGCAATTGCCTCACGGTCACGAAGCACGTCTGCTGCTTTCGCCATCAAAGCGTGTATGGTTATATGCTTTACGGGAATAGTCATTAACTTTCTAACAAAGCGGCTCACAAGATGTATTATTATCAAACCTGACCGCTTGTTGCATCCTTTCCTTTCCGTAACTCCTCTCCCGGATTTCAGTCAAATATTAATCCAGTGTTTGTCAACGACGCTACAGCTCACCTCGGATAAGCCGCGTTTGTCCGGACAATCTTCCCATCCTTCCCGACTCCCGCGGTGCTTCCCTTCAGGCTGCAGAGGCACCGTCTATCACTGGTGTAATCTATCCCACGACTTCTGGGGGGCTGGCTCACTCTACTTCTTCCGAGTTCAACAATTCACCGCAAAGCGGTATCCGCTGCTACAAGTCAACCACCATGTGAGATGGGGTCCGTTCAACGCCGGCTGCAGCAGACAACCGGCGAAATAGATGCAAGCACGATCCCCGACAGCACAGCACCTCACGACACAAATCAGGAAACGGACTACCACGGCAAGTTTAAATATCAGTGATTTATTTCCTCCATGCAGACATGACGCGTTTCCGGCGATCCCGGACTTGATCATATGACATGCTGTAACCCCTCATGTGATTAAATGCTGTTCATTGCATCACAAAACTCCTCCCTCAAATGTATAAATATGGAAAACAGACTTTTCATACCTTTAAAAAAGTCCAGAAAATAGCTTTTCACACGTAATGACACAATAAAGGGCAAGTGCCCATAAGTTATTATGAAGTGCATGTTGTATCTTTCATATTTACTTGATATTTATATATATAGAACAAAATAATAAATATCAAATATGTTAAATAATAAAATTAATATAAAAGTGAAATTAGGTTTAATATAAATTAAAAAATATATAATAAATAAACTTAAATAAAAAAGGTTAAATACACATACATAATAATTCACATATATTTCCTTTAAAACAATTAATACACTATTCATTTTAATTTATTTTATCATTTTAAAATTATATAAAAATGTACACAACAGTAGGGAAAGTGTTGGATAGCGGAGGGGTAAAAAATACTATTACAACTCCAGTGAGTGCAACAGTGGGGAAAGTGTTGGATAGCAGAGGGGTAAAAAGTACGATTCCTACTCCAATGAGTGCAACAGTAGAGAAAGTGTTGAATAGCAGTGGGGTAAAAAGTACTATTCCCACTCCATTGAGCGCACCAGTAGGGAAAGTGTTGGATAGTGCCAGGAAAAAATTTACTTTTTCCACTCCAGTAATTGTAAAAGTAGGGAAAGTGTTGGATAGTGGTGGGAAAAAAATTCTATTCTTACTCCAATATTTGTAGAAGTAGGGAAAGTGTTGGATACCAGTGGGGTAACATTGACTATTCCCTCTCCAGTGAGTCCAACAGTAGGGAAAGTGTTGAATTTCAGAGGAGTAACAATTAATATTCTCACTCCGAATTAAAAACAACCTATAAATATGTTAAACATTTATATACATATATATTTAATATTAAAGGAAATTAAAAAGTATTATAATGTTAAATACATATAACAAATACCTACACATATTATATTGAATAAAATAAAAAAAACTATTTCCAAATAAATAAATAAATATTTGTAATTAAAACTTATTTAGAAACAAAAACATGAATTATTACATAAATGAATTTTTTTAATTTCCAACGCTATAACACCACACAATTCAAAACACACATCTACTTGTTTTACTTCCCTTACTAACATAATTAATTGCGAATTAAAGAAATATGATTCATTTAAAAAACTCATACAAATTATTAAATTTCCCACACTTTACCACTATAATTCCCACAACCCACAGTTAAAATAAACTATAAAACATGATATTACACAATTAAAACTTATTTTCAATGTAAAAAACTAATACTATTTAAATACTATTTAACAACTAATTATGACGTAAGTAAAATGTATTTACTCCCCACACTGTACCCCTATAACAATAAAATCCACACACAAAAATAATTAAAAAAATACCCTAATTAAATATAAATTAAATAATTAATATTATTGGTTACTAATTTTTTTATGAATCAAATAAAAAAAATTACTTCCCACTCTTTACCCCTATAAACCCCCACAACCAACACCTAAAATTAATTACAGAAATTCCATATTTCATTTTCAATTAATTAATTATTATTAATTAACAACCATGTATCAATTAAATAAACATAAATTCTTAGCACCCTTCACCCCATAAACCCCACAACCCACACCTAATTAATTCACACAATTACCATAATTAATGATCAATTAATTAGTTAATATAAATAATTATTATAAATTAACAAATAATTATGAATTAATTAAACATAAATTCCTTCCCACTCTTTACCCCCATAAACCCCACAACCCACACCTAAAATTAAATAAACATTAATTTTCTATAACTTAATTAATATGAAGAACTAATTATTAATTAATTAAAAATACATTACTTTCCACCTTTTACCCCATGAACCCCACAACCCACACCTAAAAAGAATCAGACAATTACCATAATTATCAATTAATTAGTTAATATAAATTAACAACGCATTATTAATCAATTAAACTTACATTTCTTCCCTCCCTTTACCCCTATAAACCCCACACCTAAAATGAATACAATTTTCATATTTAATTTTCAAATATTTAATATACATTAACAACTAATTATTAATAATCAATAATAAATACATTCCCACCTTTTTCCCCTATAAACCTCACACCCCGCACCTAAAAAGAATTACCCAATTTGATTAATTATCAACAAATTAATTAATAATAATTAACAACCAATTAATAATTAGTTATGAACAAATTACTTCCCACAAATAAACGCAATAAAATCTGAAAAATAATTATTAATTTATTATAATTAAATTATTTCCAACCCTTTTCCCCTATAAACACACAACCCGCTATGGAACTAAAAAATGCAAAATTTAATTAAAATAAAATTCATAACTACTAAAAATTTAACAGATATAATAAAAAACATAAACAATACTTTTGCAAAAAATCATACATCACATACATTTAAAATATAAACTAAAATACATAACTCTAATGAAGACATTTTTAAAAACAATATTTCTTACCGCAAATTCGATATTCTTAACCGCAATATTCTTGCTGTCAATATTTCTGAATCACTATATTTCCAACTCGGTATTTGTGTAAGTCAACATTTCCAACTCAATATTCTGTCTCAGCACCATTCTGGAAAAATTATTTTCAGAAAATATATCACAAGCTGAACAATGTTTCAAGGTGGCTTAGGAAAAATATTGCCACCTTATATCTCAATAATAGGGTACTCAGGTTTAGGAATATAGTGAGGCAATGGGACACATTACTTCTTATAAAAATAAGGAGAACAGATATCTTAGCAGCGTTGGGTCGATTAAGCATGATAAGGTTTATGAGATTTAGTTGATGTTAAGATTGCTGTTCAGTTTCAGAGCTATTTCCATTTTCTTCATCATACAAATAATACATTTACATCCAAGATACAAACAATTTTCCTAATAGCGCCTCATTGAAATGTCTGGCCTGAGAGCAGATACCCTGGATGTCCCAATCATGGTGATGGAGACTATGGCCATTCAACTGATCTTCCTAATAAAAAAAGCCACTGCCAGGAATCTATTTTCAGACCAGTTTTACAAAGTATTTGAATCTCTAATGACCTTAGATACAATAACTGTGATTAATACACAAATGACGGAGGCAAAATATCGGACTCCATAAATGATTAAATAGGGTTGTCTCAAAAAAGGGCAAGCCAAAGAAAGAGAGTGGAACATACCAGGCGATTTCTGGGCTGAGCAGAGCTGAATATATAAAAAAATTCTTGCAGCCCTCTCTGGCACTGTGATTTCAATATGATATGTCAGTAGCCAAATTGTGTGAAAATATAGATATTTCTCTGATGCAGTGTAGGTAATGCAGAGAACTGCCAGCATGATACTCCTTCTCTTGGGGGTACATATGGATTGTTTTGAAGCATATAGGGTTCAAAACAACAATCTGAGAGTGAAAAGCAAGCAGACAGCTCGTTCCTCTCCCCATGTAATCAGTACAAGAACATTATGAGACGGGTCTCGAAATATATTTTACTTTTTTACCTGTAACCTCCTATTTGTGGTTCTTGTGTTAGGTATACTACCTAGGAACCCATGAGGTTTTAAAAAAGAGCCTTCACTCATATACCTAGTAGGTGACATGCTTCATCATAGAGTTCCCACCCTGAGCACCGAATGTTTTCAGGGTGTGCTACGACGCCTGATTGCAGTTGATCTGGTTTTTTATTTTGCTAGTGGGATATAGTGATGGTGTGTTAATTAATGAAAAAGGTGCAGTATTTAAAATTGACTCAAGACCTCCAGTCCTTTGAACATACATTTTGTATTCAGTGGAGTCTTGTTCAATATTAAAAGTAAAAACTAGAGGATATATGTTGGATATTATTTTGATCCAACTTATCCTAAAAACGGTCCACATGTTTTAGCCATCTTGCAATAGTGCCTCTCAGGGTCAGAATGTCTTTCGTCAGGACCAAAAACAGCTTAGTATGCACGCTGAGGCATGCAGGAATAGTGTCAGTGGATTGTATTTACAATCCACTGGTATGTTAGTAAAGTCACCGCAGTGTATTCCTTCCTGCAACGAAATTGCAAAAGGAAAAACAAAAAACACATATAGACAGTAGACATGACTAAGTGAAGCGAGTAATGAGCCAGATGCGTACCTTCCCCTCTGGTTCTTTTTTGTGACTTGGGGGTTCATTACGATGGCAGACTGAAAAGGCCTCCCACCGCCATGCTTCCGGAAAAGAAATGCCTGCAAGTTCTGCGGCAAAGCCGCTTGTCTCCTTATGATGCAATTAATGTAATATTCGACCGCTGCAGTTGTATTTCACAATAAACCATCCGCCACGTCCAGAAAAACAGAAAATCTGACCACGGGGATGGAAAAACTGCGGAATGCATTAAAAAGGCCTATTCTCAAGTGAACTTATGATGAGATGGCGGAGCTGGCGTAACTATCTGCGGTTGTGGTAAAAGATGGCGGTTAAATGCTACTTCACAACAAGGCCTCCAGGTATGCCTATTCTCTCCGCTGCCCTCAAACACATCTGACACGCCCCAATGATACACTGCCAAGTTAATAAAAACCAATGAAATCCCTGGTAAACATGGAAAATACACCTGACAGGCATTCCTCATTTTGACACACCCACATAGCAGAGCATAAAACCAACCCCTTCCCTGACTATCATCCTTTGCACAACTCCAGAATTGAAGGGCCATACACCAGAGCTGTAAGTGGAGGCAAATCATCACAAAACACACCATCACAACTACCTACATCAACACACATTAATACTTCCAACACACACACCTGACACACCTTACACATCTCCACCGCCTCTTTCCTCCCTGCACTTGTCTCTTATTTGCACAGCATACACCATATCACAGAAAAAATACCAACATTCACAGACAATGAGTTGTCAGTGATGGTAGATGAGATAATTAGAGTAGAACCAGTTTTGTTTGGAAGCATGGTCCAACAGACCCCACTAGTCAGAAAAAATAAAAATTGGAAAAGGATTGTCAACAAAGTCAATAAAGTAGGGACCATCCTGTGCACGCTGTGACATCAAGAAGAGGTGGCATGACCTAAAGACCAGGGTGAAATACTGTGCTAACTGGAACCATGAGGTGGCTCAGAGGACTTGTGGTGGCCCTGCCATACCACTACAAACATTCACTGTATGGGAGGAGAAGGTGCTTGCCATCCTGCATCCAGAGAGTCACACAGGAATAGCTGGGGGAGTGGAGACTGGTAAGTACCAACACAAGCATCCATTCATACTGCCATGTACTTTCTTACACAACCATAGAGCTACACTTTCAAGATCAAAATGCACTTATGTACAACACACTTTTCACAAAACATGTCTCACATATCTACCATTTCCTTCCTCTGATTCACCTCAAAGGTAGGTATCAATATTTCCATGGGGGTCTGTGTACAGATAGCCAGTACTACAACTCCCACCAGGCCCCCTTGCCTAACAGCTGAACAGGATGTAACACTCCCCCCACCCAGAACCACGAGTAACTTATTACCTTCCTCTGCTCCATTTCACAGAGAGGTAACCTTCTCAACAGCGAGGGATAAGGAGTGGGTACAGGCAGCCCGCATTACAACTCCCACCAGGCCACCATGCCTCACAGCTGAACAGGATTGAACACTCCCTCATCCAGAACCATGTGTAAACTATTACCTTACTCTGCTCCACTTCACAGGGAGGTAGCCTTCTCATCAGGGAGGGGTGGGTGGTGGGGACAAGCAGACAGCACTACAACTCCCACCAGGCCCCCTTACCTCACAGCTGAACATGCTAGAACACTCCCCCCACCCAGAACAATGTGGCATCCATTTCATAGTTCTGCTTCACCTTACAGGTAGGTACCAATCTCATGCTCTCTTGCATCAGCCCTGAACAGTATGGAACATTCCCCCTTCCCAGAATCATGTGGCAGCCATTACATTGCTCTTCTTCACCTCACAGGTAGGTAGCCAACTCATGCTCTCTTGCTTCACCCATGAACAGGGTGGAACACTTCCCTACAGAACCACGTGGCAGCCATTTCATTGCTCTTCTTCACCTTATAGGTAGATAGCCATCTTATGCTCTCTTGCATCACGACTGAACAGGATGAAACACTCCCCCACCCAGATCCATGTGTAAACTATTACCCTCCTCTGCTGCACTTCACAGTGAGGTAGCCTTGTCACCAGAAGGGGAATGGTATGTGGATAGGCAGCCAGCACTACAACCCCCACCAGGCCACCTTGCCTCACAACTGAACAGAATGGAACATTCCACCCACCCAGAACAATGTGGCAGCCATTCCATTGCTTTGCTTCACCTTACAAACAGGTAGCCATCTCATGCTCCCTTGCATCACTCCTGAACAGTATAGAATATTCCCCCCACCCGGAACCATGTGTTACATATGACTTTGAGCTGCTCCATTTCACAGGGAGGTATCCTTCTCACCAGGGAGGGGTGGGGTGGGGACCTACATCCAGCACTACAACTCCCACCAGGCCCCCGCCTCACAGATGAACAGGGTGGAACATTCCCCCCAATCAGAACCATGTGGCAGCCATTACATTGCTCTGCTTCACCTTACAGGGAGGTAGCCACCTCATGCTCCCTTGCATCACCCCTGAACAGGATGGAACATTACCCCCACCCAGAACCATGTGGCACCCATTACATTGTTCTGCTTCATCTTACAGGGACGATACAGAAAAGGGGGTGGTGATGAACAGAGTGTCTGAATTAAGCAGACCACTCTTACCCAGTCCAAAGATCAGCTAAAAAACGGTGTTGGATCTAGCCCTGATCTCTTGACTGGGTGAGAGTATTCTGCTTAATTCAGAGACTCTGTCCATCACCACCCCTTGTTGTAAATATCATCTTACAGGGAGGCAGCTACCTCATGCTCCCTTGCATCACCCCTGAACAGGATGGAACATTACCCCCACCCAGAACCATGTGGCTGCCATTACATTGCTCTGCTTCACCTTACAGGTAGGTAGCCATCTCATGCTCTTTTGCAGCACCTCTGAACAGGATGGAACACTCCCCCCAACCAGAAACATGTAGCAGCCATTTCCTTGCTCTGCTTCACCTTACAGGTAGGTAGACATCTCATGCTCTCTTGCATCACCCCTAACCAGGATGGATCATTCTCCTCACCCAGAACTATGTGGCAGATATTTCATTGCTCTGCTTCGCATTACAGGTAGGTAGCAATCTCATGCTCTCTTGTATAACCCCTGAACAGGATAGAACATTCCCCCCACCCAGAATCATGTGTAACCTATTAACTTCCTCTACTCCACTTCACAGGGCGGTAGCCTTCTCACCAGGGAGGGGTGGGGGTAGGGACAGTCAGCCAGCACTACAACTCCCACCAGGCCCCCTTGCCTCACACTGAACAGGATAGAACACTCCCCCACCTAGAAACATGTTTAACCTATCCACTTCCTCTACTCCACTTCACAGGGATGTAGCCTTCTCACCAGGAAGAGGTGGGTGTGTGGACAGGCAGCCAGTGCTATAACGCCCACCAGGCCCCCTTGCCTCAAAGCTGAGAAGGATGGAACACTCCCCCATCCCACAGCCACGTGGCAGCCATCCCCCTCCACAGTGCCACCCAAAAGGTAGAAAGTCAGTTCATGTACCCTGTCATCCTTCCCAAACTGCATGGAGCCATATGACCACCACATCCCTCACTTGTTAGCCAACTCTGCACATATCCAAATGTCACATCCAGTGCGCACACAGCTAAGCCCATGTAAATGTCACATAAATAACACTTTGAATCACAAAGTCCAATGCAAATACATTCTGGGCCCAATCATTCAAAGCACAAAATGAAATGTTTAACCCCTTGAACGCTCATGACGAGCTCAGCTCATCATGAGCCACGGTGCTCGTGTGCTCATGATTAGCTGATCTCGTCATGACCGTTAGAACGCTCGCTCGCTGGGGAAATTCCCCTGCTGTGCGAACGTTCTACACAAACGGGTGTGGTCATGACGAGCTCAGCTCGTCATTAGCACATGAGCACCATGGCGCCATGAGCACCGGGGCGCTGTGCACGCCCCCACCAGCACAGTGGGGGAATCCGACCCGCATGCCAGGGGTTAAGTCCCATTATTTCAAAGTATAAAGGCTCATATGAACACAACACATGCATGGACACTCTGTCAAATGAACCAAATCACAGGATGTCACACCTAACTGACCAACAGAAATTAGGAAGTTTTGGCATAGCTGAAACAGATTCTCAAAAGGTCTACAATATCCCAGCTAAACTAAAGTGGATGTGCACCAAGTTGGTAGATGATGACATGTCCTTTTAAACACACTATCTGTACATGTCAAATGGTACCTTATTGAAATGTAAACATCTATGATGATGGACCGGCGACATGCCCATCTCATACACATGCAGGGTTCCAGCATCATAATCAAGGTGAAACTGGGCCTCATCTGTTATGCACTATGTGAGTGAGCTTGACAAACAACACTCTGTAAATGATGTGTAGTGGTCAGACTCACTGTGTCTTATGCTACACACCCCTTAATTGCATAGCTACAAGTGTCATGTAGGTCACAATTAGGGACATGATCGTGCATTCTCCCACTCTTGTCACAAGGTGTAGGCCTGTCTTGTGTACTCCTCAGACCTCTAATTGCTGCTTCATAAATAGGAAGGTGGACAACATAGGGATGTCAGATGCCAGAGCCTGGGTATTGGCACACATTAGCTGCCCTTATGGAGGACACTCATAGCTTCATCTAAAGAAAGCACTCTCATGCCTTGGATAATTAATGGCTTGTCAGGCAAGTTTAATGGTGTTGGCACGTAGCATCTGACAAGATGCAAAGGTCTTGCATCATAGTGCCCAAATCATGCTATTGTGTATTGTCTTTGTGACAACATTAGTACACAGGCTTAGTAGCACTTCATCCCCACAAAATATGTGTCCATTTGACATATGCAGCAGTGTGAGTCTCAGAGATATCAACTGGCATTGAACAGCAGTGAGCATCATGTTAGGGTGCATTGAGAGATCTGTGATGTGCACTTCCATGTAATTGATACATCTACAAAGAGGTGACCATTGCTCTACAGTGGTTGTGCTTCAGTGTAAAATATAGTGGATGTAAGAAAGTAATGACACTTAACAATGGCTAGGATTCAGTTTGTATTTGTGGGGTTCAGTGAACTCATGCTTCAAGTGTGAGAAAAACAACATATTTGGATGTGTAGCTCTCTTACCTGAAGGCATGTAAGTGTGCCTACAGACGATAGGATGTGAGGTTTGAGATGTAGATACATGCACAGAAATTTGGAAGTGTCAACGCAACATGGAGCATGACTATCCACTAAGCATGTTTACATGCATCAGCTAATCATGCTAAAAATTAAGATTATGCAGACAGTACGTGGAGAAGTTGGATATGGGACTTTCAGTCCAAAGATTTCTGTTTGTATAGCAAATCATGTTTGTGAGCAGGCCACTTTACTGAACCTATGTCTCTGTCTCTTGCAGTATCTACTCAGAGCAGGGAAGGAGAGAGGACCAACACCATACGGGAAGCTACTGGCATAACTGGTCCCCAGGAGTACAGCGACACTGAGGGAACCAGCACCTTGGAGGGTGACAGGAGTGCTCTGGAGGAGTCTAGTCCTGAAATACCTACCCCCACATTTTCACACTCCAGCAGTGACTCCTCAGTGTTGGCAGGCACAGGAAGTTCGACATCTGCTTCTTTGTCCGCCACACCCTGTCCTATGTCCACCATCCTTGATGCTCCCCAAAGTGGTATCTGGGCCCGGAGCCCTAAGAAAGGTAGAGTCTCCATTCCACCAGGCACCGCTGCCCCTGCTGCCCTCAGTATAGAGGCCATAGCCATCTTGCAGCATCTGTGTGTGGGTCAGACTGTGCGCCTGAATTCCCTCCAGGAGCATGGCAACAAGTTGTCAAAGGTTGTTGCGTTCATGGAGTGCATTCATTCGGATGTGGGTGGCCTGCACAGAACTGTCCAGTCTTTGGCCTCCACAGTGACAGCAGCCATTCTGCAGTCTGAATATCCCAGTCCAGCTTCTGTCCCTTCCGCAAGCACCCTCCCAGTGCCCCACCTGACCGAATCACACACAGTGTGGAGAAGTGTGGCTCAATGGTTAGAGCGGCAGACCCTGATGCAGAGGTCTAGCCCGGGACCAGGGTTCAATTCCCGCCTCGGCGGGTCTTGGGCTCAATTTCCTCTGACCTGATAATTCTAGCCTCGGTGCCTCTTCTAATCTTGGGTTCCACTCTGCAACTCTGGGCAATAGCTTCTTTAATCTCCACAACGGCCCCACAACACTAGGATGCCTGGCTTCACCTTGGGGGTGCCCAGGAGTGGGCACTTCACAGGGAAAAGCCAGGAAGGGTTTCACAGCGCTATTCGTACAAGCGCCGGGATACCCCAGCTGGGGTCGATTTGTGCGCTATACAAGTACACTACATTTACATTTACACATACCAGAGCACCCAGATACCCAGTCACCCACATGCAGCACACAACAACAACACTCTAAGTGACAAAGACACCATACACCATCCCCACAGCACACAAAAAGCACACATGACCGCACCACAACCGGCCTATCACAGGCCATTTATAAACATAAGGATAGGAAACATGCATCCACATTGCACACCTTACATTCCTTGCCCTCCAAGCACCCTCCCATCCACACACTTGATCCCAAATCCACCCAAACACTTGCCCGGGCTGCCATCGACCTGGTGCCTGCTACAACTGGCACCAACCCCCTTCAGAGAGCTGGTTTTCCAAAGACTTCCACTCCCACCACCACCCCTGTGAAGCATGGACAATCAATCAAAGAGGGGAAAGTAGCCCCGCAACAGGATAGGCAGGGAAAAAGGGAAACAACACTCCAGCATACCACCAGGTCAGGGAAATTGCCTTGGGAGGATCCACCACCACCTGCTACACTTTTGGGGAAGAGTAAGACTTTTGATGCAGATATAGAGTTTATGTAATAAAAAGATTATTCATGTTCTGAACTTTGTCACTGGCCTTACTAATGATGCAGTAAAATGTATGTGTACATATTCACCTGTTCCATGCTCTGAATGCGAAATTCACATTGGCATGTACTTTCTTTGCTTTTGCAGAGGTTCCCAGAGGTTATGGCAACTAAAGTGCTTATTGACTCAGAGGCTTAATGGGGCCATGATGATTGTCTGTAATGATCTACTCTTGTCCTCTTCTTTCTTTTGTTTGGGCTCTACTTTGGTACAAAGTCATATTTAGATGCTCTGCATCAACAGCAGGTATTTCTATTTACTGATGTGTATGTGCCATTGAGCAAGACCCTTTCACACATGTATGATCCAGTTAATGAGTGCCTTTTTGTTTACATGATCAGACACCAGCTGGAGGTTTTGGGCACATGTAGGAGTTGTTTCAGGAGCAATGTGCAGTGTGTCGGTGTGACCTCGCAATCCTAGGGTATAGCTACTTATTGTCCACATCATTTGTGAGTACGCAGAGTGTGTCACTGCAATGCCTGTTTTGTTAGTTTTTGGATCAGCCATGGCTCTTGCTTACCTTTGTTCTCACTGTGCTGGGTGGCTCTGGCAAACAAACATTATATGTGACTTTCACATACATTGATGTCACCTTACACTTTATTTACTCCACTATGTGGTATTCAAAGTCATACCAGTCCCAAGAAGACCATTTCAGGCCTACACATTATGAGTTACTCCTCAATGTGTTTTTGCTCTGTACACTCCTCACCTGTACAATAATACTGTATACACCACGTCAGTCAAATATGTTCCAGTGCATGCCATGCCAGTGTTTGACCCTCTCCACCACTCCATAGTGTGAAACTGTACTGTGGGAGGATGATCTGTGTCCCGAAGCATTGTGCCCCTCAATACTTGTTCCCAATGTGTTATGTGATATTTAAGTCTACTTGATTGCAGTAATGGTTGCTCATGTACTGTACAGATGAGTGTCCAGCACAGTCCTCTAGTCAGGTTTCATGCATATGTGTTTGCCAGAGCTGTGCAGCAGTAGGTGATAGCAAAAGTGTGTATCTGTTTGCTGAGGTACTGCTACCCATCGTGAGTATGAAGTGATCTGTGTGCTGTTATGATTTGTGATGTTCAAGTTCATGGTGGTGAATTCAGATATGTCTGATACTGGTTTTAGTGGTGTTTACACACTGCTTACTGTGCACGCACTGCTGTCAGTGGATGTTGCATTGTCCTTCCCAGGTGTGAGTCCCCCTGATGTCCAGCTGAGATTGCTATGGGATGTGTTTGGATGTGCATATGTTATGAATTTGTTGTTGAGAGGATGCAGTCGTTGTAGTGTATCGGATTTTTTCAACTGACAGGTCCATGTGTGTGTGTAATGTTGTTTTAGCATGACATTGTGTGTGAGGAGTATGTGTATTTGAATGCATTCTGATGGGTGTTGAATTTGTACTGTGCATTTATTGTGTGAATGTCACATACAGCAATGTGGAGTCTTATTTATTCACTTGTTTTGTGTGCACAATAGTGCTATGCCTCCTATATTTGAACAGTCACATGTCAGGATTGTGTGTGTGAATGCTTGTGCAACACACTGACACCATGGTCACTTTGTAACCGTTCTAGTGTCTATGGCTGTCTTGGGCTACAGGAGGTACTGTCAAGCTATTATATTCTTGTACTTTCTGCAGCCTATGTGAGCCTGGTCACTACCAGATTTTTGCTTTTGTTTTTGCTCTCGTTCAGACATGAGCAAGTGACTAGCAACCCTAGTAAAGCACCAGCACTCACCAGACTATGGAAAGCTTGGTTTAAGGTAATCAATATTACTATAAATATTCTTGTTTTACTTCATTTTATATGTGTGAGGAGGGTTCTTCACTTTATAATAGTTATTTCGGGAGCATGAAGTTTTTTTAAGATGAGCCAATTGCAAATGCTCTAGCTAGGCTATTCAATCATTGGCTGACCTTTAAGAAGAGCTTGATTTACAAAAGACTGGCTTCTTTCTTTATTGGCTTTAGACTTCATTGACAACACTTGTGATGTCAATTGCAATCTGTAAAGAATTCTGCTTGTTAGAACTAGGGGTCTCTAGTTGGCAATGGGATACACCTTTGACCAAATAGGGACCCTTGCTTCTAAGTCAGGGAAAGGGGATTACCCTACTGGATAACCCCTGCTCACCCCCTTGGTAGTTTGGCAAGAGCAGACAGGCTTATCTCAGAGGCAGTGTGTTAAGCATTTGTGAAAACATACAGAAATACAGTGAAAACACTACAGATGGACACAACACAGGTTTTATCAAAATAAGTATTCTTTATATAGACTGATCACAAGACCATAAACGACAAAAATCCACAATACTGTACTCAATAAGAATTCTTCAAGATGGTAGAAATAGTTAAACAATAGGTTATTCACTTAAAAATAGTCTTTAGCAACAAATAACCCCAACTGGAGTTATCACGACGTCATGGTCAAAGAAATCCCAAAGTACGGCGCCGACCGCAAGGTACGCGGCGTCGGGCTCGGAGTCAATACAGACCCACAAAAAACAGTACCTTGGAAAAGTGAAAACAAAGACAGCTCACGGCATCGGGGAGATGCAGCGTCAAAGGCGTGGTGCAGGCGTCGATCACTTACTTCAGGGGAGATGATGCGGCAGTGTCCTGGATGCTTGCGCAGGCAGGGAAGGCGTCGGTTCCTGACCAGAGTGGAGGTGACGTCACGATGGCGCCAAAACCATGGTTCCGTACAATGTCACAATGTTGATGGATTCTTGACCTCCTACGTCGATGATCGGCTCCACCATGATGTCGAATTCGGAGTTGATGCGGCACAGCAGCTGGTGTCGGGCTGGCGTCGCAAGTCGGAGCAGCGCTCACGGCTATGGCACGCTTACGATGTCGTTCGCTGGCGTCGATGTGGCACGTCGGCCGGCGTTGGGTCTACGTTGCAAGTCGGAGCAGAGCTCACAACTTCGTTGCAGATTACGGCGTCGCTCGCCGGCGTCAGTATTGCAGGTTCCTTCTGTAGCACTAGAACAGCAAGTTCCAGATGCAGGCAAACAGAAGGGGTGAAGTCTGGTATCCCAGGAAGCAAGCTCAAATCAAGCCCTTGGAGTAATATTCTGCAAGATGATGAAAGTTCTTTAAAAGTTCCTTCTCCTTTTCTTGGCAATGAAAAGACAACTGCAGGACAACCCAGCAAACAGCACACTGGCAGAGGGGCAGTCCAAACTCCTGCAGCTTCCTTGGAAAAAAGTTTGTCTTGTTCCCAGAAGTGATCTAAAGTCTTGGGGACTGGGTCCCCATATTTATACTACTATTCTCTTAGTTCTCTGAAGACAGAGAGGCCTTTGCCTAATCCAAACCAGTTCTGGTCAGTCCTGGAGCACTTTGTTGACAGGACTCCTTCTTTCCTTTCACAGTGTAGTCCAGGGACATCAGACACACCACAGGGGGTGGAACCAGCATTGTGGAGGGAAGGCACAGCTCTATTCAGGTCCGAGGTGCAACTCCTCCCACCCATCTACATGCAGATCTCTCTATTCAGGCCTGTGCTGACTTACCCTGTCTCCTGGAATCCCCCAGCCCCTGTCACTGAAACTCCAGACAAGGAATACACAACCTAGCACAGAGAGGCTTGGATAGTTAGGCAAGAAAATACCTACTTTCTAAAAGTGATATTTTCAAACACAGAATGTTAAAACCAACTTCACTAAAAGATGTATTTTATCACTCTGAGTTCAAGCATACTAAACTCGAATTTCTACCTAGTTCCCTGAGTTAGTTAGGATTATAAGATGTAATAACCAAACTGCCCATTCTGGCTAAAGGGGAACAGGTAGACTTGCATTAGTGAAAAACGAAAATGGCTGTAATTCACTATTAGGACAAGCCACACACACCAGGTCATGTCCTGCCTTATGCTTACAATTCACCCTGCCCTTGGGCCTACCATAGGGGTGTCTAATATGAAGAAAAGGGAAGGTTTAGGGACTGGCAAGTGTGTGCAATTGCCAAGTCGACATGGCAGTCATAGACTGCACAAAGGCCCTGCAATGGCAGGCCTGAAACACACTTTACAAGCTGCTTCTGTGGGTGGCACAACCAATGCTGCAAGCCCACCAGCAGCATTTGATTTACAAGCTCTGGGCACACATGGTGCACTGTACTATGGTCTGACAAGTAAATCAAATAACCCAATCATGGAGTCACTAATCAATACATCAATTTAACATAGGGAGAACTTTCACTGTGGCATTGAATAGCAGTGGCACAGTGCCCAAAGCATCTAACCAGCGAAACAGATCAAAAACAGAGGAGGCAATTAGTAAAAAATGGAAGGGAGACTCACGCCAATGATACCCGGTCTAACACTGCTCACAGAACTATCAATTTTGGATCATTTGCAATCACTATAAAAACCTGAACTTCACTGGTTCTAAAGACATGTCATGATAACTCAAGGGCATATTTATCAATGGATTTGGGTTGCCCTACCCGAAGCAAAGGGGTGCAGGGTTTGCTGCATTGCATTGCTTGCAAATTTGATAAATATACCCCTAAGATTTTTAGTAAATCACTTCAAAGAAGTTTTGAAGGAAGTCCTTAATGCTTCATGGCAGGGAATCTACAACCACAAAATTATTGAGCAATAAATATGTTACATTTTGCTTTGAAAGGTTGTTTCACAAGAGATGTTGTATGGATTCAAAATCTCCCAGGTGTAAGATAAAAGATGCTGATCACTGTCATGTGTTCATTTGATGTCAGTCTCTTGAATGTTTTTGGAAGTATTGATAGATAGGTTATATGAGAGTAGATTTGTTTAGGGTACAATGCTGTAAACTTGGTAATGGCGATGATCTGGTCAACCCTTATTGTTCCTGTAGCTCATTTATGCATTGACAGACATTGTAGAGATGCAGATCCTCATAGTTTGGGAGAGTAGTTGGTATCGCTCTGTATTATGCATTCTGAATTCCAGAAGTAAGCCAGGAGTGCTACAAGGGTAAGCTATTGCATCACTTTTGTGAATGGTTCGTAAGATATTTAACATCAGTCTGAAGGATGAGGGTTACCATTCACATTGACAACCTGAGTTTTCTTGTTTACTATGCAAATTATTTGCTTCACCCAAATCACGCACTAGTATGATACCAAAACAGTTTTCAGAGCGAAACTTTAGAGTATGGTTATGGCTAACACATAGTATTTGGGCTTTTTGTCCTTGCCACGCTGCAATGAAACTTTCTAGTTGCCTGAGGACTGAAAGGAGTTAGGATCCACTAAAATTGTACAATTTCAGTGTATCCCAATAGGCCACACAGTAAACCTCTGAGTCAGAAGATGGGATTAAGTATGGATTTATTATAAATTCATAGCCAGGCTGATATACACAAGTCTCCGGAGTATGTTGTAGCAATACAGGATTACTACAGGCAGGTCCAAACGACAAATGAAGTTTAGTTTAAGCAACATAAAACATTAAAGGAATTCCATAATCGCAATGCAGAATGTACATGATTTGTGGTCCTCTTGCTAGTTATGCATGAGTAAAATCTGGATGTCATAATCTGAATATTACTGGATGAAGAAGCCCTATTTAAATCAATTAAAGGAGAAAAGCACCAGCATAGCAGAACATCTGAAGAAGTTCTCTAAAGGGAAAAAATTATTGTATAGCATGTAGCCACACAACAGAGATGTCGCAAAGAGGTCTTAAGCTATCTAAGTCTAACAGGAGTCTGAATAAACTGAAGTGTGATCATCAATTATAACCACAAAAAGAACCTTTGAGAATCCCATGTCTCATTATTTTCCATCTTCAAATAGTAACAATTGGCAACTACATTTGAAACTCCTTTCCTGTGTTCCACACATCAGAACGTCCTTGGATTCCTCCCGTCTCTCTGTTCCGAATGGACAATAGTCCTTGCTTTGTTCGGCTTCTCATCTTTACTTATCTCCTTACTATCTCTCTCACACAATGTGCTTTCTCTGTTCATCAGATCACATAAAAAAATCACCTACAGAGGAGTGATAAACATTGCAACTAAAGCAAAAATATAGGTTTAAAGTTAAAGATTAAGAGATCCAAATGCTTAAGGCCTGTGGTCAAGTTTGTCTGGCAAGCATCTCAATACATGTTTAAATGCATGATTACAGATACATTTATGTTTATAATATAGATGTAGAGTACTACTCAGATGGATACATTTTCAGTTATTAAACAAAGGCAGAGTATTATTCAAATGAGTACTAGAATATACAAGAATTAACAATAATATTCAAACCACACAAATGCAGATATGTATGAGAACTGCAATTTGATGCTACTGAAAGGAAAATGTTAATATGCACACTCATAAAATGTTGAGGTTACCTAGGAAATGCACCTTCTGTAACTGTTCAGGTGCACTACATTACGTTAAAAATGTTATGTCACATGAATACATGAGGCCATGTGTAAACCACAGAGTGTAGCCAAAATTACACTGCTCCAATCGTATTCCACAATTCTGAAAGGTGTTGAAACATTTTGCACAGGGCTGAAGCCGCCCAGTCCTATGCGTAGTATTAAATGTATTAATTAATTACTGGCCAAAACGGAAGTGAGCAATGAGGTGCCTTACACTCTCTTTATGAATGTGAAAGATGTTTTTTGTGTGCACCCAGAAGTGAAATCAGAGATGGAGTCGTACAAGAGATGGTAGACAATGTGGGCGTATTTGCCTTTAACAGTCAGTGTCTTTTAATGGGATGAGAGCCACAGTGCAAAAATATATGATGCCTTTTTTTTAGCGCAGGGGGTGCAAGCAATGCTCGTATAGGACTTTATTGCTATTTCAAAGCAGATTTCACCATCAGATGAGAAGACATGCTTTACTGCTTTTGAATGTCACAAAAAACTGATCCCTGCAATGTTTCACTCAATCTCATCCACTTGTAATTACCCGGGCTGTATCACAGTCCATAGGTATTGCCCACACCATGCCACTCAGTTTGGACACAGCCATATCTACCTCAGTCTTAATCGTCCTCCACCAGTAGGAGCAGCCCAGCCTGAACTTTTATGCCAGGTTCTCTCTCAGTGTTTATTTGATACAAAACCAGAAAACCTTAATGGTGAAGAAGTTATTATGTGCATTTTGTATATCTGGATGAGCCAGCGTGTTTTGGGAAACAATGTTCATACAGTTAAAGTTTCGCTCTTCTGCTGATTTTTGGGAAGTTTAATAGTATGTGCTTTCTTTTGGTAGGCATCATCAGGAAGGATCTTGCATGTATGTAAATCTTTGGCGGGGAAAATTCTCAGATCTTTAATGTGAAGACTTTTACTGGTATTTTAAGGCTAGGATATTTGGATTTTGTTTAAAGGGCTCGATTTTGTTATTAGAAGAACTGCAGGTGTTTGTCTGAGTAGACAGTTCGTTTCCCCCAGCATCTAGAGACAGTTCCTTCCGCATTGTGCTGTAAGAATGTGTACTGTTACTTATTCTCTGCTTTGGTGATGACTTACACATATGTGGGATTTCCTATGCCTTCCTGGGTTATGTGAGTTGTGGTCATTTCTTTGCCTGATATATTTCAGCTGGTCCCTATGATATTTTAGTTGTTCTTGGTGTTACTTTATGTTTATTGCTCTGCTCATTCTATTTCTGGGGGAATTACATGTGTTTGAATTATTCCTTTATAAGCTGTATAAAGGGTGTTTGTCTTGTATTTTATTATACACATTGCACATGAGTATCCATAGTTGCTTTTGGCAAACATCATGTATGTGGGCCTACTCGTCATGTTTGTGAGTGTGCTAATCCGTTCGTTTAATGTCATTGGCGTCATTGACCCTGTGAGGTCACTTCCTGTGTTGCAATTGCGGTCACATGACCTATGATGTCTCTTTCACTTGGTGACTTGTGGTCATCATGGCGTCACATGTTTAACCAGCTCCAGCGTTTATGCTATATGAAGAATGCATTGTTGTAGAATTTGTGTCCAGCGAACCCCGATTTTTAATAATGAGTTTTTTAATGTCATAAACTAGACATTCAGCAAGGGTGGAAGAAAATGAGCACTGCCTCTTTAGAGTCACAGGACTGTTGCATGCATTATGCTGTTGTTAAGTGGATTTTCCAGACCATGAGAAAGCTATAAGAGAAAGAAGACATTGTGGTGCTCCCCGACAGTTTCCCAGTCTGTGCTAGTTTTGTTAATATTATTCATATTGTAATATAAGTGCCCTTGTTGTCAACTGGCCTCATGTCATGAAAGTTACTTTTAGCCAGTACACATTTTTTCTCACCAGGAAGGGCTGAGCAAACTAGACCTTGTAGGTCTTTACCTATAATAGGAAGTACAAAACTACAGTTAGTCTCATGCTTAGTGTCGTCGGTTGAAAAGCCAGGACTCGCTTGAAGTCCCTGTCACCGCAGATATGTGTATTATTGTACAATAAATACCTAATTTGCTTTATCATTTTTTTTATAATATAAGACTGCACTGTACACTTACTTGACTCGTTTTCATAGGCTGGTGATGCTGCCTTTGCGAGTTAAACAACGGGCCTGATTTAAGATTCCCTGGAGTGTTCAGGCTGGTTGAGAGATGTGGAAATATGGAGCAATGAAGATTCGGAAACAGCTGGGAAACTGGCGAGCAGTGCAGTGACTGGGGAGAGAGCAGATGGCGCACGGAAACTTCCAGAATGATTGGACAAATGATATCTGCTCGCTGCGTTTCAGCTAAATTCTAAGCATTGAGTGGTGTACCCTTTTGATAATCAGCAGCACAGTGTGCTCTACAGATTTAAAAATTACACTCTAAATGGACGACAACATGTTTCTTCTTGTGCTTTCATTCTTAAATCACCAGCTTGCTCTACTAACAGGATTGACATTTTAACGCTACCTATTTGGAGGTAGAAAAACAGAAGAAACAGACATTTAGATTTCAGAAAAGCCACCTGTGCCTGTTTATTATTTTTATTTTGTGTGGTGCAAGCACAAAGTATTTACATAGATTGCAGATAATTATCTTGTAGTCAATTAACGCTTGTCTACTTCTGCTGGTTTCCTCCATTAACCTGCAGTCCCTTGAATATTTTTAGCGCACATAAAGGTGACATTTCTCTAGCTTCTATTTATTGTTTATTTACAGTGCATCGTGAAAGAAGGGCTGGAGGGAAAAAAAACAAATAGATTGCAGCATTGGGAAGAATTATTGTTTGAGTCGGTGATAAAGCATACTGATGCAGGATATTCGCTCTGCCAACAATGCCATGACCTCAGATAATGGCCCTAGTCAAACTGCCAGGCAATTCACACAAAATGTGGCTATAAAATGGGAGCAAGTTGTATAACAGTTAAAAGCATTTGTCTTCGTCTTAAAGTTCAGAAACTATAGAAATCTCTGGTCCAGAAAGAGTGGGCATAATATTAACAAGCAGCCCTATGTGAAAAGGGCTACAGGCATTGCTGCACTTGGTGATAAATTCAGGTTTTCACGCCTGTCAAGGAAATATTTATCTGAAAATGTGTGGCACATTTCTAACATGCACATTTAGGCCCTCATAATGAGTGACCTGGATGGTGTGATTATTATTGTAACCAATAAAATATGACTCCACAGGGATCAAAATGTATTAGGTTAGATAAATAGCATCTTTTACAAGTTTTGCCCACAGTATGGGGCATAAAAGCAAGTTTTGGTGCTTTTGTGCCAACAACCACATGTTCTAGTAATTACTAGTCATTGTGCCTTCTTAAAATCTGAGATGTTTGACCTGCTGAAATGTAATGGGTGCCCTGGACTTTATTCCACCCAGTAATTCATTTGGTGTGAAAAAGTCCAAACCACGTATAACTCATACCTCTGGACAACCATGGGTGTCTGGATTTTTCAGTGACTTGTAATAAGGTTCTTAGTCTTTTTTAATTGTAGAGTTTTATTTTTTCCAAAACTGGAAACATTACTTTTCCCTGTGCAAAATGGATGGTAACAGTGAGGTGAATCTCCAAGTTTCTTTACCTAAGTAGTCTTCAAACCTCTTTATACAGAGCCCCACTACTTAAAATGTACTACCACCCCTGAAATAACTCTCATACGTGAAGTTTACCCTACAAATCTCAACTCATACGTGACATTTTCCATACAAATCGCCTTCTGATTCCCTGGTCTAGATCGTACTTGTCGGGTCGTACAGCATGTTTACAATTCAACGGTTAACTTTCAGGGTCTGAATAGTACGGATTTTCCCTTGCTTTTCGTACGGTTCGCAAAGATTCGGATGTATTTTTTTCCTACGGATTGTACTACGCGAATCAGACGGATTTGTACGATTCGTACGGAAAGGGCTACGAATTCGATTCGTCATATGGATTTGTTTCCCGTATCGGAATCGACCCCCAAACATAACAATAGTGAAAACGTTGCATAACGTAGTGGATACAATTATGATTCCCACTCCAGCGAGTGGTACAGTATGGACATTGTTGGATAGCGGGAAAGTAAAAATTACTATTCCCACTCCAGTGAGTGCAATGTGTAGGGAAAGTGTTGGATAGCGGGTGGGTAAAAATTACTATTCCCGCTCCAAACAGTGCTACAGTAGGGAAAGTGTTGGATAGCGGGTGGGTAAAAATTACTATTCCCACTCCAGTGAGTGCAACAGTAGGAAACGTGTTGGATAGCTTAGGGGTTAAAAAGTAACATACTTATTAGAACATTTTTGTAATTAAATAATGAATTGTCATAAATTAACAATTAATTAATTAAAAGTACCAATAAAAAAATATTAATAATAACTTTAATAACATTAAATTACTTTCCACCCCATTTCCGAATAAACACACAACCCACTTCATAAAAAATTTCACATAAATAATATAATTATCAATTAATATACATTAATTACCAATTAATAATTAATTAACACACAATTATTTATCAATACCAAACAATATTGAATATTAAATATTATTTACCAATTAATAATTAATACAATCAATATCATTATCAATCAATTAATTAATAAAAAGTAATTATCAATTAATAATTAACAATAAATTAATTATCAATACCAATGAATAACATGTAATAATTACTTAATTACAATTAAATTACTTCCCACCCTATACCCCTATAAACCCACAACCCTCTCCTAAAAAAAGTACACTTTTAACATATTAACAAATTAATTATTATTATGTAATTTCAAATTAATAACTATTTAATATTTTTACACAATAAACATCATTACCAATAAACTATGTATTATTATTCAAATTATATATATATTAATTAATTAATTAATTAACACAATTAACAATATAAATATTTAAATACACAATTAATAATTAAATCATTTACAAATTAATTAATTTAAATTAAAATACTTCCCACCCTATTCCCCTATAAACCCACAACCCACTATGGAATAAAATGACACAAAAATGAATTAACATATAATTAATTAATTCAAATAAAACCTTAATTAATATATTCCCTGTGGTCAGCACCCCCTTTAAACGGGCGGGTATTGACATTGTGGGCCCACTGGACCCCACGACAGCCATGGGTAACATGTTCATCCTGGTGTTGGTGGACCATGCCACCTGATACCCAGAAGCCATACCTCTGAGAACAGTGATGGACCCCGTGGTGGGACAGGCATTGATGGGAATTTTCTCACGAGTGGGATTCCCTAGAGAGGTAGTGTCTGGCAGAGGTACGAACTTCATTTCAAAGTATATGAAGTCCCTCTGGCAGGAGTGTGGGGTAACTTACAAGTTTACCACTCCTTACCACCCCCAAGGAAATGGGTTGGTTGAGAGATTCAACTGAACCCTAAAAGGCATGATTATGGGTCTGGAGTAACCTATGAGGTGTAAGTGAGATGTCCTCTTACCATGCCTCCTGTTTGCAAACCGTGAGGTGCCACAGAAATCTCCAGGGTTCAGTCCCTTTGAGTTTCTCTATGGTCACCCAGTGAGAGGACCTCTGAGTCTGGTCAAGCAAGGCTGGGAGCAATCTCCTAGGAAAACTCCCCAGGATGTATATAGCTACATGCGGGCCTTCAGGAACCAGACTAGGCATTTCAGGCAACTCACTGAGGCGAATCTGGAAGCCAGCCAGGAGGAGATGAAGTGGTGGTACAATCAGACTACCACTCTGGTAGAGCTTGAGCCTGGTCAGAAAGTGTGGGTCATGGCCCCAGTGGAGCCTTGTGTGCTCCATGATAAGTGGGCCGGACCATTTGAGGTGGTGGAGCACAAAAGTCCTGTTACCTATTTGGTGGACTTGCAGTCTTCCAAGGACCCCTTGCAGGTCCTACATGTCAACTGCCTGAAGCCCCACTTGGAGAGGTCCAAAGTGGGCATGCTCTTAGTGACAGATGCTGGAATGGAGGAGGAGACCGAGCCTCTTCCTGACCTCCTGTTGGCGACAGAGCGAGATGAGTCAGTATATGGTGTGAACCCCTCGTCCACCCTGACCCCATAGCAACAGAATGACTGCCGCCAGTTGCTGGGACAGTTTTCTGATCTGTTCTCCCTGATTCCCAGTGTCACTGATTGGTGCATCCATGATGTGGAGATAGTCTCCTGTGAAGCACAAAACATACAGGGTGATTGACTTGGTGAGAGCATGCATCAAGGGCAAGGAGGGGGTCTCCAAGATGCTTGCCTTAGGGGTGATTGAGTCCTCTAACAGTCCTTGGGCCAGCCCAGAGGGCTTGGTCCCAAAGGCTGCTGCACTGGGTGCCACGTCAGAACTCTGGTTCTGTGTGGACTACCGAGGGCTCAAATCAATCACGAGGACTGACGTGCACCCCTTCCCCAGAGCTGATGAGCTCATCGATCGGTTACGGGCTGAAGGTACCTCAGCACGTTTGATCTAACGTCTGGGTACTGGCAGATTGCTTTGACTGATGGGGCAAGAGAGAGGTCAGCATTCTCCACACCAGATGGGCATTACCAGTTCCAGGTTATGCCCTTTGGCATGAAGAATGCCCCTGACACCTTTCAGAGGTTGGTCAACCAGGTGTTGGCTGGACTGGAAGAGTTCAGTGCTGCCTACCTGGATGACATTGCAGTGTTCAGCGCCAGTTGGGAAGAACATCTGCACCACCTCTAGGAAGTGTTGATGGTGCTGTCGAGGGCAGGACTCACAATCAAGGCAAGTAAGTGCCAGATCGGGCGGGGTTCCGTGGTGTACTTCGACACCAGATTGGGAGCGGTCAGGTATCGCACCTACAGTCCAAGATTGAAACCATCCTGGCTTGGGAGCCCACCCAAGACCCAAACAGAGGTGAGATCCTTTTTAGGACTAACTGGTTATTTACAGGAGGTTTGTCAAGGGGTATGGTATCATTATAACCCCCTTGACAGAGTGGACTTCTAGGAAGCAGCCCAAGAAAGTGATTTGTATTGACACCTGTCAGAAAGCTTTTAAGGCCCTGAAAACTGTCATGTGCACAGCACCTGTGCTCCGGGCACCCAACTTCTTATTTATTTTTATGAATATTAATATAGAATTATTTCAAAAGTAGGACATTGTTAGACCTGGCACATTGGCGTGGGTCGCGTCAATATTTATCAAGGACCCCCTGAGTGCATGGAAATAGAGTTCCTAGACCAGGGAAAAGCAAATAATTTGATATGTATCAATCTAGGCAACAGAGCGTAACGAGAGGTCGAAATGAACTGAGCTAAAACATTGTTTTTTTGTAAAAAAGGGGAGTTCAATTTTATTCACAAATTATTAAAACACATTGAAATAATAATACACATTTACAATTTACATTAAACACATGTAACTCAATGAATTGAGAATACACAACACCACTGTTAAAAAGAAGCAAATAATTCAACGAGATGGAAGTTACATAAAATGAACACAATTTTTAAGAGAAAAATGTGGCTAAATTAATCTCTACGCGCGTTTCGGCGAACCAGCGCCTTCTTCTGGAGCAGCCACGATAGTATCTACAAAAAGGAAAATATCATATAAAGAAACATTATATACAATATTACTCTTGTTGTGTAACATAAAAACACTTCAGAACAATCCAATGTTATTGTAGTAGTCTGAGACTTTCCATTTTGTTTTGACCAAACGTTTTTATATTTTAACATTACTATTAAGGATTTCATTTCCTTGCCTTGAAGGTAATCATACATGCGTAACTGTGGTAGATCATTGAACCCATAATCTTTTATCTGCACTAGTGGTCACAGAAAGAAGACAGTGTCTTATAATCATAGATTGACTATTCCCAATGTTGTAAGTTTAAAGGGTTTTTACATTGGATGGTTAATAAAGGGATTCTGATATTTGTATCTCTCTAGTTGAACCTCTAACTAGCGTGAACGATGAAGTAGAGAACACTAGAGATGGTCGCAGTTATCAGGAAGTTATTCTAGCAGGACCTAAATAATAATATGCAATGCATCTATATCATAAATAAGGTCACTTACTTTAAAAACACGAAATATATTGCTGTAATTCGATGACGCAATCTGGTCTGTACGTCCAACGAGTACCCTTTCTTTTGTTTATGTTATGTAGATATTCTAAACCATAAAGAAACAGTAAATGAACATTTGAGCCCTTATTATTATAGCCTAGTCTTATGTTTTCTTCATGGCCAATACTTAATAGACGAACAAGATTGGTGTATTACCTATTTTAATTGAGGTTTGCAGATGGATATTCCATAAACATTGATGTGATTCGTTGGTCTCGAATGTTGATATAAATTTCTATATTTCCTAAAGAAATTATAGGATCTTTCAATATATTCGATCTTTCAACTTTTGATTTTTTAATTTTAACTAAACAATTAGTAAGGATATAGTTTTTTACTTTAGAAGATGAAGGTACCTTAATTAAGGAGTAGGGGTTCATTTAGACCCGCCGCCCGGAGTTAAAAAGTAGTGGCCGCAGTAATGCGTATTTATGTGAAACTGGAAAGGTATGATCCTCCTGATGTGGGGATAGTTAATTGTGATGATTGCCTACAGAATGGATAGAAAGAAAACTGGCATAAACATCTATACTATATAGTCACAGGGTAGCAATTTCTTAACTAAAACTCTTAAGGAGAGGAAGGACTGATGGTTACCTTTTTGGTTGCGCTCAGAGGCGGTTGATTCAGATGATTTTAAAATAACTCCCTGTCTGTAAAATAGAAAAAATGGTAGGGAAGTTATGTTACTCGCTCATTATTTAAAACTTGCGAGTCAACTAAAGAGTGACTAGATTGAAGGTGCCGCATTAAGGATTTCTCCCAGGACTCACCCAATAGATATCAACAGGGCTCCAAAAATCCGGCGGCGGGACACGGGGGTTCTATGCTCCTTCCACGAACGATGGCAACTGAAAGCTCTATCAACTGCTGTTTATATACCCTACTTGATTGGATAAGTAAGTGCACCTGACCTGTGTGTGGGAATGGAGAAAGGACCACCAATTGCAGGGAAGTAGAAAGAGGACTCGATTCTCTAAAGGGATAACCAAGATGGCTTCCAAGTACACTGTCACTTGAGTAGACATAGATGATGGTGTGGAGCGATTAGACTCACCTAACTCAACAGAAGAGTAAAAACGGAGAAGGGAGCCATATTATCAAGGGGCACTAAGGTCAATTTTACCTATTGACCAAATACAAATTAGGAAACTCTATGTACATAGCGCCACAAGAATGATTCCAAATATAGCCATAGGCACGTTATGTATTGAGTAGCGATCTACCTAATAATTTGCAAAAGAAAGGGTCAAATCGTGCGGAATCTCATAAGGCTTGGAACTCTGTTTGATACCACTATACGTGTAAACTTGAAGAAACTCCAGATTTTCTATACTTTTAGTAATTATTAGATCAATGCTTCCCAGATCTAATGTTGCTTAAATCAACATAAACGACAGTGTGGAACGCAAGGAAAATTCCACCTAGTCAGGATAATGGAAGATAACACGAGGAAGTTGCATCTTAGGTGGGCACTGAACTCAATTGTTATTGTTGTAAAAATCAAACTAGGGAATTATCAGTGACACACCGCACGTGTATGCGGGAATAAATCTGGACTCGTTATAAAGCGGTATGCGCTCTATTTTATGGATGTGAAAATCAAACCATAAAGAGAATAGTGCAACTAAATAGTATATTTGACAGAACCATAGATGTCAACATGATGGAAATCTATATCATTTATTATTTTAAAAGATTATACATAAATAATATGAATTGACAGAAAGAAAGAATGGTTATGGTAGTAATAGCTAGAAGAGGAAGAAAGGGGACCCCAGTGTATGTGATATAATACGTGATATCACATGAGGAGAAATACTTTGGAGCTTCTTAATAATTATTTTACTCAGGACACACTATACATAACTGTCAATTTATAAACGGAATGGATCTTCAACAATACATCAGATAGAGCCAAAACAAATATTCCTGAGGTAGGAAAAATCTGCGGTTATTCTAGCAAATAGCGTGCTCCCATGGCAATTCACTATTCATTCCTTCCCGAAAGGTGTTAAAGACAAATATCCAGAACACCTCCCTCTTTTTTCTAATTGCACATCCACCATTGGAGTCTGAGATATGAATTTTTTCCAGCACTCTCCATTTGAAGTCATCTGCTTGGTGTCCCTTCTCCAAGAAATGCTTCACCATTGGGGCAGCAAGTTTGTGAGTTCTTATCGCCGAACGATGTTCGTTTAGCCGTGTTTGTATAGCACGGGATGTTTCTCCTATATACCCGAGGAGACACGGGCACTGTATGAAATAGATCAGATTTGAGGATCTGCAATTCCACATTTCTTTCGCCACTGTTGTATGGCCATTGTGTGTGAATTCTTTGCCTCTTATGATGTTGGTACAAGAGGAACATGAGGAACAAGGGAAGGTTCCTTTTATTGGATTGCCTGATACAATCGACCTTTGTACTGAATGATTTCTGTCAGATGTAGGTTGGAAGCGTGAACGAACGATATGTTCCTTAATATTTCTGTTCCTCTTGTAGGCAAAAAGTGGCTTAGCTAATTTCAATTCTGGAGTACAGTTGCTGTTTAAGATGTGCCAGTTTGAATTTATGACTTGTTTAATTTTAGTGTCCAGGGTAGAATGTTTAGTTACACAAACCACCTGGTCAGTAGTTTTTGCAGGTTTTGGTTGGAGCAAGTGATCACGGTCATAATAGCGGGCACGCTTATAGGAGTGTCTCACTAATCGGTGAGGATAGCCTCTCTCGATGAATTTGCTTCTCATCACCATTGCCTGTCTGTCGAAATCTGCAAGGCTTGTGCAGTTGCGCCTGACCCTTAGAAACTGGGAGAATGGGATTGAATCTTTTTGTGACCTAGGGTGAAAACTACTGTAATGCTGTAGGGTGTTTCTGGCTGTAGGTTTCGTATGCAGATCAACTTTTAAGATGCCCGCATCATTCATAATTTCAATATCTAAGAATTCCACCTTATCATCACTGATATGAGACGTAAAGTGCAGGTTGGAATCTGCTTCGTTTATCCAAGAGATAAACTCCTCTAATGTCTCCCTCCCATTGGTCCAGACAAAGAAGATATCATCTATGTATCTGGACCAATGGGAGACGGACTCGAAAAAGGGAGCTAATTCATTATATATATTTTTTGCTTCAAAAGCCGCCATATATATATTCGCAATCGAGGGCGCTACTGATGCGCCCATACTTACCCCCTTGATCTGGCGGTAAGTATTCGATCCAAATTCAAAAAAGTTGTCGGTTAGGACAATTTCCAAACATGCCAGTAAAAATGATTTGGGGCAAGAGATGTTATATGAATCAATGAACCAAGATGTAGCTTTCATTGCTCCAATGAGGGGTTGTGTATTCTCAATTCATTGAGTTACATGTGTTTAATGTAAATTGCAAATGTGTATTATTATTTCAATGTGTTTTAATAATTTGTGAATAAAATTGAACTCCCCTTTTTTACAAAAAACCAATGTTTTAGCTCAGTTCATTTCGACCTCTCGTTACGCTCTGTTGCCTAGATTGATACATATCAAATTACATTGGCGTGGGTCTCCTCTCCATTTTTTGCTGTTGCCTCATGTGTTTTTGCTGGTTATAGATGCTTTGGGCACTGTGCCACTGCTGTCCAGTGCCACAGTGCAAGTGCTCCCTATGGTAAATTGATGTATGAATCAGTGATTTCATGATTAGTTGGTTTGGTTTACTTGTCAGACCCTAGGTGTAGGAAGGTGGCTACCTGACTATGGTTACCCCAGATTTTTTGCCTGTGTTTAGCTGGTTTTTTGACTTAGTTGACCTGGTTCCCTGCTAATCAGGGCCCCAGGCCATCTGCTCTCTCTGTAAAATGGATTCCATGTACCCTAGGTACATACCACAATTGGAAATGGACTCCTTGTCAGCCCCTGTATAATGCACTATAGGTGCCCAGGGCATAGGAGCCACCAAGGCCTACCAGGGGCTGCAACATATCTTTTGCCACCCCTGGCTGGTTCTTAAATTGACACAACTGGCTGATCACTCAGCTGGGGTAAGGTGGTGTAATCACCCCTTACTTAGATATAGTATACCTATATCTAAACCTATATCTGGACACATTTTAACCTGTGAGCCACTCCTATGGAAGGCCTCATCAATCCTGGAGGCAGAGTGCGTGGTTTAATGTGAGATGGAGCTCTAGCATGAGCTGAGCCTGTCTGCAGCTGTCGGGAACCACTCCCTAAGCTGTTTCAGAATAAGGCCATACCATATACTCTTAAGTGCATTATAATCCTCGCGGTTACATAGCAACTTGGGTTTGGCTTTATCAAAACATGTCGTGTAAGGTGTCATACGATTTGGAATACTATCCCCTCACCAGTTCTGGCGACGGGGATAGCATTCCACCCCTCTAGAGGGGTAAGACATGTTACTTTACTTAAATGCGGTTAATTTCTAAAAGGACCTTAGATCCACAAAATGGATGCCTCTGCCACAGACAAGAGTCTGACCCCCTGCAGCGGACCGAAACTCAGCCAAATGGGGCCTGGACAAAGGGTTTCCTGTCGCAGGGGGGTGTTACCACCCTCCAGACAGGAGATAGTGGATTGTAGCAGGGAGGTTTGAAAGAAACCAGACACTGCCTGGGGCGCACAAGGCTGCCCCTTGCATAATCCGGCCAAACCGGTTCTGGGGCACTCCAGCCCTCGTGCCAGGGCGGCCTGGATCAAAGGAAGGGGGTGTATCCACCCACTTCCTGGGTCCCACCCATAGGAGGGGACCTAGCAGGTAATACAGCCCCCAAAATTAGTATAAGACTGGGAGCAGTGCCAATGCACTTCAGATTATCCTGAAGAAACATAAGAAACGAAATTCTGGACCCTTCAACATCCTACTCGACGTAGAAGCCCGAAGAATCTCCCTTGTGGTCAAGGAGTGACCACCCTGTGCAAACAGGCACCATCCAGCTATCGACGTCTGCTTTGTTGCAGTTCCTGCCGGAACTCGAGCAACAGAGATTGACAAGATCAAGCTTGCCTGCTTTCCAACAGCCCGATCCACAGTCCCTGCAGAGCTGAGACCCGTGGAGGCGACCGGAAGCGTGGGGCACGCCATCTTGAATTGACCACGAGACGCTGACCGTGCAGCCCACGAGTGACCCTCGAAGCTGTACACCGGGGTTTGAGAAGCCCCAACCCTGAGCCACACTTGCACCGAAGTTCAGCCCTCCACACTCGACGAGTGCTGCGTGGTGCCCTTCTGCTTCTTTTGGCTCAACGCGTTGGCCCGGTCACTTGCCAGCCGGCTAGTGGCCCCTGTGCCGACGAAAACTTGAAATCGACTTGCGAATCTGGTTGCTCCAGATCTGCACCAGCCCCCCTGAAAAGGAGCCCCCACTCTGACCCTCCTGGTTTGAGTGAGAAGCAATCTCCCGGTTCCGCGTGGATTGCTTTTGCCAAGTGTTGTTTGCTCCAATCTTGAAGCCGACAGCGCCGACGGCGAGAGCCTGCGTGGGACAGATCGTGACCTGCTCCTGGACGTCATAGATGCCCCAGAGCCCACGTGACAGCGGAGAGAAGCTCCTCAACAACGACCTGATTGCGGCCGACATTGCCTGGTTCCGTCCTGGTTCCACCCTGGTCACTGCTGAGTGACCCAGACTCTGTCCCCTCTGCTTTCAGGTACTTTTCGACTCGAGTCCACCCTTGGACTCCACCGGACACTTCTCTTTCACCCCGCCTGCAGCCCTTTCAGCTTCAAGCACCAAGAGCCTGCGTGACGAAACCCGACTCAACTTCGACCCTGTGCACCCACTTCCTGTGGGTTAGGTAACTTTGCTCCGCCGGTGTTCCCACACTGGTACACATCTCTAGGGTCTGTGTCTTAAGTTTTGTTCCTATAGGTTCAGCGGAAGTGTCCTTAAACTTTAACTTTACAACTTTTACGCACCATTGGTTAACATTGGTGCATGCGTGCACTTTCCGCACTGCTCCTGAATCCCATGGGCCTCTCCCGACTTCAGCACTGCTTGTCCCGACTGCTCCCAGCGATTCCCTAGGCCCTAGGCCTAACCACTGTTCAATTGGTATCTCTTATACCACTTGTTTAGTATATGGTTTGAGTGGCCCCCGCCCTCATCCATAATTGTGCAACTTTGTATGTTTAAACTGTGCTTTTGATTTAACGCTTGTGCCCCTTTATTCATAAAGAATACTGGGGATTGTTTTTAGTAATAAACACATATATTTTTATAATATATACTTGTGTGGTGTCCTTTCATTTGATATTACAGGATTGTATGTGGTAAAACAGCTCGCTTAACACGACCTCTTAAGTTAAGCCTTTAGGCTGCTTAGTCCATGCTACCCCTAGGATAGCTTGTCTAACAAGGTTGACTTACAACCTGACACCATAAGGGATTGTTTGGTCTGATAATAGGTGGTTCCAGAATTGGAAACATCACCTATCAGGCCAACTTCTCACATTGGTGGCAGCGGTGGGATTTGAGCTTGCTGTTGTTTTACCATTGCAATCTTTTATCAAATTGAAAGATCACATCAAGTACCTCTAGGTACATATAAAATCAAAAGCTTAGCATACTTAAGTTCTACTGAACTTAGTAGTTGTAGATAAAAGGGATTAGCACACCCTGGCTACAACTCACTAGCAAGGTACAGTAGGAAAACACTTAGTGTAGGTAAGTGCACCACTTACACCTCACTAGCAGTCATGTCTGACACAGGAAAAGCCTCAGGGTCTGCTCCTGTGACAGTTGACCTTACCAAGGCAACTTCCAGCTATGACAAGTTAACCCGAAAGGACTTGATTGCCTTGTGCATATCAAGAGGGTTAAAAAGGGGCAGAAGTCCCACCTGTCCTATCCTGATAGCCATTCTAGAACAGGATGACTTAGAGAAGGCGAATGAAGTTCCCTTAGAGTCAGGAGATGGAGTGAACCCCCCTGTAACTGATACCCCTCCAGAGGAAGGAGAAGAGGAGGAAGAAGAGGAGGAGGAGGACTCAGATGTAGAGGACCCAGAAGATCAGGATCAGAGGGGTAGCCAGGTCCTAGTTGCCAGGCTTAACCAGGCCAACTTAGACCTACTGGGAAATGGAGAGGGCCAGCACCTCCCCAGATCCCACCATATCATTCTCCCAGGCAACAGAAGAGTGAGATCTCCCTCAGGGGACTCTCATATTTCTAGTGCCTCAAGAGAATCTCAGAGAGGTATGACTGCCTCTCAGAAGATAGAGCATAGGGCCAGAATGAGGGCTGTCAAACTCCAAACAGAGAGGGAGGAGGTAGCCTTGGCTCAAGCTAGACTTGCCTTGGCAAGAGAGCAGAAATTGTGTGGCTTAGATGTCACTGGTGGCAGCAATATTCCTAAAGAGAAACCCAGGTCCTATAATAGTAGAAACCTGACAAAGATTGTGCCCCCCTACAAGGAAGGGGATGACATCCACAAGTGGATAACTGCTCTTGAGAGAGCCTGCATGGTACAGCAGGTTCCTGAGGAACAGTGGGCAGCAATCTTATGGTACTCCTTTTCAGAGAAAGGGAGAGATAAGCTCCTCACTGTTAGACATGAGGATGCAAACAATTACAAAGTCCTGAAGAGTGTCCTAATAGATGGGTTTGGCTTAACCACTGAACAGTACAGGTTGAAGTTCAGAGACACCCAGAAGACACAGACTCAGGACTGGACTGATTTTGTTGATTGTGCAACTAAGGCTCTGGAGGGTTGGCTACATGGCAGCAAAGTACATGACTTTACAGGATTGTATAATTTGATTATGAGGAAGCAGATCCTAAGTAATTGTCAGAACCAGCTCTTACACCAGCACCTGGTGGACTCTGATCTGACCTCTCCCCAAGAATTGGGAAAGAAGGCAGACAAGTGGGTCAGAACCAGGATTAGGCCTAAGAATCAGGACAATAACCAGAAGAAGGAGTCTACCAAGCCTCAAGATAAGGGTGGGGATAAAAATAAAGAAAAGACTTCCCCAGGGCCCCAAAACTCCAAGAATGGGGGTGGGTCCCAAGACACTTCTTCAACAGAGAAAAAGCCTTATTGTCATGTCTGTAAACAGGTTGGGCATTACAAAACAGACAACTGTTGTCCCAAGAATGGCAATAAAGAAAATATACCTCCAAAGCCAGCTCCAACACCTCCTGTTACTGTCAGCAGTAATCCCCCAGGAAGTGGGAGCACACCCAGGAATCTGGGTGGGTTTACTTTTGGAGCCCAGGAGGACCCTGGCCTATCCAGGTCCCCCTCCCCCAATAATCTTGTTTATGAGACTGGCATGGGGTTTGCCAACTTCTCTGATTGCCCAAATACTTTGAGCAAATATAGACAAGAACCCATCATCAATGGTTTGAAAGTTGAAGCTTTTAGAGACACAGGGGCTAGCATCACCATGGTGGCTGACTGTATAGTCCCCTCTAAACAACTTTTACCTGGTGCCACATACCAGGTGACAAACATTGATGGCCTCAAAACAAATCATCCCATGGCAGTAGTGAGTCTCAGCTGGGGAGGTGTCATTGGCCCAAAGAGAGTGGCAGTGTCATCAAACTTGCCTGTAGACTGCCTACTTGGTAATGATTTGGAAATCTCAGCCTGGGCTGAGGTTGAACAGGAAACCCATTCTAGAATGGTAAATTCCAATGGAAAGGTTAGTGGGGCTGTAATGGCTACAGCCCCAATTCAAGATGTCCTTCCTGAAAAGGTTGGTAGGGCTGGGAAACTCTCTGCCCCATCTTTAGCAAAAGCTCTTCCTGAACAGAATAGCAAAACTGTTATGATAACAGCAGAAACCCAAACTGAGTCTCCTCCTGAAAAGGTTGGTGGGGCTGTGATGGCCACAGCCCAAATTGAAACTGATATGTGTGTTGTGAAGCCTGAAATGATGGATAACTCCACACAAACTGAGAGCATGGAGGAGGAAGAGAAATCTCCCCCTCACCAGACTTTAGGACAGGATCAGCCTCCTCAGGGAACTGATCTTACCCCTGATGAAGGAACTGCCCCAGAGGATGTTAGGCCTGGCCTGACAGAACCTCTGATGGCGGTGGACCCTTCTCAGGTGGGACCCAGTCTGGAGCAGGTAACCTGCCCCTCTCTACCTTGCCTTAGCCAGCCCAGGGCTGCAGAGGACAAGAAGGACAGTGAGACCCAGAGGGCCCCCTGTCAAATAAAGCACCCCCATCAACAGATTAGGGGCACCAAAACTAGTAGCCCTAGTGAGGTGAAAACTTTAAAAACTCCTGAGGGAGCCCCCTTAAAAACAGTTAGGGACCTCCCACAGATGGATTCTGTTGGGCACAGCCAAACCTGGGACCCAAGGGGCCCAAACCTGAACTGTCCCTCCAGCAAGCCAAACAGAGGGACCCAACCTCCAGCTTTAGGTAGCCAGAGGTTGACCCTGAGAGCACAGTGCAACTCAGTTAAAGAAAGAAAGGCACACATGGTGGAAGATAATTGGAGGAAGGTAAGCCCTAATTTAGTAGAGCCTCACTTCAATACTCCATATCCAAACCAGCCTTTAACTTTGCATAAACACACCCAAGGTAGTGATTCCCTATGGCGGAGACCCTCTAATACCCCTAGGGTGAGGGACTGCTTAGTGGACCATGAGACAGGGGGTACCCATGCTAGTGCAGGTACTTCCTTATATGGCCACTCAGGCAATATAGGCTTTCCTGGGCAAGGATAGCCTTATCTCCTTACGTTTGGGGGGGGGGTTGTGTAGGAAGGTGGCTACCTGACTATGGTTACCCCAGATCTTTTGCCTGTGTTTAGCTGGTTTTTTTACTTAGTTGACCTGGTTCCCTGCTAATCAGGGCCCCAGGCCATCTGTTCTCTCTGTAAAATGGATTCCATGTACCCTAGGTGCATACCACAATTGGAAATGGACTCCTTGTCAGCCCCTGTATAATGCACTATAGGTGCCCAGGGCATAGGAGCCACCAAGGCCTACAAGGAGAGCAGCATATCTTTTGCCACCCCTGGCTGGTTCTTAAATTGACACAACTGGCTGATCACTCAGCTGGGGTAAGGTGGTGTAATCACCCCTTACTTAGATATAGTATACCTATATCTAAACCTATATCTGGACACATATTAACCTGTGAGCCACTCCTATGGAAGGCCTCATCAATCCTGGAGGCAGAGTGCATGGTTTAATGTGAGATGGAGCTCTAGCATGAGCTGAGCCTGTCTGCAGCTGTCGGGAACCACTCCCTAAGCTGTTTCAGAATAAGGCCATACCATATACTCTTAAGTGCATTATAATCCTCGCGGTTACATAGCAACTTTGGTTTGGCTTTATCAAAACATGTCGTGTAAGGTGTCATACGATTTGGAATACTATCCCCTCGCCAGTTCTGGCGACGGGGATAGCATTCCACCCCTCTAGAGGGGTAAGACATGTTACTTTACTTAAATGCGGTTAATTTCTAAAAGGACCTTAGATCCACAAAATGGATGCCTCTGCCACAGACAAGAGTCTGACCCCCTGCAGCTGACCGAAACTCAGCCAAATGGGGCCTGGACAAAGGGTTTCCTGTCGCAGGGGGGTGTTACCACCCTCCAGACAGGAGATAGTGGATTGTAGCAGGGAGGTTTGAAAGAAACCAGACACTGCCTGGGGCGCACAAGGCTGCCCCTTGCATAATCCGGCCAAACCGGTTCTGGGGAACTCCAGCCCTCGTGCCAGGGCGGCCTGGATCAAAGGAAGGGGGTGTATCCACCCACTTCCTGGGTCCCACCCATAGGAGGGGACCTAGCAGGTAATCCAGCTCCCAAAATTAGTGTAAGACTGGGAGCAGTGCCAATGCACTTCAGATTATCCTGAAGAAACATAAGAAACAAAATTCTGGACCCTTCGACATCCTACTCGACGTAGAAGCCCGAAGAATCTCCCTTGTGGTCAAGGAGTGACCACCCTGTGCAAACAGGCACCATCCAGCTAATGATGTCTGCTTTGTTGCAGTTCCCGCCGGAACTCGAGTGACAGAGATCGACGAGATCAAGCTTGCCTGCTTTCCAACAGCCCGATCCACAGTCCTTGCAGAGCTGAGACCCGTGGAGGCGACCGGAAGCGTGGGGCATGCCATCTTGAATTGACCACGAGAGGCTAACCGTGCAGCCCACGAGTGACCCTTGAAGCTGTACACCGGGGTTTGAGAAGCCCCAACCCTGAGCCACACTTGCACCGAAGTTCAGCCCTCCACACTCGACGAGTGCTGCGTGGGGCCCTTCTGCTTCTTTTGGCTCAACGCGTTGGCCCGGTCACTTGCCAGCCGGCTAGTGGCCCCTGTGCCGACGAAAACTTGAAATCGACTTGCGAATCTGATTGCTCCAGATCTGCACCAGCTCCCCTGAAAAGGAGCCCCCACTCTGACCCTCCTGGTTTGAGTGAGAAGCAATCTCCCGGTTCCGCGTGGATTGCTTTTGCCAAGTGTTGTTTGCTCCAATCTTGAAGCCGACAGCGCCGACGGCGAGAGCCTGCGTGGGACAGATTGTGACCTGCTCCTGGACGTCGTAGATGCCCCAGAGCCCATGTGACAGCGGAGAGAAGCTCCTCGACAATGACCTGATTGCGCCCGACATTGCCTGGTTCCGTCCTGGTTCCACCCTGGTCACTGCTGAGTGACCCAGACTCTGTCCCCTCTGATTTCAGGTACTTTTCGACTCGAGTCCACCCTTGGACTCCACCGGACACTTCTCTTTCACCCCGCCTGCAGCCCTTTCAGCTTCAAGCACCAAGAGCCTGCATGACGAAACCCGACTCAACTTCGACCATGTGCACCCACTTCCTGTGGGTGAGGTAACTTTGCTCCGCCGGTGTTCCCACACTGGTACACATCTCTAGGGTCTGTGTCTTAAGTTTTGTTCCTCTAGGTTCAGCGGAAGTGTCCTTAAACTTTAACTTTACAACTTTTACGCACCATTGGTTAACATTGGTGCATGCGTGCGCTTTCCGCACTGCTCCCGAATCCCGTGGGCCTCTCCCGACTTCAGCACTGCTTGTCCCGACTGCTCCCAGCGATTCCCTAGGCCCTAGGCCTAACCACTGTTCGATTGGTATCTCTTATACCACTTGTTTAGTATATGGTTTGAGTGGCCCCCCACCCTCATCCATAATTGTGCAACTTTGTATGTTTAAACTGTGCTTTTGATTTAACGCTTGTGCCCCTTTATTCATAAAGAATACTGGGGATTGTTTTTAGTAATAAACACATATATTTTTATAATATATACTTGTGTGGTGTCCTTTCATTTGATATTACAGGATTGTATGTGGTAAAACAGCTCGCTTAACACGACCTCTTAAGTTAAGCCTTTAGGCTGCTTAGTCCATGCTACCCCTAGGATAGCTTGTCTAACAAGGTTGACTTACAACCTGACACCATAAGGGATTGTTTGGTCTGATAATAGGTGGTTCCAGAATTGGAAACATCACCTATCAGGCCAACTTCTCACACTAGGACAGTACACTGACTGTGCCGAGGGCTTGTAATCCAAATGCTGCTGGTGGGCTTTCAGCACGGGTTGTGCCACCCACAGAAGCAGCCTATAAAAGTGTGTTTAAGGTCTGCCATTGCAGAGCCTATGTGCAGTCTGATTCTTCCATGCTGACTGGGCAAGTACACCCACTTTCCAGTCCCTAAACCTTCCCATTTCTGCATATTAGTCAACCCTATGGGAGACCCAAGGGCAGGGTGCATTGTAGGTAAAAGGTAAAACATGCCCTGGTGTGTGTTGCATGTCCTAATAGTGAATAACAGCCATTTTCGTTTTCCACTATTGGAAGGCCGGAAGGCCAGAATGAGCAGTTTGATTATTACATCTTATAATGCTAACTGACTCAGGGAACCAGGTAGAAATTCGAGTTTAGTATTCCTGAACTCAGAATTATAAAATATATCTTTTAGTGAAGTTGGTTTTAACATTCTGTGTTTGAAAATACCACTTTTAGAAAGTAGGTAGTTTCTTGTCTAACCATCCAAGCCTGCTTCTGCTAGATTGTTTATTCCTTGACTGGAGTTTGAGTGACAGGAGCTGGGGGATTCCAGGAGACAGGGTGAGTCAGCACATGGCTGAATAAAAAGATCTGCATATAGATGGGAGGGAGGAGTTGCACCTGGGACCTGAATAGTGTTGTGCCTTCCCTCCACAATGCTGGTTCCTCCTCCTGTGGTGCGTCTGATGTCCCTGCCCTGCACTGTAAAAGGAACGAAGGAGTCATGTAAACAGAGTGCTCCAGGACTGACCAGAACTGGTTTTGACTAGGCAAAGGCCTCTCTGCCTCCAGAGAACAAAGATAAACTGTGTATAAAAGGGGGACCCAGACCCCAGAACTTTAGATCACTTTTGAGAAACAAGAAGAAACCTTTGCTGAGGAGAGGAACCAGAGAGACTGAGGAGAGACCATCCCTAAGCGTGAGGGATTTGTCTGCAGTTGTTGCCTGACTGCCAAAGAGAGGAGAAATGACTTTTTGCTACTTTCATTCAACTTGTGAAGGATGTCCAAGGGCTTGAGATAGAGCTTGCCTCCTACTGAAGTCTCAGGGACAACAGACTTCACCAACCAGCTCCTCAAGAGTTCTTTGGAAGTGCCTGCTGTTATGTTGGGCTGTCCGAGGGACTGTGTGTTGCAAGGAGCTATAAGCGCAACTCACGAAGAAGAAGCGTGTCGCCACTGCAGCCGCTGTCGTCGCATCGCCGGAGAAGAGGATTGATGTTGCATCAGACGCCGCTGCATCAATGGAGAAGCCTGTCACTGCCGCTGCAGTTGTCGCTTCACATCGCCGAAGCACCTTGCATCGCCGGAGAAGAGGATCGATGTCGCATGAGATGCGGCTGCATCACTGGGAAGCATGTCGCAGGGCCTGTTGCGACTCAGAAGAATCGTTGAGGTGCCGCAAGGCCATCGGGCATGCACGCATCGTGTTGCATCAAGAAGAAGATTGCATCTTTGTTTCATTGCACCGGATCTTCATCGCATCACGGCGCTACTGGTCGCATCGCCACAGAAACGCAGTAAGAAACCGACGCATCACCTCCCAACGTCAAGAAGAACCGACGCATCCCCTACGCATCAGTAGGGACCCGATGCATCACCGTTCTTGTGTGTAAGGCACCGACGCATCACCTTCCCTGCAACACTTTCCATGCATAGCGAAATTAATCCAAAGGTACATTGAACTCAAAGTGTCGCATTTACCATCTTTAGAGAACTAAGCTAATTCTACCATTTATGAAGTACAGTATTGTGGATTTTTGTCGTTTGTGGTCTTGTGTTAAGTTACATAAAAATACTTATTTTTAGACTACAACTTTTGTGGTGTCCATCTGTAGTGCTGTCACTGGGTTACTGCATGTGTTCACAAATGCTTTACACACTGCCTCTGAGATAAGCCTGTCTGTTCATGCCAAACTACCAAGGGGGTGAGCAGGGGTTATTTTAGGAGTGTACGCCCTTACCCTGACTAGACGCAAGGGTCCCTATTTGGTCACAGGTACCTACCTCTGCCAGCTAGAAACCCCCACATCTAACATTGGTGGTCAACGGTGAGGATTTGGACTTTGACTCATATACAGTGATTGGTGAACACTACTAGTGAGTGCAGACCAAAACGGGACCACATACTATTGGTAGATTGTTTTCCGGGGATTTTCTCTTTTTGCCAAGAACTGCCAAGTTTAGCCACCACGAGTAAAGCAGCATCCATAGCATCTGTTGATCTTGATTTGGAAGAGGAAAAAATGGAATGCTACAATGTCAAACAGCTAAAGCGCTTCTGCAGGAAATTTAAAGTTGCGATGAAAGGTCTCACCAAAAAGGATGAGTTCCAAAAGGCGCTCAGGGCCTGGGTTGAAGCAGGGAATACCACTGAGAATGAGGAGGGGGCTGAGAATGCAGATGAGCCGCTGGAGGGGCCATTGGGTCCAGAGGGGAGGAGAGCAGCCTTCCCAGCAGGTAGCAGTGTTTGTGCCAAAGGCATGTCCCCAGAAGAGTTGGCGGAGAGGAAGGAAAACAGGATGCACGAACTGGAGCTTGCCAAGCTCAAGTTGGGTGGGCAACTGGAGTTAGAGAATAGGAGATTGAGCCTGGAAGAAAATAGAATGCAGTTGAAGCATGAGGAAAGTTTGAGGCAGTTGGACGCTAGGAGCTTAGAGATTACTTAGAGGTCACAGCACATCATCAACGCCTGTGGAAGCTAGAATGTATATTCCTAAAGATGTGGTGAGAGAGTTTTAAAAGAATGATGACATTGGGCAGTGGTTTCAGGCCTATGAGATAGCCATGTCTTCCCACCGGGTCCCTGAGAAGGATTGGGGAGCAGGGTTTTGGGGACGGTTCCTTAGTGAGGGGCGGGATACACTGTTAGACTTGCCTTCTCAAGTCCATAATTCTTTGAGCCACATGAAAGATGCATTGATCTCCAGGTATGGGTTGACTCCTCAATTTTATAGACAGAGGTTTAGAAAGTGCAAGAAGTTGGAGTCAAGCACATGGTAGAATATGTCCCTTTCTTTTGCAGGGCATTGGATGGTTGGGTGAAGGGTAGCAAAGTTGATTATTTTTAGGGGCTCTTTGATTTAATTGCATGGGAGCACTTGTCAAGTAATTGTTTTCAAAGAGCTACGCCAGCACCTGATTGATAGCAGGCTGACTAACACTAGGACTCTTACTGAGGAGGCGAACCGCTGGGTGAGCACCCGGGTCCACAGGGTCATGTGGGAGGCTCAGCCAAGAGTGGGCAGGGACCCCAGCAGAGGAGTGGGGGGGACAAGGGTAAACAGAGGGAGTTCCAGAAAGGGCCCCAAAATAATTCCCAAGGGAAGCAAGGGAAAGGTTCCCAGCCACCCCCTGAGAAGAAGCAAGGGGCCTTGATAGTAGACCTGTTCCCAGGGAACCCCTGAGGAGCTTCACATTTGGTGAAGGGGGCCATAAGTCTGTTGATCCCCGGTGCCCACAGTTTGGAAAGACAACACCCACTGGTGTTCCACCCTGGCAAATGGCGAAGGTAGCCCTGCCGGAGAAGAGGGTTGTCCAAGGTGGGTGGGGTCCCACAGAGATGCCCCTTTTCTCTTTAGGAGAGTGTGAGGTGGTCCCCAGGATCTAACTACCTGATAACACTAAGAAGTGCAGGCAGTGGGTGACCATCAATGGCCATAGAGTGGAGGCTCTTCAAGACACAGGAGCCAGTGTGACACCTGTCAAGTGTCACCTGGTGTCTGAAGAGCAGTTTGTCCCCAATGCATTTTACCCAGTTGTTGCCGCTGACAACACAGAGAGCAATTGCAAGATGGCTCAGGTTCCCTTTGAAAGGGGGGGTCTCTGGTACTATTCAGGTAGCTGTGAAGCCTGCCATGCCTGTTGACTGTTGGTTAGGGAATGATTTGGAGAGCTCACCTTTGGCGAAGGTGGAGCCAAGTGCTCATTTGGAGATGTTGGGTCTGCCTGACTGAGCGTGTGTGACCCCACGGTCCATGGCAGCCATAAGGGTGTTCAAGAGGACCTGGAGCCTGAGAGGGGGGCCCAGGTGCCTGCCTTAAAGAGAAGAGGCAGGGGGTGCGGGAAACAGGCCCCCAAAGTTCCCACGGTCTATGAGGAGGCAGACCCGGAGGGGAATTTCCAGGAGCCTACAGGGGAACAGGTAGCTGGACTGGGGGACCTGCCTGAGATGACCCTTTGGCAGCAGGAAGGAGAACCCTCCAGGGAAGAAAACTGCAAGGACAGAAGGAATGCCCTCCTCTTGTGGGTCTGAGGCAGCAGGCTACAGTCCAAACAGCTGGTGATCAGTCTGGATCACATTGGATCTACTGGGAGAATGGTCTCCTGTATAGTGAGCCTAAGTTTGCTGAGCCTGGGTCAGCCTATGTGCTGGTGGTACCCCGGCGCTTCAGAGCCTTCCTACTGGGACTGGCTCATGATGTGCCGTTAGCAGGACATTTGGGGCAGGACAAGACCTTTGAGAGGCTTGTCACCCACCTTTATTGGCCCCAAATGAGCAAGAGTTCAGACACTCATTGCAGGACATGTCAGACTTGCCAGGCAAGTGGAAAGAGTGGGAGGAAGCAGAAGGCTCCTCTCCAGCCATTCCCTGTGGTCAGCACCCCCTTCGAACGGGTGGGTATTGACATTGTGGGGCCACTGGACACCAAGATAGCCATGGGCAACAGGTTCATCCTGGTCTTGGTGGACCATGCCACCTGATACCCAGAAGCCATACCTCTGAGAACAGTGACAGCCCCCGTGGTGGGACGGGCCTTGATGGGAATTATCTCATCAGTGGGATTCCCCAGAGAGGTAGTGTCTGACAGAGGTACGAACTTCATAACCAAGTTTATGAAGACCCTGTTGCAGGAGTGTGGGGTAACTTACAAGTTTACCACTCCTTACCACCCCAAAGGAAATGGGTTGGTTGAGAGATGCAACTGAACCCTAAAAAGCATAATTATGGTTCTGGAGTAACCTATGAGGTGTAAGTGGGACATCCTCTTACCATGCCTCCTGTTTGCAAACCGTGAGGTGCCACAGAAATCTCCAGGGTTCAGTCCCTTTGAGTTTCACTATGGTCACCCAGTGAGAGGACCTCTGGGTCTGGTCAAGGAAGGCTGGGAGCAATCTCCCAGGAAACCTCCCCAGGCTGTATATAGCTACATGCGGGCCTTCAGGAACCAGACTAGGCATTTCAGGCAACTCGCTGAGGCGAATCTGGTAGCCAGCCAGGAGAAGATGAAGTGGTGGTACAACCAGAATACCACTCTGGTAGATCTTCAGCCTGGTCAGAAAGTGTCGGTCATGGCCCCAGTGGAGCCTTGTTTGCTCCATGATAAGTGGACTGGACCATTTGAGGTGGTGGAGCACAAACGTCCTGTTACCTACTTGGTGGACTTACAGTCTCTCAAGAACTCCTTGCGGGGCCTGCATGTCATTTGCCCGAAGCCCCACTTGGAGAGGTCCAAAGTGGGCATGCTCTTAGCGGTGGATGCTGGAATGGAGGAGGAGACCGAGCCTCTTCCTGACCTCCTGTCGGCGACAGAGGGAGATGAGTCAGTGGATGGTGTGAACCTCTCGTCCACCCTGAACCCATAGCAACAGAATGACTGCCGCCAGTTGCTGGGCCAGTTTTCTGATCAGTTCTCCTTGATTCCCAGTGTCACTGATTTGTGCAACCATGATGTGGAGATAGTCTTCCTGTGAAGCACAAAACATACAGGGTGACTGACAGGGTGAGAGCATGCATCAAGGAGGAGGTCTTCAAGATGCTTGCGTTAGGGGTGATTGAGTCCTCTAACAGTCCTTGGGCCAGCTCAGTGGTCTTGGTCCCAAAGGCTGCTGCACCGGGTGCCATGTCAGAACACCGGTTCTGTGTGGACTACCGAGGGCTCAATTCAGTCACGAGAACTGACTTGCAACCCATCCCCAGAGCTGATGAGCTCATTGATCGGTTACGGGCTGAAGGTACCTCAGCACGTTTGATCTAACGTCTGGGTACTGGCAGATTGCTTTGACTGATGGAGCAAGAGAGAGGTCGGCATTCTCCACACCAGATGGGCATTACCACTTCCAGGTTATGCTCTCTGGCATGAAGAATGCCCCTGACACCTTTCAGAGGTTGGTCAACCAGGTGTTGGCTGGACTGGAAGAGTTCAGTGCCGCCTGCCTGGATGACATTGCAGTGTTCAGCGCCAGTTGGGAAGAACATCTGCACCACCTCTAGGAAGTGTTGATGGTGCTTTGGAGGGCAGGCCTCACAATCAAGGCCAGTAAGTGCCAGATCGGGCAGGGTTCCGTGGTGTACTTAGGACACCAGATTGGGAGCGGTCAGGTAGCGCCCCTAGAGCCCAAGATTGGAACCATCCTGGCTTGGGAGCCCCCCATGACCCAAACAGAAGTGAGAGCCTTTTCAGGACTCACAGGTTATTACAGGAGGTGTGTCGAGGGGTATGGCAGCATTATTGCCCTCTTGACAGAGTGGACTTCTAGGAAGCAGCCCAATAAAGTGATTTGTATTGACACCTGTCAGAAAGCTTTTAAGGTCCTGAAAACTGCCATGTACACAACACCTGTGCTCCTGGCACCCAACTTCTCCAGAGAGTTTATTCTTTAAACAGACGCTTCAGAGCATGGTGTGGGGGCTGTTTAGTCACAGATAAATGAGGAGAGCCTAGATTAACCCGTAGCCTTCATCAGTAGGAGGTTACTTCCACAGGAACAGGGGTGTAGTGCGATTGAGGGTGAGGCATTTGCTGTGGTCTGGGCACTTAAGAAGCTGAGACCATACCTTACTTCCTGGTTCTGACAGACCACAGGACCCTCCAATGGTTGATGCAGTTGAGGGGTGAGAATCTAAAGCTGTTGAGGTGGTCCATTTCCCTACATGGGATGGATTTCACGGTGGAACACTGCCCTGGTACAAAACACGCCAATGTTGATGGTCTGTCCAGATTTTTCCGCCTTATTGAATAGAACTCCCAGGCGGTATGGTAGTTCTCCCCACTTTCAGCTGGAGGGGAGATGTGTTAGACCTGGCACCTTGGCGTGTGTCTCCCTTCCATTTTCTGCTATTGCCGCAAGTGTTTTTGCTGGTTATAGATGCTTTGGGCAGTGTGCCACTGCTGTCCAGTGCCACAGTTCAAGTGCTCCCTATGGTAAATTGATGTATGGATTAGTGATTCCATGATTGGTTGGTTTGATTTACTTGTCAAACCCTAGGACAGTGCACTGACTGTGCCCAGGGCTTGTAAACCAAATGCTGCTGGTGAGCTTGCAGCATTGATTGTGCCATCCACAGAAGCAGCCTGTAAAAGTGTGTCTCAAGTCTGACATTGCAGGGTCTGGCACAGGGTCAGAGCTGATTTGCATATAGCCAGTGTCTAACCCAGGGTGGTGTGGAGTGCAAAAAACGATGGATTTAGGCCCAGATCCTTGTACTGGGGTGAATGTATGACATTGTTCTACATTCTGTCAATCAACTGTGTTTTTTGCAAATTGCAGGGTCTGTGTGCAGTCTGATACTTCCATGCTGACTGGTCAAGTGCACCCCCAGTCCCTAAAGCTTCCCTTTTCTGTATATTAGTCCTCCCTATGGTAGGCCCAAGGGCAGGGTGCATTGTAGGTAAAAGGTAGGGCATTCCCTGACGTGTGTGGTATGTCCTAATAATGAATTACAGTCATTTTCCTTTTTCACTATTGCAAGGCTACCAGTTCCCCAAAGGCCAGAAAGGGCAATTTGTTTATTACATTATAAAATGCTAACTGACTCAGGGAACCAGGTAGTAATTCGAGTTTAGTATGCCTTAACTCATAATAATAAAATACATCTTTTAGTGAAGTTGCTTTTAATATTCTGGGGCCGATTCCGATCCAGGTTGGAAAGCTCTCCGACCGAGCCGGATCCGGAGTGTTTTCCGACCGAGCCGGAGCCCTGCAGTACGACTGAACGAGTACGATGCGGCAGTATGCTGCCGGACTCGGTTCGGTCGGACTCCAATAGAAGTCAATGGGAGCCGGTCGTTCGATGCGTACATGGGCTCCCATTGACTGAATGGGTATGTCTCACACAAGGGCCCCCCCTACAGTGGGTACGGGTCGGTGCCATCAGCACGGTACATGCCTGTGTTGGGGAGAACCTTGGGTCATAGGGCTGCGGGTGAAAGGGGTCTGACGCAGACCCCCAAAGGCAAGTTCCCGGATGTTTTGCGAGCAGGACACTCCAGCTCCAACCGGCTGTCCGACGCGTGCATCGTACTGGCTGAGTCGTAAATCGCATCCTTTGCACGCATCGGTTAGCTTACGGCCGAGACGTATGGAGCGGTTCAGACCTGGAAACAACTCGGTTGGTGAATTTCACGTAGCTCGCATCATACTTGCTTGCTTGTACAGATGTACGAGTCGGGCGGAAAACACGAGTACAGCTCGTAGTTTTCCGTCCGGATTGCGTTCGGTGCCCTTCCGACCCGGATCTGAATCGGCCCCTCTGTGTTTGAAAATACCCCATTTAGAAAGTAGATATTTTCTTGTCTAACCATCCAAGCCTGCCTCTACTAGGTTGTGTATTCCTTGTCTGTAGTTTGAGTGACAAAGAGCTGGGGGATTTTAGGAGACATGGTATGTCAGCACCGGGCAGAATAGAGAGATCTGCATGTAGATTGGAGAGAGGAGTTGCACCTGGAACCTGAACAGGGCTGTGACTTACCTCCACAATGCTGGCTCTACCTCCTGTGGTGCATCTGATGCCCCTGCCCTGCACTGTGAAAAGAATGGAGTCATATAAACAGAGTGATCCAAGACTGATCAGAACTGGTTTGGACTAGGCAAAGGCCGCTCTTCCTTCAGAGAACAAATAGAAACTGTGTATAAAAAAGAGGACCCAGACCTCAGAACTTCACATCACTTTTGGGAGACAAGAAGAAACCTTTACTGAGGAGAGGAAGCAGAGAGACTGAGTAGAGACTATCCCTAAGCCTGAGGTATTTGCCTGCAGTGGTTGCCTGATTGCCGAAGAGAGGAGAAAGAACTTTTGTGCTACTTTCATTCAACTTGTGAAGGATCTCCAAGGGCTTGAGATAGAGCTTGCCTCCTGCTGAAGTCTCAGGGACAACAGACTTCACCAACCAGCTCCCCAAGAGTTCTTTGGAAGTGCCTGCTGTTGTGTTGGGAATTCTGAGGGACTGTGTGTCGCAAGGAGCTGGAAGCGCGACTCACGACGAAGAAGCTTGTCGCTGCCGATGTTGTTGCATCACCAGAGAAAAGGATTGACGTCGCATCAGACGCCACCGCATCAATGGAGAAGCGAGTCGCCGCCAATGCAGCTGTCACATCACATTGCAGAAGCACCTTGCATCTCTGGAGAAGAGGATCGATGCTGCATCAGACGCCGCCGCATCACCTGGCTGTGTGTTGCAGGGCCTGTGGCGGCTTAGAATAATCGGTGAATCACTGCACAGCCAACGGGCGTACATGCATCGTGTTGCATCAAGAAGAAGATGCCATCTTTGTTTCATTGCACCGGATCTTCATTGCATCACGGCGCTGCTGGTCGCATTGCCATGGAAGCGCAGTCAGAAACCGACGCATCACCTCCCCATGCCCCCACGCCGAGAGGAACAGACCCATCCCCTAAGTATCATTAGGGACCCGACGAATCACCATTCTTGCGTGTACGGAACAAAGGCATCACCTTCCCTGCAACACTTTAGTTGCATAAAATTAGGCATCCAAAGGTTCATTGAACTCAAAGTGTCGCATTTACCATCCTAAGAGAACTAAGCTAATTCTACCATTTTCGAAGTACAGTATTGTGGATTTTTGTCGTTTGTAGTCTTGTGTTGAGTCTATATAAAAATACTTCTTTTTGTACTACAACTTGTGTTGTGTCCATCAGTAGTATAGTCACTGGGTTACCTTACACACTGCTTCTGAGATAAGCCTGTCTGCTTGTGCCAAGCTACCAAGGAAGTGAGCAAGGATAATTTTAGTAGTGTACGCCCTTACCCTGACGAGACGCCAGGGTCCCTATTTGGTCAAAGGTACCTACCTCTGCCAACTAGAAACCCCCCAAATCTAACAAACATTATTTATTAATCTATTGAAACTTATCTTTGTTTTTCAGATATTTACATTTACAAAAGAAAGCTATTTTCAACGGAACACATTAGTTCATGCAGTCGATTCTAGTGGTCGATGCTATGAGATGAAAGATGGTTGTCCCATTGCAAAAGAAAAGATGGTTCCTAGGAATGTGGAAGAAGTAATAGATGAAGAAGTTTAAGGGATGCGTACACAAGCTCCAGTATATAAGGGGGATTATAGTAGTATTTGAAGTATTCAATAGGAATCGATTGACACATTATGAATTTTGTTTACAAGAATATGCCAAGAAAAGTTTTAAACAGAAGATTAAGATGTTACAAGAACTGGTTCCTTGTAAAGTAAGAAAATATACAAACTTGCAGGGTCATTCTCTGGCTTGTCTTTCAAGAAAAGGGTGTCAAAGTACTTTTCATCACTTAAGAATGTTAGTAGATGTACAAAAAGTTTGTGATGATATACTGTTTCTTTTTTTGGTCCACAGGAGGAGTGTACAGAAAGTGAGAGCGTGTAGGTGTTGAAAAACAGGTTGAAGATATTAGTATTGATGAGTTTACGACAATTTCATCTGAAAAACCAAACTATGGGGCTCATTAGGATGGAGGAAGTACCGCCACCGCCAGCCATGCAGTGGCGGTCTTTTTGTGCACCAACCGCTAGTTCCCCTGCCAAATTAGGATGGTGAGGGAAACAAGCCATGACCGTGGCGGTCGAAAAGACCATCCACTATGGCACCCATACAGGCAATCCTCCAGATTGCCTGGCGGAGCGGTCTTCACTGGTAAAATGGCGGCGGTGCCTAGCAGGCACTGTCTGCCAAATTACGATGAAGGCTGGCAGGGATTGTGTTCGGGGGCCCATTGTGGGCCCCCTTTGTGGTGGGGATGTGAGGGTGAACTTGACCCCCTACATTTCACAGCCCTACGTGGCAGGCAACGTGCGGTGCTTGCCACGTAGTGCTGTGAAATGCAGAACATGGCATTTTAGCATTGCGGCTGGTGCTGCTCTAAGCAGCAATCGCAGCAATGTTAAGATGCAGGACTCGACCGCCACAGTGGTGGTCGCATCCTGATTCGGTGTGCGGAACCGCCACATGCATGGCAGATGGTCCCGGTTTACAAAAGGACTCCAGTCTGTCCACCATCCTAATGAGCCCCCATGTTTGTATTGGTTGTTAACCTACTCACTATAGAAGTCAAATTTGGAATGTTGATTCATATTTAAACAGTTAAAAGTAAAAAAATGATAAGTTGCAGCAATGTGGTGCTTATTTGTTGGTAGAAGGTCAGTTTGAGTTGGCTTCTGATCAACTTATTTGTAAATATTGTTACAACAAATTAGAAGAGAAGAAATGCCAGCTAGTGCAGTACATAACAACTTAGAGTTGGTAGCTATTCCTCAGGAACTGGCATATTTCAATGCATATAAGTCTATTCTTATTTTAAGAAAAATATTGAATCTGTTGGTGTAGACAGGTAGGAAAATGACGGAGTACTTATTCTAGGTAAAGGGGTACCAACAAATAGTGGATAAATATGGCAAGAGTTTGTAGATGATAATAAACTTCAAAAGGCTACATTATATCTGGTACAGAATAATATTTATTATATGTATGTAAATGTTTGATGAACAGGTAACATGCTTAAAAGATTAAACAGAAATTTCAAGTGGCCAAATCGAAAATGTGGACAAGTCTAGGAGTGAAGAGATCCATGAACTTTCTACTGTACATCCTCTACATTCAAAAGAAGTGATAGGAAACCTTACTGAATTATTTCAAATGAAGAAAGCAAAGGGAACTCCCATGAGTGTATAGGAAAAAAGTTTAGAATCTCGTTGTTTTCCACAGCTATTCCTCACTAGAGAAGGTGGATTATTTGATGAGCTAGCTGTACTGATTCCAGCTTCAGAATACTCTTTGACAAGATTGTAGTCTGAAGATCCAAGATGTTGACAGTGCATTTCATATATATTTCATCTTCTGTTTGAAAGCCATTGGTATGCACTTTCATATGGGTTGAACCACATATTATAACAGGTGCTCATCTTCCACATGTTTCTGTAAACAAATTCATGGACAAAGTTCAACAAAGAGATGAACATTTAGAACCTCAATTAATATGATGGCGTGACAATGTGGTACCAGTGAGTATTGGTACTGTCGTCACAGAGAACTTAAATGTATGTTAAGACACTTGGGTACTCCTAAATGGTTTGTAACACTTAGCTGTGCTGAATATGCGTGGGATGATTTACTTGAATTTCTATGAGAAGCAAATTCAAATGTTAAAAACTTAGAATAGAATGCAGTTGGAGTACTCTGTTCCTTGGATGCTGTAAATGTCTGCAGATATTTTAAACATAGGTTTCAAGCTATGATGTCACTTATCTGCAATAAAAATATTCCACCTCTTGGAGAGGTAACAGCTTTCTTTTGTAAAAAGGAATACCAAACCAGAGGTGCTCATCATATGCACATGTTATTATGGATCAAGAATGCTACAAAATTTGGAACTGATACTGATGAAAGTGTTTTGTCTTTCATTGAAGAGTATGTTACCTCAGCATTCCAAGAAAAGGAGGAGAAAAAAGTTTGAGACAATAAGTGTTATGGTTTCAAAGTCATCAATGTGGAAACTACTGTTGACGAAAATACAACTCTAAAGGGAAATTTTATACAAAATGTTGTTTTGGATTCCCACATCCAATAATTTCTAAAGGAAGAGTAAATAGTTTTATGTCAGCAATAAGGCATACAATAACTCAGAAATCTCTGAAGAATACATATAACTTAAAAAGAACCGAAGATTCAAAGAATAATAATGACTACAATCCAGTCATTTTGAAAATGTGGAATGCAAACATGAATATTCAATATGTTGCAAATAATTCAATTGCTGTTGCTTGCTATGTTACATCATACATAACCAAATCTGAAAAGACAGAGATGAAATATTTGTGGGAAGAAATTTCACAACAAAAGAGTCTTAGCAAGAAATTGTACAGCTCCAGCTTAAAAATGCTTTCCCATCGAGAGATTGGGTCCTATAAATTTTCCGATCGCTTGAGCTCTGCCAGTTTATACTTAAAGTCAAGAGGAATCATTTGGGCAAGTCTAAGACTTGGCACCACACAAAATAGAGTTTTAAAAACATTACAAGAAATAAAATACTTAGCACTGAATGAACCAGAAAGTACTGATATTGTTAAAACTAATATGTTGGATACATACTATCCTACGACAAGGAACCAACCGTGTGTGCCTGACTCGATTGGATACATACTATCCCAAAAAGAGTCCCCACCCCAAAAATCTATGTCTGTATGAAATACCTCAACCTCACAGCTTTAAAAGAAAAGTTACAGAAAATATAAAACAAGAAAAATATACAGTAATTGGATGTGACTGATGTTTGGTAAAACATGCCAAGGGTAATCTTATTAACCACAGAAAACTGAGTTGTAAAAGTCCAGATAAGAGGGAATTTTTCTATTTAGCACTTCTGCAACTGTTCAAGCCTTGGCGTAGAGAAACAGAATTACTTGGAGATTTTGACTGCTATGAAGATTTTTTTATGTAAGTAAAGAGAGTATTAAATGCATAATTTTCCCTATATATCTACAAATGTTAAATTATGATATTGAACAAGAAAGTACTATTGCAGCAGAAATAGCTAGAGAAAATTCTCAAGATAGTCAAAGCTCTGGTCCACTCAGTCAAGATCCACTGGGACAACCAATTATCAAAAATGAAGCAGCAATAGCCATGAATGAGGTAGAAACTGCCTTGCAACAAGCACAACAGGACATCATTTAGTTGGAAAAGTTAGAACAACTAAATATTGAACAGAAAGAAATATATATACAGGTGAAAAAACAGATAAAACATGGTATGCTACATGAAAAAAGATTGCCAATGTTCATCATTTAAACCTATTCTAATGTACATCAGTGGTCAAGCTGGAACAGTAAAATGTTTCATAATTAAAGTTTTGATCAGGTATCTACACAAAATTACAGAATCAAATTGTGTTGTAACAGCTCCAACTGGATTAGTAGAATACAACATTAAAGGAATTACTTTACATTGATAACATATGCTACCAGTTGAACATGATAATACATTGGAATATCAGAAACTATCTGGAAAAGCTTGTACTGAAGAAAATGAAACGTTTTAATCATTGATGAGTTCAGCATGGTCTCAAATGTAAAATTAAACACCAGGGAGTGACTATTCTTCTTACAGAGAAACTACAGGCTAATTTGCATTCTTTGGGAAAGTCTGTATCTAAAACTGCAGGCTTAGAAAAGACTTTACATGTATGTATAAATTGTTGGGTAATTTTACTGCCTATTATGAATGTAGAAGAACGTTTAGTAAATGGAGCAATGGGAAAAGTTGTTGATTTTGTAAAATTTCATAATAGAGATGGAATAGAATTTTTTATAATAACATTTGATCAGATTAAAGAGGTAAGACAGGTTGGTTGTTTAGTTGTAAATTATTTGCTTATAAAAGATTTGTATGTTCGCAGATTACAGTGTCCTTTGTCTTTAGCATATGCAGTAACTATTCATAAATCTCAACGTTTAGGTATAGACAGTCCATCTGTACATGTTGGTCATACAGTGTTCAAAGAAGGTATTGTATACATTGCATTGTCTTGAATAAGAACATTGTCTGGTTTGTATTTCATAGATTTTGATGAGAAAATGGTTAGTGCTGATGCAAATAGTGTCAGAGAGTATAATCTTTTAGTAAGACTTTATACACCTGTTTAATTTTAGTTTATTAGTGAATTAAAACCATAATCAAAGTCATAGTTTCAAAATACATAAAAAATATATTAAAAGGGAATTTGTCATACAACTAGTATAGCCACCTATCATCCCACAATATGCCCTTTGCTTTCTTCAACTTTCCTTCCTAGGAGTTTTAGAATACCAAACACTAAGCTACGTTAGATAAAAATGACTAAACAGGGGCTGATCGTTACTATGATGTCTTTCCACACAGATAACTAAAAGTTCCCTTAAGTAAATTAATATATGCAACTAAGGTGCATATAAGCAGGACTGAGGCAAGTACGAATACGTTGCCAGATGGACTATGAGACCCATTGTTAAGAAACAATTATGCAAGAATTTACATTATTAAAAATACTGAAATAGATAAAATAGTTATCTGAACGGAATAGGGAGCTGCTGGTTTCAATCCCTTGCAACCCGTCCTTCACAGTTTCTGTGCATGATAAGTTAACATATACATTTTCTGAGTTATTACAATTTAGAATTACTTTTAGGGACCCATACAGATTACACATCACATATCCTATTAGCTGATCATTTTCTTAAAACAGATCAATAACTGAGTCAGTCTAATGTTCAGCATGATGTTGTTTGGGTCCATGGACTCCAACAATGCATGCCTGCATGACCTAATTCCCAGTTCAAGGAACTCCCACCTTAATAGAAATCTTTGCTAAACTAACAGAGCAGGACAAAAACATACAACGTGAAATAAACATTTGGTACCCTGATGGCATAGACGTTAGGACTGGTCTTCACTTAGACCGGACATCCTCCATTTTGGTAAGAGGTCCAGTGTGGGTATTTCTCATAATCTTATGGCCATAAAGGACTGTTTGATCGTCCGATGGTAAGGTGCAGCTAACAGGGCTCATTCTCTTTGAGTGGAATATGATTTCAACACCAGCCACCGATGGCAACGTTTTGACAGGATTTCTTTGTCTGCCACCCAACTTTGCAGTTTAGTAGGTTTATTTACTAGTTTTTTAAAGGTTTGCCCAGGAATATCTGAATTCCAAAGGTCACCCAAATCAAAAGTCGGAATATTGTTATCTAAAAATGTCTTGTAAGCACTGTTTCCCCTTTGCAAGTTACTTTCGATCCTGACTAGATTAGCCAGGGTGTTTTCAGTTGCTGCTCGCAGTTTATAACAATGCTTTGCAAATGCCGCAGGCCTGGTGAGTGTCTGTTTTATAAGCAGAAATTCTAGCCAGATTTGCGCAGGAGAAGCCGACTTGGGGAGCCTAAATATTTATTTATAGGCTCTTATCATCAGTTTTTCTAACAAAAGAGCATCCTTGCCTAGCATAATCTCCATTCCATATGCAAGGGATGGCAACAGTTTGGCTTTCATAGCTGATCCCATGGGTGTTTGATCGTGGCCTCGAATAGATCTAGCTGTTGGAGATCTAGCTGTTGAAGCTGTTGGACTTGGCCCTTCTTGGCAGGTTCACCCCTGAAATGTTTGCCTTAAGCTCTGACATGGTGGTAGTGGTTTGTGGCCTCTGGGCCCTTTAGCACTGCGGCCCAGTGTAAAGTGCATGCACGCTCTGAGTGCGTGTGGTGAGATTGCACAGCCCTCCCATGCATGGGGGATGTGTGTGTACATGGTAATTCCAGGTATGCGAGGAGTGCAGGGGCGAGTTTAGTATGTATGAACTCGTGAGAATAAATGCTGCGCAATGGTGTGCACAGATTTATGGTGACTGGGGAAGAAATGCCACTTTTAGAAGTTGACATTTCTGTGTGCTGTATGTCTGCCTGCCTGGTGTGAATTGCATGTCTGACTTATGATTCACAGAGGTGTGGGTGGCGCCAGGAGCCAGGGTGAGTCAGTCCAGTGGTGAATAGAGAGATCTGCATCTAGATGGGAGGGAGGAGTTGCACCTGGGACCTGAATAGAGTTGTGCCTTCCATCCATAATGCTGGCTCCGCCCCCTGTGGTGCGTCTGATCACTGAGCCCCCACCTAACAATGAGGAAAGAGTAGCCTGGTAAACAGAGTGCTCTAAAACCAGTTGCATCTTTTTTCCCCAGCCCTGTGCTGTGACACAAAGGAAAAGGGTGTATAAAAGAAGGGGCTGTGACCCCATGAAGGTTGTGTGCTGTTCCTGAGTTGAGGTGGGGGCCTGCTGCTGCGTTCCAGGAGGAACTGCCACTATGGACTGCCTCCCTGCTGGAGGGCCCTGTGAGCTGGCCTGCCTGGGCCCAGCCTTTGCCCCTTTTTCTCCTGAAGGGCTCCCCCTGGACTTTGATTCTAGCGATCATTTTAAAAGGGAATCCCCGGTGTGGAGATTCACCTGCATTCCGGCAATCCTCTTCCTTTAAGGAAACAGGAGCCAACCACGCTGTTTTGAGCGATCCTGTGCATCAGCCCACCCCGCCTTTGCTGTTATCTACAGCGGGTGCCCACCCCGCAATTGCCGGAATTGGAGCAGATGCCCACCCTGCACTTCTGTGCACCGAGTGGGTAGCCACCCTGCATCTTTGCTGTTTATTCATTGTTTTTTTTTATACATAGCGGGTGCCCACCCCGCAGGTGTCTTCCTTTTAGGCGGTAAACCACCCCACAATTGCTGACAGAGAAGGAGGAAAGAAATCGATGCCGGCACCACGAGCAGCAACCCGGAAGAAGAAAGCAGCGTTGCCTGCTTGTGGGCGGGGTTCAGCCAGGAAGTAGATGGGAAGTAAGGTCTTGAAGGCAGGGCTCCCGCAGTCGCGGTGTGAGCCCTGCGTATGCTGCCGGACATCTCCAGCGGGAGCCTACCCCACATTGAGGAGCCTGCCCAACGAGGTTCCTGAGGTAGCCACGGGAGAGCGGAGTCCCCCAGAGAAGAGCCGACCACCAGACTCCTGCTCCTGCCTACCACAGAAGAACCCGGAGAATGGTGGTTGGACGGGGAGCTTGACGGGAGAATTCCCAGCTGGCCAGCAGAGTGGAGGAGCCGCTTGTCAGCTTTTGGGACCAGCCTACAAGAGCCCCCGTAAGGGGGGCTCATACTGGGCACCAGTGCTGAGTTCGTCTTGGCCGCATGGTGGTGCAGAGGGCAGCATCGGACAGGCCCCAGAGAACAGGGCTCTTCAGGGCACTGTTGTGCCAGCGTGCTTAGGGCTTCACAGCGGCACCGCAGTTGCTGGCCGCTGCAAAGTCTTCGTATTTCTTTTGTTTATTTCTGAGTCCCGGAGGGGACTCCAACATTCCAGTACTTCACTGGTCTTCAGTTGCGCCACCATAACTGGCAACTGCAACGTGACGCTGAGTTGGGATCATTTTTAGGGCTCCCCAAGCACTGTAGTGCCAGTGCTTATTTGGGCCTGATCCCCAGCTGCCCTGTGAGAGCACAAGCAGCTATAATGTCTTGGGGGCATCTTTATTCCTATGGAGATGAGATAGGGGTGAGAAACACTCCTGCCCTGCCCCAGCACTCTGCGCACTTTTGCTTTTGCTGCTTTTGCAGCCAGCCCGGACATTCTGGACATTGGGCATTTGAGCCCCTGGGAGAGAGGCCAGTTGGGCTAGGACCAGTTTCAGTTGGTGCGCCCCCGATTGGGGTACACTGTGTTCATGCTAATGCTTGCCTAAGGTGATTCATGTGGTCTATGCTAATGTGACTCATGCCTGATATGATTTAGGCATCCTATATTTTAGGTTACAAGATCTAGTTCTCAGTTCAGTATTCTGCCAGTAGTTACTGGTCTACATTTACTATTTGTGCTACATTTACAATTGGTTATTTGTGATGGTTTTGACAGTGGCCCCATTGACCCTGTCATGTGTATATAATCCCCTGTAAATATTGCCTAGTGCCAGTTGGCACAGTTTATATTGTGTGATTACTACTCTTATGTGTTTCTGATCATACAAAGGCTATTTTTTATATAACCTTGTGTGAAGTTCTGATTGCACACCATCACACTTGCTTTCAAAAAATGTATTTCCAGGCCATTCTTTTCAGTATAAGCTCGCAGAGTGTCGAGCATCTTTTGAATGTGACATTTGCTGACCTCCGGCGGTCAAAGCGTGGGCCATCTGTTCGTCAAGCTCAGTGGGGAGATCTGCCAAAAATTAAGTTAAAAAGGAAGAGGGCTAAGACACAGTCCTGTTTTACGCCTAAGGATGTTTGGACCTTCCTTAATACACAATTTTTATCTTGACCCCGGTGTCCGAATATACTAGCCTAATTTCTTGTAGGATGTTCAATGGAATGCCTCATCACTGAAGCTTGGCCCATAATTTGTCCCGGGGGACACCATCAAAAGCTGCTTTAAAGTCAACAAAGTACAAGTAAAGGGGTGTCCTTGTTGCTTTCGCTCTGTTCCTGATTAGATTAGACTCATGGCCATAAGATTAGTTGAAGCACCTTGGCCCCCTGGAATCCAGTTTGTTTTAAGGGGATTCTTCCATTGTCAAACGACCAAGACTCCAGATCATGGAGTATAAATGTTGAAAAGTATTTTAACTCAACATCCATCAGTGCTATTAGCCTTTAATTGCTAGGTGAACATGCCAAGCCTTTTTTAAAATAGGGATGAAGGATGGAGCCCCTCCAGCTATCTGGAATAACCTGTTTTCCAAATTAAAATTAAACAATGGTGCTACAATAAACTGCCCATTTTAGGGAAAGATGTTTGAATAAAGCCTGTGGTAGTCCATTTGGATATGGGGCACAATCTACCTGGGACTTTTTGATGACCTTCTCTACTTCAGCTGCTGAAATTTTCACTGTACCACAGTAGTTTTATTAGGGCAGAATGTACTAACTAAAGGAGTGGAACCGCTCTTGAAGTGCGAGTTTAGATAATATACCCAATCGGTCAGACTGATTTTGGCATTGTTTACAGCTGCAGGGCCTTTCTTGTTCCTATTAATTAAATTCCAGAATTTTTTCAAATTGTGCATTTTAGAGGTGTGTCTTAACTGGGCCCATAGTGTTTCTTGTTTTACTTGTTTATGCTTCCAGATGTCTTTTTTTGGCCGCTTCATAAACCAGATTTAGGTGAATATCCTATATATGAGAAACGTTTAGTGTGTCTAAAACAGAAATATGTCAAAGATGGAATTGAGGTTCGAAAAAATAAAAACAAATGAAAAGAAAGTTGAAGGCATAAAGAATAAGAAAATGAAAACTGTTGATGACATTGAAGGATACCAGTTGGAAAATAGTTCAGGTATCAACTGTTATGCTAATCTGATTCTAAATGTTATGTTTCATCTAAAAGATCTTCATTAATCATGGGAAATCATGAAAAAAGATTCTGTTCTGCACTACATCATGTATTTCAGCAGTTGGTAACTGACAGAACTAAAATCCATACTGCTTCTTGTATTCGGCATCTTTTGAATATATGTACTGGCAGTGGAGGCTCACAGAGAGAGTGCTGTGGGACCTGGCGTGGGAGGGGCAGGGTGGGGGGAGGTGGACTCGGACATATGACGGAACGGAGTAGAGTAAGTAAATAAATAAATGAAACAATTTACCTTGCGCAATCTGTATCCCCAACTCGGCGAGGCAGCACGCGCAAAGTAAATAGTTTTATTTATTTATTTACTTACTTGACTCCATTCCGTCATATGTCTGAGTCTACTACCCTTCTCCCTGCCCCTCCCCCGCCCCACCCCACTTCCCTACTGCACTCACTATGCGAGCCGCCACTGTGTACTGGTTCATTGAGATTTACCCTCAATATACAACAAGATGCACAATAATGTCTAATGCTTATGCTTGGAGTATTAGAACATGAAGGAATACAGATTGAAAACTTTTTGGGAATAATTTATAGATGGGATCATAAACGTGAAGAGTGTTCATTTACTTCTTCCACTGAGATACTAATAGAACGATTCAAATACTTGACAAGACCAGTCAGCAAATCAGTACCTTTTAACAACTTGATAAAAACATCTAATCAGTACATGAGATGTTCACAATGAAGATCAGAGATGCTGTCTACATTACATATAGAAAGATTTGGAAAATATCTAATTTTAATGCTACAATGTTGTAGAGCAAATGGAAGAAAATTGAAAACTAAAATTTCTAAATTTAAAGAATGTCAAATATCTATTTCAGCAAAAACCTTTACAGCAGTGGTTAAAATATTCCATGATGGACCTTTGAATTGAATTGAAACAGCACTTGTATAGCGCTAACTACCCGGAGGCCTCGTAGCGCTTATGACAGAAACTTAATTAGCAGGGGCTCAAGGCAGGTCAGCAGAGGGTAGCATACAGGTGTGTTTTTAGAATTTTCCTAAAAGAGAGATGGTTTAAAGTTTCCCGCAAAGGCAGAGGAAGAGTGTTCCAGAGTTTTGCCGCAGTATGTGAAAAGGAGCGGCCACCCCAACGAGCCTTCTTGACTCTGATGGGAGTAGCCAGCTGGGAGGAGCTGGAACGAAGAGGACGAGATGGAGCATAGGGAGTGACCAGGGACTGAAGGATTGCAGGGCCAGTGCGATGGAAGGCCTTGTGTAAAATACACATGGCCTTAAATTGTATTCTTCCAGCGATAGGAAGCCAATGAAGTTCCCTCAAAGCATTCCTCGCTGACTGCCATCGGGGAAGGTTGTAAAGTAGACGGGCTGCACTGTTTTGGGTGACTTGGAGCCTCTGGATGGTATAGGCAGGAGCTCCCATGTAGAGGACATTCCCGTAGTCCAGGCGAGATAGTATAAGGGCCTGGACCAGGATCCTCCTCGCCTGAAATGGGAGCAGAGGGAGCACCCTCCGTAGCATCCTCATCAACCCAAAACAGGTAGCCGCAGTCTTCGTAGCTTGTACCGAAAAGTTCAGGTCGGTGTCAAGCCAAATCCCCAGGCTTTTTATTTGAGGTTTGGGCGTAGGGGGTGGGCCTAGACATGGAGGCCAGGAGGATGCAAAGCCCGAGAGGGAGGGATTGCCCAACAGGATGACCTCTGTCTTCTCCCCGTTAAGTTTTAGGCATGAGGATTGCATCCATCTGGAGACCGCCTCCAGACAGGAGCCTAGGGTGTTAGACGATCCCTCCTGGTGGTCTAAGGAGACCACCAGTTGGGTGTCGTCTGCGTAGGTGACAATACGCACACCAAAGGGGTGGACTATCCTGTCTAGAGGCTCCATGTAAACATTGAACAGAGTGGGGCTCAGGGAGGAGCCCTGAGGAACCCCACATCTGAGAGGGTGTTTAGGAGATGCCACCTCGCCCTCGAAGACCTGAAAGAAACGGTCAGCCAGGAAGGATGTCAGCCATTCTAGGGCTGCGTCCGACACACCCATGTCCGCCAGACGTTGTAAAAGCGTGACATGGTTAACTGTGTCGAACGCAGCGCTTAGATCTAATAAGATAATGGCGACCTTTCCACCCTGGTCCAACACAGTTCTAGCTTCCTCCGTTACCGCTAAGAGAGCGGTTTCAGTTCCATGTCGAGGGCGAAACCCTGTTTGGGAGGCACGCAGGAGACCATTTGATTCCAAATGGCTCATCAAGATGTCGTTTACGTGCCTCTCCAGTAGTTTACTCAGCCAAGGGAGCAAAGAGATAGGGCGGTAATTCGCTAGGTTGTTCTGGTCCAGGTTGGGCTTCTTCAACAGAGCCCTCACCATTGCGCACTTCCATGACGGAGGTACGGATTTTGTGGTGATAGAGGTGTTGAGGACGTCCAGTATGACCGGGCGAATTATGTCCACTACCTTAAGAAGGGTCTGGGGGGATGCTGAGTCACTGGGTGAGCCAGAAGTGATCTGAGGGATAAGTCTATCCAGAGTAGGCAGATCTAAGAGAGGAATGGTATTTAGCTGGCAAGGAGTAGCAGTGGATAGGAAGGGGAAGGAAGAGGGGTCCGGGGTGCTGTCAGCTTCTCCAAAAGAACAGTATATAGTCTGAATCTTTTGAGAGAAAAAGTTAGCCAAGTTGTTGCAGCGATCCTGAGCACCCTCCATGGAGGGGCATTCCGTTGGGGGAGAGATAAGGGATTTAACGATTTTAAAAATTTCCCTTGGGGCATTTGCGGCTGCCTCAATTTTACTGCCATAGTAGGAGGCTTGTGCTGTTTTTTGCTCCTGTTTATAGAGCCCAATAGCCGCTCTATAACTAGCCTTCCTGTCTTTGGAGTAATCTTGTCTCCAGGCTCTTTCATATTTGCAACAGAGTAGTTTCCTAGATTTGAGGTTAGGAGTGAACCAAGGAGCAGGTTTAAGTCTTTTTGTGGCATTGGAGGCTCGCACGGGGAGGACCAAGTCCAGTGTGGAGGAGATCCAGCCATCGAAATTGTTGGATGCAATGTTAGCATTCAGTGCTTTCCTCGGGGGATCTCTGGCCAGGGCGGTTTCCCATTCAGGGAGGGGGAGTGAAGACCACTTCCTGCCTCGCTGTTTAGCAAGATGACAGGTGGGGATGGGAGAGTATGTATGCCAGGTAAAGGGGACCAAAAAGTGATCGGTCCAAGGTAGCGGGATCGGGGTTAGCACTGTGAGATCGTCACTATTGCTATAAATGTGGTCCAGGAGATGGCCTCTATTGTGAGTTATATGAAATCCTTTTTGATGAAGATCCAGTGCTGAAAGGTTAGAACGGAGCATATTGGCTGCTGTATTGTGAGGGTCATCAAGATGCAGATTAAGGTCCCCCAATAAAGTGAAGTTGGGTGAGGACAACACAACACTAGCGGCAAGATCCGTTATTTGAGCGATGGAATTTTTTAAAGCACCAGGAGGGCGATAGACTAATATACCTGAAAAGGTGGTAGTAGGGCAGAATTCTAACGAAAAATGTACACTTTCGCAAGTGGGTGAGGTGGTAGGGGTGATGCGGCATTTATAATTGTCTCGATAGACAATAGCCACTCCCCCACCCCTCCCGGTCTGACGATCCAGCCTCTTGAGTGTAAAGCCCTGGGGAGTGGCCCATCCAATCGCTGGATCGTTATCTGAGTGAAGCCATGTCTCCGTTAGGAAGAGTGCATGGGGGTTGAGCTCTTCAATCAATATATGTAATTCCGTGTGGTGTTTACATACGGACCTGCAATTTAGGAGATACAATCTCCATTCCAGGACAGGAGAAGAATGTGGGTTACCTATATTTGGAATAGAGGGATTCCAGTTACAGTTCCTACAGAGGTAATTGATATCAGACGGATGGAATAGATGGGCACAATGAGAACGTAAGGGAGGGCGTAGGGCGAGCAATGACGAGACATCATAAGAGAGGGTGGGTAGAGCCATAGCAAACCAGTCTATACACCGGTCCGCCGGAGCGTCTGGACGCGGACTGGCGCAGACTGGCTTCTCTCTGGCGCCTCTCCGGCGCGTCTACGGCGCTACCGCTGCGCGTCACCGCTGCGCGAGTAATTAGGAGCTAAATAGGTTAGGCGGAGTGGGAGACTAGCGCGTCAACCCACCAAATATGGCCGCCTCCGATGGAGCAACCAGGAAGTTGTGCCGCTTGCCTCCCTCCGCAACAAACAGCACAGGTAGCTGCGGTGGACCGGGGAGTGAGCGAGCACAGCAGGTAAGTAAATTACACAAGTACAGTTTTAAAATCAGTACACACTAAAAATCGCTTATTAAATCAAGCTAAAATAATGGCTAGCAGGAATACAAGAGGAAAACGCTTGTAGCAGTCCTGCTTGCTACCAAGCGCCAGCGCTACTAAATTCTCAGTCAATTCTCGAGCGCGCTTCCAACCGGCCCTTTTGTGATCAGGGCGGAGTGGGAGACTAGCGCGTCAACCCACCAAATATGGCCGCCTCCGATGGAGCAACCAGGAAGTTGTGCCGCTTGCCTCCCTCCACAACAAACAGCACAGGTAGCTGCGGTGGACCGGGGAGTGAGCGAGCACAGCAGGTAAGTAAATTACACAAGTACAGTTTTAAAATCAGTACACACTAAAAATCGCTTTTTAAATCAAGCTAAAATAATGGCTAGCAGGAATACAAGAGGAAAACGCTTGTAGCAGTCCTGCTTGCTACCAAGCGCCAGCGCTACTAAATTCTCAGTCAATTCTCGAGCGCGCTTCCAACCGGCCCTTTTGTGATCAGGGCGGAGTGGGAGACTAGCGCGTCAACCCACCAAATATGGCCGCCTCCGATGGAGCAACCAGGAAGTTGTGCCGCTTGCCTCCCTCCACAACAAACAGCACAGGTAGCTGCGGTGGACCGGGGAGTGAGCGAGCACAGCAGGTAAGTAAATTACACAAGTACAGTTTTAAAATCAGTACACACTAAAAATCGCTTTTTAAATCAAGCTAAAATAATGGCTAGCAGGAATACAAGAGGAAACGCTTGTAGCAGTCCTGCTTGCTACCAAGCGCCAGCGCTACTAAATTCTCAGTCCTCAGACCTACAACAACATCTGGACACTATACAGTGTATCTATAGTGTATTAAAGGATGGACACATTGCAATGATGCCCACTTGGAGTTCAAACCTAGATTGCCATATGAATTACCAAATTCATATTTGTTATTTTTGAAGCCAAAGTTTTGAGTACATCATTCGGCCTATTGGGAAGAATTGAACAGAATGTAGACAGGACTGGAAACTATTAGTATTTATAATAAGTGTTTGGAGTATTATTTGTGCTAATTGATATTGCATTTGGAAAATTGTGTTTAAAAGGAAATACTTTACATATTTGTTGTCTATATTGTACCAGATGTAAATGAAAGTCTACATTTCGGCAAATATATTTGAAACAAAAAATAGAGTTAATGTAGATGAAGGAAGTAATTAATAAAGTGTAGATAGGAAAACACATAGCTACACATAGTGATGATGATGCTCTACGCTGATTTGGTCTTTTTTCTACAATCACTTTAGTTGTTTTTTTTCCCTGCTATTCTGATGATACTACATTAAAATCACTGTGTATGGTGAAGTTAAATGGAATCTGAGAACAGAAAAATAGGGAATCTGAAAATGTTATGTAATTTTAAATTCATGTTGAGGTCTGAAACATATAATATAATTTCTGTAATATACAATCATGTTTCTTTTTCTTCTTTATAGCAGGTGTTTAGGAGAATACTATTCTATGATAGTTCTACTAAGTAATGTATATAAATTACTTAAAAGGTAAGAATACATAATAAAATATGTATGACAATGTGAGATTGTTTTAAAAAGTTTAATTAATTGTTATTTGTTTTTAATACAATACAAATAATGTTGAGCCTTTACACTATTTGCAAACTATAATCATGTTGCTGATGTAATCAGCCAGACAGTCATCCTTCCATGCAAACACTACCTGTGCCCTCATCTATTCTCTCTAGCACAACTATTGCACTAATAGGTAACTCAGGTATTATCCTTGCATTCTTCCTTTCACCCAGGCACTACCCCTGTACTCATACATTCACTCAGGCACTACTCTTGCACTCAACCATTCACTCAGATACAACCCATGCACTCATCCATTCTCTCTGGTACTAGACCTTGCACTCATGTAATCACCCAGGGATTACTCTTGCAGTAATCTTTTTTTACAGGCACTACCGATGCACTGATCTAAGCACCCACGCATTACTCTTGCAGTTATGCAATCACCCATGCAGTACCTCTGCACTTATAGAATCACCCAGGCACTGCCCATGTACTCATGCAATTACTCAGGAACTATTCTTGCACTCAAGCATTCACTGAGGCACTCCTGTGCACTTAAGCAAACAATGCGGCACTACCTATACATATGCGCAAGGTGTACAACGTAGGGGTTTCCATCAATGGCGACGATGAGAAAGGAGAGTGAGACCATAGCAAGGAGGAGGCAGGCACAACAGGCAAGTGCCTTTTTTGTTACAATTAGATTAGGGAGGGTAGAGGGGAGCTGAGCAGAGTGGAAAGGGGCAGAGCAGAGTTTATTCCCAACTCTATGGAACTCTGCATAGTGGCACTACGCCAGCTCCACCCAGGGTTACTTTAGACACTTCAGCTTCATTCAATTATTATAGTGATTATTCCATTTTCTCCTGGATACCCTGGCTGTGGTGCACTTTAGACACATCAGCATCATTCGTTTTTTTAGGTATATAATTCCATTACCTCCTGGACTCCCTGGGCATGGTGCAACTTAGACACCCCAGCATCATTCATTTGTAATGATGATTTTTCCATTTCTCCCTGAACCACATTGACTACCTTGGCACACACTAACCTCCATTTTTTTTAAAGATTACTATTCTATTTACCTATGCAGTTCCCTGAGTGCCACAGGTGTCTCCTTTAGAAGGCCATGTCTGTCAGTGAGGCAGCCACTGTAATCAAGGTGATGACGACTAGCAGTGACAATTAATTTGATGTGTCACTTTAGCGAAGTAGTACCCAAACATTACAGGAAACAGAGCAAAGTGGACAGCAGCCGCAGCCAACAATAGTACAGTTAGAGTAGATCAGGAGGTTGAGCTTCCTTCTGAGCAAAAACCTCCTCTTTTATAATCATCGGATCCCAGATCTCCGGCAGGTAAAAGGAAGGGTACTACTCCACCATTTTCTCCAAGCACCACTTCTGATGATGATGATGATGATGATAGGGACATGGAGTAGACCCTGGCAGAGTCCAGGAGATGCCAGGAGGGTCATGGGAAATACAAAGATCCTGAATCCCTTATACCTAAGCAAGGGGATGATGAGGAGGTTGGTAACGGTGAGGCAGTCTTTGTGGAAGGTGACACAGAGGAGTCTGACATTGCTATTCAACCTGCTCCAAGGGATGTGGCACAGGTAGAACTAATGTCCAAAGGGGCACACATGTGCGCGCCCTACTGTCGCACTGCAAAATCAGGAATCTATCCTCATCATTAGCAACTTATTTTCCTTTTAACTTGTAAATCTCTTATTCGAAGCAAACCCATCTATAATCTTGAAACCATTATCCAATATTCATCCATGCTCCCAATCATCACGATAAAAGCAGCATAATTATTTTTATATCTTCTTATGCCTCCTGCATGCCCTTCGGGCCTTCGACAGCGACACGTTGAAAGGAATCAAGGGCAAGTGTTGACTCAAAAGGTGTTTACTACTTCTACCCAATGCATTTCAGGCCAAAGTGGCCCTTTGTCAGGGGTCACTGAAATGGATAATAAAAGAACATTTCAAACATTTGTACAAAACACTTAATCTGCCAGAAAGTGAATACAAGAGTAAAATCATGCCGTGAATGTGAACGCTAGTTACAATTTCAACCCAAATTCTCCTAGTTCTAATCTCTCCCTGTGGCGATTTGTCCCCTACATCAACAAAGTTGAACCAGCATGTTATGAAAAATAATCATTAACATCATAACTCACTTCCCATGCTCCATTCCCTTTAGCCACATAACAATCCTTGATGACACGTGCAAAAATAAACTTGTGCAATCCCCTTACACTACCAATGCATTTGCGTGTACGTTCACCCCTTACTCAACCCAACGATTCAAGGGCTATCTTATAAAATATTTTGGCTGACAGCCAGATGTCCCGAGGACTGGTCTCTGTTCAATGGCAATGGCTTTAAAACTGTGGGGCGCCCCAAGGGAAGGTGCAGATGGGTGCCAAGGGTGGGTGTGATTCTGGAACAAAAGAGCAGGTAGACTGTCCCAGACGAGCACAGACAATGTGCATCATTTTGGTAAAGTGTAATCTCATATTATGAACGTAGACAACGTGTCATGGGGCAAAAATTAACAACTTTTTGTCACTCATGCCCTGCTGGTAGTAGGTGTCAAGGAAAGGATTCCAGACTCGCTCATAAAGTGACTGTATCATGGGACGGTGTAATTATTTCCGTGTTATAACGCGTGCATTCATACGGTATTGGTGGGTCGTAGCCCCATATTCCAAGCAGCATAAGCACTTCGTCTTCTGCGGGTGTATTATTGAGTTTTCACGTGTACTAACTTTTTCTTTTGGTTTAGAGCAGTGCCATGTAGTATGTAGAAAGTTGATTGCTGTTGATTTAATGTTTCATACACGTTTGGATTTTGCTGAGCTACTTTATTTCATCAGGACTCACCGTTAACACATTTAAGAACCCTGTAACATAGGAAATTCCACTTAAATATTGAATGCACCCAGCGGGGAAAGAATAATGTACACGGCATCTGGCCTCTGCTAAGCAGCATTGTCTGCAATTACACTCACACAAACTTCTCATTTGAATCATTTTGCACAGCTGTTTTCTTAAGGTATAAATGTAGGCACTATATTCCACATTGCTCCCATTAGATACATGAAGCGATATCCAGGATTCTTGAATAAAGAGACTTTTGTCCTCTTGGACTTGTACCTTAATTACTGTGTAGTTAAACTGATCTTTGATGTAAATCATTTATTTTCAACAATTTGTTTATGCTAGTTGTGTGTTCTTTTTACTGCCAATAGTAAAGATAACAAATGCATGATGAGTCGTGGGAACTTGTGATAAGCAGCCATAAAATCCTGGCTACTGGAATGGAGTATGGCGAAAAAAGACCATATTAGGTTGTGCTGAAGTGCTATCCTAATCTTTTCCCCATTGCAGGAAGATAAGGTGGCATACACATGCTACAAAGGGAGTTCTTTGCTCAGATAATTTACGCGAGTTTAAGTTATTGCCATTGTAAGTGGCAATGCTTTTTATTTATGTTTTAAAAATAAAAACAAAATAAAAGGCATTGTTATTTGCAATGTCAATAGCTCACACTTGTGTAATTTTGAGACCTATTGCATTGCAAATGCTTGTTCTTTGGTGAAAGGAGTTGGATTCTTAGAATTGTGGCATCTATCAGCTGAGTCTGGCCTATTTTGCCAGAGTTGTTGTTCCAGCATCGCATCATGATATTCTGCAATTGGTTGGACAAGATTTGTAGCAAAGTGCTGTTTATGCTCTCTACTTGATGACAGACACGTGGACCATTTGTCAGGGGTCTGGTACCATGCTCATCTCTGCAGACTGGATCTCTTTTGTGGGGGAAAAGCAAAAGATATCTGAAGGTCTTGGCCCTAAAGAAAGTTTTAAGAGCGTTCCGCTTCATTAACAGTAGCCATGTTTGCCATGGACAAATCACATACAGCTGTAAACATTTTTGATTAATTTAACAGCAAGGTAGATTAATTGCTGCAAGCTAGAGGTCTCAGAATTGGATTTGTTGCCAGGGACAATGTCAGTAAAATAGTCAAGGCCATTTCAGATGGTGGCTATTTCAGTATCCAGATGGTGTCTAAAAGGTTTGTCCCCTCAGGTGTGAACGAAAACACAGAGGCACATGCCTTGATTGAGGGCTTTAATCCTTTGCTTGGATTATAATACTTGGCTGCAACATGACAACATCTTGTCCTAACAGTACATTTGTGCCACACTACTTGATTCACAGTACAGAAACATTCTGGCCACTTTCATTCATTTTTCTGAGGGGGATGTTTCAAAATATAAGAGGCGGATTGTTGAGCAAGTCAGAGACCTGGAAGAAGAATGGCTAAAACTTAGAGTCCCAGCCTACAGTTCTGAGTTGCTGCCTTCAATTTCCAGAGAGGGCAGTCTTTTCTCACAGCAGTCCAAACAAAGAAATAAACAAACAAAGCTTTGTTTCGATTGTATTTTAACAATCATAAAAAGCACAAATAAAATACATAGTAGGTTACAGTAATTTCTGTCACAGATTTATAAAGGGGGAACATGTTAATCTAAAAGAGACACTTCATTTATATATCATTCATTTAAGCATAATCATAAATACAATAAGGGAGATAAAGAGCAATACATCTAAAAAATTAGCCACCTCTTTGATCCTAGATGACAATACTCTTTCGTTGATACAGTATTTTTTTAAAAGCATAGACACCCTCCAGGCTACATACTCATTTTCTAAAAGCAGAAGCTTTAAAAAAGCAGGGCAGTATTGTCTCAAGCCCCAGTTCTGTAAAATCAGGACTATCCAGAATTTTCTTAGCTCCTTATAAAAGTTGCAAAATAAAACCAAGTGTTAAGAGGATTGTTTTGACAAACAATCACATGGACATGGTTGTAGCTCCCTGGCCCAGTCATTCATGTGGGGGAATGTGACCAATCTGTCACCAGGTACAAATAGCAAATTTGGCAGTAAATTAAAAGTTGTTAGTACCATCTGGTGCTGCAGGACACTGGGTTTATTAATTTCCCCCATCAATCATAGGGTGTCCAAGAAAGAAAGGATCTTTTTTCTAAGATCTTTCCTGGATATGAAAGTGATGGTGCTAGGGTTCGTAAAATATTCAGGGTTGCCAAAATCTTTAGTAAAATCTCATATATACTTAACCCATGGTATTTTTTGGACACCATCCAGCAAAAGAGTGTCTTGTAGTAAGTCCCTATTAAGTTTAGTCTTGTCCTTAGACCAGATCCTATGCCACAAATGAATGGGCTCAAGTTTTATGAGGTCGGAGACGTATGAGAGACCAAGCTCTGTATGGCAAACATAGATGGGAATACTAGTGGGTGCCGACAGGACATATCTCAGGAAGGAGTTCTCACCTGATTGGATTATATTGGTGTCAGCCCAGCCGTGTGGATGACAGTTGAGATACATTTAGCTGTGTATATCTTCAAAGGTTCCAGTGGTGGTTTACGTCCCAATTTTCTTGCAAAGTTAGCAAGAGCAGATATTGTTCTAATTAATGCTAACTTTTTGGTTCCAACAGCTTTTGTCCATGTATCGTTATGGCTAAACAAAATGCCTAAATATGAAAAGCTGTTGGTTGGGGAAATTGGCATTCCCTCCACAGATAGGTCCTTGTGTTTCTGGATCCCACACCTACATCTCATAATGTTATTTTTTGAGATGTTGATTCTAAGGTCCAAATCATTCATAAAGTTAATAAAGTTGTTTAGGGTCTTTTGTAGACCTATCTGGGAATGAGACATGATCACCGCATCATCAGCATATAACAAAGCTGGGATGGGGCGTTTACCTATTTGTGGTAGATCTTGAGCGTCTTTAAGGAGGGCCCGTTCTAGCCCATTAATATAAAGGTTAAAAAGGAAGGGGGCTAGGACAAAACCCTGCCTAACCCCCCTCCTAATAGGGAAAGAGGCAGTGAACTCTCCTCCCAGACCAAATTGGACATGTATTTTTGCTCCATGATAGAGGTGACAAATACAATAAATATTGTTTTTGTCCACCTCCATTGCTTCTAAAATCTCCCAGAGTTTTGAGTGCCTTATACAGTCGAAGTGAGATCAATAAAAACTAGATATAGGTTTCCCTTTTTGGCCCGGATATACTTCCACAGTAAAATAAAAGGTTTAGACTCTGTTCCACGGTCCCCAGCCCTTCCCGTAAACCATATTGAATGTCATATATGATTTGGGTTTCTTCTGCCAAGCATTGTAGGCGTTCCAAAATGATACGACCCACAACCTTGGCCATAGAATCCAATAAGGAAATGGGCCTATAACATGTGGGGTCGTGGCGATCTCCCTTTTTAAAGATGGGCACTATAATTGACTCCACCCAAGTTGATGGGAAAGCAACCACACAGCTTGCATTAATTATTTGCGTGATTATGGGTATCCACAAGGTATCATTGGACTTATGAATGTCCACTGGGATCCCATCAGGACCAGAGGCCTTCCCACCGGCACTTAGGGAGAGTGCCCAAATTACTTTGTCAACCTTGAAGTGTAAGTCTGGTTTCTGCACGTTAACCCCGGCGTGTACACTGTCAGAGCCCTGAATACTAGGGTAGCTGTTATATATCCTGGAGAAATGCTTAATCCATTGAATCTCAGTAATGGACACTTCAATTGTTGGGCCCTCAGCCGGGGACAAAAATGGAGATCTGACTGCTTTTCAGAATGCGGCGCAATCTTTAATTTGCGGGGCTAAGGTAAGTGCCTCCCATGCTGCGTTTTTAAGGGCGTTTTTCCTTTCTAGTAGGGTTAATTTATCATTTATTCTAGCCTGTGTGATTTTATCTAAGTCCTTTGGGCTCTTATGCAACTCGTGTTTCAGTATGGAATGTGCAAAAGTGCAATTGGAGTCGAACCAACGCTTGGGGGCTAACCTTTTACTGCCTTGTTTGAACATTACTGCCCTGACTGCTGCCACTACCTCTTGAAATGAGGATAAAATACTTTTGGGAAATGCTGATTTATTCAGGCATGTGTCAAAGGCCGATCTACACCTTGTAATTAGTTGTTTAATTACGACTTCGGGGTCCAGCATATTCCAATGAATGGTATATCCATTCGAATGAGCAAGTTTTAAGTTAGCTAAATCCTCATCTAGATCCTGATTGTCCCTACCCTGTCTACTCATAGGGATACTAACAGTAGTACATAAGGGGAAGTGATTGCTAATTGAGATTGTGTCAACTGAGTAAGTAAGGAGTCTGGAAGCAAACATGTTTGACAACAGGATATAATCTATAGTGGAGCTAGATCCCCTGATGTTAAAAGTCTGTGGGATCACAACCGGGTTGGGACATAATTTGTTTGCAAAACCCAAATCAAGATTAAAAAGTTTCCCTGTAGTTGAGTGACAGTAGTGGCTATTACTTATACCTTCATCTAAGTTAAAACCACATAACCTGCCATCCTCAGAAGGACACAGAACACAGTTGAAGTCCCCACATATAATAAGCATTTTCTCTGTGCTGTTTCCATCATAGAGAGTTCTTAATTCATTAAGCAATGTGTTAACCACCTTATTGACACAGTCCGCTGGAATATTATTATAAAAGTTGACCAAAATCATGGAGTGAGAAACAGATAATGCCAAAATTAGCAATTGGTAGTATGTGGATTCAAGGTGGGGCTTGATCGTGATAAAGTTTAACTTATTCAATACGTATATAGAAAGTCCACCTTTGGGTATACCCCTATCGCTTGAGTGTTAAAAGTTCTGTATCCATTTATGTGGATTGCATCCCTCAACCATGTCTCCTGTAGACAAATAATTTCATGGTTTAATATATATTCAGTCCACTGGGGATTGCCAATCTTAGTTCGTAATCCTAATATATTCCATGATATAAGTCGACATCCAGTTATCGTGTTAATACCGGGGGGACCATTTACCCCCACATTAGGAGTATTGTTAAGGTCATGACTACTCCGCTGCCCTATATTAGACTGTATATTGGGGGATATTGCTGGTAAACTCTGAGACCCAAAGGCTGACCCCGTGACGTGGTTCAGGTCCCTTACACCATCTACTGTTGATTGTTCCAAAAATGGGATCAAGGGCCTGCAGTAATGTCCCTGGGCCTTGATTTCAATTACCTTATAATCCCTGGGGGGTATTGATTTTAAAACCTCAACTGAGGATTGCAATATATTTACGTGCATTAGCGCTCTATCTCCCTGCTGATCATCCTGCCCATCAGCGGATCTGAAGTAGTTTTTGTCAGGAGGTAGCCAGCCTATATCCTGCAAGGTATTCAGGATTTCAAAGTGGTTACTGGTTGGGATGGTATATCTAGGCTGGGTGCAAAGGGCGAATCCTCTTTCTCTAGGAGCTGTTCGTGAAAAGATGGAAGGCGGATTGAAGAACCCCAGGGGTAATATGGGCAGCTTGTTTAATCGAACTGTCCCATTGCCCGCCCTTTCTAATATTAGGCGAACAAAATTCGGGGACCGAAAGGACAAAACAATGCAGTCTCCTTCAAGTGACTTCCTAGTTTGCCCCATCCAACTGATTCTACGTGACATTTTATATTCCGCAAGCAAGAGATTGATATTAATCCCAGTCCTGGCACTAAGGAAGTGTAGTGATCTATTGCACAGAGTAGACCAGTGCTCAACGCCGCCAGCAGGCAGCGTAGGAGCACTGTCCAACACCACGGTATATGGTGTCACTTCGGGAGGTAAGTGCAAGTTTGTATCAGGAGTCTGAGGGGCTGAGCGGGGAAGGGACCTACTCCTCGTCAAATTCATAGACAGGCCGCTACTGTTTCGTGAACAATCAGTCCCACATACATTATCACTATGTGGTTTATGTTGGGGTAGGAGGTGACCCTTATGGGAGGCGGACACTGCATTACCATGCTCTCTATTGCCTGGTTTAGTAATGGGATTGTTAGATCCAGAGGGCCTGGGTAAGAGGCCAGGATTAAGAGTTTGCTGACCCATACTATTCCCTAGTGAGTTACTGGGGGAGGTATCCTCATATCTCCTCCCCGTATTCACCATAGGAGTTTGGACTAGCCAGCCTAACTTCTATACAGGAAAGTTTTTGTATTACAGGCTTTAAGAGAGTGGATAGCATAACTTCCAGCTTACCTAATCAATCATCTTTGGGTGGATTATGTGAAGATCCCCCACTGCCCCCTTCATTCTGAGCCGGTATATTGGCCTGGGACTGCTCAATGTTGGATTGACAGGTTTTTTTTACCTGTATGTTTTGACGTGGGGTGAGCAAATTTACTTGTACCCTGACCTTTCCTTTTCTCGGATGGCGGGTGTTGGAAAGTCATCCTGTGCCCAGGGCACAGGATGACTTTTCAACATAGCCCCCCCCAAACGAAAGGTGATGGGTTACTAACCTACACCCTGGTAGTCCTCATCGGCTAAGTGGAAAAATCTGGAAAGTCCATCTGCAATGGCATGGTCAACCCCAGGTCTGTGTTCCACTGTAAATTCCATTCAATGTAGGGAAATGGACCACCTTAACAGCTTGGGATTCTCCCCTCTCATCTTCATGAGCCACCTGAGAGGCCTGTGGTCAGTTTGAACACGAAAGTGAGTTTCCAAACAAATATGGTCTCAACTTTTTCAGTGACCACACCACAGCAAAAGCCTCTCTCTCAATGGCACTCTACCTCTGCTCTCTGGGAAGAAGCCTCCAGCTAATAAAGGCAACTGGCTGGTCAAGGCTCCCTTCATTCAGCTGTGACAAAACTGCACCAATCCCTTGCTCTGAAGCATCAGTCTGAACTACAAATTCTTTTGTGTAGTCAGGGGCCAGTAACACTGGTGCTGAACACAAAGCAGCTTTCAGAGTGTCAGAAGCCTTCTGACACTCTGGGGTCCTCACCCCTCTCTCGGGTGAGGTTGGGGGGAACATCTTCCCACCCCCTTGGGTTCTCCTCCGCTGCCCTGGCCCAGGCCTTTAGGGACTCAAGCAACCCTGCCTTCCTCATCTTCATTGCAGGACGCAGCCCCTAAGCCTACACTGTTCCCTAAGATCCGCCATCTTAAACTGGGACAGTTTAGCCAGGTCCAGCTCCATGGTTCCCTAGTTTTGGGTCACAAAAACTAGGCACAATAGACTTAGAACAATTTGGAAAAATCAAAACAATGGATTAAAAACAGTTTAGTCCAAATTCGAAAAATCAAACTCAAAAGTTTTGTTCTAAGGCAATTTAGAGGATTTTTATAATCTCAAATTATTCACTGAAAGGTGCACTTTTTAAACTCAAGTCCTCATCCACACCGCTGAACACCAAATGTTGGAAAGTGGGTTATTGGTAGGGGCAAATGTAGTTCTGCCACTGGCAATAAGGCCACTAACACATGATAGGACTCAGCATAGGTCTTAGAAAAGTATTCCTTTGCTCAACCCTTGGTAACGTGGCTGCGAGCAGACAGGCTTAACTTCAAAGACAGCTATGTAAAGCATTTAAAAACACCATTTCAGTAAATAATTAAGACACAATGCAAAATAAAAATCCAACACCAATTTATAAAAATAGGTAATATTTTTATCTTTTAAATGTCACCAAAACGAAAATAATCCACTGTAGGGAACGTGATATATGAATTTTTAAAGATTAGTCACTTTCTAGTGCTTAGAAACCAACAGTGCCCCTTTAAGTCTTTTTGTTTTCTCTGTCAGGGACACACCTTTATAAATTGGTCTGAAGAATTCTCACCACTGTAGTGGGCTGCCTTCTTCAGCAAGCAGGGTCCAGTTAGAACACCTTCCTCGCGTTCTGCTTGCAGGTCCCAAAGTATCCAACACACAATCCAAGGTTCCGGAATCTCCAAGAGGGTCCTTGAAAGTGTGAAACTTCAATTCCGCAATCCACTTGAACAAAACCCTTACAAATCCACTGGTACTCCAGGCTTTGAATTCTTTGTGGGGATGTCCAGGTAAGCTCTGTTAACCTGTAGCTTGCAGGGAGTTTCCACTCTTGAGTCCTTTGGCAGCAAGGTAATCCATAGGGCTGTAGTTTCAGAATCCATAATGGCTGTTTTTCAAAAAAGGAGGTAAGAGCTGGCTAAACACACCCCCTGGGATATCTCATTTCCATGGACCATCCCCGTACCATCTGCACATACCTTTCATAAGCCTAGCCCTGACTCTGGGTCACAACTGTCATAGTGGACTGAAACCCAGGCCTCCCCTCTTGCCTTTGAAGAGCGTAGTTTACGACGCCACCTCCTGGCCTGGCATTCCTATAGAACAGCACACTGGCCTCCCAGCAACCTGGCTAATCCACCTAACTCTGATCAATCAGGGCAGACCACTGAAAGGGTGAATTTGAACTTACAAACAAGAAAGTCTCCTAACTTATTGTATGTACACTTTAGGAGAAATTAAAAATATAACGTTGTTGCATTTACTACTTCCATTCCGGGAAGTCTTTGTAGGGTCTGGCTAGTCCTCTCCTATCAATATTTATTAATCAATCACTTCCTACCATGTTAACCTATGGGCCATGGGGTTTGCAATAGGGAAAATGACCTGGGCCACTTTTCAAGAACCAGGGCTTGTAAAACCATATTTAATTGTTATTTCCCTAATTTCTACAGGACCCCCACCCCCTGTGGAACTAGGGAAGACTTCAGGGGTTCTGAATATGGAGAAATATTGCAGATCATCCTTACCCATTCCTTCTAGCATCAAAGTAGAATTTGAGCAGCTCTTTAATACAATGTGGGGAGTGAAATGTAAAATTGCACTTTACCCAGGCACATATAACTTCATTTTAGAAGGGCACTCCTTATAGATAACTGACCCCACACCCGTGGGATACCTAGGGGTGACCCGGGGGGTCCCTAATAAGCAGAAACATGGTGGTATTTCATTTGTAAGTGCCCCTACCCCCAAAGTCGAGTTTGGGCACAATTTGAGGTTTAAAAGCTGTCCTGGCCACCAGTTCTGCTTTTAAACTGACCTCAGGCTTCAGCAGTGCACAAATGCAAGTGCAGAAAATCTTCTGGCCTCTAAACTGCCATGCCCCAGGATACTTGAGACTTCTAGGTAGTTTCAATCCCCTGCGCTATTACATACTAGGGGCTTATGGGGTAGGTCATGCCAATTACAGGGGTACCCCACCATACCATAATGTACCCTAGTGTATGTTAGGTGTCTTAGCTGTATTCTAATGTGTTCCTTTTGGATTGGCACTGGCCCTGGGCCTGGTTAAACAGAGCCCAGGGTAAGTCAGAGTCAGTTACCACCAGTTCCAGTCAGCAAAACGTTGGGGGGTGCCCAGGGCACAGGATGGCTTTGCAACAGCGGGGCAAGGGTAAGGCCCTGCGTGGTCTTAGATTTCTGGGCCCTAATTGTGATGGGAGACCTCTGTCTTATGTCACTGGTTTCCGGTAGCTTCATAGCTACAGGAGCCGGGTCTATAACTCCTGGGCCATTTAGGGAGGGTGGAAACTCCTCAATCTCCTCCCCCACAGGTGAAGACACAGTGGTGGAAAGAGCGTTACGTGCCGTTGAGAACTGAGGTTCCAGGGATAATCTCCTTTCAGTGAGTTCAATCTCATGGATTAAGACGGACTCAGCCCATAGTAAGAAGGCATCCAATGTTCCTACAAACCCCTGGCCGGTGTTTCCCTTTTTGCTCAATTCGGTGCCAGAATATCCACAATACAGGATAAAAAAAACCACGATAGATGAGGGGAACTAAGACAACAGTACCTTGATGTTAAAGTCTACGGTTGTTCTCTAATGTCCTGAATCGATGATGTGGCCCAGCCCAACCTCCTTCGACCTTTGACAAGCGCCCCGCTAGTGCTGCTGGGGGTTGTAGTTCGAACCTGGAGATTCCCCCAAGATGACTCCGGTGGCGGTGGCCGCTAAAGGCAAGAGCAATGCCCGTTAAACTGGTCTCCCCAGATTCACTTTTCCCTAGCTGCGCACTGAGTAGGCTGTGAAAATGATTCAGGAGTCCCTAATTAATCTACCCGAGGTACAGCAAGATTCCCCCCCGATTCCGTTTCACCGTATCTGTGGCGCAGGTCCTCGTGAAGGGACAGCAGATTATTGCCTGTAGCTCTCAGTCTTCAAATCTCCGAATGCACCAGACAGGGTCCGGTCAGGTTTCCCAGTAAGTTTGCTGCCAGGATGATCACAGCTCCTCAGTGTGTCTCACTCCCTTCAATATTCGCATCCTCTGTCCTTGATAACAAGCATTCTCGCAGAGGACTCGGGCTGGAGGCACTATTATGCCCATTTCATTATAGCTCACCCGTGACTCAGTCGTCCTCCAGCAGGGCCCCTCGTGATTTATATCTTCGACGTTCCCTCCACTTATAGTGCAGTCAAGTCTCTCAGCTTCCAAGGGCCCCAGGATCACCTGCTCCATTGCCAAGGACGCTCCCTGATGTGGTCCACTTTCCACCCGGAAGCCGCTCTCACTCTGAGGTCAAGTAGCTATCGAGCCAGTTCTCGGCGTTGCTCAGCAGTCATCCACTCAGGTGCAAACGTTGTACTCTGCACCACCAGGGGGTCTGGGAAATGTCCTTCTTTCCGCTCCCTTTTAGGCCAGTCGTCACACACACCAGTCAAGGAGCTTTGGCACCAGCAACAACGTGTGCTAGTGGCAGGGAAGCTTTCCGGTAAACATGGGTGCCGGGCAAGCATTGTTCATGAGTCAAAGGCCTCAGCAGTCAACAACACCATCAACCAGAACACCGGCACCAACAGCAAAAGAAGGACCTACCCACCCTCTGCATTGTATTTGTTTAAATCAGCAGCGTTTAAGTCCAGTGTAGAGGCGATGGCAAAAGCGGTTGAGCAAGTGGCCACACCAATGACCATCCACAGGATGTTCCAAGAGTATCTGGATGATCTAAAAGAGGTCAAAACCCATTGAAGTATTGGTATAGAAAGATGCCCCAATGGGCAGACATCAGCACGTTGGCCATAAAGTATCTGGCTCGTCCTATAGCCAGAGTGTCTGCAGAGCCTGTGTTCAGTGCAGCTTGTGTGGTTCCTACAGTAAAAAGGACCAGTCCCTCACCTCTAAATGTGGAGAGATTGACTATGATCAGAATTAATCAAAATTTCATACAACACAATTACATAGTTCCTGAAGCAGCATAGGAGGATTGGTCAGATTCAAGTGTGTTAGCTGAAAATCTTCTGGGTGAACCACCTGAGTTTGAGGACAAACTCTACTTCCCAGGCTGAGTATGCCAGTGCCCCCATTAACCTTTTGGAAAATTTCTCGTTCAACTTCTTTCTTTGTCCAATACAAACCAAGTAGCTAGTAGAACATTATTATTTTTGTGGTAGATATATGTTTCCCCACCATTTCTTAGTCACATATATACTGCCAGATTGCATTTGGACCAGTTTGCATTAAAAGAAGCCTCCACAATTCCTTATGACATTGGAGACAATGCCTGCCTCCCTCACATGCCAATCATTTGTGGCATCACTTATCAGGACTGGCCCAGAAGATTGTTGATTTACAAGAGTCCCAAAACAAAATTCTAATGTGTTGCCTGGGTCAAATATAAATTGTGTACCTACTACCTAACCTACCCATGCCTGGACTGGATGAGGTAACTACAACTATTGCAAAGGTGAGTGAGTGAAGATTGATTATGATTCATCTGGTGGCAAGCAAAGAGGGAGGTGTTGAACTATAATTTGAGAAGTTCCCTGAGATGATTTGAAATGTTTGGGGCCTAATGATGGGCAATCATTTTTTCCAGTCGAAGATTGGCCTTTACATACTTGCTTAGTGAACATTGGCCCCATTTACCCACCCATTGATAAAAGTAATCCATATGTTAGCTATAGAATGAAGAACATCAGTTGTCAGCAACACCATTTAGACCTTGTGTTGAATAACCATAAATGCCTAACCTAAGCTTGTCCACTCCAGACTTTGAGTTCAGTTTTCATGACTCGAGGATTTCTTAACTTTTGTTTTAATTAAATAGTAGATCCTCACTGCTCAAGTTACTACTATTGCTATTTTTTGTTATTTTATCACTATCAGGAATTCTTTTTTGTGTCATCATGTCTTAGTCTGATCAAAATTCTTTGTAAAGCTTTGATATAATTTATAACCTACTAACTCAGTGATTTATTTCCATTTACTTGCCTGTGATGGATGATCCTTCCTATTAATCCTACAATTGGAACTCTCCTGGGTGAGACTGGAATCTCTCTTGAAAAGTTGTGATGCCTACCCTGTTATGTCTTCATCTATATTCAGGTAAGACAACTGTGGAGGGAGTGAAGTGAACTAGCTGAGTTAGTAAGTAAGTAACTAACTGCTACTGCAAGTAATTGTAAGTCTAGGTTGCTAAAGACAATATAGGCCATGGCAGTATCCCCCCTAATTGTCAAGATAGAGAGGTATAACTTCCTATTACTAAGCGGTATAATACACTCCTACAGGCAGATAAACAAGCTGTGTAAAAACTACAGGCAGCAGTGCAGAGTAAAAGTAAAACACAAAAAAACTACTTCAGGCATGAATTTCAATAAAATATAGTAATGTTACCCATTGGTTTTTTTTGCAAGCAAACCTCCCTCTCAACCCACAACACTCCTAAACAATGACCCCAACCACCAATTTCCACAAATGTTCAACCAATAAAACAAACCCGGTCCTAACTCCCTTCTCACCTTCTCCACCCAAAAGTCTCTCCCAACAAAACAAAAAAAGTAAAAAAGGACTGGAAGAAGGCATTGTGCATTTGGGTACAGAGTTGGTCCAGGGTCCGCACCATCCTGATGAACTGGCTCTCCATAGAGTCCATTTGCTGCAGAAAGTGCCACAGCAATGACCTGTCAGAGCAGGAGGGGTCGGCAGCAGTTATTGTCAGGGACCCTCTCAACTGGCAGCAGCACCGTTGATGAGATGGCTGAGAAGCTGGAGGATTCAGCCTTTTTGTCTTCCAGGGCCACCAGCCACTGGTTTTCCAGCTAGATATGGTCCAGCTGTTGCCAGGGCAGATGGGCCGCTATCTCTTGCCTGTTGGGTGCTATGGGTGGACCAGTAGGAGGAGCTATATTGAAAAAAAGAAAAAAGACAAATTGTAAATAATTCTCCGTGCACAGAATTGTTTGAAATTAGTTGGTGGCATAGTATCAGAACATTTTTTGTCCCCTAGAGCCATTGGCATTTGATGCGATTATGATCAGGAGAGTCACAAGGCCAGTCTTATGTTTTACCAACACATGCCTCAGATAAAAAGTTTGTGGCAAAAAAATATTCAGGCAGAATAACACTGGTTTAAAAAATAAGTGATTTCATTTTTTTCTTCTAAAGGCTTTTCAAATAATTAAACAGACACTTTGAGTGGAACAATACATTACTTCTCATTAATGAGTAAGTCATTATGCACTATGGAATACAAGTTGTGTGCTGTATTAAATTAATGGAGTCATGCACATTGCTAGCAAGCGTGTCAGGTATTTTGCTACTGTCTCCAGCTGGGGCAGCTGCTGTTGACAATTATCTATTTTTAATTCCAATAGCCCTGCTCTTCCTTCTCCAAATGCCTTAATCTTTCTTCCCTGACTCCAAAGAGGCAAATGAATAATAATTAAGATACTACATAACACACCTCACTTATGAAATGCGGAGATTATCCTGTATGCCCGTAAGTAGACATTGGGGAACATGATGCACTGCACTAAACGAAAAGGAAGGGGCAAAATAGATTGTATTTAGCACATTCTTAACAGCGTATCCCATTCGCCAAACTTGACATCAAATCATGCACTTACTCTCAGTTTACTCACTGGCCTCACCGACCACCAGATATTATTTCCAACAAATTCATTTGCTAGGCAGTACAGAAAGGAAACCTGACATACTCTACTACAGGGTAGGGTATAGGGATTAGGTTCGTAGGGTAGAGCTTTTAATGTAGGACAGAGAGGTAACTTATAGTTTCATCATCTTTGGCTTATTCAGTCACTGTACTCATTGACGGAATTCGAAAGGCGGAAGGGGAAAATCTAAACAAGCATAAAACAAATCTTTTATAGGAAACCATGAAATATATTTTAGAATCACTTCACATGGCTTGAAAATTAAATGTGGCACATACCAAGAATGGATTTTTCAATTTGTTGATGATGAATCAGAGTCATTGACGCACAATTAGGGGGTGAAATAATGATCAGTTAAAGACATATGGCATTGGTTGGCAAATGCAATGGGACCTCATACTTTCCAACCACACTGCACTGTGATGGAAACTGCTGGTATACTGTATAAATGATTTGCACAGCATACAACATTGGGGGCGGTTCCATGACCATGGGCACTCTCTCGCTAACTCACTGTTAGTGCATGAGCAGGAAAAAGAAAGCCGCCTCAACAAACATGTATTTTCAATATTATTTCAAATACTAGCTTACGTAGGCCTGCAATCTTCACTGTAGACAGTAGAGTATACAAAATGTGTTCTTAGTCTTACAGTCCCAAAAGATATATTGGAGAGAGGGAAAAATTATTACCAACGAAGCAGAACATAAGTGAACTAGAGACTAGTACAGATCATAAAAGTCTGCTACCAAAAAAAAAACATGTAATAAGGAAAAAACGATAATGCAGGTATAACAGGGATGAAGCTAAAAATGAATAGGGGTGTTGGAAAACAAGGGGACAATATAAAATATAAACAAGGCAACATTTTAACGTAGCATAGTGAGCAAATGAAAAAGAGCTAATCCACTGTGCTTTCCAAGAGTGGGTTAGTATCCAATCCTTGTAATATTGTGAAAGTAAGATGGCAGGTGAGGGTCCCAGAGCAACTTTATTTCTCACCAGCAACACCAGTCTCCATGCAGTAACTCCCGTCCTGGCACCCAGCATCAACTTTTCAATTTCCCAAGACTCTACCCTAAACCCACAACAATCATATAACTCAACATTACGGAGCAGAACCCTCGGCAGTGGCGTTGGTGGTAGGCATTCCCTGATGGCCAGCTACTCCTGGACTTGTCTCTGCAAAGTCCCTCTTTTTGCCATTGGGTCCTGATGTAAGAACCGAAGAGAAAAATAATTCATGATTCAGTTAATCTCCAGACAGACAAACATAGTCACATTATAGTTCTCAAAAATAGATCACCTATAGTACTAACTTCAAGTCTATCAAATACCGTTGCCTATACTAATCCTAAAATCCCTTTTCCAATTTTCTTAACAAAAAATACATTTGTAATAAAAGCAGTGCAGTGAATGATCTTTGAATCTATTCTCATTTATCAACCCCTTTGATGGACAAGCACAGTCTCCCTGTTTTGCAATGCATAGATGCATACTACTCATTGCTGTGGAATAGCTTAGAACTGTACAAGCTACATAAACAAAGTCACATTGAAAACTAACAAACTGATATCCCTAATTCACTATAGTGACATGAGGACAGAATGGTCTGCAAGGGCTTCTTAATCTGGCAAAGGGAACGGCAATGATGAGTACGATTAAGCAGTTCTTAGCACCTGCCTAACAGAAACTGGATCACCTAATAATAATATTCTTAATGTCAACTAAACATAACTTACCTTTAAGCGTAAGCTCCTTTTCAGAAAGAGAATGTTAGCAGTGTAGAACACAAACACAACAAACAATACTCACCGAGCCCTGGAATCTCGACACTAAGCAGGTCTGCTCCCGGTCAAGAATATCTGCACAGTGGTGTGTCAGCTGCTGGACGGTGTGCTGAACCTGGCTGGTGCGCTGCATGCACTGGTGCCCCCTCTCCCAGTGTAGCCAATGCTCCCGCATGGGGTATCCACTGCCAGGCCTGTCACTTTCTGTCAGCATGGAGGGGAGGAGGCACTGCAGAAAAAAAACTCTTGCCGCCACCTCCTACTCGCTGAAGATCGGCCAGGGCTGAACAGCTGGGGGGCGGTGCAGACTGCAAATTAGTTGACCCTGCTCTTCTATAGCACTGGGTGGGGTAAAGATTAGAAGAAAAATAACAGGAAAAGGAAGGAAAGGAAAGAAGAAATAATGAAGTAAGGGCAAAATGTAAGCAAAACACAAAAAGTTTGGAAAAAACATAAAATACCCCAACACAAACACACACACACTCATACAATAAATGGAAATTAAGGGTAGATTAATTAGGAGGGTGGAGGATTACAAAAATTACGGAGGGATTGAAAATTAGGCTCAGCCCCATAAACAGAGCAGAAAACAAGATGGGCGCACCCACGCAAACTGTGTGTTGGCATTCACACATAATTTGGAATGAGAGGACGTACTCCCCATTGTGTTTGATGTAAAACGCAATGCAAACAGGTGCAAAAGAAAACTCTCCTTGCCCGCTGTACTCTACGTAGCACAGCAGAGTTTTTTAGCCACTCAGCGGAGTTCAAAGAAGCGCAATCCTGTGAACTATGCCCAGGCCTAGTTTTGAAAGCATGCGTACCAGCTGTTGTGCTATCCCATGCATAGAGCTGCACTTATTCAAACTGTTGAAGACCATCCGTGTTGCAATGTATTTACTATAATGGTCAATGTTATATTGTCAAAATCAGCATTTTTAATAAAGAATTTTTAATTTAGAAACATGGGGTACCCTGACTTTTTCAACAGTATTAGACTGCCACTGCTGACATATGACCCACCACAAATGGTCCCTGCAATTCAGAGCCCAAAAGAAAAACCTCCATCTCTATGAGTACTTAAAAAAGCAAGTAAATAGCTCACAGGGTAAGGGATTCAATCCCACAAGAGAGGGAGGTTTAGGTTTCTAAAACAAATTTTCTGGTGACTGCTGCACTTCCGCATCCCCCATAACCTCTCTTATAACCATTGGTGGTGTGCTTGTCCTTCCTGAGGCACCACAAAGATGTTATGCCAAAGTCCATCCTCTTGCTTGGGATTATGGGGCACTCTTGCTGGAGGGGTGAATATTTTATAAGTCAGATCCTTTACTCTTACTCCATGCTACAGGTTTTTTTCTTTCTTTTTCCTATCTCAGGTCCCTTTGCCCACCAGGCATCCAGAGGTGGAAAATGTGTAGGGGCAGCACGAGGAGCTAACTCTCTTGCAGTCCCACCAACTCCCCAATCACATGTATGCCTCTTATTTGGTGCGCTGGAGCTGTCACATCTTCTGCTGCTCTTAGTGGGGGAGCTGCATGGTCTTTAGTTTCGTTCCACAGCAGGGACAATGATGAGGTACTGTACATACCCACCCCCAGACACAACCATATTCAACATGTCCCTTTCCCAGAGATTGAGTCCCCCTGGCAGTATTGCTTTGATGGAGGAGTCCCACATACAACTTGTCCCCAAAGGAGTATAACATGCAATGTAGTGCCGGCTCTATTGGCTGGGCCTTTTATGTGCTAAACTGATGAAAACTTGTGAAACACCATAAGATTTGTTCTCTTGACTCATTGTCAGTGAAATCGCTCCCCCAAACTTGCAGCTCCACTATCAAGTGAGGCCTGCCCCTATACTATCGAGTGTAGGTTTGAGGACCTTCTCCACCCGCAGGTTTCCCTGTGCCTTATTCCCTTATGGTCCAGTGGACCTCCTCCTTCCTGTCGCTTTTCACTAGTTTTCACTCGCTTTTGTCTACTATATTTTTTCACCTTTATACATTCCCTGCATTTCTGCTCCTACTTTGAGACATTTTTACTTAATTCACCCATTCCATTTTTCCTCTTTCCTTTATTTACTTTCCCTTTTCCCACCTGTTTTTCCCCACTGCTGCTGCCCGCGTGGCCCCTCCCCTTCCAGCACAACCAGCGCGACCAATCCAACTCCCCTCCCCCTCCACGCTGCCCAGCCCTCCCTGACCTCCACTTAATGGCGGCCCACCACTGGCGGGCCGTGGGCGTGCCAAAGGCAAGCCTGTCTGCGCCCGTCCGTGACCCGACCGCAACCAGCGCCAGGAAACCTGGACCTCCGCCTGCCAATGCTACAACTCAGCGGCACTCCATGCATTCAACCTAGGATGCAACAACAACTGCAAGCTAGCAGCACCAGCCGACACCCACGGACCCTTCAGCTGCCACTGCTGCCGGCACTCCTGCAGCACCGCCAAGAACTCGGACCCAGTGCAACCCACATGCAAGAACACAACCGAACCGAAGACACTACAATGAATCCTCCTCAACATCTGTTTCCTTCACAAACAGGCCCCGAAATCTGGGACCTCCTCGACAGCACCAGCCTGGACATAGCGTTCTTCACTGAAACCTGGGCCAACACCACCTCGGGACCGGACATCGCCATCGCCATCCCCAAGGATACAAGATCTCCAGGAAGGACCACCCTAATCGCCTGGGAGGAGGAATTGCCATCGTCCACAAATCCAGCCTCCACCTGAGCACACTCCCCAATGAGCCCACAGAACTGATGGAACACCGTCACTTCAAGATATTGGCCAGCCTCACCGCCACCCTCCATGGAACGCTCAACTACTGACCTCCTGGACCCCGTGGACCTTTTCGTCAACTCCATCACAGACATCATCTCCCCACAGGCCATCGCATCCCCCAATTACACCCTGCTGGAAGACCTCAACTTCCACCTCAACAACCAACTGGACCCCAACACCAAATCCCTCCTGGACAACCTCCACAACATTGGACTACGCCAGATCGTGACCGAGCCCATGCACTCAGCAGGACACACCCTCGACCCCTTCTTTAGTACAGGAAACTCCATCACCTTGAGCCACACCACGAACTCCCATGGACCGACCATCTCTGCGTCCACTTCACCTTCCGAATACCCACCATCCACCGACACTAGCACCTGCTCCCACGAAGAAACTGGACCAAAATCACGACGAGCAGCTCACCTCAACACTCAACAATTCCACCCCTACCATTGCAGAAAAAGATGACTCCAACACTGCAGCCCGAACCCTGAGTAGATGGATCTCAGACAGTGCCAACACCCTAGGCCCCCTCAAGAAAAGCAACAATACCCGCGCCAAAAAAGCCAGATGGTTTACCACTGCACTTCGAGAGTTCAGACGCACTTGCCTCCACCTCGAAAAGGCCTGAAGGAACACCAAATCCACAGAAGCCCACAACAACTTCAGAGCCGCCACCGACGCCCACCATCAACTCATCTGAGAAACAAGGAAAAAAGTGATTGAAGATAGAATCTCAACCCACGTGCACAACAGCAAGGAACTCTTCAGCATCATCAAGGAGTTTCCCAACCCACCAGCAAGTCTACCGACATCCCTCCCTCACAACACCTCTGCGACAAACTGAGCACATTTGTCCACCACAAAATCAAAAGCATCAACGACAACTTCGACGAAAACAACCAACACACTGAACCCTCACCAACCACCCCCAATGCCTGGAAAGCAGCGATTGACAACTGGACAGCCCTCACCACTGAAGACACACTGAAGACAATGAAGTCAATCCACTCAGGGGACCCCCACTGACCCCTGCCCCACCACATCTTCAACAGAGGCGCCGACACCATCGCACCCATGCTCCCCCACACCATCAACCACTCCCTGCCGACAGCCTCATTCCCCGATGACTGGAAAGACGTAGAGGTCAACACCCTCCTGAAGAAACCCTCGACTGACCCCACGGACCTCAAAAACTACAGACCCATCTACCTGCTCCTGTTACCAGCGAAAGTCATAAAGAAAGCCATCAACAGCCAACTTGCCACATTCATTGAAGAACACAACATCCTCGGCTCCTCCAGTCCGTCTTCAGAAAAAACCACAGCACGGAAACAGCCCTCCTCGCCGCAACAGACGACATCCACACCCTACTGGACAAAGGAGAGACAGTAGCTCTCATCCTCCTCGATCTCTCAGCGGCATTCAACACAGTCTCCCACTGCACCCTAATAAGAAAACTCCACGACGCAGGAATCCAGAAAAAGGCCCTCGACTGGATCCACTCTTTCCTCTCCAGCAGGATGCAGCGGGTCAGACTCCCCTCTTTCCTCTCGGACACTACACCTACCACCTGCGGAGTCTCCCAGGGCTCCTCCCTCTGCCCAACGCTTTTCAGCGTCTACATGGCTTCACTGGCCCCCATCGTCAGAACCCATGTACTTAACATCGTGTCATACTGAGACGACGCCCAACTCATCCTCTCCCTATCCAAAGAGCCCAACACCGCCAGACACAACTTTCGAGAAGGCATGGAAGCCGTCGCCAAATGGATAAAAAACAGCTGCCTAAAACTAAACACCAACAAAACAAAAGTACTCATCATGGGCCCAAAACCCGACGCCTGGAGCGACACCTGGTGGCCCCCTGCCCTCGGAAACCCACCAACCCGCCTGGACCACGCACGCAACCTGGGAATCATCCTGGACTCCGAGCTCAAAATGGACCACCAAATCAACTCCAACTCGTCTTCCTGCTTCCACACCCTCCGCCTCCTCCATAAGACCTTCAAATGGATCTCCCTAGAACACCAAAAGACCATGACTCAAGCCCTGGTCACCAGAAGACTCGACTACAGCAACACACTCTACTCCGGAATAAACAAAAACCTGTCCTGCAAGCTACAGAACATCCAGAACGCCGCTGCAAGACTAGTCCTCAACCTGCCAAAACACTGCCACATCTCCCAGCACCTGCGAACTCTCCACTGGCTCCCCATAGAGGAAAGAATCACTTTCAAGATACTCTCCTATGCACACAAGGCCCCCCACGGCATCGTACCAGCATACCTGAACAACAGACTCAAATTCCATGCACCCCAAAGAACCCTACAATCAGGCCAGCTCTCCTACGCTGTCTTCCCCAGCACCAGAAGCCCAGATCGGGAGGCTGCTCCTTCTCCTTCCTCGCGGCTAAAGCATGGAACACCCGTCTGCTCCACCTCAGACAGACAACATCGCTCCCCATCTTCGCAAGAAACGTCAAAATTTGGCTCTTCAACACACTCTCCTTGATGGAATGGAACCTGCACCTCCCACCCCTGGCGCCTTGAGACCCTTACAGTTTAGCAGTTGTGATTGATTGATTAACTCTTTTGGTTCTCCAGGGAACTGGGCTGAATCTCAGGCCCTGTAAGGCCTCTTTCAATTAGGGAAGTGTCATTTTCTTCCTTAGCAAGCTCTAGCCACCAGGCAGGGATATTATCTTCATATCCTGACACACATTTTATGAGGTACTGTTTTTTTACTGTCTCCCTGCACCAGACTTTTGTTCTGCCTGGCTCCTGGCAGTCTTCTCCTGCTTGTGTGGGCATTCTACACAGCCCTTCCACAGCCCGAAAGCTAAGCCTCCTTCTTGCCACACTTCCTAGCTGGGCCCCGGAGCCTTCTGGCTTCTTGAAGGGCATCTATGTGTCAGGGAGTCAAGGGTCAATCCACAGAGTCTCCAGGGGAAAGATGCATGCGCCCTCTGCAGCTCCATTGCTCAAAATGTTCCTCAGGGGACATAAGGGGGTCAGCGTCAGTGCCCCTGTTGAGATCTATCCTAGTTGTGGAGGACAGCTTGAGTTAAAATCCTTCAGTCCATCCATGCAGGTGTCTTCTCATTTCTCTATTGTCGCTCTCAGGTCCAATTGTCTCACTTGTGCAGGGTTTTTTTGTGGGTTGGAAAGTTCAGGAAGACAGTCACCCATGGCCAGTACTACGGTGCCACATCATCACTTCACCCCCGTCCCAACCTGCACAGCGATCTGGGGCATTCTAACATGGCAACTTCACATTGTCTGCGGAAAGAGCTCCCCTGCAATCATCATCTCTACCACTAGCTTGACACAGATGCCTAACCCCTTCCCTCCAGAAATTCAAACTTAGGTCCCTTCTGGTTTGGCCCCAGATGTCTGGCCCTCCTCCTTTGTTCCAGTGGCCCTGAGTTGTTCCAACCCAGGTGCAGGGTCACAAGCTAGTTAACAATTTCAGATTTCTTCCACACACGTCTTTCCCATATATAGGGTCAATCACTGTTAATTGCTCAGTTTTGTGGGCAGGGTGTGATTCCTCTGCTAGGAAGCAGAGTAATTAACTTGTCAAAGTAGGTCAAGTAGGGAGTCAAAGACTTGGATCTGATTCTGAGCTGAGCTTGGGAAATATGACAAATCTTACAGATAAGATATGCATGTGGGATGTTAGGGAATGTAAATTTACACGAGGGTGCATGTTTACCCCTAGACTGATACCTCGCAAGACCCTGTTGGCCTAATTGGAGCGCAACTGTACTTTGGGCAGATTTCGCCTAGAATATGTGTTACAGTATTAGCATCACAGACCTCCAGTAAGCACTACAGAAATACACTAGAATTGCACACTCACATTATAAGGCCCACCCCAGGTCAGTACCAAACCATGAAGAGTCCCTTCTGTGGCAGGATACCTGTATACAGATACCGGGCTGTGTAAGACCATAGTCTCACATGTGCAGCCCATAAACGTACATACACATGTGTTCATGTGTTTGGATGTAACAGGCTGACTACCTCTTAACCAGCTGTGGCGTAGCAGCATCATTTCAAAAGGCATACACTAGTGGTTAGCACTCTCAGTCTTATGACCATGAATTTACTGTGAGTGAGACTCAGGTAACGAGATTCACTCACAGCAAAGTTCCAAAAACCAAATGCAAAACATCCAGGGAGCCTAAACGAGCTGATCCACCATTTGCTTCAGAGGTTATATGTAGTGTTTTCCATTGAGGATCTTTTAGCTTTCACTGCCATTGCAGAATAGGATACATCTACGTCACTGAGGAGGACTTTCTAAAATAGGGTGGGACTTTTGACTTGCATTGGCCAACAGCCCTGTGGTGGATGGGCCACAGGTTAAATGTTTCCAATAGCAAAGCCAACTGAGTGTAGTGCTTCCCTCATCTTTGATGTGCTGAAGCCTCTTTTAATTACCCCACAGCTCCCACTTTGCCAAATTCTAAAAAGGGCACTAAGTTCCACACCTAGAGCTGGTCCTGAGAAAATATCTGACTGACCCAGGTAGCTCATCTGAATAACTTGGTGAGAGTTTGATGCTAATTATCACATTCTTTAATGGGTCACTTGGTGGGCCCACAAATCTGCTATGTTACTCTACATGTCCCAGTGCCACTAAATTGTACCACACAAACTACTTTGAATGATGGAACTAGGTAAATGACATATCACTTCTGCCTACTTGGGACCTGTTCATTAAAAACATGATCTCATCTTGGAGTATCCCTAGTCAAGGCAAAGGCAGGCTTGGTCCCATAGAACTCCCAGCAGCTGTATGCTATGAGACCGGCAAGGATCAATTTAACAGAAATTCGAGAAGTCTGACACTTGGCTCAGAAATTAGGATCTTTGAAGACAAATGGATATAAATGCTCGCCTACCTCTTATCTGCACCCTAATGTAATCTCCCAGCCGTACAGCGAAAATATTTTTGGGAAAGAGGAAGTTGAAGGGAAAATTCAGTTACAGGACTCCGTGAAGAAGGGACAGGGTACGTACACAGGTTGCAGGCCGACATTATATTTCCTTAAGAATCTACTATCATATGCATTGGGCTAGAGAATTTACCCCATTCCTATAAGAGAAGAATCTAGCTGTGATGTGTGTTGTCCCTGAATATTTTAATTTTTAATCAACCCAGATTGCTGGTATCTTGAACTTCAGAAAAACGAGAATACCATTCAGCTCTAACTGTGTGTCTTTCATTTTCCCCCTAATTTTGGTAATCATATAGACAAACTAATTGGCATAATTACAAAGAAATGTGCTCACAAACTGCATACATTTCAAAAACATCAAATACCTTATGCGAGGTATGGCAAACTTTCTTTACCCATATGTGGTACCCAAACATAGTACATGGACTGAGAAACACTAATGCTCCACTCTGGCTGCGTGGATGAATCTCAAACCACACCATATTTGATATTTGAATATTGAAGCTGGAATTAGGTAAAACATCTATGAATGTGTCTAGTTGCACAATGTCCTAAATGCATGATGTGAGGTTTGAAAACATGTGAATTACACGATGAAAGGAAAAAGACAAACAAAAGTGACATGTTCCTCTAAAGCTACCAGAAAATACTTTTTTGTGAACAGTGATTTTCTAGCACTCTATTGTTCTATATAAATGGTATATCGATTAGATTTTACTATCCTATTAGTACTGGGTAGCTCATGAGGCACTGTTATTGCACATGCACTTTCTCAAATCATGTTTTGTATATACAAATTCTACTAATTCTAAACCATGATTTTACTGTGTCAACTGCTGAACCCAAAATGTTTTAAGGTTTTTAAATGATTTTAGGCAAACACTATTGATTCATATAGTGCTCAAATGTTTTATGTGTGGATGCAGGGCTGTATGTTTAATTTATTGACATGAGATGTGTTCGTATTGTATGATTTTGCGTCTTTTATGGGTTTTTGAACCAAATAAAGAATATTACTACTAATACTACTACTGCTACTACTATTGCACATGTTTGCGCTGGTTTTAACAATTTAATCTTTTGCAAGATTAGTTAAGAAACTAGTGCTCAATTTGTAAAAAAAAAAACAGAGGGCCTGATTCACAGAACTACCCTTAGATAAAATCCTAAACTTACTGCTTGTGGTATTCACAGAAGGCATTTAGTAGTCTGAAGTTAGGATTTTGTCCTAAATTAGGATTTTGTCTTAAGTTAGCATTTTGTCCTAAATTAGGATTTTGACTTAAATTAGGACTTTGTCCTAAATTAGGATTTTGTCTAAAGTTAGGATTTTGTCTTAAATTAAACTTAAGTTTAACTTAAGTTTGTCTTAGGTAGAGTGAGTGCCTGGTTGTAGGCGGGGTCCCCGTGGCTAAGGAGAGCCCCGCGTGTGACCGATCCTGTTGTGGGGACAAGACCGGCACAACAGAAGAGCATGGAGACTCAGCAGGAGTAGTGCCAGCGACAGAGACGGCCTTGACCATGGGTTAGTGCCTGGGGGACCGGAATTTCCCTGGTCCCGGGCCGCTCTGTCCTGTTGTGGCCCACGGAGCCATTAGCAAACCTCACAGGGTGCATGGGGAGCACTAGGGTCTTTCATGCATTTGCTTGCTTAAGTGCAGCTGCGCCGCAGGGTCACGGGCACCTGTATGTTTCTGAGGTAGCGTGTGCCAATTTGTGTCTTTTGGTGATGTTGCGGGGCAAGCCCAGGATGGGACCCCCGCTTCAGAAAGTACTGACTTGGAGCAGCAATTAGGCTCAGATTGAGAGTGTGAACCTTGGAGGAGGCCCCTGCTCCTCCCCTGAAACAGAAGAGGTGCACCGGAGGTCCCGGATGGGATCAGGGATTACTGCATTCCTGGTGTAGTTGGGCACGTGGCCCAGAAGCCTACGGGAGGGTCACAAAGCACCATCATTAGAGCGCGGGTGACGCTCTAACTGTTATGCCATCCTGAGATAATGAGTACTTGCGCAGTACCTGCACAATATGTACAGCAATGATGATGCGCACTGCTGCTGATGGGGATTATGCCGTATTGTACACGGTTATGGTCTTGCTGATGTGGCTACTGTGCAGTTACATTTATGCCTAGGAGGCATGGTGTGTTGTGATGATGCACTGTACTACTGCTGAATATGTTTTGAGTGTACCCTTACAAGTAGTTTTTGGTTGCTTTTGCTAACTGTGATTCTAATGGTTCTGACAGTAGCCCAATTGGCCCTGTCATGTATAAAACCCCCTGTAAAGTATAACCTAGTTCTAGGAGGCACAGTGTACATTTGTGAATATGATCTAATGTGTTTTATGAGTAATACAAAGGTTATTTTTACATAACCTTGTGTGGAGTTTCTTTTGTGGTGTGCCTAGTGTGTCGCTGCTGTGTGTGTGTTGCGCAGACGCTTTACACATTGCCTCTGGGATAAGCCTGATTGCTCTGCCAAGCAACCAAGGGGGTAAGCAGGGGTTATCTTCAGTGTGTAACTCCCTTGGCCTGACTAGAGTGGGGTTTCTGCCTGGCTTAGGCACATGTCCTAGCCAACCAGAAATCACATTTCTAACAATCCCTTTTCAGAAAAATAATGGGACATGGTTTGGTAATTTTCCCTCTCATACAATTGTACCATCTCTCTCAGGCCAAACGTTTTTCAATCCACCTCCTCCACTGGGCAACCTGATACTTATTTGAATGAAATGTAATACCTTCTAACCTCCTTTGGACCTGCAACGAAATTTGCGGTGATCTGGAATACATGATTTACAAATGCAGGGGCATATTATCAAGCACTGCGTTAAAATTATCGCCGTTGGAGCTGCAGAAAACTGCCGCTAAAGAGGCAATAATGGGTTTGATAATATGCCCTAGAAAATTCCAACAGAAGCCCATGTTCACACCAGAACATGGGTTTCTATTGGAATGCACAAGGCCATAATATCAAGCCCATTATCGCCTCTTTTACGGCGACAATTTTTAACGCCATGCTTGATAATAAGCCCCGCAATCTTTTCACCTCCTTTTCTAGTGCAAATCATGAGCCAATAAACTTGAAGAATCTAGATTTCCCTACACCAACCGTGGGACCTCATGCGGCCTCACCTTGCTTGAACCTTTCAGAAGTTTATTTTGCACTACTTGACTCACTACTAACAATCGGGATAAAAGTTATACAGGCTAGACTGGAAATGTTTGGTAATGGTATAATTTCCCACCTGATGCCCTATTACACGTAGGGTGCACTTTCCCTGTTAGTGCCACAGTGCACCTTAAAACAGGTGCACCAGGCTTAAACAGGGAAAGTGCACCCTATTACGTTGAATGTGCTGCCTCTGTGGAAGCTGTAAAATCCTGCTGCCCTGAGGACAGCGCATTCAAGTAAAAAACAGAGCGGCTTTGAAGTAGCTGGTGCATGTTTCACTGTACAGCCGGCAACCCACCTGCACTTTTTACAGGGGAGAGAGATCATCTTGCAGACAGTTGCAGTGAGTGACTGCCCCTGCCTGCAAGGCAATGTCTGGGGGATACATAGGAATCCCTTTCCCTCTCCAGAGGGCTGCCATCAGGGGGCACACTGACAGTGCGCCACCTGTTAGGCGGTGCACTGTCAGTGCGCCTCCTGAAAGCTTTTTTGCATCTGTGTCTATAATACAGAATGGGCGCAGAGGCAAAGGAATTCCCTCATTTGAATTAGACCTCGTCCCCATGCAAATGAGGGAACACCCTCTGGTGACAGCACTGGCACTATGTGTGCATCACTGCTATCTGTATTACAGAAAGGGGCACACAAAGCTGGATCACTTGCCCGTTGCGCCCCTGAGGCACTTTCAATGATACAGCCCCTGGTGGGTGTGGGTAACATGTTTATGTGGCTCCTACATATCTCATTTTCAATCCCCAGACATCCCACCTTGTCTCAGAAAATCTGGAACACTAAAGATCTTTTCTCAACAGACACTTCATCTACCGCTCCCTCTGCAGATCCTGACTGATCGTCTCACACCACCTTCCCTTCCTGCCACAGGGACACACCAATTCTCTGCACTCTTCTCTTTCGTTTCTCTGCTCTTGTCTGTCTCCTAGCTCTCCTGATTTCTGTTATATCTTATTATATCTTCCTTTTTGTTGTTTCAATTTATAACTTTGGTTCATCACTCAGATTCCTTGTCATCATGTCACTCTACCCTGACAGTCTAGAGTATTTGGGTTTCTTTCATTTATATTGATAAAGATAGTGTTAATTATTTATCATACATTAAACCCAGAACAGCTTACACCTGTACTGTCAGCTTCCCACTGCTCGTTTTTATGCTGTAACAAGAATGTAGCTACACACTACCCATATTTTTTTCTTTTTTTGTTGGGGATATACCATATACAAGACCACCATGCTCATTGTTATTCTGAATTGCCTTCCTTTCTAAAAATTGTAAATAAAAGTTGTCTGAAATCAAAAAGAAAGTAAAGAGGCACCTACTTTATAAGTCAGCCTCCCAAGGTGTCCTTTCGCCGTTAATGGCTTTCACATATGAAAAGAAAACAATCACAGATTCCAAGGAGTATATCTGAAATGTGTTTTTTAATTTCGTATTACTCATAGACCAAGACATTTTTTACTACAGCCACCTTGTTAGTACCCTTGGAGAAAGAGCTGAAACTTCTCTAAGACACCTTCCAGCAGGTTTGTGATGCATTTAGACATCAAATTCCGCCCTACTCTTCACTACACATCTATTAATATCCAGACTTTCTGTGGAAGCAGCATCTCTATCTGTCTCTAACATTTCTCTCTCCAGTGGTTTCGAATTTGATCTAAAGATATTTGGAATTATATTACCATATTTAGCCTTCCTTTTAACAATAAACAGTTTGGTGCGATTATGTTTTCTTTTACACGTTTCCACTGCGTTTATCGTACTTCACTGTCTTTTGTCGCCTTTTCACACTTCAGCATGTTTCCTGCCGGTACTATCACCGGGTGTCGTTTTCTCACTTTGTACTTTCTGTGCTTGCCGTTGTCAAGCAATCTAGCACGAAATTGTACACCATTTACAACTGCATAAAATAAATGCACAGCATAGATTTACTCTTTGTGATAGTGCAATTGCACTTTAAATCACTGTAAGCTTTTTTTTTTTTTTAAATAGGAAAATATTTACATTATGCACCCACAAGTCCAGTTGATATTTCCTGTACATTCTCACCCTTCGTACAGCGTTGCCGATGCTCTTTAGAGTGGTACATTTTACGAGGATACACACTCACAAATAGGAGTCATTTGTGTTTACAGTATGGTAAATATTATTTAATCCGCCTCGTATGACAAATAATGCCTACCTTTCAACCATTCGCTAGGTATTACAGTGGTTCGGGAGCATTTCCTAGCTTTGGAAAAAAGAAGCTGGCTCAGGCCAAATAAACGCCATTAAGGGGGAGTTTTGTGGAGGCAGTCCCATTATTTCATCACTTAGCAATTACCGAGAGCGCGATTCATTTGGCATGAAATGCTTGACCCCACATCTCTCCAGGAATTGATCAGGCCTGTCACTGAAGGAATGATTCGAGTGCAAATAAATGGACGAGTCAGTCATTTTAAACAGTTTGTCTGCTGTTTCCGGCGCCTAATGGTGACGGACAGAGCGCGTGGCGGGAACAGAGAAGGTCATGGGAAGCAAGGGAAGTGCGTGAGAGGTTTCATGGAAAGTAGTGGACATTATCTGTGCTGCTTTGTGCCGCTGGACATTAGGTCAGCACGCGCGTCTGAAGTAGTTTGGCGTATAACCCAATATGATTTTCAGTCTTCATTCGATGTTCTTCATTAAGCACAGGTCGAAGCAGATGAACCACTGCTTCCGAGTTCACCTCCCTCTCGTCGTCATGCACGTGCTGAATACCAATGAAAGCCTGTGTTATGCCAGGCTTCGCCAAAGTGGCTGTAATTCAGTTCCATCCTCGCGGCACATATCACAGCGTAGGCAGAGGGCTGGATAGATGTTGTGGTGTATGGTAAATTGAGATGGCGGAGCAAGCCCCTCTTAGAGGAGAGTCCACCTCCCCCTCCCCTCACCTTTAACTGCATCCCTTTTCTCTTGAATTACACCGTTTGACAACGTGCTCTGGTGCCTTAAAAGGTCGACGTTTATTAAAACATCACATGGTTATACATTTGCAATTCATTGGTTTTTCACAATATCCTTGATAACACATACTTCATTGTCTTTGCAATTTTTAAGAATGTCTATTCATTGTTGCTGTGCGCTCCCGGGCAGTCTGTGGTGGGAGGGCCTGATCGCCACAGGCCCTTGTTTGCGGCTTCGAGGCTTCAACATGCTACAAATGGCTGGGTGTTTGTCAGGACCTGCCCGGGCTGCAAGCGCTGTCCCGCTTTTCCCTGGACCCTTTGCTGCCCCCTCCCTGCTGTTGTCAGGGGGGCCCTCCCATGTGGCATCCCAAGGACCCAGTGTGAGCCTTTCCTCTATTCTGCTGGAGCTGCACCCTGACCTTCCGCTTCCTCAGACCCCTGCTTTGTGGAATCCCAAGGGTCCTGTGGGAGCATCACATCTACTCTGCCATCAGCTTTGCGCCGTCCTTAGCTTCCTCAGTGCCCCTGCCGTGAGGCATCCCAAGGACAACGTGTGAGCCTTCCACCTACCTCTAGCATTTATAGCTCTCTTTTTTCCAATTTTGCTAAGAACCTTCCACCTCACCTCCTTCCCCGCGGCTGCGACGCCCGCTTCCTCTTTAGTGTGGGTGGGTGGGCTTCAGTTCCTTGAGCTGCTGGTGGGAGAAAGAGTGCTTTACTTTGGCTCAGTGTCCCTCTTTTAACCCCTCTGCCCGCTAGTAACCTTGCCCCCTGATTGCGGGAGACCTAGCTTGCCCAAGGGCGACCAATCCTGGTTGCCTCTTTTTTGTGGGCTTCCTAATGGGGGCGTTTTTCCCTCTCCAGGAGGCGTTTGCTCCGAGCCCCCATCGGGTCTGGCTTCCCGTTCCCAGGCCCGGGTTACAACCCCTCCCCGGGGCGAGTCACCTCCCCTCACCTCACCTTTAACTGCATCCCTTTTCTTGTAAATTACACCGTTTGACAACATGCTCTGGAGCGTTAATAGGTCGCAGTTTATTAAAACATCACATGGTTATACATTTGCAATTCATTGGTTATTCACAATATCCATGATAACTCATACTTCATTGTCTTTGCATTTTTTAAGAATGTCCATTCATTGTTTCAGTGCGCTTCCAGACAGTCTATTGGTGGGAGGGCCTGAGTGCCGCGGCCCCTGTGTTTGCGGCTTCCAGTCTTCAACTTGCTACCGAATGGCTCGGTGTCTGTTAGGACCTGCCCAGGCTGGCAGTGCCGTTCCGCTTTGCCCTTCACCCTTTGCTGACCCATCCCTGCTTCTCCGGGGTGCCCTGCCATGTGGCATCCCTAGGACCCTGTCTGAGCCTTTCCTCTATTCTGCTGAAGCTGCACCCTGGCCTTCCGCTTCCCCAGTCCTCTGCTTTGAGGCATCCCAAGGGTCCCGTGGGAGCATCACATCTACTCTGCCATCGGCTTTGCACCGTCCTTAGCTCCCTCAGTGCCCCTGCCGTGAGGCATCCCAAGGACACTGTGTGAGCCTTTCATCAACCTCTAGCATTTTTATCTCTCTTTTTTTTCTAATTTTGCTAGCATTCCTCTGCCACGCTACCTACGGTTTCCCGACCAGAGGGAGCTCCCCCTTCGCTCCTTGCTCCCCCCCTTTTAAGAGAAACCCATATGCTTCAGTACCCATAGGATTTTCTGCAGAAACATATCGATCCCCACCCCTGTCGGGTTACATTCTGCAACTCATTTTCCCCTTCAGTTTTGTTGGTGGTGAACGACTCTCTTCAAGGTAACAGATGTTTGAAATAATGTAGCACTGGAGAGGGTCAAAGTGGGTTTCTAACAATCAGGGTTTTAAGTGTGATAAAAAAACGGGGGGGGGGGGGCGTTTCTCAAAGGGGCGTTGTGAGAAGTTGGCCTGGTATATGATGCTCACTAGTTCTAGTGATCACCTTGTACCATGCCAAGCAACCCTTATGGTGCAGGTTGTAAAGTCAACCTTATAGACAAGCTATCGTAGGGGTAGCATGGACTAAGCAGTCTTAGGCTAAACTCTGTAAAGGCATGTGAAGCAAGCTGTTTTACCATACACAATCCCTTGAATACCAAATGAAAGGACACCACACAGATATATATTGAAAATATATATAGATTTATTTCTACAAATAACCCTGATACTCTTTATGAGCACAGAAGCAAATGCGTTAAAACAAAACACAAAAGTTGCACAATTATGGATGAGCTCTAGGGGCCACCTAAACCATATACTAAAATAGTGGTATAAGAACCACTATGGGGAAAGTGAAGAGGCCTAGGGCCTGGGGAATCGCTGGAGCTGTTCGGGACAAGCAGTGAAGAAGTCGGGAAAGGCCCGCGGGACTCGGGTGCAGTGCGGAAAGTGCACGCTTTACCAATGCAATGTCAATGGTGCGTAAAAGTTAGTTATTAAGGAACTTTCCGAGTGATCTAGAAGGATGAAACTTTAGACACAGACACTAGAGGTGTATACCAGTGTGGGAACACCGGCGTTGCTGAGTTACCTCACCCACAGGAAGCGGATGCACAGGGTCGAAGTAGTGTCGGGTTTCGTCACGCAGGTCGATGGTGCTTGGAGCTGAAGATGCTGCAGGCGGCTCGATGTGAAGAGTTCCGGTGGATCCAAGGGTGGATCTGAAGAGGTGAAGACCTGAAAGCAGAGGGGACAATGTTCAAAGTCACTAGCCAGTGACTACCATGGAACCAGAGTGGAACCAGGCGATATCGGGTGCAAACAGATGTCGAGGTGTAGCTTCTCTCTGCAGCCACGTGGACACGAGGGGTTGAAGATGTCCAGGAGTCGGTCACGAGCTGTCCCACGCAGGCTTCTCGCTGTTGGCGGTGTTGGTAACTTGATTGAAGCAAACAGGCCTTGGCAAATGCAAGCCACGCAGGAATCAAAAAAGGCTTGTTACTCGGACCAGCAAGGTCAGAGCCGGTGCTCCTTTTTACAGGAGCGAGGACAAGTCTGGTGCAACCAGACCCACAGTGTAAGTTGAAGGTTTCGTCGCCAAGATGGCCGCTAGCCACGTGGCAAGTGGACAGGATGGCGCGTCGAGTGGCACAGTGCAAAAGGGCCCCACGCAGATCGTGGAGATGCTGGGGGGCTGATCTTCGGTGCAAGGGTTGCTCGAGGTTGGGGCTTCTCAAACCCCAAAGCACAGCGTCGAGGGTGCCTCTGATGCTGCGCAGTCAGCGTTTCGGCGGTCTTCCAAGAGGTCCGGTCCCACGTCTCTCGGTGCCTCCACGGGTCCCTTCTTTGCAGGGACTGTGGATGGGGCTGTGAGAAGTCTGGGAGTCTGGGTCTTGTTGGGCTCTGGGCTTGGGCTCTGGCGGGAGGCGGCGGCAAAGCAGACGTCGAGTTGCTGGTTGGTGCCTGTGTTCACAGGGTGGTCACTCCTTGGCCACAAGGGAGATTCTCTTCCGTCTTCTGTGCAGCAGAATGTCGAAGTCTAGTCTTCTTCTGTATTTCAAGTTGATTCAGGATGATCTGAAGTCTCAGGACACAGCTCCCACTCTTATTCGAATCTGGGGGGCCGGCTCACCTACTAGGTCCCTCCTCTGGGTGGAACCAGGAAGGGGGGTGGTTACACCCCCTTTCCTTTGTCCAGTTTCGCGCCAGGACTGGGGCTGGAAAGCCCCAGCACCGGTTTGAACTGGCCTATGCACAGGGACAACTTGTGTGCCCCAGGCATGTCTGATTCTATTCAGCCCTGTCCTACCCAATACACAAAATCCTGTCTGGGGTGGTGCTAGCACCTCCCCAGGCAGGAAACCCTTTGTCCAAGCTGCCCTCGCTGGAAGGACTCTCAGCAGCAGGAGGTCAGACTTGTGCCTGTGGTGGCAGCATCCATTTTGTGATGCTGAGGCTCTGTTTAACTTTAACCGGGGTTCAGGCTAGGTACATGTCGTGTCCCTCTAGAAGGGTGGAATGCTACCCCCGTCGCCAGAACTGGCGAGGGGGTAGTATTCCAATTCGTATGACACCTTACTCGACATGTTTTGATAAAGCCAAACCCAAGATAGCATTTAACCGCGAGGTTCATAATGCACTTAAGAGTATATGGTATGGCAGTATCATGAAACAGCTAAAGGACATGGTTCCGAAAGCTGCAGACAGGCTCAGCTCATGCCAGAGCACCATCTCACATATTTCCAAGCACTCTGCCTCCAGGATTGATGAGGCCTTCCATAGGAGTGACTGATAGGAACATATGTGTCCATTTTAGGTTAGGTATAGGCATACTACACCTAAGTAAGGGGTGGTTACACCGACTTACCCCAGCTGAGTGATCAGCCAGTTGTGTCAAATGTGGAGGCCAGGCCAGGGGTGGCACAATACATGCTGCAGCCCCTGGTAGGCCTTGGAAGCACCTATGCCCTGGGTACCTGGGTACACTGTTACAGGGGCCAATAAGGTGAGCCAATTCCAATTGTGAATGTACCTAAGGTACATGGAGTCCATTTTAAGGAGAGAGCAATTAGCCTGGGGCCCTGAATAGCTGGATCGAAGGCCAACTATGTCAAAAACCAGCTAAACACGAGGCAAAAAGTTTGGGGGTAACCATAGTCAGATATCCACCTTCCTACATAAGCCCCCCCCCCCAAACGAAAGGAGATAAGGCTATCCTTGACCAGGTAAGCCTATATTGCCTAAGTGGCCATATAAGGAAGTACCAGCTCTGGCTTGGTTACCCCCTGTCTCATGGTCCACTAAGCAATCCCTCACCCTAAGGGTATCTGAGCGTCTCCACCATAGGGAATCTCTACCTGTGGTGTGTCTTTGCAAAGTTAAAGGCTGGTGTTGTGATGGAGTACTGAAGTGAGATTCCTCTGTAGGACTCAGCTTCCTCCAATCACTCTCCACCATGTGTGCCTTTCTTTCTTTGACTGAGTTGCACTGTGCTCTCAGGGTCAACCTCTGGCTACCTAAAGCTGGAGGCTGGGTCCCTCTTGTTGGCTTACTGGAGGGACAGGTCAGGTTTGGGGCCTTGGGGTCCCAGGTTTGACTGTGCCCAATGGAATCCATCTGTGGGAGGTCCCTAACTACTTTTAAGGGGGCTCCCTCAGGAGTTTTTAAAGTTTTCACCTCACTAGGGCTACTAGTTTCGGTGCCCCTAATCTGTTGATGGGGGTGCTTTATTTGACAGGGGGCCCTTTGGGGCTCACTGTCCTTCTTGTCCTCTGCAGCCCTGGTCTGAGTAAGGCAAGGTAGAGAGGGGCAGGATACCTGCTCCAGACTGGGTCCCACCTGAGAAGGGTCCACTGACATCAGAGGCTCTGTCAGGCTAGGCCTGACTACCTCTGGGGCAGTTCCTTCATCAGGGGTAAGATCAGTTCCCTGAGGAGGCTGATCCTTTCCTAAAGTCTGGTGGGAGGGAGATTTCTCTTCCTCCTCAATGCTCTCTGTTTATGTGGAGTGATCCATCTTTTCAGGCTTCACAACACATGTATCAGTTTGAGTTTGGGCTGTGGCCATCACAGCCCCACCACCCTTTTCAGGCGGAGACTCAGTTTGGGTATGGGCTGTTACCATCACAGCCCTGCTAATCTTTTCAGGAGGGAAGTTAGCTAAAGATGGGGCTGAGGTTTGCTCAGCCCTACCAACCTTTTCAGGAAGGACATCTTGGATTGGGGCTGTATTCATCACAGCCCCACTAACCTTTCCATGGAGATTTACCATTCTAGAATGGGTTTCCTGTTCAACCTCAGCCCAAGCTGAGATTTCTAAATCATTCCCCAGTAGACAATCTACAGGCAAGTTTGATGACACTGCCACTCTCTTTGGGCCAGTGACACCTCCCCAGCTAAGATTTACTACTGCCATGGGGTGATTGGTTTCTATTCCATCAATGTTTGTCACCTGATATGTGACATCAGGTAAAAGTTGCCTTGAGGGGACTAGACATTCAGCCAACATGGTGATGCTGGCCCCTGTGTGTCTAAAGGCCTCAACTTTCAATCCATTGATGAGGGGCTCCTGTCTATACTTGCTCAAAGTGTTTGGGCAAGCAGTGAAATTGGCAAACCCCATGCCAGTCTCATAGACAAGAGTATCTGAGTTAGGGGACCTGGTTAGGCCAGAATCCACCTGTCCTCCAAAAGTAAACCCACCCAGATTCCTGGGTGTGCTCCCACTTCCTGGGGGATTACTGCTGACAGTAACAGGAGGTTTTGGAGCTGGCTTTGGAGGTATATTCTCTTTATTGCCATTCTTGGGACAACAGCTGTCTGTTTTGTAATGCCCAACCTTTTTACAGACATGACAATAAGGCTTTTTCTGGGTTGAAGAAGTGTCTTGGGACCCACCCCCATCCTTGGAGTTTTGGGGCCCTGGGGAAGTCTTTTCCTTACTTTTATCCCCACCCTTCTCTTGAGGCTTGGTAGTCTCTTTCTTTTGGTCACCACCCTGGTTCTTAGGCCTGATCCTGGTTCTGACCCATTTGTCTGCCCTCCTACCCAATTCTTGTGGGGAGGTCAGATCAGAGTCAACCAGGTGCTGATGTAGAAGCTGATTTTGACAATTACTTAAGATTTGCTCTCTCATAATTAAATTATACAATCCTGTATAGTCAGTAACCTTACTTCCCAGCAACCAGCCCTCCAGAGCCTTAGTGGCACATTCGACAAATTCAGACCAGTCCTGAGTCTGTGTCTTCTGGGTGTCTCTGAACATTAACCTGTACTGTTCAGTGGTTAAGCCTAACTTATCAATCAGAGCACTCTTCAGGACCAGGTAGTTTCTAGAATCCCCATCACTAACTGTGAGGAGTCTGTCTCTGCCTCTACCTTCAAAGGAGAGCCACAAGATTGCTGCCCACTGCTCCTGAGGGACCTGCTGTACTTTGCAAGCTCTCTCAAGTGCAGTCATCCATTTCTGGATATCATCCCCAACTTTGTAGGGGGGCACAATCTTACTCAGGTTTCTATTGTCATAGGACCTGTCTTTATCCTTAGGGATAGTGCTGCCACCAGTGGATTCTAATCCACTCTCTCTAGGCTGCCTTGCTCTAGCAAGTTTCTCTTTGGCCAGGGCAACTTCTAACTCTTGCCTCTGAATCCTAAGTTCAGCCTCTCTCATTTTGGCCTCATGTTCCCTCCTCTGAGGGCTAGTAAACTCCCTTCTGGAGTTGCCATGAGAACCTCTAGAAACATGGGAAGTATTGGACTCACCTGAGTGATTCCTCCTCCTCCTATGCTCCTGGTTAAGTCCATTTGGGGGTCTGAATGGGTTGGACCCACCTTCAGTCCCAAATAAGCTTAGGTTAGCCTGGTTAAGTCTGCTGACTAACACCTGGCTATTTCTACCATCATCAGAATCACTTTCTTCCTCCTCCTCCTCCTCTTCTTCTTCCTCAGGCTGAGTATTCCCAGTGATCTGGTCTTCCTCATCTATCTGGATGACAGGGGCAGGGGCATCAGGGTTATCATCTTCAGTGGGAGAGCCTCCATCTCCAGTCCCTGAGGGGCCTGGTTTGGAGCTTTTTAGAGCTTCAGACTGGTCTAACAGCTCTCTGAGGTGTCCTGCTGTAGGAGTAGGACCTGTTTTGATTCCTCTCATGGAACACAGTTGCCTCAGTTCCTTAAATGGAAAGATAGCAAATTTGGATGGTGCCCTTGGAGGGTCACTCTCAACAGAGGTGGTTCCAGTGGATCCCTCTGCTCCAGACATTGCTCTAGTGCGGTGGATGTGTTGCAATCTACCTACACTTGTGTTTTCCTACAAAACCTATTTAGTAGTTGTAGTCAGGGTGTGCTACTCCCTATCCTCTACAACAACTAAGTTCAGTAGAACTTAAGTATATCTAGTCTTGTTTTAGTGTACCTATCAGGTACCTGTATGATCTTTCAAATGATATTTTCAAAGATTGTAATGGTAAAACAACAGCAAGCTCAAATCCCAATCCGTTGCTCACCAATGTGAGAAGTTGGCCTGGTATATGATGCTCACTAGTTCTAGTGATCACCTTGTACCATGCCAAGCAACCCTTATGGTGCAGGTTGTAAAGTCAACCTTATAGACAAGCTATCCTAGGGGTAGCATGGACTAAGCAGTCTTAGGCTACACTCTGTAAAGGCATGTGAAGCAAGCTATTTTACCATACACAATCCCTTGAATACCAAATGAAAGGACACCACACAGATATATATTGAAAATATATATAGATTTATTTCTACAAATAACCCTGATACTCTTTATGAGCACAGAAGCAAATGCGTTAAAACAAAACACAGTTTAAATACACAAAAGTTGCACAATTATGGATGAGCCCTAGGGGCCACCTAAAGCATATACTAAAATAGTGGTATAAGAACCACTATGGGGAAAGTGAAGAGGCCTAGGGGCTGGGGAATCGCTGGAGCTGTTCGGGACTAGCAGTGAAGAAGTCGGGAAAGGCCCGCGGGACTCGGGTGCAGTGCGGAAAGTGCACGCTTTACCAATGCAATGTCAATGGTGCGTAAAAGTTACAAAGTTAGTTATTAAGGAACCTTCCGAGTGACCTAGAAGGATGAAAATTTAGACACAGACACTAGAGGTGTATACCAGTGTGGGAACACCGGCGTTGCTGAGCTACCTCACCCAGAGGAAGCGGGTGCACAGGGTCGAAGTAGTGTCGGGTTTCGTCACGCAGGTCGATGGTGCTTGGAGCTGAAGATGCTGCAGGCGGCTCGATGTGAAGAGTTCCAGTGGATCCAAGGGTGGATCTGAAGAAGTGAAGACCTGAAAGCAGAGGGGACAATGTTCAAAGTCACTAGCCAGTGACTACCGTTGAACCAGAGTGGAACCAGGCGATGTCGGGTGCAAACAGGCGTCGAGGTGTAGCTTCTCTCTGCAGCCACGTGGACACGAGGGGTCGAAGACGTCCAGGAGTCGGTCACGAGCTGTCCCACGCAGGCTTCTCGCTGTTGGCGGTGTTGGCAACTTGATTGAAGCAAACAGGCCTTGGCTAATGCAAGCCACGCAGGAATCGAAAAAGGCTTGTTACTCGGACCAGCAAGGTCAGAGCCGGTGCTCCTTTTTACAGGAGCGAGGGCAAGTCTGGAGCAACCAGACCCGCAGTGTAAGTTGAAGGTTTCGTCGCCAAGATGGCCGCTAGCCACGTGGCAACTGGACGGGATGGTGCATCGAGTGGCACAGTGCAAAAGGGCCCCACGCTGATCGTGGAGATGCTGGGGGGGCTGATCTTCGGTGCAAGGGCTGCTCGAGGTTGGGGCTTCTCAAACCCCAAAGCACAGCGTCGAGGGTGCCTCTGATGCTGCGCAGTCAGCGTTTCGGGGGTCTTCCAAGAGGTCCGGTCCCACGTCTCTCGGTGCCTCCACGGGTCCCTTCTTTGCAGGGACTGTGGATCGGGCTGTGAGAAGTCTGGGAGTCTGGGTCTTGTCGGGCTCTGGGCTCGGGCTCCGGCGGGAGGCGGCGGCAAAGCAGATGTCGAGTTGCTGGTTGGTGCCTGTGTTCACAGGGTGGTCACTCCTTGGCCACAAGGGAGATTCTCTTCCGTCTTCTGTGCAGCAGAATGTCGAAGTCCAGTCTTCTTCTGTATTTCAAGTTGATTCAGGATGATCTGAAGTCTCAGGACACAGCTCCCACTCTTATTCGAATCTGGGGGGCCGGATCACCTACTAGGTCCCTCCTCTGGGTGGAACCAGGAAGGGGGGTGGTTACACCCCCTTTCCTTTGTCTAGTTTCGCGCCAGGACTGGGGCAGGAAAGCCCCAGCACCGGTTTGAACTGGCCTATGCACAGGGACACCTTGTGTGCCCCAGGCATGTCTGATTCTATTCAGCCCTGTCCTACCCAATACACAAAATCCTGTCTGGGGTGGTGCTAGCACCTCCCCAGGCAGGAAACCCTTTGTCCAAGCTGCCCTCGCTGGAAGGACTCTCAGCAGCAGGAGGTCAGACTTGTGTCTGTGGTGGCAGCATCCATTTTGTGATGCTGAGGCTCTGTTTAACTTTAACCGGGGTTCAGGCTAGGTACATGTCGTGTCCCTCTAGAAGGGTGGAATGCTAACCCCGTCGCCAGAACTGCGAGGGGGTAGTATTCCAATTCGTATGACACCTTACTCGACATGTTTTGATAAAGCCAAACCCAAGATAGCATTTAACCGCGAGGTTCATAATGCACTTAAGAGTATATGGTATGGCAGTATCATGAAACAGCTAAAGGACATGGTTCCGAAAGCTGCAGACAGGCTCAGCTCATGCCAGAGCACCATCTCACATATTTCCAAGCACTCTGCCTCCAGGATTGATGAGGCCTTCCATAGGAGTGACTGATAGGAACATATGTGTCCATTTTAGGTTAGGTATAGGCATACTACACCTAAGTAAGGGGTGGTTACACCGACTTACCCCAGCTGAGTGATCAGCCAGTTGTGTCAAATGTGGAGGCCAGGCCAGGGGTGGCACAATACATGCTGCAGCCCCTGGTAGGCCTTGGAAGCACCTATGCCCTGGGTACCTGGGTACACTGTTACAGGGGCCAATAAGGTGAGCCAATTCCAATTGTGTATGTACCTAAGGTACATGGAGTCCATTTTAAGGAGAGAGCAATTAGCCTGGGGCCCTGAATAGCTGGATCCCAGGCCAACTATGTCAAAAACCAGCTAAACACCAGGCAAAAAGTTTGGGGGTAACCATAGTCAGATATCCACCTTCCTACAGGCGTGGCCGATGTAAATAAGGGCGTGGCTGATGAAAAACATGCAAAAAATCTGTGCTTAGTATAGTGTGCCTCCCGGCTGGTATTTTGATAATTATGTCATTGAATCCAGATTATACAACAAGGAACATTCCACCTTGAACAAGCAAGAACTATTGGCTTTGTCAATGGGTGTTAGTTGCATCAGGTAAATAGGCAACAACTATGGCTTGGTTTTATAGAATATTGGAAATGCTTCATTTCAGAAATGAGGAGACTGTGAAATAACTATAGCCAGTCTCTTCAAAGGTACATCAAAGGCAGTGAAGAGAGGCACTGCTGCAGAGTTAAGATTTTTTTTTTCACCCTGAGGGTGAGGGAAGAAATGGAAAGCAAAATAGGGACTCATCTCAGCACCTGCCTTTTAGAACTGCCGGTGCTGAGCACCAGCAGGACCAGACACACTAAAGCCCTGCTTACAATCTTCCTTTCCACTCCTTATCCGTAGGGCTTGCAGGGGGAGTAACTTCAAGAGAGTAATGTGGAGCATGTACAGGTTTGCCAAGAGAGCATAGACGAAGGCACTGTAGGGTCCTTAGCAGTTTATCGCCTACTGGCATGTATAAACTCAACTTTTTAGTCATGTACAGTTTATTGAATATCCGTGGTATATTTTTCCATTCAAGACAGGAACAGCAGAACAATTTACACACAAGCTCGATAGCAATCATCAACAAACATTGGCAACGCCAATAGGCCTCGCAATGGCTTTGCTGTTGGACACCGAATGTGGAGAAATGTGAGCTCCTCTTTGTGAGTGCAACTTTAAAGATACCCTCATGCAAGTGGTGCGTGTTTTTCATAATAAAATATACAGGTGAACCACTGTGGTGCAAAGTGGAGTTCCACTCGCCATGGTGATCGATAATAAAGGGCATGCTTGTTCTAAATAATCTAAGCTGTAACATTTTGATTCAGTATGTATCCAGTGAAAGCTCATATCTTTCTCCTATTGTTAAAGGACACATTGTTAGACACACTGTATCAGACCCGGTCTATATAGCATTAATGAGAACATTACAGCATGGTAGAAGTTCAATCAATCAATCAAGCATTTGTATAGCGCGCTACTCACCCGGAGGGTCTCAAGGCGCTTGGGGGAGGAGGGTATGTTACTGCTGGAACAGCCAGGTCTTGAGTTGCTTCCTGAAGGAAAGGTGGTCTTGGGTCAGGCGGAGGTGGATAGGGAGGGAGTTCCAAGTTTTGGCTGCCAAGTAGGAGAAGGATCTTCCTCCCATGGTGGCTCATCGGATACGTGGGATGTCGGCGAGGGCGTGGCTGGTCGATCGTAGTTGACGGGTGGGAGTGTAGAAGGTCAGGCGGTTGTTGAGGTATCTGGGGCCCAGGTCGTGGAGGGCCTTGTGTGCGTGGGTGAGGAGTCGGAACGTGATTCTCTTGCTGACGGGGAGCCAGTGCAGGTCTCTCAGGTGTCCGGAGATGTGACTGTGTTGGGGTGTGTCCAGGATGAGTCGTGCGGAGGCGTTCTGGATGCGTTGGAGTCTTTTCTGTAGTTTGGCTGTGGTTCCGGCATAGAGGGTGTTTCCGTAGTCCTCTCAACTGGTGACGAGTGCCTGGGTTACCGTCTTCCTGGTGTCGGTGGAGATCCATCGGTAGATCTTTCGGAGCATGCGTAGGATGTTGAAACATAAAGATGAGACATCGTTGACTTGTCTGGTAATCGAGAGGGAAGAGTCCAGGATGAAGCCTAGGTTGCGTGCGTGGTCCTTTGGTTTGGGTGCGCTGCCCAGGGCAGGGGGCCACCAGGAGTCGTCCCAGGCCGAGGGTGATGATCCAAGGATGAGGACTTCCGTCTTGTCTGAGTTCAGTTTCAGGCGGCTGTTCATCATCCACTCGGCTACGTCTTTCATCCCTTCGTGTAGGTTGGTTCTAGTGGTGGCTGGATCGTTGGTGAGGGAGAGGATCAGCTGGGTGTCGTCGGCGTAGGAGATGATGTTGAGGTTGTGTTGGCGTGCGATGGCTGCGAGGGGGCTCATGTAGACGTTGAAGAGGGTGGGGCTGAGTGATGATCCTTGTGGTACGCCGCAGATGACTTCGGTGGCCTCGGATCTGAACGGGGGAGGCGGACTCTCTGGGTTCTTCCAGCGAGGAAAGAGATGATCCACTCTAGTGCCTTCTCTTGGATTCCGATGTTGCTGAGGCGCTGTACTAGGGTACGGTGGCAGACAGTGTCGAACGCTGCGGAGAGGTCCAGGAGGATGAGGGCCGCTGTTTCCCCGTTGTCGAGCAGGGCTTGGATGTCGTCAGTGGCTGCGATGAGGGCGGTCTCTGTGCTGTGGTTGGCTCGGAAGCCGGACTGCGAGTGGTCGAGGGATCCGTTCATCTCGAGGAAGGCGGCAAGCTGACTGTTGGCGGTTTTCTCGATGACTTTGGCAGGAAAAGGGAGGAGCGAGATGGGGCGGTAGTTCTTGAGGTCGGTGGGGTCTGCTGACGGTTTCTTCAGGAGGGCTCTGAGTTCGGCATGCTTCCAGCTCTCCGGGAAGGTGGCGGTGTCGAAGGAGCAGTTGATGATGTCCCGGAGTTGGGGTGCAATGACGGAGTCGGCCTTGTTGAAGATGTGGTGGGGGCATGGGTCGGTTGGTGATCCGGAGTGAATGGTGTTCATCGTGTGGATGGTGTCTTCGGTGCTGACCGGGCTCCAGGCGCGGAGGGTGCTGGTGGGGGTGTAGGTTCGGTGGTTGGGTGCGTGGTGTGTGCTCCGAAGCTGTTGTGTATGTTGGCGATCTTGCTGTGGAAGAATGAGGCGAGAGAGTCGCAGAGGTCTTGTGAGGGAGTGATGTTGTTGTTTCCGGCGCTGGGGTTGGAGAGCTCGTTGACGATGCTGAAGAGTTCCTTGCTGTTGTGTGCGTTGTGGTCTAGTCATTCCTTGAATGCTGTCTTCCTGGTGGTGTGGATCAGCTGGTGGTGTTTGTGGGAGGCGTGCTTGAGGGCAGTCATGTGTCTGTAGTCGGGTCTTTGCGCCAGGCTTTTTCGAGGGTACGGCAGTTCTTCTTGGATGTCTTGAGGTCATCGTTGAACCAGGAGGCTTTCTTGCTGCCGGGCCTGCTGGGATGTTTTTTCAGGGGTGCAAGGTCGTCAGCGCAGTTGGCGATCCACTGTGCGAGGTTGTTGGCTGCTTGGTCGGGGTCCGTTGAGCTGGTGGGAGGGTTCTGGTTCAGAGATGTGGTGAGCTGGTCGGTGGTGATCTTGTTCCAGTTCCTGCGGGGAGCCCGTTGCGGGTGGTGGTGAGTCGTGGTTCTTCTGAAGCTGAAGTGGTCGCAGCTGTGGTCTGTCCAGTGGAGTCCGGTGGAGTGGCTGAAGGAGATGTACTTGCTGGAGGAGAAGATTGGGTCCAGCGTGTGTCCGACGTAGTGGGTGGGGGTGTTCACCAGTTGCTTGAGTCCGAGGTTGGCGAGGTTGTCCAGCAGGGTGGTGGTGTTGTTGTCGTTGTTGTTCTCCAGGTGGAAGTTGAGGTCCCCTAGGAGGATGTAGTCAGAGGAGGCGAGGGCGTGCGGGCTGATGAAGTCTGCAATGTCTTCGCTGAATTGTGTGAGAGGTCCTTGGAGTCTGTAGATGAGGGTGCCTCTGAGTGTGGTCTTGGGGTCGGTGTGTATTTGGAAGTGAAGATGTTCGGCGGCTGAGAGGGTGTCGTCGGAGTTGGTCGTGATGCGGATGGTGTTCTTGTGGATGATGGCGATGCCTCCTCCTGTCTGGTTGACGCGGTCCCTCTGGGTGATCTTGTATCCTTCCGGGATGGCGATGGCGATGTCGAGCGCTGAGGAGGCGTTCATCCATGTTTCCGTGAGGAAGGCGACGTCTGGAGATGTGGTGTCGAGCAGGTTCCAGAGTTCCAAGGTGTGTCTGTGGACGGAGCGGGCGTTGAGCAGGATGCACTTCAGGTGGTTGCTGCTGGTGCTCGGCTTGGCGGGTGCGGTGCAGGTCCGGATGCAGGAGAATGTGCAGGATTGGCAGGCGAAGGGTCCGTGGGTGCGTCTTGGGGTGGCTCGGTAGCAGCCGGGGATCCGGCCGGTGTTGAGTGCGTTGAGTGTGGCGGCGTTATAGGTGCGGTGGATGGGCTGGCATCTGCGGCGGCCAGGGGTTCTGGTGCTGGGCATGGTCCAGGCGTGGACGGGCGCAGACGGGCTTGCCTTTGGCACGCCTTCGGCGCACAATCGGCGCTCCCGCTGCGCGCGTCCGCTGCGCGTTCGCCGTGCGGCCTCCATATGAGGGGCAGACGGATGGAGGAGCAGCTGGGAGGCGGGAGCGGGGTGGCGAATGGGAGCGGTGGGGGGGGGCGGGGCCGCAGGGAGCAGCGGCGGGAAAGCGAGGGCGAGGCGGGAGGGCACTGAAGGCAAGGGAGGCGAGGGGATTACAGATGAGACCAAATACAAACTAACAATATGGTGACAGAAGGCAAAAGGGGAAAAGTAACAATTACAAGCAGAGGGTTGCGGCGGTCACACAGCGGCGGGCACACAGGCACAGGGACGAAATGAAGCTAATTGGAGACAGAAGGCAAGAGGGGAACAAAAGAGACAAAGTTACAAGGCAGAGGGAAAGCGGCGTTCACACAGCGGCGGGCACACAGGCACAGGGAGGAAGCAGGAGGAACCAAGCGTGCAGAGCGTAGCACACAGCAGGAGGACCACGCGGTGGCTAGGGGTGCGACCTGCCTGGAGACAGGGACAACGGTCGCTCAAGTTGCCAGCGTGGTTTTACCACTGATTGCTTTACGTTTTGCCAGCAGTTATAAAGATTTTGCAAATGGTGTCACCTATGGGGTTCTATTTGGAAACCAATTCCCGAACATGTGGAACAGCATTCTGTGTTGTTATTAGCCGGAAGTGTATAGAGGCAGAGAGCTCCATTGAACGATAGCTTAATCCCCTGCTTGTCCCAGAAAAATCGAATATGTGCTCCCCCTTTCTGTCTCCTGGAGTGTAATGGTTTAAACATACATGGTCAGTTTATTTGACGCTGGTGACGTACAATTAAATGGGTGTTCATCCAAATACGTTCTAAAGCTTTAATCAAAGGTGCTGCCATTTTTGAATGGTGATAAATGAATAGTCTACTGCACATGTCAGATAATCTGTAAATTAATTAAAAACAATGTGGTAATGTTATTTACCAAAACATAATTATAAACATACAGAAATTATTGTTGTGTCACACATATGTAAGTTGGTACATTGTGGTTTGACTGACCTTACTGTGGCAACTTCAGTGAACATTCCCACGCCCACAAGCGAGCAGTAGTGTTTCACGCCCCCAGCAGCAAACTGCTTATGAGTTTATCATGGGGAAGGTAGGGCGGTGCAAAGCTGGAGCTGCAAGTGAATGGGAGCCAATTGAGCCTGCCAGAGGTTTGAAGGCTGAGACTGCACAGTGCTCAAGGGGCTTAGAGAGCAGAGGGTATGGCTTTGAGCCCGCACAACCAGCGCTAAGACAACTGTGGCTTTGTGTACATAGGTGCACATGCACACAAGGGAGTGAGTGAAAACATGAGCGCAAGTAAAAAGGGCTGTTAATTAAAGAAAAAATGTGTCCAGAAAGCATTCCCAAAATGGGACAAGTGTAAGGCTACAAGGAATGAGGCAGTGCTCCATGGGACGGACCAATCCACAGAAAGGAGGGACAAATAGGAAAGATTAGCCACTTGGAAGCAAACCTTTTTAAAGGACACACATGGAAATAAATCAAAAGCAATGGATGGGCTGTAAGCCCACAAAGTATATACTTTAAGAGACATAGCAAGCACTGCCCAGGCTTGACCTAAAAATGTAGAAAGAGCTAGCTACCCCCCAAACTGTAATTGAACACACTCCAACCCCAACCCTTCAAGGGGTGACCAAACATGTTTAGGGGCCCCATTCAGCTCAAGGCTAATGCATAGCTGTGCAATATGGTAGACTCAACAGCCCCTTATCACATTCTGGGGGGGATATTTTGCGCTATGCCACTGACACCACAGCATCTGCAAGAACCTGCATATCATTCTTATTTTTGCTTCTTAGTTGCATCGACCTGAGATGATAACACAGTTTTTTAAAATAGACTATATTAGCTAATTAAATGTTTTATAGTTCATTTTCAAGTTGATGCATTTGCGTGCTGATTTACTCCTTTATTGTAAAACACAGTTCATGTCGATAAAACTAGCTAAAACGTGAGGTAGAACATACAAAATATGGTGAGATGTGCTAATCCGAGAGACCCCTTATTTGGAGTGTGGAAGAGTTTTAATGACTTGCAAAAAGCCCTCACCAAAGCAAAGTGGAATTAAATAATGGTAAATCTCAAAGTGTGCAGTCAGTTATGCTATTCTGGAACGATAGCCACAAACAATGATGGAAAAACATTGATCAATATTGTTGTTAGTGACATTTGTTAATATGTAATTCGGGTTAATTGCCCAGGAAAATGCTTTTTCATGCTGAATTGCATTAAGGGAACGTTGAGAAATAGTTTAAAACCATCAAAATTAATAGGGGAGAGGGGCGTTGAGGTAAAATCACATTGACACCTAAAATGAGGGTTGAAATTTGTGGATGGGTATAAAGAGGGAAAAAATTATAGATTATATGGAGGAACTTAATTAAAATGCAGCAAGAATGGCGCATAAACAACAATATAAACAACACCCTTCAAAAAGAGGTACAAGGTGGGGCCTGTTGGATTCATTTAAGATTTATTCAAAGTGCAGAACAACATGCTGGCCCCCATTCATTTGAAGGTTTTTCCATGAAACTTTTAATTTGAATACAATATATATCTAACATTTTTTCGGTATCAATTTCCTACCATAAAGGTAAGAGAAAAAAGTAAGAAGTTGACTCAGATGCTTATCTCCCTTATTAATGGTGAATCTATGTTATTTTCCAATATATACACCTATATACCTGGTAGCAAGATCACTGGTGAGGATGTCTCATTGTTTTGTGCTTTGCACAAATAATTGCATTAACCTACACGATGCACGCGCATATAAAGAGTTTGATTTTCACGTTAGAGTTGACCATAGTTAATGTAGGCCTCGATTTAAAATGACTTGGTAAGTTGAAATGTTCCCCGGTCTGCGGTGTATTTTTCTTTTCTCTCATTTCAGGAGCCAATCTGCAGCCGTACATGGTAACTAAATTGTATCAAAATGTTTTTGGTTTCTATGTGAATGTTTATCTGTATGGGTTCCAAAGAGAGCTGAATAATTAACCTCTGCGCTTGTGAAAAGTAAGTAATTACCAAACTGTATCATCCCACTACAAGATATCGGTTTAAGGTAATGCAGGAGAGAGTTCCATTGTGTGATGGCTGGGAAGAAGGCTGAAGCTAGTTAAACAGAAATTGTTCCGTGCTGATTGGTTCTCTTCATGGAAACCATAGACAACTGTTCCTAACAGTAATAATTGTACAGATTTAATTGTGCATTGCTGAGTTAGTGAGATTCAGATACCCTCTTTTCCACTCTCCTGAGTGTAGATCCTTTGCTTTGCTTTAACCCAAAGAGTTTGATTCCTGGGCAAATCCATTCTCACTTAATTGACTGACTTCTATGTAACTCAACCTTTAAAGGCTTTACTTGCTGACGCCTTCTACATGAGATCTCCCCAACGTACCTGACTTATTAGCTGTGCCTGTTTTAATATGCTTTATGACAACCTTAAACAGCCTGTCTTTGTAGGAACGATTTTAATTAGCTTTGAGTTATTCTGACAATTCTGTTCATGTATTGATTACTGATTTATGACGAATGTGGATGAATTGAAGGTGTAACTTGCTAATCTATTAACAAATCTTCATGGTTTGCAATGCTACTATTCTCGTCATCATTTGCTACGCAAATCTGCACGGTGCAAATCCCACTGCAACAAATCTGTTAGCAGAGCATTGTTCCCCTTGATTCATAGAGAGTTAGAATTTCGCCCAGAGACAGTCAGAATCTGCCCCAGTCACGCCCCTGAGGTTTAATGGTCCAGTTCGGACAACAGGAGGAGTTTCAGCATTTCTGATGTGATTGCGGTGTCCTAGGAGTGTGAGTATAAGTATGGTTACTCATCTCATATTGTGTATTGTAGAGCATTGTGGTGTTTGAGATTTCGATGAGTTAATATGTTTCATGGTGTGGTGTCCGCATGGGTCCAGAAGTGGGTCCTGAAGGTCTCTGTATTGAAGTTGAGAATTTGAAATGCTTTTTTGTGTCTACTGCTTGTGCTTATGAAAAGAAAGTGCTTGCTGCAAAGTGTTAAAGTTTGGTTTGGTTATCAAATTTGTCATAATCCAAAATCCAAGTGATAAATATTGAGTTATGTAAGTTATGACTTGTGTGTTAAGTTTGAAGTGTGGGATCTTGAAGCGCTATCAGCCGCGCTAAGATAGAGACATATCAAACTTCAATTGTGAGGATGTACTAACTGAGATTGATGTTTAGTTGATCATTTGTGCTCAGGAGTAGACCAAACTAGTCAGGGTCATCATCGCAACCATTGTAACATAGCATAATAAAACAGTATAATAAAAAAATTCAGGTTGATTCACAAATGGTTGAGAGCTCATTTTTTATGTGTGTTAATACCAGGAGGGCATTATTCCGCATTTCCTCATTCAATTGAACAGTAACTTTGAATTTATTTAATGGAACAACAAGACTAAGGGGTCCATTAGTATTGCGGGCGGAATTCAGTCCGCCCACAACCCTAGCGGTGCTGGGACCGGCTGCCAGTGGTGCGGTAGTCCCGCACCGCTAATTAGGATTTGACCGTCACCCTGGCAGTCGCATCCCGCATATTCAACATTGTGGCGGGCGATGCTGTAAGCAGCACCTGCCACAATGTAGAAAATGCATGGCGTGCATTGTCAGGCACAACGTGACAGGCACAGTGAGGTGCCTGCCACCTTGTAAATGCCAATGTAGGGGGGTACCAGGAGAACCCCCAAGAGCAGCCCCCTTCACCCTCCGGGGGACCACAACGGGCCACCAAAGCGATTCCCGCATGCCTTTCCATGGTGGAGTCTCCACCATGGAAAGGCATAACACCGCCCACATTGGTATTGGTCGATTGGTGTGTGTGTCGTGTTTGGATTTTCCACATCAGTGAGTGGTGCCCTGTGAGGGTTAGTAACAGTAGCAGTAGTGTCACACTCAGATTGAATGTTAGTGTTGTGTACTTTATTGTGATTTGCTGAAAAGTTCTGGTGATTTCAACAGTTTTTTAAATTTTGTGTTGCCCCACATACATGAGTAAAAATGACTTTTTCAAGCAATCGAAAGCCTTGTTTAGTGATGATGTAAGAATGCCTGTCTGTGAGAGCAAGGAGACCCCTCCAGAGAGCAAGGGCACACATTATTTAACACTCAAGGTCAATTTACACATGTGTAGAATTTAGAATTTGAATTTTATTACATTTGATTTAGACCTCAACTGAGGTCAACAAATACATGATTACAAAGTGGTAAAGCAGTTATATTATTCACACATTAAAACAATCTCTAAACACGTTTAAAAATGTATACAGATGTCTAAAATATAGAAGCTTTATTTGCCAGCGCCGGGCCTCTACCAGAGTCGAGTTTGGACGGATTAATAGTACATGTATGAAACCCTGCCGACCTCCATTACATAAATCACAAGTTTCTGTAGGAGTGCCCATTTAAAAGTTACAGCCTTTAAGGGGAGGATCCCCAGCCTCATTAAGATTATGGTATGCCTGACCCTATGCTCTAATGAAAAACCTATGTACCATTGTGGAGTTTCATTTTGTAGACTGTCTGCGAGATGTGCAAAATGTTTTAGCCAAGAACAGTGGTCTACATCAGATACATAGCTTAATCTTAAGGTCAGGTTCTTTAGATAAAGCAAACACAAGGAGATGATGGACGGAGCGCTGAAACAGACACTCACCCCCAGTCACAGCTCTGGGTTGATTCCATCATCATTCTTTAGCTCACTCACCAGCGACCCCGCCACCGCCAGAGCCAACCTACACGAGGGGATGAAAGACGTAGCCGAGTGAATGACGACCAGCCGCCTGAAACTGAACACAGACAAGACGGAAGTTCTCATCCTGGACTCCTCTCCCTCTGCCTGGGACGAATCCTGGTGGCCCCCCACCCTGGGCAGCGCACCCAAACCGACAGACCACGCACGCAACCTGGGCTTCATCTTGGACTCCTCCCTCTCCATGACCAGACAAGTCAACGCCGTCTCCTCGTCTTGCTTCAATATCCTGCGCATGCTACGCAAGATCTTCCGGTGGATCCCCACCGAGACCAGGAAGACGGTCACCCAGGCTCTCATCACCAGCCGTCTGGACTACGACAACGCCCTCTACGCCGGAACCACCGCCAAGCTCCGGAGGAGACACCAGCGGATCCAGAACGCCTCAGCAAGACTCATCCTCGATTTCCCCCGGCACATCCACATCTCCGGACACCTGAGAGACCTGCACTGGCTCCCGGTCAACAAGAGAATCACCTTCCGTCTCCTCACCCACGCTCACAAAGCCCTACACAACCAAGGACCAAGATACCTCAACAGCCGCCTCAACTTCTACACTCCCACCCGCCAGCTTCGATCGACCAGCCACGCCCTCGCCGCCGTCCCCCGCATCCGAAGAGCCACAACAGGAGGAAGGTCCTTCTCCTACCTAGCCGCCAAGACTTAGAACTCCCTCCCAACCCACCTCCGCCTGACCCAAGACCACCTCGCCTTCAGGAAGCAGCTCAAGACCTGGCTGTTCGAGCAGTAGCGGACCCCCCCTCCCCAGCGCCTTGAGACCCTCCGGGTGAGTAGTACGCTATATAAATGCTTGATTGATTGATTGATTGATTGATTTGCCACCTCAGTTCTGATCCAGCTATATGCAAATCCTTTCTTGCCCTGTGCCTCATAGGAACAGTCCAGCCCGAACTGGCAAGCCAGGTCTTCACTGAACTGGAAACAAGCATCCTGTGACCGGTTTCTGGGTAACACCCTTCATCAGTCAGGCTAGCTTGAATTCAGTGGCAAAGCGAGTAAGGGACCCATGTCTGGGCATACCCTGCCAACTTAGGACGAACAAATCAAACACAAGGAGATGATGGATGTAGCGCTGAAACTTTTCAGACACTCACCCCCTGTCACAGATCTGGGTTGAATCCATTATCATTCTTTAGCTCACTTTTAGGGGTGGGCGGAATTTGCGTGATCGTGTTACGCAAATTTCTGCGAAACAGTAAAAAATGTCCAGGAACACGCAGAAATTCCACGAACATGCGGAATTGCTTGTTCGCGATGCTATTTTACTTTTCGCTATCGCTGTTGCATGCTTGGGTGGAAATATCTCACGAACATGCATTGGAGAACACGAACAAGCAAAAAAGTTCGCGAAGTCGCGGAACGCAGAATTTTGGGCTCTCCATTCTTGGGTTCTCCGTGGAACGCAAAAAAAAACAAATTCCACAAATTCAAATTCCGCAAGCGGAATGGAATTTACTGCCCAGGCCTACTAACTTTGACACCTCAGTTCAGACCCAGCTATTTGCAAATCAGTCTTAGCCCTGTGCCTCATGGGAACAGTCCAGCCTGAACTGCCAAGCCAGGTCTTCCCTGAACCGGAAACAAGCATCCTGGGACCGGTTTCTGGGTAACACCCTTCATCAGCAAGGCTAGCTTGAATCCAGTGGCAAAGTGAGCAAGGGACCCACGCCTTTGCAGACCCTGCCAACTTACGGCTAACAAAGCAAACACAAGGAGATGATGGACAGAGCACTGAAACTTTTCAGACACTCACCCTCAGTCACAGACCAGTGTTGAATCCATCATCATTCTTTAGCTCACTTTGCCACCTGAGATCAGACCCAGCTATATACAAATCTGTCTTGGCCCTGTGCCTCATGGGAACAGTCCAGTCCGAACTGCCAAGCTTCAGATGTGAAAAGGTCATAGATTTCAAAAGAGCAATCGTGCAACTAGACTGGGTTAGTGCAATACTTAAGTTCTTATTAAAAGCATAATGAGATGCCTCATCTCAAAAAGCCTCCAATTTCAAGATATGCCTTAAGGTCCCTTAGTCTGCATGTAAAAGATTATAGGCTAAGTGAAGTATATTTATGATAGCTTTTGCATACACGCTGACTATTGATAACCCAAGGAGGATTGCTTGGACAGGGACTGACTGATTAACTCTTAGCAGTTTATGTAATAGATTCCCTTCTTTTAAATTTAGTTGGTGCCATGCCTTGATCAGAATATATTCCAAGGCATATAGTAAAACTGATGGTATTTGTGAGAGGTAGACCTCAAGCATAGGAGCAAAATATCTGTTACCTGAGGAGGAATAACATTTCAGTAGTCCAACAATGTGGGCCTCAGCCTTTAGGCTGCTATGCCCAAGATGGGATGGATTTTGTAAGGTCTGGGTGAAAAATCCCCCCAAGTAAACATATTCCTTAACAATTTCTAGAAGTTTCCTATCTAATGTCTAGTTATAATGGTGATAGTGCTTTCTGCCTCTAAAGGGAAGAACTTTAGTTTTAGAGGTAATTGTCTTTGGCATACTGGTCTAAGGCATTAAGATTTCTTTGTAAACTTACCGGAGTAAGATCCAAAATTGCTACATCATCAGCATACATTGAAATGTGCATATTGCTGGAGCCTATTTTTGGTGGGAAATTATTAATTGTTTGTAAACACTCTGGGAGTTCACTTATATACAAGGAAAATAGAATAGGGGCTAGGACACAGCCTTGCTTAAGGCTGTTCTTCATAACAATAGGCTCCGTCTGAACTTTGCACCATGTTGCAGAATGTAATGCCATGATTATAGTGAGTAGATTGTTAGGTATTACAAACTTTCTCAGCTTAGTCCACAGGGTTGGCCTGTCTACACGGTCAAAGGCAGTGGTAAAATCAATGAATGCACAATGAACCATTTGCTGCTTTAATACTACATATTTGTGTATGACTGTTTGCAGGACAGCAATGTTATCCGTCACAGAGTGCTTTGGTTGAAAGCCAGCCTGAGTCATTGGTATCACTCCTGAAGAGAATTCCCAATATTTCAGAAGCTCCAGCACGCATGTTGCAAAGATCTTCCCTGTAGCATCCAGGAGGGCTATCTGCTGATAGTTGTTGGGCAACAGACAGCATCCTTTTTTCAGGAAGGGAACCACGATACTCCCTTGCCATGATTTTGGAATTCTCCAGGTGCAGAGACAATGGGAAAATACAGGCACCAAAAACTTGCTCCAGTCTTCAGGATTGCTTTAAAGAACTTTAATGGGGGTTTTATCTGGGTCTGTTACTGCAGTTGACCTTGCTGCCTTATATATGCTACTATTTCTTTTGCTGATGGTGCTATCATATAGTGGAGTGTTTCCTCCTTTCTGTACCCAGGTTGTATTGATGATTTTGCCAGGCCATAAAGGTTTGGTTTATAGTGCTCATGAAAGGTACATTTCCCACTCCAGTGGTGGAACAGGAGAAGAATAAATACCTTCCAGTGTACCTGTTGCTTCTTCTACTATCCTCCAGAACTCCTTACTGTTTTTTTGGTTCACTACTGTTTGAATATCCACCCAGTTTGTATCTGTTTGTACACATCTGGTTTTCTCCTTCTGTCATTGGCACACTTTTTTCAACTTTGCAATCTCTTTCTGTCTGACTCCAGAGTATTTTAAAGTTTGCAGACTAATCAATTTTTTAACTTAGAGGTTACACAGTCTGGGTGGTTTGGATCTAAATGAACCGTAAGCTTACCATACCTGACAGTGTGGGCAGTCAAGGGGGCTACTATCTTAGCAATCTTGTCCTCATCAGCTGTTATCGGGTCAACAACTGTGCTTCCATTTGTTAGTAATGAAGAAATGATAGCTGAGTTTGTTTTAGCAATCGATTTAGAGTTCCATGTTATTTGCTCGTTCTTTGGATGGATTTCTATAGTTTCATTTTGTTGAGACAGGGACCCTGTATCAGAGGTTTGCAACAGGATCTCGGTTGCCAAAGACAAAATTGCATGATCGCTTACTTTTGTAATTTTAACAGTCAGCCTTTCTGGTGTGAGCAGCGGGTATGTCCTCTTCTAGTCTTCCGTTTAGTATAAGCCCGTTTAAGGCCGTCACCGAGGCGACATGTATTTTTCCTCTTTTGTCAGCCTTGGTTTTTGAAGGGAATAGCGGTGATGGAATTGACAACATTTCCTCAAATGCTTAAGTACTCCATTCAGACAATAAAGTATTAGAGATTTTTCCATTGAAGTCCCCTGTTAAAATCAGCACGGAAGGAAATCCTTTGGAGTCCACGACGGAATCCATTTTAGCAAATACTTTGGTCATTAGATGGTTGTTCACAGGCCCCGGGGGGATGTAAACATTAGGAATGAGGAGATCGTGCATAGAGTCTGCAGCCTCTTTCTTATACTTAATATTTATTCATTGGATATTTGGCAGACACATATTGACTACTTTCTGATCCCAGAATATGTCTTCTTTTATGTGTATCTAGATCAAAAACGGAATAAGATCACAGCAAATCAAGAGTCCTTGCATGGTATGTTTAATTTGAGAACAATTGAGAATTTGTGTTGAGTGCTGTATGAGATGAAACCCAAATTGAAACCCGCTCAATATGAGTTTTTAATGCATGGGAGCAATGCACACCTATGAAAGAGAAGTAGAAATATCAGACCAGAATAAGCAACACAGTCTTTAGTTGGATGGAAGTGAGGATAGATGCAGAACATCAAGGACTGAGGGAGAATGTAATTGGATATATAAGGATTCACTCAGTGAAAACAAGAGTTGGAGCAGAGAACAATACATTAGGAGAAAGGGGAGTTTTGAAGAAAAGAGAGACGAGACTAGTGATAGTGACTCTACTGATGATTTTTTAGAAATCTTTTGACTACCCGACCACCTCTGTATAACATTGTTCATCAGGCTGGAGGGTTTAAACAGCCAAGAAGGCACCCACAGCTAGTTGACATAGATGCAAGTGCAACTGTTGATCAGAGTCTCCATGACAGAAGGATATTCCTGGTTGCAACAGCTCCGCCATTGGGAGCCCCAAGCACAACCGCAGGAACGTGCACTGTCACTACAGTCCCTACTACATCAGTTGCTGGTACTACTTTAGATCTAGGAGGGCAGCCCAGAACTGGGGCACTCCCATTATGAGTGTGCCTGCCCTAGAAGTTGCGATAAGTCCTGAGCCATAATCCCCACTGAGGGATACCCCTTCAAGGATGCTGGATATTTTTACAATGTAAGAGTTATGTGTGTGAATGTTTGACAAGGGTGAGTGATTGGTTGTATGGAATGATTTAGAATATTTATGTTGATTGTTTTTTATTAAATGTAAGAGTTTTGTATTTGTGATCTAGATGCTTAAAATGAAAACTTGGTGAAATTAAAGAAAGCAATGTGTTGAGAAATATAAATAAAACAAAAAATATTAATTCAGACTGAACTATAAGTCTATGACCCATGTTGTGTTGAATTCCAATATGTTGGTTTGAATACAGAATAATTTGAGGTAACAGTATTGGCAGTTGTTTAGTTTAATAATAGCAGACTGGGAAGGGTATCCCACAAGGTAGAGGATGGGGAATGCCAGTTCATCCAAATTCAGTTAATGTTAATGTTAAAAAGTATTTATTGAGCGCACTGCCACCGGTTGGTTTCCTGGCGCTAGAATAGACAGAGAATGAATTCTGAGGCGAGAGGAGAAGGCAATCAGTGATACGCTTGTTTAAAAAGCCATGTTTTTAAGGCCTTCCTAAAGGACTTAAGATCCGGGCAAGATCTGATCTCCAAGGGGAAAGTGTTCCAAAGGCAAGGTGCAAGAACAGCAAATCTGCAGCCACCAGAGCGTTTGCGTTTGAAGGCAGGTGTCTGGAGGAGGGCTTGGTGCGCAGAACGCAGATTGCGGGAGGGGGTGTACCTGATAAGGAGATTGTCAATGACTTTAGGGCTTTTGCAATGAAGAGATTTAAAGATCATGCAACCCGTTTTAAACGAACAACGTTGGGCCAGGGGTAGCCAGTGGAGGTCCCTGAGCAGAGGAGAGGCTGAGTGCCATCTGGGTTGCGCAGTGATCAGCCTGGCTGCATAATTCTGGACCATCTGGAGACGCTTTAGGAGATAAAGGGGTAGGCCTAGATATATGGAGTTTGCTTAATCGAGGTGGGACAAAACCATGGTAATCACCACCTGGGTCATGGCTGCAGGAGTGAAAAAGCGTCGCACCTTCCGGATTTTCCTGAGCTGGAAGAAACACTTGGAGACCACTTGACCCACTTTAGTTTTTAAGGAGAGGTCGCTGTTCAAGGTCACTCCAAGTGTCTTTGCGGCAGGGGTAGGGGTAGGGGCTTTGCCCATATCGGATGGCCAGTAGTGAGGGCCCCAGAATTTGACGCTGTCCCCTGTGAGCATGTTAAACAGGTGGGGTGACAATGTTGAGCCCTGAGGGGCTCCACAGGTAATGGACCGTTTAGGGCCAACCAGGGTACCAAGACGGACCGACTGGGAACGATTCTCCAAAAAGGACTTCAGCCAGTCTGCGGCTAGGCCCCTGATGCCAGCCTGGTTGACACGGTCGATAAATATGTCATGGTCGACCGTGTCAAAAGCGGCCGACAGATCTAGGAGCACCAGGGCCTGAGGGGAATGTCTCTCAGCGCAGTCACGGAGCGAGTCGAGGACCGCAACTACCACTGCCTCTGTTGAGTGGGCAGGGCGAAAACCTGCCTGGTGGGAATCTAGACAGTTTGAACTCTCCAAGAAGTTGGACAGATGTTTCGCAACATGGGCTTCTAAAACTTTAGCCAAAAAAGGGAGCAGGGAAATTGGCTGGTAGTTTGCCAAACAGGAGGGGTCCGCCTCAGGTTTCTCCAGAAGTGGGATGACTGTAGCCTCCTTAAATGCCAGGGGTACTAGGCCGGAAGTGATAGAAGTGTTCAGTAAGGTATGGGCCGGCGTGGGGACGGAGGACAGACATTCCTTGAGAATGGAAGGGGGGCATTTATCAGAGGGTGCCCCGGACTTGACTCTTGTCAATAACTCAGAGAATTGCTCTGAGGTCATAGTAGGAAACCTGTTTAGGGTAACCTCGATGGTGGGGGAGTGGTGAACAGAGGGGGTGGCGCTAGAGGAGCTGGGAATGCTCGCTTTGATGTCCACAATTGTATCAGTGAAATATGTGTTGAGGGCATCGCAGAAGGTCTGGGTTGGCGCTACCTTAGGGCGTACGCTATCTAAGTCAGTCAGCTCATTTAAGATTGAGAAGGTATCCTTGGGTTTGTCGGTTGAGTTGAGAATACGGGAGAAAAAATAGGCAGATTTGGCGACCAGAATGGCCTTCAGGTATTCCTTCCTGGCCGTGATGAACTCAGATTTTAGGTCTGGAGAATAACAGCGGCGCCACTTTCGCTCAAGGTGGCGCAGAGATAGTTTTTTAGTTTTTAGGTCTTGGGAAAACCAACGCTGAGCGTCAGCTCGCCGGGCCAGTTTAATGTCTTTGAAGGGTGCATGGATGTCGCTAGCATTTTGGAGCCAGCCCGCTAGGTTGGACTCGATAGAATTAATATCAGAGTGTGGGGGAGGAATCGTATTATTTAGTGTTTTTATGAATTCTGGTTTATCAAGTGTTTTTCATTTCCTTGCCCTGCAGCAAGTTAGAGCAGTGGGTGATTTGATCGCAGACCAGGTAAGTTCGAATTTGAGGAGAAAATGGTCTGACCAGATGCAGGGAAAGGTGAGTGGGGATGTGTTGAGTGGAAAGGTGGACCAAATGTGGTCTAGAATATGACCTTTACAATGGGTAGGCAAGAGAACTTGTTGGGAAAGATTCAAATTTGTGAGGAGCTCAGTGAGCTCACAGGATTGAGAACCTTCCGAGGGGTCATTGAACCAGTAATTAAAATCACCTGCCAAAAGGATCTGAGAGTGATCCATGGCTAAGTTGGCGATTTGTTCACTAAACAAAAAAGGGAAGGATGGCATAGATTTAGGAGGTCTGTACAGAAGTACACACAACATAGTAGTGTTAGGGGTTTCGAACTTTAAGACAAGATTGTCAATGTCTGGTAAGTTGATAGAGGTAAGAGTGGTAGTTTTTAAGGAAGAGTGGATGATAGCTGCCACCCCCCCACCAGACCTGCCACCAGCACGATCTGCATGAATGATATAATAGTTTTGGGGGACTGCAGCTAAAATGTCTGGGTCAGAATCTGGAGTAAGCCAGGTCTCCGTTAATAGAAGGACATCAGGGTGCTCTGTAATAAAAAAAAGGAAGATATCCTGTTGATGTTTGACAAGAGAGCCGGTATTTAAGTAAAAGAAGGTCAGGGAGTGAGGTTGGGGAGTAGGCTTGGGCCGAATGAGACGGGCATTGATTGTTCGGTGTGGAAAGCATATCATTCACCAGGGCATGTACAGTCCACCAAGATCCCTAATTTGTCAGTGATGGACATAGCCATGTTGAAAAAGACTACAGTGTATCAATATTGGAACAAGGTGGGGTACTGCAAGGGAGAATGTAGGCTAAATCCAAACCAATAGCAAAATGGTGTTCAGATTTCAACATGAATATGACACCAGTACCGAATATGTAAATGCAAAGATCTTAAAATGCTTATATGCCCCAGACTTTGTTGATTTACCAATATTTGACTAGTCCGAGGTTTAATGCAAATCTAAACCCCAGAGTTTAGCAAAAACCTTTAAAAGCCCTGACAGATTCTAACAGTGTCCGGTCTTTGACAGTTTCGGAGAACCACATTCTAATAAATCATGCTGACGGGGCCTGAGAGTGGAGGCAGATTGCAAGCTTGTTGCACAGTCCATGAGGTAGATCAATGTGGGCCATAGGTGCATGGAGAGGTGAATAGCTACCCATGTCCTTTTCTGATATACTGGAGCTAATAGTTTAACTGTAAGAACTTTAGAGATCTCAAACCAACACCTCTTGGTGAAAGAAGTCAAAGTTGTAGGTATCTCAAACAAGCAAATTGTGAATCCTGTTTCAGCTGTGAAGACAGGTCCTTTTGAGAAGGAATCTCAGTTTATAATATACGAACTGAGCCCAGTCAATTTATTGGACAGGGATTTACTTTGCAGACTCAGTTGTTCAATCTATTGAACATCGGATGGTGTCAAGCTTCACATGCACACTTTAGATGCAGACTCTAAATTGAGCACACAGGTGTCACCTGTTGAATTTGTCAAGTTTTTTTTACAAAGGAAAATTTCTTACCTGACCTAAAGTAAAGGAATCCATCAAGGAGAAATTCTGGGATTTTTCTGGAGAAGATATAGGCCAGATTAAAGATGTTGAACCTGTGAGGATGAATGTCAAGGAAAATACACATTATCCCCAACACCCGAGACAACCTCTCACCAGAAGCTGGAATTACAGCATAATTTAATCCATATTAGAGAAGGGCTTCTTAAACGAGGTACTAGGGAGTCCTTGTAATTCACCTATAATGAGTTTGTAGAAGCCAAATAAAAAATGGAGAATAGTACAGAACCTGAAAAATGTAAATTATATTGTTGCCCTATGTTGTCCAGTGGACCCTTATGCTGGTGTGATACTTTTCCAAATACCCTGTGCCACTGAGTGACAGTTATTGACTTATGTCAATAATTTTTCTCTATTCCTCTGCATGAGGACAGACAATTTCCTTTTGCATTCTGATTCCAAAATAACATTCTAGCATGGTGTTCAAGCCCACAGGGGCATTACAGAGCACCTTGATCTTCAGTTAGATAGTGAAGAAGAATCTGGAACCTTGCAGTTATGCAACTCAGTCTTGCCTCAGTACATCAAGGACCTATTGGTTGCATTGACAATGCAAGATGCATGCAGGCAATACACTATTGCCCTGTTGACTCAATCAATCAGCCAATCAATTAATCGATAAATCAATCAATCAATCAATATTTACTTTATTCAATTTTGTAATAAACTAATCCGAGTGGCGTGATAAAAGGTCCAACATGATTATACATAAAAGAATACAATAAAATGACCTAGTATATGAGTATAAAAGACAGTTGACTCATTTGGCAGAGAACTGAAACAACGTGCTCTTAACCAAAATGTAGTAGTGCCAGAAGAAAGTTCTATATTTCGGACACCATATTGAGAAGGGAGGTAGACAGGTGTCTCAAGAGAGAATCTCTACCATTCTGAGAATGAACCTCCCAAAATGCAGAAAGATGTCAGGATGTTTCTGGGAATGGTGTGCTAATGTAATCAATCGGATGTCATCCTTTTACTAGTGGAAAAGCCTCTTCAGAAGCTTAAACATAAATATGTGTATCATCCGCTACCCTAAGACATCGACTGCATATGTGCCTTCCTCAAGCTGAGAGAAAGTTTCATTCACACCCGGCTCTAGAAATGCCTGATTATGAAAAGGATTTCACTTTGTACAGCTTTGAATAGGATGGGTGCACTGTGTCTCTATTAAGAGAGACCCATCAAATTCTAAATGCCCAGTGGTGTACTCCTCTGCCACTCTTGACCTGGTAGCTGCAGCATTTTCAAGTTGCTCAATGGTGGTGACTTCAGTTGGTGTCAGCATCCAGCAATTGGGTAACCACTTACCATTTTGGTTACACACTCTATTAAGATCCTACTCACCTGCACGCAAACACAACACATGACACATAGTAGCCTAATTCATTGTGAACAGATGATTCTTAAGAGCAGGTGATTCTTGCTGTTGATAATATCACTGTAAGGCACTGCACCTGTCTCAACCCTCCCATATTGTTGTCTTTGCCGATGTCTAATGAAAATGATGATTGGGATGACTATGTCTATCTGGACATTACAGAGAAGTGTACCAAGCCAGCACCTGACATTCAAAACATTCCTATGGCAGAGCTTGAATATATGTTGCCTGCAGACAGCTTTTGTTTAAGATATCAAAGATGTATTTTGAAATCAGCATATGCTGTGTGCACCTTAGAAGGTATTGAATAAAGCTAATTTTTGTGCATTGTAACTTCCACACAAGCGACTGAACTGATCGCATTTACTCAAGATTGCTCTGCCGCTAACAATTTAAAAGTTAACATCTATACTGATAGCCAATACAGGTTTGTATGGTTCACAAAATCAGGCAGGTACGGTGCTGGAGGGATTTCATGGCTTCCACTGGCTCTCCTACCTGTACTTGGAATTATGTTATGGATCTGCTGGAAGTATTACAGCTAACCGCTGAAATAGCCAGATGAAATATGCAGCACACAAGAGTGGATGCGATTTTGTAACTTCAGCAACATGTATGCGGATATAATGGCTAGATACTGCGCTCTTGAGTCTGGCACATTAAATAGAGATCATTCAGATGAATCAGAAAAGGATGTTACTACAAGTCTTTTAATGACTGTTACTGATAGAGGAAAGAGATCAAAAGTTTACAGGAGTGGGGTGCGTGGCCAACTGCCGACTAAGATGGCTGCTTTTTAGAACATCTCTGCTACCCATTTGCCTAATCCCCTAAACATCCGCCGATCCATCCGTCCTCAGATGCAATCTGACAATGCATTCCAGATTGTTGGCCATCAGGGATGCCAATGAAGGAGGCTTCCATTTCTTTGCTCCTTGGAGTGCCGAAGGAGATGGATAACATGGCTCACGGGACGTTGTGCAGCTCCGGCCTCTAGTGCAAGATGGGCCATGGTGGCTGTGGTCCATGCTACAGAGATCGCTGATGCTGACCTCGCATTGCAGGGCCTTTCCTGACCTGCCTGTGTTAGTGGACGTTGCCAGACTGGGTGCTGCCTACCAATGGGGGACTGGTCCCAGAGGCATATCTGAGCCGCAGCAGTGTGCAGCTGGGATGCCGTGGACTGAGAGAGTGCCTACCCCAGTGGCCTACCTGAGAGTATCGAGGATGAAGAGGGTCCTCAGCTTTGTGTCCCAAGTGAGTCACTGTGGAGACATTAATGAAGCTGCATTGGTTGCAGAACTGCAAAGACCATAGCAGCGTGCACAGTGGCTGAAAAGGCGATCTTTGGCAGTGAGGCCTGTTTTTACGGAGTGTTGCACGATGGCCCATCACTCTCTGAGCCAGCTTCTGAAGTAAGTGTGTGGGGCCTGAAATGAGCAGAGGAGTGCCTCAAGGTACCCTGGGAGCGAGGGGCCGGCAGGGTGGCAATGCTGTGTACGGTTGACTCGGGTTGCTTCCAAATATGCATGGTGAAGAGCATGACTGCACTGACCTCTGGCCCTGGACCAGCTTGACTGAAGTGAAAGCAGTGCTGTTGGCCTCTCGAACAATGTCCGCTGTTGGACATTAGACACCACATGGGCCTCTCTGTTGGGGTAATTCAGTTACCTGGGGTGTGCACAGGCACAAAGGCAGGTGAAGGAGTGTGGGCAAGCAACTGGAAATCAGACTGGCCACGGGGTGAACACTTCTTGCCTAAGGCAGGCAATGGGGAGTACAGCTGTGAACCTCCTTTCTCCCTGGTTGCTATACCTTTCAGAAAACACGTAGTGGGGCCCATAGACGAGGTGCAGAGAATGGTGGGGATCAAAAGACTATGAGAGGTGCACCAGACTAAATTGGAAAATTATGCACTCCCTAAGGATCCTGCTGCAATTCTGTGACCCAGGTCAAATCAGAGCCCCGGTAGATGAATCACTCAAGCTGTGGGATGTAATAGCGGTCATTTGGGGCATGTGCACTTCCCTCAAAAACAGAATTGACTCTGTTGTGACTGAGTTCACGTTGGTGAGGGCTGATCTGTGGGTACCCAAGTAAAGGTGGTACACGATACTACGGTGGCTCCCAAGGCTGACACAGATGCCATGAAAACACTGGTCACCATAGTGCAAGCCCCTGCTGCTGCTCTAGAGACCCACTTTAAAGACTATGAGGACAACTCAAGGTGCAATAATGTTTGCATCATTGGGGTGTCTGAGCGGGAGAAGGGACCGACGGTGGACCTTTTTAATGATCACTTGATTCTAACATCTGTAACCCAGTGGTCTCTCAAATACTGGAACAGGTCCATCGAGTCACAGGAACCTAGCCAAGCCAGGTGTCAACCCCCGCCCCATCATAGCAGGAAAATTCAATTATGACTACTGTGATGTCATACTTCAGATGGTCCATGGTGCCCTGTCGCTCACTTGTGAAAATGACACCATGACTTTTTTTCCTGACTTCACCTTAAACTTGCGGAGGATGTGCAGCAGCTTCCCTGAAGTTAAGACAATGATATCAGATTAATACATCAAATGCTCAATGTTCCTACCTGTACAGCTATGGGTTGCAGCGGAAGGCAAGACTTGGTACTTTTCAACCCCAGAGGAAGTGTGGGACTGGCTTGGAAACTGGCACTTGGGGCCAGGCCTCAGAATCGCCCTGGAGGGACAAGGAAGGAAAACCGATACAATGGTTACCTAAAGTGTTGTTGGCAGCCAGAGAGAACAGAATGAATCTACTCATTGCCAGACACCGTGCTCATCAGTGATCTGAGTCATTCTTGCAGACAAGCTGTGGAGGAGTGAAGGTCAGACTATGCGCAAACCAGAATAGAGTCCCCTTCCGGGGACCACATTCACCGGGGCTTATCGGCTCAGAACTGATAGCTACTTGCGTTGATCACTTGACTCAGCAGTAAAGGACAAATCAAGCCGGTGTCAAACATAAGCTGGCATTTAAACAACAAGAACATAGGGTTATGGTGAGTGAGGCAGCCAGAGAACGGCATAGGTTGACAATACATTGAGTCTACGAGGTGGGTGACAAAGTAGGAAAGTTCATAGCTTGGCTAGAGAGAAGGGAGGAAGCAAGCTGTTGGGTGTTGAGAATTCACGCCCAGGAAGGGCAATTGGAGACTGACAGACCAAGAATCGCAGAAGTCTTTGCCTCTTATTATGCCCATCTCTATTCGCCATATCGTACTGCAACAGCAGAGGAATCCCATGATTCGCTAGCCAACATAACGCTCCCCTCCCTTACGGGTGAGGCAACAAGCTCTCTGGAGAGTGACCTCATGCAAGAGGAAATTGTCAAAGCAAAACGCATGCTAAACTCCTGTGAGGCAGTTGGCCCTCCCTCATAGTATACCAATAGAACTTTATAAGCACACAGCTCAGTGACTTGACCTGCACTTGTTGAGGATGGTCTGGAAAAGATGAGATCAGAGAATACTTCCAACAGTCTTCATACATAAAGAATGCAAACTGCCAGACAACTGTTCTTCATATAGACCGATATCTCTCCTTATTGCTTTAGTCAAAATCCTGACTAAGATCTTAGCTTCCCAGTTAATCTCAGTTATTGTGCGACTTGTCCATTCAGTTCAATCTGGCTTTATGGTGGGACACAACACTGCCCTTCATCTTTAGCAATTACAAGGCTGATATGTTGGGCTGGCAACATTTGTGAGGACCTCCGTATGACCTTTAACATGGTTGAAAGGCCTTATCCTTTTGAAATCCTATTTAAGATAGGCTTTGCCTCCAATCTCATAGCATGGGTGACCCACTACACTGACTCTCTAGCCCAGTTTGCTGTTAATGGGTGGACTTCCTGGGTCTTTAGCCTGCAGTGCAGCTCCACAAATGGCTGCCCGCTCTCTTCACTCTTCTTTGCCCTCTTCCTGGAACCCTTGGCGGCCTTGGTCAAGACAGATCCACTGGTTCGTGGTCTGTGCTGGACTGAACAGTAGGAATATAGAATTTTGTTATATGTGGATTGACATCCTGCTTTATGTGGCGGACCCCAGTTCTCCTAGGCAGAATAATGCATATACTCACCCTCTTTGGAAGTTAAATGGGATATATGAACAATTGGATGAAATCACTAATCTACGTTCTGTATGGACAGCGGTGAGCTCTGCTGTCTTGGAATATTTGTCACTGTCGACCTGGACTTCATTTATGAACAAACCCTACTGCCACTGTTAGCAAGACTCAAGAGTGATGTATAATAATAATTATAATATAATAATCAATATTTGTAAAGCATGAACATATCACCCCTTAAGGTTTCAAGGCACTGGAGGCTATCGGGAGATTAGGAGAACCATTGCCCAGAGTCACATGATGCTGAGCTTAGCTGCCGCTGGGGATCGAACTGTGAGCCACGCGCTCTGGAGTCAGCCACTCTGGCTACTGCACCACACCTCTCTCTGATGTACAACACTGGAGATGCACTCCATTGTCTCTGTTCGGTAGAAGAGCGATATTTAAGATGAGGGCACTGCCCTGTTTCCTTTATGCACTGCACAATACCCCATACACGGTTCCTGTGGCTTAGTTCAAGACAATAGAGACTGCCCTTAGGTCACTACTTTAGGATGGGGGTCAGCACGTATAGCAGTTAAAAAGCTCACAAGGGGATACTGTGATGGAGGAATAGCTCTTCCTGACATCCGGAAATACTATTGGGCAGCCACTCTTATGACCATTAACCAATGGATTTAACTTCCCCCTGATGACCTGGTGTTTCGTATGGATTGACTAGCTTACAACCCAGGAGGGTGTACTTGCAGGTCCTATATGTCAATCCATGACACCTAACATTCCAAGCCCCCACTGCTGTTACAATTACACTCTGGCACACTACACTTGCAGCACTGGGTTGGAAGGGTAAAATAACCAAGGCCACTCCCCTAAGGGATTCTGAAGAGGTGAGTACCCTGGGGATGCAGCAGGGGTTTGATAAGTTAGACCTTATTAGGCTCTCGAAAATGGGTGATCTCTGATTTCAGGGAGATGTTGTCCCATTTGCTGACTTACAGTGGGACAATCAATGGGCCCCCACAGAAACCAAGTGTTACCTACAAGTCCAGCACGCTCTCTAGACAGTACTTTCTCGGGGGAGAAGAACTGCCTGACTCCTTCCACTTGGAGGAGATATTGCTTGACAACCACATCAATCAATCAATCAATCAATCAAACAATTTATTTAGCGCGCTACTCACCCGGAAGGGTCTCAAGGCGCTGGGAGGGAGGGGTCCGTTACTGCTCGAAAAGCCAGGTCTTGAGTTGCCTCCTGAAGGGAAGATGGTCGTGGGTCATCCGTAGGTGAATGGAGAGGGAGTTCTATGTCTTGGCCGCCAGGTAGGAGAAGGATCTTCCTCCGGTGGTGGCTCTGCGAATGCGTGGTACTGTGGCGAGGGCGAGGCTGGTCGATCGCAGCTGACGGGTGGGCATGTAGAAAGTGAGGCGGTTGTTGAGGTACTTGGGGCCCAGGTCAAGGAGAGCCTTGAGTGCGTGGGTGAGGAGTCTGAACATGATCCTCTTGCTGACGGGGAGCCAGTGCAGGTCCCTCAGGTGGATGGAGATGTGGTTGTGGCGGGGGATGTCCAGGATGAGTCGTGAGGAGGCGTTCTGTATGCGATGGAGTCTTTTAAGTAGTTTGGCAGTGGTTCCCACGTAGAGGGTGTTCCCGTAGTCCAGTCGGCTGCTGACGAGTGCCTGGGTGACCGTCTTCCTGGTTTCGGTGGGGATCCATCGGAAGATCTTACGGAGCATGCGCAAGGTGTTGAAGCAGGATGACGAGACGGCGTGACTTGTCTGGTCATCGAGAGGGAGGAGTCCAGGATGAAGCCCAGGTTTCGTGCGTGGTCCGTTGGCTTGGGGGTGGTGCCCAGGGCAGGGGGCCACCAGGAGTCATCCCAGGCGGAAGGGGATGATCCCAGGATGAGGACTTCCGTCTTGTCTGAGTTCAGTTTCAGGCAGCTGTTCTTCATCCACTCGGCGACGTCTTTCATTCCTTTGTGTAGGTTGGCTCTGGCGGTGGTGGGGTCGTTGGTGAGGGAGAGGATCAGCTGGGTGTCGTCGGTGTAGGAGATGATGTTGAGGTTGTGTTGGCGTGCGATGGCTTCAAGGGGGCTCATGTAGACTTTGAAGAGGGTGGGGCTGAGTGAGGATCCTTGTGGTACGCCACAGATGACTTTGGTGGTATCGGATCTAAATGGGGGGAGGCGGATTCTCTGGGTTCTCCCTGCGAGGAATGAGATGATCCACTCCAGTGCCTTCTCTTGGATTCCAATGTTGCTGAGGCGCTGTATTAGGGTGCGGTGGCAGACAGTGTTGAACGCTGCAGAGAAGTCCAGGAGGATGAGGGCAGCTGTTTCCCCGTTGTCGAGCAGGGATCTGATGTCGGTAGCTGCGATGAGGGCGGTCTCAGTGCTGTGGTTGGCTCGGAAGCCAGACTGTGAGGAGTCGAGGGATCCGTTCGTCTCGAGGAAGGCGACGAGCTGTTTGTTGGCGGTCTTCTCGATGACTTTGGCAGGAAAAGGGAGGAGCGAGATGGGGCGGAAGTTCTTGAGGTCGGTGGGGTCCGCTGTTGGTTTCTTCAGGAGGGCCCTGAGCTCGGCATGCTTCCAGCTCTCCGGGAATGTGGCGGTGTTGAAGGAGATGTTGATGATGTCCCGGAGTTGGGGTGCGATGATGGAGTCGGCCTTGTTGAAGACGTGGTGGGGCAGGGGTCGGTTGGGGATCCGGAGTGGATGGTGTTCATCGTGCAGGTGGTGTCTTCGATGCTGACCGGGGTCCAGGCGCAGAGGGTGGTGGTGGGGGGCATTGGTTCGGTGGTGGGGTGCGAGGTTGGTGCGCCGAAGCTGTTGTGTATGTCCGTGATCTTGCGGTGGAAGAAGGAGGCGAGTGAGTCGCAGAGGCCTTGCGAGGGAGTGATGTCGTTGTTTCTGGTGCTGGGGTTGGAGAGCTCCTTGACGATGCTGAAGAGTTCCTTGCTGTTGTGGGTGTTGTTGTCCAGTCGTTCTTTGAATGTTGACTCATTAAATGTAACAACCTAGGCAATTGAATATTTAGTGCTCATAAAGAAAATGACAAAGGAGAGAAAATTACTCTAAAGCATAAAAATAGTGACTTTGGTTTTATTAACATGAAAGATAAAACACACTAAAAAACAGGGGCAATTCTCAAATATAATTAATCAACATAAAAAATTAATTAGATCAACATTACATAATATCACAATACAATTAAAAAATCACAATAAAAAAATGAGGGTAAAGTGGCATAGAGTGTATCTCGACGCCCGTTTCGGCGACCAGCGCCTTCTTCTGGAGTAGCCACGAAATATCTAATAACAAAAAATATTAAAAAATGGCATAAGCAAATTATTTTAAAAAAATTAATTAATTAATTTATAACATGTTTATATTTTACAGAAAGTCATACAATAGGTCACTAACTAGGATCAGCAAGGTTTCAACAAACATCTCCTTATGTCACTTAATTGACATGTAGCATATGATTCTTACAAGCAAATAATCATAGCATTCAATCTACTTATTTCATTGCTCATTGTGTTTCATAACATTTTAAAGGGGTGCTCATAAATAATAATATGAGATTAAAACAGACTAAATGAGACTTAATGAAGTCACTAATTTAACTTTCATATTAATAGACTCGCCTTTATGTCTATATATTATGTTTAAAGATGCACATTAACCAGGGATAACTTCTATATATTTGTTGCTGTCTGATATACTTACTGCTATAGTAGTTAATCAAAGATGAAAGTTGACGATGTTGTCTATGAAGTAAAGGCGATTTTAACTGAAAAGGGGAGGTAACACAATTTAAAAAATGTCGTTCTTTATGGGTATTCTTCACATGAATCACAGTGGTTAGACTAGATTAATTGGACAAAAAGGATTGTCAGAGAACTTACAATTCTGAATATTCTAGGTGTGTAGAATATGCTTCAAATTGGTTGAGAATAGAACGATAGTGCTTCTTATAGGAAAGACCTTAACAGTGAGTGATACTGTCTTCAAGGTTGATTCTAAAAATTAAGATCATATTTATTACGTATTGAAACCAAACGAGAAATGTTCATTATTTATTCAGAACAGAAACTCTATACTCTAAAAGTATACGGCAAAAGTATATGCTCAAAGATTGTTATATTCTTGAACAATGCCTTACATCTTATTCTTCTTATATTGAATCATAAAATTTGATAACTTCTAGTCATTCTCTTATCTAACAGGTTTTTCAAAGGAATTCTAGGCGACCATTGGATTTATAAACAACTTCGTATTTGGGGTTAAATGGTTATTCTATAAGTTTGCAAAAATAAAAATAAATATAAATAAAAAAAACACAGGTTCGCAGCCTGTAATCACAATGTAGATTATGGCAGGATAGAAAACACAAAATTTGCACGGGTCTAGAGATTGTAAATTATGGAAGGACAGAGTCTAACAGAGTCAAACCGAATCCGATAAACATCTTCCAACTGTGGATCTTAAACAAACCATACAGGAAAATACATAATGTTTAGAGGTTTACCTTAGTTCGAATGAAAAGTATTAAACCTCCTGGTTGCAAAAAATGGATTAGACGATGTACTATAAAAGAAATAGGAATTATCAAATTTGTTTAACATGTAAGGTAATTCTTTAAGGAGCAGGCATATAGCCGATATTGTACTATTCCGTACCTGTATTAAAAAATGTTAAAAACGTCGTGATGTAGACACTCCTCCGAATATGAGGTTAACGGTCCGCATTCACGCTGGAGTTAAATGACAGAAGCAACGTATTAGTTACCGACGTTTGTAACTGATGGCAAATTAAACGTCCAATTATTAGTGCATTCATACGCTTACCGATGGTATAAATGATATCGGCGCAGACCAGGAGTAGCACCCACGTCAGCGTTCTCGTGGTGGTGAATGTTGAATGTTGTCCTTTTGGTGGTGCGGATCAGCTGGTGGTGTGTGGGGGTGGCATTCTTGAGGGCAGTCATGTTTTCTGTAGTCTGGTCGTGGCGCCAGGCTTTTTCAAGGGTGCGGCAGTTTTTCTTGGATGTTTTGAGTTCGTTGGTGAACCATGAGGCTTTCTTGCTGCCGGGTCTGCTGGGAGGGTTCTTCAGTGGTGCGAGGTCGTCGGCGCAGTTGGTGAGCCACTGAGTGAAAATGCGGGCTGCTTCGTTGGGGTCCGTTGTGCTGGCGGGAGGGTTCTGGCTGAGGGAGGTGGTGAGCTGGTCGACGGTGATCTTGCCCCAGCTCCTGCGGGGAACTAGTTGCGGGTGGCGGTGGGTCGTGGTTCTCCTGAAGCTGAAGTGGACGCAGCTGTGATCGGTCCAATGAAGTCCGGTGGAGTGGCTGAAGGAGATGTGATTGCTGGAGGAGAAGATGGGGTCGAGCGTGTGGCCAGCGTAGTGGGTGGGGTGTTCACCAGTTGCTTGAGTCCGAGGTTGGCGAGGTTGTCCAGCAGGTTGGTGGTGTTGCTGTCCTTGTTTTCCAGGTGGAAGTTGAGGTCCCCTAGGAGGATGTAGTCCGAGGAGGTGAGGGCGTGCGGGCTGATGAAGTCTGCGATGGCTTCGCTGAATTGTGTGGGTGGTCCCAGGGGTCTGTAGATGTGAGTACCTCTGAGGGTGGTCTTGGGGTCAGTGTGTATCTGGAAGTGGAGGTGCTCGGCGGCGGTGAAGGTGTCGTCGGAGTTGGTCTTGATGCGGATGGTGTTCCTGTGGATGATGGCGATGCCTCCTCCGGTCTGGTTGATGCGATCCCACCGGGTGATCTTGTATCCGTACAGGATGGCTATGGCGATGTCGGGCGCTGAGGAGGCGTTCATCCAGGTTTCCGTGAGTAATGCGACGTCTGGTGAAGTTGTGTCGAGGAGGTTCCAGAGTTCGACGGTGTGTCTGTGGACGGAGCGGGTGTTGAGCAGGATGCACTTGAGGTGGTTGTTGCTGGTGCCTGGCCTTTTGGGTGCGGTGCAGGTCCGGAGGCAGGTGAACTTGCAGGCTTGGCAGGTGAAGGGTCCGTGGGATCGTTTTGGGGTGGCTCGGTAGCAGGCGGGATTCCGGTCGGGTTTGAGTGCATTGAGGGTTTCGGCGTCGTAGGTCCATCGTGTGGGCGGGCATCGACGGGGGCCAGGGGTCCTGGCGCTGGGCGCGGTCCAGGCGCGGACGGGCGTAGACGGGCTTGCCTTTGGCGCGTCTTCGGCGCACAATCGGCACGCCCGCTGAGCGTGCCCGCTGAGCGTGACCGCTGCGCGAACGCGCGGGCTCCATATGAGGCGAAGTGGGAGGGAGGAAGGAGCAGCTGGGAGGCGGGAGCGGGGCGGGCAATGGGATTACAGAAATAGAAAAGGGGCGGGGCCACGAGGGAGCAGCGGCGGGAAGTGGGGGGGCACACCAGGGGTACAGTACTAACGGGCACGTCACCCTTAAGGTGACTTCTCTCACATATCTACTCATAGGTTTGTAGAATGTCTCTACAGTACACCATATCATGTAACCACTGTTTACTAGTGGGGTATTTCTTGCCAGTCCAATACATTGATACTCTTCTTTTGCCAATAATAGGGCTTTTACACAAAGTTTATGGTTAACTGATCATAGGTTTGTCACAAGTCCTAGCAGGCACACCTGAATGGTGCAATCTATTTTGGTTTCGCACTGAGTATTGCAGTTGTAGCTTCCCAGTTTTCCCGTAAATGAGGGAAGTGCCATGCTAAGTGAATAAAATCAGCATTATGTGTTCCACATCTCTTCCAACATGCATCAGGTCGGAGGCCACATTTTTGTAATTTAGTTGGTGTATGATGTTTGGTGCAGGTATTTGTAATGTATTATGCACAAGTTACCTTTTGGGGTGAGCATGTCGGCCAGAGCGCAGCAAGTGGTCCAGTCCTCTTTAGTAAGCGGCAACTCTAATGTAACGTTCCATCTCTCTTGCGCTTTATGTGTATTGCTAGCTATGTCTTCTTGTAACAGCCTGTAGAGTTTGGTCACTAGGTATATATTATGAGGGTTAGTAATAACCATTTGTAATGCTTGAAGTGTTGGCAGTTCGTCGGGAAATGTTGGTTAAAGATTGTCAATTGCGTTTCTCAGTCTATGATATGTAAATTTAAAGAAGAGTGTTTGGTTGCTGATGTAATTAAGATCTTCAGCATCAATAAAGGTGCCATAGTTATAGAGGTCTCCCATCCTGTCTATCCCAACCTGCTGCAGCAGTCTCATGCCAACCTGTTCTTGAGTCACCGATAGCAATGGGTGCTGTGCCAGTGACAATGCTGTCGCATAGAGTGGTAGTTTGCGTTCCAGTTTCCCCATTCTCTGCAATGCTATATTTGTAGTGCATATGGTGTTAATTTCGTGCCTTGCAACATGCGAGCGTTAAAGAGATAGGATGGTATGAAGCAAAATCGGGTGTGCGTCGCCATCCTCGACCGCCACATGTGGTAAATAACGGATTGGGTAATCCGCATATTGCGCCTGCGCACATAGTTAATATAGTAAAAAATCAGGGACTATGAATCCCCCTTTTGAGTAGGGTAGTGTTAATGTGTGCAGTTCTATGCCTGCTTGTTTGCCAGCCCAAATAAATCAGGTTACCTTGGCTGTCAATCTTTGGAAAACAGATATTGGTGGAATAATGGGGATAATACTGAAGAGATAGAGGAACTTGGGAAGGATGACCATTTTTACTATGACCATTCTGTCTGCCAGGGATAGGGGCAAGTGTATTCATCTCTCTACATTTTCTTTCAGTTTGCTTATTGCATTGCCGTAATTTGTATGTATAACTATTGCAGGGTCTCTATGATACCAGATACCATGATATTTGACAGGGTCGAGCTGTCATTCAAGAGGGAAGTCTGCTGGTTGTGGTGCTGTAATTTCTGTCAATGGGATGATTGAGTATTTGCTCCAATTTATTTGAAGGCCTGAGTGTCTACCGAATTTAATGTATTCCCGTAGTAGGGGAGATAGATTTTCTTTAGGTTCACAGACATACAAAACCATGTCTTCTGTGTATAGTGATATATTTATAGGGCGTTAGGGAAATTGCAATGCTGTGGTTTTGTGATGTTGTCTTATTTTGCACGCTAGTGGCTCTAGTGCGATGGCAAACAGCAGAGGCAAAAGGAGGAACTCCTGCCTAATACCTTGTGTAATTTGTATTCTGTCTGAAACATAATGGTTTACAGGTGCGCTATATAATATATTAATCCATTGCAGGAGAATCAGAGGCATACCTGTCTTTTGTAATACTGTAAAGAGGTATGGCCATTTGATCAAATCAAATGCCTTAGTGGCGTCCAATAAGAACGCTGCCGCTGTGAGTTCTGGACTGAGTTGATGTGAGAACGCGAAAAGGGTGCAAATGTTATGAGCTGTGTAACAGTGAGGTATAAACCCCGCTTGATTGGGCAATATAATATTAGACATGAGTGGTTGTAGTCATTTAGCAATGATTTTAGCTAATATTTTGGTGTCTGTATTTATTAATGAAAGCGGTCAATATGACTCACAGGTTTCTGGAATGTTGTTCAGTTTTAAGAGGGCTATGATCATAACTTCCCTAAGAGTGGGCAGGAGGATTTGTTTACTGTGAGCATCGCCATACATTTCTACAAGATGGGGTGCCAGCAATTCCACATATTCTTTATAAAATTCCCCTGTGAATCCATCTGGGCCAGAAGCTTTTCCGTTGGGTAGTGTTTTCATTACTTATGTAACGTCTTCAATTGTAATGGTTGCGCTAGATATTCTCGTTGGTTATCGGACAGCCAAGCTATGGCAATGTCCTCTAAGTATGCTTGTATTTCAAGTGGGTTGGCTGTATTGCGTGTTGCATACAATTCACCATATGTGTTGATAAAGGCTTTCAATATGCCTTGTGTATCATTTTGTGGGGTGCCATATGCATCGTTGACTTTAATTACTGTATGCGATGTATGTCCAGTACCCACCCTTATCTGCTGCCTTCCCCATATGTTCTTGTTATTTGCCTCCTCGAAACATATTTAAGTTCACTATTTGCGAACCCCTGTTAGTCAGACACTGGTTCTCATATGGCACCTAGTATAGCAGTAATTTGGGTACACTCACATTCCTGTTCCAGTGTTCTAAGTTAGTCTTCGCAACTGGCCAGTTGGGTGCGTATGTCTTTTAGTATGCCCACATTTGTGCTGATACTTACTCCATGTATAGTTGCTTTGAATGCCTCCCATAGTAGGGTATAATCATCCAGAGAGTGTTGGTTTAATTGAAAATGTTCCTCAATGGCTTCCCTAATAGCAGTGTTGTAAGTGTGTCCAATAGAGCTTTGGCGTTGAATCGCAATATATAAGGTGGTGGCGTATAATTGGGGATTTCTATAGAAAACAGGACTGTTTTGTGGTCTGATAGTGTCTTCGGTAAGTGCTGAACCTCTTGCGTCCATGTGCTTGCTACTTTGGTTGCCAGCCAGTAACCTATTCTTGACCAGCTATTGTGTATGGTAGAGTTGTGTTTGTGACCTTTGTATGTTGTGGGTTGCGCAGTCTCCATACATCTACCATGTCAAATTCTGTCATACTATCCTTCACTACTTGGACTGCGTGGGTATGTGGTTCTTGCGTTACTCCTGATCTGTCTAGGCTATCGTTTAGGGCCAGGTTTAGATCCCCCCCCACAGTATCTCTATCTCGGGCAAATCTCTCAATTTCCTCAGTATATCTTAAAAAAATTCAGAGGTAGTGATCTCCCACTTATATGCATGAGGCAAGTCATGTAACAAGTTCTGTTGTGCTCGCATAGAGCCATTGATGCTATAGTTGTGAGCAGTGTACTTTCTTTGCAATTGCCTGATTAACACAAAACACATTCCCATAATCCCCCTCCCACTTTAACATACCATTCATGTCAAAGACATGCCCAGTGTAACAATATTAACATTATACCAACTATTGCGGGGAGCACCCTCGGGTGCCGCTAACTGCTCGCATATACATCCGCACAGGCGGATGTGGTCGGGTGTTACATGGTTAAGATAGCTCAGATCCTAACAGGTAACAATTATGAAAAGCCTTATCGATAGATAGTCTGCAACAACTACTTAGGCATTGTAGTATGTCACGTAATGTAATTTGCCATTGCATGGGAACCTTCTATCAGCTTAGTATAAAAATCGATATTAATAGAAATGGTTTCATGTACCAGCATACCACAGATATGCAATTTTGCATTGAGTACACACATTTCCAAAATCTTGCCCGAGGATTATAAACGTGGCTACATATAGAGTCTCAGTGTCCGTGCATCCAGTATCCCCCATATATGCAATGCAAGTTTTTACCTTATTGCGGTTAGATAAGAGGGAGTCTGTATTTTAGGTTTTATCCTAGTTCAGCGCATTTAGGTCTCACAACGTGTTTTTTACATTACCACAAGTTTCTGCTTCTTCAATCTGAATCTGGATCTGTAGTGACTCGATCTGGTGTTTTTCTTTTTGTAGTGATCTGCTTGATGAACTCCTGTAGTTAGTATTTTGGTGCGCCCTTCATAGGTTAGACGTAATTAAGCTGGATAAAGCATTGCATAGTCAATGCCCATATTCTGCAGTTTCTTTTTTTTTGCTGCTTCTCTCTCGCCAATCTTAGTATCATATCCCTGTCTCTATAATTAAGGACGCAGGAGATGATAGGCCTGGTGGTGCTCCCGGAATGGGTTTAGGTGCCAGTGATCTGTGTGCACGTTCAGTGATGAGTATAGGTGAGAACTGTTCCGCGCCGAAGATATCATGCACCATGTTTTCAACTAAGGATTCCAGTCGTCCAGTGTTTGTGCTCTCTGGGATGCCGATAATTTGAACATTGTTCTGATTGGATCTTGCTTCCAAATCTTCATTTTTGTTTTTAATAACCTCTAACACCTTCTCCATCTCCAGGTATCTACAAGTTGTGGTACTAGATTAGTCCTCCACCGCCGAGTTTCGCGGTTCTGCATCATCTAGTCATTCGCTTTGTTTATCAAGTTTGGCAGCCATTTTGTCAACTCTTTGGGTGAGGTTATTAATCTTGCTGTCTATGGCCTGCAAGCATTGCTGAATGGCTAGTAAGGCATCTTCCATATTGGATTTTTCTGCATGATCCACATCTAGCTTGGTATCAGAATGAACCGTCGCTGTTCTAGGTGTTCGTTGGGCATCAAATGATAATTTTGGCCGTTGTTTATCTGTCTTACCCATGGCTACGTCAAAAGATTCAGTAAAAGATATTATAACATGTCTTAGCTGGTCACGTATATTATAATTTTCTATGCGGTCTACCAAATATCAAATGCAGGATGTAGATATGGCTGTTGGGCTACCGAAGCCTGCATACAGTGCTCACACACCAGTATCCAAGCGCAGTTGTATCAGGTTTTAGTGTTTGTCACTGCTTTACTAACAGTCTGGATTGCAGTCCATGGTTCATGTGCACAAATGGCCTTTGGCAATGTTTTGTTGTTATATGTTATCCTTAAGCAGGTTGAAGGCATTGAGTACTGGTCATCAACTGTGCACCCTGTACGTGGTCAGCGGGCAGTTGCAGCCAAGGTATAATCCTGTATTGTGTTGCAGTGATTCTGACTTCACTGCCTACAGTCCGCCAAAATATTAGGACCTTCTTGCGTTCAGTTATGAGTTCCACATGCACATTAGGTAAACATATCCTGGATTATTTCGCAAGAAGTAAGGCAGTCTTCGTTCTACATTGCATTCCACGACTTTTAAATATAAAATGTGCTGCGGCTGGTGTGTAGAGGGAACAAGTATTATGGCGGTACCTCTTGTATGTAGCTTGCATTCGCCTCAGGAAAAAGACGCTGGTGCAGGAGTAAGAACTGTGCCCGCCATTTTAATAAAGCTCCCACAAAAAGGTTGGTTGCTTAAGGGGCAGCGATCGAGAATGTAAGGAATTGTGAGCCCAGCACTCACACAAGAATCGTATGTGCCTCACCTTGGAAGTCGAACGACCTCTCTATCTGTGGGCCTGCAGTTCGTTTTGTAGGTTGTGTCACTGCAGCGGACTTGCCTCCACGCTCCGCATCCGCAGATCTCTGTCGTCTCCGTACCTCATGGTTGTTGGGGTTGTGGTGGTAGTTTGCTATGGTCACTGCATAGTGCAGCACATTTGGGAAGCACCCGCAAATGTCGCTGTTTGATCCATGGCGTAGTGCACAAAGGCCCCCACCTGCTCAGCGTACCTTCAGTTCCAACTGTGAAGCGCTGTACCGCATCGCCATTTTGTGCTGATCTGGAGCTCTGGCTCTCAATGTGTATAGAGCTGTTTTTCTGAAGCAATCGCACACTATTGCGACCTCCTGATGTCCTCACCACATAGTGCTGTTGTTCTGATGCAATATTTTGTGCTTTGCGTTTGGCTGGAATCAGCCTATTCACTGTTTTTTTTACAGGATATCTTCCCCGACCAACAGAGTGGCACTAATGTGCAGCCGTACCATAGCGCGCCCTCTAGTGCCCCCCACTCTCATACATTTACAGAAAAAAGGGACCTGTATCTCAGAGGTTTGGAAAATTATGAGTAGCCTGATGACCTTGCCTCCCCAAGAGAAATAGCGATTAAGGCTGGATTTTGCTTAGTGCAGTTCAAAATATTGTACAGATCCTACTCAGGCTGCACCACCATGGTAAAAAGGGGTAGAGCAATGGATGCGAGCTGCAGCCTGCAATGTGGCCAGAGTGGTACCTTTTTTCATGATGTATGGGATTGCCCCACTGTGCACCGATATTGGAAGTCTCTTGTGATTTTATGAACAATCTGTGCAGCAGTGAAATGCCACTCTCTACTAAGTGGTGCTTGCTTAACATTTGGGAAGCAACTGATCTGACCAATATGGACTAAACCTAGAAGACCCTAGTTCTGGAGACAGCCAAGTGCAATATTACACTACAGTGGGGGGCAGCGATGGCAGCCTGAAAGACTAGAAGCAAGAAATTGACTGGTGCATTGTGTCCCAAAAAATGGTGAAAAATCTGGGGCAAATGAAATTACTATATAGGGGGTCTTTGTGCTTCCCTTACATGGGAGAGTGTGACTCGGCTTCATTCTTAAAATAGTATTGCTGACACACTGGTATGATGTTGGGGTGCGTGTGGAAAGCAGGGATCGTGTCCAATGTGTACTGCACTTTATTTGGTATCCACCTATTCAAGATGATGACGTGATATGGTGTATTAACTTGTTTTTTGCATTAATAAAATGAACTTTAAAAATAAACGTTTACAGGAGTGAGTCCCAAAAACTGAACAGGAGAGGTGAGTTCGAGCAAAGTGTGTAAAGAATCAGGATGCAATTGAGTTACAATAGGTGGAAGACCGGTCCAAGTGGATGCTTTGTTGTCCCCAAAGGCTGGAAATTTCCATGGTCAAACCCATATAGAGAAAGAAATAAAGGTGTATCCGTTCAAGACTCACAGGTTTCATCCCCACTTACATGTCATTGCAGGGAATCTGTGCTATTGAGTCACCTGCTGGCAGTTAAATGCAGGTGTGAGAACTGTTGTTACAAAGAGCGATAGAGGAAGATCAGGTGGTCCTTTCAATCAAAGGCAAATCAACTTTGTTGCAATGACCTTGTGCAATGGGCTCCATTACATCTTAGTGGCAGTGTGTATCTTTCCCATTGGGTGAAAGTGTACGCTATCAGGAGTAATGACAGTCTCAAACTGTTAATGAGAGATTTGATCCCTCATTTTGACTGACTGGTTTTTCTGGAGTCAGATCATTAGACATACTTTGAGAATGAGGTGAAGCATATGCTCTGTGTAGCCCTTTAGGTGAATCAGAGATTACAATGTACTTACAGGCCTTAAGAGCCTGGCATAGTTGAAGAAATCAACAGGGCGTTGAGCTTCCAACTCGCTGAAGTGTGTGTGTCCGCAGCCTTCCAGTGGCCTGACACACTCTCTCTGTTACTGCTGAGTCTCTAAAGCAATCCAGATAGGAGGACAGGACTTTCCCCCTACAAGATGCTAACGTAGAGTGCTGTGAGACTTTCCACCATGTCTGCAACTGCCCATGTTAATATTTCAGATGAAAAGGTTTGTGATTACTGCAACATAAGGGCTACAACAAAAAACTGGCCAAGGAAGGGTGAAAGTTCGGAAGCTGTTTTATCAGAGGAATGCAGCCCAGAGATAGTCAATAAGTAAACAAAGACAAGTTTGCAAAGTAACAGTGACGGTGAACAGACACAAGTCAGCAGATCAAAGAGACAACAGTTCTTTGAAGGTGGTCAGCTCCTGATTAGACACATTTTGCTGAGAGTGGGCCCAACATGAGAACATATGAGACTGAATATCAAGGGAAAATACTTGGAAATACTTGGAAAAACTCCTTGAAAATTGTCAAAGGGGGTTTCCTCAGTGAAAATTGATTGATTTTTATTCTTGACTGATTCAATTTAAGTGAACTGTCCAGATGAACTGAAATGCTGCTGGCACTTTTCAAATGTCTTAGGGTCCAGGCTCTAGTAGAAGAGTAGGGTTGTCATTATTAGAAGTTGATGTAGGGTTAAAGATAACTTCTGATGATGACTTTTTAGAATGTTTTGCTGATGCACATAAGTAGAAAACAATGAGTAGAAACAAATTGTGCCAGACCTGACCCTTTCTGCAGGGTCATTCCCAGACTTTTACGTTTCTCCTCCTATTTTTCCTGAATTTGTTTTTGTTGGCCTTAGGTAATTGTACTTTACCACTGCTAAAGTGCTTGTGCTCTCTCCTTAAATGATGGTAGAATTGGTATATTTAATGTTCTTATAAGTACCCAGTAAAATGGCAGTACATGTTCCCAGGACCTGCAGCACTGATTGTGCCACCAACTTAAGTAGCCCTTTAAACATGTCTCATGCAATCAGGCCTGATATTTCAGACCCTTTGTGTGCTGTTTTAAACTGCCATTTCGACTTGTAAAAGTAAACCCTTTTCCAGGCCCAATCCTTCCTTATAAATGCATATAGGTCACCCCAGGCAAGGCCCTAGACAGCAGGCAGGGTATTTAAAAAGTGTGATGGGTACTTTTAAGCTTTTCCTGTCCTAGTTGTGAAAAACACTTACATTCGTTTTTCAGTACTGCAAGGCCTGCCTCTCCCATAGGATAACATTGGAGTTACCTTATTACAGTCAATTTCAAATGGGACCAGATAACCATTTAATGTTTGTTGTCTCTTGGAATCACAATTTTAAAATTGTAATTTATGGTCAAGCCCGATTTTAAATTCCAATTTTGAAAATGCAACTTTTAGAAAGTTGTCATTTGCTTGCCTTAGCAATTTGGTGAGTGCAGCCTGTCACTGAGTCACATGAATGAGTATAGCAGGCAGTTGGGCTTTGAGTATTCCTCCTAGACAGCCACACACAATGAGGAGCTCAGGTGTGACTGGATAGGCCATCACTGGCAGGATGGGAGGGAGGAAATGGGCCTAGCCTGATTTATACTTGAATAAGCTGTAGGCTGTGTCCTGTCTCCACACGAAGGGATACATACCCCCTGTAATTAGTCTGGAGCCAGGGACAGGAATTCAGGGTATCTGGACAATTAAAAGGCACGCCTCTATAAGCTTGCCCCCACTTCAAAGTCACAACCATGTATAAATACTGTACCTCAGACACCAATAAGGACTACTGAGCTGCTGAAAGGACTGCCCCTCTGCTGGACTGCTACTCTGAAGGAACTACTGTCCTGCTGTGCTGACCTGCTGCAAATTGCCGTCTTGCCTGGGGAAATGGAACTGGACCTGCAACCTCAATCTGAATCCAGGACCCCAGAGTGACTTTAGGGACTAGTCAGCTGTCCTCCTGATCTGAGTCTAAGGGACATATATGGCTCCCCAACATTCTGCACCAGTCCTTGGACCCAGCAGCAGTGAGTTACTGATCCCCAAGTGGTGCCTCTCAGGTCCTGGGCCCTTGGTGTTGCTCAAGGGTGCGCAAATCAAGATGTTGGGCTCTTTGTGACCACATGCAGGCCTGCTTGACCGCTCACAGGTACTGTCACAGAAAAGCACCAGCAATATGTGCCTGTGATGACAGCAGTGTCCTAGCGCTTCCCAGACATCCTCCTGTGATGCACTTCCACGCAGTCATCTTCAACGTAAACAGGACTCTTGACATGAACTTGAGAAGGTAAAACTTCAGGGTGCCTAACATGGTTACTTTAAATTTACAAAATGTATAACTTTACTTCCACTGATTGGATTTTTGTTGTTTTAGTATTGTTTTATTTATTCAATTTTTCTCTGTTCGTCCAACTTGGTGTGGGATTCTTTGTGTGTGGTGTTTTAACAGTGTTACTGTTTGAAGTCTTGCACAAATACTTTACACATTGCCTCTACGTTAAGCCTGACTGCTCTGTACCAAACTACTAGAGAGCTGAACACAGGTTCATTTGGGATTGACTTGTCCCTCAACATGACTGGGGTTGTGGTTGCTGCTTGACCTGGGCTGAAAGCCCAGTCAACAAACAACCTAATTTCTCACAACTTGATTTTTTGTTTGTTCTTATAGCCTGACTTGAGGGAAAACTTGGCTTCTAAATCGCTAAATAAATGCGGAATGATAATAGGATGGCAGTTGTCACAGTCATCTTCATGGTTGTACTGTCAGTGGGCTTAAGCTCTCCTGCTGATCATGCTTTCACTATAATTAAGCCTAATACCACTAACTTAGAAGGACAGTGAAGTTTACATTTTACATAGAGATGGGTCTGAAGACAACAATACTCAAAATGCCTTTTCACTCTTTTACATAAGTATTCAAGAGCCATGCCTGCACATGACTGTTACATCTGCACTTACCTGCATACACATCAAGGGGAGCAACATACAATTATTTGTCCATCACCGATGTTTTGCCATGTAGCACAAATCCTAGTCTTCCCTATCAGATAGGTTGCATTAAATATTATTTTTCTAATTTTGGCCGGCTTTCTGATGCTGTGCATATGTATAAGAACTTAAATCAACATTAAATCAACATTATAAAGCACAATATATAGATTCAGTGAAAAGCTATTTTAAGTCTCTCACAGAAACGGAGGCTCCTCATTTCCTTAAAGAAAAAACTGCATGCATGTTGACCAGGGATGATAATTATTTTGTTGAAGACTTGGAAGACAGAAAATAAGGGAATAAGTTAAAGGAAAGGAGAGACGCTACAGGTGAGTGGGAAAACAAAGAGAAAGCTGATAGAATACATCTGATATTGAATTTATATTGTCAATGAGAAGGAAAGCTCAGTTTTATGACAAGGAAAGAAAATGTTAGAAATCCTCAAATGATGGGTTGGAGTGAATGTGTAGGGATTTGAAGTTCTGGGTGATCAGGTATTTGCTGGAAATCATTCTGTTCCTGCATTTTATTCTGTGTAAGAAGAAAGTTCATTTTCAGCTTCTTGCAAATTGGATTGGTAGCAGTTATCTAGCTTTAGAGTTTCCTAAGTTTATCATGTTGATGAGATAGATTATAAGGGACAGTGCTTGCTGGAAGAGGCATACATAGTGCTTCACAAGTAGGTGGTGGTGATATCTTTGGCACTACGATTCTTTCTGTAGTGGTAGACTTAACTGACCTGAAGGTTAGAGAGCTGTGTACATTTGTGGATCATCTATCCACCAATACTGCAGGTGTGGTTACAGCTATCATACAGAACAGGCTTACTTTAGATATATTACTAAAGAGGGTTGAGTTTGCTACATGTTACACGTCCAACCATTCTACATGTATATGCCGAACAAGAGCAGTAAGATTAACAAGTTTATTGCTAATATTTCTGATGTTTCTACTGATTTCAAGGAGTTGGTAGCAATAGGAAAAAGATCTTATGCCTTCGGTAGATCGCTTAGTGGCACTGGCAACTATTACAGACTATTTTGAGCCCCATGCTAATCATTGCAATCTTTGTGATATGCTCATTTCTTTTTTTATAATGGGAGTTAAAGTGATGACTGGAAGGACGGAACTACAATGTAGGGGGGAGAAACAGTGACAAAGGGAAATGGGAGGAAAAAACAGAGAAGAGGCGGAGCTTGATGAGTTATAGAGTTATATTTATGATGAGTCAAGGAACTTAGAGGAGTCTAGATCTAACAGCAAAAGTCAACAGATGTCATTTGAAATGTATTCATCAGGGAACTAATTGATTTATTTTGTGATGACTCTGAGCCATTGGAGGGGAGATTTGACAAAGGTCTCTCATTATTTATATGCTGTGCAACCACATTTGCATTAACCTATACCACACGTGTACATATACAGAGTGTGATTTTCACTTTAAAGTTGACCATAGTTAATATAGACCTCATTTTAACATGACTCATGTTAAGTTGAATTGTTCTCCTTACTCCTGTGTATTTTTTCTTTCTCTTATTTCAGGAGCCAAGCTGCAGCAGTATGTGTTAATTAAATTGTATCATAGTGTTTTTGGTTTCTATGTGAATGGCAATCTGTATGGGTTCCACTGAGAGCTGAAAAATGACCTTCTGCACCTGGGAGGAGAACACACAGTCTGAGTTGCATAATGCCACTACAAGATATCAGCTGAAGATCCTGAAGCATAGGTTTCCTTAGTGTGATGGCTGGGAAGAAGGCTGAAACTAATTTATCCGAAAGTGTTCAATGCTGATTGGTTCTCTTCCAGTGGCGGCTCGTTCATAATGGGCAAAAGGGCTGCACCCCGCCTTTAATGAAGAATGCAGTTGAGAGTTGTTAAAACTGCACGTTTAAGGAAAGAGCATAAGACTGTTCAGAAAGGAGATGTAGGATGATTTGTTTTGTATAACAAAATCATCCTGTGCTTCTTAAGCAAAAAGCGTAACATTACAGTCTTTTCTTAAGAGTGTTACTTTATTTGTATAAACGTGCAGCTTCCACCAACAAACTGTCTTCTCTGCGCATGTCAGGGCTCTCTCTTCACCATCCCTAAATCACCCAGAGAAACGTATTAAACTCAATATCCTAAATCGATCCATAATGTCCAGCAGTTTTCCTCACTATTGGCCATTGCCTATCACATTTCTCAATCGTAATCATATCCTTTCCTTCATTACTATGTATGCCTGACTTTCTTTTTTCTTTTTTCACCCCAATCCCCCACCCCTCTGTCCCTCCACCCGACCTGCCCACCCTTCTCCTCCCCTCTCCCCCATAGCCCCTACCCCCTGTCTCACCCTCCCGTGGAAGCTTCCAGACCAAGGGTCCATGTGTGTGATGACACAGTGCAACACCATGATCAGTGACACCCCTTATGTAATCCTAAAAGAGAGCATAAAAGAGAAAACAGTGCTTTAAGACTATATGCAGGGATTAAAAATAATTTGTTACATATAGTTGCGCAGAGTGATGACCTAAGAGAATAAGAAGAAAAGGATACATAGATCGCCTTTGACAAATTTCGCAACCTAAAGCATACTAAAACTGAAAAACTCCTTACTTCCCTATACACAATACAGCACGGAAGCAAGATGGCGGTCGGCTGAGGCGACCTCAGCAGCTCACAGCACCATGATCTATGAGCCTTATTAATAGCCTTATGAAGCGGGGTAAAGAAGACAATGCTGACACAGTTCAGGATAATTCTGGACACCTCACAAAAAGTTCTGGCAGAGTGGCTGCATAACTACCGACAGAGGATTCGAGTTATCAGCAGCTTGCCACAAGCTGGGCATCACCATGGAAGACTTAGCACCCCCAGGTGACCACTCACCATTTACCATGAAACCCAAGCCTGCTTAATCTAGGATACAGGAGAAGGCCGGCGGCCTAGAGACCAAAGGCCACGGAGCTGCATCGATGGGCAGCACTGTGGAAATGGGAACAGCACAGTGCCTGGGACAGCGAGATCCGGGGGTGATCCGGAAGGAGTCCACCCCAGAAGGGAAGGGGAAAGGCGGAGCCACCAGCTAGCAACGTATGCCCGGCCACACCATTGTGGACCTGATAAGGGGATCCGGTAGGAAAAACCCAGCACTCACTGAACCAGCCTGAGTCTCCGAGGCTAGCGCATTGGTAAAGAATATGGAAGCCAGTGGGGGAGCTGTGGCGGTAAAAGAAGAGACCGTAATGGACAATGGGGATGTGGAGATCACAGTTGCAGTGGTAAGAGAGTCAGCACCAACCACACAACGGGAACGGAGAAGAAAACATGGTAAAGGCAAAAGGAACTTGCGAGGTAGAGGGGGATACAGCTAGCTATAATAATAGCAATGACAATAATATAACAGTCATAGGTCCCCCTCAATCCCAAATACAAGCAACACAACCAGTACAATTACAAATGGCAGCAGCAGTAATACCAACTAAAATAAACCACATGGATGGCAAGCAACCATTATTAGCTCCGGAAGGGTGTTCTCAAAATAAAAAAAATGCACAGAATGATGCACTATCCCTGCGACAGCCTGATAGCCCCCCTGATGATTTAGGGCTCAATATCTCACAAGACAGTAAGTAGATCCGGGCAGGTTAAATAGGGAACGACTCAGAACAACAGATTGTTTTTATTCCTTGTCAGGTGGTACTGCCTCAGTGGATGAATCCATTCCATGGACAGGCTCTAGCGATAGCCCTACCAGTGATGTGGACTCCGCTGCTACCTTGAGCAAAGCGCACAGAGTATCTAGCGGGGCAGAGAGGAAGGCAAGTGCGAGCAAAGGAGGGCAAGAAGACCTGAACTGGGATTATTATCCGACATCACAATTGACGGGGTGCTGCGGGGAATCCAGATACCGCTTCTCAAGTTCCTCAAGATCCTCAAGATAGCTCGGTTTAAACATTGGATGTTATACTATAAGCAATCATGTCTCATCGGGAAGAGACAAGGCAAGACAACAAACGCTCGCAGTTGGCCCTCCGTAAAATGCAGGGTACAGTTCGGAAAGTTGTGAAAGTCTGTAGCAATATCAGTGAGCGGCTAACTGAGCTGGAGACAAGAACCAGAGCCTCAGAGGATGATATTTCAAGTATTCAGGCACAATCAGTGGCCCAAGAGGCTAGATTGACACACATTCAATGAAAGTTAGAGGAACAAGAAAATCGCTTTTTGGGCATTCCGGAGGGTCGAGAAGGTACTGATGTGCCCCTGTATATGATTAATCAGCTGGAGAAGGCATTTCCTGACCAAGAAAGATGGAAATGGCAGCAAGAAGTCCAACATGCTCACAGAATTCCCTACAATATGAAAACCCTAGCTGGGCCAGATACGAAACCAAGAGCTATCTTTGATTACTTTGGGAGCTTTCTATTACGTCAGAACATTTGGGAAAAGGCTAAACCAGAAACTAAGCGGAGAGTTGAGGATGTTGCCTTTTTCGCAAGGCCAGACTTTTGCCACATAACAGTCCAAAGGTCTTGGAGACTGCGGTAAATGATTGCCCCTTTTCAAGTCAAGGGTGCCCAGGTATATTTGATCAATCCTGCTAAGCTAAAGATAGTAGTGGGTGGACGTACTCATTACTATAACTCAGAGATTTAAGCACAGGAAGCACTGGCAGAGCTAAGGGGATAAGAGGGCATAAGCGGGCAAGGCTTATCTGGTTGCTCGTCAAAGGACTGGTAACATATGTATATAATTTGATGGGTTAATGGGAAGCAATATTTTATTAAAGGGTGGCCATTGGGCTGGCTGGGAATACGCTGATGAACAAAAAAAAAGGAAGTAAGGAGCTTATTCAGTTTTAGTTGGTTCATTAGTAGTTTTAATACAAACTATAACAGTGCTCTACCAAGTCTTCATACCGCTCTCTTTCAGATGCATTTGATTTGCGTTATAGTGCCAATCATACCAGTGTAGAGTGTCAGACCACTTAACATCACACACACTACACAGAGACAATCAATCATAGGTGTATAAATTAGTGTATGGGAAATGTTAACATAAGACAGAGGACTACATGTCATCCATACTGGTAGACAGTATAGTTTAATAGTGCTTAGTCTGGAGAATCACACACTCAGAAATTAAAATGTAACATCATGGTTGGTGGTTCTCTTTGATAATCAAAATTGATTTCTTTCCAAAGGAACCCTTTTTCCAACATTGGGATAATGACAGACTGGGAAAAAGAATCATAATGCTCTAATCTATACCTTATCATTTGTATGCTGCTGTTTGATTATGGTTAATTGCTCACTGTTCTATGTTAGGATTTTAACTGCAAGTAACAAAAAGATCTCTCAGACAAAACAGTAACCCACTGACCTATTTACTCTATATGCAGTTTGTGATTTTAATGGTACTCGCTCTGTGCACCAGGCATATTAACCCACTGCGCTACCTTACCATGAGTCAGAACTTCTACTAGACAAACCTCTGATATCTCTCAAGTAAGAACATTAATCACCAGATTTATCTTGGCATTTTTATTATTGCCTGAAAATTGCTAGAGGCCAGGTATGCGGCTGCAGGTGCTTTTCAAACCATAATATACTTGCAACCACAATGTCCCCACCCGATGTCAGCACCCTGTACAATCATACCTGCTACACCGCCCTAGAGCCAGCCCTGTGTGGCAGAGGTGATCCTAGAGGTTGCCAACAAACATTGTCACACTGGGCAACACCAGCGCTATAACCAGTCCCGATTGGAATATTTATACTTGATTAAATTAGTAACTGCTTCAATAAAAAATCAGTTATGGAGCTAAGAATATATAAATATATTCATTGTGGTATGTAAGAACTTGACTAATCTATTATGACAAGTAGGATTGTGTGATGTAAAATGCTTTGGGTATTTAAATGTTTATTTTTTATTATTATGACTGCCGAGATTATTCTGAATATTCTGATAATGACCATCATTCTGTTAAAGAAGATTTATGAGCTGAATTTTCACAATAATTGTTTGCATTGCAAAATACTAACTACTGTTTGTGTCTACTATTTCCATGTGCCATGGAAGTCCTAATTTAGGGTGTAGTCAGATGCTAGATTACAACTCGGAAAATGCTACTTTTAGAAAGTTGGCATTTCACTTACTTTAGCCATTTGTGGGCTGCTGCTTGTCTCTGGTCAGTCTGGGATGGACATAAAAGCCTTCCAACCATCCTGCTTCTACACCTGGGCTCTGCAATCTGTAAGTATGTCCTGCCAAGTGGTGCAACTCCATTCCTGGACCCTTGGAAGTGGGCCTAAGGTATTTGCTCCAGCGACACTGACGGATCCTCTACTGCAAGAGCAGGATCGACCCATCACTGTAGCTGTGGGAACAAGACAGGCACATCACCCTCAGAACCAATGCATCGCATTTGAAACCACTGCTTCTGAACCAATGCATCACCACCACAGAGTGGAGAAGACCGACGCATCCCGCTGTTGCATCGAGAAAACTGACACAGCATTCCTGCTCCTTTGGGAACACTGACGCATTGCTTGGCTGTACCCCACATCTTATTCAACACAACCAGGATTTAGGTACTTTTGTTCAGCGGTCCTTGGTGAGTCCCTGTATCCACCCCCGCTCCATTGCGGTCGGCCTAAACACTTGACTTTGTCCTGGTCTGACACGATCGGATTTCCCAAGTGAGTGCACATTGCTTCTAAGCACTATTTTACAGTTTATTTTTACAAATTCATATCCCAAACCCAATTTCTAACAGGCAATGCTACCCCACATTACGCTGCATAATTAAGTCAACCTTGCTGCATAATTTAGTCCTTATACCCATTGTATAATTCCAGTGGCCTTGATTATAGTATGGCTGATACTCCTCGGGTCCTAAACTGATAAGGTAATATACTGGGCTAATACACAAAGATGCATAGATATCCGTACAGTTGTGGCTTCACAGGACAAACCTTTCTACTCAGCCTTCCATTTCAGAAAAATAGAGTGGCACGGTGTAGAAAATCTGTCTTTTCTGCATGGTTTTGCTAGATTTTTGCACCTCTTTCTGGAAACGAGTTTGCTGGATTTTGAACTTTGTGCAAGTTACCCCTGCTAGGCAGGAATAAAGTGCTGCTTTATTCTTAATTGACAGATTTAACTTGCTTATAAGTGTTTACTATATGGTCTAGAAAATGCACCTAGGACCTAGAAGTTAAATGTCACTTGGAACTGCAGTATCTATTGTGCGATTCACAGAGTGGGCCTGCAAAACAAGGCTTCAGGCCTTAGATTGTAACGTGACTGCTGCAGTGTAAAACCTGTAATGCAGCCTGTTAAATTAACCCTTTTTGACATGCAAGAGCTCCCTTTTAAATTTGAAAGACTCACCCTATGTAGGCATTGCTGTAGCCACAAAGAAGGGTGCACGGGATTATGAAAGCGGGACTCATAGAAAGATAATATCACCATGTTCCTACAGGGACAAGACCTCAAAGCTATTTTCACAGTGGCAGGCCTGGCTGTCCTACATAGAAAACAAGATATTAACATATTAACACTTAATTAATTAAACCACTATTTTAATAGTGATTGTAAATGCTATTTATCTGCTAGGTTGGAACTTTTGGAAAGCTACCTTTACCCTGTCTGAAGCTCCGGAAAACTCAATTGCATTAGCTCTCCAGAAGCTTCCCAGCCAGTACTCAGCCTTTAATGAAGTGTGAAATTCCTTCCACGAATCACTCAATAGACCATTTTGATAGACAGGTCCACCTGAATAGGCAGTTATGTCTCCTCTGAGCTCAGCTGGACATTTAGGTTGAGGGCTACTACTCTTTTTGTTATGTTATGTTATGTTATGTTATGTGAAATTCTAAAGCGCGCGACTCACCAGGAGGCATCTCGGCGCTACCCTAGCGAGGTGGAGAAAATAACAGGTCACGTTAAAAGTAAGTTAAAACAGGAAGGTTTTCAATTGTTTCCTAAAACCGGCATACATAGAGCATTTTCGTAGGGCAACAGAGAGCTGGTTCCAGTACCGCGGAGAGGTACGAGAAGGATCTCCCACCAGTGCGGCTACGTCGGATACGAGGAACCTTTAACAGGGCAGGGAGTTGGACCTTAGGTTACAGCGAGAGGCTTGCTTCAAGCATTTCTTCTGAAGGTACAGCGGGCCTCTGCCATTCACGGCATTAAAGGTAATACAGCAGATCTTGAAAAAGGAACGCTTCTTGATAGGCAGACAGTGTAGCTGTCTCAGCAAAGGAGCGGAGGGAGAGCCTGGGGGGGCGGTTTAAAGTCATCCTAGCCGCGGTATTTTGAATTACCTGCAGTTTAGCAATCAATACCTCTCCTACTTCCGCCAACAGTGCGTCACCGTAATCTTGGCGACTCATGACCATGGCTTGAAACAAGGTTTTCCGGTCGTCGGTCGACAAATAGGGAAGTATCCTACATAGGAGGCGTAGACTGTAGTAGCAGGAGCTAGACGTAGCTGCCACATGGTCCTTCATAGATAATGCTGGATCTAGTTTTATTCTAAGATTTGTTTACTGCTTTGGTCAGATTGAGGGTCGTACCCAGCTTATCTGGCCACCAATCAGGTGTCCAGATCATCGAGGCTTTGCCCATAAGCATGATTTCAGTCTTGCTAGGATTTAATTGAAGGCAGTTATCTGTCATCCAGTTTGCTACTGCAAGCATACCTGCTGCAAAACGGTGTTTCTCATCCTCGAGATCGATACCCAGTGAAAACATCAACTGAGAATCATCGTAGGAGATTATATCGAATCCGAATGGTTCGATGATTTTTTTCTAAGGGTTCCATATAGACATTAAATAATGTCGGACTCAGCCAAGATCCCGGAGGGACGCCCTTGTCCAAACGGGTTTTCTGAGAAAGATACGGACCCAGCGTAATCCTTTGCCATATGTCGGACAGAAAATTATTGAGCCATTTCAAGGCTGATCCACGTATACCAAATGAGTATAGTCTCTCCACAAGCATAGAGTGAGAGATGGTATAAAATGCTGCAGATAGATTTAACAAAATCAGAACCGTGGATTCCCCAGCATCTAACACCAGCCTCAGTGAGTCAGATACTGCAAGAATGGCCGTTTCAGTGTTGTAGCATGGCCGGAATCCTGACTGAGAGGGATCTAAAACGTTGTTAGATTCTAGAAATGCGCTAAGTTGTCTATTTATGATGGTTTCTAATTGTTTGGCCAGCAGAGGTAGAAGGGATATAGGTCAATAATTACTAAGCGTTCGGGGGTCAGCAGTAGATTTTTTCAATATTGGCCTAACATATGCCTCTTTCCAGTCAGTGGGGATGATGCCGGATTTGAGCGATTTATTAAAAATTTTAAGAATTTCTGGGGCGCAGCTGGAGGATATAAGGGCCATGGTTTTAGGGGGGCACAGGTCACCCGGCGAGCCCGATTTTGATAGTGATAGAAGGTTAGAGACTTCTTCCAGGGTGGTAGGTTCGAACTGATCCAGGATGTTAGTTACTGGAATTTCAGATTCTTCTTGTCCAGTTGAAGGAGCTAGATTAAGGGGTTCTCTATTGGGAAAGTTCGCATAGATTGTCAAATTTGTTTCATGGAAATAGGTCGCTAACGCATCGCAGAGTTCTTGCGATTCATCCGGGATTTGCCTACAGGCTTGAGGTGAAACAAAGTCTTTCACTATGTTAAAAAGGGTTTTAGCTGAATTGCTAGCCGGGTCAATTTGGCCCTTGATGTAAGTACACCTAGCCAATGTTCTTATGGTAGCCCGCCAGGGCTCTTTTGTAGGTCTGTCGCTCCAATGGGTCTTTACTATTTCTCCATCATCGCTCCAGAGCCTTACATTTTGATTTCTCAATTTTTAGTTCAGGTGTAAACCAAGGTGCGGAATGGCGGGGCTGGACAGTGCAGTGTAGGCTTTGGGGATAGTAAGATCAAAAGCAGCCCCTAGATCTGAGTTGAAACCTTCCAAAAATGTAAATACATCAAGGGCAGCATCCAATTCATCCTCCAGTGCGTGAGGATGGAAGGCTTCCTTAAAAGATCCCAAGGTTAATTTGTTCCAAGACCTACGCAGCACCTTCTGATTCCGTTCCCTATTCTGGATAAAGGACCGAACGGCTGGAGATTGGTAAGTGAACATGATCATAAAATGGTCAGTCCACGTTAAAGGGCATGGGGGAAATTACTAAGATGATCCATATTAGTAAAAATTAGATCAAGGGCATGGCCAGAGCAATGAGTAGGACCCTGCCCTCTTTGAGAAAGGCTAATTAGGCTAAGGCTGTTTACAAGTTGGCTGACTTCTGGGTTATCAAGATCCTCGCCATGGAAATTAAAATCTCCCAATAAAATGAATTTGGAGGAGGCAAGAACCTGAGAAGCTATTTGTTCTTCAGGTAGGTGGAAAAATTGGCTCTCGGACCAGGCGGTCGGTACAATAATGCTCCATTCCAGCTCTCTGAAGGAGATATATCAATTTTGAAGATGCCTAGTTCCAGTTTATCGTTACTAAGGGAAGAAGTCCATTGCACTTCCAGATGATCCTTGAAAGCTATAGCGATGCCACCACCTGTTTTACATATTCTAGACAGATGGATACATTTATAACCCACCGGAATTGCCAGATGAATGGACGGGTGGTTAGTTGGAGTGAACCAAGTTTCTGTAAAGAAACAAATCTCTGGGGAGTGGGAGGAGATCATGTCCCAAATTTCAATGGGATGTCTGGCTAAGGACCGCACATTACAAAGGATGTATTTTGGGCTGATGGAATCATCATCTGACTTCGTTTGTGGCTCAGGTCGACTGTCAGTATCCAAATGACATTGAAAACGACAAGACATACAGGCTACCACACCTTCCGGAGCCATGGGAAATTTAGCTGAGCAACAGATGTATATTGGTGAATTACTAGGGGCTGTGGTTCTAATATTATGTAAGGTTTTGGTGGAATACCTTAGACGGTCCATGGTCCGCAAATTGGTCATAATTTAGGCAGCATTTCCTGCCTCTGAGCTCAGATGAGCGCGGTCGGGTGCAGTCGGGCAAGGACGTGCGCAGACGGGCTTGCCTTTGGCGCACCCGCAGCGCGCATCCGCTGCGCGTACGGGTCAGGCTAGTCATTTTATGTCTAAGAAGGGGCGACAACTAGTGCGAGAGCCAAATTCACCCCCAAGATGGCGGCCTTCACTATTGCCGAGTCGCCCCACCGGTCAGCTCCTAATCGGCTGAAAGCGGTGCGTGGATATAGGTAGGTATGGCCACTAGAGACTTAAAAACGTGGTGGCAGAGTTAAAACACAATCGTGGTGCAAGAAGGAAAGAAAAGATTTGCATGCTTTTTATTTAAAAAGATTCCCGGCTTTCTGCCTCAGGAATCACTGTGTCAAATCCTGCCTGAAAGGCCTATATGAGGCACATGTAAACATGCTGTGCCCTTGAAAGGGATCAAACAGGACTATATAATACGTCTTGTGTGTCCTCTATCTGATTGCTGAAGGACTGTTCTTTGTCTTACCAAACATCTTTCTAATTTTTTGTGTTGTGGGTCCCGGGCCTGCCTCAAATTGGATATTAGTGTTAGATGTGGTAGGACATTAGTCATTTCCATACCACACTTGCCTACGCATCCTGGCTATCAGTGCCCAAGCTTAATGTGCTGAATACGTTGACCATCTTGGAATTGCCTTAATACCATTTTTGACCTGTTTGCACTATAGAAAACAGGAACTACTAAAAAAGTAAAAAGGCCAGGACCCGGCAACTTTTATTTCACTCAGGTGTTGCCCCATTCACTAGTAAAAGCCAATCATTAAATTGGCATGCCAAGGCACCTTCTGCAGAACATTGTATTGACCTTTAAAAGATCTAAAGAGGATTGGGCCTGCTGCCTGTGACCTTAGAAGAGTTCTGAAGGACTTGAGTTCCTCCCTCTCATACCCTGGACAAAGAAGTTGCCCCAAGGGTCAGGTGGCAGACCTGCAATGTGGCTACAGGGATACAAGAAGCTGCAAGAGACCTTTTTTCCCAAATTCCCTGCTGACCAGTGGCAATTGAACCTGGACTAAACGTTGCAGTTGGTCTCTCCTTGACACCCTGCGAGCTTCTGTGTGCCTTACCCTAAGTTCTATTCAGGCTTAGAATTGACCTGCTGTGGGTGTTTGGGCACTAGAAACCTTGGAAACCTTTGTACACTTTTCCTCCAGAGCTCCAGAGCTTCATTAGGACCCCCTCAGGATATGTATTCGACCGGCGCTCCACAGCTTCATAAACATTTCAGCTTCCTCCCCTCAGAGATTTCCACACCTTAGAAAAAACAACAAACTTTCATTCTGAGTTGGGACTTTGAAACATTTGAGATTTATTGCAGAAAATGTTCTGAAGGGCAATTGGGCCAACCTGCTTCAGTTCCTTTACAGCAGCTACAGTTTCAGAGATGCCCACGTGCAAAGGATGTTTCTTTCCAAAAAGTGACCAAATCCCTTTCTGAAGTGGGACTAAAAACTTTTTGGAACATTTCAACTTCAAAACTTTCACCAGGACCAATCCACTTCATGCATCCAACCCGTGCTTCACCTCAGTTGAACTCAAATCATGTCTAGGTCCCTGTATACCATAACCATTGACTACCATTGATGTTTGGTGCAGTTAAAATCTTTACAACCCATATCTCTGGTCCTCCATATTGGAATTTTGTCACTGTGGTGTCATCTTGTTTTTTAAATTGTACACTTTTTTTCTAATTCAGTTTGAGATTTCTATTACTTGGTGTTTTGACTTTATTACTATGTTGGTATTGCATAAATACTTTACACACTGCCCTACGTTAAGCCTGTCTGCTCTGTGCCATCTCTACCAGGAGGTTGAGCTCAGATTAATTGAGTGACTTTGTGGGTTCACCCTGACAAGAATTGTTATTATTCATTGAGGTGAACAGTCACCCGTCCCACATAATACTCATCTTTCTTGCAGACAATAAGCACTATAAAAAAAAGAATCTTTGATGTCCTATCATCAATATGAACATCCTTTACTGTTAGGTGTCCCTGATATGGATAAACCGCACACTTATTTAGGCTGCAAATAAATGTGATGCTTTAGGGCTTTTTGAAAGGTAGAGTGCAAACTCATTTATAACACTGATATTATCTAAAGATTAACTCGCAGCTGTGGAAGTGATAGAGTCCTTTCATCAGAGAAGGCCCTGAAAAGGAGGGCAACAAAGAGAGAGAAGGGTGAGAAGAGAGAAAAGGGTGAGGGAATACGAGAGAAGGGCAAGGAAAACAGAGAGAAAGTGAGATGAGAGAGAAGGATGACATGGAGAAAGAAAAGTGAGGTGGAAGTAGAAGGGTGAAGTGGAGTGAAAATAATTTGATACACGGTGAGAGGATGGCGAGGTAGTAAAGAGGAAAACTTGGCAAAAGCAGAAAGAGAGGAGGGTGAGGTAAGAGAAAGATGAGGTAAAGAGGAAAAAGAGTAAGACACAGCCGGAATACAGATGGATAAAGTGGAAAGAGACTAGCATGAGGTGAATAGAGAAGAGAGTGAGGTAGAAGGGTGTAGAGGGTAAGGTGAGCCGGACAGCAGGATGAAATCAGGCGAGAGGAGGGTGACACAGAGAGAAAAGATAGTGAAGTTGAAAGAGCAGAAGATCAAGTCCATAGGTTTAAACCTTTAGAAATACACAGTTAAAACTTGAAAACATAACCTGGCAGTAGGTATTGAATGCATCTCACATCCGTTCAAGACCATCCAGCATGCCCAGACCGAGCTCTCAGACACCTGGGAGACTCTGCCCAAGTCCATGCTTCTTCATATCCCTCACAGATCCCAGATTTGTTGATGGTCAGTCCTGGCAGTTGCAGGGCCTAAAGCACCTTGTGGAGTTGATAGAGGTGTCCTCTCTGCTAGAAATGTAGACAGCAATGTCACCTAATTAGGCAGCACAATAGGCCTCCTTACAATTCCGGCCCTGTTAACCAAACATTGGAAGGTAGCGGGGTATTCTTCAAGCCACAGGCCATTTCCCAAACTTAGAAGTGGCCCTCAGGAGTTTAGAATGCTGACCTTTCTTTAGTCCACTCTGTCATTGCGATCTGCCAGTAACCTGATGTCAAATCAAATTTACTGAAGGATTTGTCATCGTCCAGCCTGTCAATGAGCTTATTGGAGTGGGTAAATACAATCTCAAGGAAAAATGTATATGTGCAGGCCAGACAACGGCAATATCAATAAATGCAAATCAATGTATACCATAACCTGTGCCTACACAACCAAAGTCAAAACCCATAAATGCAAAGTCATTGTATGTCCTAATCTATGCCAACCTATCAATGTCGATGCTAGTAGTAATGATGTCAAAGTATGCCATAACCCATGAATTAATGACAATGTTGTTACCGGTAGAAACAATGTAGATGTACACTATGACCTAGGCAAGCATGATTGTATCAATATCAGAAAAGATAATGTCAATGTATGCTATGACAACTGTATGCACAATGTTGACAATGTCAATAAAAATTATACCAGTGGCTGCCATAATATTCTCCAGAGGTCCAACAAACTTGTCTCATTGGTGTGGGATTTACCCAAGGTGACCTCCTCATCATCCCTGGGTCAGAGATATGTGATCAGGCAGGCCCTACGACCCGCATCCATACCTATCGAGTGACAGGTCACAGGTGGGGTCTGTCTTACACAAAGACAGACGCACACACATGGAAAACCCTGATCGATCCTACTGATACACAGTTACACCAGAAGAAGATCCAAGGAAACTAGACCCAATAAAACTCATTAGGCCAAAGGCTGACGTTTCTCACGAATACCACAAAGCTAGATACCACACGTAGAAAGAAACACTCAGCCAATCAGGACACAACATGCACCTCAGCAAGTTAAAATCAAAAATGCAAATTAGGAAGAATTAAAATTCGAATTGGTCTTTGATGTATAATAGAAGTGTACACTAAATCACGGTATGGAACTGCAGAAACACAATTTCTATCCTTACAACTGATCCCCAATGTTAGAAAGTGGGTTGTAGGTTGACTGGGATATGAGTCCTAGTCAAGCAGCAGCCACAATCCAGTCAGGGTAAGAAGCAGGAAAACCCTAAATTAATCTGTGCTCGCCCTCGGGCAGCTTGACAGAGCCGTCAGGCTTTATTTAGAGGCAATGTGTAAAGTAGTTGTGCAACCCTTCTAACAGAAAATCAGCAAAAGCACCACGCAAAAAGATTCTACACCAGATTAGAAACAAAAGCTCTTAAATTGATAAATAAAACACAACCAAAATACTGAAAATTGAATAAGTAGAACTTGAGTTATGAAATTTTAAATAACAAACTGTAAAATAATGCTAAGAAGCAATAAGTCTTTACTTGGGATATCTGGTTGCATCGGACATAGACAAAGTCTAAAGTTCGGCTGACTGTGATGGAGCATGGGCAAGAGACGGAGACCCAGTGAGGCCCACTGAACAAAATTACCCTAATCCTTGCTGCATTGATGTCCAAGATTGGGGTGCAGCTGAAGCAATGCTTCGGTGTCGATCTATGCAGTGGTGGCGATGCACCGATCCTGATCTGCACAGCAGTGGTAAAGCATCAGCTCTGATGAGCTGCGATGCAAAGATTTATTGTCGTCATTGCTGATGCTGCCAACAGGGTTGCAAAGATCTTGCACCTGGAAGATAGTCAAACCATGGTGGGTCAGAAGGCGACACGTCGTAGCCAATCCACGCAGCAGAGGCGATGCGCATTTCTTGACCATGCAATAGGAGCGATGCGCTGGTTTTGATCCATGCAACAGGAGCAATGCGCCACTTCTGATGCATGCAACAGGGGGATGCATTGGTTCTGATCCACGCAATGGAGTTGATGCACGGCTAGTCTTTCTCACCAAGGCAGGGGAATAGAAACTAGCAGTAGTCCAGTAAAGTAGCAGTCCAGAAGAGTGGCAGTCCTTCAGCGCAGCAGTCCTTTTCCTGGCAGAGTCTTCACAGGTCCCAAAGTGTACTGAAGTGGTAGTGTCAGAGGTCCAGTACGTATACACAGTTGGGCCTTTGGATTGGGGGAGACTTCAAAGGCAGGTCTTTGAAGTGCATGGAGGTCCTCCCTTCCTGCCGTGGCTCCAAGCTCACTACAGATGGGTATGCAGCCCTTTGTGTGGGGACAGGACACAACCTATTCAGTTGTAAGTATGAGACTGTGCCCAGCTCCTCCACCCCATCAAGACACACTTAAGTTATCATTGTATGTGGCTGTCTAGGGGGAATACACCAAGCCCAGATGTCACCAACCACTGATGTATCAGATGCTTTCCATTTTGCTTGGAACTTCCGTTGCGATCATGAGAAGATTTCAATGGCAGTGTTAAATAAGACATATACCGCCTTTTTCTTCGAAAGAGGCCAATCGATTTATATCTTTTGCCCATATCTGCTTTTGGAGATATCTCTCTTGAGAATCCGAGTTCTCTCTTGATACTTTGACCAAGGGGTCAAGAAATTTCACAAGATCTACATTTGTCCTGAAGATGGTCTCATTGACTTGATGCAAAGCAGACCGAGACATCGATGCCTAATCCACACTTCTTATTAGTTATTGTTAATTTATTCTTAAGCTCTGAATCCTATGTATAGGACAGACTAACTGCATTGCTCAATGAAGATGGGTAGTTAGACATTCATAGCTATGATATTTCTATATGTCTGATTTACATGTTTCCTGTTGTTAATGTGTTTTTTGAGTTTATTCGTTGTTGTTTCTGTACCCCCATTTTCATGTTCTTTGAAATATAATTTTCTTCTTGGCTACACCCAGTTGTCGTAATTGATTTACTGATCAACTTTTTTTAACTGGATTTTAGATATTCAATTGGGTTTCTTTAGATGTCACTCCATATATGATAAAATTACTCAAAATCATATTTATTTTATATGAATCCCTTGTAAGCACCTTTACCTTTTTGACTTCATCACCCAAGCCCACAAGGGTTGATTGGGTTGCTCATTTGCTCGCTAACTTTCTGAAAGTGGCATTCTCTGAACTGTAATTTAAAATCCAACTTCACCGTAAGTTACGGAGTTGAATTGAGTCCAGAAAAACCAGACTTGAAAAACTGATCTCTTCACAATTTGGCAGCACACTTAATAAAGGTAATAAGATAATCCCAATGTTGTCCTGTGGGAGAAAAATGAACCTGAGAGCTTTTCCCAACTAGTACATGTAAAACTTAACACTACATGTCCTGCCTTTTCAATACATTGCACGCTGCCCTGCTGGTTGTACAGGGCCTACCTTAGAGGTGACTCGTGTATAAAAAGTGAAGGTTTGGGTCTGGCAAGTGAGTTATCTTGCCAGGTCGAAATGGCAGTGTAAACTGCTCATATAGGCTCTGCAATGGCAGCCATGAATCATGGTTAGAGGGCTGCTTAAGTGTGTGGCACAATGAGTGCTGCAGGTCCAATAGTAGCATTTACAGGCCCTGAGCACATCTAGTGCACTTTTTTAGGGACTTATGAGAAAATGTAATATGCCAATTGGGGATGAGCCAATATTACCATGTTTAAGGAAGAGAGCACAAGGACTTTACCAATGGTTAGCAGTGGTAATGTGCACAGACTCCTAAAGTCAGCAAAAACGAGGTCAGTAAAATGGCGGGAGGTAGGCAAAATGTTGTGGGGAAGATCCCCCTAAGGCAGTCAGGTCTATCATTACTTTATTCCAGTGTCAGTTTTCACACATGTTAATACTGTCTGGAAAAAAGTTTAATCTCATTAGCCCCCGTTTAAAAAGCAACTACAGTAATAAACAACTGAAGTGGCCCTGACTCAAATCTATTCTGTCAATTCACATGACAAAATGAGAGAAGTTGTTGGGAGAGAATAAAATTCAGTCACCTGTGGTCGGTAGTGGGGGGTCTCTTCTTTAAGTTCCTTCTAATTATATTAGAGAGCTCGGCCTTCTGCGAGCACCTCAGGAAATTAAGAGGAGGCAGGCCAATGGCAGCGCTTTTCTTTGTGGAATAGGCATATCCACGGCTCCTTCCCAATCAGTATTTGTGTTGTTTAAGTGAATCCCCCCTACAAAGGCTCAGAAGCTATGTCCAACACTGGTGGCCCCTCCCACAGTCACACGTTGGGGCGAGCTGCACTTTTTAAAATGATTGCGCTCCCCAGATTCCTATACATTTAGCAGAATTCACTGACCCCAGTCCACACAGACTATTTTAGGAATGCGCACCAGAAACTCAAGCGGTGATGGTATGATGGGCAACACAGCTGGCTCCAATCAATCAATGCATATATAGACCTGTGGAAGACCCTGGGTATAGAATGGACAGGTGGCTTCTCCCAACCAGGAACTACACTAGGGTGCTCTATGCTAGCAAGCCCCCAAAATTCCTGTTGGGACCGACCAGACACACGGTACGAATATGGCATATGGTGAATAATAGTATGGGATGGGCAGGCAAGATGACACAGGCCACACTCCTGCGGGAAACTGAGAAACTGGGAATGCTGGGAGACTCTAAGGGATTTTTGCAGGGTGGGATCTGATTGGGATCTCCAAAGTGGTCGATTTATGGAAAAAGGGAGAGGTGGGTCTGTTTGGACAGTTACAAAAGGAGTATGAGATGGCAGAGAGGGAGGCATTTTTCATTACTGCCAGATTAAACATGCCCTACAATCGGCTCCCCGAATCCTCCCCACTTGAAGACAGAATCCTAGATGGATACATGTCCAAGGGGGCAATCTCGTGATGTATCGTGAATTGATCAATAACATGCCGGACCCCCTCTTACAACTCCGGAGTCAATGGAAAAACAATGTGGTGGATCATGAGGATGACGACTGGCATGATGCCCTTGCATCTCCCAGAGACATCGCAATTTCATCACATTTGAGGCTAGTACAGCTCAAGATCTTACACTGACTTCACAGGGGCAGAGAAAACCTGGGCGATGCTTGGAATGATAGTGACTATGCGGAATGTGGCGCAACTGTAGACGTCTCCCGACTCTATGTCACTGGTCACGTGGAAGAAAGATTTGGACTGGTGCATGGTGAGAGAGAAATCCGTTCATGAGTCATGTGGATGCGCCAAGAAATGGCTACATGTGTGGGATAAATGGAACACATTTAGAGGAAATATATGTGAGTCCCCTTGAGCAGCACAACATTTGGATTCTGATTGTGATTAATAGTATGACTAAAGAACTATAAGAACTATTCTGAAGATTGAGGCTACGGGTAGTTTTCCTTGCGTAATAAAGAATGGGATCGATTGACATTGTACCTGAAGTGCTTTGATTGTTCAACAATAAAAAATAATTATAAAAAAAAATGAACAACGAATGATTAAATAATAATGAATTACTTTAAACATTTAATACTATAACATCTCAATTAAAGAAATATTAATAAATAAAAAATAACCAATTAATTTAATATAAATAAATTATTACCCACTGTATTTCCCATATAAACCCACAATCTGCTACGGAACAAAAAACGCAAAAAAAATGTAATAATAATAACTACTAAAATGTAACACATATATATTAAAAATACAAGCAATTCTTATACAAAAAACATACATCACATACATTTAAAATATATACTAAAATTCATAACATTAATTTAAAATATTGATATTTTTAACATCTATATTTTTGCAAATGATATTAAACAATTCAATATTTTTTAAATCAATATTACTTACCTTAAGTCAGAATGAATGAATGAATTAATTTCTTTATTTGTGTAGTTAATAAAAACCATTACAAAAGATAAAATGCCGTAATATTAAGAACAAAGAATATTAAAACTAAACTGGAGGTACATACAGAATTAGAAGTTAAAATGAAATAAAAAGGATGGCGTTTGAAGTTCAAGAGCCAGTTACACAGGGAATAGTTACACAGGTATTATAAGTTCAGGGTATGGATTGGATCTTTGCCAAAGTTCCTCTCTTTTCCTCAAAGATGGTGATGAATTTAACTGCTCTGCAGATCAACTGTGGGTCCCCGGAGCACAGGACTTGTATGATCGCGGAACGACAAGTGCGAATACCATATTGTACAAACTTCGCTTTTAGCCTGTTCCTGCGTTCCTGGTCCAGTGCGGGACAAATGCAGATCAAGTGAATGAAATCTTGTTTTGCTGCACCACATAGGTTGCACTCCTTGATCACTGGGGTTCTCCAGTTTGGTTGATCGGCATTGGTCGGCAGGTTCCCCAACCTTAGACAAAGGTATTTATGTTTAATATGTGATGAGAATGCGAGTTCCAGGTAGGCTGCCGGCATGGGCTTTTTATAAGATTGTATGGTCATCCAGGCATGTGAGCGATGGCTCAGGGCTAATTTGTCATTAGGCAATGAGTGCCTGTTGGCTGTCTTCTTTTCTGCCTGTTTGAAAGTTGGTAGAGGAAGCTTGGTTTCCCAGAGTGCTACTAGTTCAGTGGTTTCAAGGGATTGTCGTAGGTATTTGGCATACTGGGAATTCGGGCTGTTATGAATTGCTTCCCACATTGCACGGTAGACCTCATTGTCTTGGTTCATCCAGATGCCATACCAGAATTTAACAGTCTCATATTTTTTCAGCAGTACTTGAGACTGAAGGCCGAATTCGAGTCGCACTTGCGCAGGTGATGCGTTGTGTGGTAGACCAAATACGCGCTTGTAGACCTTTATTTGAATATTGTCTATTAGCTGTGCGCTCTTTCCGTGGTGTAACACGCTTCCGTACCCTATAGTTGGAAGTAGCTTGGCTTTCATTGCGGTTAATAGAGGGTTAAATAGAGGGCCTTTAAGTTTGATGGCTAGGGTACTAAAGGCGTGCAACAGGGCGGTGCCCTTCTTTTCGATGGCATTGAGATGTGTGGAGAAATTGAGGCGCTTGTCCAGTGGGATCCCCAAGTACTTATAGCTTTCCACTACTTCTAATTTGTTGTTATCTATTTCCAGGATAGGTGGGGGCTTGCGGCATCTTGTTATTACTATGATCTTTGTTTTCTTGTTATTTATTTCTAACAGGTTCTGTTTTGTGTAACCGGTCAGTTCATGTAGGAGACGCTGTAGACCTATTTTTGTCTGGCTGAGTAGGACCACATCGTCTGCATAGGATAAGTGTGTTAAACGTAGGTTTCCTAGCCGCGGTGGGTGAGCATTTATCTTGTCTAGGCTTGATGACATGTCAGCCATGAATAAGTTAAAAAGATGTGGGGACAGAACGCAGCCTTGTTTGAGACCATCATAAGTGCTGATCTTCCGAGTTAGCCGCTTTCCGTTGTCAATCTTTACCTGCATCCAGGTGTTAGTGTACAGGTCCATTATTGGGGTTAGGATTGAATCCGGCAGGCCCTGCTGCTTCAGTTTGGACCAGAGTAGTTGCCTCCTAACCCGGTCGAACGCTGCCTTAAAGTCTATGAAGCAGGTGTAGAGTGCCTGATGATTTTGAAGGCTTTTTTCAGCTATTAAGCTTAGCGCCATTGTATTAGCTGCGGTGCCCATACCACGGCGAAACCCTGTCTGATTTATCAGAATTTTATTGTTGTCTTTGGACCATTGAGCAAGATCAGCTAATACCAGGGATGCGTAATATTTCGCTTCCGCATCGATAAGTGCTATAAGGCGGTAGTTGGCTGGATTCTTACGATCTCCGCCTTTATAGATTGGATTAATGATCGCCCCTCTCCAGCTTTCAGGGAGCCGACTGGTGTTGTTTATTGCCCTGAATAGGAGGTTGAAGTTACAGGCCCAGTAGTGGGGATCCTCCTGACTTACCTTAAGTCAATATTCTTAATCACAATATTCTTGCTATTTCTGAGCCACGATGTTTATGACTCCATATTTGTGCAACTCGATATTTTAAACTCGATATTCTGTCTGCCCAAAGGTTTCGCCCATTTAGCCCACCCTGACATTTAGGAGTCACTTAATGCCCCTCTTCCCCCTTTTGTAAGTACCCTAGCTCCAGAGGGATATTTTTTGTTAACAGTAACGCTATCATGGGTGAACTAGGCCCACCTGGTCCAACCTCTAGAACTGGGTCTGGTTCCATGGTGTACCTGGGTCACCTGGTAGGCGGTGGTGTGGTGCAGCCCCTCTAGGCTGAGATTGAGACTATCGCAGCCTGTCAACCACCTACAACTCAGACAAAGGTAAGAACCATCCTGTGCCTCAATGGGCACTAGAGAAGATTTGTTAAGAGATATGGCACAATTGTTGCACCCTTAACAGAGCTGACTTCCAAGAAGCAGCACAGATTGTTGATATGGACAGAAGCTTGTCAGAAAGCCTTTGATACCCTCAAAGAAACTGCGTGTATGGTAAATGTACTCAAGGCACCTGATTTTTCCAAACAATTCATTGTGCAGACACATGCTTCAGAGCATGGCATGGCTGCAGTCTTATCACAGATGAATAAGAAGGAGCCTAGACCAACGGGCAGCCTTCATTAGCAGGAGGTTACTTCCAGGGGAACAAAGGTGGAGCGCCATTGAAAGAGAAGCTTTTGCTGTGTTCTAGGCACTGAAGAAGTTGAGACCATGCCTGTTTGGACTCACTTCATGGTTAAGATCGACCAAAGACCCCATAGATGGCACTTGCAAATGAGGGGCGAAAATCCCAAACGTTTGAGGTCATTCACCTCGCTACAGGGAATGGACTGAATGGTGAAGATCTGCCCTGGGTCAGACCCTGCCAATGCTGATGGTGTCTCCAGGTTCTACCGCCTTCATTAAGAGAACTCAGAAGGGTTGGGTAGCTATCCCTGCTTTCAGCTGGGGGGACACAATTAGACCTCACACCCTTCCCCCCAATGTTTTGTCTACCTGCTACACTTGCCCGTTTGTCTCTTTTGCTGACTTTAGGATTGCTAACCAGTGCTAAAGTGCCTGTTCTCGATCTCCTAAACACAGTAAAATTGGTTCATCCCCAATTGGTATTATGTAGGAATCTAGGACCCTAGTGTAATTTTCCCGATTCATGCCCATATATAGGTATAATTCACCCAATCCTTATATAGGGATAGGAATCATTACCTTATTTAGTCTTAGCCTATGCAGCCCAAATAGGGCATGGCTACCTCAACTAAACTCCGAGAATCCACAACGATTTCTTGGAAAAACCCGACTTCAGTAGTCAGGGACTTCCCCCTGCTTGAATATTAATTTATCCAACAACTCCTGGAGTTTTCAAGGAACTGAGGCACTAGAGACGATATTTGTCCAATCTTACGTCAAACTCGGCACCTTCAAAGTATAAATATGCCTACATTTGCCCAGTCAAACACACGGTGGTTTGGAGCAAATCGACGAACTACTTGCCCGACGCCCTGCTGCTGCAAGTGCCGAAGGAAGCCGACCCTCCAACTGACGCACTGAGAAGACGCTGTCTTTTCTCTTGCCGAGAAATCCTGCTCCGGTGTTTCCAGGCTGCCCTTGCGGGTTGCTGGGAGATCGAATTCTGAGAGAGAGATACAAGACCTCTATCATTCTAAAACCAAGGTATGGAGCTGATTGGACCCTTAGAGAATTCTTGGAACAGATTCTTGGCAGGAAATGACTAGACTTAAGCTACACCACACTTACTCCTCCCTCGTACTAGACTTAGGTTAGGTAAACCGGGGTAGGCGTATTTTAGAAGCACCTGTTGAGTACTTTTAGCCACTATTTTATCACTATATGTATTTTATGCATTTTTTGTATTCTATGTTTATGGCTTAGAAACCATATTATGCTTTTACAGTACTATTTTATAATACTGTTCGTATTATATGCATTGTACTTCAAAACCAGCATTTCAATTGTAGCAGTGCATTTCTTATGCTTAAGAAATAAGACTGTTCAATAAATACTTTTATTTAAAACGCCCGTCTCTCTATTTCTGAGCACCTCTGGTGAAACGAAGCATGCACATCTGACTGAGTGAAATAGCCGTCTATTGTTTCCACGACTTTAGAGATACATTTCATTCTGGGGAAACAAAGTTGTCATGTTATATGGTTGTTAGAGAGTAATCCCTTCTTGTACTTTCGAGAAAGTTTCTAGTGACCTCTGAGCTAGCTGGCACTCACAATTAAGTCTAATATATTCGGTAGAGACCTAGTCGACTAAAGTCCTACGTCTTAGCTGCAGGATTTATTATTCTAATGCGCAGAGCCTATTGGGAATATAGGAACTACACTACATTGGCATATTGAATTTGCTTATAAATTCCAAGTAAACTGGTACTACCTGTATCCAGCGATTGTGAATTACATGACGCGAATAGGCCAGCACAACTGATTGCACCACCCACTGAAGTAGCCCTTTAACCATGTCTCATGTTTGCCACTACAGAGGCTAAGTGTGCCATTAACACTGCCATGTAGACCTGGCAAAATAAACCTTTTGCAGGCCCAAACCTTACCTTTTAATTCATAGAAGTCACTCCAGGGTAGGCCTTAATCAACCCAGAGGGCTGGCTGCCACATTTTTAAAGGCAGTACATGAACTATCGAGTTTTACATGTTCTGGTAGAGAAGAACACCCAAAGTTATTTTTCATTACTCCAAGGTCTATTTCTCCAATGAATAACATTGGGATTACATTATTGCAAAGTATAAGTGTAATTTCCCATTGGGAAGAGATGAGACCCTCATGTCTGGTGTCTCTGGAATCCTGATTTAAAATCCTAATGCTCAATATCTCATACATAGGGTGGCCTTCCCTCAAACATTTTACCTACATACCTCCACTATTTGCTGTATATTTGTGTTGGCCTTAGGACTCTGAGCATTTTACCTCTTCTAGCCAGTGCATATGCGTCTTCCCTAAAACATGGTGACATTGGAATATACTGGATTGCCATATTTAGTTTATTTATAAGTCCCTTGTAAAGTGGTATGCCACATACGCAGGGTCTGAAATCTAAAAGCTACTAGTGGGTAGGCAGCACTAGTTGTGCCACCTGCGCAAGTAGCCTTTCAAACCTTTAAACAAGCATCCTGGGACTGGTTTCAGAGTATCACCCCTCATCAGCCAAGCTAGCATGAATCCAGTGGCACAGTGAGCACAGGACCTACATCTGGGCATACCCTTCCCACTTAGGGAGACAAAAGCAAAAAGAACAGATTTTTTTGCTGACCACGCCACCACAGATTGGACCCGGGCATATGGAAATCAGTCTTGAGCTAAAGGAATGGCTGGGGAGGCAGGTAATAGTATTTTTAATGTAAATTGTATACATAAACAACCTTGTTCTGCTCATATCTAAATTAGATGAACAGCGCCACCATGTGGCCGAGTGTCACAAGTCTGGTGATGATAATTGAGTGCCAGTGCCAAGCACCGGAAACCAAATAAGTGCCGGTGCCATTGCAGGTCCTGTGTGTGTAGTTTACTGCCATTTCGATTTGGAATTTAAAACCACTTGCCAAGCCTTAAACTCCCATTTTATTACACCTAAGTCACCCCTAAGGAAGGCCCTAGGTAGTCCTAATCGTAGGGTGTGGTGTGATTAAAGGGTAGGACACATACTTTTAAGGTTTACATTTCTTGGTAGTGACAAACGGCTGAATTCATTTTTCACTACTGTGAGGCCTAATCCTCTTATATTCTAGCATTAGGAATTTCTAAAACCACATTAAAGCTGTTAGTCCTGATTGGAAAGGAGCAGCTAAATCATGTTTCATATCTTTAGACTTCTAATGTTAAATCATTTTTATTGGTAAAGTTGGCTTTGACATTATTATTTTAGAAATGCCACTTTGATAAAGTGAAAAGAACAGATGATGGAAGGAATGATGATCAAATCAAACGTTCACCCCAATCAGAGATCTGGGTTTAATACATTGTTCTTTTTGGTCACCTTGCAACCCCAGTTTGGATGAAGCCATATGCAAATCAGTCTTCACCCTGCTCCCCCTGGGAACAGTCCAGTCCAAACTGCCAGGCCAGGTCCTCCTGGAACCGGAAACAAGCATCTGGGGCCAATTTTGGGGCATCACCCCTCATCAGCCAGCATAGCTTGATTCCAGTGGCACACTGAGCATGGGAACCACATCTGGGCATACCCTTCCCAAATAGGGCAACAAAGGCAAAAAGAACAGATCAACATTCATCCACAGTCAAAGTTCTGGGTTTAATCAATTGCTTTTTTGCTCATCACGCAACCTCAATTTGGACCCAATCAAATGCAAATCAGCCTGGACCCTGCTCACCATGGGAACAGTCCAGCCCAAACTGCCAGACCAGTTCTTCCCTGGACCTTAAACAAGCATCCTGGGACTGGTTTTGGAGTATCACCCCTCATCAGCCAAGCTAGCTTGAACCCAGTGGCACAGTGAGCACAGGACCTACATCTGGGCATACCCTTCCCACTTAGGGCGACAAAAGCAAAAAGAACAGATGATGGACGGAATGCTGAACAAACCAAACAATCATCCCAGTCAGAGATCGGTTTGTTTTGCTGACCACGCCACCACAGATTGGACCCAGCCATATGCAAATCAGTCTTGAGCTAAAAGAATGGCTGGGGAGGCAGGTATTAGTATTTTTTAATGTATATTGTATCCATAAACAACCTTGTTCTGCTCATATCTAAGTTAGATGAGCAGCGCCACCAGGTGATGAAAATTAAGTGCCAGTGCCAAGCACCGGAAACCATCTATGTGCTGCTGCCGAGCACCGGAAATGACCAGCTCAAATTAAGCACTGGGCGATTGAAGGAAATGCTGCCGTGGTTGTGCAGGGAGGGGGGGCTTGCGTGGGAGTGGTGGTGTTACAAATAATATATTTGTTATAAAAACGTACCTTTAGCTGTCGGCCGCCTCCAGCATTGCGCTGCATCTCCCCTTCCTGATCCCAGCAGCTCCTGGGACATACTCCCATCCAATCCCTGTGCTGCACAGGAGCACAGGAATTGGCCTGAGTGGGCTAGGAAGATGCTCCGGTCAGGCCAGGGAGTCTGTGGGGGGTTTTCCAGCCTGGCTGCTCAATGCAGCTGGGCTGTAGACACCTAAGTGCGCATGTGCGTTTTAGATGGCTTGAGATGACAGGCCAAACACACATGAGCACTTATGGATTGCACGTAGCACTCCTCCTCCCCCTACAAAACCACAGCCAACCCCCCCTACAGCGCTGACTCAGAGCCAGCAAATGAGAAATGAAATGATGCAAGAACATCGTTTTCTTTTTAATTTGTTGGCTCTCAGCCAGGCGGTGGGGCAACGCTCCTCAGCCATTGTGGAGGAGCGGCTGCTGAAGCCCTTGGTAATCACTCTCTTCACTGCACTTATTTAAATCCAATATTTTAAAATGTTGTACAAGTTCTAATTTCCCTCACTGCAATATGACACATTCTGAAAATATGGCACCAAAACACATTTTCCTCACTATCCAGATTATAGCTGTATCTTAGCTCTTATTGTAAAGAAATATTCTTCTTTAGTCAAAAGAACTTCTTATGTTTCTCACACTAGTTAATACTATAAAGGAGTTCGCAAACCCCATGCCCTTAATAGGTGACATGTTTAATAATAGGGGTGCCCCATAGTCAGCATTAGGCAGTGCATTGTGATTTTTTATTTTCACAGGGTAAAGCTTATTGCTTTTTCATTGTTGAGCCAATAGATTTTTGTTGCATCAATGCACACCTTCAAAATGAGACACCTCAGTATTTTTAGCCGCAAGTAATTGAACTTGCACTTTTTCATTACGTTTCGAAAAAAAGATAAGCGTTTTATTAAGTTTTGGGAACCATACATCATGCATGTAATGACTCTCAAATGTGGACAGTAATAAACTCGCTATGGGTCGAGTCCTTAAGCCGTGTAGGATCCTTTAAAGAGTTATAAATAAAAAATGATTTTTTCTCTGTAAGATCAGAAATGAATAAAATATAAACTCGATTAACCCAATAAAAAACTAAATGTTGCTTTATGAGTGTTACCAGGCCTTAACAAATCGAACTTATATTGCTGACAATTTCAATTTAATTTGTACGTGAATGCTTACCCATACTTTTTTGTACAAATGCTGCTTTCTGCAGTAACATAGGGTAAATGATCGAGGGGCACATTTACTATTATTCTTGGAACCACGCAGCAGCAATAAAATGTAGCGACGGATTTACTTAGAATTCGTGCAACGCAGTAAAGTACGGTCAATTGCTGGGCTGTGATGCAAGACTGGGAGAGAGGTGTAAAGTAGAATGTCTAATAGGATATGGAGCTCTTCGGCTCTCTCCCTGCGCTGGTGCACTTGAGGTTGCCTTGCCCCATGTCAGGCAGGATTGTTTTTGTGAAGGAAGGGATAACTTCCTGCACAGATAAATTCTTCGAGGGGTACTGCTCTATTTATATGTGCTGCAGAATACCGCACATGAGGAAAGAAGAAATAACGAAGAGAAATACTAATATTTCTGCTTGTTTCGCCTCATTTGGGAAGGCATAGCATTTTGACACATTCCTAGGTTTACTTGTTTTAGTAAATCTGGGAATGTGCCAAAATCCATGGATGAATGCTTGGAAATGTCTATGCTCCACCTGTTACGTGCCATCCGAATGCAGGGTAAAGCAAGTCAGTGCTATGCACTCCATTACCTTACTTTGTATTTACTATACCATGCAGAGAGATTTCGCATGCATTAGTAAAAAAAAAATATTTTTGCATTGGGCTGTGCCTCAAAAATGATCCAACCCGATGCAAAATAATAGTAAATATGGGCCATAGTTTTTAATTACTTTTTAAGGAGAAAACAAAAATATATATTGGATTGCAATTAAGCTGCTACTTGGTAAAAATTTTAACTGCAGCAGATCTTCGATTAAAACAGCTATCATCGGATCATCGATGAAGCTGTACTGGAACAGAGATGGCGATGACCTGTCAATCCTTTGCGCTCACATCTGTGACTTTGTTTTTAAGCATATCATTTTTAAGCATTTTTTTGCACATACAAGCTCCAAAGAAAAATATCAAAAGGTTACTTACCCTTGTATAAACCAATGAATGTTGAGACGGGACTATGCACTACAAACATGCACTGATCACAGCCCCACGGACTGCGGCTTACCTCAACCGATAAAAATGAAGAAACAACACTACGGGTCATCAAGGTTGGGGGAGGGGATCCGTTTGTGATCTTAATGTGCACTTTTTAATTGAGGTCATGAGCTTATTTTAAACTAATGTTTTATTGCTTATAAATGATGCTCATATATCTTTTTTATGTAATAGTTTTAATTAACTGCACAATAAATATATACTACTACTATCATATTGGATTGCAAGAAGACTCTAAATTTCATGAAAAGCTTTTGTCGATAAATAAAAATTCTACTGGAAATTCAGACACAAAGTTTCATGCTTAGCTTCCAGGGAGATGTGATGCATATAATTCCCTTTAGGTTCTTTCAGATGGAGAGAATGTTGATGCAGATATTTTCCATATGCACATGCTCCATAAATACATTTTAGTAATTTTTTTTAAAAGAATTGTTTCTTCTATTAATTGTTTTTGATCATCTTAAATGTTTGGTTTCTTTGGTATAGATCTTAGAGTAATGTTGAATGAATATAAATGTTTAGGTCCAAAGGTTTTGCTTGAACATTATTCATATGTCTGTTTTTCACATGTATTTAGATATATTTGTATGCCTTAGTATTTGTACAGTGAAAACGTAGCTCAGCAACAATAGAACACTGAATGGGGGCATTGCCCCAGGAAGATACAGTTATTGTAGGAATGTCAGCCAATACAACATGTGTCAAGGCCTGCTACTGCAGTCTGGCTGCAAAGTTTTTAAATTGTATATTCAACATGTCAAAATAACCCTTTTCACAGGCCTAAACCTTCCTGTATAATACTTATAAGTCGCCCCTTAGATAGGTTTTAAATGGCACTAGGGCAGTGTGCATGGTATTTTAAAGTAGGGCATGTAAAATTCAGTACTTGTATAGTGCACAAATCACCCCTGAAGGGTCTCAAGGCGCTGGGGGCCGCTGGGAAGATTAAGCGAGCTATTGCCCAGAATCACATGGTGCTGGGCAGACCCCTGCCACCAGAGCCAGGGATCGAACCATGATCCCCAGCGTCCAGCGTCAGTCGCCCTGGCTGTGGCGCCACACCTCTCCCCTTCATGTATATTAGGGGGCCGATTATGATGAGTGACGGAAAGCTTTCCTATCATCTGTTTCACTTACAACTGCCTAATTACAATGTAGGTGGTCAGAATTTAATCCAGCCGGTCATTCCAACTGGCTTCTGACAGGCTCAAGGAGCTCGTCGCCCAGTTGCAGAATGGCCCGTAATCCCAATGGACGGCATTTCCGCAGTTGGGATTACAATGCATGGTTTGCCACAGACTTTCCAATACTGGGCTTTAAGATATGGAAAGCCACTCAGAAAGCGAGTTTGGGGACCCCCAGCAGGACACCCTTTTCACTTCAGCCTCAGGTTAGGGCCGAGGAGGCAACAATGGTGCCCCCTTGTTTATCCCTGCACTGCGTGGCAGGCACCTTGAGGTGCCTGCCACGCAGTGCAGGGATTAACACAATCTCCCATTTCTCATGGGAGCTTGTGATACATTAAGATACATTAAGAAAGAAAGCATGCAACCCCACCATGTGCGGTCACATTAGAATTGTGGTGTCAGGACCGTCGACCAGACTTTGGTCGGTCCCGAAACCGCTACGGTGTCAGTCAGAGGCAACTCTGACTGACAGTCAGAGGCAGTCAGTCAGAGGCAACAGGACTGCCCTGTCAGTCAGTCAGTCAGTCAGAGGCAACAGGACTGCCCTGATGTCTAAATCCTGATGAAAGACTGTACTGATTACCTTAAACCAGGACCTCAGAACTGACTTCAAGGTTAATTGGCTGACTTTCTGTGTGAGTTACAGTGACACGACAAACTTCAAGAGGCCTTTTCCTAGTTTCCATCTGACAAGCCCCAACTGGACCTGACCTGGACTTCTCTGCTGGCCTCTGTATAAGTACGTTCTGACCCCCAGGTCATGTCCTCAAAGCCCTGGGCCCTTGGATGTTTTTAGACTGTACTCAACTGTGCCTAAATGAAAGCTTCACAAGACTCAACTCTGAGCAGTCGATGCCAACAACCTTCATCAACTGCTTTACCAGATTCATGGATGAACAGCCCCTGATTGGCTGCTTCACTGTTCCCGGTGAAGCACCCAAGCAATGATGACAAACTTTGCTGATGGGTTGTTAAACAAGAAATTGGTTCTGTTGGGTAAGACAGATTATTTGAACTTTGCTCCTAGATGCAAATGAAAAACAGCTCTCTGATACAAGGACTAGTGTTTAGTGAGAAATCAATGCTCAAAACACAAAAGAACAAAGTCATGAGGTCAAAGTATTGTATTATACATATTAATACATGGTTGCTAATATACACATCCAAATTACTTCATTCATGGATTGAGTTTGAGTGCATAACAAGACCCTCATATAAATATGTAACTTTTTGTGAAAAAGTGCTCAGTGAACGTGATAATATATACCGTGTAGTGACATGAATCTATACACGCGTCTATACAAATAACGTTCGAGTTTGGTCAGAAGGTAGTTCTCAGCCAAGGATTCCTATGGTGTCTGTGGGAATCCTGGTGATTCTGAACCTATGGGTTCGTCAACGTTTCGACCCTATTGTGCCCCTGTAGGTGGTCACGGCGGGTCTTTCTCAAGACAAGAGGGATTGAAGAAATGTATATCAAATGTACCCACACTGATGTATCGCAGGGGTAAAACACTACGAGATGCCCTCTGCCCCAGTTATGTATTCAATAAACAAAGCCAGAACACTTGGCTGCCCCCAAAACCATTGGGTTTCTATACATGTGCTTCTTGTAATGTATATACTTTTGGTCGTAACAGAACTACCAATTTTGCCTACAACACTCCCACGTCCTACACTATTGCACATTTCATCAATTGCAATACTACTCATGTAGTTTATGTTTTAGGGTGTGACTGTGGCATCATTTATGTGGGTAGTATGGTTCGTTCATTAAAAACCAGCATACAAGAGCATCGAAGGGCGATCATTAATAATGATAGCCGTTACCCCCTTAGTGATCATTACAGAGAGATACATCCTAAAACAATGACTTCTGGTTCCATGGGATTGACCACATACCAGTGGGCAACAGAGGGGGTGATTGTGAACTAAATGTCAGACAGGGGGAGGCAAAGTGGATCTGCCGCCTACAAGCCACCATAAAGGGGCATAACACTGACAGGGAGTTCCATTACTTCCTAGGTTACTTTATGATCATGTAACCAGGTCAACAGTTCCCTTATCATGACTGATTTCTTTCACCTTTCAAGATATATTATTCCTGCATTTCCGATGCACTTATTGGCCAATTTTACTTGGCCCTAAGATTGTTGTTCTATTCAGAAGGTTTTTTTGAACACACTCTGCGATGCCTGTTTTCTCCTACTGACCCCGAGTGTCCCTGGCGTATTTAGTGAATTTTGGATCTAAACAATATATTTTGTCACTATTAGATGACCTATTTCATACTTGGATATTAGATTGGACCATTATTATATATATTTTTTGATACTTTCGTTTGCCAACATCAAATGACCCCCATCCGGTTTTTGTCTTTATTTTTAGTATCAGTTTGCTGTTACTTCTATCCAGCTTCTATAATATGTTTTGGTAGTGTACATTGTTACTACAAGATGGCTGCCTTTGGGATTGTTCTTAATTCACCTCCTGTCTTATGGCAATCTCGCCGTCCTTCCTGCCACTTGTTTGTTCGTGAAATCTTCCAATTAAATGCCTTCTCTTTTTTCTTTTCTTTTTTGTCTTCTTGCATATACATGCTTTTTTTTCTATTAACTAGACTGAATTTTTATGGATCTCAATTATTTTTACAACATGGCCGTTCCTTTACCGATGTTTGAATAGAGCTCTCTATTAGTGAATATATATTGTTTGTTTTTTGGCAAATGATATTGCATAATATCCGAGATCGTGAACGATTATTATGGTTTTTCACCGTTTTTGTTGCCTGGTACTAGTTATGGAACGCTTCTAATATACATCTCTTTACCATCTTAAGATGGCTGCTGCTCTACCACCTTGCAATTACAGGTCTGCCTTGTAGACCACATGACCGCTACTAAACACGTTGTGTAGGGACAACCTCGGGCTTCAAAAATGGTGTCAGCCTGCCCAGGGCAGCGTTGCCGGTTACCACGCTGTTCGCAGGAGGAGACATTGCTACTAAGGGTAAGGAGGGGGGCTCCATTATTCAGTACCATCCCATTACGGATCTTTCATCAGTTAATGGGTATTTGCCATGATAGTAGCATGGGGATTAGCTATAGGTCCCTATCACAGTAGCGAGTGATCGCTTATTGATAAGTTACCACTTTGACTTTATGGGGATCACTTTCAGGCTTTCTCCACATTAAAGTTATATCATGGATGTCCCGTCTGTTTAATGGCATCTGCATTTGAGATAATATGGGGATAGTTTCTTGGCTCTCTCTATATAAACGAGGGATGGTGGACGTCATTTTCGTTTTATGCCTGTTTGCCTTTCTGATAACTTGGGGAATGCTTGTTTGGGGGTCTTTGCCCTTCTGTGTATGTGCTTATATCATTTAAGACGCGCATGCTATATTTGAACCATGCGCCCCTGGGTGCCCTTTATCCCAGATCATTTTTGGATTGGGCTATGTTATGCTATTTTAGAAATTGGTATTGCCCGGTCATATGGAGATTTGTGTTTGCTTTTTTATTTGGGCTAATACCCGTTCTTTCTGTCTTTCTTTTTCTTTCAAGAACACATGCAGTGTCTCATTACTTGAGATTGCTCGCTTTTACAGTATTGCGCCTTTTTGAATTCTCCTCCGTTCCTGATCGCTCGTACATTAGGTGAGTCCACGCTTATCATAATTGGGTTGATATTCAATACCCTTTTTTCTACTTTGTGTGCCTCCCTCTTGATCAGTGGCTTTATTTACCATATTTCTTTCAGGCTATTGCCATATTTCTTTTTTGTTTATTTTTATTAACTTGAGATATGTTGTTCATTAGAGCATTCTAAATGAGTTCTGATGTACCCGGTTCTAAACTGCCTGTACCTTTCTCCTTTCTATTTTAGAGTTTTGAATATAGACTTCTATTGATATTTCCTTATTCATTTGCGGTGGTACTCGAACCCACCTACCTGCTACTATCTTCTTTCAAGACCATATTAAAGAGGTGAGACTAGACCATTCTTTCAGTTTGCTTCTTATCTAGGTCTCATCTATTCACTTGTTGTCTTTCCCATATGCCTTTCACTTACCTGAAGTCTCAACTTAGAGACTACTCTCTTAAAAGCATATTTATTAAATGAACTGCTTCATTAGGGCTTTCAAGATAGATGGCTTGCATACATGATTAATGTACAATGGTGTACTAGTTTTCCAATAATGGATACTAGATCCTTTTCTATAGAGGTATTCGTTTTTGCAACTGCCATAATAAGGTGTTGATTAAAAATATATGGAAATGTAATATAATCTTATTTTTTCTCTTTTTGGGTATGAAATTTAGTATACAATTTTGTATTAGATATAGGCAGCCTTCATGTCAGTGTAGGATATTTATATGTTGTCTGTGTGAATTTTAAATGGCTTTATGTGTTTGATATATGTGGTTTATATGTGGGGTATCTTTTTCATTGTTTCTTCTCATTTTTTCCATTGGGGTTTGACTGTTATTATTTTTTGGTCTTAATTTTTCTCATATATGAGCGGTTGTCAAGTATGAAACTGTTGGGTTTTTGGTTATAATTAATTTGTCTCTAAATGTCTTTAAATGTTTGTTAGACGTTTGTCAAAATGTGGTTTTAAAGTCATGTTTTGTCTATGAAATTACAGCCCTGACAAAGTTCCCTCTGGCAAAAAAAGGGAACGAAATGCGTTGGCTGTGTGCCTGTTTTAAAGATTTGTTCAAATAAAAAGAAGTGATTTGGAAACGATTTTGACTGCTGCATCTTGACTTCGCATTGTGTGCAACTTCCGTTTTCTTTGAAGAAAACACCATTTTTTGAGGCAGAAATAATAATTTTGTGAGCACATTTTTTTTGATTGTCAATGTCTACCCAGGGGAATGGAACAAGCCACTCCTAATTCCTCGCTCTTTTTTTGATTATTTGTATTTGAGAGATTAAACAAGACCATGAGGGGCATGATTGTTTATTTTTCAGAGCTCTTGTGGTTTAAGTGTGACACTCACTTGTAATGCCTGCTGTTTATCTACAGGAAAGTACTTATTAATGGAGTGTGGTTTAGTCCATTCAAACTTCTGTTTGGTCCCCTTGGTGTGAACCTCTCAGTCTTCTGAAAAAGTGGTGAGAGCAAACTTCCAGTAAGCCCCCTCAAGATGTAGGAACTCACTTGCTAGACCTCAGTTCTCAGATGAAGTGCTTCTGGAAAGAAGCCACTGAGAATTTAGAGGCCAGCCAGGAAACCATGAAGTACTGGTACAACCAGAAGGCCACTAACGGTGGAGAATCAGCATAGCCAAAATGTGTGCATGATAGAGCCTTTAAAGACCCATGCCTTGATGGACTGATTGACTGGCCCTATAAGGTGAAGGAACAGAAAGAGGAGGTCAAATAATTGGTGGACCTCAAGACATTCAGATACCCCTGAAAGGTCCAGCATATGAACCACCCCAAGCCCCACTTTGAGAGGTCTGAAGTCACTATGCTGTTGGTGATAAACTATGGTGAGGATGGAGAGAGTAAACCCCTCCTAGACCTCCTATCTTCCAAGAAGTGTGATGGGTATGCAGAAGAAAATGTCCTATCCCCTATCCTACTCCCAGGGCTTCAGAGGGATTTTCACCACTTGTTGGGACAGTATTCCTCTTCATTATCTCTCACCCCAGGGCTCATTGATTGATGTATATATGACAAAGACACAGGGGAATAGCATGTATGTCAAAAACAATGTGTACAGGCTTTCAGACAGAAGGAGAACTAGTATCAAGGATGACATAGGCAAGATGTTGGATTTGGGGGTGATTGAGCCTTCCTGCTGTTCCTGGCACAGTCCAGTGGTACTGGTACCCGAGACAGCTATACCAGCATCTCCCTTGAACTTGGGTTCAATGTGGCTTAAAAAGCATCAGTTCAGTCACCAAGGCTGATGCATATCCCATCCCGAGAGATGATGAGCTTATTGATCACTTGGTTGCTTTCAAGTACCATTGTACCTTTGACTTCACATAAGGGTATTAGTAGATAGCTCTAACTGAGGGGGCTAAGGAGGGGTCAGCATACTCTACCCTAGAGGGCCTCTTGCCATACAGTGGGGTCCCCTGTTAGCTAAAGAATGCCCCTTCCACCATTCCCGAGTTTGGTCAACCAGGTCCTGCTGGGCTGGAAAACGTCAGTGCCGCCTCCTTGGATGACATTTCTGTTTTCAGCTCTAATTAAGATGGCTAAACTTAAATATTCCCTCCACGCGATCTTGTAAAAGAGGGAACATATTAATGAGGCAAGAAGAAACTGTACAACAGCTTTAAAAGCAAGAAAGGCCGCCCTAAAAGAGGAAGCATGGCGTGCTTTGCGCGACGCCTCTGAGATACACTATTCGTCTGCCTTTTGGAAGGCAGTGAATGCGTCCTTTTTAGCTGAGAAGGACATGGCCTTAATAGAGATTGCCATTACAGAGCCGGAGTGGCTACACCACCATTCGACGCTGTATAGCAATTCCGTAATAGACCTCCAGGGGACCTTACTTAATATGGAGGCCCTGGTACAAGAACTACCATTGGACTTCACACTTAGCAAAGTTACAGCAGCAATTAACTCAAGCCTGGGTGGTAAGGCCCCAGGGCCTGATGGCATACATGTCGATATTTTTAAATCAAATTTAGTTTTATGGGGACCACTTTTAGCACAGGTTTTAAACGCATGTAGTGCACGTGGTTTTTTATCTACATGGTACGAATCTATCATTGTGCCAATTTTTAAAAAAGGGAGATAGGATTAACTCAGCCTGCTACCGCCCAATCTCACTGCTAGATTCAACAGCTAACATTATTGGGGCGGATTTTACTAGACAGAATGCAGATATGGGCAGAGGAACAGGATGTTATAAGTGACCTCCAATATGGGTTCTGTAAGGGCCTAGGCACAGTCGAACAGGGTCTTAATCTACATATTTTATTGGATAAATATACAAGAGCCAAAAAGAAAATGATATTTATGATTTTTGTCGACCTGACGGCAGCTTTTGATTGTGTCATACACGATAAATTGTGGTAAATTTTAGAAAGTTTGGGGGTAGATGTTTTAATAATTACTTTTTTAAGGCAGTTCTGCTCAGGGGCAAAGGCTAAAATCCGTTATGGGTTGGGTGGAGAATGCACCAGTCACTTTAGTGTGAGGAGAGGTGTGAGGCAAGGCTGCGTCCTTGCCCTATTATCTTCACCCTATATATAAACAACCTGTAAACTATCTTAGTTAAAAAGTGAAGGGATTTACCCATGGTAGTAAAGCGCCCAATCGCTGCACTCTTATACGTCGACGATGCAGTTCTAATGGCCCGTACACCGCTTGGTCATGAAAAGGGTTGTGAATTCGTTTTCTAATTTTATGTCACAGCTTGGGCTCTCGATCAATTGCTCTAAAACATTCACAATGAATTGTTGGGCAGGGTCAAATAAGAGGATTACATCTATCACTATAGACTCTAGGCCAAAAGAGTGTACAAAAACATTCTCATATTTGGGGACTGTATTTGATGGGTCATGTTCATGGTCTGAGGCAGTCAAGATTAGATGCCTACTGTTTGTTAAGTCACTAATGGCACTATCAAATGTTAGCCGTAAATTAGGCAGATGCCCAACGAAGGAACTACTACATATTTATAGGGCCAAAGGTGTGGGAATAGCCACCAATGGAGCGGCCATATGGGGATATGCAGAGGTACACACACTGCATATTGCGGAAAACAAATTTTTTAAATTTCTATTGTCCCTTCCTGAAAGTAGCTCAAATTACATCTGTCATCAGGAATTGGGTATGCCATACTTGGAGGACACGATCAAGATCCAACCTGTCCTCCTCTGGCATAGAATTTGGACATCAGAAGAGACTGGTTTTAACTGCGAGATATTGACAGATGCGCTGGGGATAGGTGGTGCCAAACAAATGAGATGGCTAGAATACGTGAAAATGTTCCTTTAAAAATTAGGATACCTGGAATATTTCACTGAGCCACATTAAATGCACAGTGTTTCTAGAAAAGCCCTGAAGGCCAACTGCATGAGTTTTTTGGGCGAACTCAGAGCGACTACCGAACTGAGGAAATCTACGGTACAAGCCCATCAGTTAACCCTGCTGACCCCAACGATACAGCCGTACTTATTACTTATAGCCCGCGATTTTGACCGTCTCCTGCTGACAGGTTTTAGGGTAAATATTTTATATAGAGTTTTAAGTTTCCCCAAGGTAAATGACTGGGCTAGAGTTTCGTGTAAGTGCCCGTGAGACGACATTTCTGTAAAATCAACTATTCATATTTTGCTATTTTGTAAGTATTATGATACAACAAGAAGGAGATGGATTATCCCCATCCTAAAGAAGTTAGGACTGAAACAGTGCTGACCTGCATTTTTAGCAATCCAATACCTAGAGAATGAATATGTTATTGCTTCTGTTACTGTAATTTAAAAAAAAATGCTTTTAATTTGCGGAAAACTATAATATTCTGATTTGTAAATACGCATTCAAGTGCCGCTGAAATACCTTTACCGTATGAATTGTACTGTGCTTATATGATTATTTTTTGCAGCCATCATGTATTTAAGTAGCAGGACTTGTGTGTGAATTTTATTGTTCTTTTATGGTTATTTGTACAGTGACCGAATAAAGATTCTTGACAGACTGACTGACTATCAAGACGAGTAAGTGCCAGACAGGACTGGGATCTGTGTTGTTCCTGGGTCACCAACTTAGTGGAGGCAAGGTTCAGCCACTTTAGCCCAAGATATAAGGCATTATGGCTTTTGAGCCTCCCACGATCCAGGCCCAAGTGAGAGTCTCCCTAGACCTCAGTGGGTAATACAGGAGATGGCTTAGGGGATACAGCACCATTGTTGCCCTCTATTTCTTATAAGGAGCATCTCAAAAAGGTGATCTGGACAGAGGGATGGCAGAAAGATGTTGATGCCTTACAGAAGGTAGTGTTCAGTACCAGTGCTTAAAGAAACTGACTTCTCCAAGGCATTCCTAGTTCAGACACTTCAGAGCATAGAATTGTGACTGTCTCGTCACAAATAAATGATGAGGGTTTGTACAAACATGTTATGTTATGTTAATTCTGCTTCTATAGCGCATGGCTACCCCAGCAACGGGGCGTCCCAGCGCTGCGGACCAACCTAAGAACAGAGCTGCACACCAGAAGAGAATGAAGTTTAGTGAGAGAAAACAGCCAGGTTTTTATTTGTTTGCGGAACAACATATGGTTAGAAGTGGCCCGGGCCCCAAAGGGAATCGAGTTCCACAGTTTCGGTGCCAGATACCTAAAAGAGCGACCACCAGCTCTGACCCTACGGATCTTAATCGTGCGTGCCAAGGACAGATCAGCCGATCGAAGGGCACGCGTGGGGACATAGAAGGAACAAAGTCCCTGCAGGGTTTGAGGGCCAGTGCCATACAGGATTTTATGGATTAAACAAAGGCTCTTGAACTGGATGCGTTGCTTAACCGGTAGCCAGTGTAACCGGCGAAGAGTGGGCGAGATATGGCATTTTTTTGGCAGTGAAAATAGGATGCGAGCTGCGGCATTCTGGGCTCTCTGCAACCTGTTTATCACCGTCAGACTAGAACCCAGGATGAGGCCATTGCAATAGTCTAGATTGAATAAGACTAGAGCCTGGATTATAGTCTGACGGATACAGGGCTCAAAGAATCCGAGGATGGGTCTTAGAGATCGCAGGCGACCATAGCAAGTGCCTGCCACTCTTTTGGAATGAGTTTCCATAGAGAGTGAGTTATCCAGTATCACACCTAGGTTTTTCACGGCCTCTTTGGGGGCAGGAGAAGGACCCAGAGTTGGGGGCCACCAATGTTCATCCCATTTCTGTGTATCCTTTCCCACAAGAAGTATCTCCGTCTTAGAGGAATTTAGCTGGAGATAGTTCTGTGATAGCCAATTCGATATGGCCAGGATATCATATAGCGTTCATCAGCTGGAGGCTACTTTCCAGGGAACAAAGGTGGCATGCAAAGGAGAGAAATGGATTTTACAGTGGTCTTGGCACAGAAGAAGTTGAGACTATACGTGTTTAAGAGTCACTTCCTGAGGGTCAGGGGGTGTCTACCCTTGCAGATGAAGCTCACACCTGGCCCTGGCTCCCCTTTTGTCTTCCTAGTCAACTGGGATCCAAACCTAGTAGGATGGGGAGCTACCCCAGAACTGCTTTGGAGTGACCCCAAGGGAGGGTTTATCCATGATGATAGCCATGCCTTTGGGTGTTCCCAGGGATTTCTGACTAAAGGAAGAAAGGTCTTGCCATCTTGGATTTAGGCAGAGAGGGGCACTGCTGGACATGAAAGTGTTGTAAAAGTGGTGAGGGTCACCTTTCAAAATTCTAACTTCATTGTTAAGGCAGTGGCAGTGGTTGCCCGCACACAGTGGTTTGCACAGCACATAAATGTGGCATCCCCAGAATCCTTCTCAGAACACTCATGGACCTGTTAAGAATCAGGAGGAGAACTGCCTTGCTGTCTGAATCCTAAAGAAAAACTGAACCTGCATGCCTTGAACCTGCATGCCTTGAACCCAGAACCCTAGAAGTGATTCCAAGGTTCAGTTGGCTGACCCCCTGTTTGAGATACAGGAACACTACAAGTTTCAAGATGCCTGTTTCTGCTTTTCAGTTGACCAGTTTCAATAAGACCTGAAGGCCTCTGTGTGAGGGATTCCTGACTCCCAAGTACTGATACTAAGGTTCTCGATCCTTAGTTGTGATCAGAGTGTACGGACTCAACGCCAACCAATCTTTGTCAACAGATTCGATACTGAACAGCACTCAATCGACTGCTTCGCCGGACTCAACGTAGAACAGCATCCAAGCAATGGTGACAAGCTTCACAAGCAGTCTCTAGTCGACTTTGAGTCCTCTCAAGTCTTCAGAATATTTTCCCCCAAAAGACGTTCTAAGTGAAAAGTTAACTTTGTGACTGGGATGAACCTGGTCCCTGTATCTGATCGATGATCCATCACAGTTGGCATTAACTTTTGACTTCGACCCACTTGTCATATGCATATTTTCACCCTGAAAGAGCGCCGGTATAAACAATAATGCCAACAAAGACTACAAATCCCAGAAACCCTGGCGTCGTGGGCGGAGAATAAAAGGAGGAAGTCGACAACGCTGGACGTCGGATATTCTGGTTCCGGACCGGGAGAAGTGCGTTGCATGTCTTGGAGTTCCTGTTTTGGCACCTTGAGAGTATTGGCCGTTAGCTCATCACCGTCTCGAGGTCTGTTGCAGAGGCGGTGTTCTTTGTTGTCGGATCGTTCTGTTACCCTGCGCGCTGGCCCTTGTGCGGGCGCAGGGTATTTACTGAGAACGACAGTCTGACGCACCTTGTGAAGTTAACAAGGTGCTTCCTTTGTTTCACTATCGTGAGAAAACTTCTGCGCCCCTGTTGGCTGAGCCTTCTTTCGTCGGCTCGTGCAGGGTGCGCTACGTTTCTTCAGTCTTGTGTTTCCCTCGGCGTCCCCGTTGGCAGAGCCTTCTTGCATCGGCTCATGCGGGGAACGCCGCGTTTGGTTTCTTCCCATGTTGTGCGCCCCTGTTGGCTGAGCCTTCTTTCACCGGCTCGTGCAGGGTGCGCTCCGTTTTCTTTTTTCCCTTACTCACGGTGCCCCTGTTGGCAGAGCCTTCTTGCACCGGCTCATGCAGGGTGCACCACGCTAAAGATTACGCAGATCTGAGCCTTCTTATCAGGTACTGTAGACCTTACTTTACTTTGGGGTGACGTAACCTGTTTAAAAATCCATCATTTTCTTTCATTACATGGTACTGTGGTGTTTGGTCAGTGCAATTGGGATTTGGAACTTAATTGACTCCATCAGAGTAGCATGGTATGTACTGAGTAAAATCTTCCTACATGCTTGTCAGGATATTGTTACCCCGATCTCAACCCCCCCATATGATTGTGTATTATAGGTGGTGTGATCTATGTTTCAAACCTGTTTCTCGGACCAGATAGAGGGGAAAGAGAAGTATCTACAGGGCCTATTCTTAGTTAATTTACAGGTATTGGCCACAGTGATTCTTTGAGCATTGTTGTATTGTATACATCAAAAATTTAGACGATCACTCTTTTCTCTTTTCTTGTCATTACAGTTCTCCCTCCTTGCTGTTCCCATCCTTCCCTTCCTGTTTATTATTTTTTTCCTCTTGCCCTCACTTGATCCTTCTTGGGCCCTGGCTATAAAAGCTTTCTGGGTTCGGATAGATCAGGAGGTGGCCTTATTACATCATCTGGCTGATCCCGAGGACTTGGAGGATAACAGAATATTCAACCCAAGTTTTAACGTCCTCCCGATCAGTGGGTTGTTGGTGATAATGGCCTCATTGGATGACGTATTGGCAGCATTGGTGTTAGTACAGGAGGAACTCCAGTCATCTAAGCAAGAGGCAGCAGAGCTACGAATTAGGCTTGATAACATACAGAGAAACCCTTTTAGTGCAGGGGCTGGGGGAACACCTCCGACTAATGCAGTGGTGGTGGAAATGCCGACTATCATACCTTTAGCTAACCCTGAGCGATTCAAGGGTGATGCTGGTTCCATACAGGTATTCTTAACCCAAGTTACCTTACATTTTTCCTGCAAACCCAGATCCTTTCCCACCAACCAAGCCAAGGTGGCCTTTTTAGTTTCGTATTTGGCCGGTGATGCTGCCCAGTGGGCAGTTCCCCTAATTCAAAGGAATGACCCCATCATTCATGATTGGGAGGCCTTTAGGGATGAGTTTGTAAAGGTATTTGACAGACGAGCAGACACATATACCGCAGATAGAGAGTTGTTGCTTCTGAAACAGGGTAATCAAGACCTGTTAACTTACTTGAACTCATTCAGGAGGCTTGTCACAGAAACCAAGTGGCCGGAAGCCAAACAGGCTTCCTTGTTTCATCAAGGATTAAGTGAAGAAATGAAGGACGTCATTGCCCAAATAGACCCTCAACCGACTACGTGTGAGGATTTGATAAATCTGGCAATGCGCTTAGATCATAGGATGAGGGCTCGAAAGGGTGATCAGAAGAGCCGACCACACCATCTTATGTTTCTTCCAAGACCTCTGATAGCTCTCCTGTATCAGGAGCTGAACCCATGGACATAGGGGCAGTGAGAGCAGCGTTAACCATGACCGAGAAAGAACAGAGAAGAAAGAACGGGCTATGTCTGTATTGTGGTAAAAAGGGGCACTTCGTGCGAGAATGCCCTGTTAAGCCTAAGGTGTCTAGATTCCGCTTTAATAAGGGGGCATCGGCAGTAGTGGATAAACCGACGGAAAACTAGAGGGCTCCGAGGGTAATAGAGGGGTTCCTTGGAGTCGGTCAGTCATCCCTTCACTTTTGAACGATTTTGTGGGTAGGAATCATTTGTTCATACAAATCAAATTGTTTGTACAATCCGAATGGGTTGAGATACAGGCTATGGTTGATTCAGGGGCCACAGGGCTCTTTATGGATACAACAGAGGCTAGAAGACTTGGTATCCCCCTGGTCTCTAGGTCCGTCCCTGAAAAGGTCTATGCAGTTGATGGACGGAAATTGGATGTAGGCCCCATTAGTTACCAAACCGAAGAGACAGACATGTTGTTTGGAAGTCACCAAGAAAGGGTTACGTTTAGCATCATACAGGCCCCTCATTATGGCTTGATTATAGGAATACCATGGTTGAGGTTGCACAACCCTGATATTAATTGGGAAGAGGGTATCGTAACCATGAATTCCACATATTGCAAAGAACATTGCTATGAAGACAGTCCCAGACCATCCTTCTCTTTGGCCAACAGTGTGCATATAGCTACAGCAGCCGAAAAAGAAGTGTGTTTGCCAGAGGTGTATCATGCCTTTACTGGGGTGTTTGATGAAGTGCAAGCTGAAGTACTCCCTCCTCATCAACAATACGATTGTCAAATAGATTTGGTCCCTGGAGCTGTAGTACCCAGTGGACGATTGTATGCCCTGACCGAGCCTGAGAACGCTCATTTAAGAGAGTATTTGGATAAACTGCTTAGGTTAGGGTTCATTCGGCCTTCCAAATCACCTGCTGCGTCCCCTCTTTTCTTCATACCCAAAGCTAATGGAGAATTGAGGGCGTGTGTTGACTTTAGAGCCTTGAATGCAGTCACAGTAAAGAACCGTTACCCCCTTCCTCTCATTCATGTATTATTGGAGCAAGTCAAGACAGCTGTCATTTATACCAAGCTGGATTTAAAGGGTGCCTATCATCTGGTGAGAATGAGGAAGGGGGATGAGTGGAAGACAGCATTTAAGACCAGATACGGCCTTTACGAATATATGGTCATGCCATTTGGACTATGCAACGCCCCGGCGGCGTTCCAGTATTTCTTGAACGATGTTCTACGTGAGATACTGGACCGTTATGTAGTCGTCTATATAGACGATATATTGATATACTCAGAATCGGTGGAGTTGCATATTCAGCATGTCAAGGAGGTCCTAAGGAGATTGCAACTGAATAGTCTCTTTTGTAAACTCAGCAAATGCGACTTTCATGTCACCACAGTTGAATTTCTGGGGGTGATGCTTAGTCCCCATGGACAAGAAATGGCAGAGAGAAAGATCAGAGCTGTCAAGGAGTGGCCTGTGCCACAAAACATCAGGGACATTCAGTGTTTCCTTGGTTTCGCCAACTTTTATAGGCGCTTCATCAAACAGTTTTCACGAGTAGTGGCTCCCATTACGCATCTATTGAGAAAGAATCAGACCTTTAACTGGACGCAGGAGGCGGATGAGGCTTTCCAGACATTGAAGGCAGCTTTTGTGTCCGCACCGGTGTTGGCGCATCCAGACCCAGAGAAGCCCTACATCGTAGAGGCAGACGCCTCCGATGTTGCCCTAGGGGCCATTCTATCGCAAAGACACGAATCAACAGGGCAGATGCATCCGGTTGCGTATATGTCTAAGAAACTGAATGGGGCCGAATCCAATTATTGCATCGCCGAAAAGGAACTGCTGGCAATAAAGACGGCATTCACCGAATGGAGGCACTTTCTGATGGGAGCAAAACACATGGTGACTGTCTATACTGATCACAGGAATTTGCAGTATATGACATCAGCTAGGCTCCTCACACCGCGACAACTCAGGTGGATGTTGTTCTTTTCGGGGTTTCATTTTGCTATCACATTCCGTCCTGGGGTGGAGAATAGGAAGGCTGATGCCTTGACATGACAATCCTCGCTGAAAACACCAGAAAGGTTGGGGGAAAAAGCCATCATTGACCCAGCCAATAGGATATGTGTTATCCAACCAGACGCGTTCTTGCAGGGACTCCGTTTAGGTATCAAGACCACGTTCTGGAGGGATTGGTTACGCAGGCATCCTGAATGGCTAGTAAAGGATGGATATCCAGTGAAAGAGGGACGGTTATTGGTACCCACGCTGCCTCTTCGTAAACAAGTGTACAGATGGTGCCATGAGTCGCCTAGTGCAGGGCACATGGGGGTGGACAAGACCATCGATCAGCTCCTACGGAGGTGTTGGTGGCCCTCCTTAAGAACTGACGTTAAAGGATGGGTTTCACAATGTGAGGTCTGTAAAACATCAAAGACGGATCATAGGCGCCCGGCTGGGCTGCTCCAACCATTGCCCACTCCTTCTGTTCCTTGGGAACGCATTTCTTTGGACTTCGTGGTGGGTCTGCCAAAGGATCAAGGGTGCACAGCGGTGTTGGTGGTCATAGACTATTTGACCAAGATGGGCCACTTCATTGCATGTCCACAAGTTCCTTCCGCTGGTCACTTGGCAGGATTATTGATGGAAAATGTTGTTCGGCTGCATGGGCTACCGTCTGTTATAGTCTCTGACATGGGTTCTCAATTTACTGCCCGTTTTTGGAAGGCTTACTGTTCATGTTTACACATCGAGACTGCTTTGTCCACCAGCTTCCATCCCCAAACCGACGGGCAGACTGAGCGTCTCAATCAGACGCTGAAACAGTTCCTGAGATGCTATGTGGACCAAGGCAAAGACAAGTGGGTGCAATATTTGTAGCTCGCGGAAGTGGCCTATAATAACTCCACTCATTGTGCCACTCGGGTATCTCCCTTTTATTGCACATACGGGCGCCATCCACGCTTTCTTCCTTTTCTCCATCCTCATGGGGAACAGACAGTGCCTGAGGCAGCGACAAGGGTGTCTCACATCAAGGAGACGTTGATGAAGGCCCAAGCTAGTCTCCAAGCTTCTAAAGTGGTTTACAAGGGAGCAGCGGATAAACGCAGAAGAAAGGGCCCGATGTACCAAGTGGGGGATCTGGTATGGTTGTCTACCCGGAAGGTCAGGTTTCGTAAGTACAGTGTTTTCAACCCTAAATACATCGGCCCCTTTCCCGTTGTACAGCGTGTCAATCCATTGGCCATGAGACTCGGATTGCCTAGACATTTGCGGATGCATCCGGTGTTTCACGTGTCACTGTTGAAGCCCTCTTCATCTCGATGGCGTCAGCCGCCTCCTCCGGTGGCATCTCCGGATGGTCCTGAATACGAGGTGGACGGCATCCTGGATTCCAAACGGCGGGGTAGGGGCCTCTGTTATTTGGTGTCGTGGAAGGGGTATGGACCGGAGGAGAACTCTTGGGAGCCGGCGTCGGGGGTGCATGCCCCTCGACTTGTGGCGGAGTACCATAGACGTTACCCTCTGCGACCTGGCCCTTTTGGGCGCTCTCGGTGAGGGGGGATGTACTGTCATATGCATATTTTCACCGTGAAAGAGCGCCGGTATAAACAATCATGCCAACAAAGACTACAAATCCCAGAAACCCTGGCGTCGTGGGCGGAGAATAAAAGGAGGAAGTCGACAACGCTGGACGTCGGATATTCTGGTTCCGGACCGGGAGAAGTGCGTTGCATGTCTTGGAGTTCCTGTTTTGGCACCTTGAGAGTATTGGCCGTTAGCTCATCACCGTCTCGAGGTCTGTTGCAGAGGCGGTGTTCTTTGTTGTCGGATCGTTCTGTTACCCTGCGCGCTGGCCCTTGTGCGGGTGCAGGGTATTTACTGAGAACGACAGTCTGACGCACCTTGTGAAGTTAACAAGGTGCTTCCTTTGTTTCACTATCGTGAGAAAACTTCTGCGCCCCTGTTGGCTGAGCCTTCTTTCGTCGGCTCGTGCAGGGTGCGCTACGTTTCTTCAGTCTTGTGTTTCCCTCGGCGTCCCCGTTGGCAGAGCCTTCTTGCATCGGCTCATGCGGGGAACGCCGCGTTTGGTTTCTTCCCATGTTGTGCGCCCCTGTTGGCTGAGCCTTCTTTCACCGGCTCGTGCAGGGTGCGCTCCGTTTTCTTTTTTCCCTTACTCACGGTGCCCCTGTTGGCAGAGCCTTCTTGCACCGGCTCATGCAGGGTGCACCACGCTAAAGATTACGCAGATCTGAGCCTTCTTATCAGGTACTGTAGACCTTACTTTACTTTGGGGTGACGTAACCCGTTTAAAAATCCATCATTTTCTTTCATTACATGGTACTGTGGTGTTTGGTCAGTGCAATTGGGATTTGGAACTTAATTGACTCCATCAGAGTAGCATGGTATGTACTGAGTAAAATCTTCCTACGTGCTTGTCAGGATATTGTTACCCCGATCTCAACCCCCCCATATGATTGTGTATTATAGGTGGTGTGATCTATGTTTCAAACCTGTTTCTCGGACCAGATAGAGGGGAAAGAGAAGTATCTACAGGGCCTATTCTTAGTTAATTTACAGGTATTGGCCACAGTGATTCTTTGAGCATTGTTGTATTGTATACATCAAAAATTGAGACGATCACTCTTTTCTCTTTTCTTGTCTTTACAGTTCTCCCTCCCTGCTGTTCCCATCCTTCCCTTCCTGTTTATTATTTTTTTCCTCTTGCCCTCACTTGATCCTTCTTGGGCCCTGGCTATAATAGCTTTCTGGGTTCGGATAGATCAGGAGGTGGCCTTATTACATCATCTGGCTGATCCCGAGGACTTGGAGGATAACACCACTATAGTGCGACAATATACTTGCGTTTAGATAGTGCCTAAACGGTTTTGGCACTATTTTTACTACTAACTTTTAAAATGTGTATTTTTGGTTCTGTTTATTAGATTTTTGTCATTTGGGTGTCATTTTATTTATTAAAATGTACCCTTTTTTGTCTGAATTAGTTTGGGAATTTTTCAACAGCTTACCGAGAACCTCATCGATGGCTATCACACATTGTGGAGCCTTCATCGGCCACAGCCTGCTGCTTGCCTAATGAAAAGTTTGCACTTTCATTTTAGAGACTAATGGGCATATTTACGAGAGGCTTGCGCTGGCATTGCACCACAAAAAGTGACATAAAGACAGCACAAGAAGTAAGTCATATTTGTGAAACAATGCATTCCCAAAATTGAATAATTTCTTACGGGTTGCTTGGGGCAAAAGCTGCACTAAAAGAAACTGCGTTGCACAATGTTTAATATATGCAGTGTAGGCGTTCCCCAACAAAGTGTGAAGCAACTCTAAGTGGTAGCTATGGTTGTAGCACTGCCTCACTCATCGTGTGGGAGTGCAATGCAAAACTAGAAATGCACCAGAATTGTTGAGCATTGTCAAACCAGACAAAGGAAATGACGCAGTGGCATATAAACAGGAACAACAAAAACACTTTAGCAAGCTGAACTATGCCATGGTGGTTGTCATACTGCAACTTGGAGTAGCTAGGAGACCACTACCACAACTACTACCACCTCCATCACCACCAGTGAGGCAGCGAAAGAGGAGGGAGCATGTTTTCCTCAGGCATATCCCTCATTCACCTCAGGGAGTAAGAGGTCATACAGTTTTACAGACTCACAAGGGTGTCCTTCATAGAATTGCTAGAGAAGTTAGTCTCCAGCCCTCCACCTGCAAGGCCTAATAACATTCCACCCCATGTAAAATTCATTGCTGTGCTCCACATGCTGGCATCAGGTACCTTCCAAAGCACATCAGCCAGATTGGCAGAATTTCACAGGGAGCATTTTCTACAGTCCTCACCTCTGTTTTGGATGCCATAATCAAGCTCACACCTCAGTATCTTCTCTTCCCTAAAACTACACAACAACAACTGGACACCTAGCAATGATTTTACACCATAGCTGGATTTATCCATATTCTTTTTCAATTAATTGCACTTGTGTGCATTTGGTGCTCACTCCTGCAACATTCCACCTGTACACAAATCACAAACACACATGCTCCATCAATGTCCAGGCCATAGGTGACGATAAGGGAATGTTCATAAATGTGCTGGCTAAATATCCTCGGAATGCACATGATGCCTTTATCTTCCACCACACATAAATCAATGAGTAATTTCAGAATTACACATATGGGAATGGCACACTCATTGGTAAGAGAATCAAAAATATACTTAACAACAATTAAGAAGTTGCAATGTACGTCATAACACTCTGTGTTTGTGTATGGATCTTGTGTCATACGCACATAGTAGGAATAACTGAATCCAGCATATAGACACTGATGTTCCATTGTGTCATTCCCTCACTGATCCTGCAATGGAAGCATTGAAAAATCAACTATGAGAAGTATTGTGTCAACTCACACTGTGTGAGGGGGCAGAATCACTTGTTCTGCACTAGTTTTCAAATCAACACACTAATCATGTGGTTCACAAATGAAGTCAATAAGGGTAGAAAAGGTACTTATTAGGTACATGTGAGATATTTGTTTGTGCAGTGGTGTATCAAGCCTCAGTAATTTGTGAATGTTCCACTAAAATAATGGGTGTTGAACAAATCATGTGTTCGTAATTAAATGTATGTCACACATGGCAGTAAACATGTATGTTGATCAAAGTATCAGAAAGAAAGAAGGAAGAAGTAATTGCAAATTTCATTTATGTCGAGATTTAAATCATGTGCAAATGTCAAATATAGGTACATATGTGATACCAAAGGTACAAAGCACACATATGTCTCATCTATTCTTTCAGTCTTTGTCTAAACATACACACACTGACATTCTTCGTCAATGTCAGATATGACCAGTTTGGAGGCTCAAGTTCTCTAAATTTCCTGTATCACAGTCCAGCAATGTAAAACTAACATAGTAAATAATATGCTGTCAAACATGTAATAAACAAGTAAATGACATGGAATTAAATGCAACCACAGTCAGGTATCACAGTGTACTCAGTATTCCAAAATAAACAGTCTCTTGCCACAATAATTATGTCATAATCAAGGCATATAAGTAGTAAATCACCTACAAAGCAAATTCACATAAATGCATGTGAAATCTGAAAGTTTTCTGTATAGGTCTGTAGTAGAACGTTACCTCTGTCTACATCAGTTTATTCCATATATAAAATGGCTTACATTGCCAAACCTATGTGTTGACTAAGTTCAGCATGACACCTTGCCATACAAACAGTATTGGCTGTTATTTGACAAAATATATAACTATACATGTCACAGGTCGAAATTCACAAAATGTAATATGGAAATAACCATGCTACATTGAATGAACAAATCAAAGGCTGTGCTTATGTCATGTAGGCAAGCAGGAACATCATAGGAGTCAAAAGGGCAAATGTATGTGTGATGTCAAACATGTTGACATCGTCACAACCTACATAGGGCTTAATATATGCCAGACAATCTGATCATAAATATGTAACTTTCACATATAGTACGTGAAAATAATATAGAGCTGACAAGAACCTACCAAAATACTCATCATTTTAATCTACTGACTAAACATGACACTCAGCGTGTAGAAGTGTCCTATGTCTCAGGACATGGGCAGTACGCGCAATGACACATATAACTTGAAGATTCATGTGTAATGAAATGGTCAACAGTATCTAACACATAGTGGGCAAAAGTGTAAGAAATGTGAATTGAGTTTGTCAGCATACATAACAGACATCGGCAGTTATGTCTAAGTAACAGTGTGCAAAATAATTTACTGATGTATGTATGTACTTTTCAAGTGACCAAGGATATGGGTTGCAGCCATGGGTCATGACCCCATTCAACAATCCAAAGATGGAGGCCGAAAAAAGATTTAACACAGCATTAACCAAGACAAAGAACATTGTTGAGAGGAGTTTTAGGGTTCTAAATACCAGGTTCCGATGTCTGGATATGTCAGGCAGGAGATTATTGTACTCGCCCCCTCTAAATCCAGAGGAAATAGAAGAGGATGAAGACAATGATGGGGATATTCAGCAAACAATGGCAAATCTCCCAAAAATTCATTGTCTGAGGTGAACTTCTCATGGACTAGCATGCAGAATGCCAGCACTTTGCAGGAGCAAATATTGCAGCAGATACCATCACAGATCATGAGTGGCACTTTGTCATGGACTACGGCCGGTCTCAGGTGTAGATGTTAGAATGTCATTTCTAAAGAAGGCATTCATCATGTTTGGGGATACAGAAAACAATGCACATGTGACACCTTTCCTGGCCAGATATATGTAAATACCACATCTGGCCACAGTGAACACAATACACATTTACCAGGCTTTGTACAGCAATGCAAAGAGGCTCAAAGGTTTGTAATAAAACACAATAAACAGGTGAAGTTGCAATGTGTGACATTAACCAGAAAGGTGAGACAAGGGAGATGTTTGCCAAACATCACATTACCTCAGGAATATAGAGATGTTAAATGTGTGAAGCATCCATGTCAAAAGTCAAGAGCAAATGTAAGTGTAGATACATAATATTGTTAAACATGGGGCAATGGAGGTGTTGGATATAAAATTAGCCCTGCATTGTAAAAGTAGTGTACCCCTGCCCTGAGTGCCCAATTGCATTATTGTATGGCTCACTAACACAGGAATATACCTAAAGGGGATCATGGAATATGCATGTGTGCCATGACATAGGCCTGTGTCATGGATTGCTGCCTGCTTGGACCATGAGGCCCACACAAAGACCTGCCCGTATAGTAGATATGTATAGTAGCTTTTTTGCGGTAAGTGCGCCAGGTATGCCCAGACGTGGGTCCTGGGCTCACTCTGCCACTGAAATCAAGCTAGCCTGGCTGAAGAGGGGTGAAACCCCGAAACCGGTCCTAGGATGCTTGTTTCTGGTCTAGGGAGGACCTGGCTTGGCAGTTCAGAATGTACTATTCCCATGAGGTACAGGTTCAAGACTGATTTGCATATGGCCAGGTCTAAACTGGGGTGGCATGGTGAGCAAAAGAATTATGGATTTAACCCAGAACGCTTGACTGGGGGTGAATGTTTTAATTTGTTCTGCATTCCATCCCTCAATTGTATGTATTTTGCTATCTCGCCGTAAGTGCGCCAGGTATGCCCAGACGTGGGTCCTGGGCTCACTGTGCCACTGGAATTAAGCTATCCTGGCTGAAGAGGGGTGAAACCCCGAAACCGGTCCTAGGATGCTTGTTTCTGGTCTAGGGAGGACCTGGCTTGGCAGTTCAGGATGTACTATTCCCATGAGGTACAGGGTCAAGACTGATTTGCATATGGCCAGGTCTAAACTGGGGTTGGCATGGTGAGCAAAAGAATTATGGATTTAACCCAGAACTCTTGACTGGGGGTGAATGTTTTGATTTGTTCTACATTCCATCCCTCAATTGTATGTCTTTTGCTATCTCGCCGTAAGTGCGCCAGGTATGCCCAGACGTGGGTCCTGGGCTCACTGTGCCACTGGAATTAAGCTATCCTGGCTGAAGAGGGGCGAAACCCCAAAACCGGTCCTAGGATGCTTGTTTCTGGTCTAGGGAGGACCTGGCTTGCCAGTTCAGGATGTACTATTCCCATGAGTCACAGGGTCAAGCCTGATTTGCGTATGGCCAGGTCTAAACTGGGCTGGCATGGTAAGCAAAAGAATGATGGATTTAACCCAGATCTCTTGACTGGGGGTGAATGTTTTGATTTGTTCTGAATTCCGTCCATCAATTGTGTGACTTTTACTTTCTCGCCGTAAGTGCGCAAGGTATGCCCAGACGTTGGTCCTGGGCTCACTGTGCCACTGGAATAAAGCTATCCTGGCTGAAGAGGGGTGAAACCCCGAAACCGGTCCTAGGAAGCTTGTTTTTCGGTCTAGGCAGGACCTGGCCTGGCAGTTCTGGCTGGACTGTTCCCATTAGGCACCGGGTCAAGACTGATTTACATATGGCCAGGTCTAAACTGGGGTGGCATGGTGAGCAAAAGAATGATGGATTTAACCCCAATCTTTTGACTGGGGGTGAATGTTTTGATTTGTTCTGCATTCCGTCCTTCAATTGTATGTCTTTAGCTATCTTGCCGTAAGTGCGTCAGGTATGCCCAGACGTGGGTCCTGGGCTCACTGTGCCACTGGAATCAAGCAATCCTGGCTGAAGAGGAAACCGGTCCTAGGATGCTTGTTTCCGTTCCTGGGAGGACCCGGCTTGGCAGTTCGGGCTGGACTGTTCCCATGAGGCACAAGGTCAAGACTGATTTGCACATAGCCAGGTCTAAACTTGGGTGGCATGGTGAGAAAAAGAATGATGGATTTAACCCAGATCTCTTGACTGGGGGTGAATGTTTTAATTTGTTCTGCATTCCGTGCATCAATTGTGTGTCTTTTGCTTTCTCACCGTGAGTGCACCAAATATGCCCAGAAGCGGGTCCTGGGCTCACTGTGCCACTGGAATCAAGCTATCCTGGCTGAAGAGGGGTGAAACCCCGAAGCCGGTCCTAAGATGCTTGTTTGCGGTGCAGGGAGGATCTGGCTTGGCAGTTCGGGCCGGACTGTTCCCATGAGGTACAGGGTCAAGACTGATTTGCATATGGCCAGGTCTAAGCTGGGGTGGCATGGTGAGCAAAATAATGATGGATTTAACCCAGATCTCTTGACTGGGGGTGAATGTTTTGATTTGTTCTGCATTCCGTCCATCAATTGTGTGTCTTTTGCTTTCTCGCCGTAAGTGCACCAGGTATGCCCAGACGTGGATCCTTGCCTCACTGTGTCACTGGAATCTAGCTTTCCTGGCTGAAGAGGGGTGAAACCCCGAAACCGGTCCTAGGATGCTTGTTTCCGGTCCAGGGAGGACCTGGCTTGGCAGTTTGGGCTGGACTGTTCCTATGAGGCACAGGGTCAAGACTGATTTGCATATGGCCATGTCTAAACTGGGGTGGCATGGTGAGAAAAACAATGATGGATTTAACCCCGATCTCTTGACTGGGGGTGAATGTTTTGATTTGATCTGCATTCCGTCCTTCAATTGTATGTCTTTTGCTGTCTCGCAGTAAGTGCGCCAGGTATGCCAGATGTGGGTCCTGGGCTCACTGTGCCACTGGAATCAAGCTATCCTGGAAGAAGAGGGGTGAAACCCTGAAACCGGTCCTAGGATGCTTGTTTCCGGTCCAGGGAGGACCTGGCTTGGCAGTTCGGGCTGGACTGTTCCCATGAGGCTAGGGTCAAGAGTGATTTGCATATGGCCAGGTCTAAACTGGGGTGGCATGGTGAGCAAAAGAATGATGGATTTAACCCAGATCTCTTGATTGGGGGAGAATGTTTTGATTTGTTCTGCATTCCGTCTATCAATTGTGTGTCTTTTGCTTATAGTAGATGTACGCACTGCTTTTTTTCAGGAGTAAAACAGAGCTAAAGTGGGGGTGGCAGCATGCTGTTTAGTGAAGAGTAGCAGTGATAATTACCAGTCCACCATGGTTCACTGCAGTGAGGCCAACTAGCTCACACACCTTGCCAAAAGGTCTGGTATTGTCTGTTACAGTCACCCCAAAACAACATTAGGTTTATCAGGAAATGTGAGCATGATAAAACCATGTGCAGAATACAAGTGCCTGTGAAAGACATATACAGCACATATTTTTAAAATGTGGAAAAGTGTGTACATGGGTGATATATGTGTGCTGGTAGTGTGTGCTCGAAATTACATACTCTAGTACAGTTCAAAGTAAGTAAAAACAAAACAGTGGGGTGCATTTACAAGTTTCTTCACGTAGTGTAGCAAGTCACCGTGCTGAACTGCACTGTGTCAGGGAAAGAGCAGGAATGTGCTGAATTTAAAACACTGTAGCACATTCCTGCCATTTGCTCTGCGCTGGTGCTGTTTTGGCTGCCTAGAGCCAACGCAGATACTCTTGCATCATGTTCAAGGGTGCTTGTTTTGCATGCAGAGTTGTTTTTGTGCATGAGAGGAGGTAGTACCTTCTAGCAAAAAACAAATCCTGAGAGGCATATTCCTCTATCTATGTGTGCTGCAGAATACGGAACACATTGAAAGAGGGAGTAATGAGCATAATTAAAGATGTCACTCCTTGTTACACCTCTCCTGTGAAGGTGTATTTTTGGTGATTGCAAACACAACAATGATGGACAGAATGTGGATCAATGTCACACATTCACCCCAGTCCAAAGATCTGGGCCCAAATCCATCGTTTTTCCACTCCACACCACCCTGGGTTAGACAATGGCGATATGCAAATCAGCCCTGACCCTGTGCCCCATGGGAACAGTCCAGTCCGAACTACAAAAGCCATGTCCTTCCCAGAATGGAATCAAGCATCCGAGGACCGGCCCGGTTTCGAGGTAACACCTCTCATCAGCCCGGCTAGCTTGACTCCAGTGGTGTGGAGTGCCTGGGACTCACGTCTGAGCATCCCCAGTACACTTAGAGCGGTAATTGCAAACACAACAATGATGGACAGAATGTGGATCAATGTCACACATTCACCCCAGTCCAAAGATCTGGGCCCAAATCCATCGTTTTTCCACTCCACACCACCCTGGGTTAGACAATGGCGATATGCAAATCAGCGCTGACCCTGTGCCCCATGGGAACAGTCCAGTCCGAACTACAAAAGCCATGTCCTTCCCAGAACAGAATCAAGCATCCGAGGACCGGCCCGGTTTTGAGGTAACACCTCTCATCAGCCCGGCTAGCTTGACTCCAGTGGTGTGGAGTGCCTGGGACTCACGTCTGAGCATCCCCAGTACACTTAGAGCGGTAATTGCAAACACAACAATGATGGACAGAATGTGGATCAATGTCACACATTCACCCCAGTCCAAAGATCTGGGCCCAAATCCATCGTTTTTCCACTCCACACCTCCCTGGGTTAGACAATGGCGATATGCAAATCAGCACTGACCCTGTGCCCCATGGGAACAGTCCAGTCCGAACTACAAAAGCCATGTCCTTCCCAGAACGGAATCAAGCATCCGAGGACCGGCCCGGTTTCGAGGTAACACCTCTCATCAGCCCGGCTAGCTTGACTCCAGTGGTGTGGAGTGCCTGGGACTCACGTCTGAGCATCCCCATTACACTTAGAGCGGTAATTGCAAACACAACAATGATGGACAGAATGTGGATCAATGTCACACATTCACCCCAGTCCAAAGATCTGGGCCCAAATCCATCGTTTTTCCACTCCACACCACCCTGGGTTAGACAATGGCGATATGCAAATCAGCGTTGACCCTGTGCCCCATGGGAACAGTCCAGTCCGAACTACAAAAGCCATGTCCTTCCCAGAACGGAATCAAGCATCCGAGGACCGGCCCGGTTTCGTGGTAACACCTCTCATCAGCCCGGCTAGCTTGACTCCAGTGATGTGGAGTGCCTGGGACTCACATCTGAGCATCCCCAGTACACTTAGAGCGGTAATTGCAAACACAACAATGATGCGCATTCCCAGGTTTACCAGGTCAAGTAAGCCTGGAAATGCATCTAAAACTATAGGAGTTTCAAGGGAACACCCAGGCAATGGCCATGGAATGCCTCCCTACTGCAGAGTGAGGCAATGTAGCAAGTCGTGATGGATTGTTTCCGGTCCAGGGAGGACCTGGCTTGGCAGTTTGGGCTGGACTGTTCCTATGAGGCACAGGGTCAAGACTGATTTGCATATGGCCATGTCTAAACTGGGGTGGCATGGTGAGAAAAACAATGATGGATTTAACCCCGATCTCTTGACTGGGGGTGAATGTTTTGATTTGATCTGCATTCCGTCCTTCAATTGTATGTCTTTTGCTGTCTCGCAGTAAGTGCGCCAGGTATGCCAGATGTGGGTCCTGGGCTCACTGTGCCACTGGAATCAAGCTATCCTGGAAGAAGAGGGGTGAAACCCTGAAACCGGTCCTAGGATGCTTGTTTCCGGTCCAGGGAGGACCTGGCTTGGCAGTTCGGGCTGGACTGTTCCCATGAGGCTAGGGTCAAGAGTGATTTGCATATGGCCAGGTCTAAACTGGGGTGGCATGGTGAGCAAAAGAATGATGGATTTAACCCAGATCTCTTGATTGGGGGAGAATGTTTTGATTTGTTCTGCATTCCGTCTATCAATTGTGTGTCTTTTGCTTATAGTAGATGTACGCACTGCTTTTTTTCAGGAGTAAAACAGAGCTAAAGTGGGGGTGGCAGCATGCTGTTTAGTGAAGAGTAGCAGTGATAATTACCAGTCCACCATGGTTCACTGCAGTGAGGCCAACTAGCTCACACACCTTGCCAAAAGGTCTGGTATTGTCTGTTACAGTCACCCCAAAACAACATTAGGTTTATCAGGAAATGTGAGCATGATAAAACCATGTGCAGAATACAAGTGCCTGTGAAAGACATATACAGCACATATTTTTAAAATGTGGAAAAGTGTGTACATGGGTGATATATGTGTGCTGGTAGTGTGTGCTCGAAATTACATACTCTAGTACAGTTCAAAGTAAGTAAAAACAAAACAGTGGGGTGCATTTACAAGTTTCTTCACGTAGTGTAGCAAGTCACCGTGCTGAACTGCACTGTGTCAGGGAAAGAGCAGGAATGTGCTGAATTTAAAACACTGTAGCACATTCCTGCCATTTGCTCTGCGCTGGTGCTGTTTTGGCTGCCTAGAGCCAACGCAGATACTCTTGCATCATGTTCAAGGGTGCTTGTTTTGCATGCAGAGTTGTTTTTGTGCATGAGAGGAGGTAGTACCTTCTAGCAAAAAACAAATCCTGAGAGGCATATTCCTCTATCTATGTGTGCTGCAGAATACGGAACACATTGAAAGAGGGAGTAATGAGCATAATTAAAGATGTCACTCCTTGTTACACCTCTCCTGTGAAGGTGTATTTTTGGTGATTGCAAACACAACAATGATGGACAGAATGTGGATCAATGTCACACATTCACCCCAGTCCAAAGATCTGGGCCCAAATCCATCGTTTTTCCACTCCACACCACCCTGGGTTAGACAATGGCGATATGCAAATCAGCCCTGACCCTGTGCCCCATGGGAACAGTCCAGTCCGAACTACAAAAGCCATGTCCTTCCCAGAATGGAATCAAGCATCCGAGGACCGGCCCGGTTTCGAGGTAACACCTCTCATCAGCCCGGCTAGCTTGACTCCAGTGGTGTGGAGTGCCTGGGACTCACGTCTGAGCATCCCCAGTACACTTAGAGCGGTAATTGCAAACACAACAATGATGGACAGAATGTGGATCAATGTCACACATTCACCCCAGTCCAAAGATCTGGGCCCAAATCCATCGTTTTTCCACTCCACACCACCCTGGGTTAGACAATGGCGATATGCAAATCAGCGCTGACCCTGTGCCCCATGGGAACAGTCCAGTCCGAACTACAAAAGCCATGTCCTTCCCAGAACAGAATCAAGCATCCGAGGACCGGCCCGGTTTTGAGGTAACACCTCTCATCAGCCCGGCTAGCTTGACTCCAGTGGTGTGGAGTGCCTGGGACTCACGTCTGAGCATCCCCAGTACACTTAGAGCGGTAATTGCAAACACAACAATGATGGACAGAATGTGGATCAATGTCACACATTCACCCCAGTCCAAAGATCTGGGCCCAAATCCATCGTTTTTCCACTCCACACCTCCCTGGGTTAGACAATGGCGATATGCAAATCAGCACTGACCCTGTGCCCCATGGGAACAGTCCAGTCCGAACTACAAAAGCCATGTCCTTCCCAGAACGGAATCAAGCATCCGAGGACCGGCCCGGTTTCGAGGTAACACCTCTCATCAGCCCGGCTAGCTTGACTCCAGTGGTGTGGAGTGCCTGGGACTCACGTCTGAGCATCCCCATTACACTTAGAGCGGTAATTGCAAACACAACAATGATGGACAGAATGTGGATCAATGTCACACATTCACCCCAGTCCAAAGATCTGGGCCCAAATCCATCGTTTTTCCACTCCACACCACCCTGGGTTAGACAATGGCGATATGCAAATCAGCGTTGACCCTGTGCCCCATGGGAACAGTCCAGTCCGAACTACAAAAGCCATGTCCTTCCCAGAACGGAATCAAGCATCCGAGGACCGGCCCGGTTTCGTGGTAACACCTCTCATCAGCCCGGCTAGCTTGACTCCAGTGATGTGGAGTGCCTGGGACTCACATCTGAGCATCCCCAGTACACTTAGAGCGGTAATTGCAAACACAACAATGATGCGCATTCCCAGGTTTACCAGGTCAAGTAAGCCTGGAAATGCATCTAAAACTATAGGAGTTTCAAGGGAACACCCAGGCAATGGCCATGGAATGCCTCCCTACTGCAGAGTGAGGCAATGTAGCAAGTCGTGATGGATTGCTTTACTCGAAATGTTTGAATCCACTCAGGGCTACTCAAGGAGGCCTTGCATGGCTTCACAAATATCATATTTTAGTTGCATTGCACACGAAGTACGTTGTGTGGTGCAAGAGCTGTGCAACAGGGGTCATACAAATACTCCTGATTGCAGAAGTGGAGGCCCTTGGCTACCTTTGTGTGTAAGACATGGCTGCCTTGTCCAAACATGAGGATTATTGGAATTACAACAATTGGAGTTCGACAGTCCAGTAAAGCTGCAAGGTGGGTATGACATATACTGTAGCAAAGGTGAGCCAGCCTGTCGCTGTGCTTCCCTAAGTGTGTTGCGTCAGTGAAAAACTACAAGGAAGAGGTTCCATCACATCACAGTAAGAGAGAGATTGTGCTGATTAGGAAATCAAAAAGAACACGGCATAGGCCCCAGGGTCAATATTTACATGCACAAAACCATTTCATTTCACAAACTTTATTCGACAATTAAGTCATAAAAGTAAACATACATATATTACACCAATGTAGATAAAAAAAGACGTTAAAATCCATACAATAAATATTTTAAAAGAGTATTAAACTAGAGTAGACTATGTCGAATTACAGTTTAAAAGGGGTATAAAAACATTTTCATAAACATACATTAATCCAGGGGGAATATTGCACAAAGCTTCTAAAGTGATAGCCCATAAGTATAAGGACAAGTACAGCTTGATCTTCACATTTTTGCCGCTATGTATTTTGTGCGGATTACCCAGGCCCATTTCAAGAATTTAGCCACGGCAACAGCAATTGTAGGGGTCGGGTCTGTAGTTAAGATTCTCAAAGCCTCAGCATGTCTGTGTAGCCCTATCAGTTTACATAAAGGTTTGATCCACATCGATCTGGGGGCTTTGTACAAGGGACAAAAAAATAGAAAGTGGCTAATTGACTCTTGTTTCTCCTCGCAATTTGGGCATCTGTCGATTCCACTTTTATCTGCCCATTTAACCGTAAAAGATCTTACTGGGAGTGATCCTACCCTAAGCTGGAAATAGAGCCTGCGATCCTGTTGTTTGCCAATAATATCCCAATATTGTTCGAGTTTCGGTAGGGCTTTAATGTCCATGAAACAACTAGTTAGATGAGCGGAGAGACCCTTTGACCTTGCTTCGGAGATCACCATCTCCCAATATTTTTCTTTTAGTAGTTTTTTGGAGGGAAAATGAGCGTTTTCCGGGTCCTCCCATAAGTCAGTCATTCCTAGCTTGGAAAGTGTCGACTTGATGTTCTTGAGCCAATGAATTCTTTGGGACGTGTCCTTACCAATTATCTCTTTTAGACCATGGGCATAATGCTGTAGTTCTTCTGTCGTCCACAACCGGCGCCAGTAAAGAACTGGACGCAAAAAGGCTAGATCCTGGACCGCCTTTTTTCCAAGGTCCCACATTAGCGGTACTAAGGGGGTACTTATGGGGACGCTAGTAGCTTTTCGAAGAAATTCATTTTCAGCTAGCGTTAATTTCCTAAGGTCTTCAAAACCCCATAGTTCGGCTCCATATAGGGCCGAACCTAGGACCTTCATCCCATATACTTCCAATAAAGGGCTAATCGGCCTAGTTATTGAGGAGGATTTTTTTTTTAAAAGGATACCTGCCTGCTGGCGGAGTTTTAGGACTGCAATATCCAATTGACTGGCCCACCCCAGATCTTTCTGAAGGGTGACCCCCAGGTAGGTAAAGGCATCTACCCGCTCCAGCGGGGAACCATTCATATTGATCAGCCCTCTAAAAGGTCTATTTGTCCCGCACGTTTTGCGGCCAGTCAGAACCATATACTTAGTTTTTCTAGTATTTATTTCTAGACCCCTGTCCAAACAAAAATCTTCAAACCGCTTCAGTGGGTGCTGGAGTCCACTCGGAGTCTTTGAAATGATGAGAGTGTCGTCCGCGAACATGAGGATCGGGACCCGCTCACCGGACATCGCAGGGGCATCGGTCGGCACCAGGGAGAGGAAATCCGCAACCCCGTTCACGAAGAGTGAGAACAAGGTGGGCGCCATGACGCAACCCTGCCTTACTCCGGGCTCCACCGGAAAGGGCTCGGTAACCTCCCCCTGGGATCCCCACCGTACCCAAGCGAAGGTATCCTCATGCAGGCGGACAATCAGACTCAGCAATTCAGGTGCCATCCCCAGGTCCGCTAAGACATTCCATAATATATTACGAGGGACCAGGTCAAAAGCCGCTTTTAAGTCGACAAAAACAGCATACAAAGTGCCCTTTTCCAAGACCACGGTACGCCAGTATATCATGATGAACCGGAAGACCTGGTCAATGGTGCTTGTTTTTGGGCGGAACCCAGCCTGGAGGTGACTTAAAATATTGTCATTATCCATCCAGGACTGAATTCTGCCCAAAACCAGCCGACCCATGATTTTTTGTAAGCAGTCAATTAGACTTATTGGTCTATAATTGGCTGCAAGTGACTTGTCACCCTTTTTATACACCGGCACGATTTCTGCCCCTTTCCATGAGATGGGCACTTCCATCCCTTGGGCAATGGCGTTTGCCACATACAAAATATAAAATCGCCAGCGCCTTCTGTTATTCAGAAATAAATCTGCGGGGACACAATCCATGCCGGTAGCACGCCCCTCAGTGATTAGGTCCAACACCCTGTCCACTTCATTCAAGGAAAAGGTAGGATCCTTGTACACAATATGGGAGTAGTCTCCTACGCTTTTACCATTGGCACTGGCAGCATATTGGGGCTTAAAATAGTCGACCCAAGAGTTACGGTCATTATTATTGTGGGGGCTCTCTCCATGTCCTCCCCTGTCCCACTTAAATATTTCCCAAAAGAGTTTGGGATTTTTTGCAGAGCACGCCACTTTCAAATACTGCCACAGGCCCTCTTCCCAGTCCTTTTTAGCAGCAATTTGCTTGCGCCTGTAATTCGCCCTAGCCAGTCTTACTGCTCCCATGTCTTTAGACTTTAGGGCTATACCCAAGTCCCTCCTAGCTTGGCGGCAGGAGCTATTATACCAGCTCTCTGGTTTGTTAACTATAGCTCTTTTTTTCCCTAAGCTGGGTTTACAGAAATATGATTTCAATTTAGTAAAGAGCCTGTTGTGTGCCTCTAGTAAAAGATAAGGGGGAGATCCTTTAAGTATGACGTCCTCCATAACCTCTAAGGCCCCTTCCAGGTCTCCCTCAATGAAACTAATTATTTCCTGATGCCCAGCGACTTGGCACCATTTAAGGTGTCGCTCATCATTTGCCATAACTAGATCCGGATAAGAATGCCCTTGATGAGAGTCATCCCCAGTGTAAATGCCCAAATTTAACTTTGCGCACAAGGGGTTATGGTCGCTTTCAATACTTGACACAACCTCCCTATCCAGGAGAATTGACCACATATTGAGAGAGACAAGTAAGTAATCAATGTTGCTTGCCATAGCACCATTGTCAAAAGTTTCCTTCCCCATTTTATCTGAAAGTGTACGCCCATTGGCAGCCCTCAACTCGTTCTCCAGACAGAAACCCTTTAGCTGGATAGCAGCCTCGGTCCACTTTTTTATGGGTTGAGTGCTAAGCTGGGGAACTCCCAACCTAGCGTCCTCCTCCTCTGTCAAATGGATATCGTCCAAACCAAGGGGTTCAAAAGTGGTGTTGAAGTCCCCAGCAATCAATGTATTTATGTTGTTAGGGGAAGCCTGTAGTAATGTATCCAGTTTAACTACAACTTCCGATTTCTTACCACCTTGGAGCCCCCTGGCGTAAACATTAAAGATGTCAATTTCTAAATTTGCATCGAAGCAAATCCTAACACCAAGAATGTCGTCACATTCAGTGTGGAGCAACTGGGTTTTACATTTTAGGGACTGCTTGACCCATATAACCAGCCCCCCCATAGGTAGCCCTTTAGATTTTTTTACAGCCGGGACAAAAAAGTTCAAATAGCCAACTCTAAACATTGGTTCCACCGCCCTGACTTCTTGAAACAGACAGATGTCAAAATGGTCTATGAAGTCTGCCCAAGCCTCCGAGTTGAGGTTTGACCCCAGCCCTGCCACATTCCAGGAACCAAGCGATGTCCAACTTAGTGGGCCATCAGATGGTGTGGCCAGTTTACCCCGAACGGGTTGTCCCTCTAGACCAGGATGTATATTATGGTGTCTGTTCGTGGACTGATCTACCTCTACAGCTTTTGGGGTAATGTCACATGTGGTACCTTGCCCAACCTCAACCAGCCCTTCACCATTACTACACTGGGCCTGCACATTCTCTTCCTCATCCTCGAACCCTTCTCTACCAGCCCCTCCCCTACTAACCAATATAAGATTTTCTTGTTCATACTGTCAATCACAGTCCCCTAGCCCCGACAGGGTCTGGAATCTGTTGAACAACCTGATGTTCCCTAAGGGGCAGAAATTAGGTACAGACACCTGAGAAAACATATCCCTCTCAAAGGAAACTGGGGTAGGGGGGCCATAGAAACAGGCTAGGGGTAGTGCTTGTATCCCAGTAGTCATATCATTGTGAGACCAGTTACAGATGAAGTTGACACATATCTGGTCTCTAAAATAATAACGATACAATCTCCTGCAACAGTCTTACATCCCCCACCTAACCAGTTAACTCTCCTAACACCCATAATTTCAACATGCATATTCACTGGCAATGGGCGGTTTTTATTTAGCCAGAAAATAGATTTGTGCTTTAGATCTTGGTATGATTTTCGTTTCCCACGAGCTAGTGGGGGGACCCCTACCAAAACTACCACAAAAGGGGCTGATTGAGGAGGGAGGTTAATATAGGGTAGAGGAGACTCGCTATGGTAAACTTAGCTGTTTGTCCTACAACTTAGCTCCATCGCCCACAGTTCTCTCTTTATTCAATGACTTTGCACCCGCCCCTGCGATGTTAGATACCGGGGAAGAAACTACTCCTGACAAGGTGGCTTGTGGTATCGCACTAATTTGGTGTGTGTTTCCCACTCCTTTTTGGGTGACTGGTTGTAGATTAACAATTGCCCCCATTTCAACAGCCTGAGCAGGCCTTGCAGTCTGACCTGTCCCAGTTGCACTGTTGGAACTAGATGGACCATTGACTACAGTAGGTTTTGGTCTAGGAGTGTGGGTGCTATGGTTTGGACCTGCCTGTTTCTGAGCTGATGCCAGTGAAAGTTCAAGGCACACCAGTCTGTTTTCAATGGAGTCCAGCCGATTATGCAATGGATGACACAATTTCTTGAAGGTGGCCTCCAGTCTTTTCCAGAAGGAAGGACCCAACTCCACATGTGGATCCTCCTCCCTATTGTCCAAACGGGTTCCCTGCCCACTTCTATCAGCCCCATCCAATAGTACGGGGTTGGTTTGAGACGTCACAACTGAGTCATCAGGTGGGTCATCAGGTGGAACATTACTTTTGCCAGATCTTGCTTTTTTCCCACCAACATTTATTTGAGGACCAGGGCGTTTCCTTTTTGTTTGCTCCCTCCCCTTTGGTTGGACTATGATAGCTTTCACTTGGCCAGCAGATCGGGTCTTAATTTTGGGAGAAAATTCTCTGACTAAGTCGCTGTTGGGCACTCCTTCTTTTGGAGAGTTATCACTTATGACCATGATCGCTGATTGCGATGGGGAGGTAATTACCACTCCTGAGGGAGGAAGCAAACCCTGCAAATTGGAATCTGAATAGGTAGGTGATCTGGTATGTGCCAGAGGCTCAGAGAGGACCTTTTGTCAAAGGATGTATCCAAGGATAGTCTTTTTTCAGTGAGTTCTATGTCCTTGGCAAGTGCGGTTGATACCCTTATAAGGAAGTTGTCAAGAGTCCCTAATAGTGAACCACCAGTAGATTTCCTACAACTAGGATCACCATCTTGTGAGGTAGCCATCCTTTTGAGTTACTCAATACTATATTTAGAGTCCCAATATGGCACGAACCTTGATTGTAGAGTGGCAGGTGTTAGGGAGGTGGCCCGTCCCGTCCTTTCCCGGCCTTGAATGGGCTTAAACGGGCCCGCCCTTGGCCCGGGCTTCGTCCCATGCTCTGTCCCGCGCGCGTCCCGCGTGCGCGTAGCCCAGAACAATTATAAAAGATGAGGAGGTAGGGGCGGGAAGAGGACCAGCTGCGGCAGATTAGCAGCGCACTGCCCGCTGGTCCTCGCAGTCCCGCAGGGCTCCGGTGTCGAGTCTCCTCCTCCTCCCCTTCTGAGATCAGCAAAGTCTCCCACTCACGAGCGGCTCCCGCGAAGCGGGGGCCGCGAGAAGCAAAATGCGAGCAGGCAGAGTCCAGTGGTCAAAAAACGGCAAGCAAGCACACACGCAAGTTGAGGGCAGCAACACCCCTCGGCAAAGATAGCAAATCCAGGCAGGTGAGGTCCCTCGGAGGGTTTATTCAAACGGAGGTGGGGGCGGGAAGAGGACCAGCTGTGGCAGATTAGCAGCGCACTGCCCGCTGGTCCTCGCAGTCCCGCAGGGCTCCGGTGTCGAGTCTCCTCCTCCTCCCCTTCTGAGATCAGCAAAGTCTCCCCCTCACAAGCGGCTCCCGCGAAGTGGGGGCCGCGAGAAGCAAAGTGCCAGCAGGCAGAGTCCAGGGGTCAAAAAACGGCAGGCAAGCACACACGCAAGTTGAGGGCAGCAACACCCCTCGGAAAAGATAGCAAAAATCCCGTGCACATAACACTGTGGGGGGATATTCAGGTGCGTACCCTGATCAGGCATGCAACATCTGATGTGTGAGCAATCTGCTCTCGATTCCTGCGTTTCTGTGCTGCCAAGCTGCCTACTGATCCCCTGGCTGGGTGAACAGGACTGCACATGCATTCCTTAAACCCAGAATGACTCTAAGGTGAATCTGCCCGATCTCCAGTTCATTAAGTCTCAAGGACATAAAAGACTTCCAACCACCCTGCTTTAGCACCTGGACACTGCCATATGTCACTCTGACCTGCCAAGGTGTGGCACACCATTCCTAGACCAATAGAAGAGGGTCTAAAGTGTTCGACCCAGCAGAACCTATGCTTCAATTGTAGAGGCAATAAATTGGCCCTGTTGTGCAGGTCAGAACACGCACATTGCCCCTATTGCGTGGGTCTGAACCCACTCAATACACCAGTTGCTCTGGTTGCAACCCATGCATCTCTGTCATTGCATGGAACTGGCTGCACTGCAGAAGTGTTACTGTGCAGTGCATCCATCACACAATGTCGGTTTGCATAGTGATGCATTGCAAAAGTTTACACAAATGTCGGGAAAGTGCTAGACACACCCAGAAAATGATGCATTGGGTGTGGCAGGCTGTAAACTAGGACGTGCAAAAGTTAGTTTCACATTTTCTCTTACAGTCGGTTAGTTTGTGCTGGTTGTTGGTGGTGTTTGGGGAGTGTCTGGAGGCTTAGCATGAGTTTTGGTCTAGTCGATGTCTGGTGTATACTTGCCTTGTGTCAGTGGTGTACCTTTTGTGTGTGTTCATAGTATATTGTATAAGTATTTGTCTTTGTATTGTTGGGTGTTCAGCAATGTAGGTGTTTTATATATTAGGTGTAGGCATTAGTTGAAGGGGTGTTTGTTTGGGACACTGAAATGCTGCCACTGGGAACAGTGACCACAAGCCCCATAAGCACCACACTGATACAGAGCTGAGGAGGAGGTCCTCAGGCTTTGCCTCACCTTCCCCACATCATCAGCGCTATATAGCACACAGGAGACTCCCACAACGCGGGGCACCGAAATGCTGCCACTGTAGCCAGGGACCACAAGCCCCACACTACCACATGGATGAGTAGGTGTTCCTCAGTCTTTGCCTCACCTACCCTGCATCATCAGTGCCATATATCAGCCAGGAAACTCCTACAGCATAGGACATGAGCAGGACGCGCCCGTTGAAGCACGGGTCAAGGGTGGGTACATGATGCACCTGTCAGCACCAGGAAGAGCAACGGCAGGGCCATCTTCATGCCTCTGGCCCCTGATGCTGTTCTATTTCTTTGCCTGGTTAGCCTTCTCCTCATTGTCCACCTCCATTTTACCCCAGTGGGGTTCTCACTTGCACATTATCTGTTTGCTTGACAGTTCTGCTGTGTCTCCCCCTTGCTAACCCCTCATGGGTAAACATAAAGCCTCCGACAAACCTCAAGGCATAGGGAAGGGGCTTTCATCTGCAAGGTGCCACAATGCAGAGAATTGTACCCTTCAGGTAACTGACAATCTCATTGTCTAAGTCAAGAACATGATCAGCAGTGGGAAATATATCTCTACGGTGTCTGCTCCCAGGAGGAACAAACAACAATATTATCCAGTTCTATAAGGAGAAGGTTATCATCCAGGAGGGTGGCCAATGTGACAATGATCCTTCTGGCCTTGGGGCGACTCCAATAAAAGAGCAGAAACATTCTACTATGATTACTGCTTCCACCCCCAGCTATCTCTACCCCTGGGTCTTTGCTAGTTGATGCTCCACCTGTCCAGGCTCTCCAAGTCCACCCTCCCATCCTCTCATGTCCCTGCACCTACTGTTTAACCACTTTTAGCAGCTAGCAGGGAATACATTTGAATGCTGATACCATCTATCCTGATTGTCTACTGGAACAAGAAAGCCTCTTCACACCACTAAGTAGTGAAGTAAAGCTTGTAAAGGACACTGTGCTTACTTTGAATACTACGATGTTTGACCTTGTTAACATTTATAATGATCTCTTGAAAAAGTTTAAAGACAGAGTGGCATATTCACAAGGAGCCAAAGTCGTGATAAATTTACCCCCTCATTCCCAGCCCACAGCACCAGTTTTCCCACGATAGCAGCTGCAAAAATCAATCTCACAGAAGACCCCAGCAACTATCGCTAATGAGATGCAGAGTAGGTGTTCCCGTGCAAAAATCTGCGAGAACGCAACTCCTCAACATTCACAACGACCAGCCAGATCGGCGATAAGAACACAAAACACGTGATAAGGCGTGCTAGCAGCAGGAATTTAATACCTGCTCTGACCTGGTGTAAAGTCGGACCACAGCCTGCACCACAAAAGTGAGCCCAGCCCACAGCCACACCTGAAGACAAACAGATACAATGGAGCAGCTGAACATGCAGCACAGACACCCACAAGGGCCACAACACCCACCGACACCACCCCCAGGACCACCCCTCCCTGGCACCCCCTGACCAAAGACATGCCACATCAGCTACACCTAAACATGTACAAAATATTCCGCCTGATGTCGCACAATCACAACTGGTGACATGCATGTGTTGTCACAGAAATGAGCATCACATTCACTTTCGAAGCAAACAATGAAACTATCGAATTAACACAGAATTGAAATGAAGACACATGGCGGCTCCCCTCGGGACAATCCGTAGGTCACAGCCTGCAAGACAAAACATGATGAGAAGGTGTGCCCTTCCCACATCAAAGGACAGAGAGAGAGTGAAGAAAAGAGAGCAAAGAAGAGAGGGGGAGAGAGAGAGATAAGAAGAGAGGGGGAAAGAGAGAGAGAAGAAGAGAGGTTGAGGGAGAGAAAGAGAGAAGAAGAGAGGGGGAGAGAGAGAGACAGAAGAAGAGAGGGGGAGAGAGAGAAGAAGAAGAGAGGGAGAGAGAGAGAAGAAGAGAGAGAGAGAGAGAGAGAGAGAAAAGAAGAAGAGAAGAGGAGGGAGGAAGAGAGAAAAGAAGGGAGGGGTGAGATAGAGAGAGAGAGAGAAGAAGAGCGGGGAGAGAGAGAGAGAGTGCCGATCCTGTGCATCCAGGCCACACTGCTCACCTTCTGCCACTGGTGTGTCTCCAACCACTTGCCATATAACAGTATAGCAGGTCACACATCAGAGTCAGAGGCGTCATCTGAAACAGAGTCCAGATACATGACTGGCACAGTACACACACCTGCACAAGACAACATCGCCCACCCGCCCATGCACACCCAGGCAGGGGCCTTCCAGCCCCCCACCCGCTGCCCATCGGAGCATGCCCGCCCATGCACACCTGGGCCTCACTGCTCACGGAGTGTAGACAGCAGGTCCCACCACGTGCCGCTGCAAGCCACAAGCCCAGAGCCTGCGGACATGGCACCCTCCACACCATGCAGCCACGCTGCGCAGGCTACCAGGTTTCACGTCTGGTGCTGGGTCTTGATTACACCCTGGCATAGGACATACCAGGGCACCTGGCAGCATTGCAGCCCGCACAGCCACTCAGCCCAATGGGTGCCACTAACTCTGTGATCCCAGAAGCGAGGCCACATGGCTGTAGGCCCGCTCAGCCCACTGGCTCAGCCTAGACTGTGGTCCAGCATGGCACGCAAATCCTGAGCTGTCCGCACCACCGGGACAGGGCATCATCGCAGGCTGCACACTCGCTCAGCAGCTTAAGGTGCCAATGACTCAGTGCACCCAAAGTCACCTTTCCGTGGAGGGGTGCCTGTGCCGGCAGCAATGCAGCGTGTACCACAAACCCTATTTAACCCCAGTCAGCATCCTGTGGCAGGGTGCCTGTGCCAGCCGCAATGCAGCATGTGCCACAAACCATGTTCACCCCAGTCAGCACCACGTGGTGGTAGGCCCGTGCCAGCTCATGGCTGGTATCGCTAGAGCCATTCTGAGCAGACAGGTGTTCTCTCCACCTCATAACTCCAGCGATGTCAGTCAGGGCTCATTGGAGACCATGGAGCGGGCCTGTACACCCAAGATTGGCATCACGTTTGGTAGCCATGATGCCGAAGGCCAACCGCATCTGCTCTGTGATCTCCCTCTGGCACTCCAGCACACTGTGTTGGAAGGCCATGTGTTGCTCCTGGGGTTCTTGGGGGCGTGCTGGGGCTGTGGGTGCCTCCTGCTGGGTGCTTTGGGTAGTGGGAGGGGTCTCCTTGATGTAGCTGGGCTACCCAGATCCTGAAGGTGAGTGGCAAATGAGGTCAATGATCTCTTGGATGGTTTTGGTGGCGCTGCTGGTGTTGTCCTCCTCGTCATCAGTGAAGATTGGCTGGGACTGCTCTGCAGAAGGAGTTGACAGTGCCCCTGCAATGTGACGGGTAGCTGGTGTACTACAATGTGTCCACATGTATGTAGCCGCATGGTACATATTGACATTCAGACAGCATGGCATTGTACATTGTGACAGTCTGTAGATCTGGGCGAGGACCCAGAGTCATTGTTGGTGAGCACTGTGCTCTGCTTGATTGTGCATGTGTGCCAGTATGCTCATCTTCACCCGTCCCCTCAGTACCTGGTGGTAACTCACCTTGTTGCGATTGTGTTGTGTCCTGTCGAGCAGTGTCCGATCCCCCAACTCCGGCCACAGTCTCCACAGTGATGACTGTCGACACCAGCTCCTCCATGTCATCCAGCTCGAGCCATGGCACTGGGCCCCCACATTAAGACTGCGTTGCTGCCTTCTGGTTGGCTGAGAGTTTCTCCTTGGTCCTCTGCTTGATGTCATTCCATCGCCTCTTGACCTCGTCCATTGTCCTCTTGTGCTCGCCGATGGCATTCACCTTGTCCACGATGTTCCGCCATATCCCATTCTTGGTGCCCAATGACACATTGGAGGTGACGAACAGTGGTAGATGGTGTTCCATCACCTCCGTGACTATGATCCTGTTCGCCTGCTGACTGAACTTCGTCTTCCTGTTCTTCTTGTCCTTGCCCTTCCCTGTCCCCGAGGCCCCAGGCTGGTCGTCTGGGGTGCGTGTGGGGTTGCCCTCGCCCACTGCGCCTGCTCGGCTGCCTCCATGGTGCTTGGGGGTTGGTCAATTTGTGTTTGGGTGTTTTTTCTACTTTTATGGTGATTTTTCCTGCCACCCAGGTGTGTGTTGCAGGCCTGGCGCTGCTTATTGCTGATTTCCACATCGCACTTTGGCCCATAGCAGGTTTTTTGGTGTTGTGGTTTGTGTTTGTGTCTCCATCGAGGTGGTTGTATCTTGGAAATTGTCCGTGGTTTCAGCAGACTATCCCAGGCTACTGCCATGTTTGGAATTCCACGTTGTCACGGAGTTGTTTTCCAGCAATAGGCTGCAATGTTGAAAGTTGCGTTATGCTACTCTTGCGGTAGTTATCACACGTTCTTGTGAATATACCCCAGAGTCTTATATTGACCCCTCCAGTTAACTCCTACCCTCCTCACGTAGTTGACCCTCCTTCCTCTGGTGGCTCAATATTGGATGTCCCTGCCAGGGGTGTTTATCCATCAGCCAACATCTGTGTGGGCTCCACGGATGCCATTGACCTACCGTTTATCCCTAGGAAATTAAGACTAGAGACCCCTCAATTGGGCAGGCCCTCGAGTCATGATAACATACAAATTGGCCCTTCAAACGCCCTTACCAAATCCTCTCCCATTGTGAGGTACCCTTAGTCCAGGATGCACACTGAGGTTAAGTCTTCTGCTCAGGTAGAGAGCAGTTCCAGGGGGTCTGTCCATAGGTGTGACCTCTTTGACCTTCTGCCTGAATGCAACTCATACATAGTGTTCCTCATGAGTGTTCCCCAATCGCACCGAACACCCTGGAAGTGTTTCATCAGCTTAGGAGCAAAGTGTCTCACTGCCTATCTAGGAAAGCAGGGGTGGACAGCCATATTCATACAGAGATAAACATGGTCCGTTGAGTGGGTTGGGTGAGTTGAGGCCCAAAATTGTGTTAGGGGACTGCATCATGGTAAAGGTTAATATTAGAAGGTTCACTGCAAGAATTCTGGTCTTTCACAGGGTCCAGTGGACCTAGGCATTGGACTGTCCCCCTTGGGGTTTTCTTTACAAACCATGGAAGAATGTAATGATTACCATGTGCCTCGTGCCTCCAGCTCACTCAATATGAGCCTTGTGCTTGCCCTGCCACCCCTGTTCTAGAAACACATAGCTCTCATCATGCCAGGATCCCCATGGCCCCCCTGTGACCTCACTTGAGTTGCTGAGAAGTTTTCTGTTCCTATCCCTGTTTCCAACAGATTCAAATTTATTTTGGGTTCCCTGGAGGGAGTGGATTCACTACCCATTCTTGGTCTAGGGATTGAGAGGTCATTAGAAGCAGATGTGGAAGGGGTGATCCCCCTAGAAACTCATCCTATGGACCAGCTGTGGTCCCTTTCTTGGATAATAGCCAGGCTGGAGGCTAAAAACAGGGACCCTAATAGTTGGACCTCATGAAATATTTCCATGTATTAGCTTTTCAGGAAAACTGGTCCCTTAAAACCACCAGTTTTCTTGCTAACTTTGTCAATTTTTTCTGGCCTGGTAACATTTCCCATATGGGAGTGGTAGAGCTGGCTTGTGCACCTTAATCTCCCTAGCACTTAATTGCGTGGTGACATAAAATGGAGGCAAATTGTTCTTCTTTAGGGGAAGTCTTATTAACCCTCCCTGATAACTATCTGATGTTAATAGTGAATGTCTGTAACCATTACGGCAATCTTTCTTACTCTGCTTTCATCCTTAAGTTAGATACTGTTATAGAGAAATGTAAGAATCCTCCAACTTCTCGGGGAGCGAATTTAGCTACAAAAGTTTCAATAGTGGTTCTGGGTGATTTTAACATCTACCCTTGCCCTGTACCCCGTTTCATATTGCAAGATCCTTTGACAGTAGATATGTCCTCACTTTCCCACTTTGAACACTCCCATCAAGGTGAGTAGTTAGTCTTACCCACTCACAGAACTTGGTTATCCCTGGCACCCAAGTAGCCCCCATTGAAGTCAGGAGAGGGACTGAATCCGTTATGGATTATATTCAAATTTCCATTTCTCTTCTCTATGCCCTGGAGAATTATTGTGTCAAATGGTCTAGTTGGAGCGATCATAGTGCACTTGTGTTAGCTCTAACACATCAGAGTCAGCACCCCTCCTCATTAACCCTCGCACCTGAACCTCTGAATTTCTCGGATCAGAAGAGGCTGATCAGGTGGACTAAAATCATCTCTGACGATTATTTTTGGGGAACCTCTTTGATCAATTCAGTACTGAGATTGAGTACAGTCTAAACCCTGATCTTTGTCCCAAAGATATCCTTACAGCCTTCTTAGCCCTCTGTGGCAGGGTTAAGCTCACTCTAACAGCCCCAACCTCAAGACCCCTAGCAAGGGTTTATCTACCTCTAATATTAGTCTCTAGGTTGCCAAACCACCTTGCATTTCCTTCACCATCCAAGTCATTGGTGTCATCTGAAGCTTGTGTTTTCATACGGCCCATGGCCCAGACACTGGCCCAGTTGACTGTTTCAAGGACCACACAGTCATTTGGGCACCTCTGTTGACAAACATAGTAAAAGTTCCTTTCTCAACCTGCCCCTAACCTCTTAGTCACAATCCATTATATTCCCAGTATTTAAGAAAGGCAACTGGGGGGACCCAAAATGTTATAGGCCAATTTCACCCATTGATACTACATTTAAGGTCCTGGGTTAAGTTGTTTTAAAAAGGTTGTCAAATTGGGCTGATGAGAAGGAAATTATTACTAGCTCCAGGTACGGGTTTAGGTCTGGGTTGGGCACCATCGATCAAGCCCTGAATTTGCATCTTCTGATCCCAAAATATATGGTGGCCAAAAAGGAGACCTTTTTTTCTGGGGTTTATGGAACTCTTGTCAGCCACTGATCGGGTGAACTGATCAAACCTGTGGCCTTTCTTACTGACTTTTGTGATTGAGCAAGCTTTGGTTTCCTTCCTGGGGAAGCTTCATATGGATATGTCCGCCTCTGTTAGATTTATGAATGATGGCACCTGTACAAACAGTTTTCCTATTACTAGAGGTGTAAGACACAGGTGTATCTTGGCTTTATTCCTATTCACTATCTATATTACTGGTTTGGAGGCCGCATTGGGGGAAGCACAATGAGACCCTCCCCATGTGGGTTCATGAGCATTACCAGACCTCCTATATGCAGACGATGCCGTCCTTATGTCAATGATGGCATTAGACCTTCAACAGCTTTTGGATTCCTGCGTCAATTTTGTGGAGGGTCTGGATTTGTCCATGAACACCTTGAAATACTTTAAAATGATGTTGGGGTTGTCCTCTAAATGAAGGAGCCATTTTTGTCTCAAAGCCAGGATTATTCAAGTTTGTTCATCTAACTACCTGGGCATCCTGTTCAAGGACAAATCCTCCTGGGGCCCTTCTATTCAATCACAGATGCTTGCACTACCCAGACTGTGTGAAGCAGTTTTTGACCTTAGTTCAAGGGTGGTTAGGAAACTTGTCAAAGTACTAACCCATGTTTATAAAGCTAAGTGTGTCTTGGCCACTAGTTCTGGCAGCAACCTTTAGGGGTATCAGGATTGTGGCTCAATACAGCTGAAGGAATGCAAATTTCTTAGGTGGCTCCTGGGTGTTCCCCAGAGCTAATCTGCACTTGCCATGCATGAGGAACTTGGTATTAGTTATATCTCAGAAATCATTAAACTTAGGCATTTATTATGCTGGTGAGTTAATTGAGCTCTGCAAATCATTTGTTTGAGTATACTGTCTGATTATAACAGTTAGCTCTATAGAACCATACCTGACCTGGGTGAACAATAGCGACCACTGTAAGCTTTTATCCAGGTCCGGATGCACTCCTTTCTCCCACTGTTAAGCTTTCTTAAAGGTTGGGCTGCAGACAGCCATTTAGGTCCTTGTGAGTGTGACAAAACCTCATGCAGTCCATCCTGCATGTTGTCATGTTCTGTAGTTGACACACACCTCCAAGGAAAAGATTTCCAGTTCCTCTTTTGAGAGAGGTTCAGTTTGTTCAAGTAAGGCCTGCCATGCTCTTTGTTGCCTTGTTGGGAGATATTCGTATTCATGCAAACATGGGTTATTTTTTAAATAATGCTGTCGAATTCAAGAGACCTGGCCTTAACCTGCTTGCTTTATAAGATTTGTACATACTGTGCCTGTCCCTCACACATTTATGCTGCGATTTATTTGATCTTTGTTCATTGTGCTTGATTTGTCATTTGAATCTCAAGGTCTGTGTACCCTGAGTTTTATAATATTTGTGTATTTGCTCTTTTTAGTCTGTTTGTACCCTGTTTTATGGTTATTTATTCAACAGAATAAAAAGTTTACTACTACTACTTAAGGAGTGTTTGTTTGGGATGTAGTACGCCAGGGCAGGATAGAGTCATGTTGGGAGAGAGTAGGGGTAAGAATGTTGCAGAGGGAGAGCTTGACAGACTCATATGGCTCATTCTGTATTACCTGCTCTACATGGTGGCCTCAGGTGGTAGTGGCAGTCAGGGCTCCCCCCCCAAGGACAGGAAGTATCAGTGGGAGAGTGTACGTTGGCACATGTGCTAAGTCTTCAGAGGGGATCGCACCCACTCCCAGCTCAAACACCTGTGGATTGATGTTGTAGCACGTGAGGCCGATCTGGTGGATCTGCTCAAATCAGGGATTGGAGGCCCCCCAGGTATACATGTACGTACTATCTGTGTTCCTTGGAGTGGCTACGTCAATCTAATGTAATGCAACGCAGTGACATTTGAAGCATTGCTACACCCTGCACCCGGGGGGCTGTTTTATGGGTTGTGGGTGGATGTTCAAATTAAACTTGCATGAATCTAGCAGCATTTCCTGACTTAACACATGTGATTGACCAGAAAATGCTCCAAAAATGCCAGACCTCCACAGGTGATGGGTAATCTCCATTTATGTAAAACTTTTTTTGTGTGCTTCATTGTTCAGCACACGTAGACAGATAAAAAGGCTTCAAGCAGTTGTTTTTGTGCAGGAAGGTGGCACTTGCAGGGCAAAACAATACAAAACCTGCTCACAAGGCATGCACCCTTGCACCATGTTGCAAGGTAGCATGCATTGCAGCTAGTCAGCACTTTGTGCACCAGTGCCAAGAACATTCTGACGTGGTCCTCACAATGAATCATACAGTGTATAACTGTCCTCTCCCATTGCATCACTACTTTTCGAAGCCTAGGGTCAATATTTTCATGCTTGTGTCATGGTGCAAGGAGGCCTGAGATGATGCTGACCAGCAGTACTGAAAACATTGCATGCCTGAGGCATGCTTCAAGCATGTGATCATAGATATCTCTGACCTTCAACATTGAGGCAGCTCAGCCCTGCAAGCTGGCTAGCTGCATCCCATAGCCATACAGTGTATACATTACGTGTGCCAAGAGTGTTGAATATTTTAGGTACACTGGAATGTCATGGTATTTATATGAAATGTTTCCATGTGCAGCTACACTATGTACAATGCAAAGTTCAAATCTTCGTCTTGTAGGTGGACATTTCCCATTCACCAGAGGAGAAGTCAACACCTTTCAGGGTCCGCATGCAACCAGTTAATGTAATGAGTAAATGGTTTAAGCTCTATGACGGATGTGTATGATCAATGAGAGTTGAACATTGTAATGTGTATGGGGAGGTATCAATCACCTGCAACATAATTACGGTCAGTGTGCCAACACAACAGATCTTGGCCACAGAATCATTTAGAATAAACAAGGAGGCATGTTATTGTGGATGTAGGGGTAATGTAAGCAGGCCAACAGGATTCATGCTTTATACCATCTGTGGTGATGTTTGCATATCTATTGTCTTAATCCATTTGACACACGACCATTATCTGGTGCTTAATCTGCAGATGTTCAACACAACACAACACAAATGGCAGACATGAAAGAAACCATGTTTCAACAAATGTAGCAGCAAAGTGGAGTAACTGTCGCTAAGCTTGCCTGGGCACATTTTGTTTGCCTATGCCCATATTTAGTTATGAAACAGTTGCTGAGGAGGTGCAAACAAATCTGTTTTACCAAGTGTTAACATGAAGGTATTATGAAATCAGATCATTACAACATTTGTGTCAAAAAAGCCACATATATTGCTTCATCTTGCAGCCTACTATGCTCGTACATGCTGCATATGCTTAACTTCTCCTTCTACTTAATTCCAGTGTGACTGACTATAGGTATGGGTAAAGATTCCTGCACATCAGTTCTTAAAATGTTTGGTGACCCATATCTGTCCCTGTAATAAAAAACAAATTGTTTAAACATGGAGTACAGTGTCAGCAGGTTAGCCATCACATGTTTCCAATGATAGATTCAGCGAATGAGGCAGTGACATGGCAAAGTGTATCCACATCATGATATTGAGTCATGAAAGAGAAAAAAGGACATCTCAACAAGTGTTTCTCTAATGGTGTTTGTACATTTTCATTAGTGTGGTTAAATCATTATCATCATCGTCATAATCTTTATTTCGGCAACTTGCCATGGAAGTGCGAGCAGGCAGAGTCCAGGGGTCAAAAAACAGCAGGCAAGCACACACGCAAGTTGAGGGCAGCAACACCCCTCGGCAAAGATAGCAAAAATCCCGTGCACATAACACTGTGGGGGGATATTCAGGTGCGTACCCTGATCAGGCATGCAAAATCTGATGTGTGAGCAATCTGCTCTCGATTCCTGCCTTTCTGTGCTGCCAAGCTGCCTACTGATCCCCTGGCTGGGTGAACAGGACTGCACATGCATTCCTTAAACCCAGAATGACTCTACGGTCAATCTGCCCGATCTCCAGTTCATTAAGTCTGAAGGACATAAAAGACTTCCAACCACCCTGCTTTAGCACCTGGGCACTGCCATATGTCACTCTGACCTGCCACGGCGTGGCACACCATTCCTAGACCAATAGAAGAGGGTCTAAAGTGTTCGACCCAGCAGAACCTATGCTTCAATTGTAGAGGCAATAAATTGGCCCTGTTGTGCAGGTCAGAACACGCACATTGCCCCTGTTGCGTGGGTCTGAACCCACTCAATACACCAGTTGCTCTGGTTGCAACCCATGCATCTCTGCCACTGCATGGAACTGGCCGCACTGCAGAAGTGCTACTGTGCAGTGCATCCATCACACAATGTCGGTTTGCATAGTAATGCATTGCAAAAGTTTACACAAATGTCGGGAAAGTGCTAGACACACCCAGAAAATGATGCATTGGGTGTGGCAGGCTGTATACTAGGACGTGCAAGAGTTAGTTTCACATTTTCTCTTACAGTCGGTTAGTTTGTGCTGGTTGTTGGTGGTGTTTGGGGAGTGTCTGGAGGCTTAGCATGAGTTTTGGTCTAGTCGATGTCTGGTGTATACTTGCCTTGTGTCAATGGTGTACCTTTTGTGTGTGTTCATAGTATATTGTATAAGTATTTGTCTTTGTATTGTTGGGTGTTCAGCAATTTAGGTGTTTTATATATTAGGTGTAGGCATTAGTTGAAGGGGTGTTTGTTTGGGACACTGAAATGCTGCCACTGGGAACAGTGACCACAAGCCCCAGAAGCCCCACACTGCTACAGAGCTGAGGAGGAGGTCCTCAGGCTTTGCCTCACCTTCCCCACATCATCAGCGCTATATAGCACAAAGGAGACTCCCACAGCGTGGGGCAACGAAATGCTGGCACTGTAGCCAGGGACCACAAGCCCCACACTACCACATGGATGAGTAGGTGGTCCTCAGTCTTTGCCTCACCTGCCCTGCATCATCAGTGCCATATATCAGCCAGGAAACTCCTACAGCATAGGACATGAGCAGGACGCGCCCGTTGAAGCACGGGTCAAGGGTGGGTACATGATGCACCTGTCAGCACCAGGAAGAGCAACGGCAGGGCCATCTTCATGCCTCTGGCCCCTGATGCTGTTCTATTTCTTTGCCTGGTTAGCCTTCTCCTCATTGTCCACCTCCATTTTACCCCAGTGGGGTTCTCACTTGCACATTATCTGTTTGTTTGACTGTTCTGCTGTGTCTCCCCCTTGCTAACCCCTCATGGGTAAACATAAAGCCTCTGACAACCCTCAAGGCATAGGGAAGGGGCTTTCATCTGCAAGGTGCCACAATGCAGAGAATTGTACCCTTCAGGTAACTGACAATCTCATTGTCTAAGTCAAGAACATGATCAGCAGTGGGAACTATATCTCTACGGTGTCTGCTCCCAGGAGGAGCAAACAACAATATTATCCAGTTCTATAAGGAGAAGGTTATCATCCAGGAGGGTGGCCAATGTGACAATAATCCATCTGGCCTTGGGGCGACTCCAGTAAAAGAGCAGGAACATTCTACTATGATTACTGCTTCCACCCCCAGCTATCTCTACCCCTGGGTCTTTGCTAGTTGATGCTCCACCTGTCCAGGCTCTCCAAGTCCACCCTCCCATCCTCTCATGTCCCTGCACCTGCTGTTTAACCACTTTTAGCAGCTAGCAGGGAATACATTTGAATGCTGATACCATCTATCCTGATTGTCTACTGGGACAAGAAAGCCTCTTCACACCACTAAGTAGTGAAGTAAAGCTTGTAAAGGACACTGTGCTTACTTTGAATACTACGATGTTTGACCTTGTTAACATTTATAATGATCTCTTGAAAAAGTTTAAAGACAGAGTGGCATATTCACAAGGAGCCAAAGTCGTGATAAATGTACCCCCTCATTCACAGCCCACAGCACCAGTTTTCCCACGATAGCAGCTGCAAAAAACAATCTCACAGAAGACCCCAGAAACTATCGCTAATGAGATGCAGAGTAGGTGTTCCCATGCAAAAATCTGCGAGAACGCAACTCCTCAACATTCACAACGACCAGCCAGATCGGCGATAAGAACACAAAACACGCGATAAGGCGTGCTAGCAGCAGGAATTTAATACCTGCTCTGACCTGGTGTAAAGTCGGACCACAGCCTGCACCACAAAAGTGAGCCCACCCCACAGCCACACCTGAAGACAAACAGATGCCATGGAGCAGCTGAACATGCAGCACAGACACCTACAAGGGCCACAACACCCACCGACACCACCCCCAGGACCACCCCACCCTGGCACCCCCTGACCAAAGACATGCCACATCAGCTACGCCTAAACATGTACAAAATATTCCGCCTGATGTCGCACAATCACAACTGGTGACATGCATGTGTTGTCACAGAAATGAGCATCACATTCACTTTCGAAGCAAACAATGAAACTATCGAAATTAACACAGAATTGAAATGAAGACACATGGCGGCTCCCCTCGGGACAATCCGTAGGTCACAGCCTGCAAGACAAAACATGATGAGAAGGTGTGCCCTTCCCACATCAAAGGACAGAGAGAGAGTGAAGAAAAGAGAGCAAAGAAGAGAGGGGGAGAGAGAGAGATAAGAAGAGAGGGGGAGAGAGAGAGAGAGAAGAAGAGAGGGTGAGGGAGAGAAAGAGAGAAGAAGAGAGGGGGAGAGAGAGAGACAGAAGAAGAGAGAGGGAGAGAGAGAAGAAGATGAGAGGGAGAGAGAGAGAGAATAAGAGAGGGAGAGAGAGAGAGAGAAAAGAAGAAGAGAAGAGGAGAGAGGAAGAGAGAAAAGAAGGGAGGGGTGAGATAGAGAGAGAGAGAGAAGAAGAGCGGGGAGAGAGAGAGAGAGAGAGAGAGAGAGAGAGAGAGAGTGCCGATCCTGTGCATCCAGGCCGCACTGCTCACCTTCTGCCACTGGTGTGTCTCCAACCACTTGCCATATAACAGTATAGCAGGTCACACATCAGAGTCAGAGGTGTCATCTGAAACAGAGTCCAGATACATGACTGGCACAGTACACACACCTGCACAAGACAACATCGCCCACCCGCCCATGCACACCCAGGCAGGGGTCTTCCAGCTATCCACCCGCTGCCCATCGGAGCATGCCCGCCCATGCACACCCGGGCCTCACTGCTCACGGAGTGTAGACAGCAGGTCCCACCATGTGCCGCTGCAAGCCACAAGCCCAGGGCCTGCGGACATGGCACCCTCCACACCATGCAGCCACGCTGCGCAGGCTACCAGGTTTTATGTCTGGTGCTGGGTCTTGATTAAACCCTGGCATAGGACATACCAGGGCACCTGGCAGCATTGCAGCCTGCACAGCCACTCAGCCCCATGGGTGCCACTAACTCTGTGATCCCAGAAGCGAGGCCACATGGCTGTAGGCCCGCTCAGCCCACTGGCTCAGCCTAGACTGTGGTCCAGCATGGCACACAAATCCTGAGCTGTCCGCACCACCGGGACAGGGCATCATCGCAGGCTGCACACTCGCTCAGCAGCTTAAGGTGCCAATGACTCAGTGCACCCAAAGTCACCTTTCCGTGGAGGGGTGCCTGTGCCGGCAGCAATGCAGCGTGTACCACAAACCCTATTTAACCCCAGTCAGCATCCTGTGGCAGGGTGCCTGTGCCAGCTGCAATGCAGCATGTGCCACAAACCATGTTCACCCCAGTCAGCGCCACGTGGTGGTGGGCCTGTGCCAGCTCATGGCTGGTATCGCTAGAGCCATTCTGAGCAGACAGGTGTTCTTCTCTCCACCTCATAACTCCAGCGATGTCAGTCAGGGCTCATTGGAGACCATGGAGCGGGCCTGTACACCCAAGATTGACATCACGTTTGGTAGCCATGATGCCGAAGCCCAACCGCATCTGCTCTGTGATCTCCCTCTGGCACTCCAGCACACTGTGTTGGAAGGCCATGTGTTGCTCCTGGGGTTCTTGGGGGAGTGCTGGGGCTGTGGGTGCCTCCTGCTGGGTGCTTTGGGTAGTGGGTGGGGTCTCCTTGATGTAGCTGGACTACCCTGATCCTGGAGGTGAGTGGCAAATGAGGTCAATGATCTCTTGGAGGGTTTTGGTGGCGCTGCTGGTGCTGTCCTCCTCGTCATCAGTGAAGATTGGCTGGGACTGCTCTGCAGAAGGAGTTGACAGTGCCCCTGCAATGTGAAGGGGAGCTGGTGTACTACAATGTGTCCACATGTATGTAGCCGCATGGTACATGTTGACATTCAGACAGCATGGCATTGTACATTGTGACAGTGTGTAGATCTGGGCGAGGACCCAGAGTCATTGTTGGTGAGCACTGTGCTCTGCTTGATTGTGCATGTGTGCCAGTATGCTCATCTTCACCCGTCCCCCAGTACCTGGTGGTAACTCACCCTGTTGCGATTGTGTTGTGTCCTGTCGAGCAGTGTCCGATCCCCCAACTCCGGCCACAGTCTCCACAGTGATGACTGTCGACACCAGCTCCTCCATGTCATCCAGCTCGAGCTGTGGCACTGGGCCCCCACATTAAGACTGCGTTGCTGCCTTCTGGTTGGCTGAGAGTTTCTCCTTGGTCCTCCGCTTGATGTCATGCCATCGCCTCTTGACCTCGTCCATTGTCCTCTTGTGCTCGCCGATGGCATTCACCTTGTCCACGATGTTCCGCCATATCCCATTCTTGGTGCCCAATGACACATTGGAGGTGACGAACAGTGGTAGATGGTGTTCCATCACCTCCGTGACTATGATCCTGTTCGCCTGCTGACTGAACTTCGTCTTCCTCTTCTTCTTGTCCTTGCCCTTCCCTGTCCCCGAGGCCCCAGGCTGGTCGTCTGGGGTACGTGTGGGGTTGCCCTCGCCCACTGCGCCTGCTCGGCTGCCTCCATGGTGCTTGGGTGTTGGTCAATTTGTGTTTGGGTGTTTTTTCTACTTTTATGGTGATTTTTCCTGCCTGCCAGGTGTGTGTTGCAGGCCTGGCGCTGCTTATTGCTGATTTCCACATCGCGCTTTGGCCCATAGCAGGTTTTTTGGTGTTGTGGTTTGTGTTTGTGTCTCCATCGAGGTGGTTGTATCTTGGACATTGTCCGTGGTTTCAGCAGACTATCCCAGGCTACCGCCATGTTGTGAATTCCACGTTGTCACGGAGTTATTTTCCAGCAATAGGCTGCAATGTTGAAAGTTGCGTTATGCTACTCTTGCGGTAGTTATCACACGTTCTTGTGAATATACCCCAGAGTCTTCTATTGACCCATCTCCAGTTAACTCCTACCCTCCTCACGTAGTTGACCCTTCTTCCTCTGGTGTCTCAATATTGGATGTCCCTGCCAGGGGTGTTTATCCATCAGCCAACATCTGTGTGGGCTCCACGGATGCCATTGACCTACCGTTTATCCCTAGGAAATTAAGACTAGAGACCCCTCAATTGGGCAGGCCCTCTAGTCATGATAACATACAAATTGGCCCTTAAAACGCCCTTACCAAATCCTCTCCCATTGTGAGGTACCCTTAGTCCAGGATGCACACTGAGGTTACATCTTCTGCTCAGGTAGAGAGCAGTTCCAGGGGGCCTGTCCATAGGTGTGACCTCTTTGACCTTCTGCCTGAATGCACCTCATACATAGTGGTCCTCATGAGTGTTCCCCAATCGCACCGAACACCCTGGAAGGGTTTTATCAGCTTAGGAGCAAAGTGTCTCACTGCCTTTCTAGGAAAGCAGGGGTGGACAGCCATATTCATACAGAGATAAACATGGTCCGTTGAGTGGGTTGGGTGAGTTGAGGCCCAAAATTGTGTTAGGGGACTGCATCATGGTAAAGTTTAATATTAGAAGGTTCACTGCAAGAATTCTGGTCTTTCACAGGGTCCAGTGGACCTAGGCATTGGACTGTCCCCCTTGGGATTTTCTTTACAAACCATGGAAGAATGTAATGATTACCATATGCCTCGTGCCTCCAGCTCACTCAATATGAGCCTTGTGCTTGCCCTGCCACCCCTGTTCTAGAAACACATAGCTCTCATCATGCCAGGATCCCCATGGCCCCCCTGTGACCTCACTTGAGTTGCTGAGAAGTTTTCTGTTCCTATCCCTGTTTCCAACAGATTCAAATTTATTTTGGGTTCCCTGGAGGGAGTGGATTCACTACCCATTCTTGGTCTAGGGATTGAGAGGTCATTAGAAGCAGATGTGGAAGGGGTGATCCCCCTAGAAACTCATCCTATGGACCAGCTGTGGTCCCTTTCTTGGATAATAGCCAGGCTGGAGGCTAAAAACAGGGACCCTAATAGTTGGACCTCATGAAATATTTCCATGTTTTAGCTTTTCAGGAAAACTGGTCCCTTAAAACCACCCATTTTCTTGCTAACTTTATCAATTTTTTCTGGCCTGGTAACATTTCCCATATGGGAGTGGTAGAGCTGGCTTTTGCACCTTAATCTCCCTAGCACTTAATTGCGTGGTGACATAAAATGGAGGCAAATTGTTCTTCTGTAGGGGAAGTCTTATTAACCCTCCCTGATAACTATCTGATGTTAATAGTGAATGTCTGTAACCATTACGGCAATCTTTCTTACTCTGCTTTCATCCTTAAGTTAGATACTGTTATAGAGAAATGTAAGAATCCTCCAACTTCTCGGGGAGCGAATTTAGCTACAAAAGTTTCAATAGTGGTTCTAGGTGATTTTAACATCTACCCTTGCCCTCAACCCCGTTTCATATTCCAGGATCCTTTAACAGTAGATATGTCCTCACTTTCACACTTTGAACACTCCATCAAGGTGAGTAGTTAGTCTTACCCACTCACAGAACTTGGTTATCCCTGGCACCCAAGTAGCGCCCATTGAAGTCAGGAGAGGGGCTGAATCCGTTATGGATTATATTCAAATTTCCATTTCTCTTCTCTCTGCCCTGGAGAATTATTGTGTCAAATGGTCTAGTTGGAGAGATCATAGTGCACTTGTGTTAGTTCTAACACATCAGAGTCAGCACCCCTCCTCATTAACCCTCGCACCTGAACCTCTGACTTTCTCGGATCAGAAGATGCTGATCAGGTGGACTAAAATCATCTCTGACGATTATTTTGGGGGAACCTCTTTGATCAATTCAGTACTGAGATTGAGTACAGTCTTAACCCTGATCTTTGTCCCAAAGATATCCTTACAGCCTTCTTAGCCCTCTGTGGCAGGGTTAGGCTCACTCTAACAGCCCCAACCTCAAGACCCCTAGTAAGGGTTTATCTACCTCTAATATTAGTCTCTAGGTTGCCAAACCACCTTGCATTTCCTTCACCATCCAAGTCATTGGTGCCATCTGAAGCTTGTGTTTTCATACGGCCCATGGCCCAGACACTGGCCCAGTTGACTGTTTCAAGGACCACACAGTCATTTGGGCACCTCTGTTGACAAACATAGTAAAAGTTCCTTTCTCAACCTGCCCCTTAACCTCTTAGTCACAATCCATTATATTCCCAGTATTTAAGAAAGGCAACTGGGGGGACCCAAAATGTTATAGGCCAATTTCACCCATCGATACTACATTTAAGGTCCTGGGTTAAGTTGTTTTAAAAAGGTTGTCAAATTGGGCTGATGAGAAGGAAATTATTACCAGCTCCAAGTACGGGTTTAGGTCTGGGTTGGGCACCATCGATCAAGGCCTGAATTTGCATCCTCTGATCCCAAAATATATGGTGGCCAAAAAGGAGACCTTTTTTCTGGGGTTTATGGAACTCTTGTCAGCCACTGGTCGGGTGAACTGATCAAACCTGTGGCCTTTCTTACTGTCTTTTGTGATTGAGCAAGCTTTGGTTTCCTTCCTGGGGAAGCTTCATATGGATATGTCCGCCTCTGTTAGATTTATGAATGATGGCACCTGTACAAACAGTTTTCCTATTACTAGAGGTGTAAGACACAGGTGTATCTTGGCTTTATTCCTATTCACTATCTATATTACTGCTTTGGAGGCCACACTGGGGGAAGCACAATGAGACCCTCCCCATGTGGGTTCATGAGCATTACCAGACCTCCTATATGCAGACGATGCCGTCCTTATGTCAATGATGGCATTAGACCTTCAACAGCTTTTGGATTCCTGCGTCAATTTTGTGGAGGGTCTGGATTTGTCCATGAACACCTTGAAATGCTTTAAAATGATGTTGGGGTTGTCCTCTAAATGAAGGAGCCATTTTTGTCTCAAAGCCAGGATTATTCAAGTTTGTTCATCTAACTACCTGGGCATCCTGTTCAAGGATAAATCCTCCTGGGGCCCTTCTATTCAATCACAGATGCTTGCACTACCCAGACTGTGTGGAGCAGTTTTTGACCTTAGTTCAAGGGTGGTTAGGAAACTTGTCAAAGTACTGACCCATGTTTATAAAGCTAAGTGTGTCTTGGCCACTAGTTCTGGCAGCAACCTTTAGGGGTATCAGGATTGTGGCTCAATACAGCTGAAGGAATGCAAATTTCTTAGGTGGCTCCTGGGTGTTTCCCAGAGCTAATCTGCACTTGCCATGCATGAGGAACTTGGTATTAGTTATATCTCAGAAATCATTAAACTTAGGCCTTTATTATGCTGGTGAGTTAATTGAGCTCTGCAAATCATTTGTTTGGGTATACTGTCTGATTATAACAGTTAGCTCTATAGAACCATACCTGACCTGGGTGAACAATAGCGACCACTGTAAGCTTTTATCCAGGTCCGGATGAACTCCTTTCTCCCACTGTTAAGCTTTCTTAAAGGTTGGGCTGCAGACAGCCATTTAGGTCCTTGTGAGTGTGACAAAACCTCATGCAGTCCATCCTGCATGTTGTCATGTTCTGTAGTTGACACACAACTCCAAGGAAAAGATTCCCAGTTCCTCTTTTGAGAGAGGTTCAGTTTGTTCAAGTAAGGCCAGCCATGCTCTTTGTTGCCTTGTTGGGAGATGTTGGACCTGGCCCTTTTGGCAGGTTCACCCCAAAACTTTTTGCTTTTTCCTAGCCTGTTTCTGGAACCTGGGTTGGTGATTTTAGGCCATTGCGCACTTTTTCACCGTGGTACAGTGTAAAGTGCGTGTGCTCTCTGTGTATGTGTGGTGAGTGACCTGCCCTCCCATAGGAATGAATGCGGAATATGTATGCCCATGGTGGTTCCTGATGTGTGGGGAGTGCAGGGTCGAGTTTGATATGTGCGAACTCGTGAGATTGAATGCTGCGAAATGGTGTATGTTATGGTTGTGTCTAGTCTAGAAGTGCCACTATTAGAAGTTGGCATATTTGTGTAGTGAGTCTGCTGGCACGTGATTGGCTGGTGAGCCTGGCCCAGGAGTGCCTGGGCCTGCTCGTGGATTGACTGTCTGGTTTGAGTGTGACAGGGGCTGCAGAGCCCCAGGAGGTTGTCTGAGTCAGCCCGTGGATGAAAGGCAGCATCTGCTGCCAGGGAAGTGGGAGGAGATTAGCACCTGATAGTGACTGTCACCTCTGTCACCTCTGTCCCTGATACTGAAGGGACTCCCTATAACCAGTCCTAGCTGGTTCTCACACTGCCTACACAAAGACTTCAAACACTTTTCACTGTATAAGAAGGGGCTGTGTCCCCTTCCAAAATGTTCTTGTTTTTGGACTTGAATCTGCCAGGGGCGTGCTGCTGCTTGGGAGCCCTGCCCAGCCCCTGGACTCCTGATGGACTTTCCTGGATGCCTGGAGGACTCCTGGGGGACCCCTTTGCCTTGCCTGGGCGGAGGGGGGGGACTTTGCTTTGCCCCCTGGGAATCTCTGGGACCTTTTGAAGCATGGAGAAGCTGCATTTTCCTTGCTGGGAGCTCTGTTGCTCCATCCTTTGATCTCCAGGACTGCTGATACCTTTTTGGATGGCTTTGGTTTTGCCAAGGCTTCATTACAGCCTTCCTGCGCCTTATTTTTGGGGCTTGGGTGCTTTTATCCTGATTTCTGGCAGAGTGCTGTGGTGATCCCGTGTGGGAAGCGCTCCTGCCCTTGGTGTGCCCTCCCGAGTGCTTCGTGTGCACTTTATTTTTAGGGACGGGTATTCTCCCGTTTATATGCCCCTCTGCGAGTGCCCACCTCGCTGGTATATTTTATTTTAATAGCGAGGGTGCCCACCCCTCGTTATGCCCCTTTGTTCACCGCCGCGGCCCGAGCTGTATTTCATGGCCGCCGGAGATGCCGCGCTGTGATTGGCGGGCCTGGGAGGCTCGCCCTGCGAGGCCGCGCACTGATTGGGCCGCTGTTGGAGGCGTTTCCCGGAGAGCCGCACTGTGATTGACGGGCCCCGGGAAGAAGTTGCCGCGTCACGAGGGGCTCGTTTGGAGAGCCGCGCCCTGATTGGAGATCGGTCTCCCGTGTGCAGAGGGAGACCGGGGATTCTGCCGGACCGGGTGAAGCGTGGCCTGTTGCTGGGGCTCCCGCGTGCTGAGGGAGCCCCAGACGAGAGAGAGAAGTCCGGTGCGAGGCTCCCCGAATGGAGGGAGAGCCCCGAGTAAGGAGCAGAAGCAGCACCGCGATCGCCGAGAACAGCCCGGTGAGTGAAAGGGCTGGGGGCTCCGTGGTGTTGCTGGCGGTGCCGGTGGAGGCACAAGGTCAAGAGCGGTCCCGTGTGGCAGTGGGCCGCTCCAACGTGAAGATAGTGGTGCGGGAAGGGCGGCCCCGGTTGGCAGCGGGTCGCCCCAACGTTGTTTAGAGCCCCGAGAGGCTCCGTAGGGGCGCAGGTCGGTGCCTGTGCAGGCACAGCGTCCGGGGGCATTTTTATTTACTTTAAGAGTCTGAGAGGCTCTGGAGGGCATGCTTTGTTGTAGAGCCCCGAGGCTCCCTGCCCCATGATGTCTAGAGCCCAGTGAGGCTCTTGGGGAACACCAGTGATGTTAGAGCCTGTGTGGCTCGAATGTGGCTACAGCCTGCGCATATGTGACTTCAGAGCCTGTGTGGCTCCAACGATTGGGCGCAGTCCTGTTTTAGGGTCAGTGAGGACCCTGTCGCAGTTTGTCTCCAGCTGCCCAGCAATTAGTGGGCAGCTGCACCGTTTAGGCGCAAGATGGAGAGTGAGTCCCTGAGAGGGACAGAGATGGCACAGAGGTGCCCGGCCAGTCACAGCTGCGCAGCACTTAGTGCCAGCTGCAGCGTTTAGGCCCTTGTGAGTCCCACAGGTGCCCAGCAAGTAGTGGGCACCTGCACCGTTTAGGCCCCTGACATTGAGACTCAGGGCGTCTTTGCCCCAACAAGGCCAGTTGGCCTAGGGACTGCCACAGGTGGTGGTTTATGTTTAGTTTTGCGCAATGTGGTTACCTGCTATGTTTAGGATGGTAATTGCCTACTGTGTGTTTTTGCGCTATTGTATTGTCCTGGCACCTCTGAATGTTTTCAGGCATCATGTGTCTTTCTTTCCCTGCGCTGCACCTCTGAATGTTTTAGGCATCATGTGTCTTCTTGCGCTGCACCTCTGAATGTGTTTTATTGCATCATATGCTTTGTTCTTAACACCGCTGAATGTGTAGGTTTATGCATCATGTGTTTTCCTTTACTACTCCTCTGAATGTGTTTCATGCATCATGGGTAATGTGTTCTTGTTTACACCCCTAAATGTACTTTATTCTTAGGTGGTTGTTATTTTTAGTACAGGTGGTCCTAGTGAGGTCCTGGTCCCCTGCGTGACATTAGCCTAAGGTGGTTAGGGTTGCATAGGTGGTACTTACCTGTTCCCAGTAGTTACTGGATGTGATTTATAACTGTTATTTTGTTTTATATCTTACTTTCTATGATCTACAAAGTACCATTTCTAAAAGTGTTGATTCTGACAGTGGCCCATGTGGCCCTGTCCTGTACATAATCCCTTATGAATATTGCCCGTGCCAGTTGGCACAATGTACATGTGTGATTTCTATCTAATGTGTTTTGACAATACAAAAGTTATTTTAATATAACCTTGTGTGGAGTTCCTTTTGTGGTGTGCCTAGGATGTTGTTGCTGTTGTGTGCTGGCGCAAATGCTTAACACATTGCCTCCGAGTTTAGCCTTACTGCTCGTGCCAAGCTACCAAGGGGGTGAGCAGGGGTTATCTTGGCGTGTGACTTCCTTGCCCTGACTAGAATGGTGGTTTCTGCCTGGCTTTGGCGTCAGCCTTAGCCTACCAGAAATAGCCAGTTCTAGCAGGAGATATTCATATTCATGTAAACATGGGTTATTTTTTAAATAATGCTGTTGAATTCAAGAGACCTGGCCTTAACCTGCTTGCTTTATAAGATTTGTACATACTGTGCCTGTCTCTCACACATTTATGCTGCGAATTATTTGATCTGGGTTCATTGTGCTTGATTTGTCATTTGAATCTCAAGGTCTGTGTACCCTGAGTTTTATATTATTTGTGTATTTGCTCTTTTTAGTCTGTTTGTACCCTGTTTTATGATTATTTATTCAACAGAATAAAAAGTTTACTACTACTACTTAAGGAGTGTTTGTTTGGGATGTAGTACGCTAGGGCAGTATAGAGTCATGTTGGGAGAGAGTAGGGGTAAGAATGTTGCAGAGGGAGAGCTTGACAGACTCATGTGGCTCATTCTGTATTACCTGCTCTACATGGCGGCCTCAGGAGGTAGTGGCAGTCAGGGCTCCCCCCCCCCCAAGGACAGGAAGTATCAGTGGGAGAGCATTACCAGACCTCCTATATGCAGACGATGCCGTCTTTATGTAAATGATGGCATTAGGCCTTCAACAGCTTTTGGATTCCTGCGTCAATTTTGTGGAGGGTCAGGATTTGTCCATGAACACCTAAAAATCCATTAAAATGATGTTGGGGTTGCCCTCTAAATGAAGGAGCCCTTTTTGTGTCAAAGCCAGGATTATTCAAGTTTGTTCATTTAACTACCTGGACATCCTGTTCAAGGACAAATCCTCCTGGGGCCCTTCTATTCAATCACAGATGCTTGCACTAGCCAGACTGTGTGGAGCAGTTTTTGACCTTAGTTCAAGGGTGGTTAGGAAACTTGTCAAAGTACTGACCCATGTTTATAAAGCTAAGTGTGTCTCAGCCACTAGTTTGTATAGCAACCTTTAGGGGTATCAGGATTGTGGCTCACTACAGCTGAAGGAATGCACATTTCTTAGGTGGCTCCTAGGTGTTCCCCAGAGCTAATCTGCACTTGCCATGCATGAGGAACTTGGTTTTGGAAATCATTAAACTTAGGCCTTTATTATGCACGTGAGTTAATTGAGCTCTGTAAACCATTTGTTTGAGTCTACTGTCTGATTATAACAGTTAGCTCTATAGAACCATACCTGACCTAGGTGAACAATAGCGACCACTGTAAGCTCTTATCTAGGTTCAGGATGAACTCCTTTCTCCCACTGTTAAGCTTTCTTAAAGGTTGGGCTGCAGACAGCCTTTTAGGTCCTTGTGAGTGTGACAAAACCTCCGTGCAGTCCATCCTTCATGTTGTCATGTTCTGTAGTTGACACACACCTCCAAGGGAAATGTTTCTGGTTCCTCTTTTGAGAGAGGTTCAGTTTGTTCAAGTAAGACCAATCATTCTCTTTTTTGCCTTGTTGGGATAAATTCGTATTCATGCAAACATGGGTTATTTTTTAAATAATGCTGACGAATTCAAGAGACCTGGCCTTAACCTGCTTGCTTTATAAGATTTGTACATACTGGGCCCGTCCCTCACACATTTATGCTGCGATTTGTTTGATCTTTGTTTATTGTGCTTGATTTGTCATTTTAATCTCAAGGTCTGTGTACCCTGAGTTTTATAATATTTGTGTATTTGCTCTTTTTAGTCTGTTTGTATCATGTTTCATGGTTATTTATTCAACAGAATAAAAAGTGTACTACTACTACTTAACCCCTTCAGTGCTAATGACAAGGGTAACTCGTCATGGAGTTTCCATTGATTTCAATGGAAATTACATTGAGGGGGAAGAGGGGCCTTAGCAGCCAAGTGGTTAAGGAGTGTTTGTTTGGGATGTAGTAGGCTAGGGCAGGATAGAGTCATGTTGGGAGAGGGTAAGGGTAAGAATGTTGCAGAGGGAGAGCTTGACAGACTCATATGGCTCCTTCTGTATTACCTGCTCTACATGGTGGCCTCAGGAGGTGGTGGCAGCCAGGGCTACCCCCCCCAGGACAGAAGTATCAGTGGGAGAGTGTACATTGGCACATGTGCTAAGTCTTGAGAGGAGATCGCATTCACTACCAGCTCAAACACCTGTGGATTGATGTTGTGGCACGTGAGGCCGATCTGGTGGATCTGCTGGAATTGGAGATCGGAGGCCCCCCAGGTATGCATGTACATACTATCTGTATGCCTTGGAGTGGCTACATCAATCTAATGTAATGCAAAGCAATGACATTTGAAGCATTGCTATACCCTGCACCAGGGTGCTGTTTTATGGGTTGTGGGTGGAGGTTCACATTAAACATGCATGAATTTAGCAGCATTTCCTGATTTAACATACGTGATTGACCATAAAATGCTCCAAAAATGCCAGAGCTCCACAGGTGATGGGTAAGGTAGATATATGTGTTCAATCTCCATTTATGTAAAACTTTTTTATGTGTACTTCATTGTTCAGCACACGTAGACAGATGAAAATGCTTCAGGCAGTTGTTTTTGTGCAGGAAGGTGGCACTTGCAGGACGAAACAATACAAACCTGCTAACAAGGCATGCACCCTTGCACCATGTTGCAAGGTAGCATGCATTGCCGCTAGTCAGCACTTTGTGCACCAGTGCCAAGAACAGTCTGATGTGGTCCTCACAATGAAACATACAGTGTATAACTGTCCTCTCCCATTGCATCACTATGTTTTGTAGCCCAGGGTCAATGTTTTCATGCTTGTTTCAAGGTGCAAGGAGGCCTGAGATGATGCTGACCAGCAGTACTGAAAACATTGCATGCCTGAGGCATGCATCAAGCATGCGATGGTAGATACATCTGACCTTCAACATTGAGGCAGCTCAGCCATGCAAGCTGGCAGCTGCATCCCATAGCCATACAATGTATACATTACGTGTGCCAAGAGTGTTGAATATTTTAAGTACACTGGAATGTCATGGTATTTATATGGAATTTTTCCATGTGCAGCTACACTATTTACAATACAAAGTTCAAATCTTTTTCTTGTAGGTGGACATTTCCCACTCACCAGAGGAGAAGTCAACACCTTTCAGGGTCCGAATGCAATTAGTTAATGTAATGAGTAAATGGTTTTAGCTCTATGACGGCAGTGTATGATCAATGAGAGTTGAACATTGTAAGTCGTATGGGGAGGTATCAATCACCTGCAAACCAAATTACGGTCAGTGTGCCAACACAACAGATCTTGGCCACAGAATCATTTAGAATAAACAAGGAGGCATGTTATTGTGAATGTAGGGGTAATGTAAGCAGGCCCACAGGATTCATGCTTTATACCATCTATGGTGATGTTTGCATATCTATTGTCTTAATCCATTTGACACATGACCATTATCTGGTGCTTAATCTGCAGATGTTCAACACAACACAACACAAATGGCACACATGAAAGAAACCATGTTTCAACAAATGTAGCAGCAAAGTGGAGTAATTGTCGCTAAGCTTGCCTGGGCACATTTTGTTTGCATATGCCCATATTTAGTTATGAAACAGTTGCTGAGGAGGTACAAAAAAATCTGTTTTACCAAGTGTTAACATGAAGGTATTATGAAATCAGATCATTACAACATTTGTGTCAACATGCCACATATATTGCTTCATCTTGCAACCTACTATGCTCATACATGCTGCATATGTTTAACCTCTCCTGCTACTTAATTACAGTGTGACTGACTATAGGTATGGGTAAAGATTCCTGCAGATCAGTTCTTAAAATGTTTGGTGACCCATATCTGTCAGTGTAATAAAAAACAAATTGTTTAAACATGGAGTACAGTATCAGCAGGGTAGCCATCACATGTTTCCAATGATAGATGCAGGGAATGAGGTAGTGACATGGCAAAGTGTATCCATATCATGATATTGAGTCATGAAAGAGAAAAAAGGACATCTCAACAAGTGTTTCTCTAAGGGTGTTTGTACATTTTCATTAGTGTGGTTAAATCATTATCATCATCGTCATAATCTTTTTTTCGGCAACTTGCCATGGAAGCGCAGAATAATAAACCCAAGTGAATTTCAAATGCATAGTATTAACCTAATAGCAGCATAACCCATAAGGTGCATTTGATATCATCAATAAACACCCAAGCACATACAAGCTAATATAAAGACACATGTGACCAGGACATCATACAGATTGAAAGTGACAAATCAACTAACGCTTTATTCAGGAGATTACATTATTTGGGTTAATCGGCCACATATTAAAAAAAAAAAACAGGAGACCGCACAGACAAAGGGTTGTGATGTATCAGTTCTTAACATCCTCAGCGCAGACTTGTAGTCCCTGATTCCCAGGTTGCGGCATTGAGGCAAGATCCACTTCCTTCTAGATGCATGAAACGTAGGACAAAATATAAGGACATGCTCAATAGATTCTAATGCCTCTGGTCAAAAGGGACAGTCCAAATCAGGTTCGGAAGCAGATTGCTGCCATTTTGCCATGACTGGGTGCAATATCAAGGTCCCAATTTGGATTTTCACATACAGATTGGCCAATTGCAGCTGAATCTCATCCAAGTAGCCTTCCAAAAGAAAATAATCTTTATATTCCAGAAAGGCTGTGTGGTAAAGCCCATCCTCCTGTTCAGAAATATCTCTTTGCCCATGAATCGCAAATAAATTCCCTTAAGTGTGGATTTAGATAACACGCAAGCATTCCGAGGGGCAGATCATAAGTACTTACAACTGATTTTAGTGAGGCAATGTTTAATGAACTGGAACCATGAGATCCTCATGGCACTGGGTAGATTCAGAATTTCTTCTAGGACCAACCGATATGTCAATAATTCTTGGCATCCCCAACAGGGTCTAAGGCTAGCTTTGTGGACAAGGGATCTTTGGCCCATCTCTAGCCGCAATATAACAAGTGGTGTGCTGAGTGGGCGTTTAGGAGGCAAAGGAACCTGTTCTCCACTAATTCCAACTCATCAACATTTACATGGCCCCAAAGCTCCCCAGTATGTAGTGATGCTCCAAGGGCTGGCAAGTTATACATTTGCAAAGCAGGGGAAATAGACCGTAAGGCAGAATCTTGAATGGCCCTCGCTAAACCCCTATTGTACTGTTCAAGCTTTAATCTGTTCTTTTGAATCTGAGGCATCCAACCCAATTGTTCTGTGAGCAAACGTTCTGGACTCTTTCCAAAGTACACAATCTAATGCAGGATGGGAACAAGCTGACGGGCCAAAATTAAACACCACATACTTGGTTTTCGAGAGGTGAATTTCCAGGTCTCAGCGCCCACAGAACACACCAAAATGATTTAAGAGTTTTTGGTTACCTATTGGAGATTAAGATAACAACAGGGTATCATCGGGAAACAGGAGTGCTACCTATTAGGAAAGCTAAGGATGTCATGGTTACATTGCTCTAGCTGGGCCACAAATTCATCCATGTATAACAAAAAGTTAGGGCAAAGACACATCCTTGTCTGACACCTGTTTAATAGGAAGAGGTGAAGTTAGTCCCCAGATGGGCCACACCTAATGCGCTTAGTTATTTAAGTGGACCCTCCTGATGACATCTATAATGTACTTGGACACACCCACGTCATTCATGACCTTTCACAGGGTATCCCTAGAAACAAGGTCAAAGGCTGATCATAGGTTCACAAAGAACACTTATAAGCAACCTCCCCCCAAGGTGACGTGTTTCCAATATATAAGTTGCAGGCAGTGAAGCACTTGGTCAATGCTGCTAGTTCCCACCCTAAACCCGGCCTGCAAGAGGGTCAACAATCCTACCTCATCCATCCAGGTTTGCAATCTTACCTAACAGGATCCTGCTAAAGAGTTTCTGGGAAGAATCAATTAGGCTAATAGGAAGGTGATTATCTTAAGCCTTTCTTGAAAATTGGGATTATTTCTGCTCCAGCTTGCATGGTGGGATAGTAGACACTCTCAATATTGCATTGAAGAGCAGGGTAAAGTAAGTTCTCCAAATGTCCTTATCTGCTTTAAATAAGGTGGCCTGGCACCTTATTTAAGCAAGATGCTTTGTCTGAGATAATCCAGCCCATCACTCCTGAGTCCTCCCTTGCCATTATGGGCCTGATGCGACTGTTCTCTAGCTAAAAAGTGCCAGTCCCTGTGAGACCTCAGTCCCACTTCCTTTCTCCCTGAGAGCAAGTTTCTATTGGCCCAGAATTATAACATTGAAAACATTTAGGGGTGGCAGGATACACACATTGTCATCGGTGTCCTCAAAGTTATAATTTCTTCTTCTTCTCTTTTTCTCTTTTTTTCAGGTGTGCGCGCAGACTAGATCCGTGCCTCACCTCAGCGCACGTTTACGAAATTTATCACACATATGTTGCGTAAAGACACTCCATTTCCAATCGCACAGCCAAAATCACTATTTCCGAAACTCTTTTTACTTTAATCCATATTCATTCCATGTAATCACTGCTTCAACCAATTCATTTCTTTTTGATTCACGATAAAGCTGATGAAAGTCCCAATTTTCTCAAATGACACAATTATGCCCGTCTGGCCCTTTTATGGAATCACGTGGGTGTGTATAATTCACAATGGCAGCTCAGAATTTAAGAATATCCCAATGCATTCAATCCTCGATTTCATACCTGCCAATTTCTACGGCGTTACAAAACGAAGTCCTGACTACCCAACATGCTAATTCTCCTACAGTTAACAGACCTAACCTATGTATTCTGCCTGGTGTTAAATCTCCCAAACCATGACTTTATGCCCCGATCATTTATACAGTCTGCTGTGCTCAAAATCAACCCTTGTACCTGCTCCTCCTTCATCATTGCTTTTAGAGATTCCAACAGCTCCTTTTGTTCTGACCCTACATAGGCTCAAACAACTTGCTCCTACCCATACTCACTATTTAAACTCTTGCTGTGACGTAACTACCACAAATCACCTGATCCTCATTGCCTACAACCCGCCTTCATGACTGACTACATATCCCATCCATCCCTATGTGTCTCTTCTAATTAACACTATCGACCCCACGTGACCTAATCTTTGCTCCTATATGCTTCTAAATTCATTCAACTCAAATTGCCCCAAACCTGTATGAACTCATTCACCTGTACATCAACTCCCCGCTCCCGGTTACTCACTTGAAAAAAATATATGTATGAAAAATATATATATAAAAAATATGACATCTCTTCAACATACACTGACCAATACAATCTTGTGTTCATTGTGTCTCAATATACCCATGTCAATTAAATAGAACACACGATAGTCCGTAATGTATACATTCAATTCAAATAATCTTTAATTCGGTCATAGGCCTTAGAAGATACAAACATACAATCGATAAAAAACAGCATCATTAATATATACATCAGTGTTGGAAAAAATACTCAATTAATATCATAAAAAGTATGAACATAGTTAAAAGGAGAGTAAAAAAGTTCAAAAAGATACAAGAAGTGCAAATAGGCAAACGGGATACATGTATCAGACCTCAGGATGAACTAAGCAATGAGGTGTCAGCGGGAGATATTATTAATAAATGACCAGCGCCTACGCCACATAGCGTACAGGAAACGGGAGACTGAAAATACGACAGTTAGGGAGGTGTCATATTTTAATATTCTAAATGTCTGATGGTACTGTTTGAACCCCAAGTTTCTACACAGTTGGATTAGCCAACGCTGCCTAAGAGACTTATAACATGGGCAGAAAAAGAAAACATGGGGCTCAGTCCCCTCCTGTGCGCCAAACGCTGGACATTCTTGCAGCTTAGAATGGGACCATTTATGGGAAAAAACCCTGGGTGGTAGTGTACCGTGTCTAAATTGTACAGAGAGTTTCCTCGCTCCACTAGGTACGATCTCGTCCAAAAATGGCTCTAATTTATACTCCTCTTTAATGCTAAGAAACTCTATGGTCAAAGGACCCAGCGTAGAGTTACTGAGGATATCAGCCATCTGTTGATTGCGATAGGATGACACCAAGTCAGCACGTGACACCTCTGCACAAGCAACTTTAGGGTTGCTCCAGAGATCCTGGTTACCTAGCCTCTTACTCTCACTTTTTATGTAAGCAAACCACTGGAGTTTTTCGATCCCAGGAAGTCTCACGAGTTCTTTAGCTTCAGATCTAAAATGCTTCAGTTCTGGAGTTACCCACAATCTGTGCCAGTATATTAAAGGGTGTAAGCCAATTTCTTCATTTATTGGTCTAATTCCTAAATCCATTCTCAAAGGGGTAAAGGGATTACTGGTCGGGAGAGCCAATAAAGATCTCAAGAAACAATTTTCTGCCTTGAGAATCTATTCAGCCGAACAGTGTCCCCACAGTTCCGCCCCATATATCATAGCTCCCCTAGCTTGTGCTTTATAAATTTCAAGAATGGAGGCAAATGCTTTAGAGGTGGATTCCCTATGCAATTTTAGGACACCTCCCGTAGTCTGTACCAGCCTAAGTTTGGCCTTGGCAATCTGGGGACCCCATTCCATATTATCTGTGAGGGTGACACCCAAGTATTCAAATACAGTTACCCTTTCCAGAATAATGCCATTTAGAGGAGAGTTGGGACGGGTGGTCTTAGGTAGATTACAGATTATATACTTCATCTTTTGTGTGTTAATCTCTAACCCCCTTTTCTTACAAAAGCTGGCAAAGCTGTCTAGGGCACGCTGTATTCCCATTAGGGATTTGACAATAGAAGGGTGTTGTCAGCAAACATTAAAGCCACTACCTGTTCATTTCTTATTTTAGGGGCATCGATGTCTTTGACCCCCATAAGGTGGGCAAATAACGCATTGACTAAACGACAGACAAGGGTGGGGGCCAGCACACACCCTTGTCTCACTCCTCTATTGACCGAAAACCTAGGTGTCAAAACACCCCTTTTGCCACTCCTAACTTGAGCAAAATTTTCTAGGTGGAGTCTCCTGATAATATCAAGGAGGTAGGTGGGGATCCCCATATCTGCCAATACTCCCCACAGGCTATCCCGAGGTACCAGCTCAAATGCCATCTTAAGGTCAACAAAAATGAAGTAGAGACTGCCACCCTCTACTTTCACCGTTTTCAAATACAAAAGTTGCAATCTGAGAAGTTGGTCTACGGTGGATGTTTTTTCCCTAAATCTGGCTTGATATGGGCTCAATATCTCAAATTCCTCCATCCAGGTCTGAAGCCGATCGAGGATAATCTGTGCTAAAAGTTTTTGACTAACGTCTATCAAACTAATTGGACGATAGTTTGCAGGGATTAATGGAGATCTCTTTTTGAACATTCGTACTATCTCAGCCCCCAGCCAAGTTTGGGGTATGGGGGAGCCCTGGAGTATAGCATTAAACATCAGGCAGAAGTATGGAATCCATACTGCAGGTTGGTCCCAAAAGAGATCCCCAGGGATTTTATCAATACCATGTGCTTTACCTGCCGGGAGTCTCTTGATCGCACCTTCCACCTCCAACAGTGTTATCATTGTGTCAACATCAGTTTTAGATCTGGGCAGAACTATATGGAAAGTCGATATACTCTTTCTGGGAGATTGTCTGCGGAATGGGGAGAGCCACTTCGGTCGAGTACAGCGCCTGCTAATATTCCATCCACTTCTCAGGCGCAATATTCGGCTCGTCTCCCACTTGACCATATCCGCTACCAGTTCTTATTATTGCTCAGAATTCCCTCATATTCCTATTCCCCAGAGCACTTTTTATATTGTCCCATTTACTATTTTCCCATATCTGTTTAGCCTCTGTAATAGCCAGCTTATACTCCTGCCTCCTGAGTTTTATTTGGCTCCTATGAGGGGCTTTAATTGACTCAATGAATAGAGAATTTGCCTTCTTACATTTGTGATCAAACCATGATGGGGGCTTCTGGTTTGATCTGGATTTAGTCACTATTGTATTAAATAAATCTGCCAGTTCAGCCACCAGCCCCGCTTGTAATTTATAGATTTTGTTTAGCCTTACTTCCTGTCCGTGCTCAATAAAACCACTTATCTCCACAAAGAACTTATGAACAACTAAATATAAGGCACTCATTTTATCTGGGGATTGTTTTACCACAGGCCATTTAAGCCTTCTTCTGTCATTAGAGAGAAGCAATACACTTTCCTTAGTAATTTTTTCCCCGAAGGAAGTGCCTAACTCAGGGAGTCTTACATTTAAAACCAGAGCATTATGATCGCTGTCATGGTGTAAAAGAATCTCAAAATCAATGACCCATGACCATGTCCTTGTCTCTACCAAGATATAATCTAACCGGGAGGACTGGCCAAAGAGATTAAACGTGGGATTCCCTTCCCGATCTGAATGGGCACATCTATTACAGGCTCTCAAAGAGTGTGCCATAGTTATAGAATTCAATTGGAGAGCCAGTGGTGACCAGACCTTAGTAGGAATGATCTGAAGCTCTGGAATAGATCATTGCTCATCTTCTTCTTTGGTAAGTAAGTTTCCAATGCCAGGTAAAGGCTCATATTGACAATTAAAATCTCCCGCAATAATCAATCTACTCTGACCAGAGATAGTGGAGATAAAAGAATCCAGCAGGGCCAAAGTAGGGGATTCTTTCCCCAGCCTAACAGGGCGAGAATACACATTGATAAAAGCCACCCTTAGTTTAGACGGAAACTTAAGTGTTGCACATTGAAGATCTATAGTTGGAGTATTTAATTGTGTCACCGTACAACCCAAATGCGAGGCTACCAATATGGATACTCCACCATATGGTCTACCCCTTTCTCCTTTAGAGGCCACATTGTTATATGACACAAAGTCCAACCTCACAATCTCTTCCCTTGCCCATGTCTCCTGGAGTAAGCAGACATCGTACTGGTCTATAAAAAGCCCCCAATCGGGGCAAGCTAATTTATTAGATAAGCCTGCCACATTCCAGGAGCGAACTTTAAGATTATTGTCTGGGAAAGACCCCCCCCCCCCTGTCGAACAAAGTGAGTTTGTAGGAGTTTGGTTATTTTCACAATTCAATGTATGGATACACGGTTTATTTACAGTATGTATTGTTGCCAAAATAGCATAGGTCTAGATAGGAATTAACAGAGGTTTGTTATTCTAATTTGACAGATTCCCCTGAGGAAGGGCACAAAGAAGGCCTGAAAGGCATTGGGATATTATTCAATTCTGAGCTGCCATCGTGAATTATACGTACCCACGTAATGCAGAAACCGCCCGGGCGGGCATAATTGTGTCATTTGAGAAAATTGGGACTTTCATCAGCTTTATCGTGAATCAAAAAGAAATGAATTGGTGAAAGCAGTGGATTACACAGAATAAATATGGATTAAAGTAAAAATAATTTTGTAAATAGTGATTTTGGCTGTGGGATTGGAAATGGAGCGTCTTTAAGCAACATATGTGTGAAGAATTATAACATTGCCTTGCATTCTGGATTTAAGGCATCTATAAGTGCCCACCTAGCTAATCAGCAGGCTTTTTATACCACAACACTAACTTCTGCTTGCTAGGAAAAACCTTAGAATCAACTTCAAGCAATTTTTTAAGAATGAAAAATAGAGTGTCATGAAATGCAGATAAGTCTCCCCAGTAGGAAGGGCCATGGGGGTAAACTCCCACTTCCTCTGAACCTATGCAAAAGTACCACCCTAATAAATCTGCATCTGGGGTCTTATGTTCTCAGCTACTGTGCTCAACTTGTGCCTAGGGCCGTTAGTAGTTACTGGCCTCCTGTCAAAGGGTTCATTATTATAACTCAGCAAACTAGTATCCAATTATCGCAGCATGAAGTCCAGGGTATTGTGGTCACTGTCCTGTCTGGATACCACCTTCATATCAATCAATTGTGGCTACAGTCTAACATCCAGTAAGATATAATCTATCAGGACGGAACAACCCTGCCGATTAAAGGTATATTACCCCCTGTTTCAAAATTAACTCTTCCGTTACCGGCCATCATGACGTTATTTAAGGTGGAGGCATTAAGGTGGAGAACAGCAGTAGACCATTTCAGAATTGGGGGAAGTGGTAGTGCTGGATTGGTCCACACACCATCTTCGTCATGCACCTCACCATCACCTGTACTTCCCATATCAAGGCCTAGAGGTTCACAATTACAGTTATAGTCACCAGCTATAACCCATACAATGGCCAGCAGGGAGTGATAACAAATCGTCATTAATTAAATCAATGAATGGAAAAGTAGTCTTTGAACCCACACTCCTACAATATACATTGTAAATACTATAATAATCACCAGAAAGAAAATAGAGAACAATACACATAGCATTTGGGGAGGCAAGATCACTAACTTTGATCCTACATTGCAATTGACCCAAATGGCAAGTTTCCCCGAGGCCTGAACTTTCAGAGACGAATGAGCAGAGCATTCACAACTAGTATAACCAGAAGGATAAAGGGGGTCAATGGCCCAAGTCTCTTGGAATATACAAATATCAAAAAGGTCTATCAACTTGCCCCACTCTGGGCATGAGACAATTTTAGTACTGCATAGTGACAGGGGTGCCACAGTTGATTGGAGTGGTAGTCGCAGGCAACAAATGATGAACAACGTCCACAATAGGTAACCTAGACGTATGGGAACTGGTGACTCCTGTTTTCCCGCCTTCATCCCCCAATGTGAGATATCAGTCAGTACCATCCAAGTCGCTAAGTGGGAAGAATCGGTTTTGTGTAGGAACAATGAAAGAGCCCACACCGCCCTGTCTGGATGGCAACCGCCTGCTTCTATTAAGTTGACACAAGAGGTTGGTTTGTAAAAAAACAGCCTCATGGGAGGGTAGTAACTCCTTAGCCTGCTTCTCACCTGTGCGCCTTTTAACCAGACTTGATCAAGCATAAAGCCAATGCCAGGTGTCTACAGTTAATCACCACACAATCACCTTTGAATGATTTTGCCAGGCAGCCAATTTATACTACTCTGCTGATTAGAAGAATGTCATTGTATTCAAAGATGAAAAAAACAGCATTTCGAACTAGCTAGTGACAAACTTTATTTTTTAATTCCAAGTAAGACTTCTCCTTGCTGATGGACAGAGACGATACGCCAATCAGAACCACAGGATATAGACAACAGGCAGTGGTGAAATCCAAACTAGGAAGGTAAATATTGTACTGTCTTGTGGCCACTGGGGGACACAGAAGGGAAGTGCCCCAATCAGATCTCTCATACTCTTTCTGACCATGACCAACTTAGCCATGGTTTGGGATTATCATGTGTGCTACCTCCCCTACGCATTGCACCGAAGTGTTGGGAAGGGTAGAAGTGCTCAGAAGGGATGCTGGCCTCTGGTCTGAAAAATTAGATATCTCTTTGGAGTTGGTCCAAGAATAAGTTGATACCTGGGCAAATGTTTGGATTGCTGCTGATGATGCAATGATGTCAAAGAGGAATTGAGATTGGAGGAAAATTCTGCTATCACACCATCTATGGTGATCATCCTAGATACCAGTGGAGTAATTAGGGGGTTTCCCTACAGACTCAACCTTAGACAGAACAATATCCCAATGTGGATGTAAATCTTCACCTGCCTCTTTGTTAATATTACCCATTGCTGGATTTAGCTGGCGTGAGCTTGAGCCCTTTGAATTAGTTGAGCCATCAAAGTGAGAAGTTAAGGGCCTTGTATTTTAGTGGGGTTGTCAGCGGGCTTGATTTTCCTCTTCTTCCTTACAGAGGATTCACAGCTGCTATTGCTCATGTGGTCAACAATGACAAGTGCCTTACTTAGAGCTGGCAGTGAAGATTGGCCAGGGTGTGCTATGCTGCGCGGGCAGGAGGGACTAGGAGAGGCCAAATTGGAACAGTCTAGGAGTGGTGACGTTGGGCGGGATGGTACAACACACACCCCAGCTCCCAGATCAAGAGAAAATCACCTCTCCTCAAGGTCTATCTCTTTTGCAATCATGCCCACTGCACGGGCAAGGAAGGAATCAAGCATGGTCTCGGTTTGTGGCTCGGTGGTAACACCATCTTTTTCTACTGCCAGTTTACTCTTTCCAATGTTTTTCACTCACACCTGGAACAACCCTAGGCAGCTAAAGATAATGCCAATAGGCTAAAGGATTCACCAAGATCATAGGATGTTGGCTGCCAAAAAGGGGATTGGCCTCTTCCACTTGATATCAGCCAAACTGCTGGAAGCCCAAAGTGCAAGAAAATGCAGTCAAAGATCCCTGGGCCCTCCTCAGGCCTGGCACAAGCTAGAGGAAGTTCTTCTCCCTTAGAGTGCGCCAACAGATATTCTTACGGGCCCTCTCCCCTAGCGGTTCACGGGTATGGAGATGAGTTTCCAACTTAGTCCAAATTCTGCCCAAAGTTGCCAAGCTAGCAGTAGGATTTGGCTGTGAGGTCAAAATGGGTGAAGGCTTAGAAAGCATGCTGAGCCCGGGCCTTGGTCTGATGAGGACGGATGCAGATGGCCCCGCCCTTGGCCCGGCCCTTTCTGTGGGAGGCCAGGGAGCACTATAAGCGCAACTGTGTTATTAGCCCTGCCTCTCCGCTAATATTGCAGCACCCCAAGGCAATGTGAATTGTGTCCCCAGAAGTCCTTGTCTGCAGGGCTGATGTATGTTCCAGGGGCCTAATAGATTATCCATGACAAGTGTAAAATCCCAGTATGGTGTTCTTGCAATAATATGATCAGGTCATCATGATCAAGCATACACATTTCATCCATCACTGGCTTCATCAGCTTGGTTAAGCACCATATCACTGGCCAAACAGAAGAGTAGAGAAGCTTGTACTATCTCTATTGCCAATGGAACTGAAGAAATCATCTGTGGGGGTAGCATGTTTGGAATGAAAAATATGCATCCTTGACATTGAGTCTCACCAGCCATTCATGATGCTGCATCTAATCTTTCAGAAGCTGGATGAGCTCCTCCTTGAAATGCCTGTACAATATTCATTGTTGAAATCTTTTAGGTTAAGACCAGATGCAGACTCCCCTCCCTTTTTCTGGACTAGAAAAATGGAGTTGCAGTACCCTGTGGGACAAGTATATGTAGGGCCCAAAAACGTTTTTTTGTGAAAGTTGGGCTTTATTCACTGCAGTGAATATGGTAACAAATGTACTCAAGGCCTTGACAAAAGGATCCCCAAATAGTAAACATTGAGCTATTGGTCCATATTCAGCTGTGGCAGTTCAGTAAGCTTAGGGTATATACATATATAGACTTGTGACATTTCATTGATTTAACACAGTTAACTTTTACTAGTGGACAAAATATTCTTTACACTGTTCCAGTCAATACATCCGGATCTATTGGTGTCTTAAAATCCTTGGCTTGATAACCCTTGTCAAGGATTTTTGTTAGAAGGCAGGACAGATTTAACAGCCTATCTTGACACCCCCACCAGTCTTCATCTATACCCCTCTCAAGATTTTATCAAGTCTTCAGGCATTAGGTCTCTATCAAAAGTGTTTTCTCCCAATGCATGATAAAGGCAAACTCCTGGACCCAGTCTTTAGCAATTTAGATAACCTCAGCTCCGGGGACCCTATCCCTCTTCCCTGGTCAGACCATTTTTTAATTCCTTTATTCTGGGTTACTGTGGTAAATAAATAATTAATTACCGGTACTATTTTTCAGGATACTCATACAAATAGATAGCTCAATAAATAAGAGTCAAGATACGAGGTAGCTAGAGTTGACAGGCTTTAATTAAGCATAAAGAACTGGAACAGGACAGCCTGTACGGGGATGGGATGGCAGGGCCCGGCAGCTGCCGGGGCAGGATCTGGGAATGGCTAGCAAACTTTAATAACAGTGCACAATATTTATAGTTAAACAAATACATTGTATTCAATACAGTAGGCGTAGCAGTAGGCGGAGTTTGTAGCAGTCGCGAAAGATAAGGCATGAAGTGGGTGTAACAAGAGGTGTGTACAGGGCGTATACATAGACATGTGATGCAAACGTAACAGAATATGTCATAAATGGGGCGGAAACATGGAGGGGGCTACCTGGGCAGCTGGGACCTCTAACCTAGTGGTGCGCGCAAACTGACAATGACGTGTTACTAGGGAGAACTGGGGGCTATGACTTCTGTGCTAGAAGAGGAGACGAAAGTCTGGAGTGTCAGAGCGACATGTACTCAGGCATATCTGGTATCTGGTGTTTATAGTACATGTTGATAGAATCCAAAAGTTATCAGGGCAAAGGCTAACAGACACTAAGACTGGTGCATGCATAATTCTACATGTAGTGTGTGTGCGAGGAATATTAAATGAATATTAATACAGTATTTCTCTTACATGGAGACATAAAGGCTAGACCATGACGGAAACTATTGATGCGATTCAGTAGCTTAGGAATGCAGAGAAGGAGGACTGGACTGATAACTAGAAACATAACATACTCTTGGCAGACTGGAGGCAGAGCCAGGCCGAGCCGGGCACTGTGAGGCATGAAAGTAAGCTAAGGGTCAGGGATACAGGTGGGGGCTGTATCGCTCCTCGGAGAGGGTTCAGGAGACAGGAGCTGAATCTTAGTCCGGGCCCTTTTGAGGCCTAGAAACGGGGACTTTTCAATGAATTAATGTGCACACTGAAAAACGTGGCAACGTAGCTTTACATAGGCCTAATATTCGTTGTTTTCACGAAGACTGGAAACTGGCATACTAGAGATGGACACAACTGTAATTGCGTCTTTAATCGATCAGAAGGGAATACATGCATATCGATCATGCACATATAACGTAACATGGGGAACACGTAGGCACATATAACATGGCAAAATTTACTTTTCCACATTCCCTCCTTGTGCCCTACGTTTCCATCAGGAAACATCTATATTCATGATACCATCTATCATTTCATATAGCATCATTTGCTCGTCTCGAATTGTCTTGGAACGGGACTTAGGACTAGGAATACAAGAGGTAGCACAAATGCCGCAAATCGCAGGGCCACATTGTAGACATAGGCAGCAACTGAAAATGATCATTACTGCAATACCTAGAAATGACAATACTTTCCATCCCCAGGCAGATATGATACTCCAGAGCCAACCGGACCATGTCCAGGTGCCTGGATTCTGGTGTAACTGATGGGCAATTTTATGAAGTCTGGTTATAGCTGAATAAACAGACGGCGCGTTATTAGGAATGAAAATGCAGCAACTAGATCCGATGACTCTACATGCTCCTCCTCTATCGGCCAGTATGACGTCAAGAACGAGATGATTTTGGAGCACGACAAATCTCATAGCAGATTGCTCTTCGGTTAAGTTACCTAGAGCAGAAGTAGTCTCATTCACTACTGCTTCAAGGGTTCTGGTTAACCTACGTATTAACTTACTATTCTGGACAGGTCCTATAAAGAAGAAGAAACCTTTATTAAAGGTTTGATATTGTTCTAGAGTAGTTTCAGTTTGATCGACAATTGGGGACTCGATCTCCCTTCTATGTCTGACGTGTACTAGATGCGTGTTTCTATGATAATCAGATGGGGCTAGAAAAACTGGTGGCAGTAGGAAGGCAATGAAACATGTTCCATCCCAATCGAGGGGCAGACGAACATATGCGGTCTGACCACAAACAAAATAAGAATGACGTGATGCTTTGAAAATAGATTTCCCACTGTCACTATACTCGACAGTAGTAGTGCAATCACTATGTCCTACATGTGCGGAACCATTCTTTCGGACACATAATTCGCCTTTGACTGGTAGTACTGAAATAGCAGGTAAGTCTGGAGTAGTATCAGACTGAACATTCAGGACCATAAAATTCGAAGAATAATTACCTAAATCATATACTTCATTTTCTAGATCTAACCCTGTTCTATGGGAGAGACCTTGCTTGTCTGGGAAACATGTTCTATTCAGAAGGGACATGTCATTGGAGGATGACGTTAACGTGGACCATGCTCCACACGAACCATTATGTGAAAACGGATAAGGAAAGAGTGGCAGAACTCCCTTCGGTGTCTGGAAAGGGGGGAGTCGACCACACACCCAACAATTAGTGGCATTGCTGGTCTGGTGTGAATAGTGTAACATTCTTATAAATGTATTATTTCTCATAGCAAGACGATAGGATAACTCGTGAGGAGGCAGATCACTAAATGTGTGCTCTACTGTGGCATTAGAAAACTTATTTACATGAGAAATTGGAAAACATAAATGCAATGCATAACTTGTGCAGGTAACCATCAAACTTAGAAACAATATAAAACTTAGAAAAACGATACATCTTATAGAGTTTTGACTAACTCTCTCACTATGGGGGTCTATCTCATACATGTCAGATACCTGTCTAACCGTTTCACCCGAGAGGGACTTAGACAATTAAACTGGCTGACTTATTTTACTAGACCGGAGTTTTAACTTATACTCCTGTTGCGGAGTTTTCTCTAACAGAGGAACTTTCAGTTCGGGATTGAGATTAATGTCTGGTTTAGAGTCTGGTTTCAGGCAGTCTTTAAAAATGGAACAGTCTTTGGATTTGTCATTAAAAGTCTTTTTCCGGACTCCATGAAATTTCTTGATATGCGACAGATGGACCCAACCCTTGCGGCCTTCCAACTTCACGGCCGTGCGGGTGGTCAGAAGGACTAGTCTCGGCTCCTTCCAGCGAGGCTCCAGCGGACTTGAACGATCAAAATTCCGGACCAACACGAGGTCGCCTGGAATGACCTCATGTGGTTTCACTTCAGTATTGTCTGGAAATGCGGCGGCAACCTGTGAACGACAAGAGTGTAGGGCAGACATCAAGGAAGCTAGGTAATCTGTCAGCATATTACTGGAAACATCTGTAATACTGCGGGGTCTAGGTGTACCCCACATGTTTGGGGGGCGGCCGAATACGACCTCATAAGGGGACAGACCTGATCTGGAATGTGCAACCATTCGCATGAAGAATAAAGCAACTGGCAGGGCAACTAGCCAGTCTACACCTTTCTCTTTACAAACTTTCGCAATACGGACTTTCAGAGTTTGATTATGTCTCTCTACGAGACCGGCTGCTTCAGGATGGCGTACACAATGGAACTTCCACTGGTACCCTAACAGAAGGGAAACATGTTTCATTAACTCGGATGAGAATGGCTGGCCGTTATCAGAATACACGACCCTAGGGAGTCCATAACGGGGGAAGAATTCACGAACCAACTGCCTGGCAGTGGTCGCTGCTGTGTAATCTGGAACTGGATATGCTTCTGTCCACCTGGACAAAGCGCATACAACTACGAGGACATACTTGAAACCTCGACATCGCTCCATCTGAATGTAATCCATCTGGAGGACTTCAAAAGGGTGGTCAGGAGGTTGGCATCCACCTTGTTCCACCGGGACACTTTTACCTGGATTGAACTGGCAACATATCATACAGGTACGGACTTTCTGCTTGGCTGCAGCTCGTAAGTGCTTGTTGAACCAAAGGTTCTGTATACTGTCTAACATAGCTTTTTCTCCTAGATGTGCTGGACTATGTGCGGTATTGATAATGACTTGAACCATAGAGTCGGGGAGAAACCATGTGGCTTTTCCCTTCGTCACCCATCCTTGATCTGTCTGGACCCCTCCTTGTTCGGACCATTTCTTGATTTCTTCAGGAGTAGCATGTAACTGTATGTCTATGACATCTTGTGTAGGGTCCTTAACTGTCATACAAGTAGTCGGATCTAGAATGCATGTCTGTGTCTTGTTAACTGGAATGTCTGGAGTCTGAGCTGTAAGCTTGGCTGTTCGATCTGCTAGATCATTACCTTGGGAAATAATATCAGTAACTTTCGTGTGTGCCTTGCACTTCATGATAGCGATAGCTGTCGGTAAATGTATTGCATCTAACAGAGCTTGAATGAGGAGACCATGCTGAATCTTGGTTCCATGAGAAGTCATGAAACCTCTTTCCTGCCAGAGCACTCCGAAGTCGTGTACAACTCCGAATGCGTAACGTGAATCTGTATATATGTTTACTTTCAGGTTCTTGGCACGTATGCAGGCTTGGGTCAGAGCAACTAGCTCTGCTGCTTGAGCAGACAGGGTGTCAATACGGTGTGTTTCAATAACTTTGGTGTCAGTAGTCACTGCATACGCGGCTACTAGTTCTCCTGTACTGGTTCTCATACATGAACCATCCACATAAAGTGTAAGGTCGGGATCAGGTAATGCAATGTCTGTCAGGTCTTGTCTTGGCTTAGTCATAATGTTAATGACTTCCACGCAGTCATGTGTGGCAGGATTTGAAGTAACTGATGGTAACAGGGTAGCAGGATTTAGAACGTTGCAGCGTCTGATTTCTATGTGTGGCTGGAACAGTGTCAGTTCATAACCTGTTAAACGTGCAATGGTCAAGTGCTGAGTCTGTGTTCGGTTTAAAAGAACTTCCACGGAGTGTGGAACTTGTACTGTCAGGGATTGTCCTAATACTATGGAATCACTTTGTCTGATAGCTAGAGCTGTGGCTGCAACTGACTTGAGGCATGCAGGCAAAGCCTGGGCTACTGGATCTAATGTGCTCGAAAAATAAGCACAGGGCTTGTACTGTCCTGCTTGATCTTGTGTGAGAACAGATAATGCAGTACCATTACGTTCTGTGACAAAAAGTGTAAAAGGCTTACTGTAGTTTGGTGTAGCTAGAACAGGTGCTTGGCATAAGGCTTTCTTTAATTCATTAAAACTAAGTGTATGTTCAGATGTCCAAGGGAGGACAGTCGATACGGCTGCCTCCTGTGTCGTTAACTGTATCAGTGGCTTTGCTAGAAATGCATACTGAGGAATCCATTGTCTGCAGTAAGAAGTGAGGCCGATAAAAGCACGTACCTCCTTCTGTGTCTTGGGCTGTGGAAGACTCGCTATTAACTGGATACGGTCTGGTGTCAACTGCCTACCCCACTTGGACAGCAAGTGGCCTAAGTAGATCACTTGCTGGACACAGAACTGGAGCTTCGAAGGGGACACCTTGTGCCCCATCTCGGCTAGGAAATACAGAACTGTAAGTGACGCACGCTCGCAGTCACGTTCAGAACGGGCTGTGATCAGTAGATCATCGACATACTGGAGCAGGGCAGTGTCAGCTGGCATGTGAATATTGTCTAGTTGTCTTTTAAGTGCTTGACTGTAAATACTAGGACTTTCTGTGAAACCTTGAGGAGCTCGTGTGAATTTATAGCTCCTTCCATTTAAACAAAAACCGAAAAGGTACTGGCTGTCTGGATGAATGGGAACACTGAAAAATGCATTCTTGAGGTCTATTACAGTAAAAAATGTAGCTTCAAAATCAATGGCTGTTAATAGGGATGAAATATCTGGGACTACTGGATACTGAGGTATGATACATTTATTAAGTTCTCGAAGGTCAATCACTAATCGATATACTGGAGGTGCATTTGGATCAGTACGTTTCATGACTGGAATGATAGGAGAATTACATACATTGGAGTCAGTTTCTACAACCACTCCTTGAGCAATGAGCTCATCAATAATTTTGGATAAGGCTGCTACAGCCTCAGGTGGCAATCTGTACTGTCTGATTCGTGGCAAGACTATACCTTGCTTGAGAGTCACACGATGGGTTGTGATTTGCATACAACCAACATCAGTTGGACCTTGCGCCCATAAATGCTGTGGTACATTGGACAATCTTGGATCAAAATCACGTAATACATAGTGACCTTTAAAGTCCCTTAAGAACAAACGTATTCCTTCTGGGGAACAGCAAATTACTGCACCTAATTCTTTCAATGTTTTAATGCCTAACAAATTTTCTGGACATGACTTCGTAAGTAACAAATCAGTAGTTCGGGACAATGGACCAACTTCTAGGGAAACTGGCTTTGAAATCTCGTTTACAATAGGCTTTCCTGAAAATCCAAGGGAAACATTTCTAGAGCCTGAGAGCGGAGCCCCTGGAACCTCGTCATGACTGATAGTAGTCCTACTTGCCCCTGTATCAATCAAAAACTTTCTGTCTTTCCCTAATACTTGACTGTGTACATAGGGACCCTCTTGATCTACAGGCATCTCGATGAGAGGCAAGCCTACCTCCCTCTCTAGGCTGTTTCATGAATACTGTTGATACTCTGGATACTCTGACTGAGCATACTGGTACATCTGTTGTGTAACATGCTGTGTTGCAGCGATAGGCTGCGGTGCTGGAGCTGTCTGTTGTGCATTCTGTGGTGACTGAGAAGTCTGCGAAACTTGTTCTTGTCTAGGCGGACGTGGTCTTTCTTTAGTCTTACCAGTTGCTATATTGTGTTTCAGAACTGCACACTCGTTTATAAAATGACCTGGCTGTTTACAATAATTGCATGTCCCTTTAACGGGAGCTGCAGGATGACTGGCTTGATTCGGACCCCTCTTCTGACTGTCTTGTGGAACAGATTGTGCAACTAGTACTTTCATTTTCGTGTCTTTCATACGTCTCCTTTCATGTTCCTGCTCTTCCCTGATTCTGTTCTGGTGATACTGGAGCATCTGGAGCATTTGTGACGGGGTACTAGCTTGCCAGGTACTTTCGACTTTCAATACTCGATTTTTAACTTGTGGACTTGAATTCTCGACTAGTTTAGAAACAAAAAGATGAGGGTATGACTCGCTACTTGTCTTCAAACCACTGTTGATAATAAAACATTTCTCAAATCTAGAATAAAAATCACTAGTATCTTCATCCTGTTTCTGTTTGCATGCTGAGATTGCATCCCAATCTTCCTTTTTCGTGGCTAGTAACCTTGGCAAAACTTGTATCAATAACTCGAGCAATTCTTTACATTTGTCCCCAAGACCGGTACCTGGTACTCGTATTTTATCTTCAGCTTCTAAAGCTGTCCAATCAATCTTTTTCTCTCCCACCTCCCATTCTTTTTCCTTGAGTTTTTCATATACCCCTGCGGGCAACAGGACCTTTAGCATTTTAATAATATCTGGATACGTGTATTCTCCCATACGGAGCATGTCTTTTAACTCGCGATGGAACCCTGCTGGGTCTTTGTCGTGACAGGGAATTAATTTCTTCATCTCTAAGAGTTCCATCTTTGTGACAGGGGTGTAAACAAATACTCGTTGCATTTCACCACCCGCTGTCCTAACTGGGTGTACTTCTCGTAACGGATGCTGTCTATCTATGTAAAATGGTTTACTTTCTGGAGGTGAGACGTGAACAAAATGCGGATTCAGAAACGTTCTATATTTGTGGCGCTGTTCTAGAATGACACTAATTAAATCGGCACCTAAACCTTTCCATTTATACTGGAGTAACTCGTTCAGAACATCATGTAACGGACCTGGATCAGAATGTTGTCCCTCATACAGTGTAATGAGGTGCTGGATCATATACATACCCACCAGTCGCTGCTCGGCTGGGGGCAGTTTCAGAAACATTTGTGCCACTATTTCATCTGGAAAAGTGGTAGAATCAGTAGCCCATCGGACTGCTGATCGGGCTAGTTCTTGTTCATGCATGGTACTAAGTTCACTATAACCGATTTGTGATTTCAGAATGTGATCGGTAGCTTGAAATACTTGCTCGAGAGAACCTTGTTCTGGTGCTGGAGGAGGAAAAACTTTCTTGTGTTCTAGGCATGAATGTCGGTCGGGAAGTCTAGTTTTACCTACATACGCTATTCTGGTAGGATTCTCGTCGTCTACCTCTTCAGTAGAAGAGTCGTTTTCCTTCTCGCTTACTTGTGCTGCTTTACGATTGTCGTGTAACCTTATTATTTCCTTATGAATCTTCTTGTACATACTCTCTATACTACTGAGTGTCTTGTGTCTACCCTCGGCTATATTATCACTCCACCTTGTCAGAACTTTCATTTCGGTCGGATCTTTAGTCGGACAATCTTGTTCCCTTATTAAACAATTGATTAGAAACTTTAATAGCATGAGCTGGGTCTCAGCTTTCCTTAGAGACATGATTTCACCAATACTTTCTGGATCGTCTCCTGTACGGATGAAACGATATATTCTGTCTAGATCTTCTTTCATATTCGGTAGGGTGTCCAAATACTCGGTCACCCGTCTTACACGCAATGAATATATATAACCATATTATCATCGCCTGGGACTGGATCATAACGGCATTCGGTAAGAGCTCGCTTGATATCTGCAACGGACTGATATTTGGGCGTACGCTGTAACGCACGTTCATGTAACTCGACTAATGTTACACGTTTGTGTGGCGGCGGGGTACCAGGAGGACCTCCCCCCGCGGCCCCTAAACTGGAATCGTCGACTGATACTCTTCGTGCTGGCAGAGTGACCGATGTAGCGGGAACTTGTACTACGGGCCGGACCGGGGGTACCGTAACAGGTGCTGTAACAGGTGCCCCGGTGGCTGGAGGAACAGGAATTACATTATTTACAGGAGCTGGCGGAGCAGGATTTGCATATTCTGGGACTGTGTCGTCCAAATAGGACGAGAGAAAAATATCAGCTGCGGTCGGTTTGTGACGTAGCTTAATCGGAACTAATGGCGGCGGAAAATTACATGGTGCTTCCGGGGTTGCTTTTGGCAAGCCCTCGGCAAGAAGAGGATACATACCCTTAATGAGGGCATTTCTCTGTCTGTCTGACTGTTCGGCTTTAACTCGTTCACCTATTTCGATTAATTCCCTTTCTTGGGCTCTTTCTGAGGATTCTCTACTTAATTCTGACTTTCTGATTTCTTTCTCTGTTCTTTTATGAGATTCTTTGCACCATAACTCGATGGCATCTTTCTGGGACTGTCTGGCTTTCTTTTTCCATAATGCTTCTTCTACTCGCATGATGCACTCGGCATCCCACGTACCTGATACGGGCCATCTATACTTTTCTTCTAATTCCTTGGTGTACTCCACCCATAAATCTAGATATAATATGGCACTTATGCCATGCTTTTGATACATAAAATGACCTGGACTGTCCCTCGGCGGGACAGGAACTGCTTCCTCGAGCAGACCTTTTCTGGTTTTTAACTGACGTAATTTCGTGAACAGAGGCATAACTTAGACTGGGATCTGCACACAATACAATACACGATAAAACACAATAATAACTTTAAGAGAACAAATCACTCATACCACGACATTGAAAACACATGAAATAACATTTAAAAATAACGGTTCGGACAGAATACTATCTGGAATACTGAAAACAGAACACATGAATTTCTCGAGAACAGAACTTACTAGAACAGACTAGATGCACTGCTAAAACAGTACGAAACTTACCGGTCCCATAAAGAGACACGTCAGGACCCGCATCCACCTAAGTGGACACTTCGTGTTGGATCTGTGTACCCAAACCCACGGACCAGAGACAAATTAATTGACCCTGTCTAGATACTACCCCAGCAACGGTACTCACCGGGCAGCAAGAACGGAAAGGCCTCGGACTGGACTGGACTACTACGACGACGGACGGACGAACTTCGGACTTCAGTTACAGGTGGGCCTCCGGATACCTCGGACCTTGGACTCTTGGCTTGGGCTCTGGTCGGGACTCGCCGCGTTCCTCCACCGCCTCGTCTGGATGCTGGACCGCATCCTCCGTCTCCTCCGTGGGCCTGAGGGATACTTGAAGCAGAAATATCTGCACGTGCACGGTATGGTTCCGTCACGGCTGCAGAGGATCAGGGGGCCTGTGTGGCTTCTCCGGCGCGTGGGGAAAGGGCAATCCCTGTTCGGGCGCCATTATGTGGTAAATAAATAATTAATTACCGGTACTATTTTTCAGGATACTCATACAAATAGATAGCTCAATAAATAAGAGTCAAGATACGAGGTAGCTAGAGTTGACAGGCTTTAATTAAGCATAAAGAACTGGAACAGGACAGCCTGTACGGGGATGGGATGGCAGGGCCCGGCAGCTGCCGGGGCAGGATCTGGGAATGGCTAGCAAACTTTAATAACAGTGCACAATATTTATAGTTAAACAAATACATTGTATTCAATACAGTAGGCGTAGCAGTAGGCGGAGTTTGTAGCAGTCGCGAAAGATAAGGCATAAAGTGGGTGTAACAAGATGTGTGTACAGGGCGTATACATAGACATGTGATGCAAACGTAACAGAATATGTCATAAATGGGGCGGAAACATGGAGGGGGCTACCTGAGCAGCTGGGACCTCTAACCTAGTGGTGCGCGCAAACTGACAATGACGTGTTACTAGGGAGAACTGGGGGCTATGACTTCTGTGCTAGAAGAGGAGACGAAAGTCTGGAGTGTCAGAGCGACATGTACTCGGGCATATCTGGTATCTGGTGTTTATAGTACATGTTGATAGAATCCAAAAGTTATCAGGGCAAAGGCTAACAGACACTAAGACTGGTGCATGCATAATTCTACATGTAGTGTGTGTGCGAGGAATATTAAATGAATATTAATACAGTATTTCTCTTACATGGAGACATAAAGGCTAGACCATGACGGAAACTATTGATGCGATTCAGTAGCTTAGGAATGCAGAGAAGGAGGACTGGACTGATAACTAGAAACATAACATACTCTTGGCAGACTGGAGGCAGAGCCAGGCCGAGCCGGGCACTGTGAGGCATGAAAGTAAGCTAAGGGTCAGGGATACAGGTGGGGGCTGTATCGCTCCTCGGAGAGGGTTCAGGAGACAGGAGCTGAATCTGAGTCCGGGCCCTTTTGAGGCCTAGAAACGGGGACTTTTCAATGAATTAACGTGCACACTGAAAAACGTGGCAACGTAGCTTTACATAGGCCTAATATTCGTTGTTTTCACGAAGACTGGAAACTGGCATACTAGAGATGGACACAACTGTAACTGCGTCTTTAATCGATCAGAAGGGAATACATGCATATCGATCATGCACATATAACGTAACATGGGGAACACGTAGGCACATATAACATGGCAAAATTTACTTTTCCACATTACGAGGATTGCTCCACGTGCCCAGGTTCCAACTATAGGTTGGGACAGGAAATGGTGTAGGCTCCCCTTGGCAGAATGGAAGATGGCCCTAGAGGCATCAAAGCCCCCAAAGGGAAAGAACACAGAGGAAGCAAACAACAGTTTTAATAACTGGATCCAGGACACACTTGATAAAACTCTCCCCAAGACCATTATACATAAACAAATTAGGAAAAACGCAGCCCCTTGGTTCAGTTCTGAACTCAGGGTTTTAAAACAATCTTGTCCGAAATCAGAAAGGGCCTGGAGACAGGATCCCACTCAGCACAAGAAGGAAGTCTATAGGAAAGCCATCAGGCTATATAAAACTGAGAGAAAAACTGCTCAAGCCCACTTTTACGAATTGAAAATCAGTGCAGCTGCCATCTCGCCAAAATAAATTTTTCCAATAGCAAAATCCTTGATCTCCCCACCTCAAATATCTCCATCAATGGAAGGGGCTTTGACACGCTGCAATAAATTAGCAGTCTTCTTTCAACAAAAGATTCAAGCCACCTATACAACCTTCTCCCTTAATCAGTCTGAGTGAGATGAAACTGAGGCAACGGACCAGATCCAGGCCCCAGTGCTGGAACAACTTCATCATCTGGACGTAGAAACGCTAGACCAGGTCATTGGCAGGGTGTCTTCGGGTTCCCCGTCGGACCCTGCACCGCCTCAACATCTTGTGGCAGTAATGGACTCCATCCGTTTAACAATCATGGAGATATTAAACTCTTCAATAACAACCAGCACTGTCCCCTCACAGTGGAAGTGCGCGATGGTTAGAGCCTTACTGAAAAAGCCCAGTCTGGATCAATCAAACCTCACCAACTACCGTCCAATCTCGCTTCTGCCCTGGCCGAGCAAGTTGTTGGAGAAACATATTAATAACATCCTGGTTGACCATCTAGAATCTAACAACTTGCTAGATGCCACGCAGACCGGCTTCCGTCCTCAGCATGGGACGGAGACCGCTCTGTTGATGGTAACAGAAGAGGCAAGGAAGTTGGTGGATGAGGGGGGAATGGCTGCCATCATTCTTTTAGATCTAAGTGCAGCGTTCGACACGGTCAATCATACCATCTTGGCCGACCAACTTGAGAGTGTCGGAGTAACAGGTGCCGCATTGGCATGGTTTTCCCCCTTCCTCAGCCACCACCACTTCCAGGTTTTCGAGGAGGACGTGACCTCTTCCAGTCTACCTCTGGAATGTGGAGTTCCACAGGGCTCGGCCTTAAGTCCGACGCTCTTTAATGTATACATGAGGCCGCTAGCGAGGATTATCCTTCCATTTGGCATTAAAATCGTCAGCAATGCAGACGATACCCAGTTAGTGGTATCTCTCCACCAAGTTAATGGTTCATCCAGCACCTTGGCTCCCTGCCTTGAAACAGTAGCCAAGATGATGGAACGTACCTACCTTCGCCTCAATGGAGACAAGACAGAGATCATGCTGTTGGGTAATCCCTCCCCCACTGCCCTTGTCCCCATGTGGCTACAATGTCTGGTTCCTGCACCATCTCCAAAGCCACAAATAAAGAGCTTGGACATTTGGCTTGACAATTCCCTCAACTTTGGATACCAGGCCACTGTGCTCTCTTCAACTTGCTATGGATTGCTAAGAATGCTCCGCAAAATTATACCTCTTCTTCAATTTGAGGCTAGAAGGATAATGGTCCAGGCACTTATATTGTCCCGGCTGGACTATGGGAAAATCCTGTATCTGGGAGCCCCTCAGGCCAAAATCAACAAACTACAGGTGGTCCAGAATAGTGCAGCAAGGATGCTCCTGCAGGTACCACGGCGTCAATCAGCAAGACCAGCCCTATGACAGCTGTACTGGCTGCCCATGGCAGCCAGAATACAATTTAAGGCAATGTGCCTGGCGCACAAAGCCATGTGGAAGTCCGGTCCATCAATACTGCACTCATTATTAACACCCTATATGCCACCTAAAGCTCTACGTTCTAGTTCCCTTCATCTGGCCATCACCAAGAAAATAAGGAAGGCGAGATGGGGAGGACGCTCCTTCTCATTCACGGCGGCCAAACTGTGGAACTTTCTTCCACCAGCTATACGAGGGAACAGCAACCTATCGATCTTCCGCAAGCTCCTAAAAACTCACCTGTTTGGAATGCCCTCTTAGTGGTGAAGACTGACGTGTCACTTTTCCTTTTCTCATACTCATTTCTGGAAAACCTTCTCATACGTGTGACCATATTAGGGTCTAAATCTGACATCTTTATATCTAATGATGGGACTAATCCACGCGACTTCCTGCACGCCGTGAGGGGAACGGCCATACCGCTCACCTAACTCCGCCGTGAGGGCAACGGCACTGGCGGTAACCGCATCTTTCTGCCCCCTCCGGATCCATCAGCAGCTGAGGGAGAACTACAGCTCCCAGCTGCCCCGGCGCAACAGGGTCACCGCCGACGCGCCGGGAGGCGCTTGAAAACACCAGAGCGCCGAGCGCTCATTGGGGGACTACTCCACGCGACTTCCTGCACGCCGTGAGGGGAACGGCCATACCGCTCACCTAACTCCGCCGTGAGGGCAACGGCACGGGCGGTAACCGCATCTTTCTGCCCACGCCGGAACCATCAGCAGCTGCCCCGGCGCAACAGTGTCACCGCCGACGCGCCCGGAGGCGCTTGAAAACACCGGAACGCCTCTCGCCCCGCAGGTTGGGCGCGGGAGCGCGCCGGGCTAAGCCCGGGCAAAGGGCGGGCTGTCTGTGGCCGTCCGGGGCAGGAGGAGGAAGGGCTGGGCCAACCCTCTGACATCAGCCGAACCATGGGTAAGCGCAAGAAACCAGCCAATGTAGAGGAGGGGGGGAAGAAGGCTAAGGTGCCTAGACACTCAGAGTCCATTATTTCTTACCTCTCATCAGCTGTCGGGGTCCTTACTAAGGAAATTGAAACTGCCGAGCAAGAGTTGGGATTGGTACCCTCTCCCCCCATAATCACTTCCAACTCCCAGGATTTTCAGGACATTGTCCCTGCGGCTCATATCCCACTAGAGCCAGTGGTGACTATTATAAAACCTTCATCTGTGGCACAATCTAATACTGCTCCTCTTCTGGGATCTACCCAAGTGTTACACCTGCCAATGAAGGCCCAGTTGAGTGGTCATGCCCCAAAAAAGAACAAGGAAAATCGGGAAAAAGCGAAGGACATTGCAGCTGCAACCCCAAGGGTTAACGATTTGCTGGGTGAACAGCTTGAGGCCCTATTTGTTGCATGAATTGAGCCCTTGCTATTGGGAATAGTAAAAGACATTGTGGACACCATGAACACTTGCCTTGCGGGCCTATTAAAGTAATGCGCCCTTATTGACAGACTTGTTAATGAACGCACTGTCTCCCCAGAACATCAAGGAGTATTTACAGCTATGTCAGGGAACAGCACTCAAAAGGAAGTTATGTCATCTGTTACTGCATTATCAAGCTGTGGGGTGGAGGTTGCAAATGTGAGGCTGGGGGCCTTACACACAGCCCCTATTAGTTCGGAGGCAAACCATCCCAAATATGGTAGGACCGGTAGGCCAGCCGAATCATCTGGCTTAGTTTCTAACAAAAGGGTGGTGGGTTGTCGAGTAAAAATAGATCTACCTCCTGAAGCTGCCCCCTTAGTAGCAATTTTCACCGGTATTCCCCCACTCAAAGAGGGAGAGTGCGAATCCACCTCAGACCTAATAGTAAAGGCTAGATCCTGGTGTGCTGACGCCAGCAGTGGTGGGCCAAATATTTCCAACAGGATCATCATGGCTTGGCGGGTGGGCTGGCATGGCAAGCAAGTGAAGACTATACAGGGGGATTGCGTGATAATAAACTTCGACAGTCATGACATGGCCCAGAGATTGTTTTGGGATGGCTCAGAAATATTGGAAACAGCCCAAATGAGACCGGTCCCTTTGGGCTTTTTCTACCCACCCCCATTTAAGAATTAAGGTGATCACCACTTACCTATGATAAGGCAAGGGACGAGCCCAGCTATAAGAGGGGAAAGATCAGGCAGGAACCCACGCTTGGAATGTCTAAGGAGGGAGCCAGCAGTTCAGGTTGCACCCTACTCTCAACCAGTGCATAGACTTGAGGAGGGTGGCAGGCCGGCCCTGAGTAACCGTTTTTCCCCTCTGTCAAACATTGAGGAAATTGATTGACTACCAGTCCCTATGCCACCCCCATTAGCTAGGGTGCCCATAACAAACGGGGTAGCTGCTTGTAAAATCATCAGCTGAAACATAGCTGGAATTACAGCTAAAAGGTCAGATGATGCATGGGTTAAATTTGTTAGCAGTCACAACATTATAGCATTCCAGGAATCTTGGGATATCTCTCCCAGTTACTGGATGGACGGTTACACTAGCTTTTGCATCCCGGCTATCCCCAGTTCCGCCGGCAGAGCAAAGGGAGGCCTTATCTTTCTCTCCTCCTTAAAACTTAAGGGGGCCTTTAAATTGGTCAAAGTTGCTTCCCCTAATTTTTTAGTTGTGGAATGGGTGGTATCTCCTATCCGCAAAACGATTTTTATTAATTTTTACAATTCCCGGACAAGGGACAATGGCTACGATCACATTGCCACCTTAGAAATTTTGTTATCTACTGTCAGTCAAAATAGTTCCACTAACCCTGAGTTTATCTTACTGGGTGATTTTAATATTCACCCCTGCAGCGATTCGTGCCGCATTGAAGAGCATGAGGCCCCATGTGGCGCGGAGGTTCCCGATTTCGAGCATACGTTATGTTATGTTATGTTATGTTATTAATGGGTCTTGTATAGCGCAACGGCTACTCCAAAGGAGTGTCCCGGCGCTTTGTGCTCCAGACCCAGAAAAGAGACTAAAAAAGAACATAACAGTTAGCAGAACAACAGAAGAAAGGGGGGAACAAAACTCTACCCAGCGAATAACCAAGTCTTGAGACCCTTCCTAAAAGCAAACAGATTGGATGTGGATCGTAAGACCAATGGTAAAGAGTTCCATAACTGAGGGGCCAGAAATCTAAAAGATCGCCCACCCAGACGTGCCCTCTTTATACAAGGAACTACAGCAAGTGCTAAAGACTCCGATCGTAAGGATCGTGTCGGCTGATAAAAGTTCAGCCTCTTCTGTAGGTATTTTGCACCCGTGGCATGCAGTGCTTTGTGGGCTAATGTCAAGGCCTTGAACATTATCCTCTTCCGTATAGGAAGCCAATGGAGGGATTGCAGCAGGTTAGGGGCACTGGCTCGACGGTGCAGACCAAAAATCGCTCGTGCTGCAGCATTCTGGGTCACCTGCATGCGCTGTAAAAGGTATTCTGGGAAACCCAGATACAGAATATTAGCATAATCCAATCTGGATCCAATGAGGGCCTGAACTGTTATTCTCCGATGCTCCTCAGACAGCAGAGGGAAAAACTTTCGGAGCATCCTGAGGATCCCGAAACAGGTCCCAGTCAAGGTTGCCACCTGGGATTTGAGCGTTCTTGGCCCATTTAGAAGACTGGGCTGGAGGGGACTTGTCAGCAGGCCACCAATCATGCCAGTCCGGATCCACGGGGCATCCAAAGAAAAGTATCTCGGATTTATCCGAGTTGCACTTGAGGCTGTTCAGATGGAACCAATTGAAAACAGCCCCAAGGCACTCACGGATACTTTCCCCATCGAATTCTTCTGGAGGGGCCCTGGAATCGCTGTTGGTGAATTTTAATTCATTTGAATCAACTCAGTCTGAGGGGGGGGGGGCAGAACAGTTACCTATAAGGGCTCTGACCCAGGATCAATAATAGATTATATCTTCCTGTCCCCAGGTATTTTATATAGGGATGTTTCTTATAGAGCAATTGTTTCCGCATACAGTGATCCCAATCCTGTGCTGCTTGAGATGTCACGGGGCGATGATGTGGTTCATAAACTCTGCCTCGCCAAATCGTCAATAGGTCAGCATTACGCCCTGTGGATCAAGGGAGAAGGTTGAAATGGTCAAATCGCGTCCCAGAGAACTTTATGGAAGAATTACTTCATAAAATTAGGGAGAATATGATGGTTTGCCAGGACTCAAATGCCGCTACCCATGAAATCATGGGGGCTTTTGAATCCGTATGCACACAAATCTCTAAAGACCTAACGACCAAAACAGGGAAGGGAGGTAAAAAGCAGCATAGATGGTTTGACTCAAACTGCTCGAAAGCCCATAGAGCGCTTATTCAAGCCCTAAAACAGTCCCCAAGAGACAAGGATGCCATTGCCTCCCTTAGGAAGGAGTACAAGCTAACCATTAAGGGTCAGAAAAATGACATAAAGAAGGCTGCCTGGGATAACCTACTGTCTACTGATGTTTTACGTGACATTAGTCAATTCTGGGCTATAATTAACCAGCCTTTCTACTCAGAGGCAGAGAACATGGTCATGGACTGTGTTATACCTGACGAAAAATGGCTGTGTCACTTTAGAGAGGTGTATGGAGACAAGGATTTGGGTCACCTAGACTCTCCCTTTGTAGCAACCGAGTCCGCCCCCCTACTATTTGATCAAACAGAAGTAGAGAGAGCCATTCTGGAGACCTCAAAGAACAAGGCTCCTGGGCCAGACGGTGTCCCTGCCGATCTCTATTCTTTAGGGTCATCATTCTTAATGCATAATAATGAAGTCCTGATGATGGTCTTATGAAATTATTCCCAAAGACCGAAACGTCGACTACAAAGTCTAATTCTGCCTGATTTTCATCTATCATCATTGATTTTCATTTATCTTGTTGATTTGAAATCATTGTATTAACATTATTTAGCAGTATTGACTTATTTTGGAGATTTATAGTAGGAGTATATAGGATGCTCCTCATCTATCCCAAATGCATTTTCCAGTACCCTTTTTATTCACTGTAAAGAAAATAATAATTCTTTGACTAAAACCCTGTTTTTTGTATTTATTTGTTTTGTTAGTGTGGTAACAATATTGATTTTGTTCTAATATCAATTTAAACGCAGCCACCAATTGACATTAGTGTGGGCAATCGATTCATTTACTTCCCACGGTGGCCTAAATTCACAATTTTCAAACAAAATCCCTTGCTGGCATATTTTTTTGAATAGATCTCTAAAGACATCTACCAAAGTTTTAGGCTACGATATTAACAAATGTTTTCTCTGCTGCCAATGGTAAGCATTTCCCCTCTTCCTGGGCTACTTCAATTATCGTGCCCATTTTCAAAAAAGGCCAGCGAGAAGACCCAGGGTGTTACAGACCCATTTCCCTCCTAGACTCGGGGGTCAAGATACTAGGTAGAATTTTGCTGGCGAAACTAAGGGACAGCATTGAGAGAAGTGGGGGGCTTTCAAATATCCAGTATAGGTTTAGAGCAAGGAGAGGAACTTTGTAGCAATGCTCTAACTTGCATTTGCTGATTGCGAAATATACTGTAGCCAAGGAGCGGTCGTTATTTTTGGCCTTTATGGACCTCTCCTCGGCCTTCGACCTGGTGAACAGGGCCAAACTATGGGCCATGTTATTGGAGATTGGGATTGACGTGGCATTGGTAAACTTCATGGCACCCCTCCACCAGGAGCTATTTGCTACAGTTAGAGTCACCAAAGAGGGAAGGTGCACGAGTCGTTTCAAATCTGAGCGAGGAGTGGCCCAGGGTTGCATTTTGCCCCCTCTCTTATTTACAATCTACATAAATGGCCTTGGAATCCATTCGGAGGCAGTGAATGGGGACGTTCCACGTGTAGGAGAAGCAAGGATACCGGCTCTCCTATACGCGGACGATGCAGTCCTAATAGCTCGCACTGGCGTGGCCCTCCAGCGATTGCTGGATGCTTTTGGGATATTTATGGACAGGTTGGATTTGAAAATACATGCAAAAAAATCTCACACGATGGTGGTTGGTCGCCATAAAAACAAGAATAAATCTAAAATCTTTTCGTGCAAGGGTGAGGTGGTGTCCAGGGTAGCAACCTTCCCCTACTTGGGGGTCCTGTTCAACGAGAATTGCTCGTGGGGCCCCCAAATTAAGGCAAAAAGCTTGTCCGTGGCTAGATCTTCTTCTGCCCTACTGGGGTTCGCAAAAAGGCTGGGGGCCAGGCCTATGGAGGCTCTCCTAAAAATGTATAACTCTAAGTGTATCTCAATTGCCACGCATGGTTCTTCCTTATGGGGTTACACACATCATGATTCAATCCAGAGGGCAGAAAACAGGTTTTTGCAATCACTTTTGTCTGTCCCTCAATCCACTCCGACCTTCTCCATCCATGTGGAGGTGGGTTTGAACCATGTTACCGACATGCTTAGTCTGGCCCCCCTATTATTTTGGTTGAAGACATGGCTCAACGAGGAATTAACGTTGAATCATTCAATCCTGTTTAACGTCTTGTCATTAGATCATGCTAAAAAAGTCCCCTGGCTGGAATTTCTGAGAAAGACCTTTGGCCAGCTGGGACGGCCAGAGCTCTTTTCGTCACCATCCAGTATCAGGAGGGAGGATGTCAACTGGACCAAAACGCACTTTATGGATACTGTTAGATTGCATTACATGTTAATGTATTCCCCTACACTTGAGCCATACCTTAAGATTGTTTCCAGGCCATTTTACAGGTTTTTTCTGACCAAGTTCAGATTTAATCTGATCCATTTTTATTTGGGTAATTGTCAATCATGGGCCAAACCAGAAAGGGGCCCACCTTGTAACTGTGATAATTATTCACCTCAAGATACCATGCACTTTATTATGTTTTGTGGCCACTTTGCGGAAATAAGGAAAACATATCGGTTGCCTATTTTAAGGGAAGCTGGCTTCATTCACGTGAGGCCAGCTTTAGTCTATCTTCAGTCCTTGAGCTGCCCCTAGATTATATTCAGTGTGGCTAATTTTCTGGTGGCGGCATCCAGAATTAAGCCACATAGTGCGATTATGATTGTACCATAAAGCACTTTTATCTATGTGTATTATTGCACGGACTGTTTTTGATGAATTATACTGTATATGTATTTTATGATATCGGAAAATTGTAATGAACTCAGAAAATAAATTTTAAATCTTTTGTATGTAATGTTTTATCCCTTTTATGATTTTTAACAAATTGAATAAAGTGTATTTGACTGACTGACTGATCTAATGATGGTCTAGGACATTCAGCTCTGAGGCGGTTTCTCACTTCCTTCTCAAAACTTTAGCTGAGTCTACATTGTACACAGCCTGCCACTTATGGGTTAGGAAGTCAGCCCACAAAATGCAAAGGCACTATATTGAGTTAAGTGTGAGCATTCAAGAAATGTCTTGCCTCTTACGTTTCTTCATTTCAGCGATGGTCAAATAGCCTCTTGGGAGGAATCTGAGTGAGATGAGTTTTCTCTTGTATGATGTGTCTTGCTAATGGTTTGAGAATTTGAAGTGTCCCCTTTAGTGTCATGAGAGCTATATTTGTGATCAGCCAAAAGGTTCAGTGTGTGTGAAGTCTCCAAATGTGGCCATCTGTTTGGTTTAGCCATAGATTTCCCAAGCCCTTTTTCATAGCTAATCTTAGAATGCCCTGAGCTAGCACCTCCGTCCTGCACTAATTGCCTTTGTGTGAAGAGCTTGAGCAATCAGGTGATAAGATAAGGGCCACCGCTGGGACTTTATTTACTGATAACTGGCCCAAATTGTCCAGTGCTTCTCACAGTCAAATAAATCACCAACTCCACACCCTCCCCAAGGATCACAGCTCGGGACCTCCTCACCACACAGATTACTGCCACCATCATGAGATCCATCCCCTTTGGCACACCCAGGGATCCTTGTCTCCACCAAATGTTACACTTGGGGAACATCTCCATCAGCAAAGAACTCACCTTAATCCTCAACACTTCCATCTCTGTGGCCTCCTACCCCGCAGAAACACACTGAGATCAAATCCCTGCTCAAGAAACCACTGTGCTGACCCTCAAGAACTACAAAACTACTGGCCTATCTCCTTTCTAAACATCACGGCTAAAATCCTGGAAAAATTAATTTACTGCCAACTCACTGACCACCTGGAGAACAACAACCTCCTGGACCCCCCCAATCTGGATTACAATTAAACCATATCACAGAGACCATCCTGGTCACAGCCACTGATGACATCAAGTCTCTCTTATATCAAGGGGACACTGCAGCCCCGATCCTGCATGCTCTCCGAGCAGCATTCCATACAGTGTCCCACCACATCCTCCTAAATAGGCTCTATCAGATGAGACTCCAAGATGATTACCTCAGATGGATCACATCTTCCCTCACTAGAACAACACTAATGCCTCACATATTACACCTCAGACCACAAAAACATCCCCAAGACTCCTCTTTCTCACCCTGTTCAAAGCATACATGGCTCCCTCGCCACCTTGGTCATTGCCCACTGCATGAACATCATCTTGTACACAGATAATACTAAACTCATACTCTCCCTATCAGCTAACCCCACCAACAGCAAAGCAAGTTTTCACAGGTGTATTTACTAGCATGACCAGCTGGATGCAAAGCTGCCTCAACCCTCACACAGACAAAACAGAAGTACTTATCTTAACGGATCAATACTTCCCTCTGGGACAACACCTGGTGGCCAGCAGAACTATGCCCCTCCCCACACACTCAGAACATGTCAGGAACCTCAGCATCATACTTGACAGCAGGCTCAGTATGAAAAGCCAGATAAAGTCAGTATTCCCAACTTGCTTCATCACTCTACGCATGCTCAGGAAAGTCTTCAAGCAAATACCCATCAGCACCAGAGGCACCGTCACCTAGGCCCTCATCACCAACACCCTGGATTACAGCAACACCCTCTATGTAGGGATAACCACCCAGCTTCTAAACAGACTACATACTATATTAACACAACAGGAGTGATGGCAGTGGATATTCAATAACAGCCAGCACCTCTGTTTTGTTTGCACATAAGACAGATAAAAGCAATCTATTTCAGGCATGCTCCATGCCTCTACACAGTGCCACCCGCAGTGCTAGTAATCATATACAGAATCATCTATATATAGACAGCTATACAAAACAATGACAGAGCACAACCACACAAGTATATGGTTGACTATATACAGTCAAGGAAATTATTTAATATACAAAAATGAAAGAACATATAAGGGATTTCTCATAAAATCATGATCGTCCTATATTAAAAAGTCAAGCTTCCAAAGTGGAATGGATGACAATCGTACAGGTCCCTGTCACGATGTCAAATGCAGCTAATATATTTGTAATACTAGAAGCGTCCAGAATAGAGATAGTTGCAGTAAAAATGGCCAATAAGCCCAGAATCGTTAAAGACGTCTTGAATGTGTATATCAGACGCTCGAATAATACAGAGACTAGGGTACGTGTCTTTCCCCAGAATAATATATTAAAAATGCGTAGGTAGGCGCAACCCAGTGGTTCCCCAGATGTGCGTTCAAAAAGAGTCGCCTGTCAAGTAAAGTTTTGTCTGCAAAAATCCCTCGTCAGTCTCCCGGTGTCCCGCGTCCCGCGTCCCGCGTCCCCTGTCCGCGTCCCGCGCCGGTGGAATTAGTATCACATATCATTGTTTTATAAGACTACATACTATGCACAACATAGCAGCCAGGCTCATCCTCAACCTCCAGAGGCAAGCCCATATCACCCCTCACCTCAGATCCCTCCACTAGCTCCCCATACAGAAGAGTTGTCGGTTCAAAATGATGATCCATGCCTACAAAGCCCTTCACAATGTGGGACAAGCCCACCTCAACACCAGGCTAAACTTCCAAAAACCCAACCAACAACTGCGAACCTTCGCCCTCGCTCACACTCCTCAGCACTGCCGCAGCAGGATAGGTGGCCACTCCTTCTCTTACTTGGCCACGAAGACCTGGAGCAGCATCCCCTCCACCTCAGGACTGCCTCCACACTGCAAGAATTCGGAAACATCCTTAAGACCTGGCTGTTTGACTGACGACCCTCAACAGCATAATACCTTCCCGCGCATGGATACCCTCACGGGTGATAAGCAGTGCTTAAAAAATCCTGTTAGATGATCATCCATGAGGTAAATGTCAATGTTGTAGGACAGTGATCCTGCATCAATGTGACATAGAAGTGACGTTACTTAAGGAGAAAACAGACCTGGGATATTCTTATACCTCTGAGGAAGTAGGCAGAATTTTCTCTGGAATCCTAAAATGGGAAATGCCATTAAGTCCCAGCATTCAGGTGCTATGTTTTGGCAGAAAATGCCATTGGAAACGTCCAAAGTCGTTTTGCATCTTTTGTGCACAATGTTGTTCATTAGTGATGCGTTGTGTGATACATCATGCACTGGTGAAAGTTTGGCTCATGTTGCTGACTGTGTAGCATGTAAGAGGTTTGTGATTGTGCTGTACAGGGCAATGGCATTGATGGCTGGGGTTTTTCGACTGCATGTGATGCGCATAAACAAAGCTTCTCTTTCAGCGCTTTTGCAATTTCCCAGCTGAAACAGCTCGTGTTGTGCGACCAGATCGTCTCAAAGACAGAGCACTCCTCTGTTACACTGTGAAGCCACCCTCACAGAGCTGTATCGGGAACTAGGTGGCAACAGCATGTTCTGCTACTACTGTCCAGAGTCTAGCGCCAAAGAGGGCCTTGCAGGGCGCTGCAGGGCTTGTGCTAAGATGCTTTGGTGGCCGTGCACCTAGGAGCTGCTTCTGACAGGTGTTTTCAGTAAAGCGCTGAAGGGTTTCAAGAAGTTTCTAGAGAGGAGGTCCTATAACATGCATTGTTAAGAATGTCCTAGAACAGTGCTACTTCTGGACTTCTCGGCACTGGACTCTGATGACAGTTCAGCAGGTTTTAGCCAGGCACACAGAGAATTTATTAAAAAATGGTTACCCCTGGAGTCCTGCTCACCACCAGGTGTTTAGTTTTGGTGGTTTGTTGCATCCCTCTGGCCCATGGAGACCAGGTACATCTTCTTTGTTTTTTCTCGCTTCGTGCTGTGTGGTGTCCAGCAAGAACTTCTTAACCTTGTCCCATATGACTCAATCTTTTATTTTGTACTCTTGGCCAAGGGTTCTCCATAATTTTTTTTAATTTTTTTTTCTATTTTGTGTTTATTTGTATTATGTATTGATTTCTTATTATCATTTTGCTCTCTTTTTTTCTGCCTCTGGGGTGTTATCATAGGGTCTGCAGCCATGAGCTTCATTGCTGAGTCTCTCATGTGCCCCCGCGATAGTGATCTGGGACAAGCAGCCCTTCTTTTCTGCCCCTCAATTGCAGGATCTCCCAACATGTGCATTTATTCAGAGGCCTCAAAGGCACTCATCCACACATCTCAGCACTTAGCCTTCTCCCCTGTAGCATCCAGGCACTAGTACGATCGGTGCCTCAAGTTTGTGAGCTAAAGGGGCTATTACAATGTGTCTCCCCCACCACCTGCCAGTCAGCACTCAGTAATGAATCACTAGTTTTGGAATTGGGAAACCTGTCATATGTACACCAAAACAAGGTTTGCCAGAAGCAGTTCTGCTCCGACTGAAGTATGTTGAAGTCAGAATTGCAGCCTGAGTATTTAAATGCACCATTACGATAAAAGGGAGGGCTGGCAGTTATTAAAGCACACAAGTTGCAGGGATCACAGTAATGCATTCACTCACATAATATTTTCTCACAGTGGGTGGAACTATGTGGATTATCATATAGTTGTTTTGCAACTCCGTGGAATTCCGGGGAGTACAACTCCGGGAGCTATACCCACTTCTACTTTTAAGGGGGTGATGTTGCTGTTGGAAACAGGATTTGTCTTCCTCTGTGTACCAGCTGGCCTGTGGTCAGGCTCTTGCCAATGGGTTGAATTTGGGTGGACTAGGGTATTGGTGCATATGGTTATTCGGTTGTTGAGGTTTTGTACGGCTTTCAGCTAGTTGCTGGTGTGCTCAGGACGGTGCTATGAGAGGACGGATTCAAATTCTCTTCTGAGATGCATTTCCAGTTGTGGCAGGTGGTTCCGATTGAGGTAAGTCTGTGATGGAGTGAGATGGGTATTCTGAAACTGACGAGGGAGTGATTTGTCCAGGTCATAGTTTCTGGCTTGTCGACTGTGACTTTGTTGCTAGAGGAGCAACATGGTCAAATAAGTGTCCGGTGTTGTCGGTTGGTTCAGTAACATACTGGATAAGGCCAATCTATATGAGATTTTCTATAGGGCGTAAAGTTTGGGTCGGTGGTATTCTATGGGAAAATCCATGATGTTGATGGTGGAAGTGGTTATAGGTTCCGGTGGTCTGTATAGGAGAGTTCCGCCCAGAGGAGTAGTTGGCTGTCATGCTTGTCTTGAACATGAGGTATTACATGTAGCTAGTGGGGGTGTTCGTGTAGGTGGTGAAGTTGATAGTATCTATGAATATGATGGCTACTCCACCTCTGGACTTGTGCTGATGGTCTTGGCTTCCAATCTTCTAGCCAGCAGGGATGGGTGTTTCAATATACAGTGCCAAGGTTGCGTTTAGCCATGTTTCTTTAAAAAAGGTTGGGAGAATGGTCATGTAGTAGGTCCCATATCTCCTTGACATATTTGGTGAGTGAGCAGGTGATGAGAAGCATTCGTGCATGTGTGGTGTTTTGTCTGGGTGGTGTTGGGTCTAAGTGTGCGTGAGCGGGTGGCTGGTTTCTGTAAGTATGAACAAGTGGACTACTTGGTGCTGTTGGAGCAGGAGTGATGGGTATAGGGTGTGGGAGAGTGCATGCGAACTTGCAGTAGGAATATGTGAACACTCCTTCCATGTTGTGTGGTGCAGTGTGGCAGCAGTATAGCAAGCAGAAACCAAAGTTATGAGCATGGAGGAGCTACGCAGGGTATTGGTGGGTAGGGTGAGGACCACGGTTCCTGGAACTGGGCACAGTCCAGGCGTGTAGTCTTCAGTGTTACAGTCACCATTAAATAGTTCCTGGGAAGAAAGTAGGGCACTGTGGGCAGGAAACCAGTGATGTCACTTCCTTTGCAGATCGATGATGGACTATCCAGTGATGTCACCTCCTGTGAAGAAGGGCAATGGGAAGTTGCTCCCTCTCCAATGTCTTTGGTTTAAGCCATGTGACTCTTGCACAATTGTACTAATTATATAACTACCTTTGTATAATGATTTATGAACTAAACTGTTTCTTGGAGATTGTGGGCGTGTTGTTTGCCCTTAAATCTAGCAGACAGCACCAAACTGATCTGATCTCTATTCTATAACTTTGGTTTATTCACTAGAACTGAACTTTATTTGGTCCTGCTTAATTATTTCTTGCTATTTATTCTGAGCTTCATGCTATTGCTTGATACAAACGACTAACCAACTTACTTCTAACTTTTCAAATTTGGCTTCTGTAATGATTTTTAACTTAACCTTTGCAGTTTTACTATACTATTTGTACCATGTTCATTTTAAAGCCAAATGCGCTTTCCAGCTTGTATTATGATTTGTTGACCAGAAACCGGCTGAGGATCAACTAAATCCTTGCACATTAACACTGCTCCTGGGCAGTCAGAAGTGATTTAAATAATTTAAATTAGAATTGGAAAAGCGCCCAATCGTTGAAACATACCTAACACAGGACGTTGGATAGAATTGGGCACATTGCTGAACAGCATTAATCTACCTTAAAAGCCTTGTAAGAAAGACATCTGCTTTGGAAGAAGTAGCATCTAATTTACTTACCTATGTAGGCTGTTTTCTGATGACAGTAAGTGATAGATGCTCTTTTAGACTCGTCCAGTTGGTGGCATTGCAAAGAAACAACTTGTCTCAAAATTCTGAACCTTGCAGCGCTTCCCTCCTGCCAGGCCACACAATGAGATCCATTCCTTAAGAAAACAAAAAGATCTATGTTTGAAACTCTATAGTGTTTTTATTTTCAAGGAAATGAAAATTCGAACTACTTTGGCGTCTGAATCCCAGAGTCCATCATACCATGCTAAAGAGGTAAGCTAACTATGATCAACAACCATTCAATTAATCGCTAAAGTGAATGAATAAATAAATAAATAAATATATTTTTAACTCTTTGACCTGGCAGAATGGAATTGAATATGAGTAAAATACCGCTCGGATACTTGAAAACTATGGGCTATTTGGCCACTGCGTGTCCACAACTATGTCTGTTCCTGAAAAGGAAATGCAGCAGAATTCTCAGTTAGCTATGTTGTGTAGGCGCAGATGAGAGCAGAGACAAAGAGGGCTATGAAGGGTTCGACTGGGCTAATAAACTTCCTGCCCTTTCCTACCTAAGACCACACCCATGGGTATGCCAAAGTGATCCAGAACTCTCCTTTCTCCCTCCATAGAGTCCCTTTAATTAGTACAATCCAGAGCAGTGTTGTCCTAACTGCCAGTCACCACCTACTGGTGGAGTGTGAGACGATTTTTGGTGGGTGGGGGAAGTCTGAGCAAAAAAGAAATGGCATATCAGCAAGGGCCAGCGATAATTATCGCTAAGCGCACTTAGCTCTAGGATAATTAGTTCTGGCTATCGCTGGATTCTATCGCGGAGATAGCGTGCTATCAGCAACGCTTATCTCCAAAGCGATAGAAATCCAAGCGTTAGCAACAAAACAGTGCGATGATCACTGGAAATCCAGCGATAATCGCACTGCAACAGGCGATACCTTGCTGATAGGGCAGGGTGGACTTAGTCATGTAATCCACCTACCATTGGATTACATGGCTAAGTCATTTTGAAAGCAGGGGTACAGGAACCAGCGTTAAGCGCAGTTAGCACTCTTTTAATGATCACTAAGCAGTTTAGCAATTTCCTTGATGATTGGAGTAATGCCGGTTAGCGATATTCTCCACCTTATTTTGCAAGGGTACGCCCACTTTGCATCTCATTGGCGATGCAAAGATGTGCGTAAGGGAAATCAGCGCTGATAGTCCGATAAAATGATAGCCACTTTTTGTCCAAAAACGGACGCTACAGCGGCAATAATTTTATCACCAGCCCTTGCTAATATGCCCCAAAGATACCTTTAAATTCTGTGTTTATCTTTTCACATTCTCCACTGATTCAAAGACAGGTCAAATGTCAGGCTATATCTTGTGAAAAATGCATGCAAATTCGTTTAACACAGGGATTGGTGTTAACCTTTCTTTCTCTGACTGCAAAGGGAGAGGAGTTTTTACTTTTTTAGAGGGAGAGTGCAATGAATGACTGTAGGATGTCGTTTTTGTGCAACACACAACAACATGCAAATATCTGTAAATGCACTGTGTGTATTTAGCAGTTAGGAAAGCAAAAAAGAAGCACATTTTTCATCATTCTAAAGTGTGCTGGAAACAGAGATTTAAATATAATCAAACCAAATCAAGCTACTTTACTTGGTGAATCACAAATGAGAACTATTCACAGAAACCCGATGTCCACACATTATCATTTGAGTGCTATATAGTTGAATCAGTAAAACTGACTGTCTGTGTAAATTTAGTAGCCATTTTAAAGGAAAATGTGCTGTCTCTATATGACAATGTGCCACCACAAGATGCTTTCCTTACATTCTAAAATAGCCTCCCCTCATTTCCATTAAAGTTCGATGGTTCGCAAAAATGTGCCGTTCTAAAAAGTAGGACGTGGTTCTAAAATATTTGGGCAGCACTGATCTAGAGCAAACCAGAGAAAGGTGTCCCTAGGGTGTTGTCAACAGGACCCTGCATGGGAAACCTCATAGTCATCTCTTTCTAGGTGCAAGGAAAAATGTGGACGGGCCATTGTGTTCAAATCCCTGGTGCGACTAAGGGCTCACGTGCCAATCGCCGAGGCTACAAGAAGGCTCTTGTCCCCTGTTTCTAAACCTTGCTCGGATTCATTCCTGTCATTAGCAGCTTCGCGGTTATCTTCCTTGAATGTAACTTATCGCTCTTTGCATGTTCCATTGCTTCACTGCTGGCAGGGCTCCAGATGGTGCAGCCTCGCTGAGAATCTCTGAACACCGCCAAGACTGCGTTTCACTGCTGTCTGCTCAAAACATGCCTTCCAGGGGTCTCTTGGTGACGCAGCGACTCCCGTCAGCAGTTCTACAAACCTCCCGAGGTTTAAAAACACATTTCAAATGGCTGTTTCTTATTCTGCGCATAGCAGGCAATTGCCATCTGCCATCGAAACATCAATTGACATATGTATATAATATTTATGAAAGGGTTAGCCAGATGCTATAGAGCCTGACTGAAGTCCTGTCACAACCAGACACATCAAAATGTTTCACAACCAGCCTCATTTGTAAACCAGTCGGCTATCAACTTACGTTGTGATGGAAAATGGCAGCCAGGCTCCCTGCTCCGAAAGAAGTTCCACAGCTGCATGTATCCTGTACTCTTGTGACGCAGAGTGTGAGATCACAGATCAGACTGATGTGGAGCCTCTTTTTATGTTACCAGGTTCTTCTTTCCAGTCCTTTCTTTATCAGACATGCTCATTCTGGAACAGGTAACCATATAATGACCACTTTACAAGGAGTGAGGGGAAACTGCGTCAGTATTCTTGCCTCATATGCAGCTGAGCTTCCCGGTTGCAGTAGAACATTGGGCCTTTGTAATCGAAATAACTTTAGAGTCAGTGTTCACCCACTGAATCCTGCATGGTATTCCTCGTTTCCAGATGCTCTTTTACAAAGAATACAGCAAGGGGATCAGCAGATCTTCCTCCTCATGCAGGTGGTAATGTAACTTACCAGACGCATCAAGGCCTTACAGGCAGTCAGAAACGTTTTTTTTGGTCTGATTTCTGTCCATGAAACCTACTTTTAAGGGATTTGTTAACACAATAAAATTATGCAACTTTTACAAAACTTAATGAAAGTGGAGCAGTCTAATTTTGCCACCACCCTCTTGACTATGCCATATATACGTGCATGTGGTACCATATATTTCAGTGCTTTACTATCATTAGCGTAAAGTGGTGCATTCGATGTATAATTCAGACAAATATATGCGTGTGCTTACTAACATTTTCCTTATAGTGATACCAGGTTGCAGTTTTCATATATATATGCATTTGTGTGGTTTGATTACTTTCGTTAACTCTATATATACTCACATATTCATTTGAATAGTACCATGCATTTATTTTGTAACTGTATGTGTACCCATAACAATGCATTTTAATATGTTTTGAAGTGTTTTGCTATATTAGCGTGACCAAAGGCCTTAGGCATTTGAACTCTAATATTTAACCTTCAATGTGAAAGTTCTCATAGTTAGTGAAAGGCACATTGTGTATGGGAGATAGTGAGGCTCTGGAGAAAAACTTTTGATGAGTGGCGCTAACAAATAAAAGGAGGGCACCTATTGATGTTATATCTAGAGACAGGAGGAATCCAAGGACGTCTGGATGTTACAACCATGAGATGGAAGTATTGAATAAGGTTGCCAAGTTCTAGCATGAGAAGGTTGAAAAGTACTGGGACACATGATGTGGGGTTCTCAAATGTTCTGTGAAGTTTTAATTGATGGTCACACTTTAGCGGTAGGCAGATTCCTTTTAGACTCAGAAGGGTGCAGACCTCTTTGCTATATTTCTGTTGTGTCGCTTTATGCTATGCAATAGTCCTGATTTTGGAGAACTTCTACAGACTCTGCAATGCTGACACCTTCCTGCTTCACTGGACCTAATTCAGGTTTCCCCAATTAATACTACTTAGTTCAACCTTAGTTTGGATCATTTAGATTTACTCATGTATAGGCAAGAGGATCAGAAATCATATACTGAAGACCAGATTTTGTTATTTTCTGCATTGCTATTACTGAATTCCTTGTATGCTTCATGATGTTCGGACTATACTTTGCCAGACGATTTGGACTGTCAGCAATGGTTCTGTGTTTTGAAAAAATTCTTGAGACTTGTGAACATCAGTTTGGCTTTGAATGTGTAATGTAACTACATTTAATCCCATTTATCGACTTTCAGGTCCTCACTGTGCAGCTAAATGTGCTATACTGTAAACTGAACTCTTGGATGATGCTAACTCCTCTTTCCCAGGCATCTAAAATAGTACTTACCGGGAAATGTGGATATTTGGCTCAATGCTCTGTCCAAGGTTACAAATTAAAAAAAAGTCCACAAATTTTACAGATACTAATATATAGTAATATTAGCAACTGAACACCACTCAATCATGCTTCTTCTGTGGTGATCAATACACCCAGATAAACTCCCCACTGACTAGGGGTATTCACATCCCTATATCATCATAATGGCATCAGCAATGTGTGTGTGTTGGACTTGTAAAGCGCACAGCTGCCCGTAAGCGTCCCGGCGCTGAAGACCGCTGGGGAACCCGTCCTGGCTTTCCCTGTGAGATGGTCCCTTCTGGGTATCTCCAAGGTGAAACCAGGCATCCCCGGCGTCTGTGGGGGGCCGTTGTAGAGATGAGGCAAGCTTAATGCCCAGAGTTGCCGAGTGTGATCCCTGGTTAGAGTAGGCACCGAGGCGAGAATTGTCGAGTCCGCTGACCCTGGTCCACGACCCTGCCGCGTCGGGAATTGAACCCTGGTCCCGGGCCGTTCTCTGCTTTCAGGTCTGCCGCCTCTAACCAGCGAGCCACACCACTCCACTAGAGGCCAAGACTCTTCTCTTCAGGCTATCGGGGGGCACAGGGGCATATGCATCATTAATGCAGCAGATGCAGTGAATTTGGAGTCCATAGGTATGAGGGCCCCTCTGCAAGCCATTGATTGCTGTCTCTTACTAACCAACTGTGCATCATGGCTGCTGATTGCCCTTATTTGCATTAGGATGACACTATATTTACATACATGGCTTTAGACTCTCACTTTTACAGTAAAACACAGTTATAGTAAGTAAGTAAGTAATGTATCTTTATTCGATTTTCATAAAAAAAACATAAAAGCACATCATTTACATACATTTAGGCAATACATTTTCAGACAGATAGTTGGAGGAGAGAAGAGAGAACAAGCTCCACAGCATTGTTCCTTGGTTGATATGGGGTCGGATTAGAATTGACACCTGTACTTGTCCCTCAGTTATGAAACAATCCCTGCTTTCTGTTTCTTAGTAGTAGCTATGTGACATACTGTATCTCTCTATATTTGCTGTAGATCATAACAAATCGTTAATAAAGGGCATGGTGCCTTTGTGATCACACAACTCTAAGCAATCTATATAAAAATTGAGTACATGTAATAAAATCGCAGTTAAGATTGGTACGTCCTTCACAAATACATAAAACACCAGGTTGCCTAGTGCCTTTGTGATCATAAAACTCTAAACAATTATTTTGAAATTGAGTATATTCAGTTAAATCATAGATAGCATTACTTTCAATTGAAGTCACATTAATATATCCCCATAGATCTGCGCCGTAGAGTGCAGCCCCTAAGCCCTTGGCTTGATATACTTTAATTGCAGAGTCAATGGTCGATAGATTGACTTCCTTATTTTTTTTAATTAGAGCCATTCCAACATGCTGCAATGCCAGCTGGCTCTTCACTAGTTGTGGTGACCAAGATAGGGTGTTTATAAACCTCAAACCAAGGTAATCAAATTATTTCACCTCTTCTAGTTTGATTGAGCCCAGCATTAGGTTATGCTTAAAAGACTTGGGTCGGTTGAAAACCATGAATTTCTTTTATTTGGTGTTAATTTCCAATGCATGGTCTATACAGGCCCTCTTAAACATGTCTATTAGGCTTTGGAACCCCATTGGCATTCATGAGATGAGCAGGGTATCATCTGCAAGGAGTAATGCAGGAACCTCTTGGCCTACAAGCTTGGGTGGACCGCCCTTGCAATCAATTATTGCAGAGACCATACCATTTACGACAGACCCAAGACCTGCTGACCTTCAGGAGGATTGTCAAGACCATACCATTTATGACAGACCCAAGACCTGCTGACCTTCAGGAGGATACTCAAGACCTGGCTGTTCGAATAGTAGCGGCCCCCCTCCCAGCGCCGTGAGACCCTTGCGGGTATGTAGTGCGCTTTACGAATGATTGATTGATTGATTGAAATGTAGTATTGGTGCAAGAATGCACCCTTGCCTTACTACACGACTCAACTGTATCTGATTTACGAGCCTACCTTCCTTCCCCCATCTAATTTGGTAATAGTTGTTTGTATGCAATCTCTTGAGGGTTTGAAGGAGATACTTTGGGATCCTAAGTTTGGTCAAAGCTACCCAAAGTTTTCCCCTGGCACCAAATCGGAGGCAGCACGGAGATACACAAATACCACATATAGGGCACCCTTCCCAATTGTTACATATTTCCATAGGATGAGGAGGAAGCAGCATAGTTGATCTACGGGGCATGTCTTCGCTCTGAAGCCTGCCTGCAGAGGAGAAAGTAGATCCCCTCCCTTATCCAATCGTTAATTCTCCTGAACAATTGACAACAGAATATTTTTAGGGTGATATCTTTAAGGCTTATAGGCCTGTGATTTACTGGGTCACTTTCATCTCCTTTTTTATAAATGGGGACGACCTCGGCACCTAACCAGGAATTTGGAATCTCTGCCCCTTATAATATGGCGTTGTATGTGTAATTGAGAATAACACTCCATATTTGGGGTTCTGATAGATAGAGATCTCCCTGGATCAGATCTAATCCTGGGGTTTTCCCCCTGTGCGTGGACACAATTGCATCGAATGTTTCGTCTATAGTAAAAGTTAAGCAGTCATTGTCTGGTCCTGGGAGTAAGGGATTTATGGGCGCTACACCATTGTCCACTGGCCCTACATATAAGTTGGAAAGTGATCCTGCCAGGTGTGTGGGAGAATATGAAAGTCTTCTTCCACTACCTAAATCTTGATCCTTTCACGATTAGGTGCCAGAGTTTTCTACAATTATTAGTGCGGGCTGCGACTAATAGATCTTGCCATAGACCTATCTGCCAGTTCCTGTGGGCCTCATTTTGTGCATTTTTGTAAACCTTCCTTTTAATGGCTATCCTATCTCTCAGGCCGTACTTAATTGCTCCAATCAATGCTTGGTTGGCTAATTTACAGTTTTCGTTAAACCACTCATTTGTTTTGTTCTTGGTCTTCCTCCTTCCACTGTGAACTTTATTAAAAAAAATATTTATATTTTTAACTAAGGTTTTAAATGTGTCTACTTTAACTTGCTCTTCCACATTGTCAACTTCTACAGTTATCAGAAAGTCACTAACTATACTGTAAATCTGTGCAAAGGTCTCAGCGCTATTCTCTATTTGGGGCCATTTAACCCTCTTGCTATTATTGCGAGTAATGATACAGTTAAATGGTTTGGGTTCTATTGATGGCTCAGATGAGCATGGTGCTTCTTTATGTTCTAGGGAGAGAGCATTGTGGTCACTGTTGTATCTTTCTATAACCCGCATGTTCACAAGAGTTGACCATAGATGGACATCAATCATAAAATAATCTATTCTGATTTTACTGTTTGCCCTCTTGTATGTATGATGAAGTTGGGCATTGGAGATGGAACAGTCATTCACAGCCCTCAACCTGTGTTTGTTGGAAAAATATGCTATTTGAAGGGCTACTTTTACGTGTTTGGCTTGTTTCTCATGGCTCAGCAATGGAATACCTAATTCCACATATTCTTCCTCAGTGATACTTTTGGTTGCTTCGAGAGGCTCAAATGTTATATTTAGGTCCCCAGCTACTACTAGATGATGGTCTACTCTAACTGTCTCAAGAAATGTATCTAAATACGCAATTCTTGGTGAGTCTTGATGTTGTGAGGGGAACCTATTGTCTTTGATAATTACAGCCAGTAAATTGGAGCTATCTAAATCAAGTTTTTTAATGTGAATTTCCCTTTTAGCTTTTATCCAGCTTATTAATCCACCAGCTGGGCGACCTTTCCTACACGGGGTAGTTTCTATACTGTAGTTGATGAAACCCACTATATGTACTTTGTTAACTGCTAAAGTCTCTTGGCAGAGACAGATGTCATGGGTATCTATTAGCCTCTCCCAGTCTTTGCAAGTGATATTGGACCTGAGCCCTGCAAGATTCTATGACAGCAGTTTTAATTTCCCATTAGATTCATTGGTTGGGTGGTGCCTGCCCACCTCATGTGATATGAAGCATGTGGATGACTGGATTGGGGACTGACCCCTCTCTGCATTGGTAGTGCAGGCCGGGTAGTATTTTGGGTATCTTCTGAGGGTTACATTCCTGTAATAAGGTCAGCAAAGCGCTGCAAGGAAACAATCCCAATGCCTGTCAGATATGTCTATCCGCCAGGGCTGCCTGTGTGTTGGGATTAGTAACAGTATCTGAAGGGCTCACCTGAATCCTATGGGTAGGCGATAGTATACCTGGGGGCATAAATTTGATCTGGATTTGTGATTTGGTCGCAGGCAATGAGCATTGCTCTAAGTTAACCAACCCCCCTATTAAATCTAAAGAGACCAGATCCAGTATTATGTGATCTGAGTCTCTGTTTGTTGGGCTGCGCTTAGCATCTAATATGTCTGATCTTATGATTGAGCGTCATTTCATCACCTGTCTTATCCAATGTATAGCTTTATTCACTAGGGCTTCTCTAGTGTCCCTAGATACCCTCGTGTCATTTATCAATGTGGGTACATTTGTCAAAAACACCCTATTGCAGCCATTATTGGTGGCTCTGCTATACGCACCCTGGCTTCTGCTCCCTTCAGATCTCCTTTCTCCTTCTTTATGCCCCATCCTCCCTGGGCAAGATCTTAGGTTGTACTCCCCATGCCGATTATTTGTGTAGGGATTGCTTCTATCATTATGGCCTTCTAATTGTTTCCCCGACATTCTTCCCACATACCTCTCATTACCTATTGCTTCTCCTGGGCCATATGCTCCTCCCTGGTAACGCCCCCTATTAAATCGGTGCTGTTGTGTTGTAACCTGGGCAATTGTAATCCATTGCATAGAGCCTACGGGTGGCCAGGCTTGGGGACATTAGTGATAAGTGTAGTAGTTTACTGTGGGGTGCTTTTGATGTGGCTCCCCTCTAGATGCCCCTTTTTGGTTGGTCAAATACCTATTGCCAGGTCCCGGTCTGTGCTCTGCACCCTGTGTCATACTAGAGTAAGCAATATTAAGCTGATCTAACAAGGCTGCTACAATTCCCCTGAGGGCAATAACTAAGTCCTATAAATTACACTTAAGGTCTCTCAGTTCGACAAAAAGGGCATTAGTGTTCAAGGGTTTCGTGGCGATAGTTCTTCTGCGTTTGGCATCAATGGTAGTTGATTCGGTTGGGGTTTGATTGTGGATCTCAAAATCTGCTGTCTCAAATGAGGCAAGGGGATCAAATGGGTTGGAAAACGCTACATTCGGAGCTTCCCCACCTTCCACCACTATATTGGTGCAACCTTGGGAGGGCAATAGGACCACTGCACTGGATAGTGGCTGAATTTGGCTTGTAGTGATGTCAGTATGCACATCAAATATAGCTGTGCACTTAGGCATTAGATCCTTCCCTTCAACTTTCCTCCTTGATTTACTTAGTGCAAAGATCGCAGCCATTTTGGGGACCACTTGGGTTGGCTTGTTTTGGCCATTTAATAGACTCTACACTTCCTCAATAAGGGAGTCAATATTGTCTGCTACGCAATTTGAAGCAGCATTTACTGTTGATCTCTTAGCTTGTTTTGGTACTCCATTTGGGATTCATTTTGCTTTCCTTTTCCCCATCCTGTCACACTTGTCAAACTTATTAATTGAACCTAGTCTCTAATAAACAGAAACCAATAAGCAGTTTCAAAGGGATAAAACACAAGTGTACCTGGATCGCAAATCAACTGCTTCTCTCAGTCGTAAGTGCAATAAAAGGGGGACGTGGTCGGGTGCCTTTGGCCCTATGCCCAGGCATGGCGCAAGCGCGTCCCATGGAGCGGGATCCCCGCAATGCCATATGCACCTCTGGGCGCTGGAAAGGCTCATCAGTGCCTCCTGGCACATTGTTCTCTGGGGGCTGAAGTCCTCTGGGCAGGCTGGCGGTGAGGCAGTAGGAGCTTCTGCGCAGCGGGAGACCCGCGATGCTGTATGCGCCTCTGGGTGGGGGAAAGGCTCCTCAGCGCTTCCTGGCGCATTGTTCTCTGGGGGCTGAAGTCCCCCAGGCAGGCTGGCAATGAGGCAGGAGGGGCTTCCCACAGTTATAATTCCCATGAGGAACAAGCAGGGTGGGGGTCTTTGGCCATTCCAAGAACTGTATCAAAGGAGTTGTAGATTAAATTTAGAGTTTAGGGAGTACTATAAAGTTCTTATAAGGAGCATATTCTTCATACAGGAGTAATTGAGGTTGCTCTAAGTTGAGCATTCTGGTCTAAAAACAAAGTTGTTTTCAAACTCCCTGATTCCACTTAGTAATGCTTAAAAGCAATTTTCAGTTCAAAATGTCATATCCTACTCCAAAGAATATGGATTTTAAGAATTTTCTAAGAGCAAAGTGCACTTGTGAGACTGTAAAATCCATCAGTATTGTAGATTTTTCCATCACAAATGTAGGGTTAAGAGTGGGAAAGGGGTAGTTGTTTCGATGAGTATAAAACAATGCATATCCCAAAATACACATATTTGTAGGAAGAGGGCCCTATGTAAGCTTTGGAAACAAAGAGGGTTGCCCATAATGCGATCTACCGAGGGGCATCATCGCTATGCTTGTCTAACAGAGACCTCCCAAGAAATAATGGAGGATATTCACAAGGAAGTGGCAGAGAGAGGCGTTAGCCACTCCAGAAAAGCAAGGCTTCACCATATTCACAGGGACATGGTACAGCCTGGCTTTTCCACCTGCAATTGTGCTAAGTTTCACAACATAGTGCCAACGCTTAACACAGCGTGAAAGGGGGCCTATTCACAAGGCAGCGTAAAGCCACGTTAAGTGGGTTAACGCTGCTTTGTGAATAAGGCGAGGTCCCTATTGCCACCACAATGCCACTGAAAGTGACATTGTGGTGGTGATAGTTGCTTTTGAATATGCCCCAATGTTTTCCACTGTGAATTGGTCAAAAATGTTTATTTGTAATAACTAATTACTATTTACCTTTCCTTGTTGACAACTAAATATTTCTCATAACACTCACTCAATTGATAAATATTACTGTTAATGATTTTAATATTCAAGCACTTACACCCTCATGTACTAAAGCTTTTGCCATCTTACCGCCTCTGAATGAGGCAAAACAATATACAAACTCTGTTTTGTAATTGAGACAAGTTGTTCCACCTAATTAAAAGATCTTTTGAGGCACTTCTGAGTCACAATCAAGAAGGAGAATGAAAGCAGCGTTACACTCCAATTTGTAAGCCACAAAGGAATGTATTAGGGCTTTGTGACCTTGGTTGCGGCCACTACCCATTGAAGAGTTACCACCTTTCACATTGAAGTGTTAACATGTTCACAGAGGGGAAACTGCCCTGAGGAAGCAGCTATCTCTTTGGGAATCATATTGATGCCCTCGGGAGGAAGGAGGCATTGGTCACTGCATGATTCCCCCAGAAGTGGTTCCCAAACGAAAACTTTTTTTTTTTGAGAAGCACATCTCCTTAATGGACAAAGTCTAGTTTAAATAAATTAGGAAACCAACTAGAAGGCTACTGGTCTTCTGTGGCTTTCAGGACACGTACCGGCATTAATGGCCAGTCACAGGTGGTAGCAGATGCAACTTGCCTGAATAATATTCATTAGGTAGGCTATTTTACAATTGCCTGCAAGCTAGAAATTTGCAATGAAACCTAGTGGTGCATAAGTTGCTTCACAAATTAAATCCCGGTTCACAAACCTTTTTAACATTCCTTGTTTAAAAACAGTGATAGTACATCGGGCCTTTAATATTTTGCATAAATGCAGAATGAAATTGCAGTGCATCTCAACCGATAGAGCCAATTGCTACCTTCTGTCATGTCTATGTATAGCAGTGGTAAACTGAACCTAATGGTACCTGCTAATTTCTCAAAATTAGGGACTGCCTGACGGTGCCATGTATGCCACTGTGGTGAAAGGGGAGTATTACAGAACGCATTCATACTTTATATTGTGAAAACGGTGCTTTATTGAAAACAGGTGCACGTCACGACAAAAACCCTTGGCCTTCACTTTACAAAACAAAAACTCACTGGACAGCAAGTTACCTATGGTCGCTTACCCCCAACCCCTAAAGTTCACACCACCTTACATGTCTACATCCTACCCTTGTATTTAAATGGTGATCTTTATCTCCGTTATCACTTAACCTACATCTATTCACATCTATCTATCTAAATATCCTAAAACGTAACTTTTTATTTCTTGCTTCATGCAGGTGTAACTTTATTGACATCCCACTTTTCTTGATTCACCTATGACCAAAACAATAATTGTAATCTATACAACTGACAGCTTATCTGACAACCACCTTGTACCTGCTTCAAGCGACAGTAAAATAACATGACACCAGCCCTGCACACATGTGATCAGTGAAAACTGCCTGTTGATCATTAAAAACAGATGAATCAAATACCCCAGGGAACTTGAAAATAATGGGAGGGGAGGAAGGGGAAGAACTTAAAAATATATAGACTCCGGTTACCGTGTCACCATCCCACAAAACTGACATATATGATGTAAAATGGCCATATTCATATTGGGCTACCTACCAAAACTTTGTAGCCCAAATATATCCCTCGCCTGTACCATTTACCCAATATCCCCGGGGGGCAAACCTCCCTATGGTCGGTTGGCCCCAGAACCCTTTGGGTAAAGGGAGAGCAGCACAGACCACATACTCACTTTACTGTGTGAAAATGGCTGCTTTATTGAAAACAGGTGCACATCACAACAAGAACCCTTGGACTTCACCTTACAAAACTAAACCTCACTAGACCACAGGTCATCTAAGGTTGCGTACCCTCAACTCCAATGTTCCTGCCCCCTTACATATCTACATCCTACCATGGTATTGAAATGGAGACCTTTAACTCCCTTATCACTTAATCTACATCTATTAACTTCTATCTATTTATCTGAATATCTTAAAATGGTGCAACTTTAATAACATCCCCATTTTCTTGATTTACTTTTGTCCCCAACAATAATCTTAATCTATAACCATGACAATTTATCTGCCAATTGCTACTCGGGAAAGGCAACCCCTGTCTTGTCAGACCCTTCCCTGCTAGGACCCACCATCTAATCGGGGAATGTTCAATGTTGTAGCCAGGACCTGCTTCAATTGCAATAGGTATAACTCTATCCCGTAGTGAGACAAGTGTACCCCATGTACCCCAGAAATTTCCAGTGAATCATATTTCAAATTAGGGTGATCCACCCTATCATAACCCTCGTCCCTGCAAAAAACCTGCATGTTCCAGTACAGATAATGCCTGGCCTTATCAATGGCGGAGGGCATCTTCACTCCCTCCAATCCATACTGGGAACACATTCTGTATATAGTACATAACATCCTGCCCATTGCTGCTTGATTTCCATCATATCTTTCTTCATCTCCTTGAACAATGTCAGAACCTTGCAAACTGCCATGTCATTTTCACCTAAGTGGAACCCTAAAGCTTCTAGGCATCTATGCATTTTCAAAAGCTTGTTCAAATAATGAAAAAGCTCTCACTATCTCATCCCCTCTCTTCGGTGGCAGTTAACCGTAAACAAACTTTTGTCAAACCAGACGTTAGCTCCGTGACCTTTTAGTAGTTTGTGTCTTGCCTCCCACTTAATAAAGGAATGTCCTGCAATCCAAACAGACAGCTTAAATGCCTCCCGAGCAGAAACTGTACAGAAAAAAAACAACATATGTAAGACCCCCAACTCCATAATATCCCTCAACTTCAACAATCCCCTCCAATCGCACATACTGATGAAAGACCACCTACCCCGTTGCATGATCCTTAACCTGCCCCAACACCTTCTTGATGCCTCCGTGGCCATGCCAGTCCTGAGGGAATGCATACCATAGTCACTTGTGGCTTCCCCCAAACTCGTGAGTACCTTGTGCAGCAGAGAAAGCAGCTGAAATAAGTCACTGCACCCCATTAGCATGCTGAAAAGCCACACCCTGTGCATCCCTATTGATCACACTCAATTCTTTCCTCCAGCTCACTGGACACATACCCTGCAGTGGGAATTCCTGCAGCACCATTGCCTATCCCATGAGCCTTTGGTCTGGCTTGGATTGGTGCCGGCAGAACTTTATCCTGCTATCCATACTCACCACGTCCCCCAAGTCCAACCCACTAACCCCTTTCTTCCCTACAAATTCCCACACCCGGAAAACCCCAAAAAGCATCCAAGATATTAAGGTTGAGAACAGAAGCAACTTCTCCCCCGAGGCAGATTGTGGGCAGTGGACCCAACTCCCTGCTCAAAGGGTCTCTCGTCAAGTGCTTCCTCACCCCGGGTCTATTATCCCTTTCCCTTACCCATCCTTCCAGGAACCACCTTTCCAACTCCCTGGCCAATGGCGCGTACCCCCAAAAGAGCTTCCCCAAAATCGCAATCCCGCCCACTTTCAGTTATTGTGACTCTAGATAGACCCTTGCGATCATTGCTAATATGAACTGAACAACGTCCTGTTCCCTACTCCAAACCTCAGACCCAGCTGAACACCACTGGTTATGAATTCCTTCCTACTCCAGTGCATAGGACTTCGTGGTGGACTTTGCCAATGACCCTACCACCAAGAGTAGCATCCTTTTTCGCCTATAATCCACATGTCTGTAGGTATTGGTGTCTTGACCTTGCCTGCCTCCATGGCCAGCCCATGAAACCCCTCCTACTGTGAATGAGACAGAGCATCTGCAATCTCATTGTCAACTCCCAGAATACGTCTAGCCTTCAACAAAACATCATGTCTCAAACAATCCATTATGAACACCCCCAAAATCTTAAGGACCGGCATATCGCTTGCAGACAGTTTATTAACAATATGCATCACTGCCATGTTGTCAATTCTAAACAACACCTTCCTCTGTGACAGTTCCAAACCCCACAGGGTCACTGCCATGACCATGGGAAAGAATTCAAGAAAGGCAATGCCCCTGCCTCTGTGTTTCCAGCGCGCCAGCCAACCCTCCACGCACCACGTGACCTGCCAGTATAGACAAAATCCAAAGCCCTCTGCTTCATCAGAATATATCTGACCATAAAAACACACAAGATGATGGACGGAATGTTGTACAATGGCAAAACATTCACCCTCAGTCACATATCTGGGTTTAATCCATCGTTATTTTGCTCACCAAGCCACCCCAGTTCAGACATGGCCATATGCAAATCAGTCGTGACCCTGTGCCTTATGGGAACAATCCAGCCCGAACTGCCAAGCCATGTCTTCCCTGGACTGGAAACAAGCATCCTGGGACCGGTTTCGGATTCATAATCCTCATCAGCCAGGCTATCTTGAATCCAGTTGCCAAGTGAGCAAGGGACTCACGCCTGAGCATACCCTGCCAACTTAGGGCAAACAAAGCGATACAAAAGGGAATGATGGACGGAGAGTTTGTGCAAATCAAACACTCACCCCCAGTCAACTGATCTGGGTTTAATCCATCACCATTCTTTAGCCCACTCAGCCACCCTAGTTCAGGCATGGCCATATGCAAATCAGTCTGACCCTGTGCCTCATGGGAACAGTCCAGCCCGAACTGCCAAGCCATGTCTTCCCTGGACCGGAATCAAGCATCCTAGGACCGATTTCTGGCTATCAGCCTTCATCAGCCAGGATAGCTTCACCCCAGTGGTGTAGTGAACACGGGACCCACGTCTGGGCATACCCTTCCCACATAGGGTGAACAGCAAAACACACAAGATGATGGGCCGAATGTTGCACAATGGCAAACCATTCACCCCCAGTCACAGATCTGGGTTTAATTCATCGTTATTTTGCTCACCAAGGCAGTTCAAATGTTGTTGATGTAACGGGACCAATTCAAGACAGACTCAAAAAAAGGGACTACTTCATTATGTATATATATCATTTCAAAGTAAGCCATATAGATGTTGGCCACCGATGGGGCTACAGAGGTACCCATGCGTACCCCTTTTGTTTGTTTAAACAAGTTGTTGCCAAATTCAAAGGTGTTCTCAGTAAGAACAATTTCCAAGCATTGAAGAAGAAATGTTTTGGGACATATAACATTGTACTTATCAATGAACCAGGAAGTAGCTAGTATAGCTTTGTGTTGGGGGATGTTACTATATAAAGATTCAATATCTAGCATCACTAGCATGTTGGTAACCTGGTTAAATGGAAGATGTTCCACTTTATTGATGATGGCTGTAGTATTCATAACCTAAGAAGGTATTTTGGGTATGTATGGTCTCAACAGTTTGTCTGAATATTTAGAAAGAGGTTCTGAAATGGAACCAACAGTGGAAACTATAGGGGTATAGGGAGGATCTACTACATCTTTGTGGATTTTTGGAATACCATAAATGCAAGGCATTTTTGGTTCCAATTAATTCAAGTAGTCGAATTCCTTAGTTCTAATGAGTCCATTGTCTAGTGCATGTTTAGTCTGACCTTGTATCTTAGACTTAACTTTAGGTGAAGGGTCTCGATGTATAAGAGTATAAAAGTTGGTGTCATTTAGGAGTGATATCATTTTTTGTTCGTATGTGGGAGTGTCAATTACCAACATTCCGCCTCCTTTATCGCAACTTTTTTCTTTCATTAGCTATTTTATGGAGAGATTGAAATTCTTCTCTATTCAAGTTATACAAAGGTTTAGGTACAAATTTGGTTGCTCTGTTTAAACAGTTAAGGATGTTCAAACACCATCACCTCGGGTCCAAGTTGGTCAAAGGCCGGCGTAAACACTGAAGGGTTCGACATGCCTGAAAGATTAGTGGTGTTATTACAAGAAGTTTCTTTATCCATAAAGAATTTCTTGAGCCTAATCTTACGGAAGAATGTGATAATGTCTTGATAGAGTTCAAAGATATTGGTTTTAGTATGAGGCACAAAGGATAACCCTTTAGATAAAAGGTTAGTGCTAGCAATGGTTAGTGAGAAACACCCATGAGGCCAACCCTCGAGAGGAAAACCACAAGCAGAGATGGGACTGAAACCCAAATAGACATACCCTGTGTGCGGATAACAATACACGACTGGTATGTGAAGTTGAGACTAAGTCTTATGACCTACCCCCAACATAAAGGCGATAACTAACATACATGGGACTGAAACCCATGACCTACCCCCAACATAAGGGTGTTTGCTAATGTAAATGGGACTGAAACCCATGACCTACCCTCAACATAAGGGTGAATGGGACTGAAACCCATTACCTACCCCCAGCATAAGGGTGATAGCTAATGTAAATGGGAATAAAATCCATGACCTACCCCAACATAAGGGTGATAGCTAATGTAAATGAGACTGAAACCCATGACCTACCCCATGAACAAAGGAAGGGAACAAACTGTTAGTGGGACTAAAATCCATAACCTACCCCGGGCAGAGGGGAGTAAACCTAGCGTGAATGGGACTAACACCCAAAAACGACCCCCAAGATTTGGGGTTAGTAGCTAGAGAAGAGGGGACGTAGATCCATTGCCAGGTACCCTAAGTAAGGGTATTCACAACTTGAAGCAGTGAAAATAGGAGGAAACCCATTTGAGGCAAATGTAAATTGAGCGAATGGGGCTGAAACCCATTGCCGTCCCTCATGTAGGAAAGAGTGGAGTGGAGTTTGTACACAAGCTAAATTAATAATGGATCCATGAAGGTATAAACATGTCACAAACGTAACATACTATGGGAACAAATGCCACCAGACAGTACATGGAGTATATACGGGGAGCAAAAACAGTTCCAGTTGGCAGAGAAAGGAGGTTGAAGAAAAATTCTTGTGGATGAATAACAAGTTCTACTAATCGTTTATACTGCCAACTGAATCGTTAATGCTGTTGTGGCAAAAAAAAAGAATCTTTTCCATTTCTAGGCAAACACGTTGCCGTTTGCATGGTGGATGAGAGGACAGATTAACAGAGAACTGATCTCAACTCAAGCAAACAGAAAAGGATGCTACAGTAGAAGCTTAGTCGTGGCGTAAACGAATGCGTGTAGGGCGCATGGTGGTTGGGAGAAATTGTACGAAACTCAATGTTTACTAGGCATCATTGACGTCTTCTCAAAAAGGAGTCCTAGGATTCTAGGCACCCACAGGGTTCTTCTGGCTTGTCCAATGTAGTTCTGCACTAACGTGGATTGACATCAGATGAATCTTAAACAAAAACATGGCGGCACGTACGTGCGTGTACCGGGTGGCTCCCGGCACGTACATGTAGAAAAGCGTCTAAGAGCAGCTCGGATGCTGCCTAGCAACAGAGACGACTACTCAAAGATTTCGCACTACAAAGGAATGAAGGTATGAATGCGCACGCTGATACCGTTACATGAATTCCATTTCAGACCGCAAAGGAGTGATTTAACAGCCCAACAGAAGACAGGTCCCAGCAGATGAAAGAACAAATTTTTCAGAAACAGTCTCACCTTCAATCTCCTGCTCCAGTCACCGGTACCGTGACAACAAAAAAACCTGTATACAAAACAGACGTAAAGTAGGCATTCACTAAAGAGCCACCACTACCTTACGATGCCAGGCAGAAAGTCAGTCAGAAAATATACTTAAGGAGTAGAATTTCAAGTAAGTTCTTATCTTGTGAAAACACATAGACGTCTGAACAACTTTTAAAATGCCTCAGTTGCTCAACTTCTCCATTGTTGAACTCCATCACTGTCATTTGGAGGCAAAAGCTGCGCAACAGAATGTTCCCCAGCCCAGATGGGCTGAAGCACCTGAGCTCACACAAGTTGACACAGCATAAAAGCTCACTGACCTCCAAAAACACATCTTGACACTACGCATCCCCCAAACACCGTAGCACCGTAGTGGTAGGCTGTAGCCAGCAACAAACACTCTGTAGTAGACGGAATTCATAAGTGTAGTGTCACTTGCTGTGTAAGGTTGTGATAAGAGACTATTCTTCCCATCCTTGTTGACTGGAATGTTTTCCTAAGCTCTGTGATGTTTTCAGATGTCCTCAGGGACAACAACATTTCCAAGCTGTAGGTTGGTAAGCTTGATAACGGAAAGACTGCTTGTACAAATTCAAAGTCCCAAGTAAGTGATCCAGATGAGCACAGCATGCCTGGGCTAGGGCTGTCTGATGTTGAAGACACTGGTGGGGCTGAGAAGCGTAGTGCTCCATCATCACATGTTTTTTATGTACTTCTTTGGTTGTGAGTGAAGTACTCCTTGGTTTCTTGTGGACGTCTTTGCAGTTCTGTGTGGAACTCCTTAGTTTCTTGTCTGCGCTTTTTCTTTTCTGTGGATTTGTTCTCATGGTAATGTATACTTTGGCAGCATCTGAAGGCTCTTTAGGTGGCTTCATCTTCAGGTCCTCTTTAGATTGCCAGGTCATTGAAATCCAGTTGTAGCTTGTAGATAGTCACCAACTCATCGCCAAAATAATGTAGTAATAAAGACCATGCAAGTAGGATGTAGTTTAAGATGATTTATTGAGATAAGTTACATGTAGAAGAGTTCCAGTGTAACAGCACCACCAGGGGCATCCTGCCTCCTGCTCAGTCCATTCTCAAATATCAACTTCACCTTACAGGCACCCAACATTACAATACGCATCATCACTCCAACATTCCATGCATCACACTTTACTTTCACACACTGAGCAGGAGGTGATATAATGGTTGGATATTAACATGAACAAGGTACTTCACAATGTGATGTTGTATTATTTTTACACTCACAATGCTAGTTAGCACCTGGTATATGTGCATTAACACTACACCATGTTATTCATTAAAAACATCCGCTACAGTTAAACCATGCAGTGTCGTGTCTCATCATTACCCACCTTAAAAATAATGCAGTGGTATTTCGGCACATCTCTGTCTCCCTTCTGCTAAGCTTGCCCCAGCTGCTGCTTGTGGTGGTTGCCCTGGCTAGTTGTCTTTCTCTGGCTTGCTGTACGACAGTTTCAGGAGTATGCCTCTCCTAGTTGCGATGCTGTGCATGGCACAAGTGGCTACAATTCTGCAGCAGATAACGCGTCGGTACTGCAAGACCCGCCAGACTTATGGAGGGCAAAGGTGCGCACTATGTCGTTTCGAGTGGAGATGTGCGCAGCATTGTACTGCTGCTCACTTGGGGGACTTGGGTTGACGTATGGCGTCAGGATGTAAGAGCGCACTGCGTATGTGCTGTCACCTACAGGGTAGTAAGCAACAGGTTACTCACTGATATGTATCACCATTTGCCCAGAGTATGCAAGACATTGTAACATATGTTTACCAAACAGGTATCCTTCGCCAAATTCACCACCAAGGAGACAAGTGTGTATGCTACAGTGTCTCAATATGTAGTCTTGTGTGCTGCCAGGGGATTGTGCCACTGTGTCAGTTATGATGTTTTTGGAATTGCAGATGACTTGGATATTCAGTGAATGGTAAGATTTTATGTTCCTATAAATGTACTTATTCACTGATGGGGGACAAATGACTGCATGTGTCCCATCAATTTTTTTTTATGCATTGCTGATGTCTATTTTGCGATCACAAACGGTCTTTTTTAGCGATTCGCAATATTTGCGATCGCAATATAGCTTTGTGCATGTGGCCCATTGTCTTTTCATGAAAACTTTTCATTTTAAAAAATATACCAAAAAGAAAAAAAGAATGAATGCACCATCAGTAAGAAATATTATATTGGATTGTTCCGGTGCATATGATGATGTATTGCATTTGTTACATGTAACAACAGCGCCTCACACACTGGGGCAAAGGAAACTGTGCTGATTGAACTTTTTTGAGAGATGTGTGTTGTTGGCTGACACAGTTACAAGGGGGCCCTCATTGTGACTGGCCTGAAATAATCCCATTATTTTCTGACAACCAAATTATAATTGCCAGGATCCTGTTAATTCCGTGGGGTAAGAAATATGATCATTGCATGACCTTAAAGAACAATGTGGGAATTGGTGTTTCCTCACTTATTGCCTCATGTTTTCTCCCAGTCTTTCATGTGGGGATTTTGACTGCTTTTAGCAGCCAACATCCCTGGGTGAAACACATCAAGTCATAAATCCGAGAGGCTCTGTAAATCCTAATATATTAATCATTTGGGCTAAAAACCATTCATATTTTACAAATCCATCCAGTTCCACCATTATTTTGTTTCAAATCATTCAAGCCTAAAGACTTACCAAATGCCCACAATCTATATCTTTTTTTAGTTTAATATTTTATTTTATGAGAATTTTATATATATAAGAACAAACACACCATTCCCAAGAACAATATTATAGAATGAAGGTAATAAGTAATCAAATATGATAATCAACAAATTAGAATATAAAAAGAGAACGTTAAAAGAAAAGAGGGAAAGGAGGAGAAGGTATAATAAAATTATAATTTAGTAATATTCTAAATTGAACAATGGCAAATAAGTCAAGAAAACATCAGAACATTTGCAATGCATACTAAACCCATAGAGTTAGGAACTAATATGCTATAACTTGGAACACATTGAAGCATTATCTTTTGCAATAGAAGATAGATCATTACTGAGCACAATATTTCACATTTTACATTTAAAAATAAATTATGAGAATGCAATGCATACCTACTGTGATCATGACAAACTAAAATCCACCACTGTTGAATAGTGATATTGTCTGTGGACTTCCAAATGGAAGTAATCACCTTCACACCAATTGTAATTAGAACTTCTACCAATTTTTCAAGCAGTTTATCATAAGACAAAGGATATCTTAAGTCACCAAGGAATAAAGCAGCTACAGAGTATGGTGTAGAAATGCTTGTAATGTCCCTAATGTGTGCCCCAATGTGAAACCAGAAGTTAGATAGTTTAGGGCTTAGTAAAAACAGTGTAGGTATTAGAACTGGTGTCCTTCAGATATCTTATTTAATAAGTTAAGTTCAAATAGATGTGCTAAAGTGAAAATAATCTGATGTAACATTAATATAAAGTTTGGGTAAGGTTGCCTGGGTGAACTGTGGAATGTATCTTTACCCATATATTATTCCATATGGTAATGGACCAACTAAATTGTAGGTCAAATTCCCATAAAAGGTCCAGTTTGGATTTTGATCTGTTGGAGGAATTCTTAGTGTTGCATAAATGAGTGGTGCTTTAGGAGGAATTCTGATGGAGATTGAAGTGGTCTGCGGACCATTACCCTGATTGAGAGAAGTTTGGAAAGACTTAAGTGCATCTGGAAGCATAGATTCTGAGAGCTTATATTGTGTTAGCCAATTAGAAGAAATATTATAGGAGTTAGAAGGTGATTCAATTGGAATAAAAATAAATTATTATGCTGTAATAATTGAGAAATAGTGAAGATACCCTTATCTAACCAAGTTCAACGTACCAGCTCCTTCCCACACTTTTTTTTATCCATTTCTTATACGAAATAAGACTTCAGCGAAGCTGCTCAAAAGGGGATAAGTTAGTAAAAAATATAGTTTACGTAAGGAGCAGAAATTAGAAATAACAGCAGGAATCCAGTATGCTGAAGCTTTATCCATATGAATAATACATTTGTGGGAAAAAAGGATATATCATAGCTGACTCCAAGTGAAACCACAATTTAGATTCAGAGTTGGGGGGGATCCAAGAAGCAACCTTGCCTTTCGTATAATGCCAATTGCTTTAAGGTAGTGAGAAAAATTGGGAAAATCCCCCAGAGGACTTGGGTAGTTTCAATCAATGTAAAGATAGACGAGTTGGTTTCCTATTCCAGAGAAAATTAGGTAATAGTTTGTCTAGAGCAACAAAATTTCAATAGGCAACATCATAATGAGTAAAATGATAATTAGAAGTAGCTTCCTTTTGATGGTGTCCAGGTGGCCCCACCAGGACAAAAATAATTGTGACCAACCCAGCATACGTTAGAAATCCTGGAAAGAAGAGTGTAATTTCAAAGTATCTCTGAGGTTCTTGCCATGAAAAAATCCCCAGGCATTTAATTCTGGTAGGTTTTCAGGATAAACTAGCCTCTGTGTGAGGAGATTTAAGTCAGAACTTATTCAAGGGCATTACTTTAGACTTTTCAATATTAAGTTTATATCCAGATACATCATAGTATGCTTGTAAATCATCAAAGGAATGTGGAAGGTACAGTTCCAGTTTGGAAATACAATGAAGAATGTCATACGTGTATGCAGTGAATTTAAAATGGGCAAGCTTAATTTGGATACCAGAAAGATTATCAGAACGTTTCAATCGAAAGCGGAAAGACTCAAGCATGGGAATAAACAATGGGCGACAAGGGACATACTTGTCTTGTGCCTCTAATAAGAGGGAAGGGAAGTATGGGGATTGTGCGCCCTTTACCATGACCGTGGAATGGGACAATGATTAAAGTAACAAGATTAATTGTAGGAATTGAAGTCCAAACCTGTGCCAGCATAAGGATTGCATAAGAAATTGCTAAGTAACCCTATCAAAAGAGTTTTCATCACAGCAACAGAGTATTTGAGTTTAGGGGCTTTACTAAGAATGCTCAGAAAGAAGGATGAGCTATCTACTGTATTTCTATTTTCCACAAAACCAGATTGCTTGACGTCAACTAAATCAGGCATTAAGTCTCTTAATATCAGGGATAATGCATGAACGAACATTTTGCAGTCCGTGTTTATTAATAAGATAGCGCAATACATCTTACAAAGGGATAGATCACAATCTTTTTATGGAACGAGACAAACCAAGCTTCTGTAATGGAATCTGAGGAGTGATTTGTAGAAAGAACATTAGTCATTAATTTAAATAACTTGGGGAATAGAAATTTTGAAAATTGGAGACATAATTCTACTGTACAACTGTCCAGACCCAGCATCTTTCCAGTTGGGGGACATTTACTGCTGAAAACAGTGCCTCTATTTGTAGTTAGTGCTCAAGAGGGACCAAATCGGCAAGCGTGGGTTGGCGGGTTTTAGAGAGTGGGAAATATGACACAATTAACTCTTCAGAAGGGTGAAACTCAGGGATATGAAAGCTCTCACAGTAGTCCACAAAGCACTATCAATATCCATGTATTGAAAAAATTGGGTGCTGAATTGATTGAATTGAAAGTGCACCTGAAAGCTTTGTGGGCTTTATCTGGAGTAAACTTAATAATGGCGTACCTAGCAGGAAAGGGGTTGACTATCTGTTCTCAAAACCAACCCAATATGAAGTTCTTTGTGGAATATTTGTGGAATATTCTGCAACCTTTTGAGAAATCTCATTCTAAAAGTTTGAATCTGGGTTTTTGGGCCATTATTATTTAATATTGTGAAAATAGTATAATCAATTGTAAGTTGAAGTAGAATCAATTTACCCTTGTCATTGTTCTCATGGATAAAATGCAATATATTGTAGTGTTTATGGCACAGTATAACACATCATTTTTATGTGTTATTTTTATGAAGAACAAAGGGGAAGAAATAGAGTTTACCCACCCATTGCTTTTTAAGCTTACTAATATCTACATCAGTGAAGTGTGTTTCCTGAAGAATACAATCTGACAATTCAGTCTGGATAGATAAGATAAAAAATATTGGTGCATATCAGAGTGTTTTAATCCTTAAACATTGCATATGGTGACTCTAAGTTTCATACATAAAGGAAACATTAGTAGACAATAACTGTATAATGAACATAATACTTATTATATGAATAAACAAGTATTGACTGAAGAAAGGAGAGGGGGAGAAATAAAGAACAAAAGAAGAGAAGGAGAAAAAGATGGGGAAAATAACCCTAAAACATTGGATAGAAAAGTGGGCAACACAGGAAGAAAATTCCTTGGTTGCTTATAGATTCATAATGACAAAAAAAACATCCCGAAGGATGAAGGGGATATGGAGCACCTAAAGAAGGTGTATAGAAACAAAGCAGAAGGTGCACTCTCAAAATATTATAAATTCTTCTTTATTCCAAAATTCTTTTTGACATCATAGGCACAGCCAACGCGTTTCGTTCCTTTCTTGGTTTTTGGAACTTCGTCAGGGCAGAAATTTTGATAATTTCAAAACTTCAGAGAATGGTGGATGCCGAGTATCAAGTGGATCCGAATATTGAACTGTAAGGATCAGGCGTATGCTCTCGAGAGTGAGAGATGGCGTGAATCTGTCTGTATATCCTGAGGAGAACTTGTATTTCCCATCTTGAGGTTAAGAAACCAGTTTAAAATTTGGGCCAGCCTTTTAGCTGTATGTCGAACCTCAGGGTTCCTCAGAGGGTAATCCCTGCCCAAATACCTCAGCGTCGTACCGGATGTTTCACAAACAACTTGCCGAACCTGTGATAGGGTGTCGGTCGTCCTGATCTCGGCATCCGCGGCGTCCTGCCTCGGCATCCACCATTCTCTGAAGTTTTGAAATTATCAAAATTTCTGCCCTGACGAAGTTCCAAAAACCAAGAAAGGAACGAAACGCGTTGGCTGTGCCTATGATGTCAAAAAGAATTTTGGAATAAAGAAGAATTTATAATATTTTGAGAGTGCACCTTCTGCTTTGTTTATATATTTCTTCTGTTTTACGCATCCCAAGGCAGCGGATGTTGGAAGAGTTTGCACCACTATACATTGGGAACTATATGAATTGTTGTGCATGACCTGGTTGGCTGCTTTGGTCCTTCTGTCTAACCACCTAAAGAAGGTGGACTGGTCCCGGTTCCGGCAGACAATAACAAAAAATAAAATAAAATAAAAAGGCAGGAATAAATAAAGACAAGATACAAAATATAATTAGATAAAAGAAGGGGAGTTTGAATGGATAATTCGACTTTAACCAAAAATCTTGCATGGATATTACATTACGATAAAAAATGTAACTGTAAATGTACCACAAGTGCCAGGGAGAAGGGGTTGATGGCATTGATATATAACAGTATTAGGGCAGGGCTGATGGAGACAAATGTTGCTGCTGAAAGGCAATATGAACAAAACAGGACTGTTAGATGAACAAATGTTACAAAAACAAGTAACACTTAAAATGGGAAACAAACCATTGGATTATACATGAAAATATTGAAATGTGATAGAAGCAGTAAACAGTCATGTTTTAGCAGTGGAACCTGTCTCCATGTCATCATACTGATGCAGATGAAGGAAGTCCTGAAGCTGAGCTAGCTCCTCAGAAGTACAAAATTTCTCATATTAAGTAATTTTGAAAAATCAGGGATGTACCAAACCATATGGAATGTTCAAGGACTTTAGTTGAGGATGAGGATGCAATTCTAGAAAACACTTACATCTAGCTGCTGTTGTGTTGGAGATGTTCTGCAAAAAAAGATCTTGTTTCAGTCCATTGCAAGGTCCGCACCTGTTTAGCTGAAGACAGAACATGCATCAAGTTGGTAAACTGCAAAAAGAGAGTAAAGATTTTTGCCAAATTTTCATCTTTTATGTGGCAGCCCAGTTCTGCATCCCACTTTAAGTTTATCTATAGGTCACAGTCATCAGCTTTGAGTAATGCTATGTATACTAATGATAGTGATGTATTTTTATTTCTGGGATACAATAAACCCTATTCAGGCTGTGCATTTGTGTCAATCCAATTCAAAATAGTCAAGACTGTATTCAAATGTTTAAATTGCATCAATTTGGTGTCTTGTTCTATAATTGTATAGGTATGATTCCTGTGTGATTTTCCCTCAGTTTCTACAATTTACAACTCATAACCTGTCTGTCTATATGGCTAGGTGCTTAGCCTTGATTTGGCCTTTAATGGTGCATAATAGCTGGTAGATATGATTACCAATGTCTTTGTTAGAAGATATAGATTTGAAATATTCCAAGATCCAAATATTCAATTTAGACCTTCAGGGCCAGATGTAGGTAGGCAAATACCGGTCGGTAATGGCCAAAATTCGGTAATTTCGGCCGTTACCAACCGGTATTTGGAAAATGAGATGTAGGTGGGCATTTTACTGATTCGGTAATTTACCGAATCAGTATTTTAAGGAATCTGTAAATTACCGATTCCTTAAAATACCGAATCGGTAAATTACCGATTTTGCTATGTAGGGAGCACTCAAATTAGTGCTTTTCCCCTTTTAGAATTTGTTATTTACCACCAACTACAAGTTGGTGGTAAATATTGAAAACCTTGGAAAAAACATTTTCTTTGCTTTTCCAACAGTGCCATGTTGCAGACATACATGCCCTTAGGGCATGTATGTCTGCAACATGTGCACCCATACACAATTGAGGGGTTCAACAGGGTGTCAAAGTGACACCCTGCCACCCTTCAATGTTTACCCCCTTTTACCGAATCGGTAAATACCGATTCGGTAATTGGCATTCATTCCTTTGGGCCTCCAGGCCCATAGGAATGAATGGCAATTACCGAATCGTTATTTACCAGTTCGGTAATTACCGAAACTTACCGATTCGGTAATTTTTTCTGTAAAATTACCTACATCCCATTTGCCTGTTCCTAAATGCCGAATCGGTATGATTCGGTATTTAAGAATCGGTAATCTGGGATTACCTACATCTGGCCCTAAATGATTTAATTTTTGCTTGTCACATTTCAACAAGAGATATACTTTTAATTTGTTACATATTGCACATGAAGTAGTTTCCTCATTAGTCTCTATAAAGTCTTGAACTACATTTTGAAGTTGCAGGATAAAGTACTCTTGCAGTATAAAGATAGAGGAATCCATTTAAGTAGTAAGTTCCTTCTTACTGGCTTATTAGTGCTAAATTGGACACACGATACGAGTTCAATATCTATTCTAGCAAATTGCTTATGAGGAATACATTTTTTTCAATTGTCCTTCCAGTAAATGTGCAATCCTCAATTTGTCCATCAATCTTAATATAACCATCATATCCTTAATTTGTGTCCCTGCCTTTTTCATTCTCTCTATGTATGGTGGGCTTGTGGTGTCCATGACTGTGTAAAGTTAAAATCGCCACAAACCAATAATGGTTTTTCCTGGTTTGCTCAGTCTGTTTCAATCTCTTGAAAAAATCTTGCATCACCTATATTTGGTGTATAGGGGCAGTAGTAGTAAATGTGTTGTCTACTGCTTTGATATCGGCTACGGCTCTTTTTCCTGATGAATCTTTCTTGGATTTCTCTTTCGTCCAATTTTTGTTAAGAACCAGAATCAGTACATCCAAGACAAAAGCACTGCTGCAGGAGCATAGGTAGTGCAGGAGACTCAGTGAGTCAAGGATCTTTGCTGCTTCACCCTTAAGGAGGTGAACTTCATGTAGGCAAAATTATGTAAAGATAGTGCTTTAAGTTCTTCCATCACTCCCTGTTGTTCAATTTACCATTTAGGCCATTCACACATTAAAGCTCTCATGAACTTCTGATTCTCAGTGAATTGAACTTAGCACTGCAATGTAAAATAACTATAGACATACGGATCACCTTGTTTTCCATCTTTTTTTGCTCGTAGCGCTATAGGTATATTGTGACTCTCCAATCTCCAATCTCCTCAACCGTTTGAATTGAGGCGCGGTCTAACGTCACTCGCATTTCGGATTGACTGTGTTGAATAGAATACTGGATATGTAACGATTGAGTAGAGATTGAAGAATATTGGCAAGTGAAGGTCGAAGTTTCAAGCATATGACCAATGGATTTGAGAGTACACATCAATTCTGAGTCCTAAGGAGAACCCAAGAAATAGAACATTGGCTTAAAACGCATTAACGATCACAACACAACCATGCAAGCATGACAATAGACTGTGTTGGGCAGAATAACAAGAAAAAATTGATGGAATAGACTACCTGTCCACTAGGATCAATAGTTTTACAGGGCTGTGTAGCCCATTTATGAAGGAAATTGTACAAATGGTGTAAGAAGATAATGCATTGTTTTCCTTGAAAAGGCAGACTGATAAGGTTGTGAATTTGTATTAAAAAAAATGATTGTAAAACTCATTTATATATTGGTATGTACATGGTGTGTGTATGCATGTTGAGTGGGTACTATAATTAGTGGATTGTGCGTTTATGTTTGTCCTCATTATGTCTCTATATGTGACTTTTTTTCAAACAATATCTTAAAATGACAATTATTAAACACTGATATTAAATAGGGTGCTCATAAAACTAGTGTGGTAAAGATTTTTCAGTATTGCCAAATTGTGTTGGGAATATATTTAAGGTGGCCTAGTCTTACTGAAGTTATTTGGGCCCATACCCTGGGTAGTGAGAACTTTATGAAATTGTCATTTTCAGAACTGTGACTTAATATCTGACTTGACAATTAAAGAGGCTTTCAAAGAACAATTCTTTGAACACCAAAGTCAACATTTCTATCTGCTCCCAATTGAAGGTTATTGCTTATTAAATGTAATAAGTTACCCAATGGTGTCCTATGGGAGAGGCAAGCCTTGCAGTCCGGAAAAACAAATTTCAGATTTTTTCACTACCAAGACATGTTAAAGATAAAAGTACATGTCCAAATTTTTAAATACACTGCACCAGGCCTGGGCGGAGTTCACGAAGTTCCGCGGAACTCCATGAAGTGACAAAAAAAACTGTGGAGTTCTGCATGCGGCGGAGTACGGCACAATGTGCTGTTCACGCTGGTCTTTCTGCTGCTCGAGTAGAAACTCTACATGATTGGCAGCTTGTGCTCACCAACTTACTGCTGGTGAGTGTGAGGGAGGAACAATCTCTGCTGCATTAGGCGGAGCACAGTTCTTTGCACTCCACGACCTCTGCGGAGCTCAGAGTGCAAGAAACTCCACAAACTCTGTGAATGGAGAAGAATTCCACACCCAGGCATACACTGCAGTCTGTCCTATGAGCTATTTAGGGCCTACCCAATGGGTGACTTATATGTATTAAAAAGGAAGGTTTAGGCCTGACAGAAGTTTTATTTTGGAAGGTCGAAATAGCAGTTTAAAACTGCACACACAGACTGCAATGGCAGGCCTGAGACATGTTTTAAGGACTACTTAGGTGTGTGGCTCAATCATTGTTGTAGGTCTACCAGTACCATTTAATGTACTGACCCTGTGTACATATAGTACCACTTTACAATCAATCAATCAACCGATCTTTATTTTGCTATAATTTCAATAGCATATAAAGGACATCGAATAAATACATGAATTTAGATTAAGACACATAAAACAAGTTTAAAGCGTATTACAAAAACATTAATATTATGAAAATCATCCCAACATAATACATTTCTTGGATACTCCATCATCAGTGGGATATAATTTAACTGAAACTGCGCTAAGATAAAACGATGCTGGAGATTTGTTACTATGGCTGAATAGGAGTGCAAATCCTGTATACATGGGCTTACATATCAGATATGAACTCATCGAGGACTTCATGCATTTAGCCTCCATTCTCTCTCTCTCTCTCTCTCTCTCTCTCTCTCTACGGCTTTGTTAAAAAGATTACCTTGAGAGCATCTGTGTGGATTCTCATCTAGTTTTCATAACTCCAGTGACCAAAATTAACATTTTAAATACTGCAACTACCTCTTTTGTGTACAGAATCCAATTTCGGACAATCCCTAAGAATACTCTGCTTCAAATTGACAGTCTTCCTTCTCCAAATCGAGTACCACAGTAGCATAGGCACTAAAACTGATTACATCTAATAAAAATGGTCCTACAAGTTCCATATGACAGTTAAAATTCGAACAACTACTGGGAAGACCTAACAGCTTTTAATTTAAAAACTTCCACGATTCGTTGCAAAGTATCACTTACCGCCATTCCCCTGACTCCTGCCCCATAGGTGTCCGTAGATATTGCTTTTGCATGATAAACCTTTTTTATTTACGGGATAGGTTTAAACTCAAGTTTCTTTATGAAGGTAAACATTTCCAATATGCTTTTTTCCAACAACAGGGCTAGTTACCATGTTGTTCCAGTTGTGCTTGGCATCAAATAAGATCCCCAAATAGGAGAAGGAAATGTACACTTCATAAAGGACTTTTAAGTAAATTAAATGTTCCAATTGGATGTAAGCCAGTTTCACCAGGGGAGACAGCAGAAGAACGGCATCACTTGTTAGGAGTGGTAAAATGGTCAAAGTCCTAAAAGCCAACAAAAACAGATTCAGAAAACAGGAGAATGGAAGCAACAAGTTTCGGGATGAACCTGCAGAAAGGGCCAAGTCCAACCGGATCTGTCACTATTTTGCTTTCCAATGGCTGTGTAGTTGGTCTGCTGCATGTTCCAAAAACAGTATTGCTTTGGGAATTCCTGATGGTGGTTTCTTCAGTTTTTCCACCTCAGAATCGATTCAAAGGAGAGCTTTTCTCTCTTAGACATTGAGAAGAATGCCTTTTCTATAATGTCAGCTGAAGTCCTCTTAGAACATTGTTCTGATGTTGCAGTTTTCAATCTTGTAATACGATTTTGGGTGGGTTTTATTCTCTATGTCAGTGCTTTGTATTTTTTCCTATGTGTCCGTATTGTCCCTCTTTTTTTAACTGTCAGCCAGTTCTGATGTGAAATGTTGGTTGTAATACTTGTTTCAGCACGGGTAGTTGAGCCCTGCTTGTTGTTTTGGGATTTGAGATAGATTTCACCTCCCACTATTGAGGCTGGTCCTCGTATCATGTTGATTAACTTGGAAATGGATTGACTTATAGCAAAGTTGAAGTAAGGTCTTTTAAATACCACATTATTTTCTTTATACCTGCTCTTGGGTTGTGCCTAACTTGGCACATTGAATATGTTAAGGGCAAGTATTGTTTGGGTTTGTGTACCATTGAAAGCCATTATGTTAATTAAGTACATTTCAATTGCGTTGAGGTCTACAGTGATCTTTTCTGAAGTTTCTGTTTTTGTCTCCTTGAACTTCCTAAGAATGACTGGATACATCTTGGATCTACCTGGAAGGCCTGCCTTGTATGTCTAATTACTGAGGGGATTGTTGCGTTGCAATTCCATTGTGGGTCTTCATTTACTAGATGTTGCAAGCCACTCACTCGTCTGCTTCTCAGCAGTTGACAGTCGCTTGATAGAAGTTGTTTGGTTACAGGATATAGCTAAAGAATCTACAGTGGCTGTTAAAACAGTATCTTTTTGTTTGATGCCAGGCTTTTGTCTTACAGGGAATTCACAACATGCCAATTTATAGGTGCAAGAACTGGAGGATTTGGTGGCAACAGTGTTTATTTCCAAAACAAGGTTTGTTGGTTGTAGGGCCGCTATCAAAACTAGTAGGGATTTGAGGGGTATGAAAGTATTAGCCATTGCTGGCAAAAAAGAACCCAGGCTGAACATTCTGGCAGCATTCAATCTGTTCTTGCTTGATTCATGTACTTTATCTCACCTTGGTACCTTATCATGCCCTGGAAACTGCAATGTGTGTGTTCAGGGCCACATGTTCGGTGTCTGAAGTGCCACTTTGGGAGATCAGAATGGCACCATATTTTCTTCTTCTTCTTTCACCTACTCTTTTTTTAGCTTTTCCTTCCCCTCATAGCCCTGTATTTCCTCCTACTTTCTAGCTCAGTTTTGAGAGAAACAAATTGGTCATTTAAAAAAACAAATTAGGACATTTAACACGCTGGGTGGCTGACCTTAGGGTTACTATGCCCCTTAGATTTATGGCATCCACGCTATTTGGATAGATCCATTTGTCATCCAAAGTTGAAGAAAGGGTTAAAGCGATCCATGGTGAATGGAATGTTACCCAAAGATCGAGTAAAAAAAATGCAAAAGGCTTGGATGGCAATTAGGTCACCTCCTCCTCCAACCTGCCTTGATAGTCCCATTCTACTGTGCGACTTGTGTCTGATTCGGGTTGTAGCGGTGCTCCCTCGTTCTCTTGTAGAATCCACCACCACCAACTGTGCTGCAACCAGATCCTCAGTTAAGCTTCGATGTCAGGCAATCAGGTGTATTGCTGACAGGAAAGACCTGGTGTCCCATTCCATGCTTGAACACAGAGGAGGACCATCCAGCTGTCCCTGCTCTTCCAATGTCCCAGGTCTCAGAGGACCAAGTCTGCCAGATATCACAAGCAACTTGTTCACATTGCATTATGTTTTTCTGTGGTCTGGTATGCTGTTAACATTTAATCTAGAAAGAGGTAGTCGACTTGGTGGTCATTTTCTGTGAGCAAACTCAGGGGGATATTCTCAAGAACGTGTGATAATCATCGCAAAATCAGCTTTACGCAACTTTCAACATCGCAGTCTATCACGTGAAAATAACGCTTCATTAACTAAGTATTCACAACATGGCGGTACCATGCGATAGGCTCGCGACAACGCCCCAAATGTCAGCGATAAAGCCAATGCAACGCCGCAAAAATGCAGAACACAAATGCAAAAAACATTGAGATGGGGCCAATTGCAAAACAAAAATCAGCGAAAACCAGCAACAAGCCTGCAATTCACACACGTCAGGCCGGAAAAATCACCATAAAAGAAGAAAAAAACAGACACACAAATACCAAACAACAGGGAAGCACAATGGATGATGCTGGAGCAAGTGTGGAGGACAACCAGAACCCCACAAGCCCCCCGGAGGAACAGCCAGGGACCTCGGGTCAGGGAAGGGCAAGGAGAAGAAGAATAGAAAGAAGCAGTTCAGTAGGCCGGAAAACAGGATGCTGATAACGGAGGTGGTGGAACACCATCAACAACTGTTTGTCACCTCCACTGTGTCATTGGCAAAAATAAATTGACCATGGCAGTCCATCGTGGACAAGATGAATGCAGTCGGAGTGCTGAAGACAACAATGAAAGAGGTGCTGGAATGATGTCAAGCACAAAACCAAGCAGAAACTCGCCAACTACTGGAAGGGGGCAATGCAGACTGGAGGTGGGAGGCCTGCGCCACAGGAGGACCTGGACGAGATGGAGGAAATGGTCTCCACAGTCATCATTGGGGAGATGGTGGCAAGAGTTGGGGGACCGGACACTGCTCAACATGACCGGACACAACAGCACCAGGGTGAGAAACGACCAGGGACTGGGGGGGGCTGGGGGGGATGGGGAGATGGGCACAATGGCACCCATGCACAATGAAGTGGAGCACATTTGCAGACAAACCATTCCCCAGAGCCCCAAATCCCACCAAGAGACCAATGTACCCAAGTATGCAACATCTCAGCACTGTAGAAGCGCAGAAGTCAAAGGCACACTGCATGAAAAGGATAAGGCAGCACAATAAGAGCTGCAGGGGCAACTCCCCCGAAATGCAGCACATACACACAAAACATGCAGAGCACATCAACATTGACAACAATGTGGTACAAACCGCAAAACGTCCACAACAGAACACAGGACACAACTGGTGCTGCTTGTGGGTAGAAACTGGCAAATCACATTTGGCATTACAGGGAAATGTGAGCTGATACTGTACAAGTACAAACACTCATCTGTTATGTTGTTGAAATGTTCACTGCCCCCCATCAAATAGGCAGCTCCTCCTAAACAGCTACAATGTACACAGTCATGCAGTCTGTACAAAAACATGTACACTGCAACAACATACATGTGAAAACATTGTTAAACTGCATCTCCCATTTACATTGCAGAGGGAGAAGAAACACCTCCTGCAGAGCAGCCCAGACCTCTCTTCCCTGATGACGAAGAGGACAACCACAGCTTCGACTCTGACGCCCTCCAACAGCTCGTGGAGAGTCTCCGCAGCCCACCTCCAGGAGCAGGGCAGCCCAGCTGCTATGAGGCAACCCAACCCCCTGCACAGACCACACAGCAGGCAGCACCCACCACCACGGCTGCCTCCCGGGACCCCCACGAAGAACACATGGCCTTCCAATGCCGTATGTTGGGGTGACAGGAGAATCTGGCAGAACAGGTGCGGGTGGGCTTAGACCGCATGGCGGCAAAAGTAGATGCCATACGTGGGTGTCTCAGTCCCATCAGGGACCACTCACGGTCCCTAACGGACAACCACTGTCTCCTCCATGCTCTCCAATGGACCAAGGCTGACATCGCTGGTACCCTGACTCAGAGACTAGGACAACTGTCCAGTCAGAGTGGCACTAGCGATGTCACACGGGTGTTGGAACACATGCGAAGGTCAATGGAGACCATGGAACGCACGCAGGTGGAAAGAGCGGCAGCCACGGCTGCACACCTGCGAGAGGTAGCTGTGTTTCTCAATGACCTCAGGACTATCCTCATGGCATTGCTGCCACAAGGCTTGGCGCTGATGCATGCTGCTCGTCCCACTACATCCACAGCTCTGCCCCACATAGTGTGGCAGACATTCCACCTCCCGCCCCGAGGTATCACTGCCACACAGTGCTGGAGACAGAACACCACCACCAACACGTGAGGCAGATGGAACAGCAGAGGTCGAAGATGCGGATGAATCTGCCATTGCGGTAAGAAGGTCACAGTAACATGCATCTCCACCATAGGGCCTGATCTGCTTGGTTCTGCACTCTGCATCATCACCTTCCACTGTCTCCCGATACACTCTGCGACACTCAACTTGGACCTCCAAATGGACTGCCATATTCTGTTTGATCGCCAATGACACAGCAATCAGACTGCGGACTGAGCTCTTCCTCTTCCTTTGGACTTGTCATTCCCTGAAGTACTCTGGCTGGCCCGCCACAGGCAAACATTGTAGAGTGGGGTTAGCATGGCCATGTACTGCTCCAGCTGCAACACTCCACTGAATGTGCATTAAACATTCATAATCACACAGATGTGTCATGTCTCTGATCTTTCAAGTGTGGAACTATGGATGAATGTAGGCTCAGTGATTCCCCTTGCATTCATGTTGCTCATGTCGTTCGACTTGGGTCACAGGGTGACACATTGCCGAATGCGGTCCGGTTGGCGTCGACACAACAACAGGGACACATGCATGAGGTACTTCCTTGTCCAGCCCAGTACGGAACCACGCCCAGAGCCCCCGGGTCATTGTTCACACCCTTACGGGACATGTGCCAGGTCTTCCCTGTAGTGATCTGCAGATCACAGGTCTATTTGTCAGCATGCCACAGCCACTCCCTTATGGCTGGTTTACACCCACACCACACCCATCCAGCACTAACGTCACAGAACATGTGACCCTGCCAATAAAATTATTTTCAAGAATGGTGGACAAGGCTGTTCCTCGAGGAGGGAGGATAGTGAGATGCCCTGGTCAAAGGGGAAAGTGGTGGCTAAAAGGTGTTAGCCTCCCACTGGGTATCCATTGTGTTGGATATGTTTGCCTCACACACCCTTGCAGGTGTCATGCTTCATCATAGGCGTTGCTCCTCGTCGGGTTGGCGGTGCAATTCCCAACGGGGTCACCTCAAAGAGGGGCTCTTTGGCGGAGATCTTTTGAATCCAACTGCCTATGGGTGAAGTGTGGGTATGGGGTCAGAGGGCTTGTAGACTTAGATGTGAGTTAAAATGTAGCGTATGGTACCTGAGACTACTTTATTCGGGTGGTCCCTCGTTACAATTAAAAAGGTGAAGCTAGACTAGACTAACTGGAAAGTGATGTTCCTTGTTCTAGACTAGACTAGGAAGTATAAAGACGGTCAACATGTTTCTCGCTATGTAACAATGACTTGCGATTTGTCAGGACCTATATGGTATAGTCTACAAATTAGAAAATACTTGTGTCAAATTGTGTTGCTCATTATCAAAATATGGGAAGAATTTTACCTCAATAGTGCTGTTCCTTGCCTACAGTAGGGAACAAAAGAGGCTGATTAAGAGCAGGAGTGACATAATAACAGTGACCAGGTGCATACATAGTGACCTGCTCAGTGGTGCAATTGCGCTCTAGGCATGTAACTGATTAAAAGCTGGACCATTTATCATGCTTTAGTGTGGAACAGCGTGGATTTAAAATGCAGCATATGAGTAAGAGGCTGCGTGCAGGTGAATAAACTGATTAAAAACAATGTGGCAGCATTCAGGTTGTTGTAATGAGAGTCAGCATTCCCTACTCAACTACAGGTCAGGAATTACTCGCCCCATCAATGCTCGGCGGGTTGTACAGCAAGATAGGTGCCTCTGGGTTATTGGCTGGGTAATAGGGAGTTTTGAAATCAAAGTTTGCATCGTGTAGCATCATTTATTAAACATCCATTTTTTATGTGTTGGTATCCCATGTTTAGAAAATGGAATCGGACGCTACTCAGCCTGGGTAAAAGTGAGATTTGAAATCAAAGTTTGCATCGTGTAGCATCATACATTAAATATCCATATTCTATGTGTTGGTATCCCATGTTTAGTGGAATCGGACGCTCCTCAGCCAAAGCGGCCAAGTCCCTGGTGTGTGTGTGGGCGGTCAGAGACCCTAATCCCAACACTACACGGGCACTCGCCTGATGCAAAATACTGGACAGGAGGCCTGTACCCCGCTATTAAGTATTAGCCGGTGATTCTAGCATAACAACCTCACGTTGTTCACAGTCCCTAAAGGTTATCAACCATGGTGCTTGTGTAGCGTGAAGCCACACCGGCAATGGGGAAAAATTAACGGCTAGGGCCCTGTCATGCTTACTGGTTTCTCTACTCATCGTGTGTCACTCGCGCCTCTTACCTACAACTTTCCGTGTAGTAGGCTTGTGTCCTACACCTCATTCCGCCGAGAACGGGCTGGTGCAGTCTGCCCCGTTTCTCCCGGATAAGACGGCATGTTTGGGGCGTGGCCACGCCCCTGGGGGAGGTCGGAGGTGTGGTAGAGGATGTGAGTGTCACCTGACACTGTCAGATACCAAGGCGGCCATTTCGTAGTGGCTAGAGGTTAGGGCACAACTGTGTTGTAAGATAACACCCTCTTGGTTCACTATTCCTAGAATCCATTGTGGTCACTTAGAGTCTAGTATATTAGCCTATTGTTAGTGGGAGGGGAAATGGCATAATGTAGTGGGCCTCCTGATGTCCGATGGAGATTCCAAAGGTTACTGATTAGCTTTTCCAAAAGTTACTGATTAGCGTTTGGATTCAAGTGGCTATGGTATCGAGGCTCACAAGGTTAGGATATTGGTATTAACCCCCTGTTCTAAACTGTTTAGCTAGAGTGTTAACAGTTAGATCTTAATTGTGGTACTTGCCCTGAGGACACCTAATAAGGAGGTGTTGGAGTGTGGTGCTACGGAGAAAATGTAGTTTATCCTCCACTTATAACGAACTCCAAGGGATGTCCTCATTAAGCCCCTCCCTGTCTGTGGCCAAACGGTGTACCCACCGTTAATCTTTAAAGAATAGGCTCTGTTTGGAGCAATTGAGACTAGCTTCTAAGACTAACCACTTCAGGGAGTCTGCAGCGTGTTTGTGCTCCATAAAGTGTCTGCACATTTTGGTGTTGTCCTTTTTGCAGCGGAAACTGCTGCGGTGTTCTGTGATGCGTGCCTTATTGGGACGTGAGGTCATGCCCACGTATTGTAGACCACACGGGTATTTTAGCAGGTATATACAGTGTGAGGTGTTGCAATTCGTATGCCCCCTTAGCTCCCATTTAAAGGATTATGTCAGCTGTATTGTCTTGTGTATGGCAGTGTATGGGCATACACTACAGGACCCGCAAGGGTAATGTCCTGTCACCGGCGGTAGATGCCAAAGGGTAGATTGGGTGGGCTTCTTAATTGGTTTGGGTCTGGTCTTGATCAGGATGTCCTTGACATTTCTAGATCTCTTGAATGCGAACCTAGGCAACTCAAGGGAGAGCTCCCCAGTGTTCAAAATCTGCCAATGGCGTTTAATGATGCTCTTGACCTGTGTAGATGCCGGTGTAAAGGTGGTAACACAGGTCATTGGTTCATTCTCACTGGGGGTTCTCTCCCTATGTTCAAGCAGGGCTTCCCTATGATTATCTCTGGCTCTTTTCTGAGCTTTCGTTATGTCTCTAACAGGGTAGCCTCTCTCCACTAGGTTTCTTGACAGAATGGCGGATTGTTTCTTGTATTCGGGTAGGCTACTACAGTTCCGCCTCACTCTAAGAAACTGTCCGAACGGTAAATTTGTTCGTAGCGCTTTCGGGTGATGGCTGGAGAAATGTAGGAGGCTATTCCGGTCGGTGGGTTTCCTGAACATGGTGGTACTCAGTTGGCCCTCAATGAGGTTGATCGTTAAATCCAGGAAGGGGATCTGTGTTTCGGACACTGTCATGGTGAAGTGAAGGTAGGGGTTCAGTGTATTATTCCAGTCATAAAATGCCTGGTAAGAGTCGCTTGTTCCCGTCCAAAAGATCAGGATGTCATCAATGAACCTCCTCCACAACTTGATGTTACTGTGGTAGGGGTTCATCTCTTGGTGTATGTGCTTCCCCTCGAAGTCAGCCATGTCCAGACAGGCTACCGAAGGGGCAAAAGTACTGCCCATACTGGTGCCCTGTGTCTGGTGATAGAACTGCCCCATGAACTCAAAGTAATTCTCTGTCAAAGCCAGAGTTGCGCATTCCATGATGAATGCCGGTGGTGTATTGGACTCCCATTGTTCACTACTGAGCATTTCTTCTATCACCCCCAGTGTGGCCCTCTGTGGGATGTTGGTGTAGAGGGCCTCCACATCAAGGGTGATTAGAAAGTCAATCTGTCCATTAGCCTGACCGTTTCCCTGAAAAGTCTCAAGGGTACGAAGGACATCTGTGGTGTCCTGTATATAGGATGGTATTCGTTTGACCAATGGTTGTAGGAAGTGGTCACAAAATTGGGACAGAGGCTTGAGTATTGAGTCTATTCCCGATACTATGGGGCGTCCAGGTGTGGGGGTCGCCTCCTTGTGGATTTTCGGGAGTACATAGAAGTAGGGGGTCCGCGGATCCTTCTTGACCAGAAACTCTGCCTCCTTTTTGCTTATCCATTCTTCACATTCCGCCTCCTCAATAAGGCCTGTGATAGTGCTTCTGAGGCTTTCAGTGGGATCAGATGGAATGGGGGTGTAGTACCGCCTGTCTCCCAATTGTTTAAGGCATTCTGTCTCGTAGTCCTTGGTATTCATGAGTACAGTCGCACCCCCCTTGTCAGCCTGCTTGATTGTAATCACTGGGTCGTTGGCTAAAGATTCCAATATAAGCAATTCAGCTCTCGAGATGTATGGGTGACTCTGTTGGTGATTCAAGGTCTTGATTTCTTTAAGGACAGCCTGTTCATAAGTGAGGACTTCATTAGGAACCATCCCACTGTGTGGGGTGAAAGTTGAAGGATTGTGTAGACCAGAATCCTCAATCGGTTCATTTGGTCTCCCTTCAAAAAAGGCCCTCAGCCTGATTTTTCGGAAAAATTTCTGTATCTCACATGTTTGTTGGAACAGATCTATTTTAGGAGTTGGTACAAAACCAAGGCCTTTCTGTAGTACTTTTTCTTCCTCTTTTGAGAGTTGGCGTTCTGAGAGATTAACAACCAGGCTTATTTGCGTGCCGTCATGCTCCTGGTGTCCATCCCTTGTTGGGGTGTTGCTTCCCACTCTCTTTTCTGGCGCGTTGCCTCGCTTTCGCCCTCTCCCTCTGCCCCAACCTCTGCCTAAAAAAGGTCGGTTACCACCCTGTGGGGAAAACTGGGGAGGATATTGTGGGCCATAGGGGGGAAAAGTCTGTGGAAATTGGAGGAATTGCCACAATGGTGGTATTGGGTATGGAGGATGTTGGAAGTTTTGATTACCTTGTCCTCCCTGTCCTACCTCTTGTCTCCCCCTGCGTTGTTGTTGTGGTGTTTGCCAGTCATCTCCGCTGGAATCACTTCCACTCTTAGAGCCCCTTCTAGATGAGGCGGTACTCGAGTCTGATTGGAAATTGGTTCCTGGTGGGACATAGTCGTCTTTTAAGTATGGATATACCTTTTCTTTAGAGAACCGTTTGATTTCTTTCTGTAATTTTGTAATTTTCTGGTTCATAAGGTATTCCTTGTGCTCGGCCAACTCTTTGTTGAGTTCTGTTAGTTTGGTTTTAAAACCCGGATTTGGGACTGCTGATTTCAGAGCACTTTCCGCAGCTTGTATGCGGGTAAGTAGTTCATCTGCTAGACGTTTGATGCATTCACGATCAGGATTAGCAGGTCATGGGTGCATTTCCATGAGATTTGTGACCACTCAATTTTGAATTGTCCGTCCTCCCAGAAAATTCTGGGAAATTTCTTTACAATCAGCCCATTTGGAGAAATTTTGGCCTTGAAATATTCTGCCATTAATGTGCCGTGGAGAGTTATTCTAACCCATTCCCTTTTCAAGTCGGAAAGGGCTTGCCAATCGGCTGTGTTACTCCCTGTGGCTGTATTTGTCTCTAAACCAAGGATTGATGGGATTCTCAGAATGGCTGCTGCATCTTCTTCCCCAAAACTCAACCCCTGGCCGTCCATCTTGTGGAGACCACCGGGGAATCAAGGAGAAGGAGTTGTTCCTAAGGAACAAGGGGGTGTTATGTTTGAACTATGAGTTACTCGTACCACACCTTTGTGGGTGGTGTTTACACCTTTCACCAAATTGGTCTAGGTGTATGTTGGGGGATGGAACCGGTCTTACCCACCAGAAAATTACTCCCACGGTGGTTAGCCGTGCTGGGAATGTGTTCAAAAAGGAGGGAGAAAATGATCCAGAGGGATCAATGGGGGCGTGATTACCACTCCAGTGGAGTGGAAGGTCCAGCCTCAGTCCGTGCCCTCAGTCAGTATTATTTTCAAGAATGGTGGACAAGGCTGTTCCTCCCTGCCAATAAAAACAGCTGGGTGCATGTGCTTGACACCATTTCCACTCTCTATCTGGCTGCATCCGTGTGGTGTTAATGTAGGCAAGGGGGCCTAAGGCCCTGCCACAACACATTCCCCAGGGACAGAGGTAACATGCTGTCATCCGCACCACAATACTCAATCATAGAGGGTCCATGACTTGTGGGGCATAGACTTTGTGGCATTGGATATACTGCGGCCAGCACAGGCACACCGCCACGGGACAGTGACTTTCGGTGTACTGAGGTCCGGACAGGTGACGATCATTGTGAGCCCTGCTAGACCGCAGTGTAGGCCTGAGCCAGCGGGCAGTGCATGCCTACCGCCACGTCGCGTTGCCTCACGGGTCACAGAGTTAGTGGCTCCTCAAGGGCTGAGCGGGTGTGAAGCCTGCGATGATGCCGTGTGCAGTGGTATGTCCTCTGCCATAGTGAAATCAAGACTCAGAATCAAATGTGAGAACTGGTGGCCCGCGAAGTGGGGCTGCATGATGTGGCAGGTGCCATGTTTGTGGGCCTGTGCTTGGGGCTTGCACCGGCACATGGTGGGCCCTCTTTGCGACACTTCAGTGGCAGAGGTGAGCAGTGAGGCCTGGGTGTGCAGGGGCAGGCATGCACCGCTGGGCGGCGGGAGGGGCTGGAGTGCAGCTGCATAGGTGCACAGGGGTGAACATGCAAATTTGGTGTGTGCAATTGTATGTACTTTGCCATTCATGTATCTGGACTCTGTTTCGGATGAGGAATCTGTTTCAGATGAGGGACCTCATGAACTGCACTACATAAAGGCACATGGTTAGAGACACACCGGTGGCAGAAGGTGAGCAGTGAGGCCTGGGTGCACAGTGTCGGCACTCTCTCTCCCTGCCCCTCTCTTCTTTTCTCTGTGTCTCTCACTCCCTTTCTTTCCATCTTTCTCTCTCTCCCTCTCTTTCCATCTTCCTCTCCCTCCCTCTCTTTCTGTCTTTCTCTCTCTCTCCCTCTCTTTCCGTCTTTATCTCTCCCTTCTTCTCTTTATGTCTTCCTCTCCCTCCCTCTCTTGCTGTATTTCTCTCTCTCTCTCCCTCTCTTTCTCTCTCTCTCGTTCTATCTCTAGTCTGCGCTCTCTGTTCTTATGATGAGCACATGACACACCTTCTTATCTGGTTTTTTGTCTTGCAGGCTCTGACCTACAGATTTTCCCGAGGAAAGCACCCATGTCTCTTCATGTATGTCTTCTGAGCTTATTTGAATACATTTCCATTTGGTAATTCGAAGGTGAATGTGTGATGCTCATTTTTCTGATGACACATGCATGTTCCCTGTTGTGACTGTGCGACATCAGGCGCATTCTTTGGTACATGATTTTGTAAAGTTGATGTGGCATGTCTTTGCCTGGGGAGGTGCCGGGGGGGACATGGGGGTGGTGGTGGTGGGTGTTGTGGCCCTGTTGGGGCTCCGAGCTGCATGATCAGAGGCTCCATGGCATCTGTTGTTCTTCATGTGTGGCTGTGGGCTGGGCTCCCTTTTCTGGTGCAGGCTGTCGTCCAACTTTACACCTGGTCAGAGCAGGTGTTACTTTCCTGCTGCTAACGGCCTAATCACATGTTTTGTGTTCTTATCGCCGATCTGGCTAGTTGTTGAGAATGTTGCGGAGTGGTGTTGTCACGGCTTTTGGCACGGGAACGCCTACTCTGCATCTCATTAGTGATAGTTGCCGGGGTCATCTGTAGCGATGTTTTTTGCGGCTGCTATTGCATGTAAACTGGTGATATGAGCTGTTAGGACCAGCTTGTGAATGGAGCGATAGTATTATTACCACTTTGACTGCGATAAAGTGCTGATAACTCTGCGATAGCTTCTTGAGAATATGCCCCTCAAAATTTAGCAAGGCGAACAACCAGATCAAAGTATCCCATGAAGCCATATGAGTCGGTGCTTCAAGGGGCAGTGTTCCACTGTCATCTTTGCTTCAAATTATTGAGAAATCATATTTAACTTAATTCTAAATGCATAAAAGGTTATTTCAAGGAACCGTGTGCATTTCAATTTTATGAGTTTATAATGAGGAGCATGAACCCAATATCATAGAGCAATGAGCATGCAAATAAAGATTATCAGTACGCAGTGCAGTTCATTATTTACAATGAATTAATTAATAGGCCAAAGTTTCCACATGAAGACCACATTAAGGACAAACAGCAGGATAACAAAACTTGTTTCACTGACAGCATGACATGCCCTTGGTGGGAAGCAAACACCATGTATTGCTATATTATGAAACAGGCCTGGGGAGGTAGTAATGGCAGACAAAAAGGCTTCTAAAATTTGCTGGTCTGGTGTTTTTTGTTATGGCCATGTACTGTGATCTTTCTTGCGCTGTTCTGTTGCTGTGCAGCAATATTGCATTGAGTTATTATTTTGCTGTACTGTGGTTATGATGCGAGTTCTGCTTTATCTGTTTACTTTGACTGTTTGCTTGAGTTGTGCCTAAATATATTTTTTTTGTGTCATTATTTTACTTTATTTTGTGCTCTGGGTTGTGCGAAATTCACACAAATTGGTCTTTGTGGAAATATGTGAAAGTTCTGTAAAATGAAGCAAAAGTATGCGAAATTTACATGAAATACAAAACCATCACTTAGTGCTATATTTTAGTGTGAAAGATGTCCTCTCTTCATTTTTTGATGTGAGGACGGGTTCCACACTAAATAAAAAAGAGCAAAGCAGTGCAGAGAGCAAGAGCTGCTCGGGTTCTGGTCGTTCTTTTTGTTCCCAAGCATTGACAGTAAATTTCTGCCAATAACGGAGCGTAAATACGCGATGTGGTCTAATAACATGGGGGCATATCAGCAAGGCGGAGCTATGAAATTATCGCCACTTTTGCGTCCGTGTTCAGGCAAAAAGCGCCGATAATTTCATCGCCTTATCAGCAAAGACACGGTATTGTGTGTTTTGCTGATTTAGCGCCAATGACAACAACGCCCAGCTTTGCGTCTCCAATGAGATGCAAAGTGGGCGTTCCTCCCTGAAATAACAGGAGAAATGTCGCTAAGCGACATTTCTCCAATTATTAAGCTGCACGCAAACAGGCAGAGTGATAAGAAAAGTAGCGCTAACCACATTTATCGCTACTCTCCTTACTCCTGCTTGTAATCTGATTTAGCCATGTAATCCAATGGGAGGTGGATTACATGGCTAGGAACACCCTGCCCTAACAGCAGGGTTTCGCTGGTCGCAGTGCGATTATTGCTGGATTTCCAGCAATAATCACCCTGTTTTTGGATTGGATTCCTATCACATTGGAGATATGCGTTGCTGATAGCACGCTATATCAGTGATAGGATTCAGCGTTAGCCGGCTATAATTATCCTAGTGCTAAGTGAGTTTAGCGATAATTATCGCCTGGCCTTGCTGATATGCCCCATAGTTTCAGGAATTTCTGGTAACAAGCAGAACACTTGGGGGCAGATTAGCAAGAAGCTCGTTAACAGTCAGGAAACTGCTGCTAAAGCGGCAATAATGGGCTTGATAATATGCGCTAATCAATTCCAATAGATGCCCAGCTTAGATGACCTGCACATCTAACCTGGGCTTCTATTGGAATTCTATAGCGCATATTATTAAGCCCATTATCGACGCTTTAGTAGCAGTTTCCTGCCGCTAAAACGGCGATAATTTTAACGAGCTTCTTGCTAATATGGCCCATAATTCCCACAACTATACAATTCAGTCGGGTATAATTGGAAGTTTATCAGACCTGGTTGAGTTATTGTTTTGTTTTATGTTATTCTCTGTTACTTAGGAGTAGTCAACATTTGCTGTAATATTTCCAGCTGTAAGCAGCACTGTCTTTTATATATCTAGTAAGAAACAGGCATTTAGCTCTTTTAAAACTATCTCAGGTATTAGAATACCGCTGCTGCAGCTCTTTAACTACTTAAGACACCAATCATTGCACAACAGTGACAGAGGTCGTGTGTTACATTAGTAGGAACAGTGATCACTTTAGGTGATATGGTCCTCGGTGTTAGAAACAGCAATATATCTCCATTCCCTTGTGTGTTTTCAAAGTGTGGATATATAGCCCAGTCAGATTTACATTGACCGCCTTGTGCTCTGACGATTTACAATGTCAACAATAGACCTAAAACGGTAGTCTTTTTGACTGCAATCTCAAAAATACCAACCTGGAGATACAGACGTTTGATTAACTGTCTCAGCCTTACCTTAATCCAGTTAGGTGGAATCAAAAGATCATAAACCGTCTGAGGCAAAGAGAGAGTCCAAGGAATTCTAAAAAGTAAAGAAACAAGCCTTTTAGTGGCGGCCTAAAATCAACAGACTAGTCCATAATAAAGCCATATTTAGGCGGTCCAAGACCTTCCTGAAGTCTCAACTGCAGAGTCCCTGCAAGCCTATAAATTAAAACCAGAGGAGAAAATGAAAATTAAGACATTGTTTGGAAGTACACGTGAGTAGGTTGCTGATATCCAGTGTTACTTTGAGATTATTCATGCGAAATCCTATTTAAAAAAAGAAGGCCTGTTGATATTTTAAATCTTACCATTTCCACAAGGGGCCTAAATAAGAAATCGCAAATTTGGGAATTGTCGTTCAGCCGAGGATTGCACAGCTGACATTGTCGGCTTCAATAGAGGCATTTGGTGAGAATGTTATCAATAATATGAGCTGCCGAGCAAAGCATGATGAGGTTCGTAGCATCTACAGCCCCGGGGAGTTAGCCGCATTTAGCATCTTCTGAGTGATTCAATCCGCGCTTGCCTTATTTATTTAGCAGTAGAATACAAATGTGTGTGTCTCCTTTTGAACACAACAGGAGACGCCTGACTGATGGATTCCTTTGAATACATATTAGATGCCGGAATACGAGGAACAGTGGCTTGCAGTTATTTGTTGCCATCCGTTGTGTCCTGCAGATCCCGGGTTTGAATTGCAACATTGCCCGCTCAACCTTTCACCTATTTCAGTATCATTGAAATGGATAATGGTAACACCTTATCTACAATGTTTGGAAGTGTTAAAATGTGTTTTAACTTTTTTTAAACGTATTCAAAGAAAATCAACTATTTTAGACCGACTTTAAGTCATAATTTTAGCAGAGATTTACTAAATTCTCAAACAACGCAGCTCAGCAACCAAAAACGCTGTGCTGGGTTGCGTATGAAGGAGAGAGAGGGAGAATACCATATTTACTCTTCTCCCTAGCGCAGACGTACAAAAGTGTTTCCGAGCGCCATTCACACACCTTTGCGCCATAGTGCATGGGTGTCTCCAAGAGTCTAGCATTGGTTTTGTACTAGAAGGATGCCCTTCCAGTATAAAATATTATGGGGCATATTTACAAAATTGTCATGCAGCGAAGCACCCGCACTGCGTAAAAGAGAAAGAGTCAGAAATGCTTTGCATTATGTCAATACGGCACATTCCTACTTTTTCTCGGTTGTATGATTTTACAACGCATTCCGTTGTAACGCATGCCTTTACCACGCATGCGTTACAACGGAATGCAGTCACCACGCACGTCCTTTACCACGAAAATACCTTTTACACGCATACTTTTACAACGATTTTCGTTGTAAAAGTATACATTTAAATGGTATTTTCATGTTAACGGATTTTCACCCTTTAAATGTACTTTTTAAATGTATTTCTCTGCTAGAACACCCGCTCATACCTCCTTACCTCTCCTCGTTTTTCCGTGGTGACGTTGTACGTCTTTAAGAGGAAGCGGAAGTGCTTTTCCGTTTCCTCTTAAAACGCCGATGTCCTTCACATCTTTCTTCTCAAACAGGTGCGTCTTTTTCTTTTTAAACCCAAGCTTTTATTTTGTTGGGGGGAGACCCCCCAAACCCCCCTTTGTTTTTTTTTTACTTTACCACACATGCCTTTACTATGTTTTTCGTAGTAAAGGTATGCGTGGTAAAGGTTTGTCGTTGAACCACGCATGCGTTGTAATGCATGCGTGGTTTTGGTGTGCGTGGAAACGGCTGCGTTGTAGTGGCCGTTTCCCCTTTTTCTCCTGTGCTGGTGCTCCTTTTCCAGCCTAGGGCCAATGCAGGCAACCTTGCACTATGTTGGGAGTCGCAAAATAGGGTTAGTGACTCGCTATCAGGAAGGGGCATTCCGAGGATGTCCCTACCTAATAGCGTGTCTGACACCTATGTACGAATGATTTGCAACTGCAATTGCGTTCGCAAAATACTCGCAGTTTACCACCCTCTCAAGAGGGTGGTAAGCCATTTGCAAATGGAAAGGGGTCCCCAGGGGGACCCCTTCCCCTTAATGAATGGGTACACAAACATTTTTTTAGAGCAGGCAGTGGTCCCAGGGACCTCTACCTGCCCTTAAAAAATGAAACAAAAACGTTTTATTTTTTTTCTTGAATTGCATCCCGTTTACTTAAGGTGATGGGCTGCATTTAACAAAAAAACTACTTTTTATTTAAAAGCAGTCCCAGACATGGAGGTCTGCTGACCCCAGCAGGCCACCATCCCTGGGAGTGCCAGCCATTCCCAATGGGATTGAATATTGCGACAGCCTCATTAATATGCATGAGGCATGCAATTTGCGACCACATTGGGATTCGCAAACAGTATCTCAGACACTGTTGTACATTGCCAATTGCGACTCGCAATTGCCAATGGTCATACATCTGGCTGATATCTCTAAGTGTGATAAAGTTGACATGCATTTTTTATTAATGAAGCACATAGGTTCACTAATGCCCAAACATGTCAACATTGTGATACGCTGAAAACTAGGGATTATAAAATGGTAAATGCTTAGAATCATATATTGTGCTGTGTTCTATTTTTGCATAATATGTAAATAAAAACTCTGTACAGTGGGAGCTGCGGTAAAATATAATGGCATTTACATCCCACTGTAAAGTGCAGTACATTGTGCACTTTCCACATGATCACCTCATACATATATTCCACTATTGCTCTTTCAAAGGCTATCCTTAAGAATCAACACACTAGCAAAAGATGTCTATATGCACATCCTGTTTAAGTGCAACTAATGATCTGATTTTGTGAAAAATAGTAATGATAGATTACGTATTGCTAAAATGCCCCAAATCAGCGGTCTTCTTTCAAATGTCTATTTACATATAATATGTAGGAAATATGTAGTTCTAGCTTAATTTACGTCTGTGTTTTGAGGTGCTACACATTTATTTCATGTTCAATTTAAACAATGTATGTGTATTTTTTCATGGTTACCCCCTAACTCTTTGCCAGAGTCCTGGTGTCAACTTGACTGAGTGTGTGCTGGGATCCTGCAAACCCTGTCCCAACACCTGTGTTCTTTCCCATAGACTGCCCTTTGTTTCCACAATTGGCAAACCTCTGGGCCACATTAAGTTCCTTGTAAATGGTGCTCCTGGTACCAAGGGCCCTGTGATCAGAGAGGGCCATTGAGGGCTACAGAATATTTTATGCCACCCCCAGGCACCCCAACATCCACACACTGCCAATGTAGGATGCGTGCTTTGGTGCAGCCAAACTGAAAAGTCAACATGACACATATCCCTGTATACCATGCCCGCCAACACTGCCTGTGGGATTGGTAAGTCACCCCTCTAGCAGGCCTTACAGCCCGAAGGCAGGGTGCATCATACCACAAGTGAGGGCATAGCTGCATGAGCAACCTGCCCCTACAGTGTGTGTGCCATTAATAGACATTGCAAGTGGAGTGAAGCCATTTTGTGTATACTGGCTGAGAGATTGTTATTATAAACTCCACAGCTCCATGATGGCTTTACTGAAAACTGAGAAGTTTGGCACTAAACTCAGCATATTAAACCCACACTGATGCCAGTGTTGGATTTATTTTAAAATGCAATCAGAGGGCATTTGAGAGATGCCCCTTTAAAACTACCAACTACTAGTGCATTGGCTGACTGGTCCCTCCCACCCAGCTACACCCAGACAGGTTCCTGACCTCTTAGGGTGAAAGCCTTTGTGCCCCTGGAGGTCAGGAACAAAGCCTGCTCTGGGTGGAGATGCTTCACACCCACCCCTTGCAAGAACAGCAACACTTGGTGGTGAGCCTCAAAGACTCTCACCTTGTGATGTGCTCATTTGGGCAGCTCCCACTAGTGGAGAGATGCCCACCCCCTGTCCAGGCCCCACTTATGGTAGCAGGACAGGCGGGAAAAGTAGTAAGCAGAGTAGGAGTGTCCCCTTCAGCCTGGCACACCTCTAGGTTCACCAGGAGCTGAAGTGAACCGCTCTCTTGGAAATACTTCATCTTTAATTGGAGCATTAGACCCAATAGAAATAGATATGTGGTGCCCCTCTCCCCATAGGGACAGGACACACAAAGGTGTAGTCACCCTAGGGGACAGTAGCCTTTGGATACATCCCCGACCTCAGTAACACCATTACATTTAATATTTATGGGTTCTCCTGAACCTTGTTCCTCAGATTTGATGGACCAAAAAAGAAGATGGGCCAGGACCACTGCCGGACCAGGAACTGAACGGCTGCAGACTGAACCGACAAGAACCCCGCCACCTGAACCTGGTTTGACCACTGGATCTGCTGTCCTTCTAGAAACCCTGCCAGGCCTCCAAGAAACCCTGGAGACAACGCAACCTTCTTCAAAGTGCCAAGAACCTCCTTTTGGGCTAAAGGCTATAGTCCTCAGAATCTGCTGGTACAAGACCTACCAGAACCACGGCAGGGATTACCAAAACTTGTGTCGACGTGACTCCCTGCTAAAAGAGAACACCAAGAAGTGCCTCAGTTGAGTACCGGCACTCCTGTTGATGCAACTCACTGCTACCCAAGACTTCCAAAGTCCGCAGTGGTAGAGGATTGGCACCTGTGCTGATGTGAATATGCCCAGCCAGAAGAAAGCACCACAGCCGGATGGCCTCCATGACCTCAAGGGATCCTCCCGGCCCCACGACCGTAGCTATTGACCCAGAGCACGTACTCTCCTACAAGTGGCCCTGTCGGCCTCCTCCTGCACCGCCTGCCCAATGTGACCAACCCAGAATAGTCTGACAGCAGCAGAAACCCATCCAATTTACAGCAACTGACCACCAGCGACGGCAGAAGTACATATGTTGGCCGTCTGCTTTAACCAATCTCACTCATTGCCCGCCGGTGACCGCAAGTGCAAATATTATTGCTGATATCGAACTCCTCGCGCTGATACTGAATTCCGCACCTTTCGAATGATCACCGCCTACCACGACTGACACTGCTTCCACTGGTGGCCTGTATACAAAGTATCTTCTTTCAGACAAAAATGTGTTTCTTGTCCATGAAAAGTATTGGTTGATGCTATACATACCTATTGCCAAGAATATTGAAAATATTGCATACTTGGAAAGTCTACTTGTCTGTAACTGAGTTCACTTGGCTCCTAAAATAAAAGGAACCAAAGTAATATTTTCACAACCATTGGCCTGGAGTAAAGTCATAGGAGCATGTGTTCCTGTTCTGTATGAGTATGTACAACAAATGCATTCACAATACCCTCTGATAAACCTAACTGTTCAACCACACTACCACAAACAGAACTGTTGGTATTATCCACTTAAACCTCTGCCATACCTTTGGGAACACCATACCTCTTTTTGGTATAGTATGTACAGTGACAGCTTCCTACATTGGTTGCTCACTGGCGGGGTCTACAACTTTGAATTTGTTGGACTATTCAGCCAACACATGATCACACGACGGGACCCCTAAATGTCTTTAGAATTCTTTTTTGTTTTAATCTATGTGAATTGACAATTTATTTTTATTTGAAGTCTTGTTAGGGTCTGGGTTAAGTCCCTTGTAGCAATTTTTAGAAGTTTAAAACTAACTATAGCTAGGGGTAAAAGTATTTAAGAAGATTTTTGACCTCTTTAAAAAAGATCTCCACTATTAGTAAAATAATGACTGATTCACAGGACAGGGTTAAGGATATTGACTTCACCCCCTCCCTCCATTCAGAGATGACAAAGTTAAGGTCTCTGTGTAAACTTAAAAAGATTTCCATGGGGTCCCAGCCTTCCAAGGTCAAGTTCCGAAAGCTCTTGGCAGTGTATGCAAGAACCTACCCTTTGGAGGGGAGAGATCCTTACTCAGGAGATGATGACGTTAGTGACATGAGGACCATCTCCAAACTCCCTCACTAAATAGGGAGAACAGGGTCCTTGTGCCCCTGACCTCAATAGTAGTACTCACAGCACCTAGATCTCACACAGACGAGTCAAGTCCTGATGAGATCATTGATGACAGCCTCAATGAAGCAAGGCTTAACTCCCACCAATGGTGGCAGCAAACCAATTAGGGAAATAGGGCAATCAGATGCCCTTAAACCCCCAAAGGGATTGTCCCCAAATATGAGGACAGTCACCAAATGCTTCACAGCCTTTGAGAGGGCCTGTGGAATGAGATAGGGAAGAAGTAAGGCTGGGGAGCAGTACTTTGGAAACTGTTCACTGAAAACTGCAGGGACCGACTTTTGCTCCTTAGTGGGACATATGCTGAGTTTTACAACTTTATGAAGGGCACCCTGATTAAGGGCTTTGGACTCACAACTGAGGAGTATATGATTTGATTCAGCGAGGCTCACAAAACACGAGCCACTCCTGCGTTGACTTCATTGACTACTCAGTAAAAACAGTAGATGGTTGGGTAAGTGGAAGTGAAGTGCATGCCTATGTTGGGCTTTATAATCTGTTGATGAAAGAACACATGTTAAAAAGCTGCATCAGTATCTTCTGGACTTAGGAGTAATTTCTCCCAAAAAATTGGGAAAGAAGGCAGACCATTGGTTCAAGACAAGTGTGAACAAAACCTCCACTTTGGTTAACCAAAAGAAAGGGGTTAAAAACCTCCCCAGGAAAAAAGGGGTGATCCCCCAAAGATAAAACCAAGAGTCTATTAAAGCCCCCTAAAAACCTGTTGAGGAGGATAGGCCCCCGAACTCTTCCCTACCCACTGGTGGATTTAAGAGTAAACATTGTGATCCCCTAAAGGCCAGATGCTGAACCTGTAAGAATGTAGGACACCAAATTGGAGATTCTGCCTATCCTAACAAGAATGCCCCTAGTCTACCTCCAGTTACTGCTTGTGTGGCAAATCTGCAGATGGGATTAACAGTGTGACCAGAGTACATCAGGGTCCACTCTGAATTTGTTTTAGTTTCTGAAGGGGAGAGAGAGTTGGCAGCTTTAGCTGGTTGGCCCCATAACTTAAAAAATTACCTGCAATACCCCTTAGTTAACTGGACCAGAGTTGAAGCCCTCTGAGATACAGGTGCCAGTACCATTATGGTGAAAGATACACTGGTTTTCCCACAACAATATCTGACTATAAAAAACCTATACAGTCACCAATGCTGACAGTGTCACTACAGACCATTCCTTGGCTATGGTGACATTAGACTGGGGGAGTTACTGGCCTGAAACAGGTAGTGGTCTCTCCAAAGCTTTCAGCTACCTGTCTGCTTGGAAACGACCTGGAGACCTCAGCTTGGGTTGAGGTAAGGCTGAAAACCCATGCATCCATGCAAATCCTTGAGATAGTGTGTTTGAAGACAACAGTACAAATCAAGCACAAGGTGAAAAAGAAGTGTTAGAGCCTGGAAGAATGACTGAATCTTCCAAGAGGAAAAGTAAGAAGACTGGGGGACCAGCTTCGGAACATCAAAAGATTCAGGACCCCTCTCCTCAGGAAGAAGACTTGTTACACCACTAGGATCTGAACCCATGGGACTTGAACCTTACCAGGTCAAGCTCCTAGGTCCAGGGGGCCCTCCATGGAACAGCTGTGCCTTCGACAGCAGGTCTGTCCCACTCTTGAAAGCCTGTGACAGCAAGCTTCTGCACAGGAGAATGGAGATGTCAGTGGCTTCCACAGGACCTATTGGGAGGAAGGACTCCAGTATAAAACCTGGTGCCACTAAGAATATGGCTTTGCCTCAGCTGTACAGAGAGTTCCTGCTCACTTTGGTCCATGACATCCTTCTAGCTGGGTATCGTAGGCAGACTAAAATGTGGGTGTCGTGTATTTCTATAGGTTCTGATTCGATCCCCCTATTCCTGACCCTATTCTGGTTAAACTTACTAGCTAGTTAACTAACAGTCAGCCCATGAGGCAAGAAATCCCCCATGATGCAGATACCGTTATCTGACGCAGTCACACTACGGCACAGGAACGTGTTATCTGATTAGGTCATAACGCTTGAGATCTAATTAGACAAGCGACATTCCTCCAGCCCCTGATAAGGCATACGACGTTCTCATAACAAATCAAACCTATGACAACCTGGATAATCCGTGCGGCCATTGTTTTGATTTCACAGAGAACTTTAGTAAAGAATGTGCTAACGAGCAAGTCGTATGACATCTTTATTGACGTACCTATGTCCATCCTTACGTCAATCCCGGCACCTTTAAGGTATAAATATTGCCGACCTTGCCCTATGCAAACACACGCGTGGTGACAAGACGGAGCAGCCATACTTGCCGAAGCCGAGAGCAGAAGCAGACCCCGCAGCAGCAGCCCCGCCTTCCTGACGCGCTGAGAGACGCGCTGCTATCTCAAGCCGAGAGACCCAGCACCGGCGCTTCCGGGTAGCCCTCGCAGGCAGCCTGGAATATCGAGAGCAGAGAAAGAGATACCATTCCTCATCCATCCTAAATTCCAGGTACAGAACTGAATAACCCCTCCTAGAGAATTCTTTAGTTATTCACTTGGCAAAAACAAACTTAACTTAAACTGTAACTTTCTATTCCCGCCCACGCATTAGACTTAGGTCAGGTACACGGGGTAGGCGTATTTAGAAACACCAGTTGAGTACGTTTAGTCAAATGTATATGTGTATGTAAATATATTTTAATCATTTTAAACATCATATGGCTCAGAAACCATATCAATGTTTTTACAGTATTACTTTATACTATTGCTTCTAATGTATGCACTTTACTTAACTATAAGTATTGCAATAATATCGATCCATTTCTCTTGTACGAGAAAAGAGACTGATCAATAAATAACATCTTTTATTGAACACGCCCGTCTCTTCCTTTTCTCTACATACTGATGAGACTAAGAATGCACGTACTGACTGAGTAAAATAATTGCCTTGTGCTCACACGACTCTCGAGATTGACTCTTGATTAGGGGAGAGCAAAGTTGTCATGTTCTATGGTTGTCAGAAACTAAATCCCTTCTTGTCTAATCAGGGGAGTTCATCCTTCCTTGAACATTCGAGAAAGTTTCTAGCGAACTCTGAGCTTAGCTGGCAAACCCAAAAATTAAGTCTAGTATCGACAGTAGTAGACCTAGTTAACGTCTGGCCTAGGCCTTTACTGCTGTAGGTACTATTCCAATGCGCAGAGCCTATTGGGAAAATAGGAGCTACACTACATGGCGCCCAACGCGTTTGGAAAGGGCGATAAAACTAACGTAAGACATTTAGAGTAACTCAGTCGTGCTTTCTCACTCAGACCCCTTTTTCCAAATACTCCAAAGACGTCTGGAGTGGGTGAAAGGTTATAATATCCTCCAAAACCTCGCAGGAGGGAACTCCTATGTATGGTTCTTGGTCTAGTCAACGTTGAAGGATAAAACAGTTCCAAAATATTGTGCACCTAATCTTTGTTCCATAAAGAAACCTGATCTGCAAACAAAAGACAAAAGCTTCCTGTCGGTAAAATGACAGAGAGTGATGAAGAAAGAGAGGCAATTAGATTAGCTACTGAAATAGCAGCAGCTGATACTACAGCACTCGATGCAGACCCGGATATAATACTCATCCAGGTCGCCAAAAGGAGAGCTATAACTCTAAAACTTATAGAAAATGGACTGACACCTAGAGGTGGCACAGTCATATTCGTAATCGAGGCACACGAATATCGGCAGACAGAGGTATACTATACATGGATAAATTTTCCAGCAGCAAATGCTGTAACAAAGTACTTCCACTATTACAAAGTAGAGGAACCTCCTAATGAGTACACTCCTTTCGAGGAGGTGGAAGTACCACTCAAATTCCAAGAGCATTTGCTCTTATTTGATGGCGCCCTAATACATAACAATCACATTACAAGGCTCGGTCCTTTAGGAAGACCAGGAGCAACGTGGCCGGTCCTAGCCGGATACACACCACATCCAGACATCGAAAGAATGCCTGCAGCAGAGCTGTTAATACAGCTAAAACAACTACTAAAAATTCACAGACAATTAGTTCAGTATGTAATGCGGACTTCAACAATTCAGCCAGCGATTAAACTTCCACAGCTGACCCCTCACCAGGGGAACACAAATAAAATTACACCACAGAACATCCAATCCTGCCTAGGTAAAGTTCCAGCTAAACGGGAACAAATACCATTCTGGTTGGCACAGAAAATTACCCAAATAGAGGCGGTGTTTCCTGACACCACCCCGCTGGAAAAACACAGGATTCTGACTATATGTCTCCCAATGGGAATCGCACCACACATTGAGGACTGTGACACTTGGGGTACAGTCTTTGCTTCCATCTATACAAAAACACACGGTGTTCCATCCATTTCGGTGATACCAGATGTGCTAAAACAAATTCAAGATGAATACGGTCCAGAACCTGCCTTAACTCTTGGTATGAAATTACTGAAAGACTTCAAGCAAGTCTCGGCTATATTACTAGCCAACATAAAAGGTGAAGCAGTAAACGTGGCGATCCGCCAGAGGTTAAAAGAGACAGATATAGCAGACCAACCAGCTGAAATTGCCAGAATCATAGAAAAATCCTATGAAGAACTAGGCAGAGATAGTCTAGGTGGAATACCAGTAAAACCGCAACTGACTACAAGTCCAGAAAAAATATTTTTTAATAATAATTCACCAAAAAAGAACTGGGATGGAAATAAACAATCCAATCCTAAAGAAAAGAAATTCCAGTCCAGAGGAAGGTCTCCTAGGCGAAGAGAGAAATCTCCAAACCCGAGACAAAGGTCACCTCAGAGTGAACCCTCTGGGAATAGATATAACCTTAGAAATAGGGATAATATTAAAAAACCTGATAGATATCATGACATTGATACACGTCCCTCTCAATCTTTTCAGAATTCCTCGCAGAAATCGGAAAGAAGAGGACGATCAGAAGAGCACGCCAAGTCCAAAGACAAGGAACCTGCTCAACTGAAAAAGAAATCACAATTTCCAAAAAAGAAGGTAGCCAGTATCAAGGTAGTTAACAATGCCGAGAATACTGAGGACACAACTGAAAAACGGAGAATGGGCTCAAACAATGCTAGACAGCGCAGCAGAGGTGAGCATAGCTCGCAAAGTCCTTATGAATCATCTGGAGACAGTGGACACGAATGAATACCTTCAAGTGGAAACTGCAGATACCAGAGTTAGCAAGCCCCACAAAATATACGAGATAACATTACGTATAGAGGGAGATAAGACTAGGAAAATAAGGGGACTATTTTGGGATAACCTATCCAAGGGCTATGACATCCTTCTAGCTGAAAAAGACTGGCCACCGGAGTTTGTCAGGGAGTGCCCTCATGGCGAAGAAGTAATTATGCCTGCCTTCTCGAATCAAATACCGATTCATAAAAAATATACACTTGCTAGAAAGTGGGCAGTGGCCTTAGCACCTGCTTTATATAAAAATCACGTAGGATGGGATGAGGATTCTCCTCCTCACAAAGTCCAGCTAAAATCACAACCAACTGCACAAAGGCAGTACCCAATTAAGCAAGAAGCTAAAAAACAAGTAAATGAAATACTAGATCAGCTAGAATACCAAGGGGTGATTGAAACTTGCACCTCACAAATGAACAATCCTTTATTTCCGGTCTCCAAACCAGACAATTCGTACCGTCTAGTTTTGGATTACCGACACCTTAACACATGTTGCAAAACTTTTGCAGTGCAAAACTCACACAGTGCTGCACTAATGAATAACATAGTGCGCAAAAAATACAAAACATAGCACCAGAGAGCAGATATTTAACTGCATTTTCAGTAAATGGCACTCAAAAACAATTCTGTCGGTTAGCCCAGGGGTACAAGAACAGCCCGGGGGTATTCTCAGCGAGAGTAACAGAATTACTACAACAATATGATGATGAAGCATTATCTTATGTCGACGACATTTACTTAACAGATGATGACTTGGAAACTCACTTGAAAAGAGTGAACACCATAATACTTGGTTTCGCTGCAGAGGGTTACAAATTCAACTTCAAAAAGTCCAGAATTGCCCATCTGACGGTCCTATTCTTAGGATATGAGTTATCAAGTGAAGGCAAAAGCCTGGCAGACAATTTCCTAGAGAAATGTGCCGTAATCCAAGCTCCTAAAACACTAAAAAACCTACAGTCAATTCTAGGCTTCCTAAATTTCGGAAGAACTTACATTGCAAATTATGCAGAAAGGGTCAAACCCCTTTATGATCTAATTAAACCAGACTTTAAAAGATCCAGTTGGACTCAAGCACACACAGAAATTTTGAGATCCTTACAAACAGACATGCTAATTAAAACAAAATTAGAAACCCGTGATAATACACGCAACCTTGTGATCCGAGTCATCCCAGGGAGATGCGGATTCACATACCTGACTTCTAATGAGGGAGATAAGGTACCAATTGCATTCAAATCACATTTGTACACAAAAGCTGAACAGAGATTCAACAACAAAGGAAAAATTGTTCAAGCAGTTCAAACCGCAATAGCTAGAGAAAAAGACATAGCTGCCGGTAGACATATCACAGTCAGAACAGCAGAATCAGCCCTTGAGGCATTAACAACACCGTGTAATTTACCAACAACAACATTGGATCCAGAATGGTTACAATGGGTAAATTCAATCACAACGGACAAAGTATATTACTTCTTTGATCCAGAACTAGAAGAATTAAAAAATCTAAAATATGAAAAAACGTATCCTCTGCCAATCGACATTCTGCCTCTACGACATTACGCCTGTGTAATCTATACAGACGGACATGCTCAACCCTCCGTTTGGGGAGAACATGCATACAATCCCACATGTGAGATTACAAAAGAAGTATGGCACGGAGGTAAACTAAGACCTCTATTAACAAAATCACACTCAGTAGAAACTAATTCAGAACTACAAACTGAAATATTAGCTTTGAAAATGGCGCTAGAGAATGCGGATCGCGAATTCCCGACACTTATAGTGTCAGATTCGTATTTCTGCGTCAAAACATATAACAAGGATTTGCAGACCTGGATTCAGAACGATTACAAAGATGACACGGATGCACCAATAAAGCAGAGACTGCTCTGGGAACAGGTAGCTCTTTTGAAAAAAGAACTACCAAAGACTCACGTGACACACTCACTGAGTCACCAGCGTGATGGCGTTCACGTTGTAGGGAATTCATTGGCTGAAACAGCCGCAGCGGCAGCCAGTAAACCGGCTCCCGTAGATCGAAAAAAGCGTACATTAAAATATATTGACGGCGAAACATTGCTGGCAGTAAAAACGTCATCAAAAGGCGACTGCTCGGCGTTACCGATCAACTATCCACTCAATTACACATACATCATAGATGCAAACTCCATTCCTTTTGCTCGAATCCCTGGAGTGGGGGATAGAGTGATTCCAAACATGGATAGGAGAAACTTGTTAATCGCAGACGCACACATGGGCGAGGGTCTCAGACACCTTAAATTAAAAGATTCTCTGGAAGAATTACAATCACGGTACTGGTGGCCAGGCATGAGCCTGCACTACACCATGTTTGTAAAAAACTGCCCAAACTGCAACAGAGATCGCAGTGGGGAGAGAAGCAGTTTAATACCTCGTCGTATCAAGGCAGATAACATCACCACTAAAAAGAATGGCTTGCGATTAACATATACAGGCTAGTTCCCACTTATAATGTAGATCCACAGCACTCGGCTGACGTCCGGACTGTTATACAAGATTTGCGAGTCGAAATGGCATATACGCTAAGAGCATGCTACGTTCGACCATTTTTTTTTCTCTTTCTCAGGCAATCCAGCCTGGGGGGGGAAAGAATGGCCAAATGAGCACAGCCCAGCGGGAATCTTCTCACTTCCTTCCTGAGGGTATGGGATGGTGTAAAGAAAAAACCAAGACAGAAAGCAATCTATAATAGAAAGGATATTAGGTTCGGGAGCTGGTGGGTCAAACATCTAATAAGTGTCCAACGTAGTCTAAATAACTTGCCAAGAAATTCTCTGAAGGGATTCAGTCCGTACGAATTATTATTCGGAACTAGGATGTTGATCTCTGACCTTGATAGTCAGACTTCAGTGGTAACAGAAAAAAGCTTTGATGTCAAAGACCGTTTGGCTATTTTGCAGGACTTAAACAAAACAAGAAAAGACCTGAGCAACATACAGTTGAAAGAACAGCCAACGACCACTGAAGAATCACCACCTGTCCCAGCAAGACCTGTCTGGATTCCAAAAGTCGGGGATCTAGTCAGGGAGAAGATCGCGGTAAAGAAGGAATTTGGGCCTTCTTACAGAAAAGCAGTTCCTGTCTTGTCTGTCAACGGGACAAGATCAGTTGTACTACCGCCACTTGCTGGAAAAAAGGAGAACCGAGTTGTATCAATCGACCTGGTAAAACCACAACATGTGGCCGATAACCAACAGTAGGCCAAGTGGACTCCCAATAAGTAGCAGAACACCAAGGTTTGCTACCAGTACAGAGGTCCTATCAAAGAGGCTCATCACATTCGAAACGCCTACAGAAGAACAACAAGGACTATGCAACAATGCAATAGAACTTAGACCTCTGAAAACCCAAATAAAGACATTTAGCAGAGACACACCAATCTATACAGAAGTACCAAGTGAAAATGCAAGAAACAAAAATCCTGAACCAATTGGAACAATTGACAGAACTGCATCCGGTTACTTCATCAACTTCGATGATTCCTCTGAAGGCTTCAGCGAACAAAAGACACAGCCATCATCAAAATCCTTTAAAGACAAAGCGAAGGAACTTCTGAAACAACTGAAAGAAACATATCTAGTTTCTCCATGGATTGAATTCTGGGTGGGTTTTGGTGCATTTATCCTCATACTTTGGCTCATCATGGTATTTACTTTGGGACGCTTCATTGAGGGAAAATATGCTAAAATGGACACAGCAAGTCAGAACATCAACTTGGTCCTCAAACCACACACATCTTCACACGTCGAGAAACGAGAACTTTCTTCAGAACTTTCTTCAGCCAATTTCACAGCAATTCCAATACCTGGTGGGGTAGCCTGGGACAACACTGACTATGAAATTTATGGTCCGGTCGAGATCCTGAAATATCCACACCAAATCAAGATCTCCTTGAGTGACTTTGCAAAACCGAACTCATTTGCTGATGATTGGGACTTTGAAAGTATAAACAATATGATGTCTGACTTAGTAATGTCTGCTAAATTTACAAAACATGATTATTTGCAAGGTTCTACAAATTATGACAGCATGTACTGCTATAACCATTATGGTAACCATTTCTTGCATAAATCTGCACAACCTAGAAATGTTTTGAATTTTAATCAATGGGAACATTGTGCTACACCTCCAAAAGGGAGCTCTAGAACCGTGTATGGCAAATATTCATATTTTTCAGGTTTTAATATAACTAATGCTGAAACATTTTATTACAAATTGTCAAACAAGACAGGGATGAAAACCATGATAACCAACACAAAATTGATATATTCAGATTCTTTCTTTGAAAAAATGAATACTTTTGGATTTGATTATTGGGACAAACATGTTGATTTGAAAAGTGTTTGGGGCACAAAAGAATGACAAGTACAGGGTTTAGAAGCTTTGTTTAGAGCCTGCATGATCCCAGAACAAATGATATTTTTAAATGACACCGTTCAACAAACCACCTGTCTTGGCTTAGCCAAAATCAAAGATTTAAATAACCTGTCTATTCCAAAGCCAACAATGTTTAGCAATAACTCTGAAACAGATGAAGAAATAGACATAAACCATATACTTAACCAAAACAGAACACATCCTGATTGGAAACAATGGTTGATCTGGCCCACAGATACAAATAACTGTCAAGATAGATTCCTGAATAAAACACAGGGTTTCAAAATGAACAGGCCAGACCCTAGATATCCCCGAAGACATCACCCAGGGATAATAACAACCTACAGTGTGGGCAAATTATGCCTTCAATGGCTACAAACTTCCACACTGCCTGAAATTAAGCAACACCTAACTTTACTTACTGATGGTGCTGACTTGCGTGATTTCATACTGGGACCACGCAAACAGCGTCATAAGCGTTTCATAGCAGCCTCTGTATATGCAGCATACAATGAGGCCTGGAAGGTTACTCAAATTGAGACAGCAGAAAGAATACGGGAAATTGACCGTATTAATTTGGAAAAATCACTTTCTGTAGTGGACAATGGGTTAATGACTCTGTCCTCCAGAATTTTTTCATTGGACAGCATTGTGTCTTCAGCAATCGATATATTATCGCAAGACTTACTGTTATTACAACATGGTCAGTCACAATTGCGTTCCATTGTACAGCTTGGCTGGACGTTACAAAATCTGCGTTCAGGCTACGTGCCTTGGCGTTTAATCAACACAACGTCACTATTCCAAATCTTTAACCTTACTGATAGACAGATCGGTATGGCGCAGAAGGGTGCTGATTATACAATCTTGAGCATTGAAAAACTAGAAAGATTACCGTTGACAATGTCAGAACGACCTGTCAGTGAATGGATAATCCACGGAATCATAAATATTCCAATCTCAACCTTCAGGTTTCAATACTGCCAAAAATATATACAGGCTGGCATGTACGAGAAATTGGGAAAGGGGTACCTTAAAACAACATGGAACCTGCCCTATTCACATGCATGTGTCAGTAACAAAGGACAGAAAGTGTTTCTTAGTGGCAACAATTGTGCTATGTCACTAAGCGGCACGCTTCTGTGTAACGGTATTAGTTTGCACGGAGCCTGTGAAGGGAATTCATACAACCTTTCATGTCACCAGCAAGGCGCACCTGCAACTGAAATAGAACCATTCTTTCAAAGACTCTATAATGGGAGTTACATTCTTATTGTAGACCGCAGATGCTGTAGTCTTATGCCCGGGACTCCTTATCTCGTCACTACGACGGCGAAGGTCAAGTGTTGTGGACGTTCTTTGTTCCCCAGCTCCTTTCCAGACAGGGAGGCAAGGGCATGGCCCGGTCTGAAAATTACTTCTATTCGAATAGACGCTTTAAGCAGAATGAAAACAGTGCTTCTTCAGACGCCTACAAGGCTCACGTCATCAAAAGAAACGTATGATCTACAAGTCGCAAGGACGACTGCAGAGATACATACATTATTATCAACCAATTCCCCCGTACATTTCGCGGAAATCCTGAGCGAAATCTTAAATATTTCTGATACCACAGGGGTCTCAAAGGTATTTAAGACAGTATTTTCGATGGCATTAACACCATTCAAAGCCATACTGGGTATTTTTCCAGACTTCGTCCATTCGATTTTTGGCGGACTTCCCCTGATCCTAGGACTAATTGCAGGAATCCTATTCCTAGTCCTTATTTTTCGTTATGGCAACCCATGTCACAGATCAAACTCTCGCGACAATGGAAGATACGATCCTAGCCATTGGATACCGGGACCGGATATCAAAAATCCTGGGACTATCCCGGCTTAGAGACCTAAACATGACTTGGTTTCTATCATTTCGACCAATGTGGCAAAGGTGTGTTTTACCTGTACTAAGGTGTCTGCTATGCGGAGAAGAATGCGTGTTAGACACCTGTCTGACGCTACAATCGGATGCGCCGGTGGATGCAGATACACTGTTGGTTCCTACCAAGGTTCACGCACTGTGCTGCCCTCAAAGGCTGCCAATTCTGATGACGGCATTCCTGGAATCTTCACCACTGCGATTGAAGAGTAGTGAAGTTCAAGATGAAAGCAGCATCGAACAGGTACGACCTTCTGTCAGCAATGCAAATCAGAATGTCAATGGAGACAATCATGCGCATGAATGCATGGTTACCCCTATTTCCGACTTAGAGGAACTTTCCCATGAAGCTGTTGACAGTTTTTTCGAAAGCCTGAATGATATGATGTTCTCTCCGGAACAGAAATAGAGACTTTTGAGTAAACTCGCACACGGCGTTCCCTGAATTCGGCCTTCAACTTTAAAAATAAAGTCACATGAACAACTACAATCCAGTTCACGGACAGCAACTTTTTTCAGCAAGCCCCTAAAATATTTTTCTATATATTTTTTCCCGGGACACTGATTTTCTGCTTAAAGTAAGAGACTATTCCTAGAGAACTAAGATTTCTATTTTAGATACTTTATAGACTTTATAGACTTTAGCTGCCCGCTGGTATGTTCGCAATAGATTTTATGTGATGAAATGGTTTCGACTTTTTTTCTGTATAGCCATATTAAGAGCCATTTCATGTGTATTTCTCATATACCAACAATCAATAATGCATAACAATGCGTGTTCACTTTTGCATCTAATTCGTAGCTTAAGTGCATACAATATATATGACTGCAATTTTTCAGTATATTTGAAAATTTCGAAATGCATTTATGTATTTTGGGGTGGTAAGGTATACACTATACTCTATAGTATGTTGTACTATGTTATACTATGCATAGATTAGTAGATATGACCATAGTTAGCGTGGAGTGGGTGTCGTGTATTTCTATAGGTTCTGATTCGATCCCCCTATTCCTGACCCTATTCTGGTTAAACTTACTAGCTAGTTAACTAACAGTCAGCCCATGAGGCAAGAAATCCCCCATGATGCAGATACCGTTATCTGACGCAGTCACACTACGGCACAGGAACGTGTTATCTGATTAGGTCATAACGCTTGAGATCTAATTAGACAAGCGACATTCCTCCAGCCCCTGATAAGGCATACGACGTTCTCATAACAAATCAAACCTATGACAACCTGGATAATCCGTGCGGCCATTGTTTTGATTTCACAGAGAACTTTAGTAAAGAATGTGCTAACGAGCAAGTCGTATGACATCTTTATTGACGTACCTATGTCCATCCTTACGTCAATCCCGGCACCTTTAAGGTATAAATATTGCCGACCTTGCCCTATGCAAACACACGCGTGGTGACAAGACGGAGCAGCCATACTTGCCGAAGCCGAGAGCAGAAGCAGACCCCGCAGCAGCAGCCCCGCCTTCCTGACGCGCTGAGAGACGCGCTGCTATCTCAAGCCGAGAGACCCAGCACCGGCGCTTCCGGGTAGCCCTCGCAGGCAGCCTGGAATATCGAGAGCAGAGAAAGAGATACCATTCCTCATCCATCCTAAATTCCAGGTACAGAACTGAATAACCCCTCCTAGAGAATTCTTTAGTTATTCACTTGGCAAAAACAAACTTAACTTAAACTGTAACTTTCTATTCCCGCCCACGCATTAGACTTAGGTCAGGTACACGGGGTAGGCGTATTTAGAAACACCAGTTGAGTACGTTTAGTCAAATGTATATGTGTATGTAAATATATTTTAATCATTTTAAACATCATATGGCTCAGAAACCATATCAATGTTTTTACAGTATTACTTTATACTAATGCTTCTAATGTATGCACTTTACTTAACTATAAGTATTGCAATAATATCGATCCATTTCTCTTGTACGAGAAAAGAGACTGATCAATAAATAACATCTTTTATAGAACACGCCCGTCTCTTCCTTTTCTCTACATACTGATGAGACTAAGAATGCACGTACTGACTGAGTAAAATAATTGCCTTGTGCTCACACGACTCTCGAGATTGACTCTTGATTAGGGGAGAGCAAAGTTGTCATGTTCTATGGTTGTCAGAAACTAAATCCCTTCTTGTCTAATCAGGGGAGTTCATCCTTCCTTGAACATTCGAGAAAGTTTCTAGCGAACTCTGAGCTTAGCTGGCAAACCCAAAAATTAAGTCTAGTATCGACAGTAGTAGACCTAGTTAACGTCTGGCCTAGGCCTTTACTGCTGTAGGTACTATTCCAATGCGCAGAGCCTATTGGGAAAATAGGAGCTACACTACATGGGAAAGGCTTGTCAGCCATTTCTACTGGCCACCGATGTGCCAAAAAGGAAAGGAGTGTGTCAGTTCCTGTGTCACCTGTAAGGCCTGTGGCAAAACAGGTGGGCCACCAGGGGTCCCCTTAATTACATTACCAGTGGGTGGGGTTCCCTTTGAAAGGGTTGTTCTGGACATAGTGGGTCAACTAGAACCACCCACAGTATCAGGAAACGATACATGCTGTTAGTAATGGCTCATGCTACCAGGTATCCGGAAGCAATCCCCCTTTAGTCTACTAAAGCCCCTGCAGTAGCCAAAGCCCTCATTGGCATCTTTACCAGGGCCACGGTTTCCTAAGGAGGTGGTGTCAGACCGATGTACCAACTTCATGTCTGCATACCTGAAACACATGTGGGATGAGTGTGGAGTGAACTACAGATTCACTACACCCTTACCAACCATAAACCAATGCACGTGTTGACAAATTCGATAAGATATTGAAAGGCATGATTATGGGGCTTCCTGACAAACTTAAAATAAGATGGGATGTCCTCTTGTCATGTCTGATTTTTACTTACAGAGAGGTGCCTCGCAAGGGAGTGGGGTTTTCCCGCTTTGAACTTCTCTTTGGCCATCCTGTAAGGGGGCTACTTGCTCTTATAAAAGAAGCTTGTGAGAGGCCTCTTCATGAACCTAAACAAGATGTGGTGGACTATGTGCTATGCCTCCATTAAAGGGTGGCAGAGTACACGGAAAAGGCAATCTAAAATCTTGAGGCCAGCCTGCAGTTTCAGAAGCTGTGTTATGACTAAAAAGCAGCACCAATGGAGTTCCAAACTGAGCAAAAGGTGTGGGCTTTGGAGCCTGTGGCACCAAGGGGCCCCCAGGACAGATGGGGTGACCCTTACCCTATCCTTGAGAAGAAGAGTCAGGTCACCACTTGGTAGACCTGGGCACTAGTAGCTACCCCAAGAGAGTGTTCCATGTGAACCGCCTGAAACTTTTCTGTGACTGGCTGATGTGTCCATGCTGTTGCTCACTGATGAGGATCAGGAGACAGAGAGTGAACTGCTTCTTTGCTGACCTCCTCTCTTACAGGCCACAAGGTCGTTCAGTTTAGGGAGTTATCTACTTTGAAAACGTCACTGCGCAATAGCTGACTGCCTATAGGCATTGCCTGCAACAGTATGCTGGGCTCTTCTCACACTAGAGTACCCATGATGTGGATACTGGGTGTAGCTTGCCTGTCAAAACAAAGATCTATTTGCAGTCTTACCAAGTTAAAGAGAGCATCAAAGCTAAAGTAAGCAAGATGCTGGAGTTATGCGTTATTGAGCCCTGTGACCTTCCCAGGGCCAGCCCAGTGGTCTTAGTCCCCAAACCTCACACCCAGGGTGGGAAGCAAGAGCTGGAGTTCTGTGTGGACAATAGAGGTCATTAAAATGGATGCTCACCCTATACCCAGGTCTGATGAGCTGACAGACGAACTAGGGGCAGCAACATTTCTCAGAACCTTTGACTTAACTACAGGGTACTAGCAGATTGGCACGGCCCCAGAAGCCAAAGAGAACACAGCATTCTCCACACCCGATGGGCATTATCAGTTTACGGGTATGCCCTTTGCTTTAAAGAATGTCCCTGCCACCTTCCAAAGGTTGGTATATCAAGTCCTTATTGGGTAGGAGGCTTTTATGCGGCTTATCCTAATGATATTGCTGCCTTTTGCTCCTCCTGGCAGGATCACCTGATCAAATTGGGGAAGGTTTTACAGGCTTTGCAGTCTTCAGGTCTGATTATAAAGGCATCCAAGTGCCAGATAGGGCAAATACAAGTATTATATTTAGGCCACCTTGTAGGTGGAGGCCAGGTGCAAACTGTACAACCCAAGATCCAGACACTTCTGGACTGGGAAGCTCCAACTACCCCGACCCAAGTCAGGTTATTACTTGGTTTTACGGAGTACTGCCGGAGGTTTGTAAAGGGATTTGGATCAATTGTGACATCCATCATGGAACTCACTTCTAAGATAAGGCCAAAATAAGTAAACTGGACAGTTGTCAAAAGGCTTGTGACACCCTGAAAGAGGCAATGTGCTCAGCACCTATTCTTAAAGCTCCAGACTACTGCGAGCAGTTCATGTGAAGACTGAAGCCACTGAGCTAGGAATAGGAGCGTTCCTATACCAGACCAATGATGATGGTCAGGACCTACCTGTTGCTTTTATAAACAGGCTATTCCCCAGGGAACAGCGTTGGAGTACAATTGAGAGGGAGGCCTTTGCGGTGGTTTGGTCCCTGCACTAGCTGAGGCCCTACCTGTTTGGGACTCATTTCCTAATCCAAACCGACCACAAACCTATTAGATGGATAATGAAAATGAAAGGTGAAAATCCCAAATTAGTGGGGTGGTCCATCTCCCTACAGGGAATTAACTTTACAGTGGAAGACTGACCTGCGACTGCCCATGCCAATGTAGATGGACTTTCCAGGTTCTTCCACTTAGATGAGGAAGACTCTCTTGAAAAAGGTTAGTCTCAGCCTCTTTCATTTAGGGGGGATGTATGGAAAGTGCCCCTTTTTGCATTTTTACCCCCTAACTATTTGCCAGATAACTGATGCCAACTTGACTGAGTGTGTGCTGGGACCCTGCTAACTAGGCCCAGCACTTGTGTTCTTTCCCAGAAACTGTACCTTTGCTTCCACAATTGGCATACCTATGGGCCACGTGTAAGTCCCTAGTAAACAACACCCCTGGTACCAAGGGCCCTGTAACCAGAGAGGGACTATGAGGTCTGCAACATATACTTTGCCAACCTTGGGGACCCCTCTCCTTAAAACACATACACTGCCAGTGTAGGCAGAGGGTTTTGTTGCAGGCCAAACTGAAGAGTCAGCATGGCACACATCCCTGTGTACCATTCCCACCAACACTACCAGTGGCATGGGTAAGTCACCCCTCTAGTAGGCCTTACAGCCCTAAGGCAGGGTACACAATACCATGAGTATGCATAGCTGCATGAGCAACCTGCCCTACAGTGCCTGTGCCATTCTCAGACATTGAAAGTGCAGTGAAGCCATTTTGAGTACATGGGCTCGGAGGGTGTCATTACGAACTCCACAGCTCCCTGATGGCTTTACTGAAAATTGGGAAGTTTAGTAACTGACGTCTCAGCATAATAAACCCACACTGATGCCAGTGTTGGATTTATTATAAAATTCACTCAGAAGGCACATTAGAGATGCCCGCTAAAAACGACCAACTACTAGTGTATTGACTTACTGGTCCCCACCACCTAGCCACCACCAGACAGGTTTCTGACCTCACAGGGTGAGAGCCTTTGTGCTGCCGGAGGTCAGAAATTAAGCCTGCTCTAGGTGGAGACGCTTCACACCTCCCCCTAGCAGGAACAGCAATACTTGGTGGTGAGCCTCAAAGGCTCTCACCGTGTGATGTGCTGGTTTGGGCAGCTCCAACTAGTAGAGATGCCCACGTCCCTGTCGGGCCCCACTTTGGGGGGCAGGACAGGCAGGAAAATTAGTAAGTAGAGTAGGAGTGTTCACCTCAACCTGGCACACCCCTAGGGTCACCAGGAGCTAAGGTGAACCCCTCTCTTAGAAATTCTCTATCTTGAATTGGAGAACTATACCCATTAGGAATAGGGATGTACCCTTCTCCCCAAAGGGAGAGGGCAAGCAAATGGTGTAGTCACCCTAGGTTACAGTAGCCATTAGCTACTGCCCTTCAACCTCAGTAACACCCTTAAATAAACCACTAGGGTAAATATCATTGCTGGTATTGACTTCCTCTGTGCTGATACTGAATTCAGCACTTTTCGAGTGATCACAGCCCCCCTCGACCGACATTGCATCAGTGGTGGCCTGTATACAAAGTATCTTCTAAACTAAAATGTGTTTAATTGATGTGAAGGAATTGGTTGTTGATATACAAACCTATTGCCAAGAATACTGAACATTTTGCATAGTTGGAAAGTCTATTTGTCTGTAACTGAGTTCGCTGAGTTCCTAAAATAAAAGTAGCTAAAGTAATATTTTTACACCCATTAGCCTGGAGTTAAGTCATTAAGTGTTTGTTCCTGTCTTGTACAAGTATGTATAACACATGCATTCACACTACCCTTTGATAAGCCTAACTGCTCGACCACACTACCACAAATAGAGCTGTAGTTATTATTTTCCACTTACCCTCTGCCATACCTTTGGACACTCACTGGACTCTGCACCATACCTCTTGGTATAGTATATACAGAGCCGGCTTCCTACAGTACTGAAAAAATAATTTTTCAAAGTTTTTCAGAAAATCACAGTTTACAAATTACGTCGCATATGTAAGACACATTGGCCCTAATTATGGAACGTGTGATACAGTTCTGCCTGCTGAAGTGGAAGGGCTCTGCTACTGATGCAACACCGACCATTGCAGCCAGGTCGACTGAGTAGTGAGCGATACCAAGCCTCTGTCCTTCAAACAGTAGAATGCTTCATGAAAATTGCAGTGTTATATTTCATGACAGAAAGGAAACTGTCCAGCTATGAATTTACAGTCTCAGGCTGATGATTGGCTTTATAATATAATGCTTTATACCATGCAGGACCTAGTGGCATGACACAAGAAAGCTACAATAAAGTACACATATCACACATATAGTCCAACCTGCCCACTCACATGACACCAATGTGAGTAACACAATATTAACACCTTTCACAGGGTCACCAGGTGAGGACTGATATCACATGGCGATAGACAATGTGAGTTGAAAACTTCTGCAGAGAGCATCTCCAAATCCAAATCTCATTGCTTGGAGACTGAGGACGGCCGATGTCCATCGGGGTTTTGCTACCTCCCCACTATATTAAGAGCAGCCTTTGACGCCTTCGTTTGTGCTTTTTAGCCGGGTTAGTGGCTCACAGGAGGCAACCTGCATAAAGCCCCGTCCCCTTAGCAGCGTGTTCTTGACTTCGGAGATAATGAGCTCAAGGTCTTGTGACTCTCGTCACCACTCCCAATAGGCCCATCCTCTTCTTTCCTTTCACTCATAAAGTTAGTTTTCTTTGGAGGTTGACAGGATTGATACTATCCTTTTTTTTAAAAACTTTATTTATTATTTTAACATACAGCAGCCTGGTACATATGCATGAATGTAGTCATTATCAGGGGCATTGAACAGGATCCAACATGCTTCCTTTAGTCCAGTCAGGGAACACATCAATAAATGGTTTTGGTTATAAATCTTTTTACAATATACATACAGCAGTAAATCCCCTAGATGTATACAGTTGTCCAGATTACACAAATAAAAGACCCTTAATGTTATCGGTGATATACACGATGCATTACATATGGCGAAATAAGTGAAAAAGTGGTTGTGGGAATAGAGCCTGTCATATGTGCTGGATCAATCTACCCTACCCCGGTGGGCTCAATACCCAGTTCCTGTTGAATGGGAGGGTCGTGCTTCCGTGATGCAAGGTAGGCTCGGAAAGGGCCCCATATGTCCCTGGGTCTAGAGGTGGGAGGAATTGTGGTTGCATATATTTCGCTTCGTGTTGCAAGATGCCAGGCTGCTCATCCATCCCTTAACCGAGGGTGCGGATCTGCCACCCCAATGAATGGCAACCTCTCTTTTGGCTCACAGTAAACAAGTAAATGCAAATTTATGAATTTTGGGGGGAAATTGAACCACGTACACTGGGAGGGCGATCTCAGGCGGGGGATCTATTGGCAGGTTAATCATGCTGCTCAGTGTCTTATGTACCTCTTCCCAACAGGAGCGTATGCATGGGCAGGTCCATTGAAGGTGAACGAAGCCCGCATGTGGAGCATCGCATCTATGGCAGTTGTGTGGTTTGAAGGGATCTATTCTGTGGACTCTGGCTGGAGTGACATATGCAGACATGCCAACCCTCCCGATTCAGGCGTGAGACTACCGATTTGAAGGCTAGTCTCCCGCCTCCCGATACCTACAAGCAAAAACCCGATTCTTCGGGGGTTTCACCTGACAGGGCTTCGTATTGTGTAAAGTGCTAATTCTTTCAGCAAAGACTGGCGATGCAGGGGCCCTCGAAGGGGTGAAAAACCAACAAAGCGTCATTAACAAGGGAATCGTCTTTTAAAGACCTGCGAAGTACTGGGGGGGGAGCTGTTTCAGCCCCAGCTGCCACAAGGGGGTGGGGGGTGCATGCACTGCCAACAACCTGCCAGGCCAGTGCCCAACACTTGCATCCCCCTCTCTGCCTGCCATTATGCTCCATGCTTCTGAAAAGTAAGAAAAAACGTGCATTTGAGTTTCAAATGTCCGATCCTACAGCAACACACTTCCAAAGCCCATACATGCCAGTAACCCGATTCAAAGCCCCATTCTCCCGATTTTTTTTTTTTTTAATCTCCCACTTTGCTCTCCTGAAATGTTGGCATGTATGCATATGTTCTACGGAGAAATTTGAAGTGTATCAATTTGTGGTGGTTATTAAGGGAGACATTCCTCATCACTGCACACCACGCAGCCCATTGCTCATCTGTTATTGGGTTACCCGGATCACTCTCCTAATCCCAGCGGCCCTTGTCATCATTAAGTGGGACAATGTCTACATATGCCTTGTAGAGCTTGGAAATAAGGTGCACGCCTGAGTGCTCTCAATAACCAAGGACAGCAGGGAGAAAGATGTGGGTTCAAGGGGAATGTCGGGAAAGGTAGCGCGTAACACAGAGCGAATTCGTAATAGCGCAAACTTGTCCATGAACGTTGCATCGGGAAATCGAGACATGTCATCTGCGTCGAAAGCGTGTCCATCTGGAAACTGATCGCCCATTTTGACAATGTTGAATTTAGTGCAAGTGCGCTGTATGAGTCTCTCACCTGTAATAGGCAGCCATCTGGCATTCGGGAGTGGAAGGGATGTAGCATAAAGAAATGGCATGTTAGTGATCCTCCTGAGTGTCTCCCAAGCCCAACTGGTAGTGGAGCCAGTTGAATGTCCCTAAGGTCTCTGAGAAGGCCTTTAGGCAAGATGGTGGTCAGCGTTTCAGTGAGGACTAGATCTGATTCTAACATAAATAAGGGATTCTGGTATCCGGGTGGTACCACGCGTGTGCGTAACTGCGCTTGGCAATCAAATAATACAGCTGCAGATCAGGGACTCTATATCCCCCTCTGTCATAGCGTAGAGTCATAACCCGCCAGCGGACCCCGGCCAGTTTATCACTCGACACCAATCGTATCAAATGGGAATGCAGAATTAAAAAAAAAATGTTTGGAAGGGGGATAGTAATGTTATGAAATAAATATAAAAACTTAAGGAGATCGACCATCTTGATAAGAGCCTCCCGGCCTGCCATGGAAAGTGGCAGTTTGAGCCATTTGTCTATCTGTGCCTCTAAGGCATGTATCGCCTGGCCGTAATTTAGACGGATAATCTGTTCAGTATCGAGGTGTATGTGTATACCCAAATATTTTACCGAGTCGGTGCACCACTCCAGTGGGAAGTCATGTTCCCACTTTTCCTTGCTGGCTGTGAGGGGGAAAATCACGGACTTGTGCCAGTTGATGCCAAAGCCAGAAAACACGCCACAGCAGAGAATTTCACGGATGAGCGGATCTAAGTTTGTGTGCGGGTTACGAACATAAAGAATTGTATAATGTGCATATAGCAATACTCTGATATTGGTTGGTCAGATGCACAGCCTAGCACAGCATAGCAATACTATCAGTGGGCCTGTGTTAAATTGTTGGCCTCTGTGGAGGTGTTTTTCTTGAAAATGCCGAATCAGTGAGTCCATGGCCAAAATAAATAATAACAGCGAAAGTGGGCAGCCCTGCCTTATGCCTCACGATAGTGTGAAGGGTTCAGAAGGGGTACCATTTAGTCTGAGCCGAGCGGTGGGCTGACTATACAGCAGTGCCGTGGTAGCAACAAAATCAATCGGCATTCCCATACGCTGCACAATGGACAGAAAAAAGGCCATTCCAGTGAATCAAAGGCCTTTTCTGTGTCGAATAGAATTGTGGCCGCTGGTACCTCAGGATTAATCCTGTGCAAGGTAGAAAATAAGGTTCGCAAATTGAAAGCTGTAGAGCGATAAAACCGGATTGTGCCGGGGGGAAGAGGGGGGGGCTGAAGAATTCCATTAAGCGGGAGAGACGACATGCAAGAACCTTGGCCAGAATTGTGTAGTCTAGGTTCAATAGCGAAAGGGGCTGGTATGAGCCACAGAGCAGGGGATCCTGGATTGGTACTATCCTTAAGAGAAATACCGATTGAACCCTTAGTTGTGCCTCAATTCGTTTGACTTTAGTTTCCCTCAAAGCCACGTCACACCTTTATAGTTGATTTGGCTTTGAGTCAAAACTAATGATGTTCATGCAGGTTCTCACAGACATAGGCCCTTTGGGCACATTAGCAGGTGATAATTTATCACGGTGACATGCAATATTCCTGCAGCACTAGGGGGTACATTTGATGCTAAGAATCTTTATCACTAGAAAGATGATTGTCACTGCCATTTGTTCTGCTTTGCACCACACACCTTTGTCGGGCACAGCCTTTAAACAAACACAACTCACAGTGCCCAGTCCACTGTTGTAACCCCCCACCGATTGCACCAACCACCTAGTCAGTTGCAGAAACACATAAAATATGTTCAGGAATTTATTTTCTTATTGTGGTCCCTTAAGAAAAGCAGTGTGTGGAGAAATGCTCTGAGCCCATTTCAAAATCCCAACTTACTTTAAACTGTTACTCTGAGTAATCGAAAATGATTTCCTGCTGACATGCATTTGTAATTAATCCAAACATCCTTTTATCTTTCAATGCTACTAAATGGGATTCGATCCTAAAATCATTGTTGCAGGCCCTCCAAATATCATTATAGGTATGAAATTGCAAGCATAGGGGCGCCAGCAGTAATCTTCAAAGGCACTTTGCTACCATAGCCAAAACGCAAGATTCAGTTCAAAGTCATTTTCCGAAATTAAATTACAGACTTGCACAAGGGTCAAATATTACCTGGTGTGGTACACATAGAAGAAGGTCAATTGGAGACACTCAGGGCCATATTTGTAAAACAATTCATGCAACACAGCAAACCACCTTGTTGCACTGCATGAAAAGGCTGGAAGGCACCGTATTTACGATTATAAAGCACAATCCTGTCCTTTCCTAGCGCTAGCACACTTTTGGCTCATTTGCTCCAACGCAGAAACTCATGTTGCAAGCTTGCCTGCATTGCAGGCAGGATTGTTTTTGTGTAGGAAGGGACATCTTCCTGTACAAAAACAACCTACAGAGCCATGTTCCTCTTTCTAAGTGTGCTGCAGAATGCAGCACAATTAAAAAGAGGAAATAATGAGGGGAAATACAGATATTGCTCCTTGCTGCACCTCTGTCGGGGAGCCATACAAGTCTTACGCGTTTTCAAGTCTACCAAATATGGGAATATGTCAGAATCCATGGATGGATGTGTCAGAACTCCCATGCTCCACCCATGGCATGCCTTCCTGCTGCAGAGTAATGCATGGCAGTGATTTGTGCTGCCTTTCATTATTCTAGATTTATCAAGCCAATCACGGCCATAAAAGGTGGCCTTGCTTAGCTTGATACATTTTATTTAGGATTTGTGTCTCCCTTGTGTCCCCTTGTATGAGGCAAGGGTGATGCCAAACCTTGATAAATATGCCCTGCAAGGTCTGGTTATATGTGGCCCGTTAAACTGCAACCCCTCTGTTTGGAACTGGCCCTTTTTGCAGGGTTATCCCAAAATGTTTTAGCTTCCTCTTTTATTTTTCTGACCTGTATTTGTTGGTTTTCTGACTTTGGGCACTTTATCCTTGCTGGTCAGTGCTAAAGTGCATGTGCTCTCTCCTGTAATCTTGGCTAGATTAGTTTTCACATGTTTGGCATATTTAATTTACCTGTAATTCCCTTGTACAGTGTTATCCTATAAAACCAGGGCCTGTAAATTAAATTCTACTAGTGGGCCTGCAGCTCTCACAGGAGATCAACGTGAGGTGACTGTTGTGCACTGGTCCTGGTTGTTTTACCCATGGCTGGTGACTCATTTCCTTGCCTACAAGAGAGCAGTGTGTGGGGAGAGCATTCTGCCAGAAAGTGAGTTTTGAGCCTCTTCAGAGGAAAGTTGCCTGGATCAGTGTATTTTGAGTGCTGCAACTGATTTACTTGTGGTCAGAGCCAGTGTATGGTGAGCGACGTGGGCTCTGATACTTTTGACCAAGAAGCCTTAGTGCTCCGCCCGGTCCCCAGATAAGCCGTTAAGTACCACAGGTACAATGAAAAGCACTGTGCTGCAGCACCATTGCCCTGCTCCTGATTGTGGTCTGTTGAAAACCCCCCCATGAGGTCCACTCTGCTGCAAGGGACACGGAGAGAAGGGCTTGAAATCAGTTCACTGAAGGAGATGCTCTCCCGTTACTGCCTGCCAATGGGGCTCATCTAGTAGCGGCAGCGTTGTGCTACGCGGGCTGCGACAGAGGAGTCATTTTGGCACCACTTCCACGCTAATGACAAAGCCAGCTCGTCATGGGCTTTACCTATGCTGCGCTCATGACGAGCTGGCTTTATCATGAATAATGGGATTTATCAACATCCAGCGCACAGCGGGAAAACGCGGTAGCACTGAAGCAGTTACTAGAGGGTCAGCGAAGTGGAGCAGACTCCTCTTCATCAGGCCTGGCCTGCCACATAGAACGTGGTCTCCCTAACGAGAGTAAGCCAAGGGGTAGCACCTGCACATTTGCGGCTTTTCAGCCAATGGCTGCAACCCAACTGGCTCATCCCCCAGTGGCTGCTGAGTTGGGTCTCAGCACCTCGACATGACAGCTGCACCACGTGTTTGTGGGCAGCTGCAGGATGGTGGTTTCAATCTGCAAGGGACCTAGGGAGGTCTTCAAGCTGAAGGTGGCTGTAGGTGTGTATCCCCTCCCCCTTCTGGCACATACCTTGGGGGAGGGCAGCTGCTGTTGTTGGCCGGATGGGCTAAATCCTCAACACAAGTTCCCGGTGTTATGCCAAAGATTTCCATACTTCTGCTAAACAGAACACAGGTGCTCCTACACCCTAAATCTGGTGCCTAAATTACTGTATAACCTGTGACAGGAACCCATGAGCGCTGAGCCTAAGGTTAAAATAGTAATGTGGTGATCTCCATGTTTCATTCATTGCCTGCTGTATTGTAGGCCCTGCTTTTATCATGCAGATTGTGGGAGGGATTTGCATGCTCAGACATGGACAACTGTGGTGTTACATGTGTTTCGATCATATAGGCTGCATATATGTTTTCTTATATGGATGTATGACGTTTTGATGCCTTCCACTGGCCAGAATAAGGAGTACTGTTAAACTTCAGGATATGTACAGTGATGGTGTAAGGGGATCTTTTCATAATTTTTTCTGATTACATATGCAGCTTTTAAGTGTTTACTGTAGTGCATTACTTGTGATGTAATGACAAAAGCCTAAGTGATTTATGATCTATGTATTGTCATGACAATTGCCAAGTGGCAAAGTGACTTATGTGATTGTGGTCTCATGTGTTTTATATATAATACAAGTGATATTTTTATATGACCTTATGTGGAGTCTCTTGTTGTGGTGTGCCTGTGTCTCACTGGTGTGTGTGTTTTGCACAAACCCTGTACACATTGTCTCTGTGATATGCCTGACTGCTCTTCCAAGCTGCTTAGGGGGTGAGCAGCTGCTATCTTGCATGTGTAACTCCCTTACCCTGACTAGAGTGGTGGGTTCTGCCTGGCTTAAGTGCATACCCTAGCCAACCGGAAACCCCATGTTTTACACCTCCACAAGCACTTATATATGTAGGGATCACAATTGCAAGTGGTGTGATGTTTATCGCACCCAAATCAGGTATGATAAAGATCGTACCCTTCACTAAGTTTCAGTAGTCATTCCTGCAGAATTTAGCAAGATAAAATGGCACTATATTTACATTAACATACAGAATTTGTGTGGTAAATTGCAAAATATGCATGATTTACCTGAAACACTGGGAATATGGGGCAATTATTGCATTCGCTAAACTCCAAATACGTTTGCATCTGATTTTTAAAGACGCAATAATTAGCTCATCTGATGGGGCCAAATTGATCCAGATTGATCCCACTGCTGCCACCAATGTTAGACTTGGGGGTCTTTATTTGGCAATGGTTTGCACTTTTGTCCAAGCAGTGACCCTTGCTTCTAGTCAGGGTAAGGGAGTTACGCCCTTAGACAATTCCTGCTCACCTCCTTGGTAGTTTGGCACAGGCAGGCAGGCTAATCTCAGAGGCATTGTGTAAAGCAATTGTGCACACATAGAGTAAGACAGTGAAAACACTGGTTTAGAATAATAGGAAATCTTTATCTAAACAAAACAAGACCAACTTGACAAAATTCCAACATGCAAGAATCAAAATATGCACTTTGCAAGAATAACCTAAAATGCAGTTTCTTGAAGTTGGTAGCTCTGTCGGGGGATACCACAATGTTGAAAACAACCAAATCCAACAGTTTCGGCCGACTGTGTTGGAGTGGACCAGTGTCGGTGCCAGAAAACATGTAAACAGTACCTTTGATTCCAGCCAACCATGTTGGTGTGGGCCAGTTGTGGCTACCATTGTGTTTGTGGTGTGAAGTATAGCTTTGTGGCGTGCGGTGCCCTCAGGTCGTGGTGCAGGTAACGGCTCAGCAGTCATCCAGCGATGTTGGTGAGACAGGGTAGTGGTGCGAAGAAGATCAGTGCTCATTGTGGTGCTGACAGGTCTCGTGCAGGGGGGAATGCCGGTCGAGGGGAGCTGCCATCAGTAGGCCGAGACTGCAGTGTGGGACAGGGCAGTGCATCATGTGACTTACGAGCGGGCCCTCAAACCACAGTGCAGGCAGTGGCGGCATTGTCAGTTTAGCACGGCAGTGGCAGAGTGAAGTGATGCTGTGCGAAGTGCTCTGCTCACAGGTCTTGGTGCACGCAGTGGCTTGGTAGTGGCGGTCGGCATCGGCGGTGAGACCAAGATTGCTGTGCCAGATGCGGCTGTGCCCTCTGTGGTGTCGTCAGATCACAGAGGGTGTAGGGCTGTGGTTTCCTTCTGTGGCAACTGGAACGCACGGTTGCAGAGTTTCAGAGGCGATTACCTGAGGAATTACAAGAGGCGATTACAAGAGAGAGATGAGGAAGTATAAAAATGCATTGAAGGATGCCAAAAGGAACTTCTTCAGCGATAGGATCGAGAGGGCAAGTAATTCACCAGGGGAATCCTTTAAAATCTTTAAGGAACTTCTGAAGGCCCCGGTCCCGCCAGTTGTATATGATAATCCCAAAGAAAAATGTGAAGAACTGGCTCACTTCTTTCACTCTAAAATAGAGAAGATCCTATCCTCTCTGCCTGCAACCCCTCAGATCCCGGAGCTAGATGTTAGCCCAATAATTTGCCCTGATGAGCTCCCCTCCTTCGGCCCTTTTTCTGAGGAGGAGGTCATTAAAGTTTTGAAAGAGATGAAGAGTGGATCTCCTAGTGACCCAGTCCCCATGAAATACCTTAAACTAGTTGCAAACACTCTGTCTACTCCGCTTACTGACCTAATTAATCTTTCACTCTCTCAGGGCATATTGCCCCAGAGATGGAAAAAGGCAGTGGTGAAAACACTATTGAAAAAACCAGGACTAGGGGGCATATTATCAAGGGGGTTTATCTCCGCTTTTTTGGCTTTAAAAGCCAAGAAAGCGGAGATAAAATTATCTCCCTATTACCAAGCTGTCGCTAACACCAGTTAGCGACAGCTAATAGGAGATAGCGACCATCTTGGGCCCCGCTTTGCATGTCAGTGATATTTATCACTAATGACATGCAAAGTGGGCGTGCCAAGATGTTAGCAACTGGAAACAGTCGCTAACATCGCTATCTCCTATTACCAACTTTTGGAGATATTCGCGCTAAGCGCAAATATCTCCAAAATCTAGCACCTGCCCTGAGCAGTTCTTAGCCATGTTAACCAATGGGAGGTGGATAACATGGCTAAGAGCATTTGCTCGATAATACATGAATATCTCTGACTTTTCAGCGATATTCATGCATTGCGGCCGTTTTTTATCGCATTTGCGATAAACCTTGCTAATAGCAAGGTTTATCTGCGATAAAAATCGCCACAAGTTAGAGACAAAAATTATCTCTATTGGTTGGTAATATGCCCCCCGATTCCTCTAATCTGGCCAACTTCAGGCCTATTTCACTTTTGCCCGGCTTCTCAAAAGTCGCAGAAAAGTTGGTCAACCGCCAGCTCTCCTGTCATCTAGAGTCACATCACCTGTTGGGAGACTCCCAGACTGGCTTCCGTCCCGGTCAGGGGACGGACACAGCCCTACTGGCAGTAGTGGAGGAAGCAAGGAGCATTCTTGATACAGGAGGGTCAGTGGCAGTGATCCTCCTGGACTTGAGTGTTGCCTTTGACACCGTTAGTCATCAGGTGCTCCTCCAACGCCTGTCAGAGGTGGGTGTGTCAGGGACGGCCCTAAAATGGCTTGAATCCTTCCTTTCTGATCGCTTCTACCAAATCTGGGAAGGGGCAGAGCAGTCGACCCTGTTCCCTCCTCAATGTGGAGTCCCGCAGGGCTCATCTTTGAGCCCTACCTCATTTAATATATACATGACTCCGCTTGAAAGAGTGGTCACCCCTTCAGGAGTAAAGATTATCAGCTATGCTGATGATACTCAGCTGGTGGTAGGCCTCACCCAGCTGGTGGAACAACCTGAAGTTTTGCATGACTGCCTTGCAAATGTCCATCGTTGGATGTCCCACTCTGCCCTAAAGCTCAATGGGGAAAAAACTGAGCTGATGCTCCTAGGCAAATCCAGTCCCTCCATTATTGCTAGCTGTTGGCCCCGGTCTCTGGGTGATCCACCATCTCCCAAGAAGGAGATCAAGACCTTGGGAGCTTGGGTGGAGGAAGATCTGTCCTTTAGGACCCACGCCAGGAAGACCGCGGGGGTCTGTTTTGGGCTGCTGCGGTCAGCTCGCAAGGTGTTGCCACTGCTCCCTGATCCAGCAAGGAAGCTGCTGATTCGCGGTTTAATCTTGTCGAGGCTCGACTACGGGAACGCGATGTTTCTCCGTGCTCCCGAAGCGACTTTTAAAACTCTCCAACAAGTACAAAATGCAGCCGCCAGATTGTTGTTGGATGTTCCCAGAAGACATTCAGCTGCCCCGGCCCTGAAAACGCTGCACTGGCTCCCCGTTAAGGAGCGGGTGAAATTTAAAGCGTTATGTACGGCCCACAAAATTCTACATGGTAAGGGCCCCCCCATTCTCTCCACTATGGCACGCCCTTACAAGCCCACACGTCCTTTGCGTTCGGATCAAGGACATCGTCTGCAGTCAGCTAGAGTAAGGAAGGCTCGCTCTGGGGGCAGGCGTTTCTCAGTGCAAGTGGCGACTTTATGGAATTCCCTGCCCCTTAAGATCCGTTCAGAGCCCAAGATCTTACTCTTTAGGAAACTTCTGAAGACTCATTTGTTTCCAGTGTAGTGATTGAGCTGAGGTTCTTCCTTGTTCTGTCTCGCGCCGGGATGCTCCTGGGTAACTGAGCGCGCTATACATTTTGTATAAGGTGAAGTCTTTGCTATTTCTGAGACTTCTTGAACAGGTGGCAAGCTCAAGCCCTTGGAGATACTCAGCAGAAGAAATGACAGAATGTTCAGTCCAGTCCCTTCTATGCCCAAGACAGAAGCCGCTACTGCAGGCCAACCCAACAAAGCATACAGCAAAGTGGTAGTCTCTCTTCACAGCTTCCTCTTCTTCTTGGCAGATTCCTTGATCCAAGTGAGTTAAAGTTCTGTGGTCTGGGCCCCAATATGTATACCACATTTTCCTTAATTCTCTTTTGGCAGAGAGTCGTACAGTTCAGTACAAACCGGTTCTTTCTCTCTGGTTCAGCTTCCTGGCAGGAGGTAGAGACAGCATTGTGCAGAGGAGACAGAGCCTATTAAGGTGCAAGGAAACTCCCTCCCGCTGCTCTAAATGCCACCCAGGTCTGTTTAGCTCAGCCCTGAATCATCCAGGCAAGGCAGGATACACCTCTAACCCCCAGTGGCTTTCTACAGAGAATACACATCCTCAGTCCTTGTCACTCCAAAACCAGAGAGGCAACACACAACCCAGTCGAGTCACATAGGATGGCTCAGCAAGAAAATGCCTACTTTCTGAAAGTATCTTCCACTATGTATATGTTAATGTAGTGTATTGTTCTTTATGCTTCCTGGGCAGCCGTTGAAAAGAGAAATATAAAAAGAGATAGATATACATGTTTTGATATATATGAAAAATAATATATTTCAAACATAAGTTAATGGTTGGGAAGTTGCACGCAAATTGGAGGGATAATTTATAAGCCCTTCATGTATTTATTGCTGAATGAAAAACATTACTTATAATTCCCCTTGAGGAGATTTCATTCACCTGACAAAACTGATATAGCTCATAATTGTACACCCAGGTTCTGAAGGACACAGGATAACTCCATTATATTTAATGGTACTTTCTGAAAATTGCATTTTCAAACATCCAATTTACAAACAATCTTTACAAAAAGATGTGTTAATAAATTCTGATTTTAGGAATACTAAACTCCATTTTCCTGTCAAGTCCCAATGGAAAGTTAGCTTGTAAGATTTTAATAAGCAACTCTCATTCTAGCATATGGGACAGATAGCCTTGCAGTAGCGAAACACGAATTTGGCAGTATTTCACTATCAAAACATGTCATACACACCAGTACATGTTCTACCTATCATATACACTGTGTCCTGCCCACAGGGGTGCCTTGGGCCTACCTTGGGGGTGACTCACGTAAGAAAAGGAAAGGTTAGGGCTTGGCAAGTGGGTTGTATAAAACTGGGTGCAGACACTGCAGTGGCAGGTCTGAGAACTCTTTGAAACGTTGCTTGTGAGGGTGGCACAATCAGTGCTGAAGGCCCACTAGCACATCACAAAGGAGAGTGATCCACTATGGGACATTGGAGGCTAGGATCAATGCACATTTTGTCATAAGAAAGTACCCCCAAGTCCATTAACCTAATCTTTCCTTGGTTAAAGAAACCTATTGGTTGTTTCTCCAATTGTCAATAAAATCACATGTTATTACTTAAAACGTTTTCAAATACTGTACACTGAGATACATTGCGCCTAAAGGATTAATTCTCAAGCCAAGGAAAAAAATAAGGATTCCTGTTTCTCAATTGGTTATTTTGTAACACTTAAAGACGAAACCGAACACTATAGATGTAAAGTTTTTTACACATTTAAGGGTGTATACATTGTGAACACATTAATTAAGAACGAAACATATACAGACATGAATAATACAACTTATTAGTCATTAAACATATGAGAAGAAACATACATGATAACATGTCTAGTGTCCTACATTGTCGAGTTAGTAGGGTGATGCTCAATTTTGGCCCTAAATTGGAGTGAACGTGGAAAGGGATTATATGCTGTTAAAGGTTTTCATTTAGAGGTTTGAATACATTCTTATTAATTTCATGGAACGGAATAGAACAAAGGAGTCCTCATACCTTAGTGCAGGTTCTTTGGTAGCATCCGATGGATGTTTAGAGGTCCTAATGGAGGTTAAAGTAAAAGTCCTCACCTTTCCTGAATCATAACTTAGTACTGGGTTGTGTGTTACATTAAGTGATGTTTTAATCATTCCGTTCCTTTTAAAAAAAAAAAATTTGCATGTAAGGGGCCATCCTTTATGCGTGAGTTTGTGGCCTGGAAGTCCATGCTTGTGCCTCATCTTTTGATATATGGCACGTTTATCATTATGTTATCTGAATTGGTGAAAGTGGAGCAGCAAGGTAGCTACAATGCACTTCTGGCTGCAATCTTGTGGTATATATCAGAAAAGGTCAGCGTGTGGGTCATAGAGTCACCATGGTTTTAGGCACTATAGGAAATACAAGGCTATCTCACAAATAATAATTGTTTGATTTAATATTCACACACTGTCCACAAAGTTTATTGCCCTGAAGAAGACCTTCCTTGAAACACACTCCAGGCACAATATGAAGGTCGAAACACGTTGGGCTAAGCAATACATGTTGGACTGCACACAAGAGGGTTCAAATCGAGCATCACCACACTAACTTGACAATGTAGGACACTATGCATGTCATTTTGTATGTTTCTTCTCATATGTTTATTGAGTTATAGTATTTATGTCTGTATAAGTTTTGTTCTTAATTAATATGTTCATAATGCATACATTCTTAAATGTGTGAAAAACATTACATGTGCAGTGTTTGTTTTGTTTTAAGTGCTATAAAAAACAATTGAGAATCAGGATTCCTTGTTTATTTCCTTGGCTTAACGATTGATCCTTTGGGCGTAATATATTTCTCTGTACAATAGTTGAGAATGTTTTAAGTAATAACATGTTATTTTATTGACGAATGGAGAAACAACATATAGGTTTCTTCAACCATTGAAAGATTAGATTGATGGTCTTGGGGGTACTTTCTAATGACAAAATTAGCAGCATTTGATTTACAGGCCCTGGGCACACCCAGTGCAATGCACTAGGGGCTTAGTAGTAAATCAAATAAGTCAATCATGGAAACACCAATCCATAAACGCAATTTACACAGGGAGCACTTGTACTTTTGCACTGATCAGTAGTGGCAAAGTGCCCAAAGCATCTTGATCAGCAAAAACAAGATCATGCACACATACAAAAATACATGAGGCAGAGGCAAAAAGACTGGGGAAACCACGGCAATGATGCCAGGTCTAACATGGGATAATTATTGCATCTGCTATATTCCAAACACTTTTGTATCTGATTTTTAAAGATTGCAACAATAAGCTTATCTGATGGGGCCAATTTGTAATCAGGACCTCACAATTGTGGTCCATCAAGCTGAACTAGGGGGCTATTATGTGATAGATTTCAGACGTGATTTATATTTTGTTATGTCCTTTATTGTTTCAAAAGACAAGCTAATCTAAAAAGGAATACAAAATGCCTTTTTTTATGCGTTCATGACCAAAAATCACTTTGAAAATTAAATTCCTTGTTAGGTCTGGATGCATAAAGTTCAAGTTTGAATTACCTCATACTATTGATATTCTTTTTTTTTGTTTATAAAAGGTGCAATAGGAAGCAGTACATGAAGAGAGTGGCCTCCAGGCCAACACCCACCCATAGCATTTGGCTGTGATGAGTTGAACATGGTTTATCATTGCTTGTATTATCTTTTCATCAAAACAATTCATTTTTGAGGATGGTTACCTTGCCCTATCTTGGCATCCAAATGATTTTAGTAATGGGGATGTTATAACTACCATGTGAATAAGACCCTGTATGTTTTTACATTGTCTGCCATTACAACTGTTGCATTGCTTATTTATGATTATTTTAATTAGACAACATGTGTTGCTTATATACCTTCCCCGGCCATAAAGACGCAATCCCTTTCAAGAATCACCCTAGCACATTCATGTATTTCCCTTGCTTTTAATGATAATGAGTTGCTGGAGCTGCATCACATTTATTTCACAAGGTAAAGTCATGTGTTAATAGGATTTCTTACCAATGCAATTCAAATACTGCCCCTTTGTCAAATTGATCTACAATGCAGCATTTTGTTATGTTAGTCACTACAAAGTTTATTGTGTAGTTAATTAAAACCATGACAATATAAGACATGTTATACAAAGGACAAAAGAATCGGGGTGTCCTTGCAATAATAAGTGTGACTGGCACATCGTGCCTAAAGACAAAACTCATAGTGTACAGTCGGCTTTAGTTAGGTTTAACCCCTTCCCTGCTCATGATGGGACCATGCCATCATGAGCCACGGGCAGTGTGTGTTCATGACTGCGTTGTCCCACCAAGCTGCAGCCGCTCCGCCCATGCAGCACTGATTCCCTGCCTGTGCAGGCGAATTAGTGAGTGGACGGAGTCGTGACGGAACCATGCCGTCATGAGCATAGCTCGGCCGTGGCTCATGATGGCGTGGTTCCATCACGAGCATAGCGGTGCCGCGCTCCCCCCTCCCCCCAGCGCCGCTGCGGAATTAGCACCGTTGCCAAGGGGTTAAGGTAATTTGGCTAAGTAAAATCTATTATAGATAAACCGATGTAAAAATGTATATGAAAAAAGTAAAATAGTTTAAATCCAGTACAAATTGGGTTAAATACATAACAATTGTCAAAACTCAATTACAAATAGGTCAGACTTTACAATGCCTAATGTACGTGGTACAGGAACTTAGAGTTATCAGTCCACGGTCATCTCTGCGCTTTGTAGTGTATTTTTAAGAAGGTTCTGCACTACTTTAAAAAAACTGCCAATTCTTGCCAGTTCAAGGGGAACCATGGTGCTGAAAATCCAGTTCATTGTATTGTTACATGTTCTTATACCATGGATTAAAAAGAGTGACTTCATTAGTATTCGCCGGAAGTTGAGGAACGTCGGACAGCAGCAAAGTAAGTCTATAAAAGTTTCAGATTCGTAGCTGCGTAGTCTGCATTTAACAATCTTGGAGACCAGTGGCCTGTTTGAGTTGAAGTCTTTAATTTGTAATACCAGCATCTTTACTGCCAAAATGTGGGTTAGGAAAGCTTTCCCAATTTTGCAATTAAGATAAGATTGTGCCTGAGGGCCAACATGGCTGTTGTTGTCATGTGATGCTGTCAGGGCCCTTAGTGGCGGTGTGGACCTAATATTTTCCGTGTCCACGGTCTTCAAGAGGAGTTGTATCTATTTTTTCAATAAACGTTTTACTGCAGTGTGCATGAGTGAAGAAGTGTTTAGAACAGCCAAATGAATTTGAAGAGGAGCTGCTACCATCATTAGATAAGTGGACCAAAGGTTATTTTTATATTGGAATATATTTTGCCGGATACATTTCAAGGTGCCTGTGTCGCCATGATGCATCCATAATAATACTTTAACAAGAACCCCATGATAGACCATTCGATGCCCTCAAGGTCAAATTCGAGTCTCACCAGAGGTCACCTGGTGTAATAAAGCAACTTGAACACTCTTTTGTAGTCTTTTTGATGTAATTTTTTAGTAATGTTATTGAGTTGGCCCGGAAAGGCCTCGCTGCTGTTGGTGATTGTCAAATGGCCCTGAGCACTTTTCTAATTCGGGCTGAGGTGGGGATTTCGAGGGCTGTTTGCAATTGGCAGAGTCTGGTGGTATTTAATTCTGCCTTATACTTTAAATGGCGCATGTGTGTTGTAGGTGCACAATTTACTGAGAACCATGTGCCCAGGTATTTATAGATTTGGCTCCTGTGAATGTTTTAAGGGACCTAGAGACCAGTTGATTCTCTTTTGTTTTAGAGTCCTTACGAATGATAACTCCTTTTTTTGGGAGGTGTTTACTATCATCTTATTTGCTATGTTGTATGTATGAAGGGAGTTTAATGCTCTCTGGATTCCTATTTTTGAGTTGTCAAGCATTTTGCTATGTATGCCTTTTAAGTTTGTCAGTTACAACATAAACTACACATTTGTACTCCTTCCCATATCATTATTCATTCTTCTTTGTAGAGACAGCTTAAATCTGCCAGTGCAGTTTTTTTTGGGGGGTGTGGGTGACCACCTCCCAGCTTCCATCTTGTTGTAGCACACTACTTACATCGTTATGGGATTTTCTTCCTAGAAAGGCAGTAGACAAACTACACAAATTTTCTAAACTATTACCACTTTTCCTAATAAAAAATGTACTTATTCACCGTGCAGTGTTTCATATACTTACATTGACTTTAATCAATAAAAAAACTATTTATTTGAGTTGAAATGTTTCACTTCCTTCTGTTGCATTTCAGATATGTGAAATGTCCATGTGAAGAGCATAGTAGAAAAGTCATGTCATCTTATATGTACACCTTGTTTCCAGATGTAGCCAGTTGATGAAGGTTAGATCATGTTCAGTTCCAGGGTTTGAGTCTATTCCATTGTTCTCGATTCTTTAACTTGAGGGTTCAACTTTTGTGCATTTCTTTTTGTCTTCTGGTGCTGAACACAACACTTTTCTGTCTGGTTTTTTCTTGTTTTACGGTGCACTTACATGGATCCTATATTTTTTGGAAGACCTCCTTGCATCTCAGTGCAGGTGTTGTGTGTCTTCTTCAGTTTAGAGTCATTCGAGTGATCTTGCTCTTCCACTTAACCAGTTCACCTTTGCCCATGTCTCAATACATGCTCATTGGAGGGAGTTTCCTTGTATCCTAGTTTTCACAAGATCCAATGCCTCTGTTTTCACTGCATCTGCAATAATTTCTTAAGTCTTCATTAATTTATTATATCCCTGTCCACCTTCTTGCTTATCCCTTTACAACCTGCCTACCTTTGCAGGTTTTTTTTGTTGCAGATTTATGTAGCGCAAACTTGACCAAAAGTATTGGGTAGGCTGAAGGAGATTTAGTGATTCTAGCTGAATCTGGTTCCTCAACTCTAAAGTCAGCAGCTCTGGCCATAAGGCATTTCTTTCCGATTGCCCAGTTTCCTTACCTTCTTTCTTCATTTTACCTGTATTTATGGCCCCCTTCATAGACAGGGGTGCACATGGCCCAGTTTAAATACTAATATTTTAGTCTTTTTGCAATGCAAAATACTACCTGGGAATCACTGATCGCTCTCTTAAAAGGAGCGAGGAGCTTCAGGGAGATGCACATTATGTGGCTGTATTCATACGCATGCTCCAGCGGAATACAAGGGGCAGGAGCCCATCCACCTGCCCCTCCCCCCTCTTACCTGCAGCAGTTGCCAGAACCCCCCTCTCTTACGGGTGGTGGGCAGGAAAAGAAATAACCATCACAGCCACTGGCATGCTCTGCTATTAGAAGAGTGAGCCGATATAAGGTAATTCCTCAACTTGTATGGAGCGATAGCCCTTAATAAACGAGGTACACCCACACATGAAATTAAGATCCACTTCCAGAGTGATGGGTCATTTAGTTTTACAGTTGGAAACTTAGGGCTCCATCTGTACCCAGGACAAACAGACCAGATAACCATCTGCAAATAAAGGTTTAATGCAACCAGCAGTAATACAGAAGGCCTTTGCGGCATTTTGAGCATATTAAATGTGTCAGTGCATGCTTGCTGTCATGCCTGTACTTTAGTTTATGACAGCTAATCTGCTCGCTAAATGGGATGAGATAATGGTTAACTATTTCCTTTGAGCACGATAGATTTATGTGAATGATTTAGTATATTCAACTAAAATATGTAGCTTGAAAAAGAAAAAATTCTTGTTCGTTACTTTTAGCCTTTATCTTTAAGCATCAAAGGCCCCCTCTGGGTCTTGCTCATTGAAACAATGTTTAACATATACCGTAGATCTTGCATGCTTGTTAGGCCTCTTGTTGCATCACAACATTAATATTCAAAAAGGCCAGAAGGAACACTTCTCTAGATAAAGGTCAAATTAAATTACTTAAAAGACATTTTAACACCTTAAAACTGCCCAGAAGCAATCTTGGTCGCATTTGTCATAAATAACATCGCCTGCATCCTCATTTGAAAACTGTCCTGTTTATTGGATGTAAAAGTGTTCAGGCATAAGGTCAGCTATAGCATAAGAAATCTCAGATTTGGCCTGCCTAGATTAACAATTCTTTATGTATATTATTAAGTGTGCCTTCTGAATCTAGATGGTAATAAATATATAAAAATATATATATATATATATTCACTGAAAAAACCATAGGTTTGACACCAGTTATAGTTAGCTGGAAATGTTACTGACATAAAACCATTGAAATTCCCACGTTATAGTTAGTTGGACTCACTATAACTTGCGCGCCTGCAATGCACTGCTGATGACGTCACATATTACATCACTCATGACATGGTCAGTGACATCACTCATGACATCACTGATGACACCATCCAGTGAATGTGTGTCTTTCTGAAAAATAAATATGTTTTATATATGTATATGTAAAGGTCGATGGAAGAATAAATGTTTAAATAAGTGTCTTAATGGATGTTTTTAAAAAAAAATTGATTGGTTAACTTGCTTATTAAGTGTATCTTAGTGAATACATATATTAGCGAGTATTGTTTAAATATTTAAATGTTTGTATCAGTGTTTCACTTTGTGTATAAGTGGCTGCATGGGTTGGTGAGTAGCTACATGTGTGTGTATATGGGTTATTAGATGTTTTTTTAGTATCAGTATGAGTGTCTGTATGGTTTGGTGGGGGTGTTACTTAGCACATAGATGCATCAATGACTGACTCACTGTTTGTATGTGTTTTGAAGACAGCATATGTGCAGGACTGTATGGGTGGATGAGTGTGTATATGTGTGTGTTAGTGAGTGAATGACTGTCTCACTAGTGTCTTTATCAGTAACTACATATGTTTTAATCTAGTATATGTGAGTATTGATGTATATAAGTGAGTATATGTGAGAGTGAGAGATTGAAAGAGTTCTTGTTTAAATAAGTATGTGTTTCTATAAGTGATTGTTTAAGAGAGTAAGTATGTGTAAGTTTCCTTAGAAGTAAGGTGGTAGTGTGTGTATAGCTGTATATGCAAATAAATGGATGTTCAATAGTTTATTTGCATGTGTGATTTTGTGTGTGAGTAACTTTTGGATGACTGTCGGTGTGTAACAGGATGTATAGGTGTTTCACTACATATGATGAGTGAATATATGTATGAGTGACTAAATAGAACTGTTGGTGAATGAGTGGATGTGTATATAGATGGTGGTATTACTGAATTGGTTGTTGTAACTGGTATGGGTATCTCTATTTTTTTGAAAATTTTTGTTTCTATTTTTGAATATGTGTTTCAAGGGTTACATTACACTGAAAGGAGGTCTGTCACTCTGTCACAATGATGGTGTCATCAGTGATGTCATGAGTGATGTCACTGACCATGTCATGAGTGATGTAATATGTGACGTCATCAGCAGTACATTGCAGGCGCGCAAGTTATGGTGAGTCCAACTAACTATAACGTGGGAATTTCAATAGTTTTATGTCAGTAAAATGTCCAGCTAACTATAACTGGTGTCAAACCTATGGTTTTTTCAGTGAATTCAATAGGTTTTTTAAATGCTAATTCTTAACTATAACTGGTGTGAAACCTATGGTTTTTTCAGTGAATTTCATAGGTTTTTAAATGCTAACTCCTAACTATATAAGGCCTGAAACCTATGTTTTTTTCAGTGAATTTCAAAGGTTTTTTTAATGCTAATTTCTAACTATATAAGACCTGAAAGCCCACCAGGAATCTCCAGTATGCGCCAGGGGACTGCATTGCAGAGAGGTGTAATGAAGCCACGCCCCTTTTTACACCTCTCTGCAACGCAGCCCCCGTGCATGTTTGAAGAGGGGGAACTAATTCCCCTTGCATACTGGGGGCCCCTGGGGGCCAACTATCCCACCTGGAACCTCCAGTATGCGCCAGGGGGCTGCATTGCAGAGGTGTAATGAGGCTATGCCCCGTGTTACACCTCTCTGCAATGCAGCCCCCTGCCGCGTTTGCAGAGGGGGAACTAATTCCCCTTGCATACTGGGGGTCCCTGGGGGCCAACGAGCCCACCAGGAGCCTCCAGTATGCGCCAAGGGGTAAAATTGATACCTAGTCACTTTGAATAAGAATGTACTTACGTCTCGTCTAACATTTGGAAGAAATATCTAGTTATATGACAACAGGATACCGACATAACTTGAAGGAAATAAGAACGCCCTGAAGAAGTTCTGTTGTACAGACCGAAACGTTTCGACTGGCTGTGGTACATAAACTTAAGGAAAATAAAAGCATTTGAATATACACCAAGATTCAGCGCTTCAATAAGGACTCTAAGTGATATGATTTGATTGGACTTATTGTGCAAGTGGTGCTGTGCCAAACTTTGGAATATTCTCCACTACTCTCTACTACTTACTCTCTCCTACTCCACTACTCTCAAATACTCACTCTCTACTACTCATTCTCTACTACTCTACTACTCTCTACTACTCTCTCTCTACTACTCACTCCCTACTACTCACTATCTACTACTCTCTACTACTCACTCTTTACTACTCACTCTCTACTACTCTCTACTACTCACTCTCTACTTCTCACTCTCTACTACTCTCTACTACTCACTCTCTACTACTCTCTCTCTCTACTACTCACTCTCTACTACTCACTCTACTACTCACTCTCTACTACTCTCTACTACTCACTCTCTACTACTTTCTCTCTACTAGTCTCTACTACTCACTCTACTACTCACTCTCTACTACTCTCTACTATTCTCTCTCTCACTCTCTACTATTCTCTACTAATCACTCTCTACTAATCACTCTCTACTACTCACTCTTTACTACTCTCTACTAATCACTCTCTACTGCTCTCTACTACTCACTCTACTACTTACTCTCTACTACTCTCTACTACTCACTCTCTACTACTCACTCTCTACTACTCACTCTACTATTCACTCTACTACTCTCTACTATTCACTCTTTGCTACTCTCTCTACTGCTTTCTACTACTCTCTACTACTCACTCTCTACTCTCTTACTCACTCTCTACTCTCTACCTCTCTACCTCTCTCTAATTCTCTCTCTACTAGTCTCTACCTCTCTACCGCTACCTCTCTACCTCTACCTCTCTATCTCTACACCTCTACCTCTCTACCTCTCTCTACACGCACACATATACACATATATATATGCATATATATGCATATGCATTTATATATATGTATGTGTATGTATTACCTACTGGCGGTCGCCAGTAGGTATATATAGTTAGGATTTTTTCTCTATGGGTTTTTTGAAAATTCTATGTCTAATAACTTTGGCGTTTGTGGACGGAATTGGCTGAAATTTTCAGGAAAATGGCACATTTTGTTTCTGAGCAGCCCTTGAAAATTTGGGGGGGGTTCGTCCAGTGGGGGCCGAGAAAAAAGGGGGGGTCCCAAAACGTGTTTTTAACATTGAGTTTTCCATAGGGCGGTTGGCCTCACTTTTAGCCCGAACGGCTGAATGGATTTGCACGAAACTTGGCAAAATTGTAGGGACTGGTAGCCCGATGTGCCTTTTGTAGGTCTCAATATATGTGCTCCAGTGGATTTTGAGAAATTAACGTTTAAAAAAAGATATATATCTGTAACAGCGGACCGGGCAGCGCACTGGTTCGCGGACTTTTCGCGCAACGGAGCTTTGTGAAGCGAAGCTGATTGGTTCTCCGGCGTCTGTCAACATTCCAAACAGTCCGTAGCGGCCGCCATCTTGTCTCTCGGTAGGATCGAGAGACAAGAGGAGGTCAAAACAAAGGGGGAAATAACTATAAGGGGGCATAGTAGATCCTCGCTGACCCCCTAGGTTTGATGTGGAGGTTTTAAAAGGGCCCCGCGCGGCAAAAAAAAATAATAATAATAATAATTGAACGGCTGAATGGATTTGCACGAAACTTGGCAAAATATTAGGGACTGGTAGCCCGATGTGCCTTTGCTAGGTCTCAATATATGTGCTCCAGTGGATTTTGAGAAATTAACGTTCAAAAAAAGATATATATCTGTAACAGCGCTCCGCTTCGCGTAACGGAGGTTTGCGAAGCTGATTGGTCATTCTGTCACTGGGCTATAGTTGGGCTACATCTGGCTGATATTTGGGCTACATTTGTTTTTTTGTGTGTCTGGCGGCCATCTTTGGGCTACATTGGGCTACATTGGGCTTCATTGGGCTACATTCGGCTAATTAGCAAATAGCTCATCGCAAACTAGGAATGGTAAAGAATCGCTATTTATTCCTTAAAGTTCGCTATTTAGGAAATGCAAATAACTTTGATGATACATATGGCGGTTCATCTCTAACAAGATAAGAAGCATAGGGATACATTTATGATGACTGGCGCATCACCAGGGATGTGTTAGTCATTTTGTGCCGCTGTTCCGTCACCTATGGTGTGCTGCATTTACAATGCGGCGCATCATGGGGCAAAAACAGCACAGATGCGTGATGTATCTGTGCCGTAAAGGTGGCGCATTGCTGGAGTTGTATCGCAAGTGTGATGAAGCTCCAGCAAGGGTCGGGGGTGCCCCTGTCGCAGGGTTTCTGTTCTCACACAGAACTGTGGACAGAGGATTGGAACCTCGGCGAATGCATTGCTGGAGTTGTATCGCAAGTGTGATGAAGCTCCAGCAAGGGTCGGGGGTGCCCCTGTCGCAGGGTTTCTGTTCTCACACAGAACTGTGGACAGAGGATTGGAACCTCGGCGAATTAGGGTGTCCCAAAACTCACGTTAGTAATCAAAAACTCCTTAGCAAGCTAGGTACAGTGTCACATTGGATATAACAAACTCTCAATGTTTAGACAATCCAGAATATGAACTTATAGTACCTCAGGATACGTGGAACTCATGAACAGTCGGTCGTTATAGATTTCTTAGAAACCAGAACATGGAGTTAAGAAGAACAGATGTGTATTTGAAATGTTTATTTACTAATGCCGTCTTCTCAGGCGTAGTACCTTAGATAATAAAAGTACACATATTATCAGTAGCAAAATTACCAGCATAGTTACTAGTACATAAAAAGTGAATGGTGATAGTATGTTAACATGCTGTAAATGAATAAGAGTTAGCAACACTTATAAGCAGCCGCGGGCCGTGGAGGGAGTTACGGTGAGGCAGGGAGGCGGGGAGGGGGAGAAGCAGGGTGGAGAATACAAGTACACATATTATCAGTAGCAAAATTACCAGCATAGTTACTAGTACATAAAAAGCGAATGGTGACAGTATGTTAACATGCTGTAAATGAATAAGAGTTAGCAACACTTATAAGCAGCCGCGGGCCGTGGAGGGAGTTACGGTGGGGCAGGGAGGCGGGGAGGGGGAGGGGCAAGGTAGAGAGGGCTCCACCCTGCTTCTCCCCCTCCCCGCCTCCCTGCCCCATCGTAACTCCCTCCACGGCCCGCGGCTGCTTATATCTCACCCTCCCTAATACACATATTATATTATTTGCTAAGAAGGTCTCTTTGTGTTGGTTTAGGGCGTGCCCATACTTTAGTGTCTTAGATTTGAAGGAATCACATCAGCATACACCAGCTCTCTCTTCATGTGAACCGCATCAACTGTTGTGTATGTGTGTTCGGCAAAGCAATATAAAACCCGCCTCATGCCCAGAATTGGCAGAAGTTGCACTTATGTTATGAGTATGAAGTCGTGGAGATCAGACCTCATAACAATTCTGTATCGTGTTGTTCTTGAAACTTTAGCACTCGCTGTACAGATATAGTTTAACAAGTAAAGCAGATAGTAGACCAATAACATATTATTCTCATGTAAACCACGATGAACTACTAGGTGGAAAGCTAAAGCAACAACTAAGTGTCGTGTGCAGAAGTTGCAAAAAAGGAAAAATGGCGTTTAAACCGGTAATGAGCCCATGCTAACTTAACACGGTGTAAAGATATCCAGGACCTAGATGACACCTCCTCATGATCCGGAAACGAACTGAATAGGATAATAGAAGTGCCATCTCATGAGAGCAGATTGCAAGTTTATATGTGGACGGTCCGCAAGGTAAAGCATTAAAAACTAGGAAAATTTAATGCTAAAGAAAAATAAAACAGCCAAGTACTTTATCGAGTCTTAAGCCAATAGGCAAGGTAAATAATAAAAACTTGACAAATAAGTCAATGAATTGTCAATGAAATGCTAGTACTCAGCATATCAAACATGAAAAAGGTCTATGACATAACTGTGTATGCAAAATAAGCTGCAACAGCCTCCAATAGGAAGTCACCGTCTTCATCCGAAAACAGTTCAGCCATCCAATTTAAAAGCGGAAAAGAACATACGTGCTCTCCCAGCACCGGATCCTCTATCACCATCAGAGGACAGCTCGGTGGGTTTTCAAGAAAGCTCTGTTCCAAGAAAGACTGTGCTGCCGCCAGTAAATTCCAGGGACCAAGTAGTCCATGCATCAATGCCACAGCCATAATCCTTTCGCCAGGACAAACCAACTCGTGAGTAATGATAGGAGTCATCAGCTGATTAAAGTCGACGTCAGGAGAAACCGGTCCGCAGAGACACAAATCAATGGCCCAATCGAAATCACAGGTCAGGCAGTGAAATACAGGCTGGACACAGGTGAAGTAGGAGAACCGAAAAGATAATCCATATGCCGTGCTTAATATCGCCAACGGCATTGTGCCATAATATTCTAGCATGCGATTGCGGAACAGTGTCAGCAGCTGCAGGGTCGGAGGTTGCATAGGAGGGACATCCATATTTAAAAATGTAAAAAAGCACAAGAGCGTCCGCTGGTAATGCAAGTAAAAATGCCAATCTACGAACCAGAGTGCAGAAAATACAATGAAAGGAAGCAGGGATGACTCCAAAGATTTTCTCAAATGAAGTCACGAGACCACTGGTAACAACTTTAAAAAAGTGTGCCAGGGACTTTGTGGAGGATGCGTTAAAGATAGTCGGAAACATGTTGCTGAAATTGAAAGGCAAATCTTAATTGAAAAGGGTGTGCACCTCTGTATGGGTGTTCGCTATGTGAAGTACGAAAGTTTCACGGGCCGAACTCAAGGCCACCTCTCTCTGAGACAAAAGAGCTCTTATTCTTGCCATGCCGTTGAAACGTGTCCCAAGGTTGGTATTTGTGGCCAGATTGAAAACTCCCTATGTTTATGTGTGGGAGGAAATAGAACATTTCTGCAGCAAATAACCCGTTCACTTACTGTTACGATAAAAGGAATACTTTTAATTAACTCAGAACAATCTTCATTATTGAGCATCAAATAACTACCATTTTCCAACAACTTGAACGTGGGGATGATAGCAGGAACTGGCGTGCCTTGCAACACGCAAGCCATATTTGGTCGGTGTTTGTTGCATGAACCGTGTAACTGTATGTGCCTACACATTAGTGAATGATCTGGCGTCTCAGTGCATTCCTCTCCATTCAGATAAACTTCTTGATCATCTTTGAAACATCTGTATGTGTATGGAAGCGACCAGACCTCATGAAGAAAAGCACTACCTAAAGGTTCATAACGACCTATTGGTATATATTTCATACAATTTGAAAACTTATATAAAGCAAAAGGCAGCGTTATTAAACCGTGGATAAGGCATGTTGCCAAAAAACCCGCAATCCTCTGCTGATGATGTCACTGAGCATGTCATGAATGATGTAATATGTGACATCATCAGCAGTGGATTACGGGTAATGGTATCTCTAGTTTACTCCCTTATAGCTGTGTTTCTTTTAACATAAGTGTCTGTTTCCTTCCCTTATACTTACTGTTTTTGGTTCGCTTCCGGTTCGCGTACCAGCGAGCGAACTAGGAAGCGAACTAAGAGAAATAGAGGTTGGCACAATTCCAAATATTGTACCAATTTTTTAATAACGGGGAGGTAGTTCTGAAAAGAACTTTTTTTTTTATTTTTCTGAACATTTTTTTACTGTTTTTGAATTTTTCGGAACAGTTTTATATTTTTTTGGGTTTTTCTTGGAGGGGGCAATGAAAACGATTCATTGTAAAGGGCTCAACAGGAGCAACAAAACAAAAAAAAGAAGTATTTATTATTTTGGGCGTTTCGGACAAACTTGCATATGATAGTCAATAGCTCTGTTGATCAGAGTGATGCTTTTTTCTCCGTAGGAAATGAATCCATCGCAAAATGCACAGATGTGTTTTACATCACCAAATCTCATTTGTATATTTGGCACCATCTCCCTGCCCTCTGGTCCCGTTACTTCCGGTACAACAGATCTTCTGGCCATAATAGGGAGATTATCTAGGTCGTTCCGAAACTGTGCAGCACTGTAGTTGTTAGGATGCCACCTAGTCATATGGCGATGCATTGTGTAGTTTCCGAAACTGTATTTTTTGTCGGTCCCTCTGGACAGTCTATCTTGACATATAAGGCAAGTTACGTATCTTGCATTTACTTTTTTCTGACCTTTGGGAATTTTAAAAAATTGCCAAATGAAGTTTTCTTTCCGGTGAGACGTCCTGGGCTGCTCAGGCAAAAACTGCCTCTCTTCGTGCTCGTCCTCCTGTTCCTCTTCTTCTTCTTCTTGTTGAATTAGAACTTGAGCAGGTGGTCCACTCTTCCTTGGATGTGGTGGAGGTGGTGGGGAAGCACCAGCTGAAGCTACTAAAGAAGCCATTGCTCAGTGATCACAAAGGGTCTTTCTCTCACAATGATGAAAGTCAGAGTGAGGAAAGAAGGAGGGATTTTCATCATTTGGGAAAAACAAGAGTTCTCAACCAATCAAAAGTGTTCATTTTAGATTATATGACCTAGTCTTACATCATTAGGAAACCAAAAGTGAAATGAACCAATGAAAAGTGTTATTACCAAGTCACATGACTTGCTGTGTTTACGTTAAGCGCTTTGCAGGGCCTCCCGGTTTGCTTCCAGAAACCTGCGCTTTGCGACTCGCTTCGCGTACCAGTTCGCTAACGTAGCACGTCATATGACGTATCACGCGACAACGTGAAACGTCATGCGGACGGGAGGCGTCACGATGTTGTTTTCTAACGCGGCACTTGCGGTAAAGAAACGTTTACCGGCTCGCGGTCTATTTCGCGGCATCAAGGTCAGCTAACGGGAAGCTTCCCGATTCGCGAAGCGGGAACGAAGAAAAAAAAATATTAAAAAAAAAAATTATTCATAAACATATAAAATATATTTTTGGATTTAAAGAAGAATACATTTTACAGCTACAGATATTAGCTGTTAAAAAACCAATGAAATTCACAGAAAAAACCATAGGTTATAGACCATATATAGTTAGGAATTAGCATTTACAAAACCTTGAAAATTCACTGAAAAAACCATAGGTTATAGACCATATATAGTTAGGAATTAGCATTTAGAAAACCTTATTTTACTCACACAAAACCATTGAAATTCCATATATAGTTAGTTGCACTAACTATATATCGCGCACCCGCAATCCACTGCTGATGATGTCACATATTACATCATTCATGACATGGTCAGTGACATCACTGATGACATCACTGATGACATCTCAAATGACATCACTGATGACATCACTGATGACGTCTCATTTGGCATCATTCTTGTGCTAATACGATAAACTTCTTCAGACTCTAATATAACCTTAGATACACTCAGTGTATACAGACACTCACACACTGCCACTCATCCATGGAGTTACTCACACACCCAGTCAGTCATGCAAAGAAACAATCTCACCTCCATTTCTTCAACTATACAGTTATACACACCTTACTTATTGAAACATATACTAACACATATTTACTCTCTTATACAATCCCTGATACAAGTTCACAATGATCGATACAACCACTCACTCAGTGGCTCTCATGCACAGTTATTTATATATGCCAACTCTCACATGTACTGTGTTTTACATATGTACTTACTATGACATGTAGCATTGAGATATCCATTCACTCATCAATACACTCATGCACACAGTCAACTGCCCATGTAGCTGTTTCCACATGCACTCTTGAACTCATACACCTAGTGAATAAACTGCTCACACATCTATGCACAGAGTCACACACCTTCCAGCCACCCCCACACAAACTCAATCTCCCATAGAAATACTTGGGCAACCAATTAATAACACATATAGCCTCTCGTATAGCTAATGATCAACACATGCAGCAGTTTACATCACAACAGACATAATGATGCACAAATTAAGACAGTTTAGTCACTAACCCGTGCATTCAGTAAGACGCATTTAATCACTCACTCATACAGTCAATCACGCACCTACTAAAACCTTCATTCAGACACTTATACATCCACTCATTCTTCAATATGTAAAACATATTTAAACTTTACAGAAACACATAATCACTGGATGTTGTCATCAGTGATGTCATCAGTGATGTCACTGACCATGTCATGAATGATGTAATATGTGACATCATCAGCAGTGGATTGCGGGTGCGCGATATATAGTTAGTGCAACTAACTATATATGGAATTTCAATGGTTTTGTGTGAGTAAAATAAGGTTTTCTAAATGCTAATTCCTAACTATATATGGTCTATAACCTATGGTTTTTTCAGTGAATTTTCAAGGTTTTGTAAATGCTAATTCCTAACTATATATGGTCTATAACCTATGGTTTTTTCTGTGAATATATATATATATATACATATATAATCTGTATATCTATATAATTACAAATATACATGCATGCATACACATACATATATGCATACAGATGCATGTTATTTACATGAAAGTTTAAAAAACACTAATAAAAGCACAGCTAAAAAGCCACCTCATTACAAACAGAATGGCTTTAACTTAAACGAGGGTGAGATCTATTGCATTTTCAATGCTTGTTTACTTTGGTTCCATCAAGAAGGCATTCAGATGTGTCACACATTTGCCATAAATTCTGAATGTTAGCACTCCAGTTGCTCATTAGATCACTGTAGTAAAGCTACTCCTCACCAGGGAAGTCTGCTGCTGGTATTCAAAGTGCATGTTTCAGTCTGCATGTCAGAATGTCTTTAATGAAATAGAAGAGGATTTGAGAAGTCACTCAAAATGATCCCTCATTTTTCTTTCTGAAGCACTAATCATACTTTCTATGGCAAAATGAACCCCCTCATTTTGTTCCTTTTTAAATTAAATGTTTTCAGACTTACCACTTCATTCCAATCAAGATGGCTTCTGGTGTGCCATACTTTTGTCATAAGTAAGACTGTTAGCACTCTAGTTGTTCTTTAGAACACTCTGGGACATTCTGTCATTGGGCTATACTTGGGCTACATCTGGGTGATATTTGGGCTACATTTAGGCTCTTTTGTCTCTGGTGGCCATCTTGGGAGACTGTATGTCAGAATGTGTTTATGAAACTGAAGAGGATTTGAGAAGTCACTCAAAATGTGCCCTAATTTTTCTTTCTGCAGCACTAATCATACTTTCTATGGCAAAATATACCCCCTCATTTTGTTCCTTTTTAAATTAAATGTTTTAAGAGTTACCACTTTATTCCAATCAAGAAGGCTTCAGGTGTGCCATACCTTTGTAATAAGTAGGACTGTTAGCGCTCTAGTTGTTCTTAAGAACACTCTGGGACATTCTGTCATTGGGCTATACTTAGGCTACATCTGGGTGATATTTGGGCTACATTTGGGCTCTTTTGTCTCTGCTGGCCATCTTGGGAGACTGCATGTCAGAAATTTTTTAATGAAATAGCAGAGGATTTGATAAGTCACTCAAAATGTGCCTTAATTTTTCGTCCTGCAGCACTAATAATACTTTCTATGGCATAATATACCCCCTCATTTTGTTCCTTTTTAAATTAAATGTTTTAAGAGTTACCACTTTATTCCCATCAGGATGGCTTCAGGTGTGCTATACCTTTGTAATAATTAGGACTGTTAGCGTTCTAGTTGTTCTTTAGAACACTCTAGGAGGCTGCAGTAGAACACAAAGGAATCAATCTGTCCTTGTTGGATGTACATGTTTTACTGAGAATGTCAGACTTCATTCTCACATGACTGAGAAAGATAGTGTGAATTTACAGAAAATATGCTTTCAGTTTAGCTTATAGATCCCCTTCCAAACCACTGTGGGAAAATCATGAGATATTAGTTTTCTTTCAAACATGATTCATGATATCACAGCAGAAGGCTTTTTCACGTGGTAATATCACCTTAGAACACACCACAATTCCTAAAATGAGTATGGTACCATCAACAAATGTTTTATATTGTAACTAAAGTCCTAAAACCCTCTATTAACTACAATGCTTTTTAATGAGGTGCTATCATGTATATTGGTCCCAAGATGGCTGCCAACACTTCTTGGATGAAGTGCTGACAGCCAATCAGATCAGATGTGTGGTTAGGCTCCGCCCAGATATATATATTTTTTTTTACCTAAATTACTCAAAATCCACTGGAGCACATATCTTGAGACATAGCAAAGGCACATCGGGCTACCAGTCCCTACAATTTTGCTAAGTTTTGTGGAAATCCATTTAGCCGTTCGGGCTGAGAGTGAGTCCAACCGCCCTATGGAAATTAACATGGGGAAAACACATTTTGGAACCCCCCTTTTATCTCGGCCCCCGCTTGACGAATCCCCCCCAAAGTTTCAGGGAAGGAGCGGAGCGCAGCGAGACAAATTTAAGGAAAATTACAGGCAGATTCCTCAGCCGGCGCCAAAGTTATTCCCAATAGAATGTTGCGGATTTCCTATAGAAAACAATCCTAACTATAACTACCTACTGGCGACCGCCAGTAGGTAATATATATATATATATATATATATATATATATATATATATATATATATATATATATAGGTATATATAGTTAGGATTGTTTTCCATAGGGAAATCGCAACATTCTATTGGGAATAACTTTGGCGCCGGTTGAGGAATCTTCCTGAAATTTTCCTTAACTTTGCCTCGTGGCGCTCCGCTCCATCCCTGAAAAGTTTTTTTAAATGCTAATTCCTAACTATAACGTCTCTGAAACCTATGGTTTTATCAGTTAATTTCAACGTTTTTTTAAATGCAAATTTTTAACTATAACGTCTCTGAAACCTATGTTTTTTCAGTGAATTTCAAAGGTTTGTTAAATGAAAATTTCTAACTATAACGTCTCTGAAACCTATGTTTTTTCAGTGAATTTCAAAGGTTTTTTAAATGAAAATTTCTAACAATAAAGTCTCTGAAACCTATGTTTTTCAGTGAATTTCAAAGGGTTTAAAATCGCTAATTTTTAAATGTAATAGTAGTTATACCTATTTTTTTGTACAGAATCTCTACAGTTTTTTAATTATTTAATTTATAAATATTTTATTTATTAAACAACGTTATATATTTTTCTGAAAAATGCAAAAAACTAAATTTAAATACATTTAAACTGAAATATTTTAAATTATTTTGTTTTATTTTTGTATTTTAATATATTTTATTTTTGTATTTTGATATATTTATATAATTTTCTTTTATACATTTTTTTTGGGGAGTCGCACACCCAAAACGTACCTACCGCAGTGAGTCCACGTATTCTACCCACCATTTTGGAAAAGTCGTGAAGGAATCGCGTATCGTGAGCGACGAGTGCGTGTTTTTTTCAGTTACGTCTTATACATACAATGTTACGTGGTGTGCGTGATCAGTATGCGACCGGTCCGAGACTCCTGCTCTTTATAATCAGCAATCCCTATTTCAAAACACACATAATACTATGCAAAGTGTATATTAAGCAACATTTAAACACATTACAAAACATTGCAATAAATATTTCTTAATTACAAAATATATGACTAACTTCAAATTTTATTATTTTTATTTTATGTTTAAAAACAAAGGCACCACATAGTACACGTCACAAATGAATAACTCACCTTACAAATAGATTTGTAGATTATGGAGTATCTGAATCACACACCAGATTTTCTCATGCACACAATAAATATAGTGCACTGCTCTTAGCAAAACAAAAAAATGGCAGTTTCCCTCTAATTTTACACACTTATACATGTAAATATCGAATCACATTGCTTCCCAGAAGAATTCAAATTCAGAGACACATTTCTATTGGTTACACATATCAACCCATGCCAACTGACCTCTAACTGAACCAAAATTGCTTATGGAATTTTCTAGAGTCGCACCTATTCCATTCACCGTAAGCGATGGAACCGCAGATCCAGACAAGACTTCAAAAGTATATTACAAATACTTTTATACATTTTTTTCTACACACTACTGCTAACTATACCAGTGACTTGGGAAATCTCACTGCAATTGCATTTTTCTTTAATATTTATAAGAAATTCACATTTTAATACCACACATAACTTCTAACCCACCCCATTTTGCCTAATGCCTGTTTCCATAGTAACAGTTGATGGAACACTCAACTGAACACCCAGGTCACAAGTTCAGCATACAATGTTGCAAATGCAAACAGCAAGTGTCCTTGACTTTTCAAAATATCAGCTTATCATTCCTAATGTACATTTCAAACAGTTTTTACTAACCAATAAGAAACATGTTTTTTAAACATAGAAGCATGCATCCTATTTTTCACTCTATAATGTTCTCAAACAGCCAATCACTTCTCTTCTTTTTTAAAACTGCATCTTGTCCACCATTTTAGAGAACTCTTATTTTACCAACTGCCTACTTCACATACAGACATCTTTTGAGGGCATCCACACTTCCCTTTGAGATGCTTAGAGTGTGGATTGTGGGACACAGCTATATTTTCTGGCGCAAAAGGTATGCTGACAGCAGAGATATTGACAAAGAATTAGCTTTGCAAAATGTAGACATTAAATGGATTGGACAGAGAGGATTAAAGTGGCACCAATTGATGCCATTGCTTAAATTCTTTTTACATCTCCAACACCCTGACCTCATAATTGTGCACAGTGGTGGCAATGACCTAGGCACCTTTGCAGAATTTATGTTACTTTTCACCCAAACTGCTTTTGTCTACTCTAACATATGCCAAAGACAGAAATAGAACTGGTCCAATCAATTTTGTCCACAGATTGAGAAAGCTAGGAAACATGTCAATAAAGCTGTCAGCTTATCTCAGAGATTATAGTATGGTGTCCATATACAACAACAATATGCGTTCAAATCTCCTCCCAACACCAAGAGACCCTCCGGTATATTCAACAATAGTGTACCCAGGTCCCTGAATGTGGTTACCTGGAGGCCCGGGGGCACATAAACCGAAAGGAAGGTGACAGGATGGCCCTCCCAAGTGCCCGAGACCCCAACATACCTCCCTCTTTCATCCAACCAGGTGTTCTGTACTACAAGGGGGAAGGATTTTTTCATCAGTATGCCAAATCCTCGGGAGCCAGCAATATGTAACCCTCTCTGTGCAATGCCCTACATGCGTTACCAACGAGATGAGTTTCCTGAAGTAGGATGATATCGGGGGCCTAGCGTTTTATATATTGAAGAACGATGCAACGTTTAATTTTGTCCCCAAGCCCATTGACATTCCAACTCAACAATTTAACCCCACTGTCCCCTACTGGTGCCATGACGAAGTATGCATTTTAAGTTTACACGATGTGTTGCCACTCCCCCGATCAATGTAGCAAAGCAGTTGCAGATGTGATGAAAACTTCAAAACATAGCCACACATCCCCACCCATCAACCCCCCCCACCCCGCTGCCCTGCACTCTGGGAAAGATATTCAAGAGAGCAAAGAGAAGGAACGGTGGGGAATCAATGCACACCCTTCCCCGGCGCCAATTTTTTTTACTTATACCCACCCAAAAGCAGTTAACTCAGGTCTGATTGAGTCAATGAACCCAAACACTACGAACAAAGTGACCCCCCTACCCATTCCCAACCCCCACCACCCAATGTAATTAGTCCAAACTCAACCACTATACGGGTTACCATCTCAGGCCGGTTGACTGTTCTCATTGTCACCTCCGCCACGGTCGGCCGGGCTTCTCGCACCCCGGCTCTCAATCCAGTCTGCTGCGGCCTCAGGATGTTCAAAAAACCACACCCTCTCCTCCGTCTCAATCCGGAGACGGCCCGGGAACGGCAATGAATATTTCAATCCCTGCTCTCTGAGGACGCGCTTGACCGACATAAACAACCGTCTATGCCATTGCACCCTCTGCGTAAAATCCGGAAAGAAGGAAATGTCCGAGTTTTCGTATCGCAGGGGCGCACCAGCCCTGGAGTTTAGTAGGATGATGTCTCTGTCGTGGAAATTCAGGACCCTTGCCAACATGGGCCGCGGGGGAATGCCCGGTTTCAGACGGCCGCCTGGGACCCTGTGGGCGTGCTCAATAACGAAAAATTTAATGAGGCCCTTGGGCTGCAGGTGTTTCAGGATGGGCTCCTCAACAAAAAGATCAACAAACACCACTAGTCCAGCCCAAGGTACCCCAGCAAGGCAGCGGGACCAGATCCAGTCACAAACCAGGAGCCAGTAGTCGTTGGGGTAGCAAAATGTCCCCGAATGAAGAATTGGCCTCCGTAGGGTGTCCCAGGAAGGAGGTCTGCTCCCGCATCAGCCAAAAGAATAGTGCAAGGGGCCCTGCCCAGTAATTGAAGTCTGTATGTACTTACTGTGGCTCCCAACGGTCGCAGGAAGTTCTCATCCCGGTATCATGGGCCCACCGACAACACACGCATCACAAGGGGATCCAGTAATCCCATGAATGCACCCTCAAGGGCGGCTCCAGCCCCATGGAGAACAGCACTGGTGCAGTTGAGGGTCTCTAGATGGGGCCACGTCCCTCATGTGGCCCCCGGTACAGGCTGCACCACAGGGGGGATAACAATATTCTACGGGCAGCCACAGCACCCGAAGCAACCACAAGACAGGATCCAAGGACACCTGGGGCAACTGAGCAGCCTGCCTGCCTCTCCAGAGGCAGTACATGGCCGTCGTCTGACACCGCTGAGTCAAGGGGTCTCAGTCCGTCAAGTTGGCAACGTTTCTCGCGGTCTGGAGGATGTGCCCTCCGAATGCGGTGCCTCCATGAGTGCAGGCAAAGTCCTGTAGAGACCCTGCGCGGCTCCGCTCCACACTGCAGGTCCCAGCACAAACAAACGCCGGTCTTCACCTCAGCAGCGAGGGGGGGAAATGAGGGGTGGAACAATATGCAAAGGGTGCCCGCAGCACCAAACACTGCCCCAGGACTAAAGGCAGGCAGTGGCCCGGGGCAGACGGGCAGCTTATATCATTCTCTGTGGGCGATCTCAAATTATCCACATGCGCCACAATTTCACAGAGCCCCGGCCAGGCAATGCGGGAGCGTCCTGGAGTGTCCGGATGTCAGCTGAATCCAGTGGATCTCTGCCGCGGCCCCACCGAGCACTAAGGGTCCCCACGCGAGCTCAGACACCAGGCCCCACCTTCGCAGCAATCAGATCTTTGGTCTCTGGTAGCGGAGAGAGACCGGGGTCAGCAGGTTCAGATCAGGCGGTCTTCTGACGCATTAAACTGCGATCAGGCAGGCCAGATTGTCATACAGGATAGACAACGGGATGGGGCCGGTCCCGGAGCTGCGCCATACACGGCCATCTTCCTCACTGCCTGGCCACGCCCCCACAGTTTTACAGACCTTATAGTTAGGAATTAGCATTTAAAAAACCTTAGAAATTCACTGAAAAAAACATAGGTTTCAGGGACGTTATAGTTAGTTGGACATTTGGCTCATATCAAACCAGAGAGGTTCGCCAGTTCTAGTTAGTTGAGCTAACTATAACTAGTGCGCCCGCAATGCACTGCTGATGACATCACATATTACATCACTCATGATATGGTCAGTGACATCACTGATGACCAGACGCGGTTGGTAGGGGAGTACCTGCCGGGGCAGTGACGTGGGGAGGGGGAGGGGCAGGGTGGGGCTTAGTAATATATGGATAATGGAGGTTTACAGGTAAGTAAACATTTAAATAAATCAAACGAATTTCGTTGCCCGCACTGCATTGCATTTCGGGATGCAGTGCGCCCAACAAAATTTGTTTGATTTATTTAAATGTTTACTTACCTGCAAACCTCCATTATCCAGACATTACTAACCCCCACCCTGCCCCTCCCCCTCCCCACGTCACCGCCCCGGCAGGTACTCCCCTACCGACCGCGGCTGCTGATGACATCACTGATTACATCTCAAATTACATCACTGATGACATTACTGATGACATCATCCACTGAATGTGTGTTTCTGTGAAGTTCAAATATTTTTCATATATATCTATGCCAAGGTGTATTAAAGAATGAGTGGATTTACAAGTGCCTGAATGGATTATTTAATAGGTGTGTGACTGACTGTATAACTGAGTGATAGAACATGTCTTACTGAATACATGGGTTAGTGACTAAACTGTGTGAAACTCTGTATTAGTCTCTCAGGTGGTGTGTAAGCGGCTGCATGGGTTGGTGAGCAGCTACATGACAGTCTATATAGGTTATTGTTTTGTTTTCAGAGTATCTGCATGGGTGCCTGAGTGTTTGTGTGGGTCGATGGGGGCATGTAACTCTGTGCACAGATGTCTGAGTGGATGATTCACTGGTTGTATGGATTCAAATGTGCATCTGGGAAGCCCTGCATGGGTCAGTTAGTGTGTGTATGGGTATGTTGGCGAGTGAGTGTATGTCTCATTGGTATATGTGTGGGTAACTACATATGTTTTAAGGCTGTATATGTGAGTGTTGGAGTATATAAATGACTATACGTGAGAGTAAGTTATTTAAAGAGTGGGTGTATAAATGAGTGTCTGCTTGTATCAGTGATTGTATAAGACAGTAAGTATGTGTTAATATGTGCATGAATAAGTGTTGTGGTATGTGTATAAATAACTCAGTTGGTGTTTATAACTATACATAAGTAAATGAGTATGTAATTCATTCTTTGCATGACTGACTAGGTATGTGAGTAACTCTATCGATGAGTAGTAGAGTGTGACTGTATGTATAGGTGTATGAGTACATATTATAGTACTGTATTGATGAATAACTGTATGTATAAGTCACTGCATGTGTGTATAGACCTAGGAAATAGTCAGTTGTATATAGTATCTGTCATTGTTGTGTGTATGGTTTCAAAAATAGTAGTCTGTATTTTAGAGTGGGTGTATCAAAGTTTATATTAGAGCATCAGTATGTACATCAGAGTATCACATGGATGATGTCATCAGTGATGTCATTTGAGATGTCATCAGTGATGTCACTGACCATGTCATGAGTGATGTAATATGTGACATCAACAGCAGTGCATTGTGTGCCCGCAAGTTATAGTTAGCTCAACTAACTATAACTGGCGTATTTCTCTGGTTTTATATGATTCAATTGTCTAACTAACTATAACGTCGCTGAAACCTATGGTTTTTTCAGTGAATTTCAAAGGTTTTTTAAATGTTAATTTCATATTTTAATATTTATAAAACCGATATTTTTAATATTTTGCAACTCTACTATCCTTTTTTTAACTTTAAAAATGATTTAATGTTTTAAAATTTAAAATATGGATATAATTTTGTTGTTGTTGAGAAAACTACGGTCCCGTACCAGTAGTCTACCAAGCTCGATCAGCACGCAAATCCTAACCACCACATTTAAATGATGCGCATTTCGTATCCGACGGGTTAGTGGCACCTGCTACTTTGGTATGCGACGGGTATGCATTACCAAGTGCGTTACGTCATATAGGTATTGGGTTGCGCCCGCTGCGCATCGCGTATGCGACTAGTGCATGCTGCCACCTCCAGTGTTATATCATAGACATGTGGTGTCGCGCCACATACGCCATTCCCTCATTTTTTGGTCTCAAAACTATATCTAAATAACTTTAAAGTGTATATCAGAGCAAGCGATAATGCAAATATTTTAAACATTTATATATTTCTAAATGTTATAAACCTATATTATAGTAAATATATTTTCTCAAAAACATGTCGGGTGCGGTCTCCTTGCGCGCTGGGTGCGCCATTGCCATGTGACCATAAAGAAAAGCATTTCATTAGTTCATAAAATTTCCCATTGTAACAGTTGGAAAACTCCACCCATTTTAGTCAATCTCTGTACTGCATTTGATGAGACACACCTCTTCTGCTTAGAGAGCTTTTTCTAAACTTTTTGGAATGTACACATATCTTACACTACACACAACATGCAACCATCATCTTCATCTATATTCATACTTTGTAAAGTAGCTTTCCACCTGTGATAGCCATACACCTAACAGTTACATAACCAAAGGTTTCTCCACTACCAGAGGTAACATGGTTGCATATGCTGTCCACAGCACAATGTAATGTAGTATGGCCCAGAGGCAGTATCATGCATAGATAATGAACACACGGACACAGATAGATAGTGGAAGGGGGTACGAGCACGTGCGCTCGACACCATTTTATTACCAGGGTCACATATCCAGTGATGTCTGTGCTGGATGCGTGTGGGATGTGTGTAAAGCAGCCCTGAGGGAATGGTTGCTTGCTAGCATCAACTACAACAGTAATCATTGGATCACACACAGAGATTCAATATTAAAAGAATCAATAATTTGTGCTGCAGTATGGTAGGGACAGTAGATATGAAATAATACAGAAAAAGTCTATCATAAAACAACCACAACTTGTGGTATACTGAGACACAATCAATAGATCTGAAATAATACAAAAAAGTTTATATCATAAATGCTCCATCAGTTCTAGTGCACTCACATAGCCACATCAAAAGCATTCAGCATGTGCATAGCCAGCGATGATGCGTGCTGCTGGTGGGCTATACTAGGAGCAATGTTTGTTGCCATCAACACTGCTTAATCTGCAATAGTGACTCGATCTCAAATGTTAACACTGCTGTCTGCAGTGTAAGCCAGACAGAGCGGCCACCAAAGGCCCACAGCCACGTGGCATTGACTTGAGCTCCACAGTTTGTAGTACGTGAAGCAACAAAAAAGCATGTGCGGACCCAGCCATGATGCGTATGAGTGGTGCAGACAAGCGCACTGCAGCAATGTCTTTTCCTACAGGTCTGCGTCATCTACAATACCGACTCAATCTTAAATGTGAACACTGCTGTCTGCAGTGTAGGCCAGAGAGAGTGTTCAGCAAGGGCCCACAGCCACATGATATTGACTTGAGCTCCCCAGTTTGTCATAAGCAAAGCAATAAAAAGCGTGTGCAGAGCCTGTAATGATACATACGCATGGTGCAGACAGAGCGCACTGGAGCAATGTCTTTTCCTACTGGACTGCGTCATCTACAATAGCGAATCAATCTGAATTGTGAACACTGCTGACTGCAGTGTTAATTGAAGGAAGTACTCACACAGCCAACCATGAACACTTTTTCCCACTTCCTCTTCACAAATTACAGAAAACACTAAAATAAATAAATCAAAACAATTTGAATATCGATTTTTGCCGTCCACACTGTAGACTAGTCAGTGTTCCTTTGGACTTGCAAGATGGATGTGGTCATTGTAGTAAACCTGTAAGTCATCTATAAAAAATTCTTCAAGCAAGTTTACTAAAAGGATATTGTGTATATTTCAATAGACGTTCTAGTTACTCGACTACTAGATTCTGCAATTAAACAATAACCACTCAATCTAAATTGTGAGCCCTGCTGACCACAGTGTAGGCCAGAGGCACTATTCATTAACGCCTCACAGCCACATACCGTTAAATTTGAAAGAATGGAGTTAGCTGCACTAGATTGGAGGGGGTACACAGAAATAAACACAGACTTGAACTTCTGACATCCTCGATCATAGAATCAAGACCCCGTTTCACTGTTCGGACCTGCTGTACACCTGTGTACTCCACCGACTGGTGTCAACCAAGCACAATAACCATGTGCAACAAGTAGCTATGCAAGCACAGAGTCTGATGCACCTCAAGGGAAGGAGTTCTATGAATACCAAGCAACAAGTAATATCAAGACACCATTCCACTGTTGTGACCTAGATTAGTTTGCACCTCGTTGAAGGGAGTACCTTCATCTCCACTCTCAGATGAAGCTCTAACATCGTCCTTTGTTGGATCAAGACACTGTTCCACTGTTGGGACCTACAGTTGGTTGCACCTGTTCAGAGGGGGTACACAGAAATTTTCACAGACTTTAACTTCGGAAATCCTCAATCATAGAATAAAGACCCAATTTTACTGTTCAGACCTGCTGTACCGTGATATAGTCCAGCGACTGCCGTCAGCCAAGCCCAATAAGAATGTGCAGCAGTTAACTATGGAAGCACAGAGTGGGATGCACCTCATTGGAGGCAGTTCTCTCAAATGCAAGCAGGAGGTAATCTCGGACATCGTCCATTGTGGGATCAAGACACCGTGACACCGTTGGGACCTAGTGTTTGTTGCACCTGGTCGAAGGGAGTACCTTCAGCTACACTCTCAGATGCAGTTCTAACACCGTACATTGTGGGATCATGACACCGTTCCACTGTTGGAACCTAGAGTTGGTTGCACCTGGAAGAAGGGAGTACCTTCATCTCCACTCTCAGATGCACTTCTTACATTGTCCATTGTGGAATCAAGACACCTAGAGTTGGTTGCGCCTGGTCGAATGGAGTACTTTCATCTCCATGCTCAGATACAATTCTAGCATCGTCCACTATGGTATGAAAACACCGTTCCACTGTTGGTACCTGTTGGACTATTGTGTTATTAGTTTACAGAGCACTCCACAGTGCTGGACCCCAGGCTGGGCGCTGTGTGCCTGTGTCGCGGTAGCCTGCGTTGATCTCAGGAACCTTCTGACCTCAGAGACCTCGGCCCAGGAGCTTCCACCGGCAAGTGGTGGGCCCTCTTTCACATAATGCGGTAACAAAAGGTGAACTGTGGGGCATATGTGTGTCACAGCGGTCATGACGATTTCTGCATACCAGCAGGCTGAGAGCATCATTCACGCACCCACCTCCGCTCACAGGTTTAACCTCATGTCGGAGTAAGCTGCGCAGACCTGGTAGACATGTTCGCCATTCCTGAGCAAAACCACACCCACACAAACGTGCCTTTTATTCATACCCCTACGCTAGCCTTGTGTACGCTGAGCCAGCCCACTACTCTAATCTTCCCTACTGACTGTACTATCATGGTTGCGTCCACTGTCTACTTCACTCAATAGACCATAAGTGCATGTTCACATGTACATGTCTGTGCTTTGCATACACAAATCTATCTGGCACATACCCTCAACACTTTGCATTGTATACTTTTATAATAGAGAATCACTTCCCACCTTTGCACATACTTTGTTCCCATCTCTCCCTACATTCTGCATTGTGTGGCAGAGGTGCCATGCCATGTTTGGTTTGTATACATGGCTAGCCACGGTTCCCACAGTACGTGGAGTCGTTGTGTCTGCTAGGTGTACATGTTGTTTGTCATGATGCATGTCATTTTATAAGGTAGCACGTTTATTCAGGAGCAGTGGTTTCTCCCATTTACATATCGCTGTCTTAAAGAGGATACTGAACTTTTCCTCACAGGTAAAAAGTGTGATCACAATGGCACTCATGCATTACTATCCAAGAATGTCCAACTGCACAACGCTTCTAAGTTTAAAGCCCCGAATCTTGCGTGCTTTCTTTAAACCATGCAAACTCCCACAATCAGCCCAACAGTCACACAGCTTTCTAACAGCACTTATTTGCTTCTCAATGTCTATTCCCACCCACACAAAACAATTCCCAAACTTCAACTTGACCTTCAAAAGCTACTTTGAAAACAGATTTCATTAAACTAACCAAAGTGAAACAGCTTTTGTTCAGAACAGAAGTGTCCCTCACTTCTGCAAAAGAAATTTATCGACTGCAGATAACACGAACTTCAAGTAAAATACAGTCCCTTCTAAATACGAACTTCTCATTACACTTTGTAAATTGTTACAGAATTTTCTTCACATCTCACACTCAAGGTCTGGCACACTTTTTTTAGCACGGTCTCCCCGGGCCTACTGACACTCTTTCAAACCTTTTTTGGCATGACACCAGACTTCATTTATTCGATCATCTATGGATCAACAGGAACTGTGCCTATACTTCTCGCTCTCTTTGGGGCCATCCTACAACTATTTTTGCCTCTAAACAATGGCTGAGCTCCCTGTGCTAACAACAATGTCCGACAGAATACGCCTCGACGCTAAGCTGTATCAATACTGTCAAGAAATGGAACAACTTTTCGGCTGCCTGCCTCTCTCTTTTATCGGAGCCAGTTACAACATGACATTTATGTACACATATGCAATTTGCATACAACCATCTTTTTATTGCAAAACTTGCCCATTCAACTGGTGAATGGATCTATGCATTGCCAATATCCCAACAATCGCTCCTGACATCTTGAAAACCATGAACTTGATTGTTCAGGCAGTGGAGCAATGGCGAATGCAACGCAAAAAAGTATTGTGGCAGAATGGCAATTCTGCGCAGCTCCAAAAGATCTCCTGCAACATGCGACCTTTGACAACATTCCAGATTGCCTGCCAATTCAAATTGCAGCTCCAACATTCGAGGAACATTGCTTTCCCTTCGAGGATATGACTTGGATTGCTTCGCTTTTCTCACACGATGGCAACAATGACCTCTTGGAACATTATGCATCTCAAGCCGCTGAATAACTTACGGACTGCAATTTCCCGTTATTCTTGGATTGATTTTTTCCAACTTTTTAAACGTTTTCCTTTAAAAAAAATTAATACACTTAAATTGAATTATTTTCATATAATAACTTTCTAAGTATGCTCTCGCATTTGAACTCTGTTTTCATTATTGCCCCTTATGTCTCCACTCTAACCAGGGATCGGTGATGTGTGGCCTATGCAAATACGCTATTTACTTGCTAAATTAGCCTAAACCCGACATCCATTTTGAAACCATGTCTACTCTGTGTGTATACGTCTCTCTCTGCCTGCCTGTTATCCACAAAGCCCTTTCACACAAATTTACTCTTCTTCAGCCTGTGCTCACAAGCTGGCAATTAAGATTAAAAAAACGACATTGTTTAGGAACTGGTTGGCACAATCGGGTAATCGTATCCTACCTTTATTTTCATTATACAATTCATGTCTAATAGCTATTATTCAAGTCACATGGACCTGTAACATATAATGTGGTATTCACTGATGCAGGAGCTTCGCTTTCAATACAGCAGAAGCAGTTGGTGTTTGCCTCAGCACGATAACTTAGCTCTCTGCACAAGCATTTTTTTTATAGAGCTGAAGACAATAATGTATGGTTCGACCGGAAGGGTACCAAAGTGCCTCTTCAAAGTTCCAATGTGGGTAGAACTATTACCAATTCTGACACGCAACAGATAGAATCTACTGTACAACATATTCCTGGCTGTTCTACTGTTGATAATTTTGTGTTACAAAAAAGCCGTACCAGGGGGCCTAAAAGTGTGATGATTACATTTTGCAAAATCTTTTTGTTTCTTAGTTTTCTTAAAGGATACATGTGGTAATCATATCCTACCTTTATTTTCCTTATCGAATTTAGAGTCATTCAACTCTAATAGGTATTGTGGAGGAGTGTGGCTCAATGGTTAGAGCGGCAGACCCTGATGCAGAGGTCTAGCCCGGGACCAGAGTTCAATTCCCCGCCTCGCCGGGTTTTGAGCTCAAAAATTCCACGGACCTTATAATTCTCGCCTCCGTGCCTATTCCAATCATGGAGTCCCACTCTGCAACTCTGGGCAATAGCTTGCTTAATCTCCACAACGGCCCCCACAACGCTAAGGATGCCTGCCCTCCACCTTGGGGGTGCCCAGGAGTGGACACCTCACAGAGAAAGCCAGGATGGGTTCCACAGCGGTATTCGTACAAGCGCCTTGAGACCCTTGCGGGTGAGTAGTGCACTATACAAGTATCAATTGACATTTACATTTACATTGTTGATATCACATGGAACTGTAACATGCAATGTGGAATTCACTGATACAGGAGCTTACGTTTGAATCCAGCAAAACAGCTTAGAGTTTGCCTCAGCTGGATGCCTTAGGTATTGCACCAGTGGGTTCATTTATGGCACTTAAGTAAAGACACTTTTTATATAACTTTCAAACTCCATTGCTTTATTACACACAGGCACTTTCTTACACACACCAGATTTCACCATTTGTCTTCTGTGGCATTACAACATTCTGCAGTATAATCTTCACAATTATTTCTTTATTCCTGCTTGCTAAAACACTGCATTTCAGTCTTTTGTTAGTATTTCACTTCCCACTACCTGTATAGTATGAACGCATACTAACACCACCTGCAAAGCAATGCTACAGCGGCTAGTATGCTACGGTGCCCAGAGTACATCAGTTTACAGCACTCAGCTCACGGTTTAGGCACACGCTTTCATCACCGAGTGTACCGGCCCCTCACCTTACCACCATCTCACAGTGGGCAAAACAGCACTTTCACACCAGTAGGGGTATATACTTCAGCACATCAGTTTACAGCACTCAGCTCACAGTTTAGGCACACACTTTCATCCCCGTGTGTACCGGCACCTCACCTCAGCACCATCTCACTCTGGGCAAAACAGCACTTTCACACCGGTAGGGGTAAATACTTCAGCATGTCATGAATGATGTAATATATGACATCATCAACAGTGGATTACGGGTGTGCGAGGTATAGTTAGTACAACTTACTATAACGGAGGAATTTCAATGGTTTTGTAGGAGTGAAATGTCCAGCTAATTATGACATCCCTAAAACTTATGTTTTTTTCAGTGAATTTTAAAGGTTTTTTAAATGATAATTGCTAACTATAACATGTCTGAAACCTTTGGTTTTTTCAGTGAATTTCAAAGGTTTTTTAAATGATAATTTCTTACTATAACATGTCTCAAACCTATGTTTTTTTCAATGAATTACAAATGTTTTTTAATAATAAATTTTAAATGTATTAATCAATATTTCTTTTCATATTGTTTTACTACATTTTTTAATCATTTTTTTAGATATCTTGTTTTTTAAATTACATTAGACATATTTAATAAAAATATATATTTTTTAAAAATTAAAAAATATATATTTGTTATATAATTTTATGTTCTTTTAAATATATTTAAATTATTTTAATTTATTTTTTCTCTATTTTTTTTTTGAGTCGCTCACCCAAAGCGCACCCTTCTCGTTCACTGCACGGAAGGGTGTGCGACGAGTACACTTTCCCAACGCGGACGCTATGCGACTGGTATGCGACTTATAGTGCATACGCGACATATACGCATTACACGACGCGACGGTCACGCGGTTTCTCGTGACATCATGCACACATTAAACGCGGTGGGTGAGCGACCCCCGCACAATTTTTTAATGTTCAAAAACGTATATAATTAATTAATTAATTAATTAATTGTGGGTTTCTAAAGCGCTAGAATCGACTCCCGAAGGAGTATCTCTGCGCTGTAGACCGCTGGGGGGCCCGTCCTGGCTTTCCCTGTGAGATGGTCCCTACTGGGTATCTCCAAGGTGAAATCAGGCATCCCCGGCATATGTGGGGGGCCGTTGTGGAGATGAGGCAAGCTAATGCCCAGAGTTGCGGAGTGTGATCCCTGGTTAGAGTAGGCACCGAGGCGAGAATTATCGAGTCCGCTGACCCTGGTCCTCGACCCCGCCGCGTCGGGAATAGAACCCTGGTCCCGGGCCGTCCTCTGCTTCCCGGTCTGCCGCCTCTAACCAGTGAGCCACACCACTCCATATATATATATATATATATTTAATATAAATATTAAGACAAGACATTATCTGAACTAATCATTAAAATAATATTTTTAAACTTTTAAATAAGTTACATTACTTTTAAATGCAATTTTGCGAAGTCGCTCTGGGTGCGAGTAGGGTGCGAGCTGCGTACGCGCACCCTACACGCAACTTAAGTGACCAGAAAAACGAGATTTGATTGGTTTATTACACTTCCTATTGTAAGTATTGAAGGACCCCACCCATTTAAATCCCTCTTCTTAGACTTTCCTGAGGAGAAGACCTGCTAAGAAGAACTGCTGTTTTTTGCTGATTGCAGACCTGGTTGTCCTGATAATTTTGAAAATGGCTACAAACCAACCTTCTTCAGATTCAGAACATTCTACCAATGAGGAATTTGTTCCACAACCTCCCCCTCCAGAGAGATGTACATCTATTGTCTTGAGGTTTTTCACTTTCCCACTTGGGAAAACAAAGGTCAATGTGACAAAGGTCACATGTAAAATCTGCAAGGCTGTCTTCTCCAGAGGAGACCCAAACAAGAAATACTCATGTGGAACAGCTAGCATGAGAAAGCACTTGCAGACACGCCATCCTGTGAACTTTGCACGAGAGGAGATGAGAAGGTTACAAGAAAATGCTCCTGCACCACCAGCTGTTCCAAGCACATCTGGGACAACACCATCTACTTCAAGTTCACGACTAGATATACGTCCCCAATTTGCGGGAGTGAGGATGAATTGCGTACAATGCAATTGTCTAACTGCTTATGGAGAATAATCAGTGGACCTTGTTTGTTGGGCTATTGACAAGCACCATTGTTAGTTTTTCTCCTCATAGTTTTTGGTTCTGTTCATCCTGTTTACATTTTTTTCCTGTTTAAACCCCCCCCAAAAAAATCATTTAAAAAAAATAAAGAAATAATACAAAACTACAAACCATAAAAAAAAGTTCTTTTCAGAACTACCTACTCTGGTTAAAAAAAAGAGCTAAACTTGTATGCTAGTGTGTGAAAGTTTAGATGAATGTATGTGTAGTGCATAATTAACTGAAAGAATGCATTTGTGATATGTGGTGAATGCATAAGTGCAGAACTATAAGGAAGTGGTGCACCGTGACACTGTAAACTGTTTAGCTACAGGATGCAACACATGTACATAAATATGTTGCAAGTCTGTGCTTCACTCTGCACAGCCTCTTAAACTGCAGCCATGTAGTGACACAGGCACCCTTTTAAGATGGTGCAAGGATGTGTGTGTCATGTGGAGATTGTTTTTGTGCAGGAAAGGACACCTTTCTGCACAAAAACAATCAGAAAAGGCATTTTTCTCCTTCAATATATGCTGTGCATTGTAGCATATATTTAAAGAGAAAAAATGAGAAGTGAAAATAATTCTCCTTGTTGTGCTTTGCTACACCAATTGGAGGATGGTGCAGCATTCACAAACATGGCCAGATTTATAAGTGTTGATAAAACTGGACATATGTCTTGTTCTATGACTGTTCTGAGCAAACATGCATGGCAAAACCTATAGAACGCCTTTTCAAAGCAAAGTGGTGTGTATGATGAGATTATATTTACATGGAAAACAAAAGGTATACAGATTGCCTTTTCCTCACCTTGCAAATAAGAAAGAGAGGTAATGGCTAGGCCAATTCTTATTATAGGAGTACATTTCTGTACTGCTAACAGAGAACAAGATACATTTATAGGTACTTAAGTTTTTGGAAACTTACAGCACATATGTATATATGACTGAAGAGAAGGGATGGGGCCTACTTTGAAATGTGCAAAAATACTTAGTGGTGTGCTTTAAGTTAAATAGTTTTATTTCTTATAATTATAAAATTACCAGGACCTATAAGACCACCATATGACTCTATTTTGTACTATGCCATGTATCTTGCTGACAGGTTCTCTGAAGCTGCCTCCTATTTGATACCTGTCTGCAATGGAATTCTCTGGCACAAATCTCGTCCATCCATCTTCCTTTTTTTCAACTGTGTGGAAACACAGTCCATTGTGCATTTTAAGACTTACTTAAACTTACCTCAGCAGTAATACACTTAAAAAATGCTACACATTTTATTCAGTTGTTTTTTATATTGTAAAATATAGTACATTCCATATTTTACAATTAGGATCTGTAAAAGAAAAGAAAAAATAGTTATAACATGTAATAATACATTTTAAACAGCACAGCATAATTTTAACATTTTACAAAGTAATTACTTTGCCTTTTTTGCTATTCTTAGAATATATTGAATTTCACTAGAAACAGTGATTTCTATCATACTCATCACATAACAGCTGGCAAAAAAATTGTATAACTTAAATTTATAAACACTGTAAATGTTGTCGGTTAAAAATATACACCGAGACAATGTGCAAGAAAAAGTCCATAATTCAAACATATACCTTCCCTTGAGGCCCAATAGTATTTTTGCCCTCCTTTTTATGTAAATTGTCCAATGGTAATCCTATTAAATCATAATAATAAATTCCTCAGAGGCTGAATTATCTTCCTAAAACTTTGGCTTTAAAAATATTAAGTAGGAAATTGGTAATTCGCTAGGCAAAAAATGTTTAAAAACCAACTGAGCATCATTAATTAGTGTTCAGCCTTTGTCACAGTTTAGATAGGCAGTGTAATGTCCAGATGTTGTGGAAGGACCATCATGGAAAATTATTGCTACTGCTACAAAAGTCCTTCCTGATATTGATAGTTGACTTGCTACAAAATGTTTTATTAAAGTGTCCAATTTTCTTCCATCAGTTGTACAACGTTGCATCATTAAAATGATATAGTGTCCATATCCTTGTAAAAATAATGTTGATACCATTTCTGATTTGCATTGGCTACACTCCATGTTTTGATTTGTAGCTTTAACTAATTTATTGAAAGACACTGATTTACAGTCCCGTAATGTCAAATATAGAAATCTTTCAGTGTCTACATTAGTGCTACATGTAAACATACAATTTTAACAATAATGTTCCCATTTATAACAAAGGCCAAAAATATTTTCTATTTCTACACCTTCATTTTCCAATACGGTAAGCATATACATTAGAAATTCCTGAGCATCTTGTTGGATATTTTGCCTAAATTGTGTAGAACCAGAACATACATCCAAAAGATTACGAACATCAGAAATGGTTTGTATTTTACTTGTACCAGTTCTCAATTTTTCATAAATAGAATGCAACAAGGAACAACATCTTTTTTCCCAATTCTCCATAATTTGCTATTGCAAACCTTAAAAAAAAACAACATTGACCACTACATTAGCATAGTAGTTGACACCAGAACTATTTTCAAACTGATAACCAACAATCTCTTCAACAGTGTCCTTTATCTCTTTGCTTGCAATCACGACATTATCTTGTTTTTTTCCCCTTCTCTACACCTTCAGTACAGATATTCTCATACCTTCTTTTTTGACCAACCACACGCTTTTCAAATACAGGATATTGACCTAAATTGGGAGCATATGTTCATCTTGATCTATTATACTCTTTGACACAGTTTGTATCTGCAGTAACCTTTGTGTTATAAAAATCAATCAAAAATAAACCAGATAATGTTCTGACTCGCGACAAAGCAACATATGCCATACCCTCTTTAAACACAGTATTTCCAATGTTCACTAAAGCACTGTCAACACTTAAACCTTGAGATTTACGAATAGTCACTGCATATGCCAGAGAAACTGGAAACTGTTTTCTATGAACATATAAATCTTTAAAAAGCAAAAAACGAACTGAACAACGACCAATTTGTTTAACTTCTTCAATCTGATCAAATTTAATTTTTAAGAATTCAATACCATCTTTATTTTGATAAATAACACAATCCACAACTATGCCCATTGCTCCATTAACTAAACCTTTTTCCACGTCCAAATTATGCCTTAAAATGACTCGACAGTTTCTACATGCATATAGATTATTTTCTAAACCAGCAGTTATTGATATTGATTTTTCTAAAGAATCCAATTTTGTCTTCAATTTTTCTGTCAAAATAATAGTGATTCCTTAATGCTCTATTTTATCGATGGCTTCCATTTTTATTATTTCTCCATTTTCCAGCTTTAAAAGCTGTTTGTTGAATATAGAACACTCACGCAGTGTTGGCATTAAGCAAATTAAAGATTTGTTTTCTGCAATTTCCTGTATATATTCTCAGGAACTACATTTTCATTTGGAAACACATTGGAATGTAATCGACTCTGCAAAACTTGTCCACTCACGTACATTCGGATAGGTTGAAATGATGTGCATGAGCACTCTTTATTTTCATGAAGTAATCCATGGTCAATCTGTTATCTCACTTGCTGATATATTTGTTTCTGTTCAACATTTAGTTGTTCTTCCAAGTTTGCTCAGTTTGTTACATCTTCTTGAGCTTGATGCATTGCTGTTTCCACCTCATTCATGGCGATTGCTGCTTCATTTTCAACAATTGGTTGTCCTAGTGGATCTTGACTCAGCGCAGCAGAACTTTGACTGTCTTGAGAACTGTCTCTAGCAATCTCAGCTGCAATTGTAGCTTCTTGATCAATTTCACCGTTCAACATTTTCACATAATTTGCAAAAGCACTGCATTGTATGCTATCTTTACAAGCATTAAAGGAATCTTCATAGCTCTGGAAATCTCCAAGAAATTCCTATTCTGAACGCCATGGTTTGAACAGTTGTAAAATGGCTAAATAGTAAAATTCCTTTTCCTCAGCGGTGTCGCAACTCAGCGTTCTGTGATTAATCAAATTTCCTTTTGTTTGTTTCAACAAATATCCTTCGGAACCAATGACTCCATATTTTCCATCATTGATGTTCTCTGTAGTATTCCGTTTAAAAGTGTAATTTTGCAGCACTTCATAGAGACACATGTTTTCAAGATGATGACTTCTGTTTGGGTAATATGTGTCCAACATATTCATTTTCAAAATATCTGTACTTTCTAGATCTTTTTCTGCTAAATATTCAATTTCTTGTACAGATTTCAGTACTCGATTTCACATTGCTGCAAGACCTAGACTCAGCCAAATGATTCTTCTAGATTTGGAGTATAGACTTCCTGATGATAACTAATCTGAGCATTCATATGCTCAAAATTCTCGATGGGATAACATCTTCAAACTGAAACTGTATAATTTCTTACTTCTCGTGAGAAATCTCTTCCCACATTTCTTTCAATTCCGTCGTTTCTGATTTTGTATTATAGGACATTACATATTGAGCAACAGCAATGGAATTGTCTGCAACATACTTTTGACTCTTCATTTCTTCTTAAATTGTAGGTATTTTTTGGAGACTTCCTTGTGATGGTATGTCGCAAAGATGACATAAAACGGTCCACTCTTCCTTTGGATATTACAGGACGTGGAAATGCAAAATGACATTTGGTGTAGAACTTATCCTTAGATTTGTACTTTCATCAACAGTATTTTCCACATCGGTGGCTTTGGAATCGTAAGACTTGTGCCCTTAAGTTATTTTCTTCTGTGCTTTTGGGTACAGCACATGTTGCATATTGTTCAATAAAAGTCAAAACAGTATATTCCGTATCTGTTCCAAATTTGGGGGCGTCCTTGGTCCATAACAGCATATGTATATGAGGAGCACCTCTTACTTGATACTCCTTTCTCCAAAAGAAATCCACAACTTCTCCAAGAGGAGGATTTTTTTTATTGCAGCTAAAAGACATCATAGCTTCAAATCTATGATTGAAATGCCTGCATACATTAATAGGATCCAAAGAGCACAATTCCCCAGGCGTCTTGTTTTCAATATTTTTTAAATTGCAATTTGCCTCTCAAAGAAATTCCAGTAAATCATCCCAAGCGTACTCAGCACAGCTTAGGGTAAGGAACCATGTAGGAGTTCCTAAGTTCCGTTGCATACATTTCAGTTCTCCATGACAATGGTACCAATATTCCTTAGCCCCACGTTGACATGCCATCAAATGAAGCAGCTGAGATTCCAAATGATCATCTCTCTGATGTACTTTATCCATAAATTCCTTTGTTGAAACATTTTGAAGATGTACTCCTGTTTTCAATATCTGGTTGACTGCATATGAAAGTCCAGATAAATCACTCTCAAACAAAAGATAAAATATATATGGGCTACATTGTCGAAATCTTGGATTTTCTGCATACAATCTTGTTGTCCAATATTCAGATGCTGGAATCTGCACAGGGCGTTCATCATATCATCCTCCTTTTCTACTTGGGAATAACTGCGGAAAACAATGAGCTTCCAAGCTCTCATCCCATACACTTATGGGACTTCATTTGCTTTTTTCATTTGGAACAACTCAATAGTGTTCCCCATCACTTCTTTTGAATGAAGTGGGTGCACACTGTAATGTTCATTGATTTCTTCACATCTTAACATGTCCACTTTTTCAATGTTTCCAATTGAAGTTTCAGTATCTTCTGCTACACATATTTCTACTTCTCCCACATACACATTTCTATAGTACTCATTGTTTTTTATCAGATACAATGTTGCCTTTTGCACTTTCCTAACATCCACTAACTCCTGCCAGATTTTCGTATTCTTAGTTGGCACACCATTAACAAGAATAACCAGTGGTTCACTTTCTACACTGTCTACACCAATAGTTTCAATATTTTTCTTTAAATCTAACGGTAAATACACAACTCTTCCTTTTAATCCTCTTTGTAAATCTGAAGGAGGCAATTTACCTGTTTAGGCTCTATATCAACAATAGCCAGAAACGGGTGCACACATTGAATGAGCATAGACTCATAGGTGTTTAAATCTATCAATTCTTGAGGAATAGCAACTAAGTCTAAATTATTACGCACAGCTCTAGCGGGCATTTTATTCTCATCTAATTTGTTATAACAATATTCACAAATACGCTGATCAGAACCCAAATCAAAACAATTCTCTACCAACAAATACGTTGCAAATTCCTTCCACTTATCATTATTTTCTTTTTCACTTTTTAAATACAAATCAACACTCATAGTCTGATTTTTATAGTGAGTTTGCCGACAACAAATACAAGAAAAATGTGGCCTTTCACCTGAAATCACTTTAAACTTTGTAATTTCACTTTAAAAAGTTTTGTAAAACTATGTTCAACATTCTCTACAACATTTTCTTCTATTAATGTCTGAGTTTCTTCACTTTCTTGTTCAGGATCAAAGTAACAAAACTCAATATCATCACAAACCTTTTTCACATCTGATAATGACCCACGCAAAAGAGCACTGTTCAACTCATTTAACTTTAGTGCTGGACTTTTTACGTAATACAATCTTCTCACTAACTTCCGCATTTCAGTATGATGTACTGCCAACATCCTGAAATGGTGAAAAACACTTTGAAATACTTTCCTAGAAAGACAAGCAGAGAATGACAATGCATCCCAGTATTTTTCTCACTCTGCAAGGGTCTAGTCCTTGCAACACCTTAATCTTTGGTTTAACACTTTTTTTACTACATGCTTGTAAGAAACTGCGCAATTTATCAATAGATTCTTGTCGTACACTACAAATACTACTGCAATCCCAAGTGTACACTGGGGCTTTAGGATGTCTGCCTAGAACTTCATCAGCTATCACTTCTTCTGCATTTCTGGGAACCATTTTCTCTTTTTCAATTGGACAACCATTTCTAACCTCATAAGCTCGGCCACTGGTGTCAACTGCATGCAACAAATCATTGGTCTGAAAATAACTCTCTTTACTAAAAAAAGGCTCAAAACTTGAACTTCGTTTTTATTCCCCTAAAAAAAATCACAAAAATGTCTTCTGTTAATTACTCTTTTCTTCTTACTTTCGGCCTTCATTATATGGATTAGTTTATCTAGTGATTGAATTCTGTTTAATAGTACAATGAATAGTTTCCTTTTTACATTAAAAGCCTTTTCAACAATGGATTCAATATGTTTCTTATTTTTATAAAGAAGTGTTCTCTTTTTATATTTCTTCGTATCTTTCATCAAATTATGTACTACCTCATTATAAAATATTTCTTTACGGATTTCTTTATATTGATTTGCTCTTCTTTTCCTATAAGTTGTATCCTTTGTATGTATATTGCCTTTTTTTCCTTTCCTATTTTTTGCACTTTTTTTGTCTAGTAATATTTTTAATAAAGTTCTTTGTGGTCTTACCAGAAATCTTTCTCTTTTTAGCCACATTATGTTGGTCATCCAATACTTGTGGTTGAGTTTTTTTCAAATAAGTATAATTTTTCTGACATTTTCTTTTTCTTTCTTTCTCTGGCATGATAACTTTATTTTAATGATGATAAACATTATCTGAAAAAAATAATCATAAATACTTGTATATTAATAATGTTATAAATTATACTTTTCTATTACTCTACAAACACATTCCATATAAATTCTGACTAAGAAATTGTAGGCCTGAAGCACAAGTGTAAAGGTGGTTAGACCACTACATGCATAGTGCATAGCAGTTTGAAGCACTCCATAACCCTAAAACCTGGCTCACTGCATGAGTCTATGCATATTAACTAAATGATTATAATACTATAAGGAGAGACACTCAGTGAATTCATAATTGGTTCACTTTTACTCTAGTGAATAGATTAGTACATGGTACATAAACAGTCACTATAGTTTTGCAACAGCAGTCAGTGTGTTTGTTGGAGTGTATGGATAGTGACTGGAGAATTGTAGGCCTGAGCACAAGTGTGGACGTTGTTAGACTACTATATGCATAGTGCATAGCACTTTGAAGCAATCCATGTCCTAAAGCCTGGCTCAGTGAATGAGTAAATGCTTACTAACTGAATGATTACAGTACTATAAGGAGAGACACTAGGTGAATTTTTAATTGGTTGACTTTTACTTTAGTGAATGGATTACTACATGGTACTGAAAGAGTCACTATGACATTGCGACAGCAGTCACACTGTGTTTGCTGGAGTGTATGGATAGTGTGTGGGGAATTGTAGGCCTGAAACAAAAGTGTGAAGGTGGTTAGACTACTACATGCATAGTGCATAGGAGTTTCAAGCACTGTGTGCTCTAAAGCCGGACTCACTGCAACAGTACATGTAATTATATGCCTGCAAACACATCAACCAACCAAATCATTCTCTCTCAATTTTCCCAAATGGACACTGACTCACAGTGTGATTCTAGACAAATAACAGAACTTCTTATAAACGAAGTATATAGATACTGACTGGGGAAATGTAGGCCTGAAACACAAGTGTGAAGATGGTTAGACTACTATTTGAATAGTGCATAGGAGTTTCAAGTACAGTATGCCCTAAAGCCTGGCTCACTGCAACAGTACATGTACTTATATGTCTGCAAACACATCAACCAACCAAATTATTGTCTCTCAATTTTCCCAAATGGACACTGACTCACAGTGTGATTCTAGACAAATAACAGAACTTATAAATGAAGTATATAGATACTGACTGGGGAAATGTAGGCCTGAAACACAAGTGTGAAGATGGTTAGACTACTACTTGAATAGTGCATAGGAGTTTCAAGTACAGTATGCCCTAAAGCATGGCTCACTGCAACAGTACATGTACTTATATGTCTGAAAACACATCAACCAACCAAATCATTCTCTCTCAATTTTCCCAAGTGGACACTGACTCACGGTGTGATTCTAGACAAATAACAGTATTTCCTATAAATGGAGTGTATAGATACTGACTGGGGAAATGTAGGCCTGAAACACAAGTGTGAAAATGGTTACACTATTACTTGCATAGTGCATAGGAGTTTCAGGCACTGCATGCCCTAAAGCCTGGCTCACTGCAACAGTACATGTACTTATATGTCTGCAAACACATCAACCAACCAAATCATTCTCTCTCAATGTTCCCAAATGGACATTGACTCACAGTGGGATTCTAGACAAATAACAGTATTTCTTATAAATGGAGTGTATAGCTACTGACTAGGGAAATTTAGGCCTGAAACATAAATGTGAAGATGGTTAGACTACTACTTGCATAGTGCATAGGAGTTTCAAGCCCTGCATACCCTAAAGACTGGCTCACTGCAACAGTACATGTATTTATATGTCTGCAAACACATCAACCAACCAAATCATTCTCTCTTAATATTCCCAAATGGACACCGACTCACAGTGAGATTCTAGACAAATATCAGTATTTCTTATAAATGGAGTGTGTAGATACTGACTCGGGAACTGTAGGCCTGAAACACAAGTGTGAAGATGGTTAGCCTACTACTTGAATAGTGCATAGTAGTTTCAAGCACTGCATGCCCTAAAGCCTGGCTCACTTCAACAGTACATGTACTTATATGTCTGCAAACACATCAACCAACCAAATCATTCTCTCTCAATGTTCCCAAATGGACACAAACTCACAGTGTGATTTTATACAAATAACAGTATTTCTTATAAATGGAGTGTATAGATACTGACTGGGGAAATGTAGGCCTGAAACACAAGTGTGAAGATGGTTAGACTACCTCTTGCATAGTGCATTGGAGGTTCAAGCACTGCATGCCCTAAAGCCTGGCTCACTGCAACAGTACATGTACTTATATGTCTGCAAACACATCAACTAACCAAATCATTCTCTCTTAATTTTCCCAACTGGACACTGACTCACAGTGTGATTCTAGACAAATAACAGTATTTCTTATAAATGGACTTTATAAATACTGACTGGGGAAATGTAGGTCTGAAACACAAGTGTGAAGGTGGTTACACCACTACATGCATAGATTATAGGACTTTTAAGCACTGCGTGCCCTAAAGCCTGGCTCACTGCATAAGTACATGTACTTATGTGTCTGCAAACACTTCAAGCATTCATTCTACATATGTAATTACAGCATTTTACTATTAAAGTTAAACTCATTTTGCAAACACATAATCAATGACTATTTTCTAATTCTTCCAAAATGTGAGAACACGTTAGGTTTTTAATCAATTGCATGTCAGCAAACACATGAAGTACCAAAATTCTTCTCTTAGAGTGATTCCTAAATGCACACAGACTTACTGTGTGATTCTAGACAAGCAACACTATCCATTGCATTTTACCAAAACACATTTACTAGTCTACAAGACATGAGGTGACTGTACACATTGCACACCATGTTCTATTACACATTAGTATAGAGTGATTCTGTCAGAATGATTCCTAAATGCACACAAGACTCACTGTGTGATTTTAGACAAACAACACTATCCCTTGCATTTTACTAAAACACATTTCATAGTCCAGAAGGAGTACTGAAGTTAGTGTAGAAACTTGGCTCATTTTGCAAATACATAAACAATGAATGTTTTCTAATTCTACCAAAACATGAGAACAGCACAGTTATCTGTCTGCAAACACATAAAATACGCAAATGCTTATCTCAGAATGGTTTGTAAATGCACACACACTCACAATAAGATACTAGAGAATAAAGTATTCCCTGCACTTTAGCAGGAGAAGCACATTAGTCTGAATAAAATCAAAATGCAGCACATACATCCCCTCACAAATTAATAACCCACCTTTCAAATTGTTTTGTAGATTAAGAAGCATGTCAGTCACACACCAGATTTTCTTATACAGAATCTCTGTTATGTATACCTCTCACCAAAACCAAAGAATGGCAAAGTGTCCCTCTCATTTTCAACACATATACATCTAAACATCAAATTACATTGCTTCCCACATTAATTCAAAAGCAAACACACATTTCTATTGGTTACACATTTCAAACCTTTCCAATTGACATACATTTGAACCCTACCCCAATCTGCCTTCTGCCTGTTACCATAGAAACAGTTAATGAAACACTTAACAGAGCACACAGGTCACACGTTCACCACACAATGTTGCTAATCAAAACATCAAGTGTGCTTGACTTTTCAACATATCAGCTTATGTTATGTAATGTTCCTTCCAATCAGTTTTTGTTAACCAATAAGAATCATGCTTTTAACAAACAGAAACATGCACCCTAGTTTTCAGTGTAGAATGTTGTCAAACAACCAATCATTTCTTTTCATTTTTCAAAACTGCATCTTATCCACCATTTTAGAAAAATCTTACTTTTCAAACTGCCATTTCATTTACAGAGACCATCTGAGTGCAGTCAGACCTCCTTTCAAGATACTTAGAGTGTGGATTGTGGGACACAGCTAGATTTTCTGGAGCCAAAGGTATGCAGAAAACAAAGGAATTCACAAAGACCCAGGTTTACCAAATGTAGACATTGAATGGATTCGACAGAGAGGGTTAAAGTGGCACCAATTGATGCCATTGGTTAAATCATTTTTGCAACTCCAACACCCTGACCTCATAATTGTGCACTGTGGTGGCAATGACCTAGGCACTTTGACTGGGCTATGTCTGGAAATGCTTATGAAGGACACCTTTGGAGAATTGATGTCACTTTTCCCCCAAACTACCTTTGTCTATTCTAATATATGCCAAAGGCAGAAATTTAACTGGTCCAATCAATTTTGTCCACAGATTGAGAAAGCTAGGAAACATGCGAATAAATCTGTTTCTGCTTTTCTCCAAGACTAAAGAATGGGGTCCATTTACCACAATAATCTGTGTTTCAATATGGATGGCATCTATAGGAGAGATGATGTACATTTTACAGATGAGGGAAACACAGTCTTCCTCTTGAACTTTAGACTCTGCATAGGTACTTACTTGTAGGGACCAAAATCTCTCAATAAACACAAGGGCTCTTTTTAGAGCCACCTAAGAACTAAACACGAAAGCTTGATGTATATCTAAACATTTTTTGTGATTTTTTTGCTTGGAGTCGCGCACCCAACGCGTCAGAGTCGTGCACCGAACGCTTAGAAGTTGTGCACCAAACGGGCTGGAGTCGCGCACCCTACAGATCAGTAATCGTGTTTCCAACGCGTGCACACCAGGGAGCTGCGCTGGGGGCTGCGCTGAGCGCTACGCTGGAGGCGCGACTCCTTATTTTACAGTAAAAAAATAGCTCCTATCTTTAATCTTTATTTATCTTTATTTCGGCCATTCGGCCATCAAAGATATACAACAACAATAGGCCATATAGACCATAAAAATCACCACTAATAGTAATAACACATATTTATACATTTTAAAATCATTCATTTCTGAGGATAAAACTAGCAAAGTTCCATTTATACAAGACTTAAAACTAACTCGAGGGCTGAGACTTCAGAATACTAGTGCGAATGTGCCAGACATTAGTAAGAAATTTAGCCAGTGCAAACACAGTCAAACTCGAAACATCGGTTTTCAGGATTCTGTACATTGGCATATACTCCCTACAACCAAGGTTTCTAATCAGTGGGAGGCCCGGGGATAATACTAATTTGTATTATCCCCGGGCCTAATAAAAAACGTTGGGGACCATGGGGGCAGCCTCTAGGCCCCCACGGTCCCAGACGGCTCCCCGTGTCCTTCGGGAGACAGCATTGCTTTTCCACATGGGGAGCTCCTAACATGCAGCTCCCGATGTGGAAAAGCAATATGGTTTGGATAAAAAACCATAGGTTTCAGGCCTTATATAGTTAGGAATTAGCATTAAAAAAACATTGAAATTTCTCCTATATAGTTAGTTGGACTAACTATATTTCGCGCACCCGCAATCCACTGCTGATGATGTCACATATTACATCATTCATGACATGGTCAGTGACATCACTGATGACATCACTGATGACATCTCAAATGACATCACTGATGACATCACTGATGGCATCTCAATTGACATCACTGATCACATCACTGATGGGGAAACATCCTTTACAACGCAACTTTTACCACGCAGTGCCTTTACGACGCAACTATTTCAACGCATGTCATCACAACACATAGCGCTGGGGGGCACTCTAGGATACGGAATGGATTTAATTTACTATCCAACACCTTCCCTACTATCCACGGGGACTGGAGTTGGAATAGTAAATTAAACTATTCACTATCCAGCACCCATCAACGCCATGCGTTGTAACAGCATGCGTTGTAAAACCTGCCATGTAAAGGCATGCGTAGTAAAAGCATGCGTTGTAATGTCATACATCCCACTGATGATATCATTCATGTGATAATACGATGCACCTCCTCACACTCTAATATAACCTTTGATACACCCAGTGTTAAATACAGATTACCATTCTTGAAACCATTGACACACCAATCACTGATGACATCTCAAATGACATCACTGATGACATCACTGATGATCATCCAGTGACTGTATGTTTCTGTAAAGTTTAAATATGTTTTACATATTGAAGAATGAGTGGATGTATAAGTATCTGGATGAAGGATTTAGTAGGTGCGTGACTGACTGTATGAGTGAGTGATTAAATGTGTCTTACTAAATGCATGGGTTAGTGACTAAACTGTCTGAATGTGTGCATTAGTATGTCTGTTGTTGTTTAAGCTGCTGTATGTGTTGATCCGTATTGAAAGTTTTGGGATGATTTGTCAAGCGGGGGCTGGGAAAAAAGGGGGGTCCCAAAATGCGTTGATTTCCATAGGAAGCTTCAGACAAAGCTACAGCCCGAACTGCTGAACGCAGTTAAATTAAATGTGGTAAAAAGGTAGCCCTTGCTTCGGAGAGAGCCCTTTTTTGGTGTAAATATGTTCGTAGTTGCTGAGAAATGAGAAAAAGAAAGTTTCGATATCTGAGCACTGTGGAGGGTTTGCGCACCCTCCCAAGCACGAGCTACACTATGATTGGCTGCCAACACTCCAAACCAGGAAGTGTTGGCAGCCATTTTGTGATTCGGTTACCAAGTAAGAAGATAACTGTGGAAAAAAGGAAGAAAAAGAAGAATAGGGGGCAGGGTAGGAACACGTGACACCCTAGACCTTCCCTGGGAGTCCCACAAGGATCCCCAGGGCCTCCATAATTGTTTTTTTTTTTTTTTTATTATTTTTTTTTATTAGAAAGTTTATATCAGCAAGCAGACAAAACAGAAGAAAAAAAAAATATATATATATATATTAGCAATCAAGATACATTATTCAGAGTAACACACACCACCTAACAAAGAGCTTATACAATTATAGAAAATCATTTCATCGTAATATTACATCAAAAATTCATATCCAGTTAGCAATCGGCGACCACAATTGCAACCCCTCAATTTTCTTTCTCCTACCCTTTGCTTTATAAACCGCAGTCTCAAGGTGGTATATAGATTGCCAATTTGTAAAAGTTGGTGGTTCAACATCAAGCAATTGTGTTGCAATACATAAACGAAAAATAGATATGCAGATAAAGAAAAACCCTTCTTCGGCCTCCGTTCGTGGACTAGCCGAACTATCTTGAAAGCCAAAAATCACCAACTCAGCGGATATTTGCTGCTGGATGCCCAAACTCTGGGACAAAAAATATTAAATTTCCCTAGTAAAATGAGATAGTTTGGGACAGAAGAAAAACATATGCGGTGCATCCGCCGCATATAACCCACACCGATTACATTTGTTCCCTCTTATAGAGTTCCATTTTACAAGTTTTCCTGGGGTATAGTATAAATCGAAAATTGACATAAAATGTTGGCTTTTCAGGGAACCATTAAATAAAACATTAATAGATAACTTAATAATTTTCTCAAAATTTAGCCTTTTGTATCCCCAATTTATTTTTCCATTTTAACTCCCAGGGCTCAAGATCATCCTCGATCTTTTCATTAAACATCTGATATAAGATCCCCAATTCAGCTCTTAATCTAATTGCTTCCATAATTTCTTTTCTCTCCAACATAATCAAATTTTGGCCTAATCTCTGTTCAAAAAAACTGTGAAGCTGAAGATATCTAAAAAAATCAGTTAGAACAAACTTATATTCCTTTTGCAAATAATCAAAAGCGACTAACTGTTTCCCCGGAAACAGGTCTCCAACTTTACAGATTCCAGCACTATGCCACCTATCCATGACCTGATCTCTAAATATATCAGGAAGAACAGGGCAGTTCTTAAACGGAGTATAAAAATTTAGATTAGAACCTATGCCCAATTTCTTTTTAGTTTTCCTCCATATTTCGAAAGCAGTCGTGACAACTTTAAATTTTATTTTCTTGTAGTAACAGGGTTCAATTATATGAAAAAAACACTGCCTCGCCTCTCGCCCCAGTAACATCTCATAGATAGAAGGAGCGGCAAAAGCTTCCTTTGGATCCTCCTGTAAGAATAAGACACCCATATATTGTAAAATAGCTGTCCAGTGATATAGTCGGAAATTAGGAACACACCAGCCTCCTTTTGCTCTGGGTAGTATACACCATTTGCAAGCTCTCCTCGACCGACGATATCTCCACAAAAACCTCGAACACATTCTTTCAATCCGAGCAAATAAGGAGGCAGAAATAAGTAAGGGAATAGTTTGAAATATATACAAAAATTTGGGGAGTATTAGCATTTTTAAAACATTACTACCTTCCCCCTTGCTATTGCTATATTCCCAGACAGCCTGCCTGAAATACGTATAACGGCCCTTGGGTGAATATATAGTGTCTGTATCGCCGTGATAATTTCTGCCGGGAATTCCTTCCATGCTAGTACTGCCCACAGGAACCTCCAAGCGACCCTGTCGAATGCTTTTTCAGCATCCAACAGGGCCACCTCAACAGGGGAGTTGGTATCCTGCGACCAGTCCAGCATGGAAACGATATTTTTAACATGATCTGTAGTGTCTCTATGTTATGTAAACCCGTGTTGTCTTTTTGAAACCAAACCTGGCATAAAATCATTCAACCTATTGGCGATTATCTTCCAATATATTTTACTGTCTGAATTAAGTAATGAAATGGGTCTATATGACCCCATTTCAGTTTCTTTTTTCCCTTTTTTCTTAAAAACCACAACCATTGCTTCTGTCCAAGAATCCGGGGCATTACCAAGGAAAGCTTGTTGTCAAACTTCCAATAATTCATTTTGCAATATGTTCCTGAAAGCTCGATAAAATTCAAACGGAATATTATCGGGCCCCATAGCCTTTCCCTGAGCTAAGCCTAATAAAGCTGTCTCGACTTCCTCCCAAAGTAGGGGGGCAGATAATATCATTTTTTGCATATCTGACAGAGCCCCAGAGTCAAGATCTTTCAAATATTCTCCCTCGTTGTGTCCGGATGATTCTGCCCCAGGGCTACTATACAAAGATTGATAAAATCCTTGAAAAGCTGTCAGAATGCCCTCCTTAGTTTCTTACAGAGCTCCATTTAAATCGATAATTTTGGCGATATCATTATAAACTGCCTTCTGCCTTAATCTTTTAGCAAGAATTCTGCCTGTTTGTTCGCTAAATTCATAAGCGTCTTCCTTATGCTGTACATATTTTTCCGCTATTCGGTCAGCTATATTGGCATACGCAACCGCCCTCTTAATAATAAGATCCCTTTGAGGTATATCCGAATCTAAGCCCAGGCTTATCGTCTCAGCTAACTTCTGTTCTGCCATTATAACCGCATCAAAGTCATTTTTATGTTTGGCCCAAATCCTTTTTCGTTTAAATTTTGAAAAACTAATAGTTTCACCCCGAACTACTGTTTTAAAAGTGTCCCAAACTACTTCATGCACAGCTGTCCCCTTATTAAATTAAAAAAATTGCTGAATAATCTTAGACATACACTGAATATACTCCTCATCCAATAGTAGCTTTCTCTCGAAGGACCATGTATTATTGCCTTCTTTTAACTCAGAATCTAAAGCTAATTCTAATATTACAGGATAATGGTCGGATACCAGTTTGGGTTGAATCTCTATATTAACCTTTGCTAACAATTCGGATGAAACAAAAAACTAATCTAATCGTACAAATTTAGAATGCGGGGCAGAGAAAAAAGTAAACCCAGGCTCATCAGCGTGTAATACATTCCAAACGTCATGAAGCCCATGCTGTAAGCTCATGTTCCTTAATGAAAAAAATACTTGTTTCGTTCTGCCTAAATATACACTATTCATTCTGAGATCCATCTGAGCATCTAAATGTATATTAAGATTACCACACACACCACTGGTTGCGGCCACTGAGCCAGTTCTGTATTAAAAAAATTCATGAGTTCGGAATCATCCAAATTAGGCCCATACGCATTGCAGAGTGTAAATCTGCATTGACTGATCTTAAATTCACTTATTTCCCAGCGGCCCCATTTATCTTCAGCTGTTTTTAAGCTGAAACAAGACTTAAATTGAATTGTGAGCCCTTCTGACCGCAGTGTAGAGATGAGGCAGCGGTCAGCAAGGACACACAGCCACGTGGCATTGACTTGAGCTGCACAGAGTTAGTGGTTCCTGAAGCATTCAGTGTGTGAGCAGCCAGTTGTGATGCGGCATCCGGGGGGCCGCACTTGATGCAATGTCTGTTGCCTACTGGACTCTGCAATTAATAAATGAAGACTCAATTTTAATTGTGAGCCCTGCTGACCGCAGTGTAGGCCAGAGGCAGTGGTCAGCAAGGGCCCACTGCCAGCGATGGTGCGTCATCTGGGCGGGCCGCACTGGATGCAATGTCTGTTGCCTACTGGACTCTGCAATTAATTAATCAAGACTGAATTTGAGTTTGAGTCCTGCTGACCGCAATATAGGCTGGAGGCAGCGGTCAGCAAGAACCCACAGCCAAATGGCTTTTACCTGAGCTGCACAGAGTTAGTGCCACCTGAAGCAGTCAGCATGTGTGCAGCCAGCGATGATGCGTGGCCTGGGCGGGCTGCACTGGTAGCAATGTCTTTTGCCTACTGGACTGCGTCATCTGCAATTGCGACTAGATCTGAATTGTGAGCCCTGCTGTCCGCAGTGTAGGACGGAGGCAGAGGTCAGCAAGGGCCCACAGCCAGGTGGCGGTGAATTGAGTTGCACAGATTGGGAGCATATAGTCTTCTTAACTGAGTATACTTTCTTACACAATTTGAATCAGCACTAATCTTGAATTGTGAGCCCTGCCGACCGCAGTGTTGCCAGAAGCAGCAGTCAGCAAGGGCCCACAGCCACGTGGCACTGAATGGAGCTGCAGAGAGTCAGTGGTACCTGAGGCGCTCAGCATGTGCACAGTCAGCAATGATGCATCATCTGGGTGGGCCTCACTGGATGCAATGTCTGTTGCCTACCGTACTCTGCAATTAATGAATCAAGACTGAATTTGAATTATGAGCCCTGTTGACCGCAGTGTAGGCTGGAAGCAGTGGTCAGCAAGGGCACACGTCATGTGGTGTTGGCTTGAGCTGCACAGAGTTAGTGGCACCTGAGGCACTCAGCGTGTGCACAGCCAGTGATGATGCGTCATCTGGGCGGGCCGCACTGAATGCAATGTCTGTTGCCTACTGGACTCTGCAATAAATGAATCAAGGCTTAATTTGAATTGTGAGCCCTGCTGACCACAGTGTTGGCCAGAGGCAGCAGTCAGCAAGGGCACACAGCCACAAATGGCGTTGACCTGAGCTGCACAGAGTTAGTGCTACCTGAAGCACTCATCTTGTGCGCAGGCAGCGACTCTGCAATTAATGAATCAAGACTGAATTTGAATTGTGAGCCCTGTTGACCGCAGTGTAGATGTATGGAACAAAAGATGAAATATATTTGGAATACATTGTCGACATATTCTATCTTCTGAGTACAATCTTGTACGATATTCTGATGCTGGAATCTGTACTGGTCGTTTGTCATTTCGTCTACCTTTTCCAGTGGGGAAGAGCTGTGGAAAACAATGTGCTTCCAAACTTCTTTCCCAAACACTCATGGGAGTTCCCTTTGCTTTCTTCATTTGGAATAATTCAATAGTATTTCCAGCCACTTCCTTCGAATGTAAAGGATGTACACTATAATGTTCATGAATTTCTCCACTTTTGGAGATGTCCACTTTTTCAATTTGGTCACTTGAAATTTTGCTATCATCAACTCAATCGATTTCTTCTTTTTCCACATACACATTTTTGTAGTAAACATTGTTTTTTGTGAGATATAACGTAGCGTTTTGCACTTTGCTGACATCTACTAATTCTTGCCATATTTTCCGACTCTTCGTAGGAACACCATTAACTAGAATAACTACAGGTTCAGTTTCCTCTTTCTCTACACCAATAGTTTCAAGATTTTTAAAAAAATCTAAAAGTAAACACACAACTCTTCCTTTTAAGCCTCTTTGTAGATCTGATGGAGGCAGCTTACCTGTTTTAGGCTCCATACAAACAATAGCCTGAAACGGGTGTTCTTTGGCCTCATGAATTCTGCCTCAATATGGCCACATGGCGGTGACTTGTGGTGCACTAAGTTAGTGGCACCTAAAGCACTCAGCGTGTGCACAGCCAGCAATGATGCATGGTTGAGGCAGGCCGCACTGGTAGCGATGTCTGTTGCCTACTTGACTGCGTAATCTGCAATCGCGACTCGATCAGAATTGTGAGCCCTGCTGTCTGCAGCGTAGGCCGGAGGCAGTGGTCATCAAGGGCCCACAGCCACATGGTGTTGACTTGAGCTGCACAGAGTTAGTGTCACCTGAAGTACTCAGCGAGTGCGCAGTAAGCATTGATGCGTCTTCCGGGCGGGCCGCACTGGATGCAATATCTGTTGCCTACTTGACTCTGCAATTAATAAATCAAGACTGAATTTGAATTGTGAGCCATGCTGACAGCAGTGCAGGCCAGAGGCAGCGGTTAGCAAGGGCCCACAGCCATGTGGCGATGACTTGAGCTGCACAGTTAGTGGCACCTGGTGCACTCAGCATGTGCACAGCCAGCGATGATGCGTGGTCCGGGCAGGCCACACTGGGAGCAATGTCTTTTGCCTACTGAATTCTGCCTCAATAAGGCCATGTGGTGATGACTTGTGGTACACTGAGTTAGTGGCACCTGTGGCACTCAGTGGGTGTGCAGCCTGCGATGATGCGTGGTCTTGCCTGGCCGCACAGGTAGCATTGTCTGTTGCCTAGTGCACTGCATCATCTGCAATCGCGACTCAATCTGAATTGTGAACCCTGCTATCCGCAGTGTAGATCGAAGACAGTAGTCAGGACAGACATAACTCTGTGGTGCTTTGCCGCTGGGTTCGCAAGGGGCCTGTGTGGAGGAGGCAGGCGGTCCCGGCGGTGGCCTCCGAGGCTACCACCCGGGCAGACGCATTGGCCTTCCGGAAGTGAACCACGCCCTGGGCCCCAGACTATTTATTCAGAAGTGGCGTACGTCGGACCAGCGAACTCCACTTACGCTTACAGGGAGGCACAACTCAGCTACATGACCGAGATCTTACCCACTGCCTGAGGTAACATGGTTGCATCCGCTGTCCACAACACTACAAGCACTAGCAGTATATGTCCACATGGAGAGGTGTTTGTGCTATGCATAATGAGGTTTGTCCAGCACATCACCGCCACACTTAACATTGTGTGCATTCTTATCCAAGTGTGACTGCCTCCTTCACATATACTTATTTTCCAACTCTCCCAACATTCAGCTATTGTGTGGCTGAGGGGCCATGCCATTTTCTGAACGTCTGCTGTCCTGTTCTGCGCTGCCTCAGTGGTAGTCGGGGGGGTCCTAGGGTGGTGGCAGTGGGTGTTGTGGCCCTCTTGGGTGTCAGAGCAGCATGATCAGTAGCTCCATGACATGTTTCGGTCTTCAGATGTGGCTCTGGGCTGGGCTCTCTTTCAAACTGAAGGTTGTTGTCCTGCTTTACACCAGTAAAAGGCAGGTGTTAAATTCCTACTGCTAACCCGGCTTATTGCCTGTTTTAGGATCACATCGCAGATTTGGCTGGTCGTTGAAAATATCGGGAAGTGGTGTTTTCGTGTGTTTTTTGCGCAGGAACGCCTACTCTGCATATCATTAGCGTTAGTTGTCGCTCTCATCCGTGGCAATGTTTTTTGCAGAAGCTATCGCTGAAAAACTGCCAATATCGGCAGTTTTCATCAGGTTGAGAATGAGACGATAATTCTTTTGCCACTTTTGGTGTGCTACAGTGCCGGTAACTCAGTGATAAGTCCTTGAGAATAGGCCCCATCAGTGTTTTATTTTTTGTTCGGATTTGCGCACCCAGTCACTTTTTAAATAAAGAAGTTTTTGAGCCCTGGGGGTCCTTGTGGGATTCTTGAGCAGTCCTAGGGGGTCAGGGTGTTTGTTCCCTGTCCACTTTTCTGTTTTCTTCACCTTTTTTTAAACTCTTTTCTTGTGATTCTCATGTAGCTACAACAAACTCCTAATAAACACAAGTTCTCATTTTAGAGCCACCCTATAACCCAACAGTGGGGATTTATTGCAAAGTTATCGGCACTTTAGCACAGCAAAAGTGGCAAAAGAATTATCACCCCATTCTCAAGTTGGTGCACACAGCCACATTGCCCAATGGTTGATGATACCAACACAGCGGACACCTAACATCCCCCCCAGACAAAGCTGCAGGCTGTACTGCACCTGTTGGCCTCTGGTACTTGCCAACCATCAACTGCCAGAGCCGGGGGAGTCTCAAAGCCAGCCCTATTAAACTTCCTCACACATGTCTTGGATGAATGTCCAAAAAAGCAATGGCGAGTCCTCGTATCCGCACCACAAGCTCGTCCCAATTACTTGTATTCCTGCACAACCAACCTCAACCCCAGCCGTTGCTTTGCGCCTCTCTTCTCACTATCCAAGAATTTGGTTTCTGAAATGGGTGTGCGCCAGGTCATGAAGTCCAGTAGTCAACAGTGGTGGAAAAACAGTACTTTATTACAAAAATATAAATTAACAAAATGAAAACATCAAACAATGAGTGACATTACCAACGGGGAACATTATCACGGCAACTTCTGGGTCCAATTAACTGCCGATCATCCTAGGAATCCCAATACAATTCTGCAAGTCCGTATTCAGAAACCTGTTGGATAAATGGTGACAATGGTCAAGCGTTAGTATGGTCACAAACGTAATCTGGTACAATGTACTGCACAAACTGGAATGCTTACAGATCTGATTAATCCTGCACAAAAAGAGCGTAAAAGAAGTTTGTGTGGTCGTAACCTTCGTAGGAAAGAAAAGGAAGGTTACCACCACATGATTTTCTGTTATGGTCTCATTATGCAGGATTTATCATACCTGTAAGCATCACGGTTCATTTCAGCTTGATACATCTACAGCTTCACTTCACCCACACTGTGCAGGAATAGCTGGAGACCAAGCAAGGTAACCACGCCATAGCAGACTTCCCGCACGTGTTGGGGGCAATTTATTGCACATATGTACTACTTGTGCCCTCTGCCGAAACTGCACACAATCACCGCAACAGAAACCACAGGCATTCTAACAATGTGCAGGCAAAACTGGACCACCCGGGCCTGTACACTAATGTTGTTGCAAACTTCCCAGGCAGTGTGCTTGATTCCTACATCTTCTGCAAGCACCCCATCCCTAGTCCCCAGACTGGTCCCCCGCCCAGCGATGACTGCCAGACCCTGCACACCAAGACCTTAATGCTTACCTTCTGCCACCGGCGTGTCTCCAAGAGGGCCCAAAATGTGCCGGAGCAACCTCCTCAGCCGTCGTTGAATTCTGTGCCATAGGCCCCTAGCGCATCCTGCTGCACCACGCCGAGGAGTCTTCTTTGTACAGCCTGCTGCCTTTGGTGTACACTCGGTCCAGCTGAGATCACAATTCAAATCAGGTCTTGATTGCCAGGATGGCATAACAAGCCCTATGCATTATCACAGGCTGCACACCTGCTCAGCTCTGGTGGCACTAACTCAGTGCAGCTCAAGTCATTGCCATGTGGCGGGAGGCCAGTGTTGGCCAAAATCTCTCGGCTGGCACTAACTCTGTGCACCTCAAGTCATCACCACATGGCGGAAGGCCCGTAGCAGCCAAAGTGTCTCAGCTTCCACCAACTCTGTGTATCTCAAGTCATCGCCATGTGGCGGGAGGCCTATGTTGGCCAAAATGCCTCGGCTGCCACCAACTCTGTGTACCTCAAGTCATCGCCATGTGGCAGGCAGCCCGCGTCGGCCGAAACACCTCGGCTGCCACCAACTCTGTGTTCCCTTAAGTCATGGACCCTTTTTGATTTAATATTGTGGTGCAGACGCCATCATGTCACCTCCAGCAGTAGGGAATGTGATGTGGTAGGTCCCTAGGCCCTCATACATAAAAAATACCCACACGGACACATCCAAATAGAGAGTGGAAATGGTGTTGAGCATGTGCGCCCGGCCCTTTTTATTGGCAGGGTCACATGTCCTGTGACGTCTGTGCTGGATGGGTTTGGTGTGGGTGTAAACCAGCCATGAAGGAGTGGCTGTGGCGTGATGACAACTAGACCTGTGATCAGCAGATCACTACAGGGAAGACCTGGGACATGTAGCGTTGTAGTTACCTCCCTGTAAGCATAAGCGGAGTGGGCTGGCTTGGTGTATGCCAGTCCAGCATACGGTTTTGAACAATGACCCCGGGGCTCTGGTCATGGTTCTGTCCTGGGCTGGACATGAAAGTAACTAATGAATGTGTCTCTGTTGAAGTATCGGCGCCACACAGAGTGCAATCAATAATGTTGCACCGTGTGACTCAAGTCCCAGAACATGAACAATATGGAAGTAAGGGGGAATCACTGACCCTACATTCATTCCATACTTCTACACTTGAATGATCATAGACACCTATGTGAATTTGAATGTTTAATGCACTTTCAGTGGAATGTTGTTTTATAAAAGATGATCATATAAGGTGTTAATAATTACTTTCTTTTATTAGTTTGTACAAAGGTAAAGTTAAATGATGCCACATATTTTAAGATTGAATGGTGAAATAAGGTGCTATACATTAGGCTTCTTTTTGTAGTAGCAAAGGTATAGTTGAGTGATGCCATATAATATTAGAATCAAAGGTGATGATGTAGAATAAAAGTGTGGTTTTAAAAATGCTCATAAAAGGTGTTGTTAATTACCCTTCTTTGTAAGTCTGTTGAGAGTTATACTTTAATGATGTTACACTTTTGTAGATTGAATGGTCAATAAGTAGCTCAAAAGTAAACAGCCACATATTAGCCTTGCAGGCATGTTGTACTTATCTACTTAACTGATCTATGTGTTCATATTGTATTTATACAGTTATATATATATGTTTAGTGGACTATTGAGAGGTGCCTGACCGATTAGAGGAGAGCAAAGGCAGTGAGTAGGTGACGTTAAAGCTACTTGAGTAATGATTGACTGATTCCATATTGTGCAATCACCTAGTCCTTGCAACATCTTAATCTTTTGTTTAATACTTTTTTTTACCAAACTGTCCTAAGACATTTAGTAAAATATCAATAGATTCATGTTGAATACTACAAATACTACTACACTCCCATGTATACACTGGAGCTTGTGAACGTCTCCCTTGAACTTCTTCAGCTATTACTTCATCCTCATTTCTAGTAACCATCCTTTCTTTTTCAATTGGACAACCACTTTTACCTTCAAAAGAACGACCACTAGTATCAACTGCGTGAACAAATGTATTTTGCTGAAAATAGCTTTCTTCATTAAAAAAAGGTTCTTAACTAGAAGCGTGCTTCCATTCACCCAAAATATTTCTACAGAAGTTAGTTCTATTACCTAGTCTTTTTCTTTTACTTTTCTCCTTCATAAACTGTATTGTTTTACTCAATGTCTTCATTCTCTTTAATACTAATATAAACAATGTATTTATTTATTTTGGAAGCTTGTATAGCGCGCAGCTACCCCCAACGGGGGTATCCCGGCGATTGGACAGGCAAAAGGGGGGTGAGAGAGTTCACGGGACATTAGGCACAAGAGACAAGCCAAGTCTTAAGATCTCGGCGGAAAATTGATTCTGAATTAGACAGTCGCAATGGCAGAGGCAGGCTATTTCAAATTTTTGCCGCGATCACTGTGAACGCTCTACTGCCCATTCTGGCGCGATGAAAGCGGGGGGGATGCGAGGAGGTGAAGGTGGTTGGATCTAAGATTGCGGCTAGACTGGACAAGTTTGAGATATGGGCCCATATTCTGTAGTGATCTGAAGACTAGAACCATTGATTTGAACTTGAAGCGCTTGGCCACTGGAAGCAAATGAAGCTTCATGAGGTAGGGGTGTTGTATATCTGCCTAGCCACCGCATTCTGGACCCTCTGTAGACGTCTGATCAGGTTCGCGGGAGCCCCTGCGTACAGACTATTAGCACAGTCTAAATGAGATGTGATGAGTGCATGGACAACAGTCCGGTGAGAGTCTTGAGGGAGGAAGGGGAAACATTTTCGGATCATGTGGAGTTTCCCAAAGCAGGCTGCAGAGACTTGGTCAATTTGATTCTTGCAGGAGAGATCACTATTAAACCTGACACCAAGGTTCCTGGCTGTTGACATGGGTTCTGGGGGGGAATAAGGTTCTGATGCCCACCAGAGGGAAGATGGGGGGGCTGGGCTGATTGAAGAACATGAACTACGTTTTGTCAGAATTTAGTTTGAGGGTTTTCAGGGCCATCCAGGAGGAGATGTTAAGCAAGCGCGCCTCAAGTTGGAAAAGGTAGCTTCGGGATGGTCTCAGAATGAGAACACCAGTTGGGTGTTGTCAGCATAGGAGATTACTTGAACTCAGGATTCAACTACTTTTGCCAGGGGTGATAGGTAGACATTAAAAAGTAAAGGGCTAAGAGCAGAACCCTGGGGGACCCCGCAGTTAAGGGGTTTCTCGCTGGAGGCAAAAGGCTGCAGGAAAACCATTTGAGAGCGGTTTGTTAGAAAATATCTAATCCACGATAGGGGGGGGCCTGAATTCCGAGGCTCAAGAGTCTCCCTAGCAAGATGTCGTGGGAGACTGTATCGAATGCCGCGGACAAGTCGAGGAGAACTAGAATGGCTGCCTCGCCTGTGTCAACACATTCTCTGATATTTTCCAATACCTCCATCAGAGCGGTCTCGGTGCTGAAACCAGGTCTGAAGCCGGATTGAGAGTTGTGGAGAAGATGGCCGGCTTCAAGATAGGAGGTGAGTTGATTTTGGGCAATTTTTTCGAGGACCTTGGCCGGTTTGGGAAAAAGGGAAATGGGGCGGTAGTTTTTTGAGACCACAGGGTCGGAATCAGCTTTTTTCAGAATAGGAATTAGCATGGCCAGTTACCATATGGAGGGGAAGACACCAGCCTGTAGTGAGGAATTCCAAATGGTGTTAAGGGGGAAAATGATGAGGGGGCTATGGAACTGAAGAGGGCGGCAGGGCACAGATCTTACGGAGAGCTTGATTTACAGTTGAGCCATTCTTGGAGAGCAGCTTACCAGGGGATGGGGGCAAAGGAGGAGAGTGATAGGCTTTGCTATTGGAAATACCCATTGTTTGTGTCTGGGGTAGCTATGATGGGTTAAAGGTAGAATAGATATCCTCAATTTTCTCATAGAAAAAGTTGGAGAGGTCATCGCAGAGCTCCTGGGTAGAGGGAATCCTGCTATACAGGGCAGCTGGTTTAGTAAAACCTTTTATGATTTTAAACAGAGATTTAGAAGAGTTATTGGCGGAGTTAATTTTATTTGCAAAATAAACTTTCATTTCAGCATGTTTTTGTCTATGAAAGTTCTTGATAGCAGTTCTATATGTGTCTTTAGCCTCGTTGTTGTAAGAGAGTCTCCAGCTACATTCTAGTTTTTTACACTGACTTTTAGCGGCACGTAGTGCGGGAGAGAACCACTGGGCAGAAGGTTTAGGTCTAGAGGATACAAGGGGGAGGATGGGGCAACCTTATCAAGTGCGGAGGAGAGCAAGTCATTGAAGCGGGTTACATCAAAATCCAGATCATCACTAACCTGTGGCAGGGCGCTGCCTAGGGGGGGTGCTAGGGAGGAGCAGGAGACTCTGCACCATTTTCCTGTTGTGCTACCGAGAAGGGGTAGGTAGAATTGGACGAAGGGTGGAGCTTAGATTAAAAGGGATCAAGGAATGCTCTGATTAAGGTAGCGGCAGAGGAGCAGAGACAAGGAGGTTGGGGTTATTGGTGAATACTAGATGTAAGGTGTGTCCAGCCCGATGGATGGGACCCTTCACCCTCTGAGTGAGATTAAGGCCTCTCAGGGCTTCAATGAGTTGGCTGGCTTTTGGACAGGTGGTGTCATCAAAATGAAGGTTAAAGTCGCAGAGGACAGTGAAATGTGCGTGCCTTAGAGAGAGGTCTGCCACAATGTCATAGAAGTCTGCGAGGAGGTGGGGAGGGGAGCAAGGGGGGCTGTAGATGAGAATGCCCGCCAGAACTAATTTGGGAGATGAAGAGATACAGAAGTACATTGCTTCCAAAGGGTTAATTTTAGGGATCTTTCAGGAGGATATCTCCTATCCTTACCTAAGGATCACCGCAATCCCCCCCAGCTTGTTGTTAGCTCTGTTAGTACCTGTGAGACTATAGTCTGGCTGTAAGGCCAGGCTGAGGTCAGGGTTGGAAGAGTCTCTGATCCATGTTTCAGTCAGGAGCATTATGTCCCACGCATGGGTAGTGAGGGAGAGCCAGATGTCATCCGAATGGTGGGGAAGTGAACGACAATTTAGTAGACAGACTTTAAAAGGGGAGAGAGGGTCAGAGGGAGCACTGGGGGGGAGTGGGGGTAGAAGCATGGGGAGGGTTGGGTACCAGACAAATGTTAGTGGAGCAGATGTCACATTGAAAATGTGGTGAAGGATCTACTAAATTGTAAAGAGAGGGGGTAGAGCAACCACACCATTTTTCTCTAATAGCAAGAAGTTGGGGGATAGACCAGCGGGTAGGGACATCGGGGTGGCCAGCAGCGTGGCAGGCGCTGGCTGCAAAACAGGCACAGACGGGCACAGACAGGCTTGCCTTTGGCACGCCTTCGGCACGCCAGTGGCGTGCCCGCCGCACGCATCCACTACGTGTCAGTCTGGGCATGTCCTTTTGTAATGAGGTAAGCTAGAATGCTAACCTCAAGGTTATAGGAGGGGCGGAAGTGTTGACCTGGCTTCCGGTAAGTGGCACCTCCCTCCAGACAAACGGAAGAATCCGCGCTGAGTCAGGGAGGGACGCCGAGCCCAACCGTCAAGTAAGTGAATGTGAGGAGTTAAAAGCAGTTTAAAAGCACAGTAGTAAAGTATCTTTAAAATGCGGCGAAATACAGTAAAAGATAAGAGGCAGGAGAGCCCTTTAGCAAGCGCTCTCTAGGAGGTGAGCCAAAGTGCAGAAGCAATAGTGAGGATAGCAACAAGGGTAGTAGCATAAATAATACAAAGATTTGCCTTTAAAAATCAAACGATGCCCTTTCCCAGGCGCTCCACAGCTGGAGAGTAACAGAGCACTCACTTAGCCCTAAACAATCTTCTTTTCAATTCAAAAGCCTTTTCGACTACACTTTCAATCTGTTGTTTTTTCTTGTAAAATGCAGATCTTCTTTTATATTTCTTGCTATCTTTCAATAAATCTTGCAGTACTCTAGATTTATACATTTGTTTCCTAATGTCCTCATATTGTTTCATCCTTCTTTAAACATAGATTGTTTTCCCATATCCTGATTTTCCATTAAGTTGTCCTTTTTTCGTTTCATTATCCTTGGTTCTACAAAAAAAATTCTGTTTTCCCCATTTTCAAAATTCTTTCCAGTCTTTAAAATTCTTTTAATACATTCTTTAATTCTCTTACCAGAATTGTTTTTCTTCAATGTCACATGCCATTTAATTTCTGCTTTTCTCTCTCCTTTAAATAGTACCGTTTTTTGTGTATTTTCTTGTCACACTGAATCTTTCTTAATAATAATGGAGAATATTTGTAACGAAAAACCTTTTAAATGTAATTAATATTTTTACAATAATTATATACAAATATTCGTATCTATTACTAAAGAAACACCTTCTATCTGAAAGGTACAGACAAATGCATATATGGTTTTCGAAAGATAGTGAGACTTACACCTGAGACATGTTATAGGCTTTTTTTATATATTTGCCTAGGCCCAATACTTTGAGCATTACTACAATAGTAAAGCAGAAGTTCAAAAGTGGCATTTAAAGTCATGTTAGGAAATGTACTGAAACAGAGCTGCAGAAAGAAGCAAAAACTCTGCAGTATGATACAACAGAGGTACAGAAGAAGGTAAGAGATGTGTAGAAAGAGGCAACAGCACTACAGAAAAAAACAATACATATGCAGAACAACGGATAAAGGATGGAGAAAGGGGCACAGGGGGTGCAGTACGAAGACAAAGAAGTACGGAAAGAAACAAAAGAGGTGCTGAAGGAAGCAAGAGGGATGCAGAAAAAGAAGAAGGAAATGCAGAAAGAAGCAAAAGAGGTGCAAAAGAGGACATAGGGGTGCAGCAAAATGTAAGAGAACTACAGAAAGAAGTAACAGATATGCAGAAAGAAGCAACAGAGGTGCTGAAAGAGGCATGAGACCTGCAGAAAAAGGGAAAAAATTACAGAAAGAGGCAAGTGAAGTGCTGAAAGATGAAAGAGGGTTGCAGAAAGAAGCAAGAGAGGTACAGAAAGAAGCAAGTGAGGTGCCGAAAGAAGCAACAGAGATGAAGAAAAGGGCAAGAGGGATGCAGAAATTTGGAACAGAGGAGCATGAAGAAGCCAGAGTAATGGTGAAAGAACCAACATAGGTGCACAAAGAGGCAATAGGGGTTCAGAAAAAGGCAAGTAAAATACAAAAGGAACCGAAAGAGGAGCACAGATAAACAAAAGAAGTGCAGAAAGAAGGAACAGAGGTGCACAAAGAGTTAACAGGGATGCAGAAAAAGGGAAGAGGAGTGGAGAAAGACGTAAAAGGGCTACAGAAAAAAAGCAACAGATGAAGAAAGACACAAAAAGTCCTGAAAGAGGGAACAGAGGAGCAGAGTCCATGCGTACTACCTATGTAATGTCTGAGTGATTTCATAACTGAAGCGGTAATGTCTGGGATATTGGCGGAGTGTATGAGTACAAAGTTAGTGCCTGAGTGATTATATAAGTTCATGAGTAATGGCTGCTTGACTCAAATAGTACACGTGTGATAACTTGGTAATCGCATGAGTGCTTTAGTAGTGACTGGGTGATTGCATGAGTGCAGTAGTAATGCCTTACTGACTGGATCATTGGAAGAATGCATGGGCAGTACTTGGGAGTTTTTATAACTACATGAGTGTAGGGCCTAGCCAAATATAAATCAGCACACTATTACATGACTCAACCTTAAGTCTCTCCATATTCTTAAAAACATGCATACATATGTCTATACCTTTTCAAATCATCATCATATCTAAAAGAAATATGTATACAGTATTCCTGGAATATAGTGAAACCTAGAAACTGAGACATGTAATAGATCTGCTTGAGTGATTGCATAACTCCATGTGTAGTGCTTGGGTGATTGTATGAGTACAAGGGTCAACACTGGGTACTTACAGGCTAAGATAAAAAGTGACTGGCTGATTGCATGAGTGCAGACACAGACGTTTAGTGCATAGATACGTGTACAAAAAACACCTAGAAGGCTAATTGCATGATTTCAGCCATAGATGTTGAGAGCACAGGTAAGTATATAAATAGCAACTGAAGGCATTGATGAGTCAGTAGGTAGTACCTAGGTGAATAGATGAGTACAACAGTAGGGCCTGCACGATTCTATGACTGCAAGGGTAGTGTGCGGGTTATTACATGAGTGCATAAATACACCCTGCATGCTTGCATGACTGCAAGGGTAGTACATTACTAGTGCCTCGGTGATTGCATGACTACAGGGGTAATCTTTCATGGAGTACATAGCAAGTGAGTGGGTGATTTTATAAGTTCTTGACTACTGCCTGGGTGATTACTGAACTACTAAGATCCTGCCTTAGTGATTACAGGAGTGCAAAGGATGTGACTGGTTGATTTTAACAGTGCACAAGTATTGACTGAGTGATTACATAACTACAAGAGTAGTACCTGCATGATTGAAAGAGTGTAAAGATAGTGGCTGCCTGATTGAAGCACTGTATACCTATTGCATTCATAATTGCATGAGCACAGGGGTAACGTCTGGGAAATTAAATGAGTACATAGGTAACACCTGGGTGATTGCATGACTACAGGGGTAATATCTGTGGATTTACATGACCACATAGGAAGTGACTGGGTGATTTTTATAAGTGCTTTGGTACTACTTCTTGGCTGATTACAGGACTACTGAGGTACTGCCTGAGTGAATAAAGGAGTGCAAAGGTAGTACCTGGGTGATTTCATAACACCATGACAACTTGCTCAGTGATTACATGAGTATAAGGGTAGTGCCTCCGTGATTGAAGGACTACAACTGTAGTGCCTGTATGAATATATAAGTGCATGAGTAGTAGCTACAATATTGAAAGAGTGCATGGGTAATACATTGGTGAGTGCATGAGCGCATAGCTAGTACATAGATGATTGCATCAGTGCAGCAATAATGCCTGAGTGAGAACAGCATTTGTAGTGCCTGCATCGTCGAAAGACTGCATGGCAAGGAATATGCGATGTTATCCCGCATTCATTCATTCCGCATACCATCACTCCGCATTTTTAACAACGCGGGACAATTACTCTGCAAAACCATAATTCATCAAATTTTTACTCCGCATATGCCTTTACCACACATGCCATTACAACGCAAAGGCATGCGTGGTGAAGTCATATACTTAGTAAAAGTACTTTATAAATAAATATATAAATATAAATAAATATATATATATATATATTTTTTTTTAAAGTAAAATTAAAACTTTTTTAAATTTTATTTATATGTATATATATATATATATATATATATATATATATATATATATATATATATATATATATATTAATATTACCTAGATATAATTTAAAATATATTTATATATATATTTTTTTTTAATTTTCCTTTACACCCTAAAAAATAATCCCACCCTGGTCCCTTAAAATACCTCTGCACCCCATAATCATAACCCACCCTTACTACTTAAAATACCCCAGCACCCTTAAAGAGTAACCCATCCTAGCCCTTAAAATACACCCTATACCCCAAAAACCATACCTAGCCCAGAACCCTAAAAATACCCCTGTACCCCTAAACCCAAACCTATCCCTGAACCCTAAAAATACCCCTGTACCCCAAAACCCATATCTAGCCCTGAACCCTTAAAATACCCCTGTACCCCAAAACCCAAACCTAGCCCTGAACCCTTAAAATACCCCTGTACCCCAAAACCCATATCTACCCCATAACCCTAAAAATACCCCTGTATCCCAAAACCCAAACCTTGCCCTGAACCCTAAAAATACCCCTGTACCACAAAACCCATATCTAGCCCTGAACCCTTAAAATACCCCTGTACCCCTAAACCCAAACCTAGCCCTGAACCCTATAAATACCCCTGTACCCCAAAACCCATATCTACCCCTGAACCCTAAAAAATACCCCTGTACCCCAAAACCCAAACCTTGCCCTGAACCCTAAAAATACCTCTATACCCCAAAACCCATACCTAGCCCTGAACCCTAAAAATACCCCTGTACCCCAAAATCCATACCTAGCCCTGAACCCTAAAAATAACCCTGTACCCCAAAACCCTTACCTAGGCCTGAACCCTAAAAATACCCCTGTACCCCAAAACTCAAACCTAGCCCCGAACCCTAAAAATACCCCTGTACCCCAAAACTAAAACCTACCCCTGAACTTTAAAAATACCCCTGTACCCCAAAACTAAAACCTACCCTGAACCCTAAAATACCCCTATTCCCCAGAACCCAAACCTAGCCCTAAAGCCTAAAAATACCCCTATACCCCAAACCCAAACCTATCCCTAAACTCTTAAATACCCCTGTACCCCATAACCCAAAACCAACCTTAAAATACCCCTGAAACCCTAAAACATATACCCCAACACCCCCAAACTAAAACCATATACTTACCTTACACTTAAATATTAAAAACATATGCTTTTACCATTCATGCTTTTACAACGAATTTCGTTGTAAAAGCATGTGTTGTAAAAGCATATAAGATATAATGGAATGCATTGTAATATTTTGCGGAGTAAAGTACTTACGTTATAATGGTATGAGGAGTGAATGAATGCGGAGTAAAATTTGCGGAATGAAGGTGTTTTACCCATGGCAAGTACTTGGGTGTTTTTATAACTGCATGAGTGTTGGGCCTAGCCAAATATGAAGCAGCAGACTATTATATGACTCAACTAAAAGTCTCTCCATATTGTTACAAGCACACATACACATGACTCTACCTTTTGTAATCATCATCATATCTAAACAAAAAATGTGTACAATATTTCTGGAAAATATAGCGAAACCTAGTAACGGAGACATGTAATAGATCTGCTTGAGTGATTACATAACTCCATGGGTAGTGCTTGGGTGATTATATGAGTGCAAGGGTAGTCACTGGGTAATTGTAGGAGACGATGACAAGTGGCTGGCTAATTGCATGAGTGCAGACATCGACATTGAGTGCACACATAAGTGCATAAATGGCACCTGAAGGCAAAGATAAGTCATTAAGTAGATCTAGGTAAATAGATGAGTACAACAGTAGGGCCTGTGTGATTCTATGACTGTAAGAGCAGTGTGTGGGTTATTACATGAGTGCATGAGTACACCTGCATGATTGCATGACTTCAGGGGTAGTACATAACTAGTATAAATAACAATGCGTTAGTGGAGGGTATGAGGGATATTTAAAGACCAGCCTTAGGTTGTACCCCTCTAACAAGCTAATGAAACAACAAGAAACCTAGGGGTCTAGAGGGAAATAACATGGGGATCCCTTGTAAGCTAGTGCCTAACAAAGTGCATCAGGTTAGAGCAGAACTAAATAGTTCTATAAAGGACAAGAAGTGTAGTAGTGATGGGCCACCTGTGATTGTAGACCAAGACTCATGTAGGATTCCCATCAAAGACTTGTAATGATCAATGTTATCATTTGGTTATCCTAAGGGTCGTTTGTCTCTTGATCATTGAGACTTAAATCGTACCCTATGATCGTTTATGGCTCTGAACCACAATCACTGTTGGACCATATGAAATTGATCTAATGGGATCGAGTGCAGTGCAAAAAATAATAAAAAGTGGTGAGTTAAAATAGGATAGAGAACCAAAAAACATAAACTTTTATTAGGAGAAGGTCCCTTCCTGTTAAAACCAAGAACAGCGCAAAATTGTATAGCAGTTTCAACCAAATATCTGCATAGGGGCCAACATGTTTCAGCCTAATGGGTAAATGGAACCCAGGCTTTCTTCAGGGCCTCTGTTCTCATTAACAATGCTACTGCATATAGTGTCAAAAAAGTGCCAACACAAAATATATAATCACAAAAATGTGGAGTTAAGATCTATAACAACAAAGGATATATCATCCGTCGTCTGATTGATCTCCCTGGTGACACCTGGTGTGTTTGTATACATCTATAATGAAAAAACACATTGTGACCCCACTACACAATAATTTGACTGAGATAGCATGTCCACAATGTTCTCATTTGAAGGACAGTATCAACTCACCCAGTGTGTCCGGGGACCAGACTTCACCTCTCCTGGACCTGGCTCAGGAACTGTGAGACCCAGCTCTGTAGGAGTAAGACAACCTGGACTTCAGTGTACCAGAGAGAATAAGGCTATCCTGTCAATCAGACGACGGATGATATATCCTTTGCTGTTATAGATCTTCACTCCACATTTTTGTGATTATGTCAATAAGCTGTTTCTGCTTACCTCAGAGACCATAGGATGGGCTCCATCAATAACAACAATACACGTTTCCATATGGATGGCATCTACAGAAGTGATGGAGTACACTTCACTGATCAAGGCAACAAAGTGTTTCTCAACAACCTGAAGCTCTGCATCCGCACTTACATGTAGCAACAAAAATCTCCCAATGAAAACAGGGGGTCTTTTTAGAGCCACCCAATAACTCAACATATAACCAAACTTAAAATCTTCTTAAATATTTTTTCTTGGAGCTTCACACCCATCGCGTTCACACTAGGGGGCCGCGCCGAGCACCACACTCGAAGCGCGACTCCAAACTTTGGAAAAAAAAATGTCTACTGCCCTTAATTTATATTTGTCCCGGGGACCCCATCCCCAGGGGCATCCCTAAATGTGGCCCCCTCCGGGCAATTTTTGACCACAGGGACCCTATCCCCCGGTGCATGGCCCCTCATTGGGGAACGTGGGGGGAGCCCCAATGCCCCCCAGTTCTGCCAGCTGCCCTTCTCCTGTGGAAGCCGGCATTGCTTTTCCACAGGGGAGCTGCTGACATTCAGCTCCCCTTGTGGAAAAGCAATCCTGCTTTCCTTCATGAAGCAAATCAGAGTTTGCTATTGCAGGGCGTGAGCCACACGGCTCCCGCCCTGCCATAGCAAACAGCAGTGTCCTGGGATGGCACCCAGGGACATTGCAGGAGACGGCCCTGGTGGGTGGCAGTCCCCAGGGCCTCTATGGGCTCCAGGATGGGGGCCGTGCAGCCCCCTCAAAAATTTCTAAAGCCCCAGGGAGGTGGTGGTCCCCGTGATTTGAGGGTCCATAATGGACCCCCAAATTTCAATTCTAAGTGCCCCGGGATGTGGTGGTCCCTGGGGCATGTGGGGGGCTCTTTCCCCCCCACACATCCTTTTTATTTTAAAACTGAGCCCTGGGGAGGTGGTAGGCTGCGGCAGAGACCGCATACCCCCACAGTTTATTATCAAAGCCCCAGGGAGGTGGGGATCCCCGGGTAAGATTGTGGAGTTTGGGGGGACCCCTCACTCTTTTTTTGTTTCAGCCCCAGGGAGGTGGCAGTCCCCGGGTCTGTGGGCAGCCCCGCAGGCCCCCGTAAATTATTTGCTTAATGCCCCCCGGGACCTGGCCTACCCGGGGGCTTTGAAAAACAAAGTGCAGAAACCCCTGCTTGTTTAATTTTTATTTTCACTGCAGGAGTTGCGCACCCAGTGAAACTTTGATTTGTTTTGTACAAACTTTTTGCATGGGAGGCCCTGGGGGTCCTTTTGGGACCCAATGAGCAGGCCTAGGAGGTCACAGTGTTCCTACCCTGCTCCCTTTTTTTCTTTTACATTCTTTTTTCAACAGTTATCTTCTGACTCAGTAACCAAGTCTCAAAATGGCTGCCAGCGCTTCCTGGTTTGGAGTGTTGGCAGCCAATCAGTGTGTAGCTCGTGCCCAGGAGGCTGAACTAACGAACATCCATTCTCAGATATTGAAACTTTCTTTTTTTAATTTCCCAGCAACTACTATACCTATGTATACCATTTAACACAACGTACTCTTTCTGAAGCAAGGACTACCTTGTTGCCCAATTTGGTGTAGTTCTATTCAGCAGTTCGGGTTGTAGCTTTGTCTAAAGTTTCCTATGGAGGACAGCCATTCTATTTCTAATTTCTCAGAAACTACTGAATGGATTTACACCATTTAAAAAATATGGCTCTTTCTGAACAAAGACCTACCTTCTTGCCAAATTTGGTGTAATTCCGTTCAGCAGTTTGGGCTGTAGCTTGGTCTAAGGTTTCCTGTGGAAATTAACACGGGGACACATGTTTTGGGACCCTCCTTTGGTTTCAGTCCCGCTTGACGAATCACCCCAAAAGTTTCAAGACAGAAGGTGACTGGAGCTGGCCACTTTTTAAAAAATGTTGCCAAGTTATTGCGCCAAAGTTATTGGGTAAAGAAAAAATACTTTTCCTATGGAAACTAGGTCCTAACTATAGCTATCTACTGGCAAGGTTATATATATATAGCCTGAACTGCTGAACGGAATTAAACCAAATTTGGCAAAATGGTAGCCCTAACATCAGAAAGAGACCTTCTTTTTAAATGGTGTAAATCTGTTAAGTAGTTCCAATGAAATTCAAAAAAGTAAAAAAATCAATTTCCCATAGGAAACTTTAGACACAGTTATAGCCGAGACTGCTGAACAGAATACACCACATTTGGTACAACGGTAATCCTTGGCTCAGAAAGAGACCTTATTTTTAATGGTGTAAATCCGTTCAGTAGATGCTGAGAAAAGTACAAATAAGAATGTTGATATTTAGAGGTGCGGTGGATCTGCGAACCCTCCAGACAACGATCTTTATTCTAATTGGCTGTCAACACTCCAAACCAGGAAGTGTTGGCAGAAGTACAGAATCGAGTTAGAACAAAACAGAGAAACAAAGGTGAGAAAAAATAAAAGGGGGTAAGGTAGAAACACCCTGACCCCCTAGGCCTGTTCAGGGGGTCCCACAAGGACCCCCAGGGTCAAACAAATATATATTTTTTTAAAACAGCAGAATGAGCGCTGGGTGCACAGATCAGGATGAACAATTTAAAAAAAAGAAGCGAGGACTTCTTCGCTTCATTACTTTTAAACCCCTGGGTGGGCCAGGTCCTGGGGGGATTTGGTGATTGTAAAGCAGGGGCCCGTGGGTACCCCCGCAGCCCCAGGGACCACCACCACGCCGGGGCTCTAAGTGTTAAAATTGCCTCAGGGACCACCACCTTGCGGGGGCTTTGGAAAAGTTGTGAGGGGGCTGAGGGGCCCCTCTCCAGGAGCCTTTGATGGCCCTAGGGACCGCCACACCCCACAGCCAGCTCCTGCAGTGACCCGGGTGGCCACTCCCGAAACACTGCTGTTTGCTACAGTAGCGTTGGAGCATGTCTCCCACCCTACCGTAGTAAACTCTGGTTTGGATTTTAGAAGAGAGAGCAGGGAATCCTGCTCACTCTTCCAAAATCCAAAGCAGAATTGCTTTTCCACACGGGAAGCTGCATTTTAGCAGCTCCCCATGTGGAAAAGCAATGCTGGCTCCCGGAGGACACAGGGAGCGGGCCCTGGGGGATGGGGTCCCTGGGGAAAATATCAATTACTGGTAGGAGCCGGGTTTTAAAAAAATAACATTTTAAGCGTGCCCCCCTGGTGTGAACATGAGGGGTGCACAACTCCCAGCGCAGCCCCCTGGTGTGAACGCGAGGGGTGCGCGATGCCTAGCCGCACTGGGTGCGCGACTCCAGCCAAATAAATGTAAGATTTTTTTATTATAAATCTAGGATGTATGTTTGGATCTTGGGTGGTTCTAAAAAGAGCCCTTGTGTTTATTGGGAGAATTTGGTAGCTACATGTAAGTGCCAAAGTTGAGTCTGAAGTTGTTAAGAAGACTCTGTTTCCCTCATCTGTGAAATGTACACCATCTCTCCTGTAGATGCCATCCATATTAAAACGCAGATTGTTGATGTATATGGACCCCATACTATGATCTCTGAGATAAGCAGAAACAGCTTTATTGACATTTTTTCTAGTTTTCTAAATCTGTGGCCAAAATTGATTGGACCAGTTCCATTTCTGTCTTTGGCATATGTTACAGTGGACAAAGGCAGTTTGGGGGAAAGGTAACATCAATTGTGGAAAGGTCTCCTTCATTAGCATTTCCAGACCTACTCCAGTCAATGTGCCTAGGTCATTGCCACCACAATGAACAATCATGAGGTCAGGGGCTTGGAGATGCAAAAAGGATTTAACCAATAGCATCAATTGGTGTCACTTTAATCCTCTCTGTCCAATCCATTGAATGTCCACATTTTGTAAAGCTAGGACTTTGTCAATACCTCTGCTTTCAGCATACCTTTTGTACCAGAAAACATAGCTGTGTTCCACAATCCACACTCTAAGGATCCTGAAGGGAAATCTGGATGCACTGAGAAGATATCTGTAGGTGAAGAAGCAGGCAGTTGGTAGAGTAAGAGGTGTCAAAATTGGTGGCTAAGATGCAGTTTTATAAAAAGAAAAGAAATGATTGGCTGTTTGAGAACATTATAGAGTGGAAAATAGGGTGCATGTTTCTGTGTTTAAAAAGCATGTTTCTTATTGGTTACTAAAACAAGTTTGAAAGATACAATAGATAGGATAAGCTGAAATTTTGGAAAAACAAGCACACTAGCTGTTTGAATTTGCAACATTGTGTGGTAAACTTCTGACCTGTGTGTTCAATTTAGGATTCCATGAACGGTTGCTATGGAAACAGGCATTACGCAGAATTGGGGTAGGGTTGGAAGTTATGTGTGAGATTAAAATGTGTATTTCAATATTAAAGTAATATGAAATTGCAGTGAGATTTCCCAAGTCATTGTATGGTTAGAAGGAGTGTGTTATGAAAAAAAAATGTCTTGTCTGGATCCGCGGTTCCATCGCTTACAGTGCACGGACCAGTGCACAGTCAGTTGGCAAGGGTTGATATGTGTAACCAATTGAAATGTGTCTTTGAATTTGAATTCATCTGGGTAGCAATGTGATTCGATATTTACATGTATATATGAGCAGAATGAGAGGGAAGCTTTGCCATTTTTTGGTTTTGCTGAGAGCAGTGCGCTATATTCATTATGTGCATAAGAAAATCTGGTGTGTGATTCAGATACTTCATAATCTACATATCATTTTGAAAGGTGATTTATTAATTTGTGACGTGTACTATGTGGTGCCTTTGTTTTTAAACATGAAATATAATCCATAAAATTTGAAGTGAGTCATATATTTTTCAATGAAGAAATATTTATTGCAATTGCAGTTTTTTGTAATGTGTTTAAATGTTTTTTAATATACACTTTACATAGTATTATGTGTGTTTTGTAATAGGGATTGCTGAATATGACTGATTGTTTTAATATGTGGATATGTACATTAGTAGTATAGTGCATAATTTTAGGTGTTGATTTCGAATTGGAAATGTTTATGTCGACTTAAGGTATTAGTGATGAGAGTAGTTTTTATAAGTGTCTTAACCCCTTCCATGCTCATGACAAGGTCAGCTCGTCATGAGGCACACTGGAGCTGTGCTAATGACGAGCTGACCTTGTCATGAACAATGGGAATTGAAAAATATCAGCACCCAGCGGGAATTGCCTTAGCACCAATGTGGTTAAGAAGTATAGTTAAAATATGCAACATCATTTATGGTGTTTGGTTTCAATTATTTGAAGCTTGTATTGTGAATTTATGTGGTGTAGCTAGTGTTCTGTAGAGAGATACTCATTTATGTTTTTCAGTGATATGGTGAGACTTATAGTAGAGAAATGTGAAATGTTTCTGCTTTGTATTTGGCTATGTGTAATATTAAAAGTAGTTGTAGAAAGGTAATGTAGCAGTAAAGATTTAAGCAGTAGTTTTATGCTATAACGAGTTTACTTGCTGAGCAGGTATTGCCTTGTTAGTTCTGAGACACTCCTCCAATCACCCATTGATCACCATACACTTATTCATTCAGTGTAGTAATACCTAAGTACTCATAGATTCTCTATGCACTGTGTTTGGTATAGTCAAATGTGCGCAATATATGCAGTCCCCTAACCCCCAGGTAATAATCATGCTTGTCTGGAATCACACTGTGAGTCTGTGTCCACTCCTACAATCTGAAAACAAAAACCTCTCAACGGTGTTCACTTATAATATGGGTAACAAATCCACAATAATTTAAATCAACATTGTCCCAAACAGGAGAATTATTTTAGCAAAAACATATGCTTATTTATTCATTATATTCTCATGAGATTTATCATATACAAAAGTATCAAGCAAACTACACGCAAGTGTTTGCAGCGTTCGTTTGAAGATTCTTCTAAATTATTTCAGAAACCTTCTATTTGGAGTACTGTCTCCGCCATTTGGATATGCAGGAATAAGCTTAGGAGCCGGTAGCCGCATTAGGTTGCATCTTCGGAATCTGCACCACGAGTCAAATCTAATTAAGAGCATCCACAGAGCAACGTTAGCTCCTTGTCTGGACATCGTTTTGCTTACAAGATCTGCGTGTGGAATATCGTGCTGTCCAGGCCTTTGTATATAGCCTGGAATTTGATACTATCGTGCTATTTATCCTGGAAATATTAGGAACTTCTATGATCTTTATGACATTTCAAAATAAAGCCCCTTTGTATATAAATATGATGTATTGATGGACTAATCAAATTAATTTTGGAAAGAAGAAGCACCACTACGCCTATTATACAAATTGGATTCTGCCAAGAAAAAGTGAAATAGATCATTGCGCCCTGACGAAGGAACTGTGGACGCATGGTCCTTTCCAAAACGAGCGTCGGCGCCTTGTCTCTTGTTTTGTTGTGTGGTTATATATTTGATTGTTTTTTGTATTGTTTTCCATTGTGTATGGTGGCTGAAGATTGCTTGATTGGTCTGTATGTATGATTTAGATGCCTGAGTTTGTACTTTGGAGAATGTTTGATGACAATAGGTTTTTCCATTGTGTGCGTGGGGCTTGTTGTACATAGTGTTGTATAGAATTTAATATATTGTATATATGAATTGTGTAGATTGCTTGATACTTTTGTATATGATAAATCTCATGAGAATATAATGAATAAATAAGCATATGTTTTTGCTAAAATAATTCTCCTGTTTGGGACAATGTTGATTTAAATTATTGTGGATTTATTACCCAAATTATAAGTGAACACCAAGGAGAGGTTTTTGTCTTCAGTTTCAGTGTTTTCCCTGCCTCCTCTCCCGATGATTCAGTCCTCCAGGGACCCTCTGATGTGTTTTTGATATCCACTCCTACAATCATCTTGACAGAAGCATGTCCTTATCTAATCACTCTGCTAAAACATAAGTACTTATAAATTCACCTTGCTGCCAACTACTAGCAACTAGCACTCTAGGTACCCAATCACTGTCTATGCATTTGCAGAATATCTCAGGCATTGAGACAAACAGTGATACAGTTAAATGTGCACAATGTATGCGGTCCCCTAACCCCCTGGAGGCTCTGAGGCAGTCCTGCGAAAATCCAGGTAATACTAATGCTTGTCTGGAATCTCACTGTGAGTCTGTGTCCACTGCTGAAATCATCATGACAGAAGCATGTCCTTATCTAATCACTCCGCTAAAACATATGTACTGATAAACTCACCTTGCTGTCAACTACTAGCACTCTAGGTACCCAGTCACTGTCTATGCACTTGCACAATGACTCAAGCATTGAGACAAGCAGTGGTACAGTCAAATGTGCACAATGTATGTGGTCCCCTAACCCCCTACAGACTACTGAGTCAGTCCTGCAAAAATCCAAGTAATAGCTATGCTTGTCTAGAATCATACTGTGAGTCTTTGTCCACTCCTACAATCATCCTGAGAGAAGCATGTCCTAATATAATCACTCTGCTAAAACATAAGTACTTATAAACTCACATTGCTGTCAACTACTAGCACTCTATGTACCCAGTCACTGTCTATGAACTTGCACAATGACTTAGGCATTGAGACAATCACTTATACATGCCTATGGAGCTCACAGTAATGCTACTCCTTTATCTTTTTTAGACAAATATTTATTTTTGCTCCTCGTAATTGCTGGTCTGCATTTTTGGTGGTTGTATGGCTACTCAGGTTTTTTTTTTATCATAGAGGAAGATTTTTTGTTATATGCAGTCCTATTTACTGTATGGACATGCTCCACTTTGTATTAATGTGCGCTAATATTAGTGTACACTACTCTGCCAAATCGCTCACCTAGTTCTACGCACCAGACCTCTCTCAACTGCTTTTCTCTATGTCATTTTCTACATTTGACTTCTACCATTGTGCTCAACTGCTTTCTAACTTGTTATCCGTGCTCCGGTATTATTGATTTATTTGCATATTCCGGACACTGCTCATAGTTTTGGTCGTCCAATTACAACTTGCGATTTTTGCCATCTGTATTATTAACCTTGGATCCTTTGCAGTCTACCAGGTCCCATTGTGCTCCAGGGTCTGCTTCTGGGGGACGTAAAGACTCCACTGGTAACAATAGCAAACGTCTGAAGAAAGACCCCTCTTCTCCAACTAAGACTCCTCTTCCCATCACGCTGGAAGATATTATGGATGAGCTTTGTCCATTCATGACAGACACAACTACTACTTTACAGAGAATTGAGGAAAAATGGTCTGGTTTAGACAAGAGATTATCAGATGTGGAACAGAAGGTGAGCGATGGTCAAGATGTTATTGCTAAAGTTGAGTCTCCCACTAAGGAAGTACATCAACTTAAAAAGTCTACAGAAGATTTGGAAAATGGAATTTGGCGCAATAATCTATGAATTTATGGAATTCTTGAAGGTTCTGAAGGAGCAGACATGATCTCTTGCCGAACAACTCAAGCCTTGCAAATTGTTGGTCTTCCTAAAACAGCTGACTTTAATATTCAAAGAGCACATAGATCTGATGACGGCATCTCGCTTACGGATCCACATGTTATAGTTGAAAGTTTTGCGGCACACTTTCAAACAATCTACACCTCGGTCTCGGATAGACCGGAGGAAGACTCACATTCAATGCTTAGAGATCTACAACTCCCTTGCCTGTCCGAAGAGGACTGTGAATTCATGGACAGCGCATTCAGCCCGATGAAGTGGCCCTAGATATCCGTTCTTTAAACTCAGGGAAAGGATTGGGGACCAACGGGATTCCTATTGAACTTTATAAGCTCAGACCCGATAAACTTTCCCCCTACCTTACCGTTATGTTTGATGAGGCTCGAGAGAGGGGTGTTTTACCCCTGGATCAGAGGATCGCATCGGTGGTGGTGATCCATATGGTGGGCAAGCCTAAACTGCCTGCACTTCCTATCAATTAATTTCATTATTGAACGAGGAACCTAAAATCCTGGCTAAGCTTCTTTCTAATAGGCTGGTAAAAGTGATAAGTGGGCTTATCCACCCGGACCAATCAGGCTTTCTTCCCCATAGAAATACGGCTCTGAATCTACGTCGGCTGCACGGAGTCATAGCAGGAGCTCACACTCTACTAGAGCCGATGGTGATTGCCTCCCTTGATGCCACCATGGCATTTGACACGGTCGAGTGGCCTTATCTATGGGTAGTCTTGGCTAAGTTCGGGTTCGGCCCTGAGTTTATATCTTGGGTGCGTTTGTTGTACTCTGAGCCGGTGGCACAGATAGTGGTTAATAATCGGGTCTCTCCAACTTTTCCTCTCGGCCGCGGCACCCTACAGGGTTGCCCTCTTTCTCCTCTCCTTTTCTCCTTGGCCCTGGATCCTATGGCGGCTTGGCTGCGATGGGAGCCTTCTATTCGTGGCGTTCGGTGGTCCACAGAGTGGGAAGACCGGGTGTCACTACATGCGGACGATATTCTACTTTATTTGACCTCCCCCGTGCGTCTTTGATTGTTGTCTGTGACTTTATTGTGTCGTTTGGTAATTATTCCGGGCTCTCCATTAATTGGGGTAAGTCTGTGCTGTTTCCCCCCCCCCCGTGGTTGTCCCATCCATCTCAGCATGAAGGGGTTCAAATACTTGGGGATCTTTGTTTCAAATGATCCGACTGTCCGGTATGCTAGGAATCTCTTGCCACCCTTGCAAAGGCTTAGGGGGGAAATCGCTAACTGGAGGACACTTCCACTCTCGTTGTTGGGGTGAGCGGCTCTTTTCAAAATGATGGCCCTACGTTGTTTTCTGTATGCCCTGCAGAGCTCCCTAGATGTGGTTCCAGCTAGCTATTATCATGAGGTAGAGGGACTGCAGCGTAGCCTTCTATGGGAGGGCATGCCCCGCATCGCTTTAGCGAAGTTGACCTTTGGGGGGATCGTCCTCCCAGACATTAAGCGATATTACTGGGCTTCTAAGCTAGCAGCTATTAACCACGGCACATATGGCCCACGCGGACCCTGGATACATGATGGATAAAGGGTTATTCCCAAATAGTAGTTATAACAGCGCTCTCTATTCTCAGTATTCAATACTAGGCCTTTCGGGTCCGACTAAACATGCGGTACGGATTTGGCATGATGCCTCCCGCTCGCTGGGTTGGATTAATAGGCTGACACGAGCAACCCCACTATTTGATTCGGAATGTCTTGTTAAGCTTTGGAAAATGAGAGGGTTTGATAAATGGGACCTGATAGGGATATCTGTTGTAAAGACATGTGGAGTCAATGGACGGTAAAGACATTTGAGGACTTGCGAAAGGAATTCCAACTGGCGAGCTCTGAGTACTTTTGCTATGCTCAAATCCGTCATGCGCTATGGGTTGCCCTGCCCGAAGACGCTGACCCTCCTGACGCACTCGAGGATAGGATATTGGATGGTCACCTTGCTGAAAAGACTATTTCTCTAATCTATGAAAAACTAATCAACCAGAGAGCAGACCTCCTGGGCGAGCTTAAAGATAGGTGGGTCCGGGATGGACTAGAACTAGATGATGAGGATTGGCAGTCTGCAATCTCATCTCCGAAGGTGGTGGCAATCCCTGCGAGACACCTGCTCGTACAGCTAAAAATACTACACAGGATATATGTTACGGCGCCCTGCCTGGTGTTGATGGGACTTTCTGATTCTGATTTATGTCGACGTCAATGTGGTCTTAGTGGGACGTTCCTTCATATTATTTGGGAATGTCAATATGTTGCTGAATATTGGAGCAAGATACACAGTACTATACATGAGGTTTTAGGAATCTCCCTGTTCCCTGAGGCTAGGCGGTGCCTTCATAATACATGGGAACCAAACGACCTTAATTCAGCACAGACACCGTGGGTCACGTTAGGTTATATGCTTGCCAAGATGAACATTGCACAACAATGGGGATCGGAGCAACCCCCCACTCTTGAGGCCTGGAAAACAAACTTAGATTGGTGTATGTTTCGTGAAAAGACTATGTATGCTGCAAGGGGCCGCCCACGAAAGTGGGCATCTGTATGGGGCCCCTGGAACTCATATAGAGGTGATATCTGTGTGCCGCCAAGAAATGCAGTTTTTGATGTACCCTCATCCCCATAACTATTTATTTTGTATTTGTCTTTGATCATCTTATCCCCGACATGTATCTCGCTTTGTGTGCCACGGATACTCTGTATTGTATTTTTATTGATTCGTTGTTTTAATAAAAAGAATTATAGAAAAAAAAGAGCACATAGATTGGGGCGTCACAATACATCTCCTAACGCCAAACCAAGGGGTATTATTGCCTATTTTTTTCTCTACTCTGACCTAATGACTATCCTCGCTGCAGCTAAACAACACAAGCAGATGTTCTGGTCTTGTCATAAAAAGAATTTCAGTCAGGATGTGTCAAAGCCTACTGCCAATAGACGCAAGGAGTTCTAGGATCTTCGTCCGGCCTTAAGAGCTATGAATGCACGCTATGGTCTCATACACCCATGTTTCTTCAAAGTGACTTAAAAAGACAGAACATCTCCTTCGAGAATCCTGCTGATCTACGGAAGTTCATTCATACTCACCAAGAAGAACAGATGGACCTTGGCAAACGTTAACTATCTTGTTTTTCCCTTCTAACACATTTTTTTTCTTCCTTTGTCTTTTCTCCCTAGGGCAATGCTGTTCTAAAATTAATGTTAATTGTTAACCGATTTTCATTACTTATTTTATTCCTTTATTTCAGGTTTCCCCTGTGCGTTGTTGATGATCCTATCCTCTATCATCCGTTTGTCTTTTTCTGTTTGACGTTACCCATTGATGTCTCTCCCTAGATCCTGGTAAGTTTTTGTTTTTCCTGCCACATCGTTCAATCTGTTTTGTAATGCTATGTTCGGTGTATCTCGTCCCTTCCTTTTTATTTGATGCATATCGTCGTTCTCTGAAAAGACGTCCTCCTGGTGATGTGGTCGTTTTGTTTCCTTTTCTCCGTCCCCCCTCCCCTGACAATGTCACTTGTTCTCTTTTCGCTGTTTTTTGTGACTGAAGCCCCTCGGCTTTTTGTCATTTCCTCTTTCGTATTTTCTTTGGGAGTTAGGGCTCCCTTTCTCTTTTTCCTTGACTGTTTCTTTTTCCTCTTCCAGTTTCCTCCACTTTCTTCATGCTTATCTTCCCCTCCTCTCTTTCTCAGTTGTCCTTCTCTTTCTCAATTTGTAGTACATTTTCTCTTCGTGCGGGCTATAAGTACGGGTTCTTTTTATTCTTTACGCTTTTCTTGTCCTTCTACTCTTCAATCTACGTGCTCTAACTTTTGCTTCTTCCCTTGTATCTTTGTTATACTTACTCTTTTGCTTATCATTGTATACAGTACTTAAATGAAAGGCTTACGTGTGTTATCCTTGAATGTTAAAGGCATTTGTAACCTGGTTAAGAAGCAGCGGGTTTATCTCATTTAGCAAGGTTAAAATGTCATGTTGCATTATTACAAGAGACTGACCTTAAGTTAAAGGACTTATCGTCCTTACGTAAACAATTGGTAGGTGATGTATTTTGTTCTCCAGCGGTTAATAATATGAATGGTGTTGTTATATTGTTTCATAAATCTTTAACTGTTCAGTTACAAAATGAGTTTCAAGATGACAACGGTAGATGGCTGTTTTTAAATGCTATTGTCAACAACACTCCTCTCTCCTTTTGTAATGTTTATTGTCCGAATGGGATTGATCCTCAATTTTGGAACGATTTCTCTGCTTTTTTATCATCACATGCTGCGGTTGATTTGATTCTGGGAGGTGATTGTAATCAACTTATGGATCCCTTCCTAGATCGCAAATCTCAAACTAAATATGTTCCCAACAAGATGAAGAAATCCTTTCACAAAGCAATATCCAATAGAGGTCTAATAGATTCCTGGAGAGTTTCCCACCCGGATACTCTTGAATTTACCTTTTTCTCCCCAGTGCACAAGTCACAGTCCCGTATTGACTATATTTTTCTTACTCAACATGCACTCCAGTTTATGACAAATGTGGAGATAGGTTCCATTCTTATTTCAGACCACGCGCCAGTCATCTTAGATATGGACTTTCCGTCACCCTCTCCCGCTTCCCGTCGTTGGCGCTTCAACAATTCTCTTCTCTTAGATCCTAAATTTGTTGAACAGTTTACTCTTTTTATAGATGATTTCTTTCTTCATATTCTTACCTCTACCCCCCAATTTCATTCTATTTGGGATGCTTTTAAATCCGCCGCTAGAGGCTTTATAATCGATTTTGTAGATCTGAAGAAGAAAAACACTATTTCAGAATCTTCTCGTATTCTTAAGCAAATTAAATCATTGGAGCATCAGTACTTTACCACTAATTCTTCCGATATTCTCTCTTCTCTCATCAAAGCCAAAATGCAATTTAATAAGCATACCTGGGATTCGGCCTGTGACCAACTTCTTAAATTCAATGCGAAAATGTATGGTGGACGTAATAAAGCAGGTAAGTCATTGGCTAATTACCTTAAAATTAAAAAAACAGAAGTCTAAAATTATTAATATTACTGATAGTTCAGGTGTTAGGCAGACTGTTGATGATAAAATTCTAGACTGCTTTGTTCAATATTATACTTCTCTTTATACTCCAAAATCTATTCCTTCCTCTACTCAAACTGACTCATTTTTTGAATCCATTCCGCATTCTTCTGTAGCTTCTACAGATCTCACGTCCTTTGATACTCTCATTACAGACACAGAAATTATTAAAGCTATTAATCTCCTTCCCAAAGACAAAACACCGGGTCCTGATGACTTCACAGTACGATTCTATCTTCATTTAAAAAAAATCCTTAATACCCCATTTATTTTCTTTGATACATTCTTTTCTTCAAGAGACAAAGTCACATGGAACTTTTACTCAAGCCATGCTATGTCTTATTCCTAAAAAAGACAAAGATCCCTCCCTCTGTAAAAATTATAGGCCCATATCCTTGATTAACACTGACTGCAAATTTTTGCCAAAATACTAGCCGTCTGCAGTAATACTGTTATTCCTGATCTTATCAACAACTATCAATCCGGGTTTGTTAAGGGTAGATCTATATCTGACATTTCACATACTTTTCTTAATATCATCCACCTTGCTTCCAAACTTGATTCTCCCGTTGCTGCCATTACGTTGGATGCAGAAAAGTCATTCAATAGGGTATGCTGGGACTTTATGTTTGGAGCTTTAAGATGGCATGGATTTAGTCCCCCATTTATTAAATATATACAATTACTTTACTCGAATCCCTCCACATCCATATGGGCTAACGGTGGTCAATCCAAATATTTCCTGTTACATAGCGGTACCAGACAAGGTTGTCCCCTCTCCCCTCTTCTCTTTATTCTTGCATTAGAACGTTTTCTTGAAAAAATCAAACGTTCACCTTCTTATACCGGTCTCCAATATAAGGATATCGATATCAAGTTCACTGCTTATGCAGATGATATCTTACTTTATATTTCCAATCCCTCTACTTCCTTGCCGGCCCTTTTTTCCTTGCTTCAAGAATATTCTTCAGTATCAGGTTATAAATTGAATATTGATAAGTCTGAAGTCTTACCCCATAACAAACATTGTCTCTCCCACATGTTTCATGGTCACGGTTTTGAATGGAATCCTAAAAGTATCAAATGTTTAGTATCCTATATACTAATTCTATTAGAGAGACTATTAAAATTAATCATGCGGCTATACTTAAAAAAATCAACACTTCTATAGATAGTTGGTCCCCATTATTCCTATCCTGGTGGGGTAGACTCTCCACTATTAAGATGATGCTCCTCCTCATTATCAACTTCTACCTTTCTATGCGTCCACTTTCTCTTCCGCTTTATTTTTTTCATACCATCAATAGCTCCTTAACTAAATTCTTGTGGAATAATCGTAAAGCTAGATTTTCTCTTTCTTGTCTACAACAACCTAAAAACCTCGACGGCGTAAATTTCCCTAATATCAGTAGATATCACTCAGCCTTTACTCTTAAACAAATTTGGCCTTTTCTAATTGATTCCCCTTTTCCTCCCCTTACTGCTTGGAGTGCGCTTGAGATTTCTCAACTTGTACCCTTTTCATTTCTTACAGCCACCCGCTTGACTCAACCTCCGAAACGTTTCTCTGCTCCCATTTTTAATCATTCCAAAGCTCTCTCTCGTACTTTATTTAGGTCCTTTCTCTCCTATGAAGACCTTCTCTCCCTAACTCCAGTATGGTACAACAACTCCTTGAAGATCAACAACAAAGCGCTTTTCTGGAAGGAGTGGATTGACAAAGGTGTCATCACTCTTGATCAGCTGATGACTGATAACTTGCCAAAATATTTTTCAGATCTTCGAGGGTTATTTTACCTATCAGACACTCATTCTTCTCAATATTCCCTACTCCACACCTCTCTCCTTCAACTCTTTTCTCAGGTTTATCCTTCGTCTACTCCTGCTCCCTCCCTTCTTTCTCCTCTTGACTTCTCAACTCCTTTTAAAGCTTCTGCCATTTATAAGCTACTCTTTTGCCCTCCATTAACCAGATCTAAATTACCAATAGAATTACTTTGGGAAAAAGATTTAGCCCAAGAATTCCCGATTCACCTTTGGGACTCTATTTGGTCTAAAATACATACCTCTTCCCGTTCTGCCAGCACTAACAGACTTTATTCTTCTTTAATAATAGACTTTTCTTTACCCCCTCTGACCTGCATAGATTCAAGCTATTGGACTCTAAAAATGTTGGTCATGTTCATTTGATAATAGCGATTTTCTTCATAAGTTTTTTTCTGTCCAGCAGTTAAGTCTTTATGGTCTCATGTTTGCTCCAAGTTGAATACTATTCTTTCTTATAATTTCCCTTTTGAAATTATACACATATTTCCGGGAGGTGCTTCACCAATTTGGAATGTTTCAAATTTTACTCGTAAATTTGTTGATTGGTTTATAGTCATTTCCTTCCAAATTATAACCACTAACTGGAAGGATACTTCCAAAATGTCATACTTGGCTTGGTGGAATCTGTTATGTCAACATCATAGACTTGATCGTTCCTTTGCTACTTCTGCGCCCTTACTGATTAAGAGAGATTTACTGTGGTTATCGTTCACAACATTTCTCTCTTCCTCGACCCCCTGATTTTGTTACCTATTCTCTGTATTGTACTT